>NC_141932.1:17950815-19200815 GCF_057802395.1 Ceratotherium simum simum | reverse complement strand
AGTCGGGAAGGACTGGGCGGCCCTCACCTTTTGTTTGCCCTGCGCCCTCTGTCAGATGGCGCGGGAACTGAAGATTCGAGAGTAAAGAAGTTCCCCCCTCCCCCCTCCTTTTCCACCTGTCACGCCTGGCCCCCACTGCCCCCTCCTAGGAGGACCTGCTCCTCCGCCCTATTCCGCCACCAGAAATACACCCACAATAAAAACCTGAAAACCAACTCCGCCTACATCCTTTCTGTCCCAGGGAAGGAATCTGGGTGGAGAAGGAGGTTTGGCGAGGGAGGAGGGAACACGGAGAAGATACCTAGGTGTGGAGGGAGGAGTCCCAGGGTCGAGTGAGGTCCTTGACCCCAACCTGCTGTGGTATGACTTTGGCAAGTCTCTTTCCTCTCTAAGCCAGGGAGTCCTCGCTAACAATAAAACCACTCACCCCTTAGCAGCCTACCTGAAGCTCTGCCCAGATACCAAAAATAAGCAAAAGCAGAAAGTCTGTCTTTTTTTTTTTTATATAATTTTATTTATTTATTTTTTCCCCCAAAGCCCCAGTATATAGTTGTATGTCATAGCTGCACGTCCTTCTAGTTGCTGTATGTGGGACACGGCCCCAGCGTGGCCGGAGAAGCAGTGCATCGGTGCACACCCGGGATCTGAACCCCGGGCCACCAGCAGCGGAGCGCCTGCACTTAACTGCTAAGCCATGGGGCCAGCCCCAGAAAGTCTGTCTTGGTAGAGTCCAGACATTCAAGTTCAAAGAAAAATTTTAGGAGAGCCTTTCTGCTCATTCACAACCTACGGACTCTTGGCCTACATAGAATTCTAACATGTTTGGGAGTCCTTTGCCTCCAGTGCAGAGAAGTGCCAGGTTAAGGCTCTCTGGAGCTGAAAGGAATCCATAAGGATCATCCAGTTCAATCCACCCTCTTTGCTGCAAAAGCAACTAGCAGATTAGAAAATGTCCTGGTCTCCAAATTGGACAGACCTGGGATCCAATCTTGACTCTTGCCACTTACTGTGTTATCTTTGTGAATTAATAAACCGTTCTGAGCTTGTTTCCTCCTCTGAAGATAATCCCTAATATGTCATATGGCTACTGTGACAGCAAGAGATGGAACAGATGGAAAGGCCAAAGAGTAAACTCAATAAACTGTTGCTGTTAATATTATTATTATATTACATATAATAATATAACTATTCTAATATTAATATATTATTTATATTATTTGTATTATTTGCTGTTATCCTTCCCTCTCTCTCTCTGGATCTGTGTATTGAACCATTGAGTGACATCCTCACTTGGAATATCTCATAAGCATCTCAAATTTAACATGTCCAAAACCTAACTCCTGTGTCCCCCCAAACCTGCTCTTCCCACAGTCTTCCCCATCTCAGGAAATAGCAAACCCCATCCTTCCAGTTGCTCAGTAACTTTCCTTCTCACTCAGTGTTCAATCTGTCCACAAATTCTGTTCATTTGACCTTGAGAATATATCCAGAATCACACTTCTCCCCACTCCACTGCCCCCACCTTGCTCCAGCCACCCTTGTCTTCAGCCTAAATGAATGCAGGAGCTCCTCGCTGGGCTCCTGCCCTACACCCACCCCTTAGTCTCTTACCTGCAGAGGAGCCCAGTGAACACCTGAGTTAGGTCACATCCCTCCTGTGCTCAGACCCTTCTCATGGCTCCTCCCTCACAAACACCAGACTCCTCCCACGGCTCAAGGACCTGTATGATCTACGTCTTGTTCCCTCTCTGACCTCATCTCCTCCTTATTCCTCCACTCCAACCACATAAGGGCCTTTGCACTGGCTGTTCCTTCAACTTGGAATTCTCTTCCCTCAGATGTCCCTATGGCTCATTCCTTCACTTCTGCTCACATGTCATCTTATGAGAGAGGCCTTCCCTTCCTACCTTACATTAAAGAGCAAGTACCCCTCCCCCCTTTCCTGCCTTGTCCTTCTGGTCATCTCCCAACATACCACATCATCTACTTACTATTGGGCTCCGCACTGGCTTGTCAGCTCCATGAGGGTAGGGACCTTGTTCACCGTTGTGTCCCCACACCTAGAACAGTGTGGGACCCATTCTAGGTGGAGACAGTGAGTGACCACAGGTGGGGAACACAGGCTTAGAAACAGGCAGTGATTTTAGAGGTAATGTGTGAGGGGCAACAGAGAGTCAGACAGGTTGCGTCAGAATCTGAGCTTGCCTATTAATCAGCCCTGAGTTCTTAGGCAAGGAACTTAGCTTCTAAATCCACAAAAGAGAGGAACAAACTTGGACCTCCCAGCGGTGATGTTGGGAAGATTAAAAGCCTCATGCTGAGCACCCAGCACAGTGCCCACAGTGCTGTAGGCCCTTGGTAAAATTTCCCCCCTTTTCTTGTAGTCCGTAGGGCGTCGGTGGCCACACCCGGGCTAGAACCCAGGCCTCTAGGCTCCCATGCCCAGGCTTTCTCTCTCTACCATGAACTTTGCATTCAGGTGAATGGAAACCAGGGAGAGGTGACAGCTGAAGGGCTGACGTGGAGAGGGGGAACACGTGCTATGGGGCTTTTGTACCGGGGCATCTGCACAGCAGTGACAGGAGTTGGAGGGAGAGTGGCTCTGCGTCCCAGAGAAGAGGTCCAGTCACAGTACAAATGCTCTGCTGAGGAAGGCAAAGTCACATGGTGACAGCTAGGAAGAGATCTCACCAAAGGGCCTGAGCACACCATGGAGGCATCTCAAAGACCCACCTTAGCTCCTTCCTGATCATGCAGGGTGAACTCTCCACTGGCCCCAGGACTCTCTGAGGCAGCACATCCCAATGCTGGTTAGCTCCCCAGTTGGGAAATTCTGCCTTATCCCCAGCAGAAACCAGCCATTTTGAACACCTGTCCCTAGTGCCCACTCTGCACTGGGACAGCTCTCAGCTGGGTCTACCTAAATAAAGGGTCCTCTCCTCGGGCAGTAGAAGAGCCTGCTGGTCAGGCATGTGGATTTGAGGGTCAGACAGCCTGGATTCAAATGGCAGCTATCACTCAACACCTAAATGTCTATGAACTTTTGTTTTCTCATCTGCAAAATAGGGATTACATGATACCTACCTCATACGGTGGTTGGAAAGATCAAATGAAACCACAGCAGTAACATGCCAGGCAAACTGTCTAGCATACGGTACTCAGTAAACACAAGTTCACAGTCACATCTCGGAGGTTCAGTACTACCCTCAGCTCAGGAAGACAAAACACACAAGGGCAGAATAATCCCTTAAGTTGCCTGGAAGGTCTGAAAGCTCTATGATATTCACAGACCATACTGGACAGTGACCCACACACCCGCTAAGTCGCACTCACGGCCGTGTCCTTGGCTGAACATCAGATGAAGCAGTCAGCTTGCACCTAGGGGCCAGCTCGTACAGAAAGGTACACAGCAAGATTCCCAGGCTGAGCGAGGCCGCCTGAGGGGACAGAGATCTCCCGCTCCCACTCCCCTCCCGCCAGGGCTCTTGCTTGCCCAGGGACTGGCAGATAAAGGCTCCCAGAATTAAACCCGAACCCGGGACTAAGGCAGTCTGCTTTCCCTCCTGAGACAAACTGGGGTCTCCCTGCGACAGAGATCGGGGGAAGGAAGGGTCAAAGGGCTCACTGCCCTGCAGTCCCCTTGGCTCGTCCCTTCTGGGGAACAAAAGCTTCTGTAGTGGCCCCACCCCAACTCCTGCCTGGAAGGGACAGCAAGGAGCCAGGCCCAGGCCACTTGGCTTGGAGGGGGGACCATGATAAGGGCATTTATCCAGTATATTCAGCGCTTGGGTGCTGGTTCAGAGAGCCAAGACACCCCATCTCTCTCATGCAGACGGCGCATGGACACCAGTATTCCCCACACTCTTTATTTGATGCGTCCATCACTCCCCCTCTTTTGGATGGCCTCTTAGACTGAGGCCCCCAGCAGAGGGGAAGACAGAGGACCCAGCTCCCCAAGGTCAAGGCAGCTGGGGGATGGAGTCTTGGGAAAGGAGAGTCCCAAGTTCAAAATGGCTAGAAGCGGGGGGCCCTCAAGAAGAGGAGCTCAGAAGTCCAAGGTGGTAGCTGGAGTAGGGGGCAGCCCCTGCAGGGAGCCCAGAAGTCTTCAAGGCAACATTGTCTGGGAACAGAGCTGTACATTGATCAACTCCCACATTTCTATCTCCAACGTTGGTATCCCCCCATGCCCCACTGCGCCTCGGGCGGCATCTCAGGCAGCAGCTTTGTCTCCTCGAGCTCCCTCTAAGTCGGGTGACCCTGGTCCTGGGGTCAGGTAACACCCCTGAGCTTTGCCCCTCCAGCCTAGGGGTGGCAGCAGCAGCCTCCTTCTCACTTGCTCCTGGGCTGCCTCACTGTCCCGCTTCTAATCAGCTCTGTCCTTCACCACTACAGCCAATCCCCTGCACTCAGTTCCTTCTGGTGAAACACTCGGAGCGGTTTCTCTTAACCTCATTAGACCTAACTTAAGAAATGCCTAAAGGACATCTCAAGTCTAAAACTGGACTCCTGATCTTTCCCACAAGCCCCAGTCAGCCCCATCTTAATAAACGACCGCACCGTCCACCCACAGTTCAGGCCACAAAGTTGGGGTCATCCTGGATTCCTCCCCTCCCTCACCCTGACATCCACACCATTGTTACAGCCTTCCACATACACCCTGCGTTTGTCCCTGACTTTCCCTCTCACGGCCACCACCCTGATCCGACCCATTGTCATCTCGTGTCCCCCTGCTGCCTCTCTCACCCTCTGCAATCCCTTCCCCACACCACAGCTGAGTGACCTCTTAAACAGGTACATCGGATCCTGTCATTCCCCCTCATAAAACTGTCCAACGGCTTCCCACGGCCCTGAGAATAAAACCCCAAAGCCATCTGGGGCCCACAGGTCCTGGGTGATCCGGCCCCTGCCTGTCCCCAACCTCATCTCTTCACACTCGGCCTGGGTCACATTGGTCAGTTTTCTGTTCCTTCCAATAAAACGAGCTGGTTCCCACCTCAGGGCCTTTGTCCTTGCAGTTCCCTCCGCCTGGAACCCACTTCCTACAGCTCTTCCCATGGCCAGTTCCTGCTCAGCCTTTGAGCCTAGCTTCTCGGAAGGCCCAACTGACTGACTTTACTGCGGTCTCTCACAGCCACATCCTGTTGACATCTCACGGCACTTCTCCCTCTCTGAAATGATCTTACTCGTCTGTGTGTGCATGTGTGTGTTGATTGTCTCCCTTCACTAGAACCCAAGCCCCAAGAGATCAGGGAATCTTCTCTCAGTTCCTGCTCCACCCAGGGCTTCAACAGTGCCTGGCACACAGTAGGTATTCAATAAATAATTGCTGAATGCAGACGAAGCCCCTGTCTGGGGACCCCCGGAAGAAGGGAACCAGAGGTCTGAGGACACAGTGTCCAGGGCCCCCAGGTGGAGGGGCCCCAAGTTCAGGGTGGCCCCATCAGGGGACTTGGCTGCTGTGGGTCAGAGGGACATGCTGGTGAGGTTGTCCTGGCTCAGCAGTCCCTTCCGGCCTGCACCAGCCCCGTGCCCACTACCCCCAGCACCCCCGCCGCCCCCACAGTACTCATGTAGTCTGTGCCGCAATGTGACGAGGGCTGACCCCAGGCAGGCACCGTTGGGTGCGTGGGGCCCGCCAGGTAGCTGGAGCAGCAGTGTGGCCACCCCGGCCATGCCATCTTCGGTGGGCTCGAGGGTGATAGGCCCGGCTCGCAGGCCAGCAGTGGTGGTGGGGATGGCCGGTGGGCAGCAGCCCCCTCCCACGGGTCCCCAGGGCCCGCCAGCCCCTGTCAGCAACAGGGGTGCCAAGAAGGGCTCAGAGCGGCGGAAGGCGGGTGGTGGGAGCCCGGCCGGCTTCCAGGCGGGGGCCGGGGCAGCAGGGTCGGGTGGGAAGCAGACGGTGACCTTGGCGAAGGGGCGGCTGGCCATCTTGGTCATCTCTTGCAGGTGCCGGCGCTGCTCCTGCCGCTGGTCCAGGGCCTGCTTGGCCTTCCAGAGGAGCACGCAGAGCGAGAGGAAGAGGAAGAAGCAGGAGAAGAAGACGGAGAAGAAGACAAACAGGTCAATGTGGGCCTGGTCCTGCCGGAAGAAGAGCAGGCCCTGCGAATCGGCTGAACCATTGGCACCGGGCCCACTTGGGTCTCCCACACCCAGCAGCAGCAGGTAGAAGCGGCTGGACTTGAGGGCATGGTGCTCGTGCGGGTAGGTGATGACCAGCCGGTCTCGCACACTGCGGACCACCAGCACCGCCGAGGGCTCCGTCACTGTCACGTAGGTGATCAGGCCCCGTGGCCACACCTCCCGCACCCGCGGCTCCGCTGGGGTGCCCGGCCCAGTCCCGGTCCCCGGTCCCCCTGGATCCCCGGTCCCCCGAGGCCCGCCGTCAGCAGGTGGTGGGGGTGGCGGAGGGGGCGGGGGTGGCTGGATATGCACGGTGTGGACGCCCGTGTCAGGGGCCACACGGACTACGAAGGTGTCATAGGAGGTGGAGACGTAGAGGTCCACAGCACCGAAGGTCACGTCCAGCGTCAGGCGGATGTCCACGTTGGTGAACTTGGGCTGCACGCCAAAGAGGACGGTGCGGCCAGGGCCCAGTGCCCGGCGCTTGGGCTCATGGAAGCAGTTGGTCTGGGATGTGGGGTCCAGGCAGCACTCCTGTTCCACGGAGATGAGGCGGTAGCACTGCTGGCCACCCAGCGGGCTCCCGTGGAATGACTCCCGGCACTTGGCACACTGCGGGCGGGGTGGGGGGTGGAGGCAGCCATCAGGGATGAGCTCAGTGCCCGGCCATCCTCCAAGCAGGACTGACATTCTGTAGCTATTGGTAAGTAGCCACTGCCCTGGGTTCCCCCAGTGCCCCAGCAGCTTCCTTGTGACCCCTCCTCAATCTCCCTGACACTGGGTAGACGTGACCAAGACCCTATACTCCAGCACTGCTGTCCCCAGTGTCACCCCCAGTGACTACAGCACCCTGATGCAGAGGCCCCTGGAACTCTGAGGCTCAGCGATGGAGAGCTCTGCTGAATCCTGGCTCCACCTCCTCACTAACTGCTGGCTTTGGAGGAGTGACTTAACCACACTGAACTTGTGATTCTTCGTCTGTACACAGGTAATAAACACGGCTCACTCCTGAACTGCTGAAGTCATAGCACACGGTGAGCCAGCCTCACCTTGCTGTTTCTGGACTGTTGGTACGTCCCACCCCAGGGCCTTTGCATTGGCGGATCCTCTGCCTGGATCACTCTCCACCCACCCCTGCTCCCCCATGTCCGCTTGTCTGGCATCTTCAGTTCCTTCATGTCTTTACTCAAGTGTCACCTTCTCACTGAGGCCTTCCTTGGCCACTGTATCTACCGTTTCCACTCCCCAACACTTCCTAGCCTTTCTTTCTCGTTAATTTTTCTCCTTACTGGTCCTCACTAACACACTGTGTATCTGACTTATTCATTTGCTGCCTGACTCCGCATGAGAACGTAAATTCCTTGAGGAGAGAACATTTCGCCTGCTTCGTTTCCTCCTGTGTTCCTGCCCTCACACAGTGCCTGCCACCTGGCAGGTGTTCAGTAAATGTGTGTTGAATGACTGAGAGGCTGGATCAAAGCTATTTTGATTCCTGTAGTCCAGCGGAAACTGCTCAGGCTCCGGGATCAGAGCAGGGTCAGTCCAGGCTCCAAACCCAACCGGCTGTCTAACCTGGGATAGGACATTTAATGTCTCTGAGTCTCATTTTCCTCCTACATCCACAGCTCACCGAGGGCCCAGCACAGCCTTGATGAGCCTTACACATCTGTGCTGTCTCCACCATATCCACAGCACAGCACCAGCTCCGTGGCAGGCACTCTTTACAGAGCAGCTACTACTGCTATCGTTATCAGAACCTAAAGAAACTGCTGCTTCAGAGCTGCCAACAGAGGTGCTGGGGGAGGGGAGGGGGGTCTGAATTAATCTCTAGGGCTCTCTATTTTGGCAAACACCAATGGGCCTTTTGATTATGCATCAAGAAAGCAAAATTTCTGGTCCAGGATGGAAATGTTAGGGGTCAGTAAAGCTTGTGAAGTTCTGTCACCAATTTGGGTGGAGTTGTATCTTTGCAGAAATGATGTTTCTGTAGATGGGCAGGGGAAACTGAGGCAAGTAAGGAATTTTCTCTCCTCTGTGGAACTAGAGAGAAAAGGCGGGTGAGTGAGGTGGTAGGAGCTGTACTCCAAGAAGGGAGCAGGGACTATCACCTCTGTGGGAAGCGAGCCTGCAACACGGCAACCAACCAAGCCAAAGAAAACGGAAACAGACTCACGGGGAATTTGAATCTGGATATTAGTAATAATATGAGATCCCCTCTTAGGCCTAGGTCATCAGGTAGGGGCTGCCACTTGGGGGAAAACCTGCCTGAGAATGAAGACAACACAGAGGAAAGTGAGTCAAAACGCAAGGAAAGAGACTCCTGATGGCAATGCAGGAGCACCTGGATCTGCCCATTCCTGAAGGTAGACTCCAGACCTCAGCTTTGAGAGCCAATACATTAGCTTTGTTGCTTAAGCTACTATGAGATGGGTTCTCTGGTATTTGTAACCTTTAAGTTGTAACTATCTGCAATGGAGGCTGTCTCCTCACCAGCCTGAGAGCTGCTGCAACAGGCTCATTTCCAGGTCCCCAGCATCACTGCCCAGGGCCTGAAACTGACTGGGGCTCAGGGACAGTCTATCAAGCTGATTTTGATCCCATGACCACAGATATCAGAACCATGTTGTCAGTCCTGCCTGGGCCGGGCTAACTCATCCCAGCTCTGACTTCTTGGGAGTGTGGGGCCCTTGGCCCATAACTCGCTTCCCCCGCCACACCTGGTACTTGTAGCAGTCTCGGCGGTCACTGGGCGAGCTGCCCTGGCAAGTGCCCGTCTCCGTGTTGTTCTGACATGGGCAGCCTGTCCCATCCTGCTCGTTACATGTATCTGCATGCCCGTTACACTGGCATCTGAGGAAGAGAAAGAAGATGGAGCTATAGGGCTCCCATGACCTGCAGGGGCCCAGGCTGGGTGCTGCATATGTGAGCTCCAATCTGTGCAACAGGCCAGAAGAGGAAACTGAGGCTCACACAGGTCAAGCCGTTTGCCCAAGGCCACAGAGTCATTAAGTGGCAGAGTCAGGATTAGTCCCCGGGTTGGACTGATGCAGAGTTTACTGACCATTCAGAAGGAAGGGGGTGGAATGGGGAGACCTCTCCCCCAGCAGCCCTTTCTCTTTGCCCACCAGTCTCCATTGGGGCTGCTCTGTAGCCTGCATTTCAGCATTGGCCTCTGAGGCAGGTGGTCTCCCATCTGAGTCTAGCTCATTGCTCCCAACCCCTGCCTCAGCCTGGGGGCTCCCTGGGGATTTCATCCTCTCCTGACCGGTGGCAGAAGAGTGGGGAGGGGAGTCTGACTGGGGAGAGGAGTCTGGCTCTCAGAGCTATTCCTACTGAGTAGAGAAGTGTCCCGGGCCCCCCTTCCACTTACTTGGTGCATTTCCCATCCAGGAGGAAGTAGCCGTGGAGGCAGCTCTCACACTTGTCCCCATAGCTATTATTCTGGCAGTTCACACACACAGCCTCGTCTTCACTAGGACCCTCTGTCACCCAGTTTTCAATCTGGTCAAGGAAGAACAGGGTGATCATAAAAAGGCATGGACCAGCCCCTCCTCCCTTGGCCCAAGAGTCCAGACCCCAGACCCCTCCTCCCCCAGATCCAGGAGTTCGGGACCCCAGCCTCTTTCACCTCCTCTGGATCCAGTGAATACTTCTCTGGCTCCTTCCTGGCCATTTCGAGCTCCTTCCTGGAGACGCAGACGTGGCTGTTGCCACGACAGAAGGCATGGCAGGGCCGGCAGGTCCCACCACCCACGGCTGAACCCACGAACAGGGGGAGGCACTGCTCACAGTGGCTGCCCTAGAAACCAGGCACAGGGCAGTAAGGAGGGTTGGAGAATCACGGGGGGCACAAAAGTGGGGAGGGGGCAGGTTCTAAGAGCACCACGGGAGGACAGTAGAGGCCTGGCACTTGGCTTGGACAATCTCAGCCTATATGCGATTTAGCCCTCTGCCTTTACTTCCACACCTCCAGTGACAGGGGGTTCACTCCTCTCCAGCCCAGAATGTTGAACTCAGAAAGCCCTTCCCTAAACCTTCCCAAATCCTCCTTCACGTGACCACCCTCCCTGGCCCAGCACCAACTGTCCACTACTCCAGGGCAGCTCTTCTGTGATACAAGCCCAGATGATATCCCCAAAGTCTTCTCACACCTCCCCGAGATAGGGCTGTGCCACCTCCTCCCCGAGCCTGGCTTATCAGGGCTTGGAAGGAGGTTCAAGACACCTGAGCATGGGCTGAAGGCAAAGAAGGGCCGGGTCCCAGGGTTGGGTCTGAGGCCCCGTGAGGCCCACCTTGGTGTGGTTGCGGCAGAGCAGGCAGTGGTCGCGGGCCCCCACGCCGGCACACTCGCTGTGGCGGTTGCAGCGACACTCCGTGGAGCAGTTGCGGCCGACAAAGCCGAAGTGGCAGCGGCAGTGGTCAGGCTCCACACACGAGCCATTCACGCAGCCCTGGGCGCACACAGGGCGGCACAGCCCCGTCATACTGCAGGGGGGGAGATGCGGGTGGTCAGGGCAGGGCCGTGGCCACCCTCTCCCAATGACGGGTCGCCACCCACCATCCCATCCTCTCCTCAACTAGTTTGCACCCCTGGTCTGTTCCATCACTTTCCCTCCACAGCCCAGCCCACCGCCTCCCTCAGGAGCTAGCCTGTGACACCACCTCCTCCTGGGTACCCTATTAAACTTACCAACCTTGCCCCTCAACGACCCAGCCCCCACCCTCACACATTCCTGGGTCAATCTCACCACCTCTGCGCCTTGCACTGTTTTCTTCCGGCGTGCTGTGGTTCCTTTCGCCCATACCTCATGCTCTACTGCTTCCCACAGACTCCCCCAAGCTGTCCAGCCCCACCCACCTCGGTTCCCCAGCCCCGGCCTGGCAGCAGCCTTACTTGTCCATTGTGTAGCCTGTCTTGCAGCTGCACTCGTAACCGTGGGGCCGGTCATGGCAGTTCTGTGTCTCATTGCAGTCGTGGTGCCCGTTGGCACACTCGTCCTCAGGGGGGCAGGACAGGAAGGCCCAGGAGGCCCCAGGTCGCCCACAGGTCAGCCCTGGGACGGGGATACAAGACCTCACCTGGGAGGCCTCTGCACTGCCCACCTAGTCACCCAGACCCTCACTCCTACTTCCCCAGAGCCCCACCTCTGAGTTGGCTCCCAGCACCCGCCATGTTCTCTGCACCAGACCCCAGCCAAGGACCAGCCCCTCTCACCCCATGCCCAATACCACCTCACCATCACGGGGGCCGCTGAGTCCACCCTCCAGGCAGCGGCCACCCCCATCCTGGCCCCCCCAGGCACACCAGCCACAGTGGGGACGCCGCAGACACAAGGCACACTGTGACGCCTGCGCACAGCCCAGGGAGCAGCTCTCAGGTCCACGGAGCAGCCGCCCGCAGCCTCCAGCCATACACCGCAGGGGCAGGTAGGAGGGGCTCAGACACTGTACAGGGAGGGGAAATGGCAGAGAAAGAGGGTCAAACAAACACATCCTGGGAATCTTCCTGGACTGCACCCTCTTCTCGGAGGTCTTACCCATCCCTGGCCACAGGTGAGTGGACCAAAGTGGACAGCAGATGGGGTCATCACATTCTCCCTCTCAAGCATTTGTAACTAGAAGTCCAGACTGGAAGTCAGGCGGCTGGGGATGTCCTTGGAACTAGAAGATTGTGTAGACTAGGGCTGCCAGGGCCATTTGGATGAGCAAATGAAGAGATCAGAGAGAGGCAGGAAAAAGCAGATGCAGAAGGAAGCAGAAATGAGAACCTCACACCCAGACAGGCGGAGAGGCGGCTTTCCAGGCCCCGACTCCAGTCCTGGTAAGGGCTGGCTGCACTGTCTGCCCTGGGCTCCAGAGGTCCCACTGCGCTGGTGTGATAAGTCTCCTTCACCAACCTGGCTTAACACATAGCTATGTCTTATAATGAAAGGAAGACAACGATCCCAGGTGGAGACAGAAACTAGTATCAGGAGAGGGGGTTGCAAACAATAGTTGCTTAGAAAAACCACGGACCCGGCTGCTGGGCCAACAGGAATCCTCCCACCCTAGGCCGGGAAGCTGAGGAGTCCACAGTCAGGGCTACACAGCAGCTCACAAGCCATCACTTATCACGTCCTGGGACCCAGACAAGGTACGCAATGAGGTTCAGACTCCTGGGAACTTAGCTCAGTGTACAGGAGCATTTTATTTACGGCTCAGGCCTTAAGTAAACTATAAGAGGAAAGAGACTGGTCTAGGCTGGTGGTCTGAGAGCACTTAGCAAAGCCACCATGCAATCCTGAAATAGAAACCCTGACTGCTGTGGCCGGAGCTCTGAGCCCACTGAGGGTTAGGGCCGGCGATGAGCTGAGCCGTGCTGAACTGCCAGAGCCAAGTTCCCTGCCAGGCTAAGCTCCCACATCTAAATTTAGTGCATCTGTTGGCAAACAGCAGGGCAATCTGGGAGGGGCGGAGAGACACCCGAGTCCCCAGTCTGCATAGCACTTTCTGCTGTGACCTCCCTAGTGACCAAATGCGATGCTGCCCAACACCATAAACTGCATTTCCTGTGTTCCTGGAGGAGATGTAGGAACATAAGTTCCGAGAGCAGGACCCCAGCTCATCTGCTGACATATACCCACAGCCTAGCAAAGTGCCCAGTATGAGGATGGTACTCAGTGAAGAATGTGGTGCAGGAAGAAAGGGAAGGAGGAAAGAAGCCAGCCAGCCAGGGAGGGGAGCACTCTGTTGCTTGTCCCAGGCTCTGAAGCCAGTCATTCAAAACAACAAGCAGGATGGTTAAAATATGGCTGCTCTTGGGCCAAATCATAACAGGTCTGACCTGCACACCCATTATGTTTGATCCATGTGGTGGTGTTTTTAAAAACCTGAGCTGATGCTTTTAACTAGGAGATTTCATAGAAATCAGAAGACCTGGCAGAAGCCACATTCACATGCAGCATCAACTCCGTGCTCTCCAGTTGACCAGCCCCACCACTTGGTCCTGCCTCCCACCTGGCCGCTCCCTCACCTCCTGAGCTGCCCTGAGAGCCTGGCAAACACAGAGGGGCAGGGGGAGCAGCATATGCCAACAGGCTCTCTGCAGCTGCCTTCCGGTCCCTGGAGGCCCCACAAAGACGAATAATGGAAATCTCAATATTTGGGAAGAATTTGTATCACCAGAAGGACCCCAGGCTGGGAGAGGACTCTGTCGTTAGAGATCAGCGGCACAGGGTCACACTGAGAGCCCCCAGGGGAACACCTCCCACCCCGCTGTGGGACCCTATAGGTGTGTCCCAGACTGTGGAGATTGGGAATCCTCCCAGGGGGCAGAACCTGGGGCATTACTAAGTTTTGACTGACAGCAGGCGCTGCTCCACACTCTAAATATGTTCTCTCATTTAATTTGTACAACCTGCTCATGGGACGGTGTGGCATAACACAAGAGTATATTTGGTGTTTGATCCCAGTTCCTGGCATAGAGCTACTAAAACAGATGGGATTTCCTGAGTGATGGGAACGTCTTTTGTCATTCATAAGGAGCCCCCTTCACACCTGAGTTTATGCTAATGAGTGCCTCAGTGAGGGGTCACCAGAAAGACAAGTGACTTGAGGGTTGAGACTTTCAGCCCCACCTGCAGACCTGGGAGTGGAGCTGGAGACTGAGCCCTATAAAGACACTGAAACAACAGAATTCAGAGTCGGTAAATACATCCACTGGGACGGCAGCAGCCCAGAGAGGGTGTGGAAGCTCCGCACCCCCCAGGCCTTGCCCTATTGTCTTTTCCATTTGGCTCTTCCTGAGTTGTACCCTTTAAATTAACCAGTATTAGTAAATAAATGTTCCTGAGTTCTGTGAGCCATTCTAGCAAATTATCGAAACTACAGAGGGGGTGGTGGGAACCCCTGATTTATAGCTGGTCGTCAGAAGTGCAGGTGGCCTGGATTTGTGACTGGCGTCCAAAGTAGGGGCAGTCTTCTGAGACTGAGTGGGATCTGAGGCTATGACTTGCGGGATCTGAGGCTAACTCCAGGTGGATAGTGTCAGAAGTGAAGTGAATTGTTGGACATCCAGCTGGTGTCTGGAGAACTGGCTGTTGGTGTTGGAAAACAGCCCAGGTGGGGTCTGTTGATATCACTCCTATTTTACCAAAGACTCACGTAGGCTCACAGGTTGTGAGACGGTGAGCAGTCACACCTCAACTGGGTCTTGCACAATAAAGACGAATGAGGAGTGGACATCAGTGGGAATCAGAGACTCAGAACTCTGCCCAGTGATACTGCTTTTGGATGTGACAGCAGGAGGTGAATCTTCCTTGTCTCCCACTGGGGTGGGGTGGGGCATGAACGCCTTGTGTCTGCCCCTGGGACAGCTAACATGCTGGGCAAAGGCATCTTCGGAACAGCCTTTATGAGAGAGCGTGTGCTGGGCAGTCAAGGGGCAGACTGTCACTGGCACATATGGTGCCACTCCAGGCAATGCCCACCTTCAAGAACCATCTCCAGCCCATAGCAATGGATGAGGGGTGGGTCTGAACTGCCATGTTTGAACCGTGTGCTCCTATCCCTCCCTAGTCACATCTCACTGGACCAAGGCTGGACACCTAACTCATGAGCTGAGTTGAAGTCTTCCCTTGAGAATGTGAGCTAACCAATGAGCACAGATGACCGTGGTCTCTGGAATTAGAAAGTCACATAGACTGAGGGTCATAGACTCAAGGCTGCCATCTGAGACTGTGTATGTTGATGATCAAGCTGAGAGAAACTGGAGGATGGAGACAAGCAGAGAACAGTTGAGATTAGAGACTAAGTGGCATGAGGACGGAACAGCAGTACTTCCTGTACTGCTCATTCCTCAGATTCCATCAAATACTCCCAGTTCCTTATAACAAAACCAGCTCTTGTGGGCTTCTGTTTCTTACAACTAAGAGTTCCAAAAGCAGAGAGGTAAAGAGATGGAGGAGGGAAGCAGAAAGGTTTGGGAGGAAGAAGGGAGATGGTATGAGTCATGGGAAGGATGGGGCGGGGAGAGCTCGAACAAGAGCTGGAGAGACACAGGGCCTGGGGAATCCAGAAGGTGGCACAGAAATGCGGTGAGAAGACACAATAGGGAGACTCACAAGGCAAGGAGGGAAGAAAGAGATGCTGGGAGGATAGAAAAGAAAGCGAGAGGAAAGAGAAAGCACAATGGTGGGACCAAAGCTAGGGAGATGGAGGACGAAGGAGGACAGAGGAGGAGGTAGCAGAGAAAGGTCAGTGCCAGGGCAGAGAAAGGTCACAGGCCTCCCACACCTGGACACCCAGCTGGGTTCAGTACCTGTTGGAGGCTGCTGCTCCACACACAGTGCTGCCAGCCCCCGTCCGCACCCTTGGAGTCCAAGCAGGAGGTGCAGTTGGGCAGGAGGTGACAAGGGGTGGGGCAGGGCAGTGGGGGCGACGATTCCACCGGCATTGGGGACACATTCAACAGAGAGTGGCTGAAGCACGTCCAGTCATAGGTGGGCTGCACTGAGAGGATGCGGCGGGTCTCCCCTGGCGTTGGGGGCACAGGGATTAGAACCCAGTCTAGTCCAGGCCCCCAGCCCATCCTCCCTCAGATCCAGGAGTCCAGGCCCCTAAACTCCTCTCAGGGACCAAGCCTCGACGCCCACCTGTCCTCTTGAACTGCCGCGTCCACATGCACTTGCCCTCCCTGGTGCACTGCTCGCAGTCGGCGGCCCCACATGCGGCCTCCGAGCAGTTCCCTGCCCAGAAGACCTCTCTCTGGTTGATCCGACAGTCATTCTCTGAGGTGCAGGAGCCATTGCGCCCAATGCAGGCGCCCTCGGGGCAGTTGGTACACCACTTACAGTGGGGGGCAGATGCCTGGGGGAATATGGGCTTAGTGGGGTCCTCAGCGCCCCCAGCACCCCTCCCGACCCAGCTCCTCCCACTCAATCCCAGCTGAAGAGCCAGGTGGTTCCTGAGACACCACCTCCTTCAACCCCACACCATTCACCTCTCCATCTCCAGGCTGCAGGGTCCGGGGATGGCGGGCCAGGCACTCACTGCAGGTCCGGAGACGCCGACATTCCTCGGGAGAGCGAGGCATCGGGGAGCAGGGGGGGCCTCCACATCCCAGCCTGGGGAGGCATGAGGCCCGGCACATCACACAAGCCAGGCCCCATCCTTCCTCCTTCTGCCTTTGCCTCTTCCTGGTGCCTCTTGGACATTGTCCTCTAGGCCCCACGTGCATCCCAAACTGGACTCAGCACAGGCCTCCCACACCTGCTCCTCCCCCACCCTACTTGGTGATGGTCCCACGTCCACTTGTCACCCAGGCCAGAGACACTGGACAATACCCCTATCCTCGTGCCTCTCCAGCCACCGAGGCCTTCTGCCTCCTGAATTTCTCTGACTATCCCCTCCTCTCCAGCCCTGCTGCCCCTTGCCCCCTTCAGGCCTCTTCCTGTCACCCCAGCCTCCTCTCCAGTCCCCAAGTGTAGCTTCACCTTGCCACTCCCTCCCTCACAACAGCCCCAGGGGCTTTCTGCCCAGGCTTGCCCCTGCCCTCTCCTGCTCAAACCCTCCGTGGCTCCCTGTCATCCATAGTGGAGGTCCACAATCCCTTACCCAAAATCCTTGAAGGGCCATGTGTTTCAGAACTTCCCAGATTTTAGAAAAGCAGTGGGTGTCCCATTGTTACATAACACCCCTAGTGGTGTCTGGGGAGCACCCCATAAATCAAACCCTTTAATATTTCTGCAGTGAACATGGTGACACACTTAAAGGGACAAATAAAGCCAATCAGCAGCCTCCTACCCACTCAGGATGATTGTGCAGCCAAATGAGGTTGTGCTAAACCTAGGACAGCACTTCCGGCTTTCTGAGATGTCTGGATTCCTGAACTACAGATGAGGGGTCTGTGGACCTGGATGGAGCCCACGGCCTTGGCTGGGCACTGGAAGCCCCTTCTGAGCTGACCCTACCCACCTTTCCAGTCTCACTTTCCCCAACACAGATGGTTGCTCAAATATGCCAGGTGCAGCCCCACTTCTGTCCCTTTGCTGGTCTAAACGCTACTGGTCTTTTGGGGCCCATTCAGCCCAGCTCCTCCAGGAAGCATTCTTGGCTGATACTCTAGCCCACAAGCAGGGATCCCCACTCAGGGGCCCCCAGCCCACCCCTGCCTGTGATGAGCTGGCCATTTTCCCACGTGAACTGATATCCCAACCAGACGGTACACTCCTGAGGCCTCCTCCCAAGCCTGACCTAGCACAGAACCCCTTTCAGAGGGCACCAGCACCACCCACCCATGCGCTGCTAGTTGCCATGGTTACCTATGGGCCTGGTCCCCAGACAAGCAGGCCCTATGGCACCATATGCAGGCCCCAGACTGGTTACAAGCTTCGGGCGAAGGCAGCAGGCGGCAGGGGTCGGGGGGCAGGGTCAGGGCCAGCAGGCGGCCCAGGGCCACTCCTCCAAAGCCCCCTGAGATGTACAGGCGGCCTCCCACCGCCGCCACAGAGTGAGCCACAGACTCCTCCATCGGGGGTCCCACAGAGGCTGGGCCTGAGGAAAGACAGAACGTTTAGAGAAAGAGACAGAGACAGAGAGAAAGAGACAGACAGAGAGAGACAGACAGAGAGCACATGAGACAGTGGGAGACTTGGGGAAGAGACTCACACAAAGATGCCAGTCAGAGAGGGATGCCGAGCGGGGAGACAGTCTAAGGAGAGCAGACAGGACACGGCAAGACAGAGAGAAGACAGATAAGCCCAGATAAGAGAATCAGATGGCAAGACAAAAGAGAGGGACACACACACACACACACACACACACACACACAGAGAGAGAGAGAGAGAGAGAGAGAGAGAGAGAGGGAGAGAGGGAGAGAGAGAGAGGGAAAGGAACAGGAAGAGCGGAATAAGAATAGAGAGAAATGTTTTGGAACCAAACAGAGCAAGTGGACATACAACATTGTGAAGGTACTAAATGCCACTGATAGTTAATTTTATAATTGTTAAATTTGTTATGTGAATTTCACCTCAATTTTTTAAAATCCTTAAAAAAAAAAATACAGTCACAGAGTAATGGAGAAGATAGATTAAGAGAAAAAGGAATTAGAGACAGAGGGTCAGAGACAGAAGCAAAAAGAAAAGGAAGCAGGCCCAGAAACACATCCACAGTCAGTCACACACACAAAGGCAGGACACAGCCCCTTTCTAACCTATGAACTCAAATCCTGGAAGGAAATACCCCCACATATGACAGTCCTTATCTCCAGAGAGTGGAATTATGGGAGACTTTGTTTCTTCCTATTTCACCAATTACATACAATGAATATTATTACTTTTACAATCAGATTTTTAATACATTTTTAAAATAATTTTTTTATAAAATATAGATTTTTTTAACAAAAAAAAAGGAAGGAGGGCATCTCTGTGGGTGTTTAGATAATATGGAGGGGACAGGAGCTTTGCTGGTGGGCCCGAACGACTCTTAATGAGTGGGGGTCCCAGGACAGGCCCCCAGGGAGAGCGACGGACTTACGGGTGAGGTCAGGCAGGAGCCAGGTGTTGCAGTTGACCTGGTAGAGCAGAACGTCACTGCTGAACTCGTCAGGGTCCGAGCGCCCCCCAAGGACCACCATGGTGTCCCCCAGCAGGGCCGAGGCATGGAAAAGTCGGGGGCGGGGCTGATGGGGAGAGAGGATGACAGGATGGCCTGTCAGAGCCCACAGTCCTGTGCTCACAATGCTCCCTCTCAGCCCACCCACCACCCTGAATCTCCCCACACCCCAGCCCCCACCAGCCCAACCAATCCTAACCCTCCTCAAACCTCACCCCCTTCCTCCAGGAGACCTCCCTCATTCCTCAGAGCAGCCCCAGGGCCATCTCCTTTCCCCAAACTCCCAGAACCCCCATGTCCAGCGCTGTTCCCCAGAAACCTAGCCTGGACTGCTTAAGATGAACCCCACATTTCTCATGTGACCTGGCCAGCTGGGCTGGGGGCATGCTGGGCATGAAGCTCGATCAAGTCTCTTACTTCTGCCTCCCTCGCAGTCCAGCCCCAAGAAGGGCTTGGAAATATGTTTGTGGATGGAAAACACAATTTTCTCTAACCAGCACATCTGGGGTTTCACGTTCTCCCACACAGTGGCTCCTTTGGCCTTGAAGGCAGGAAGTGCAAGAAACCTCAGTCCTACGTTTTATTGATGGGGAGGCCAGGAATGGGAGGGACCTGCCAGGGCCACACTAAGAGTGGGGCAGAGCTGGGGCAGAACCCAGGCCTCCGACCTCCTGATCTAGGATTCCTTTCTCAAGTCAGAGATGGAAAAAGGGAGGACTTGGGGTGCCATAGTTCAGTTTAGGGGACTGGAAAGGAAGTAGGAATCCAGGGTCAAGCCAGTCCCTGGGGCACTGGAAAAGGGGTCCCCCCTCCTGCCCCTTACTTCCATCTGTCTGCACCTCTTTTCCTGACCTTTGCCCCCTGAGAAGGGGCCAGCAGGCTCCAGGTGCGGTCAGGACAGTGCAGGGAGTAGAGCTCAGGTGACGGGGCTGCCAGCTCCACGTGGAAGCGGAAACCCCCAAACACATAGAGGGAGTCGGTGGCCTCATGGTACACCGCAGAATGACCATAGAGTCCTGGGTGGGGCAAGTGAGCACAGAGCCTGAAGGAAGGGCTGATGATCAGGAACGCCTCCCACCTTCCAGGCTCCCCTTCTTGTGACCAGACCACCACCCTACTGGGCCCTGAGGCCAGAGATCAAGGAGCCCTTCTCAACCCCTCTGTCTCCCTCGGTTCTTTTTTTTTTTTTTCTGGTGAGGAAGATCAGCCCTGAGCTAACATCCATGCCAATCTTCCTCTTTTTTGCTGAGGAAGACTGGCCCTGGGCTAACATCTGTGCCCATCTTCCTCTACTTTATATGGGACACTGCCACAGCATGGCCCGACAAGCGGTACATCGGTGCATGCCCGGGATCTGAACCCGGGCCGCCAGCAGTGGAGCGCGCACGCTTAACCACTGCGCAACAGGGCCGGCCCTCTCCCTCAGTTCTAAAGGACAACCATTAGACTCTGGGAAAGAGAAGAGAGGGAGACATGGTGACCAGGAGATCCTGGGGGACAGCGATCAAAGAATGCAGAAGGAAAGGTAGAGATAGAATACCTGAAGGGCAGTAATCTGGGACCTGGGGGAGGGAGACAATGACCCATCATTACTGGGCAAGAAGTGGGCAGCTTCTCATGGAGTCTGGGAGGGGTAAATAAAGAAACTGAACTTTTCAAGAGATGGTGTCCTGAGAATCTGGGGGTGGGGGTTAGAGGGGAGACAAGGAGACAACAAGGTATGGAGGGCAGTGACCACAGAGGACAGGAGTGGATAGAGCCCACACAAAGCCCTGAATGGCTGGGAGGTCAAAGGTGCTGTGCCCTCCCTATCCCAGCCCCACCTGTGGGGGGGGTCCCACTCTGGGCTCCCGATACCCAGGCGCCGGTCGCCAGCTGGTACTCGAGCAGTTGCTGATTGAAGCCATTTTCAGGAGAGTAACCACCCACCAGGAGCAGAGACAGGCCTCGGCGGGCAGTAAGGGTGTGACCAGCAACTGCTGGCAGCTCCACGGTCTGAGGGACCTGGGGGATGGAGGGCAGTCACTGGGGGGCCAGAGGTCAAGGGTCACCATGTGGGTAGAAGCAAGATTCAGAGCTGCCCACACTCCCCAGGAACTGCTAGGGAGGTATCTAGCTGCCCGGGACTGGTCAGACCTCAGGCCTTCCGACCAGCCCTGGTCCTGGCAGGTGTGCAGCAGACCTCCTGCTATTTCTGCCAGCTCAGCGTCACTTTGTCAGGTAGGAGCAGCCTAGTGTTCTTTTGGGAAGCCTTTACTCCTCTGCTCTCACTCTGGTTGCGTGCGGCTGACTGTATCCACTCCACAGTGCACTTTGTCCCAGCGTGGCTGCCCAGTGCATCACATCCCCTTGGCCAGGGATTGGCTTGGGAATACAATGTGACCCAGGATGGCCAATGAAATTCAATTCTGGGACTTGTGCTGGAGCGCTGAGAGGAAGCTACTTCGTCTGAGGATGAAGCTGGAAGGAGCTGCTGAGGCCATCTTTGCTAAAGCCTGGTTGTGGGGGCTGGGGGAGGGAAGAAATGCTCACCTTCTCCTGGCGCCACTGCAGAGTGGTGAGGTTGAGGACCCAGAAGTCGCGGGTGACGCCCCCAGCTGTAAGCCCCCCCAGCAGGTACATGGCACCACGGCCAGCGGGCACATAGGCAGCTGCATGGAAGGAGCGGGGTGAGGGGCCTGGGCCCCCGTCCTCAGCGCCCGCCAGCATCTGTGTCCACCGCCGCTCACTCACTGAGTACCTGGGGCAGAGATGCAAAAAAGCAGCCTCACACTACAGTCATCCCAGCGTCCCCTGAGGTGACCCCCCAACACGTATCTCAGCATCCCCTGGGGTGACCCCTTCTATGAGTATCCCAGCATTGCCTGGGGTGAACCCCTACTTGGCAGGTATCCCAGCATCCCTTGGGGTGACCCCCCTCAGGTATCCCAACACCCCCTAAGGTGACCCTCCTATGACAGTCATCTTACCACCCCCCAGGGTAGCACCACCCAAATAAGTATCCCAGTCCCTGAGGTGAGCCTCCTGTGACAAGTGTTCCAGCATCCTTTGGGGTGTCCTTCACCTATAGAGGTTTTTCTGCACCCCCCTGAAGGGACTCTTTTGTGACAGACATCTCAGCATCCCCTGAGGTGACCTCTCATTCAGGTATCCCACCTCCCCAGGGCAGTCCTCACCTGTACAGGTTTCCCAGCAGCCCCTGGGGCAGGCCCAGGCCCCCAAACATCCACAAGGTGGCATCAGGTCCCTCCACCATGGTGTGCCCCAGGCGGTGCAGGAAGCGGCTAGCAGTGTCCTTGGGGTGGGGTTGGGGGTGGGGAGGCGAGGGGTCAGGCTAAGGTCATGACAAAATGTCAGGGAGATGTAGGGTCTAGGGCGTGGTCCAAAGAGTGGAGGGGGGAAGGATGATGCTGGAGGTGGGCTGTGTGGCACCTCCCTTGGGAGTGGCATCCACGACTCACGGCTGAGAGGCGGCTATCCATGAGGGTCTCCCAGACCAGCTGCCCACCATCCAGCTTCGTGGCACAGTCAGGGCCCCCAAAACCCTCGGCACAGATGCACACGCCCAGGCTCTGGGGGACAGTAGAAGGAGGTTTGGGGGGGAGCCCTGATCACCACCCTTGTCCCATCTGGCTTGCCCTGTCCCACCTGTACCTGGTTACAAGTCCCTGCCCCACTGTGGGCGTTGCAGTTCTCTGGACACAGAGCCATGCGGCAGTGTGGGCCAGCCCAGCCCTGGGGACATCGGCAGAGTCCAGCACCTGCGGCTCCATCCTGGGGCACACACTCCTGGGGGACAGGGCAGCTCCCGGGGCCCCCTGACCCACAACGAGCAGAGCCCACTGAGGCATTGAAGCCCCAGGACAAGGAGCCGTTGGCCTCCCAGTGTAACACGAGCAGCCCTGTCAGGGGAGAGAAGCCAGAGGCTTGCAGCAAGTCCACGTTCCAGGGCACTGCTCTGCCTCCAGGGTTTGAGGAAACCCAGTGTAACTGGGCAGGGAAGCAAGGCACCCTGGTAACTTATAACCACTGCTGTGATTAACCATTCTCCTAAACACCACACACCCTCTCCCTCACCCAACCCATCAAGTTCTGTTGCTTTTAAAGCCTCAATCTCTTTCATATTCACATATTCACCCACTGCTTGCCACCTGCTCACCGACTAGCCTGGACACCAGCTCGTCTCCCCACTGGTCCTCCTGGCTCCCTATATGCTGCCCTTCACAGCAGCCCAAGTGACCCTTACAAACCTGAATCCGAGCTGTCACTGGCAAGCTCCAAACCCTCCACAACTCCCTACTGTCTTACAGGAAACCAAGTCTCCTTAGAAAGCAGATTAGTGGGGGCGGGGGGCAGGAATTAATGACATAGTACGTAAAAAATGCTTCCATAAAATTATATATATACATATACACATTTTTTTTTTGATGAGGAAGATTGGCCCTGAGCTACGTCTACTGCCAATCTCCCTCTTTTTGCTGAGGAAGGTTGTCCCTGAACTAACGTCCGCGCCCATCTTCCTCTATTTTCTACATGGGACGCCACCACAGCATGGCTTGATGAGCAGTGTGTAGGTCTGCGCCTGGGATCTGAACCTGGGAACCACAGGCTGCCAAAGCGGAGCATGTGAACTTAACCACTATGCCACCAGACTGGCCCCTCATAAAATTATATTAAAAAAGGGGGGGGGCCCTCTGACCCCATCGCCTCCCATTCTCCTGGTCCTCAGGCTGCAGCATCACAAGTTCCCCTCCCTCACCCACACTGCCCCCTTCAGGCCTCAAGTGAAATTTCACCTCTGCAAAGAAACTCTCCCCAACTCCCAGACGGACCCAGGAGCCCACTCCCTTCCATTTCCTCGGTCCCTAGCGAAGGGGTCACTATGCTGAGCATACTTTGTTTGCTGCTGTTTGTCACCCCCTCGACACACACACACACACACTGTGAGTCCATGAAGGCAGCACCGGTGTCCCTCGTTCACTGCTGCAGCCCCAGTGTCTAGCTCAGGCTCGGCTCACTGTGGGTGCTCAGTAAACATTTGCTGAGTGAAATGAAACTGACGGGCCACTCAGTTCCAGCTGCTCACTGTGGGGCCTGTGGTTGCATGCAATCTCCAGCAGGCCGACTACAACTGCACCCTCTTTCCCTCTCTCTCCCAGCCTTGGAACCACTCTGATTTACAGTATAAACAGAAGCATTTCCAAACTCAGGTCCTTTAACTGCCATGGGTAACAAAGGATTTCTAGCGCATCTCCACCAGACTAAGCCAGGTTTCTCAACCTTTCAGCACTGTCGACACAATGGGGCCTGGTAATTCTTGGTTGTGGGGGCTGCCCTCTGCATTGTAAAGTGCACAGCAGCATCTCTGGCCTATACCCATGAGATGCCAGTAACACCCCAATCATGACAAGCAGAATGTCTCCAGACATAGCCAAATACCCCAAGGGGCAAAATCACCCCTGGTTAACAACCACCAGGCTGAGGAGATGCTCAGGGGCCCTCACACACCAGCCACATTCTGTGTGCCCCAAAGACATGTCCCACTTGGCCCTTCTGTGCAATCCTCTCTATTTGCCCCTCAGCTGAAGAAACTGAGGCCCACAGGTGGCAAGGATTGTGTCACCCAGCAAGTCAGTGGCAGAGTCGGGCTAGGTCTTGAGCCCACTTCAGGCAGCAAGATGCAGGGGCAAGGGATACATAGCCCAGGAGAGAGGTCCCACTTCCCCCAGCCCCATACCAGACAGGGCCTGCACAGTGAGGGGCCTGTCCCGCCGCTGGCCGCAGAAGGCAGCAATGAGGCTTCGGTCTGACTGGACGACACCAGTATCCAGGAAGCGTGGGAATCCGTCAAAGGCCAGGACATAGCTCAGCTGGAGGGGTGCAGAGTCAAGGATCAGGGGATGATGAGCATGGAAAGAGGGGATGATGAGCATGGAAAGAGGGTCAGGGAGGAGGAGAAACTCAGGAAGAGAGCGCAATCTGAGACTGGGAAACAGGCTGTTTGAACCTCCCAGGCAGACTGCCAAACCGTGGCATGGAGACCACCATTCCCCCTCCTGTGTTCACAGCAGACAAGGCTAATCGATCAGGCACTCTCGCCTGGAGCCTCTTGTTCAATACACAGCTCCTGGCAGCCACTACCAATAGATCAGAGTTGGCACACAGGGTACAAATAATTACCACGCCTGGACTAGGGAATGGGGAATTGGAGTCCAGGAAATAGGAGATGATCTGGCAAGGGCTGGGGCCTCAGGAACAAAAGGCTGGGAGTCTGAGGAATACAGTTTGGGGTTTGAAGAATAAAGAAACAGGGATGTAGGGGTCAGGGTCTCTCTGAGGATTCACATTGGGTGGGGGAGACACGGGCCTGAACCCTGGCGCCCTCAGTGCTCACCGTGCAGGGGGTGCTGCTATCGGGGGAGAAGGTGAGGGTGAGTGGGGGACAGACGGTCCCAGGGGCACAGGGCTGTAGCACCTCAGTGGCCGAGACAACCCACACACAATAGGACAGGCCTGGCCCGGCTCTCGCTGCCCCGCCACCTGGAGGCAGCAGCCCCCCAACCCGACGTGAGCCCAGTGCCACTGAGGACACGTTGGTGAGGAGGGCGCGACCTCCACATTCCCGGAAGCAGGAGCCACCGGCCCTGGGGAGATGGAGGAGAGCCAGCATCAGACCAGTCCTGCCCCATCCCATTACATCCCTAACCCCAACCCGCCCCGGCCCGCCTGGCTGGCCCCTGGCTCACCGGGGGTCCCCATAGTAGCCGGGGGAGCAGAGCTGGCAGTGGGCACCCTCAGTGTGGTCCTGGCAGAAGCACAGCCCGCTGAGGTTGTCGCAGTGGCCGCGGCGCGGGTCCCCATGCCCGTTGCACTGGCAGGGCCGGCAGCCGCCTGAGCCTGTGGCGTTGCCGAAGCTGCCAGGCCGGCAGCGTTCACAGTGCTCCCCCCACGTCCAGTCTGTGGAGGCCCCAGCAGCAGAACACAGAGTCAGGCACAAGGGCGGGAAGGGGCCCAACCAACTGGCTCAGCTGATCCCTGACTCCACCTGGCTGCTTCAAAGGAGGGGAGCCAGGCCCAGACTGGGGAGGATTAGCAAGTCCCAACGCAGGGACTGAGGCCCCCAAAGAGATGAGTGGCACTGAAACCTGTTTGGGGTCAGGAGCAGGCAATGGGGCAGGGGACCCAGAGCTGGGTGAGGAGACACAGAAGCCCACAGAGAAGAGGAAACTGGAGCCCCGAGGAGGCTCCCTTGAGCCCAGTCCTGCAGTATTGAGGAGGGAGGCTGCTCACCCTGGCACTCATCGCAGAAGCCAGGCCCCCGCTTGTGGCAGTGGCTGTGCAAGTTGCAGCCACAGTCCCGAGAGCAGCGAGGAGCAGGGGGTCCTGGGGCAGGCGTGGGTGGGGGCAGGTCGGACGTCCAGCCCAGGTCACACACGCAGGTGAAATCAGGAGGGCCGCTGCACACACCATGGCCGCAGTCCTCCAGGCACCTGAGGGGCCGTGGCAGGGGTGGGGTAAGGGCCAGGCCAGCCCAGAGCCCCCAGTGCATCCCCCCCTCACCCCACTCCACCTCATCATCTCCATGGCAACACCATCACAAGCTACTGCCTGTTCCATGGTCCTGGACTCCGTGGGTGGCTCTGTCTCTAAGGTAACCCTATCACACATGGTAACTGTCTCTATAGAAACCACATATCAGCACTGGTGATCTGTTCTCTATGAAAAACCCTTTCAACTTGGTCCTCCTCCATCTCCATGGCAACGCTGAAGACTATGGCCCACAGTCCACGGGTGAGTCGTCTCCACAGTAACTAGTGTTACGTTGGGGACCCTGTCACTCTAACAAGGGCCTAGTCTGCAGGGTAAAAACCCCAGCCTCACTGGGGATGCTGGTTCCACAAGAGGCTCCCCAGCACAATGATCACTTTCTCCCTGCACCTCCACACACCCTGGCCCTGGAGCACATCTCCATGGAGACCAGACCCACTCACGTGCGACTGCAGTGTGTGACTCCGTCACCCTGGTAGCCCCGCTGGCAGTGACACTCGTAGCTGAGGGGCGTGTTCAGGCAGGTTGCCCGCAGGTGGCACCGAGCCAGGCCCAAGCGACACTCATCCACATCTGGACAGCGGGCATAGGCCCAGCGGGCAGGGAGGGCCAGGGACAGCCCCAGGCCCTCCCCCACCCACAGGGAGCAGTTACCCCCAACCAGGGGCCCTGAGAAGTCCCCCTGGAGGCACCTGGGGGTGGGAGATTTAAGGGGAGGACGGGGGGATGATAAAGAAACAAGAGACAGAGAGAGGGAAACAGTGACAGGGAGAGAGGAGGCCAATCAGAGTGAAATAGAAATATGAATATGCAGAGAGACAGAAGGAGAAACGCAAGAGAGACAGAGAGAAAACCAGAGAAGTCAGACAAAAAAGATTTTAAAAGAAGACACAGAGCCAGGGAAACAGCGACAGGGAGAGAGAAGAAGAGACAGATACAGAAAGATAAAAAAGAAAACAGAAAGAAAGATGAGAGAAGACAAGTCACAGAGACAGGGAAAGAGCAGAGAGGTAGAAGAGAGTGAGAAACAGAGAGAAAGGGGAAGGTGATGAAAAACAGATGACGGTAAGGCAGAGGGGCAGAGAAAGAGAGCGGCTGTTAGGATCAGGGCAGGCAGAGGGCCGCACACCTCACGCCCCCGCCCCCCAGCCTCACCGGCCCAGCGTGGGGTTGTCCTCGTTGGCACACCAGCCGCACTCATGGCTCTGCAGACACTCGTGGCAGGTCAGGAAGCGGTCGCAGCTCCGGCACCGCGGCTCTGAGTGCACGCTGCAGGACAACCAGTGTGGGGGTGTCAGAGCCCTCTGAAGTCTCCACCTTCCCCTCGAAGAGCCCCGCCACCTGGACGCACCTGTCGTCCCAGCCTCGGCAGCCCCCATGCGGGTACCGGGCCAGGTAGGCAGCAAACAGGAAGCAGGTGTGGGTGGACTGGCACCAGGCGCACTGGCTCGAGTTGGCCAGGCAGTCATCACAGGTCAGGCGCCTGGGGAGCCAGGGCAGGGTCACACCACGGCCCAGCCCAGACACTCCCCAACACCCCAGCTCCCTGGGCCTGGTGGGGCTCACTGGCTGCAGAGTGGGGGACACTCCTCCGGGCTCTTCAGGGCACCCCGACCCCGGCCCCGCCGGCTGCATGCCGCGTCCCCTTTGCGGCTGGTACTCTGATGCCACTCACAGAAGCGGTCCTGGCGGGTTGGAGAAGTAAGAGCCCAGTTTAGCCCTGTCCCTTGGGCTCTCAGCACCAGTCGGTGGTTCCCATCACCAGCTCAACAAGCAGCTGCCTCCCTTGCCTGTCCCACCCCAAAGATCACCCCTCCAAGCCGACCTCCCTCCCCAGCTGCCTGCCTCTCAAGACACCCATGCGTTCTGTAGCCCAGCACCCACTCCCATTTTGGGCAACAGCACCCCTTCTGTGTGGTCCAGGTGGGGCTGACTCAATCCTCGGGATCCAGAGGTGGCCAGGGACCACACTCCCTTCCTGCAGCCTCACTGATTGGTCCAGGAGTTGGCAGAAGACCCAACCAGAGCCAATGAAATGCACTTCTGGGACTTCTGTTGAACTGGGGGTGAGACTGTGGGTGGGGGCAGAAAGGTGCTCTCTTTCCACTTGGGACTCGGGTGGCTGAGTGGTGGGATAAAAGGCTGGAGCCCTTGTGGCTCCCTTGCCACTCCAAGGAATGAACCTCCAGGGAAGGACAGGATGCAGAATGGAGGGAGGTGGATGCTTGACCGTGTGGTTTGAACGGCTGGAGCCAGCAGGCCTAAAGACCTATTCTTGGACTCTGGTGCCTGAGCTGATAAATGCCCCTCTGGTGAAGAGGTGCTGAGCTGGATTTTCTGGGCCCTGCAACGGGGAGAATCCTGACTGCCAGGCGCCCACTCTCCAGCCCCCCTCCTCTGCTCCCCACGGGGCTCTCCCCTGCAGATCAATGACAACAGCCTCAGCCGTCTCCCACCACCACCACCACCCAGGGGGCCCTTCGGCTGCCCATGGCAGCCCTAGGGGGCCCTCCCCTTTCCCAGTCATCTGCTTTGGCTGCCTCCAACTTGAGACCTCCCTCTGTGGTCTGGCAGGCACCTGGGTGCAGGCGTGGCAGTCGCGATGCTCCTCACAGAGCGGGCAGAGGGCAGGCACCAACACCAGCAGGGACCCACCAGCCCCATCGTCCCCGCAGTGGGCCCCACTCTGGCGCAGGTGGCAGGTGGCACTGGTCAGGCACCAGCCACAGCCCTGGTCTGCCAAGCAGCCGAGGCAGGAGGAGTAGGAGGCGCAGGCCGATGAGCGGTAGGGCTCCAGGAAGAAGAAGGAGATCTCCTGGGGGAGGGGGTCATATGAGAGTCAGGGGTCCACGCTCCAAGTCAAGCCTCAGGAGTCAAGGTTTGGGGTAGGGATCAGAATTTGGAGGTAAAGACTTAAGTGTCTGCGGACAAAGCTGAGTACTCAGGCAGCAGAAGGTCAGGATTTAGGACATTAGCAGACAAAAGGGGATCAGGATTTGAGAGAATCGAGAGATCAGAAGTCAAAGTATGGAGGGCAGAAGTCAGGGTCAGCAGGGTCAGGGCAGGAGGAATCAGAGATGTGGGCAGGGGTCAGAATATGAGATAAAGTCAGAGTCTGGGGGTCAGAAGTTGGAGTCTGGAGGGTTCAAGGTGAGGCCCAGAGTTCAAGAGTCAGGGTCAAGGCAGTGAGAGTTTGTGACCTGGGGTTCAGAGAGCCCAGGGGATCTGAGGCCCAGGACTGGGGGTAGGCCAGGGCCTGGGTACTCACGCTGCCACCTGGCACGCCAGTCCGGTCCCACAGCAGGGTGAGCTCGCTGTGCCCAGGGCCCGCCGAGCCATTGAGCTGGCCCCGGATCTCTATCGCGTACTTGTGGCCCCGGCCAGGCAGTGGGAAGAGGCGAGCAGACCCTGGGCGCTGCAACCGCCTCGTCTCTTTCTCCTGCTGCGCCACCCAGCGCCCTACCTCCTCCTGGGGTAGGGGTGAGGACAGACAGGGGCCTCAGAATTTTCTACTCCCTCCTCCGACCCCTAAAACTTCCAAGAGCCCCAAACCCACCCAGCACCCACCTGCTGTTGGGATGAGGAAGATGCCCTCAGGGTTACTTAGACCCCAAAAACCTCCAAGTACCCCCAAACCTACCAGCAACACACCTCCTCCTCAGGGGAGTTAACTTAATAACTCAGACCTTCCCCACTTTCTTCAAAATTCCCCAATTCTGTTCACAACCGAAAACCCCAGGGCCTTTCCTCCACTAAGGACACATCCCGTGCCTCTGAGTTCTCCCCAAACTGCCCTGCACCACACATCCCAGCCCCAACGTTTATCATAAACAGCCCCTGAGTGTCCCAGGCCCCCTCACCATGTTCTCCGTGTCAGGCCCACGGGCCATCCGAGCCAGGACGTGTAGGCGCTGGGCCCGGGCCCACACGGCCACATCCTCAGCCCCTGGCCCACCTGGCCCTCCCGGCAGCAGTGGGTGGATGAAGCCACGGTAGACCAGGGACACGTCCGTCTCTGGGCTGGGTGTCAGGGTGATGGTCGTACTGCGGACAATCAAGACCTGTGCCAGCCAGGGAGCGGGGTATGTGTGAGCGCCTTTCTCTATGCCGCCCCCCAACCCACAGTACCCACATCCTAAGGGCCACATCAGAGCCAGAAAAGACCAGACAACCCAATCTCCTTCCCTATTTTACCGAATGAGAGACTGAGGCCAGGGGCAGTGGGGAGGCCCAGGATCACTCTGGGAGAAGAGTCAGGACTTCAGGTCAGAATATAGGCAACAAGGTCCCAGCCCCTGCTCATCTCCACCTCTCAGTAAACTCCAGGACCCGGGACCTTTCAGGATCCTCTTCCCCAATGCCCCACCTTTCCACCTAAGCCCTTAGGAATACAGATCCAGCATTCAAAGTGCCGAACATACTACATGGTTTATTGCTAGTGTGTGTTTTTTTAATTGCAAAAGAATGGAACAACCCAAGTGTTCACCATCGGAGACTGTTTAAATAAACGACAGCACTGCGGCATTAGAATATAAATGGAATATTATGTAGCTGTAAAAAAAAAAATGAGGGTGTTTCCTAAGTCCTGTTACGGGAAGCTGGCCAAGATGTGTTAATAAAAGAAGGAAGTGGCAGTATAGTGTGGATGGTATTCTACTTTCTGTGCAACAAAGAAAAATAACTGTCACATTTACTGGTATTTGAATAGGCAGACTCTGGAAGGATATAAAAGAAACCCAAATGGATCTTCTAGGAAGAGTTAGGGTAGTCCTGAGTTGGGGAGATGCTGGGGACAGCTTCCCACACTGAGGGGGTGGGAAGTGAGGCAGATGGGAGAGACTTTTCACTCAGGTTTTTTTTTTTTTTTTTTTTTTTGGTGAGAAAGATCAGCCCTGAGCTAACATCCGTTACCAATCCTCCTCTTTTTGCTGAAGAAGATTGACCCTGGGCTAGTGTCCGTGCCCATCTTCCTCTACTTTATATGTGGGATGGCTACCACAGCATGGCTTGATAAGCAGTGCATAGGTCCACACCAGGGATCTGAACCTGCAAATCCCGGGCCGCCGAAGCACAGCACGCGAACTTAACCACTATACCACCAGGCCAGCCCCTCACTCAACTTTTTATATCATTGTGATTTTTGAACCATGTGACTATATTACCTATTTTAAAAATCAAAATCAGGGGCCAGCCCCATGGTGTAGCGGTTAAGTGCGCACACTCTGCTGCTGGTGGCCCGGGTTCGGATTCCAGGCACACACCAATGCATCGCTTGTCAGGCCATGCTATGGCGGCGTCCCATATAAAGTAGAGGAAGATGGGCATGGATGTTAGCTCAGGGCCAGTCTTCCTCAGCAAAAAGAGGAGGATTGGCACGGATGTTAGCTCAGGGCTGATCTTCCTCACACACACACAAAAAAAATCAAAATCAAAACTGGTGGTTCTTCAAGAAGTTACACATAGAATTACCACATGACCCAGCAATTCTGCTCTTAGATATATACCCAAAAGAATTAAAATAGGTGTTCAAACAAAAACCTGCACATGAATGTTCACAGCAGCACTACTCACAACAGCCAAAAGGTGTAAACAACCCAAATATCCATCAGCTGATGAATGGATGTGGCCCAGCCACACAACAGGATATTATTCAGCCATAAAAAGGAATGAAGTTCTGACACATGCTACAACATGGATGAGCCTTGAAAACATTATGCTGAGTGAAAAAAGCCACACACAAAAGGCCACAACTTATATGATTCCATTATATATATATAAGGGACTATATATAATGATTCCATTATATGATTCCAACTTATCCAGAGCTGGCAAATTCAGAGGCAGAATACAGATTAGTGGTGGCCAGGGGCCAGGAGGAGAGGAGAATGGAGAGTGGTGACTTAATGGATCCCGAGTTTCCTTTTGGGGTGATGAAAATGTTCTGGAACTAGATAGTGGTAATAGTTGCACAACATTGGGAATGTGCTAAATGTCACTAATAGTAAACTTTATGTTATGTGCATTTTACCACAATTTAAAAAAATGTTTTTAAGTCAAAAAGGAAAAACAGACCCTTGAATGTAAAGGACTTACGGATAAACACAAGAGTGATAAAGATCCATTTGAAAAACGAAAACCCTAGGACCAAGCCCTTCAACAGACACTCCACGCTGGGCCCCCTCCCCCGGCTCCCCACCTTGTCGGGCTGGGAGGCATTGGGTGGCTGTTGGAAGGTAAGCAGGTGCAGGCCAGGCAGGAAGCTCTGGGTGATGCAAGTCTCCAGGGATGTGACGAAGACAGGCACAGGTCCCCACCAGCCCACAGTGCCTGAGATCTGCTCCCCTCGGCAGCGGGCCTGCTCTGTAAGGACGGAGGGAAGGAGGTGGGGTCAGGATGAGGTGCGGCGCCGCCCCCTCCCACACTGCCACTCGACACTCACACTCACCAGGCCGAGGGAGGCAGCTCTCATTGTGCACACACCAGCCCAGGGCGCCAGGCCCCCGGGGAGGAGCTGCAGGACTGCTGAAGGCCAGGCAGGCCTGGCAGTCGCCCAGGAGGCGGCCCAGGCCCAGGCAGCTGGCAGCTGGACACTGCAGGGAGCGGAGGGGACAGCGGTCACTGTCCACTAGGGTTTAAGGGACCTGGGAGGGGCTGTGGATTCAGGAGTCTTGGGAAGAAAGGAGTTGGGAAATTGGTGGAGGGAACTGAAGGCCAGGTCGTAATGAGGAAGATCAAGAGGACAGGGGCTGGGGGATCCTTGGACAGGGTCATAAGTTCAAAAGGATCGGGGAGGGGGTCAAAGGTTCAGGGGTCAGGAGTCAGAAACGCAGATCTTAGGTGTGAAAACCAGTCTCCCAAGTTGGGGAAAGTCCTTCTCTACTTGGTTTAGGCAGAAGGAGACACCAAGGGCCGTGTCTCTGTGCTAAAGGACAGGGTGTTGGGCAGTCACTCACAGCCCCTGAGGGGGTCCCAGGAGGTGGAGCAGCTTGGCAGGCTCCCTGACACCAACTGCATTCGGGGTCTCGGGAGCAGACGCTGTGGTCCGTGTACATGGAGCAATAGTCCAAGTGGTACTGTAGAGAGACGGCAGGGAGCAGGGGTTCCTCAGACCTGGGGCCTGCTCCCCTGGTCCCGCTCACTGTGATTACTCCAGGGAACCTCGACTGCTCTGCACCTTGAGGATCCCCATCCACTCCTCTCCCAGCCCCAGGAACCTCCATTCCTCCTCCCTTGAACCTGGGGACCAACCTCTCTCCTCTCACGGCCCTAGGGACCCCCATTCCTTCTCCCAGGGACCCCCCAACTTTCTCCCTTATCCATGGAAACCATGCTACCTCCTCCCCAGCCACCCTCTCCCTGTCACCCCAGTGCTCACGTCCGGGGCAGGTGCCTGGAACACGAAGGGGGGCACCTTATAGGCCATCAAGTCCCCACGAGGCCGGCCACTGTACCCCCCAGCCACCAAGAGGACGCTGCCACCAAGCACAGCCGCCACATGTGAGTACCGACCACTGGGAGGTGCTGCTCGGCCTAGGAGAATACAGAGCCCCAAGGACATGAGACGCCCAAACCCCCTCCCCATCATGGCTCCCCTGCTCAGAGGACTACCCCTGACTCTCCTATGCCTCAGCTCAGCCTCCAAGTTCCTGCCTCAACTCCACCTGCCCAAGGAAGCCCTCCCAGCCTGCCTGGCCCTGCACTAGCTCCGGTTCTCTCACCTCTCTGCCCAAATCATCTCTCAGACAGAGCATGACCTTTGGAGTCAGAAAGACTTGGGTTCAAATCCTGGGTCTACCACTTACTTGGGTTCAAATCATAGATCAACTACTGACTAGCTGTGTGGCGTTGGTTTCCTCTTCTCTAAACGGAACCATCATCCCACCCCTGGGGAGCTGTGAGGCAGGCTGCCTGACTCTCATGTTTTTGTCTGCCTGACACCAGCATCCCTTCTGGTGACAGCCTCTGATTTTCCTCTGGGAAACCACCCTCTCCCACTCGCAGTCCACAAGGCTCAAGTCGAGCTGTCCCTGCCTCTGGCAGCAGCGGGGCTTTAGCCCAGGCCTATCAGTGTGTGTGCCTAGTTCAGGGATGGGACCCAATTCCTACAATTCTTGGGAAAAAGGCACTCTCTTCTCTCTGTACATTTTTAAAGAGCAGGATATAATCCCAGAGCTGCTAGTGACCAGCTACAAAAGGCCTGCTAGACACTGAAGTAAACCCAGACGAGAACTGGAGAGAGAAAGGGCTGATGCCATCATGTGAGCAGCTGGACCCAGCCCAGCCTGAAGCCAGGAGTTTTCACTCAAGTGAGCCAAGAAATTCTTCTTTTTTGCCTAAGCTGGTTGGGTTGGATTTCTGTCACTTACAACCAAGAGTCCTGACTGACAGATAAGTGGTCAGTGATTGGTGACTCCCTCACCCTCTTATTGGCCTGTATGCTCTGTGAACACATGGGACTTGGCCCAGGGAAAAGAGGAAGAGGCCTCCAGAAACCTCACCCTCTGGCCTGCCCAGTGAAGGGGCCTAAAGGAGGGACAGGGACAGGCAGAGAAGCCCTGGACTAGAGGCCTCAAAGGCCAGGTTAAGGCTTTATTCCTAATGGTCAAACAGGGTTCCTTGGGGACCCTTCTTCTTGCCCATCTCTTAAGCGTTAATGTCCCTTCCTTAAGCTTGTCCTCTGTTCTTGATCTTGTGTTCAGTGGAGCAAGGAGCATAGATGGGCCTCTGGGAAGTCCACAGCTCCCTGAAATGACATGCCCACTCTGTGCATACACATGTCTTCCTGAGGAGAAGGCCTGTGGCTCTCTTCCAATTCTCAAAGCAGTTTCTAATCCAATGAGCGTGAAAGGTTTCTCCACACCTCCTTCCAAGTGAGCCTGCTGGCCCTGCAGCAGGACTCTCGCCGCTATTAGAAAGACAACGTGGCCAGCCCTTCACTAGGCTGTCTTCATTGATCATGTGTCATCTCAATTTACTCTCACAACAGCCCAGTGGCTTAAGTGTTATTATGATCCCCATTTTACAGATGGGGAAGTTGAGGCACAGACAGATGACATGATGGTGTTTGTATAGATGGTTGTTTGGGGCCAGCCATCCTGGTTATGCCACTTGCCCATTGTGTGACCTTGAAAAAGTTGCTTCTTCATGGGCAGTTCCCACAGAAACTGGCAAAACCTGGATTGGAACCTAGATCTGATACTACTGTAACTGCCTCCCATCTCCATGGCAACCTCAGGGTTGCCTCCTGAGGCCAGCTCCAACAAGATGTCTGGCTCACCCGGCAAGGACCGAGGTGGCTCCTGCCCAGAGCCCAGATTCACTGCGGGGGGAAGTGTGACCCTCAGGGAAATAGAGGGGCCACTTACCCTCAGGTGTTCCTGGGGGGGCAAGCTCGGCCCCTGACACCCATTGATGGCAGCCGAGGTGGTAGAAGAAGATGCCATCTTCATAGCACTTTTCCTCCTGGTAATGGGTGTGCACATTGCCCCCTGGGAAAGGAGGAAAGGGGCACAGCTGGCAAGCCTGGGAGAGGTAGGGACACCCATGCAGGGAGCCTCAGCTCAGGGTTGGCTTGGGCATCTGGCAGAGAGGCAGGATTGGGGAGCCTCCTCACCATAGACCACCATGTAGTTGCCCAGGACACTGGCCGTGTGGAAGGCTCGCTCCCGTGGGCCCTGAAGCCCATCCCTGCCCTTCAGCGTCGTCCACACACGCCGATCCACATGGAAGAGCTCAGTGGAGTTCACCCGCACAGAGAACCTATGAGAGAGGGGCAGAGGCAGGGCTCAGGGCAGGAGGGGCCTCTCTCCCTCCTCTGGGCTCTGAGGAATTGTGTGACCACCCAGGGTAGAGACTGGCTGTGACCCGGTTTATGTCCCCTCAGAACTAGAAGCTCCCCCTGGGCAGGACCCAGGTTTGACTCATCTCTGGCTTCCCTGCAAAATCTAGCCAGGGCACCAAGCAAGGGTTGGTTGAATAGATGGATGGTGGGAGTGTGTGGGGAGGCAACAGACCAAGAGATTGAATGAAAGATTAGAGAATGAGTAAGTAAGTAAGTGAATGAGTGAATAAATGAATGAAGGAAGGAAGGAAGGAGTGACTGAATGACTATAGGAGTCGGTTAATGAGCAAAGACCACTAAAGACTAAAGGCCTGGGGTGTTGGGTCAGGCCTGGCCCTGCAGGGCAGATCACTCACCGGGCAGTGGAGGGCCGGTGTCCACCGTGAACCAGCAGGGTGCGAGAGGGGGCGTGGAACACCATGGAGTGGCCGGTGGCAGCAGGAGGCCGCCCACCTGCTGGAATCACCTGCTCCCAATAGCCCCCACTGGTGCTGTCGAGGCGGAAACGGAAGAGGCCGGAGGAGAAGAGGTCGTGCTGGGTGCGGCCACCAGACACATAGAGCCAGATGTCATCCACTAGGGCGGCCGCATGACCTGCCAGGCCTGGTGGCCCTGAGGAGCTGGAGGCAGGCGGTGCCAGGAGCTCCCAGTGGCCCCCATCCAGGGGGCTAAAGGCCCACACGTCGCTGGTGAGGGAGCCATCAGCCAGCTCACCACCCATAAGCACCAGGGAGCCGGCCCAGGCCACAGCCACATGGGAGTGACGAGCAGCCTGTGAGGAAAAGACCAGGAAACAGAGATGGAGACGGAAACAGATGGTGACATATAGAAAGAGAATGAGAGAGAGAGCCAGACATAGACAGAGAGATGCAGAGATGGAGAAAGATGGAGAGACAGAGATACAGAGAGAAAGAGAGAAGGTGAGACAGAGACAGAGATATGCAAAGAGAGAAGAGAGATGGACCCAGAAAGACAGACACATTTGAATAAAAAGAGGTGAGACAGAGAAACACAATAAGAGAGAGAGGAGACAAAGAGACAGGAAAAGAAGGAGAAACGCCAGAGAAAAGCAGAGAGAGAGAGAAATACAAACCAGAGAGAAGGAGACACAGAGACCAAGAGGGAGCAGAAGACCAAGAGTCAGACAAAAACAGATATGGACCGAGAGAGAGACAGGAGACACACAGAAAGATAAGATGCAGAAAGGGAAATAAGGGAAGAAAAAAGAAAATCAGAGATACAAAAGCAGAAGCGGGAGGAGTAGGTGTTTCTGGATCAAGCTGCAGGGTGGGGGTAGTATGGGGTGAGGAGGTCACCGTAGGGGGCCCTGGAGTGGACAGGCACAGCCAGGCAGGGCAGAGGTGAGGTCCATACCGGGGTAGGACTCAGGTCCCAGCGCTCCCAGGTGTTGGCAGAGAAGTTGTACAGGACGAGGTCACCCAGGGCACTGTTGAGGTCCTGGCCTGTGGAGGGGTGGACGGTCTCAAGCCCTGGCCACAGGCTGCCAGGCCTCCAGACTCCAGACACATACCCATCTGCTCACCTCCAAAAACAGCCAGCAGCCCCGGTGGGGACAGGAAGGCACCAGCCGCCCCGATTCGGGCAGAGAAGGCTGGGTCCCCGGCACTCACGTTGTGCCACCAGCCAGCCCCCTGGTTCTCCCACAGGTGCAGGTCACAGGCACGTCCCAGAAAGCCAGGCTCACAGCGGCACGGTCCCAGGGGCTGGGACAAGGGGACACAAAGGCAGGGATAGAGAGAGAGAAAGAGACAGAGAGACAGGGAGAGGAGAGACAGAGCCAGAGTGAGACACACAGGCAGAAAGGGAGAAGGAGAGAGACAGACAGGAAAGGAGAGAATGGAAAGAGAAAGAGACAGAGAGACAAAGGGAGAGAGACAGGGAGACAGACCAACAGACAGAGGAAGAGAGAGACACAGAGACACAAGCAAAGGGAGGCAGAGAGGTGGAGGAAAGAAAACACACCAACAGAAAAAGGGAAAAAGAAAAAGAGAAAGATCCAGAGAGAAGAATGAGGACAGAAAGAAGACAACAGGTTGGAGAGCAAAGACGGTCGGTGAGGTCAATGTCTGCCGGGGCTGGAAGAGCTCAGATCTGGGAGGTCAAGGCAGGGAGGGCACCAGGCGTGATCCAGACCCCAAGCAGAATGTGCACGGCTTAGGCCCAAGGTCAGCGGTGGAAAGTCAGAAGTCATGGTGGGGGGGCCCAAGGCCAGACAGAGTGGCTGCATGGGAAAGGACGGAGTCGGGCCTGGCAAGAGGAAGGAGGCTGGGTTCACAGGTGAGAGGTGGGTTATAGATGAGGACAGGAGAGGGCTCAGGCAGAGGAGGAGCCCCAGGCGAAGGGGAGGTGGGGTTGGAGTAACAGGTTGGGGTAGGATCCTGAAGGAGAGGGGAATATTGTGGGTGAGAGCAGGGTCCCTGGTGGGGGTGGTATCATGGGAAAGGGTGGGGTGGCAGGGGGAGTTTCAGACTGGGGCAGACAGATCTAGGAGATGGGAGCGGTGGGTGTGGTCACAGATCAGGGCCCCAGGGGAACACAGCTGGGGACAGGCTCACCGAGGCGCAGGTGCCATGGCTGCCACAGAAGGCGGGGCACTCCTGCAGGCCGCAGTCAGGGCCCCCCCAGCCTGGTTCGCAGGCACACACCCCCGGGGGCTGGCACTGCCCATGGCTGCGGCAGCCGCCCGGGCACAGGGAAAAGTGGAACGAGGCGTTGAAGCCCAGCAGGTTGTAGTTGGCATCGCTGAAGAGGTGCAGCAGCATCTGCAGGGACACGGCAGGCAGGACTCCAGGGACTGGACTGGGAGGGTGGTCCGTGCCTGGTCCTACTCCACCCCAGGGGTCCCCTCCTCCTTTCTTTGTGTCCTTCAGTCTGATGCCAAGTCCCTCCCACTGTCCTCTGTCCCCCACACTCCACCTAGATCCTCCAGCCACAGCCTCACAGCCTGTCCCCACCAACCTTGCCTGAGGAAGCCTCGATGGGTGGAGGCCGGGTGCTCCCACTCAGACTGGCAAGCAGGTGCCCACGGGGGGAGTCACCATCATACACGAACAGGTAGTCGTATGTGCATTCCGTGTCCAAGAAAAGGAAGTCCAGCAGGATCCGGTGCTGGGGGCTCGGGGCTGGGTGGTGAGAACACAGGGGCCTGGCTCAAATGTGGACCCTCTCCCCAGGCCTCCACGCAGCCCACCCACAAACATCAAGCCCTCTCCAGGTGCTGGGGGCCCAAAGATGAGTCAGACCTGGGCCGTGCCTTCGAGGGGCTCCTGGTCTCATAGCCCAGGGAGGTCAGAGGTGTGACAACAAGAAGGACAGGAGCTCCGAGAAGGAATTACAGTATGAGCCCCAGAAAGGACTCCTGAGATCAGGCTGAACACCCCCACAATTCAGACAGGAAAACTGAAGTGCAGGAACCCCAGCCCACTGGCCACACAGAGTCATTCCCATTCATGCCTGAGCCTCAGACACGCTCAGACCTGAGGGTCCGGGTCCAGGTCCTGGCAGAGAGGCATACTCCCAGACGGAAAGGGCCTCTGTGAGGGTCCCTGTTCCAGGCCAAACAGAGCTCTGAAGGAAGAGCCGTTTCTTCCCCCTGGACAAAAGCTGAACCTTGGGGTATCACGGCTCCCCTCTGCCCCGACCCAGGGAGGGTCTCATTTATGTTTATTGTAGTGGCTAAGGGCACAGACTCTGAGCCAGACTGCCCGGGCTGAAATCTTGGCTCTGCTACTTAGTAGCTACTAGCTGTGTGACCTTGGGCAAGTCATCTACCCTCTCTGGATCTGTTTCTTTAGCTCTCAAGTGGGGATATAATGGTACTGAGGTAGATTCAAACTTCTTAGCCACTCCTCCCATCGAGAGGTGAGGGCTGATCCCTGCCCCTGTATCTGGGAAGAGTCTCAGAGACCAGTGTGACCAAGACAGCACAGCAGAAGTGACGTTCTGGGACTTCCAAGGCTGGATCAGAGGAAGCCTTGCAGCTTTTTTTTTTTTTTTTTTTTTAAAGATTTTTTTATTTATTTATTTTTCCCCCAAAGCCCCAGTAGACAGCCGTATGTCGTAGCTGCACATCCATTCCGGTTGCTGCATGTGGGACGCAGCCCCAGCATGGCCGGAGAAGCGGCGCGTCGGTGCCCGCCCGGGATCCGAACCCGGGCCGCCAGCAGCGGAGCGCGCGCACCCAACCGCCAAGCCACGGGGCCGGCCCAGCCTTGCAGCTTTGACCTGGGCCTCATAGAATGCTCCTTCGCAGAACACAGCTGTCATGCTGTGTAAAGCCAAAGCCACATGGAGGGGCCACGTGTAGGGGTCCCAGCTGACAACCCCAGCTGAGCTTCCAGTGGACAGACAGCTGGCAGCCCTGGGAGGGAGCCTTCTTGGACGTCCAGCCAGGTGAGCGTTCAGATGACTGCAGCCCCAGCTGACATCTGACTGTGCCCACAAGAGGCGATAATGCACGGAAAGTGCTTAATGGGGCCTAGCACTTCCTAAGTGCCACTACTGCCAGCACTGTCACTATTCTTGCTCTCTGCCAGGTCCTGATTCCAGAAGGTTCTCTTATCCCACATCTCACACTAGGGGCTCAGGGAAGTCTTCCAGGCTAAGGGAACTAGGAAACCTGGGTTCCAGCTCTGCCCCTGACCTGCTGGAGGACCCTGGGCCAGACCCTTCTCCCATGCCCCTCAGCACGCTCATCTGCACACTGGAGACGCTCATCCACCACTCACGAGCTGTGTGATCTTGGGCCAGTTCCATGGGCTCTCTGAGCCTCAGTATCCTTGATGTAAAATGGGGATAATTCTCCCCACCCACCAAGGCTGGTGTGAAGATCCAATGAGATGATGACTCTAACATGACAGCCCAGGCATCCTCCTCTTTCACCAGGACCACTGATCCAGCCTCCTTCCTGGCCTCCCAGCCTCTTGTCTTGCCCTGACATGGGTTCCTGAAGGATCTTTCCAACTCGACATCTGGCCCTGGCCGTCCTCTGCCCCATGGCTCCCCACAACCCACAGGAGAAAGTCCAGCTCCCTAACCTAGCATTTAAATTCTCAGCTTGTCTCACATCACTCCACTGCCTTCAGCTCTATCAGGAGCTGGGTCTTTGCACAAGCTTCTCCCTCTATCTGGAACACATTCTCCCTTCTCGCCAGCAAACTTCCCAACCTCCTCCAGGAAGCCTTCTCTGCTGCCTCCTGGCTGGGTTAGGTGCCCCTCTTTGGGGTTCTCACTTCCCATTGTAACCTTCATTCCTCTGGGCCAGGACCATCTGTGTCCAGGCCTGTCTCTCCTGCAGCCTAGAAGGCCCACAGCGCTGGGCCTGGGTCTAACTCATCTTGGGGTCCCTCCCCAGCATTCCCTAGCACAGGGCCTGGCACTGAGCAAGGGCTCTGGACATGCTAGGTGAAGGGATGAAGAAATGCACAAAAGAAAGACTACTGAAGTTGGCAGCTCTCCCTCAGGCTCTAACCAGAGTCCCTGAGAGCATCACATATAGACCCGAGCCATGGTCTGGGGAATGCAGAACCATTCAGCCAGACCAGGCAACCAGACCTCCCAGAATCTCACCAGCTCAACCAAACTATAAAGCTCTCTTCCCGGATCACAACAAGTACATCTTTGTCAAGAGCCTGCCAGAGGCCAGCTCACCATCTGCCTTCCCCAAGTTCCTCCCTAAGTTCAAGGTCTCCTGTTTCCACCCAACCCCCATGGCATCCCACACAGAGATCTAATCCCAAAACCACCTGCTATTCAAAAGTAGGATACTTCTTATTCACGAGGATGTTATGAGGACTGGGTACAATAAAGTGTGAATGTGGTACAAAAGTTAAGTTGCATATTTTTTAATAGAAGGGGGAACATGTTGGTTCTCAAAGGTGACAGGCACTGGGAAGGATGGGAGATCAAGGGGGTGTGGGAGCCGGCCCTGCGGCTTAGCGGTTAAGTTTAGCGTGCTCTGCTTCGGCGGCCCAGGGTTCAGTTTCCCGGGCGCAGACCTGCACCACTCGTTGGCAGCCATACTGTGGCAGCGACCGACACACAAAATAGAGGAAGATTGGCACAGATGTTAGCCCAGGGCCAATCTTCCTCAAGCAAAGAGAAGAAGATGGTCAACAGATGTTGGCTCAAGGTGAATCTTCCTCACCAAAAAAAAAAAAAAAGGGAGGTCTGGAAGTCTCCCAGACTCCTCCCCACCCCAACGTCCAGCCAGATGGTCCCCAAGTCTCACTGATGAAGCTTCACAAACATCTCTCTGTGCTCTGCACGTCTCTCCACCTCCTTAGTCCCTGCCCCAGTTCAGAACTCATCCTCTCCTGCAAGACCAACATGCCAAGTCTCCAGTCTGCCCCCCATGCAGCCTGAGAGTGATGCCCCACTCCTGCTCAAAATCCTCCTGTGGCTCCCCATCAACCCCAAGAGGAAAGCCAAGACGCTCAGGGTGATATTCAAGGCCCTTCTTCCCCTGCTTCTGGCGCCCTCCTTACGCCTTAGCCAACAGTTCAGCTAGACCAAACAAACCTAGACATGGCTCCTGAGACACACCAGCCTCTCTTTTGTCTTCAGAGGCTGTTCCCTTTTCTCACCTAGTAAACTCCTAGGCATGCTTCAGAACCCTGCTCCAGTGGCTCTTCCTCTGTAACCCCCAGTAGAGTTCTCTCACTCCCCTAGGCCCATCTACCCAACCCCTGCACCTCCTTCTGTCTCAGCCCTGAGCACACTAGGGGCTGAATGAATGTGTCCAGCCCTGACATCCCCAGTCAGGCTGAGGCTCTCAAGGCCAGAGAGTGACTTATGCCCTCAACACATATACATACCTCCCATTCTGTTCTTACCTCCAGACAGGAATGGCCCCCAAGCTGGGGACAGACACACTCATCCCCAAGAAACATGCTTCATCCATACCCCACACAACAGCCATAGAGATCTTCTAACACATAAATCAGTTCATGCCCTTCTTCTGCTCAAAACTCTTCTATAACTCCCCAGTGCTCCTGGTCAAAGACCAAGCTCTGAAGCCTGCAAGGGAAGCCCTGCATGATCCAGACCCTGTCACACCTCTGGCCTTTGCCCAAGGCCTCCTCTGGGGGACTCCCATCTCCCCTTGGTGGCCAGCTCCTACATCCGCTGCCAAGGGAGGCCTTCCTGCACTTCCCCAGCCACTGCCTTTAGACTCCTCTTCCTCTTCCCTACTGCCTTCAGGACACAGCTCAAAATCACAGGTTCGATACCCTCTGGCTCCTCCCAACCCTCCAGCATCTGGCTCACTGTCTTCTTGTATTCTGTGTTCTAGCACACTGGACTTCTAGTTCCTCAGAAGCATCATACCCTCCTGCTTCCACAGGCTATTCTCCTTGCCTGGAATGCCCTTTTGCTCCCTCCTACATGCCTCTGGTCTCAGCTGTAGCCCAGGATAAGTCAGACGTCTTCTCTGGGCTTCCCACTCCCTGAGGGTGGGTTTGTCTCCCCCACTGGACTGGGAGCCCATGAGGGTAGGGCTGGTGTCTTTGCACAGGCTGTTCCCTCTTCCTGGAATGCTCTTCCTCCTCCTCCTGGCTAATTCCTATGGGTCCTTTGGATCTCAGCTCAGATATCTCCTCTAGGAAGCCCTCTCTGCTCTCCCTCTCTCCCAGGTCAGACACCTCCTCTGGGCTCCCCCAGGCCCATGGGCTTCCTCCATCCCAGTCTCAACCACTCCGGGCTGTCACTATTAATGTGTTTGTCTCCTCCACTGGATTCCAAGCCCCAAGTCATCAGAGATTGCTGGGACTGTCTTGGTCTCTCCTATGTCTCAGTGGCAAATATACTGTCTGGCACATAAATGACTGAAAAAAAATGCTTTTATTGAAGTACTTTAAAAATAACAACAGTAATAATCCTAATATCATTTGGTGAGCATTTACTATGTGCCCGGCATGTTAAATACCTGTTCTCATTTAATCTCAACCATTCTATGGTGGGTACTATTATTAGCCCCACTTGCAGGGAGAGGAAGCTGGATCTCAGAGAAAGGAAGCCACCTGCCCAAATGCACAAAGCTAGTAAGAAGTGGAACCCAAATTCGAAGCCAGGTGGTTGGGCCCCAGCCTGAGTTTCTAACAATTACTCAGAATACCCTTCACTGATGCTCCTGGCTTGTAATTGATCATCTGGGTCTGGGTGTAAATCCCCCACCAGACTTCAAGGCCTTCTAGGGCAGGGCCCAGGTTGGCTGCAATTTGGAGCAAAGGACCTGGACCAGAACTGGGCTCTGAGAATGTGGTGAGTGGATGAACAGTGCACAAATGAATGAATTAGAGCATTAGTGGGTATGTGACCCATGCGGCCCCACTCACCCTCGATGAGCCACTCGCAATTGCCATTGACGCTGTAGTTGCCCGCACCATCCGTCACGAAGCCTGGCGCCTCTCGCAGCACTTGCCGCTGCCCCTTGCAGTCCCCCGCCCGGGCCCCAGGGGACAGCGGCCCGAGCACGGCCACAGATAGAGCCAGCGCCGCGACCAGAGCCCGGCCCAGAGCCATCGCAGCCTCCCGCACGGACCCTTACAGATGCGACGGGCCGTAAAGCCCCGGAAAGGACCCTTCACCCGGCGCGAGGCCCTGCAAATGCGACCTCTATAGACGCGACATGGCCTTGTAGACCAGGGAGGTCCAGGAGTCGCAGTCCCCGCGAAGGGAACCGCCGCTGTTGACCAGCTCTGGAAGCCAAAGGCTGGGCCCTATAGGTCCATGGAAGGCCCTGTAAACGGGGTCGTTACGGACGGAATCGACCCCTAGGGATCGTGGGAGTCCCTTACAGACACCGGCCCCCATAGGCTGGCTGACCCCATAAACGGTGTCCAGCAGTTACAGAAGCGGGCCGCTGCAGGCCGAAACGGACCTTATAGACGGGTGGGTCCCCAGTGGGCGAAGGGCTCCACAGCCGGGAGGGGGCCTCCGTAGAGGGTGCGGGTAGGGCCAGGGCAGGCCCGGACGGTCCAGGAGAGAACCCTCCAGCCGGGGGCGGGGCGCGAGCGGGTGCCGGGGGCGGAGCCTGTCTTCAGGGGCTGGTGCCTGGACCCCATAAACGCACTCCCTCGCTCACCCACCCGCGCCTCCCTCCTGGGCCGGATGGGCCAGATCAGAGAGACGAGGGGACGCTCGGGCCAGAGTGGCCCGGGAAGACCCGCTGGGAGGACGAGGGGGCGGGGACCGAGCGGCCGCTATGGGAGGGAGGACGCGGAGGAGGCGAGAAGCCGCGGAGCCGCAGGTCAGAGCGGCCCTGGGAGGACTGCGGAGCACCCAGCCCCACCCCTCCACAAGGAGAGGTTTCCGGAAATTTCCCCGCCCATTTGTGCCCAGACGCATGCGCAGCAGTGACCTCCTCGGCCTGCTACGCAAGAAATTACACATGCGCAGTGCTAATGTCCTAACCCAAACTCGGGGTGCAGGTGGCTGAGCAAAGCATGTGCCACTAGAGGGCGCCTCTAGCTCTGACTGGGAAAGTGAAGGTAAAAATAAAGGAGCTCTGCAGTAAGCGGGCTGTGCTAGATGATTTATATCTTCATTGCTACCAGATTCTGGGTCAATGAAAGGTCAGGTTATGCAGGCCCCTCCCAAAAATGCCATTTCACAGATGGACACACTGAGATCCCGGGCCTGGAACGGTTCTTGCTCAGCCCCACCTCTGAGCACCATCAAGATGTAAAAGAGGCCATCTTTAGATAAAAACTCAACGAATCCTCTTTATTTTGGCAAGAAGGGGAAAAAAGTCTTTCTGCCAGGGACCTGAGGGAGGGCCCCTGGGATGGAGGTGGGGGTGGACAGAGCACAGGTCCGAAGTCACAGAGATCCAAGGGAAGGTTTCAGCGTCGAGACCAGCATCACAGTATCCGTCCCGGGAGCAGCGGCTCGGGGCCACGGTGTCCTGGAGTCACAGGCAGGGTCCCGGCGATCATCACTGGTGTTCCGGGGTCCGGCGGGTCAGAGGTCTCGGAGGGGGCCAGGGGGCCGGAGGTCACGGAACAGCGGGAGCCCAGAATCCGGCGCCGCTCGGGGCAGGGGCTGAGGGAGGGGACGGGGAGAGCGGCTCCCGCGGGACCGTTTGGCACAAGAGTCGGGGGAAGGGGCGGGAGCGGGACACTACGCACCCTACCTGGGCGCGCGGGGTGGGGAGGGTCGGGAAGGCCTGGAATGACCGAGCCCTGGGGCCGGGATAGAGCGGGGGTCCGGAGCCCGGCCGGGGCCCGGCGCGCGGCCGATGGGACAGGGGCGGGCAGGGGTGCTCAGACCGGGGGTGCGGTGCCCCCGGCCGTGTGCATGCTGAAGTATTCGGTGAAGCCGGTGTGCGGCGCCGCCGTCTGGGGCACGAGCGGCTGGTAGGGCGGCGTCGGGCCATCCCAGCTCGGGTCGGCCGCCTTGGGGAACCGAGCGGGAGGGGGCGGGGAGGCCGCGCCCGGATCGGCCATGGTCACCACGCGGCCCCTCGGGGCCACCGCCGCCGCCACCGCCGTCTCCTCCACCTGCTTCCCGGCCTGGGAGGGGGGTCAGGGTCAGAGGCCGTCCGGGACCCAGGGGGGGCAGATGCGGCCCCGAAGGCCCGTCCCCCTCCCCCCGGAGAACCCCCCCTCCCCAGGTGTGGGCGCATGTGTCAGTCAGGGAAGGAGCGGGTGGCGGGGCGCCTGGGCAGTGGGGCCAGGTACTCAAGGGGCGGCGTCGGGGCGCGCCGGGCAAACTCCGGCGGCGGCCGAGGAGGTGGGGGACAGCCGCGGAAGGCCGGCGGAGGGGGCACGGCGCGTGGCGTCTGCGGGGGTGTGCGCAACAGCGCCAGGACCCAGTCCGGCAGGGTGGGCGCGGGCGCTGGGGGACACTCGCGGCGCGGCGTTGGGGCGCGGAGCGTGCGAAAGGCAGGGGCTGGGCTCAGGCGCCTGGGCGCGGGGGGCGGCGGTGGGGCGGGGAGCGGGGTCAGGTACTCCAGGGGCGGCGCCAGCAGCTCCTCGGGCGCCGGGGGCGCGGGGCTTACGGAGGAGGCGGGCGGGGGGATGGAGAAGAGCTCCGTGAAGTTGGGCACCGAGTCGCTGATGAACGTCACATTCCCATAGACGTGCTCCGGGAAGGCCTTGTCCGAGGATTGGCTCCCTCCCGGGCCAGGGGCCCCGGCTGAGGCGATCTGCGACGTGCGCACGTGGTACGGGAAGTTCTTGTTGGCGGCCGATGGGCGTGTCATGATCTGGGGCGATGGGCAGGTACAGGTTGGAGAAGCACTGTCCAGGCCTCAGAGGGTCCTAAGGATTCTCCCTCACTTGACATCCCCCACGCTTCCCTGAAACTCTTCAACTGGACTAGGCTCCTCCTTTAGGTTCTCACAGCGCACTGGGCTCTGACCTTTTTCCTCCATCACAACTCATTACTCTGCCGATGCTTCCTCCATCAGAGCCCTGATCACTGAGTTATCACGGACTGGCTAAGCTTCCTTCACTGAACAGTATGATCGCTATTAGCCATATGTGGCTATTTAAATTTAAATCAATCAAAATTAAACTAAAATTTTTGTTTCTCAGTCACACTCACCACATTTAAGTGCTCAATAGCCACACGTGGTTAGTAGCTACCCTATTGGACAGCACAGATTATAGAACATTTTCATAAACACAGAAAGTTCAGTTGGACGGCAACTGATATACTCTAGAATGTTAGCTCCATAATGGCAGGAACTTGACTGTTCTGTTCCCTTTGGAATCCCCAAGACCTTCTAGAATGTGTCTGGCATGTATAGGCTTTTAATAAATATTGGTTGAATGTAGAGATGTCTCCCCAATTAGTCTGGTAGGCCATGAGGGCAGGGATTGGGTGTGACTCTAGCACTGCACATGGGAGCCCAGCATGGCCCCTCTAAGGTTGTGCCAAATAATCGAACAAGTAGCTGAAACCAATCAGCAGTGAAATGCCAGAGGTGGAGCTGTGCTGAGCTAACATGAGCATTTTTAGGAAGGAGGCTGGCTGAAGGTGAAATATTGCAGAAAGGGCACTGCGTTTGGTGTTCTGAGCCTGCACTCCACCTCCCCGCCCCACAGCTCACTGAGTGTGGGATCTGGGGCGCATTGATTAAACTGCCTGAGCCTCACTGGGGAAAAGGGATTGCAGTGCCTACTTGGAAAGATGAGGAGAGAGAGGGTGGATATGAAAACTGCTGGTGCAGAGCCCAGCACATGGTGGGTTCTCAGTGTTTCTCTTCTGTCTGTCTCTTTCTGACTTCCTGCATAGCCTCAAGATGGACTGTCCCTGGAAGGTGAGTCTGTACCTAAGTCAAACTCTGGGGTAGAAGATGGAGGACCTGGCCCCCTCCCTCAATGCACATGGTGGACCCCTGGGGTCAGGAGCTGGGGCCCTCAGCGATGCCTATTTCCCTGTCTGGCTTACTCTTATGCCAGATCTTGTGGTCTACTGGAGAAGGACTGGATTCAAAGTCCCTACCCTGCCACCAAAGGCCATGGAGCCCTGGCAGGTCCCCTCCCCTCTCTGGGCATTAGCTTCCCCTGTCTGTACAGTGGGTTCAATGACTGTTATCCATCCCCTATCCTGGGGCTGCTCTGACAATCAAACAAGAAGGCAGGAATAAATGCATAGGGGTGTTCTAAGCATGACAGAGGCTGGTTCAAGACAGGTACCCACTGAATGGTTGATGTATGGATGAAGGAATGAAAATAAGAACTGTCACCCAGAAGGCCAGATAGGGTGTAAACCAGGGAGAAGAGGTTTGGTGCTGGTCCTCCTGATGCCCATCAGATCTAGGCCCCCTGGAGCCCCAGCCTGGCCCACCTCAGGCTTCTTCCCAGACAATGGCCTCTGATGGAGTGGCAGAGATGGGAGAATGTGTGGGGGAAGGGTGGAGTAGAGATCGAGGGGCTTGGGGAAGGCAGTGGGGATACAGAAGGAAAATGTGAGAGTCTGAGGACACAGGGTCAGGAATGGGAATAGAGAGGGGGACAAAGAAAGAGGGTGGGGTCGAGGGAAGAGGCCAGGACACAAGGTGGGGGAGAGGAATTGGAAAGGGTGGACTCCAGGGGACACAGTAGAGTAGCCTGCAGGAAACCAGCAGGCTCTCTTAATAAGTGTCTGTTGAATGATAGAAGGGATGAAGTAAAGGAAGTAGATCAAGAGCTCAGAACAGAAGGTTCAGGCAGATCACGGCTGAGGAGTCTCATGCATCCTCTGCCCATTGGTTTCCCACCCCCACCTGGATGCCCATCCTCACCAGGAACACGCCATGGGCATACAAATGGATCCCCAGCTGGATGCCGTTAACAATCTTCTCCCGGGCCCACTTGGGGATCCCAAAGTTGGCGATCAGGGCCATGACAGGAACTGCAAAGAACCTAAGGGGAGGTATTGAGTGGCTAGAGACACTGCCCCTGCCCTCCACCCCACCCCGTAGCCCCAACTCCTCTGCCATGCACAAACACAGGCCCCAGGCAGGTCCCAAAGGAGGGAAGCCAGTGTGACCTTCAAAAGCCAGAGATTAAACGAGGGCAAGAATCTCACTGGCCTGGGAAATTCTGGGGAGCAAAGACTAGGTTGAAGTTACTCAGTTCCACCCCACCCCAAATCCTGGCACCTGATAGGAAATCAATAGATGTTTGATGAATGAATTAACATATGATAATAAAAATTAAGGACTTACTGGATGCCAGACCTGTTTCTAAGCATTTCACATATATAAGCTCATTTAACTCTCACAGTAACTCTGAGGCAGGTACAATTTCAATCCCCATCAAACAGGTGAGGAAACTGAGGCAGAGAGAAGTTAATTGACTTGTGTGAGGTCACAACAGTTTACGAGCTTTAGAACTGGGATCTGAACCCAGGCAGCCTGGCTTAGAATCCGCCTACTTTACTGCTATGTTATGTTGAACAATAAAAATTACAACTGGCTTTTATTGAACATTTACTGACACAAAGCCCTCATATATTACCCTGTGCATGCTCAAGACAACCCTCTGTAAGAGACTCTTGACAGCCTTTCTCTATAGGTAAGCAACCTGAGGCACTCTCTTTTACTTTGGGAAAGTAATTTTTTCCAGGTCACAAAGTGAGTGACAGACTCTGGTGACAGCTGCCTGATTTGAAAGCCCATCTGCCTCACTGAGGAGGGTCTGAGTTGGGGACAGCCATTTCTGGGGAGCCCTGGGAGACAGGGACAGGTTGGGGCTCAGCACGTCTCACCAGAGGGTGTAGGCAGCAAAGAAGGGCACGTAAAAGGGCTGCTTCTCCGGGAAGTGACGCAAGGAGATGAGCACAGCATAGCAGAACCACACGTAAGCCGCCACCTGCAGCCCGATGAGCCCGTAGCCCGCCGGTGACTCATACGTGTACAGTACCTGGCCCGGGTCAAAGAACTGGACCCAAGGGAGAGGGTTCCTCATAGTCCTGGCCTCCTGCCCTCCAGACCCCACCCCTGGGCACCCAGGGGCCAGAGGGACTTGATCAGGACACAAGCAGCAGGAGAGCAAGGGATGGAGACAGAAGCATATAGAGGTAGAGAGAGAGGGTGAAAAAGAAAGGAAGAGACTACATCCACTACCATGGGCCCAACACGTGGCTAAACAACCATGTGTGAGCTTTTCCACTGGCAATCAATGAGCTAGGTCTTATTCTCACCTCACTTGACAGAGGGGGAAACTGAGGCTAAGAGGGAACCTTTTGGCCAAAGCCACAGGTGATATAAAGCCTTACAGGTTGGGGCCGGCCCTGTGGCTTGGTGGTTAAGTGCGCACGCTGCGATGCTGGATGCCCGGGTTCTGATCCCGGGCGTGCATCGAGGCACCACTTCTCCGTCCATCCTGAGGCCGAGTCCCACATACAGCAACTAGAAGGATGTGCAGCTATGACATACAACTATCTACTGGGGCTTTGGGGGGAAAAAAATAAAATAAATAAAATCTTTAAAAAAAAAAATAAAGCCTTACAGGGCCCCCTGGGGTAGGTAAGACCCTCCTAATTTTACAGAAGGGGAAAGAAACCCAGAGATGGGGGCCATCACCCAAGGTCAGCCAGCTGGGAAGTGGGAGAGCCAGAGTGGAACCCAAGTATGTGTGACCCCTGAATTCTTAGTCATGACATTGAGCACAAATGTGACAGACAGTGAGAGGCAGAGGGAGGAGGAAGGAAACTGCTCAGAGATGGTGAAGAGGGGAGGAATGCACTTAAGACAGATGGGAAGGCGGAAAATCGCCGAGTGGGAGAGAGAGCCAGGACAAGCGGATGTGGGGCAGGGCTAGCAGACAGGTGGAGGGGGCCACCAAAAGCTTTGAAGTGTGGGGAAGGTGGGGCAGGGCCTGGGCAGTGGAGGGCAGGACACACCTCAGCCTCATAGATGAGCAGCACCACGTGGGTAAGAGTGTACAAGGTCATGTAGACAGACAACTTCACAGAGCCCGAATGGCTGATGCGGCCCCTGGCGGCAGGCCATGAGAGGAGACAGCAGGGGTGGGGGCCGTCAGGGAGGAGGGGGCAGCCACCCCCCAGACCCACCCTCCTGCCCCGCTCCCTAGCCCAGGCACCCACCAGCACTCCCTCCCACCCCAGCCCGGGCACCGTGTCACCGTGAATCCCTTCCCCAGAAGGATGAGCATCAGCAGGAAGATGAGGAAGCTGGAGGAGAAGAGCAGCTTGGCTGAGAGAAGGGAGGAGAGAGCGGCTCAGATGCAGCTCGGAGAGGAGCCTGGGCACCCTCCCTGGCCCACCTCATTCTCACCCAAGATCTTCAGACTCTCGTTGCCAATGCCATCAGTGGCATACTGGCCCCAGTAGATGCAGAAAAACAGGAGGCTCAGGACTGAGGGGAGGATGGGCAGAGAGAAGAAAGGACAGAAACCGGCTTTGGGGCATCACTGTTCCCTAGCACTATGATCCAGATTGCCAGAACCCCTCCTTCATCCCCATCAGGGTTCTAGACCCTTTACTCCCACTGACCTCCTAGGAGACTCTGGAGTCCAGGCCCCCAGCCCCTCCTCCCTCAGACCCAGGAGTCCGGGCCCCCAGGCCCACCTCCCTCAGACCCGGGGTCTGGGCCCCCAGCCCCACCTCCCTCAGACCCAGAGGTCTGGACCCCCATCCCCCCTCGCTCAGACCCAGGAGTCCAGGCCCCAGCCCCTCCTCTCCCAGGACCCAAGTATCTGGGCCTCAGGTCCCTCCTCAAAGGACTCAAAAGTTGGGATATTCTAAACCTCACCCTCCACTCCTGCTGCGGCCATGAACATTTTATAAGTCGTGTGGAGCAACTGACGACCTTTCAGCAAATCTAGAAGGTGGATAGAGAAGGTTGTTCAAAGACAGGAAGGGGAAGCAGCTCATGTCCCCCAACCCTGCACCCTCATATCTCCTAACCACCCCCACCCCACCATGCACTGGACTCACATCCAAAGTAACAGGAGAGGAAGAAGATGAGGATGAAGATGAGGAGGAAAGTCACATCTGTCTCCAGGATCCCTGCCGATTTGGTAGAGGGAGGAAACGGTTCAGTCAGGCTGGGTGTCCCTCAGCAGGCACGTAGCTCTGGGCTCCCACAAAGATCCTGGCTTCTGGGTCCCCATATGCTCACCAAACTCATCGGCTGAGAAATGCCGCGTCCAGAAGGACTTGCCATTGGTGAGGACCATCTCATACTCCAGCTGCAGCCCATCTCCCTGTGGGGAGTGTGGAGGCCTAAGGGGGTCTCTGGGAAGGTAGGGGGTCAGCAGGAAGGCAAGGAGGAGAAGGTCCGGGTGGCCAGCCCAGCCCCTTACCCCACACTTGCTGAGTGCGATGTACCACCACCTTTCACGCACTGAGCGGAAGCTGCGGCCGCTGGAGCAGCTCAGGTAGCGGGTTCCCTCCTCTGACACCACCTGGGGAAGAGCCAGAAAAAGGCTGATGCTCCTCAAAGGCCACCCCTAGGCCTTTGACCTTCAGCACCTGCCCACTCCCCCAGGCTGGGCCCATACCTGACAGCCTGACCAGGCATACTGGGTGGTGAGGTTGATGACCTGGTTGTTCTCCGGCCTGATCACTGACTCCTTGGCCAGGCAGTCCTGGGGAAGGCAGGGACATGGTCACTCTCTGGGCAGCCTTGACCTTCTCCCCCCTCCCATACACCCTCCTCACAGCCTTCACCTTGTCCCCTGCCTTGTACACGGCTGGCCACTGGGATAGGTCGTCAAAATAGAGGAGGATGTTCTGACAGCACTTGGCCTGCAGACCCAGAGATTTCAGCGTTTGGGGGAGCGCGGGGAGCTGGGGCAGCCCTTGCCTTGGGAGGGCAAGGGAGTACCCTGCCTCAGCATGGGGAATGGCTGGTGAAGGCTCACCTCAGGGTATCGGAAACGGAAGTCCAGTCGGCCATAATCCGAGAGGAAGCAAAATCTCGTCAGGAACACCCAGTCCTGGAAAAGGGGCCCAGTCAACCCTCTTCCTAGTCCTTTGAGAACTCTCCTCGACTCCACAGACCCCCAATTTTTCTTCCCTACCCTCGGGTATCCGGTTTCCCAAGAAGCATAAGGAGACGAAGTCATCTCCAAAATTCTTCCATGATCCCTTCACCTTGGGTCCAGGATTCCTGCCTCAGATGCCCCCCAAGTTTCCTCTCCTGCCCTCAAACGCTTCTCCCATTTGTCTGGCACCCTGAGACAGACCCTGAGGGTCAGATCCCCGCCACCTTCATCGCGGACACCATCCGACCGGCATCCCACGAGTTATCCACACACATGCCCCCACGGTGGTCCCAGAGACCATCCGTGCTGGGGAATATTCCATACGGCTCTCTCCTGGTCCTGAGCAGGAGTGTGAACTCCAGGCTCTCGGCGGAGTGAAAAGTGCTGTCCCTTCAGCACCACCTCGGCGTCTGCCCACCCCCACCTCAAACTCCTACTCTCCCAGCCCAGCCCTACTCTCTGCCCAAGCTCTGACCTCAATGTCCCTCCTACAACACCCCCCTGAGTCTAGTCTCGACCCCATGGCCCCCCTCAGCCCCAACCCCGCCCCCGGCCCCACGCGCCCACGGCTCCCAGGTTCCGTCCGGGAGGGGCGGCAGGGGGCGCGGCGGCATCCTCCTCCCTCCACTCTTTCTTGTCCCCCGGGGGCCCGGCGGGTGGCAAGGGAGGGCCTGGCGCGCTCACCTCCTTGGAGCTGAGGTTGCCCCGCACGTACTTGGCCCGGGCGCGGGGGGGCAGTGGCAGCAGCAGGAGCAGCAGCGGCGGCAGCAGGCGGCGCAGAGCGGGCGCGCGCGGGGGCTCCATTCCGCCCGCTCCGGCCCGGCCCCGGCCCCGGCCCCGGCTCCGCTCCGGCTCCCACTCCGGCCCGGCGACGGCGGCGAGAGCGCGCGGGCCGGCCGGCGCGCGCCCCCGATTAAAGGAGCCGCCGGGCTCCGCGATCCCCACCCCCTCCTCGGGATAGCCCGGCCTGGCCCCTTCCCAATCACGGTGGGAGGAGACGCCCCTTTCCCATCCTCTCTACTCCACCCCAGCCCCAGTCCTCCCCTCTGGGAGTCTCGCTGATACCTCTGGCTCCCCCCGTCCTAACTGAACTCACATTGCCCCAAGGTGTGCCTCCTCCAGACTGCCGTCTCTGGGACAGCCCACAATCCCCAGACCCCAGCTCTGTCCTGACCTCCCCCAACTTAGTCCCCAAACTGCTCTTTGATTGCTTATCCCCGCCCCCACACCAGCCATCCCCAGCTGGGTCCACTCTAGTTGCTAGCATTCCAGATCCCTTGCACTCTGTGAAGTGCCCATGGAGACACGGAGAGGGCAAACCACTTGTTCTGGGTCACATAACACAGGGGTGGCAGAGAGCCCTCAGCCACAACCACTACACTCTGCTACCTGACCCTGTCCTGTCACTGCTTACCAGGGTGTGAAACTGGGTTGCTGTGAGGCAGAGAGGTGGTGTGGTGACAAGCCCATGAGCAGAATCTGAAATCAGTTGCCTGGGTTCAATACCAGCGTTGCCACTTCCCCCCATAAGACCTCAGCCAAACCATAGCCAGGTGATCTCTCAGTCCAGTCCCCTCCACACTGGCACTGACCTTATGGTTACCCAGTGGGCAGCGGGTAGCCCTGGAAGGGCCTTATAGGGTCAAGTCCAAGCCCCTCAGCTTGATTTTCCTGATAAGATTCCAACAAACATATCTAGCTTCATCCTTCCCCTTTCACTGCAGAAAAGTTGCCGCTCCTCAAAATACCATTTAAAAAACTTTCTAAGCCAAGGGGCGAAGCAGGAAACATAACCCTGTGAAACACCTTCAAGGGAGAATGTGGGCCCCATGAGAAAGTGGCCTCTGCTACTTGGCTTGAGCCAGTTGTTGCCAGGAGGGATAGTAGGTCTGCTGCCAGTTCCTTTTCTTTTTCTTTCTTTTTTTTCTTTTCTGAGAGAAGCCAGAAATGCAATCTTTTTTTTAAAGGCAAGCTGTTTGATTTGTAACAGAAGGCAATTAATTCAAAAATTTAAAATATATTGTGGAGGGCCGGCCCTGTGGCTTGGTGGTTAAGTGCGCGCGCTGCGATGCTGGTGGCCCGGGTTCGGATCCCGGGTGCGCATCGAGGCACCACTTCTCCGTTCATCCTGAGGCCGAGTCCCACATGCAGCAACTAGAAGGATGTGCAGCTACGACACGCGACTGTCCACTGGGGCTTTGGGGGGAAAAAAAATAAAATAAATAAAAAATCTTTAAAATATATTGTGGGCCCAAATTAAAAAGTCCATGGGCCAGATTCAGGCCCCATCTGCCATTCCTGCCTTGATCCTGCACACACACTGTTCCTGTGTCCAGCAGACCAGGAGCCTCTCAAGGGCAGGGCCCAGACGTGCCTCACCCTAGGTCCCAGCATGGCCTCAAGATATGGGTCGAATGAATATGGTCCCACATCCCCTATTTACCCTCCAGGCCTTGCACATGCTGTTCCTCTTGCCTGAAATGTTCTTTTCCTCCTCTCCTAGCAAGTTGCTACCAATCTCGAAAAATACAAGGGTTTGTGTCAGCTCCTTTATGAAGACCTCCCTCATCAGCAGGGCACAGTCACCACTCCCTCGTCTGACTCCCCCAGCCCCTGCACCTCTCTCTTTCCCATATGCAACCACTCTGGCTGGGACTCTCTGTACCCACCACTGGACTGGGAATCTCCTAGGGACAGAGCCTGTCTCACTCACTCTGGGGCCTCAGCATCATCAGAGCTCAGAATTGGGCACATAGTTGGCCTCCATGGGTAGATGTGTTGGACTAACTAAAGCCCCAAGTTTCTCCAGCCTGCTGGCCCCTCAGACCCTAGGAAAGTGACAAGTGACAGTACCTTCCTTTCCATCTTAGACCCAGAACTCAACTTAACTGCTCTCCTGGGCCAGCCACTCACTGAAAATCAAGAGGACCATGAAGAACTTTATTGAGGTGATTAGGAGTGTGGGATTCCTGCCCCCAGCCCAGCCTCAGACCCCTCAGTACAGTCTCATGGGTGGAAAGGACCAGGCCTCTGGGCTGCTCTGGGCCACCACCCAGGAGAGGCTGGGCAGTGGGGCAGGGGAGCTGGGGCTCCAGTCCAGGGAAGAGGTTCGGGGCAACAAGGGTGATGGTGGCTGAGGCAGGGGTTGTGGTAGGCCAACCCCCCTGGGCCGGGGAAGGGGCGGTGTGGCTACCAGCCAGATGCTTTTCAGCAGGTCAAAGGCTGTTGGGGGCCCCCAGGCCGCCGCAGATGGTGAAGGCAATGAGGGCAACGAGGGTGGCCAGGGACCTTTTGGTGGCGCCAGGCTCACTCTGTGCATAGTGGGAGTGCTAGAGGTATGAGGCATGGCGAAGGTGAGCTCCTTTGTCCCCTGTCGCCTCCTCTGCCTCCCCTCCGCTGGGGCCTGCTCAGGGTTGTTGATCCAGGAGGGTGTCATTCTTTGTCTCTCAGGGCCCCCAGGCTTGGTCCCTGGCACAGAGGAAAGAAGCACGGGGACAGCTGAGCTAGAGCAGACAAAGGGAAGGGGAGCACAGCGGGCATGGGGTGGGCTCACCTGGCAAGGGTGGCTGGCCGCCCCGGAGCACCAGGGTAAGGTCGGGCACACAGCCATGGCAAGCCTGTAAGGTGCCCACAATGGCATCCCTGGTCTCTTGCACTAGGTTCCTCCTGGGGAAGGCCTGTGGTAGAATCAGCTGGCACTGCAGCTCCTCCAGCAGCTGCCCCAAGGCAGGGAGCTCTGGGGGACTAGGTGGGCCTGGGCCCGAGCCTCCAGGCACCTGGTTCTCCTTGCCCCTTGACTGTGGGACTGGTTCTTGGGCCCTGCCTGGGCTTGGGGAGGGCTTAATGGGGAGTGCAGGGGTGCCGGGCTCCAGGGACCCACTGCTAAGCAGCCGTGCCACGTCCAGAGATTTCACCTCATGGTTGAAGAGACCCCGGTGCTCCCGGCTCAGCCGGCCCTGGGTTATGACCACGAGCCTGTGGGCATTAGGGGCCACAGGATCCTGGAGGGCCACAGGTAAATCCCGACTGGCCAAGGGAGGATCCTGAGGGGCCAATGGCCGGCGGCTGCCCACCAGGGCCTTGTTACGCTCCCGCCTGGTCTTCCTGCGTCGAACACGACCAGGTTTCTCAGGCCGCTGGAAAGGCCGGGGGGCTGGCCCCCGGGGGTCCATGGTGTCCTGGAAGATAAAGATAGGGTGGTCATCAGCAAGCAGATAAGTCAGGGACCTATAATTTTATTTATTTATTTATTTTTCCCCCCAAAGCCCCAGTAGATAGTTGTATGGCATAGCTGCACATCCTTCTAGTTGCTGTATGTGGGACGCGGCCTCAGCATGGCCGGAGAAGCGGTGCGTCGGTGCGCACCTGGGATCCGAACCTGGGCCGCCAGCAGCGGAGCACGCGCACTTAACCACTAAGCCACGGGGCTGGCCCTAAGTCAGGGACCTAAAAGTGAGTAGTGAGAAGAGGAGATGGTTTGGGGTGAGGTGGCAGTACTATTCAGAAAGACAAGATGAGAGAAAGGGAGCAGGCAGAGAGCAATTGGAAAAGGCCTGGTCAGGGAAGGAGTCATAGGAGTAGGGTGGGGTCAAGGGAGTCATGGTGAATGGAAAGATTTTTCAAGGACTAGAGAAAGGGTTTCAGGGAACACAGACATGAAGAAATAGCTAAAAGATGGGGGAAGAGATTATGAGACCAGAGGGATGTGGTGAGCCAGAAAGTGACTTTGGACAGAAGAGAAATCCAGGGGTAGAGGAGGTAGTGGAGAATGCAGGAGGTGGAAAGACATGGTAAAGAAAGAAAGGCAGGCGAGAGAGACAACGGAAGAGAAGTTGGAGAGATGGAGAAAACCTAGGGAGAACAGAAAGGGCGACAGACAAGCTATCAGGGACTGAGGCCTGGTCATCGCCGGGAGAGGGGCTAGGGTAGGAGACGAGGCAGGGTGGAGCAGTGAGGCAGAGAAGTGAGGTACGGTTGGGGGGGCAGGGCGGGGGAGACGCGCCTCACCTTCTTCTGCCCCAACGAACCCCGCCACTCGCCAACCCCACGTGGCTGTGGGGCAGAATGGGTTCTTTCCCGCGGTGCACCCAGAACACGACGACCCTGGCGCTCTTCCAGGCCTCACGCAGGGCCTCCTGCGCACCACGCGTATGCGCATGCCCCTCCCACGCCCTTTGACTTCCTCTCAGAAGGCCCACGGGGCACGTGCCACGCGCAAAGTGCCGGTTATAGCCCCACCCCTCCCAGCCTCACTGTCGGAAACCTCTCTTATTTGTCCTTAGGCACCTCCCACCCACCAATTGGCTGTGAGGTCCACTAGGCCCGCCCCCTTCCTGAATGCTGATTGGTTTAGACATTTATTGGCGAACTTTCTGGCTGGAGCGTGAGGTGAGGCGAGGTGCCAGCGGGAAAAGGGCCCTGGTAGCCCCCTTGTGCAGCCAGTCCCCAGGCAGTCACAGATTTCATCCCTAGAGAATCAGTATATGGTCATCATAGTGTCATCATTCAGACCTAGGCTGTGGAGCAAGACTAACCTAGGTTCAAATGCCCAAACTGGCACATTTGAGCTGGGTGACCTTCGAAAAGTGTGAAACTGCTCAGAGCCTCAGTTTTCTAATCTGTAAATGGAGTTGGTAATAGTACCTCCTTCATATGGTTGCTGTAAGTATGAAATGAGCCAATACATATAACTTGAAACAGCGCTTGGTGAACGAATGCCTCGAAGCGTTTCCTGCAAGCTTTGCTTCAGGAACTGCTTCTCTCAGTCTCCAACTTATCTATCTACACTGCTCCCCTCGGACTCTTTTTTTTTTCTTTTTGGTGGGGAAGATCAGCCCTCAGCTAATATCTGATGCCAATCCTCCCCTTTTTTTACTGAGCTAGATTGGCCCTGAGCTAACATCCATGCCCATCTTCCTCTACTTTATATGGGACACCGCCACAGCATGGCTTGACAAGCGGTGCCTTGGTGCCCGCCGGGAATCCGAACCTGTGAACCCTGGGCCGTGGAAGTGGAGCTCGCGCACTTAACCACTGTGCCACCAGGCCGGCCCCCCCCCCTCAGACTTTAAAATCAAGCTATGCCAGGGTATTCCCCATGCCTTGATATGCTATATTACCTGTGTAATATTACTTGCCCAATCTTCATGATCTTTCAAAGTCTAACTCAGATACTACTCCTAGGAAACCCCTCGCCCTCAGAGTCCTTCTCTTCCTCCTTCCTCAGAGGCCCTTTGTAGCTCCCTTAATCACAACCTTGATCCTTCCCTCAGCTCTGTTTCTGGATCTGTCTCCCCCAACACTCTGAGATAAGGCTGGGATCTGACCCATTCATTTAATATTCGTTCAGCAAGTACTTGTGAGCTGCCATAGTACTTGGTACTAAAGGTCAGCCCTATTCCAGGCAAGTGGATTGAGGCAAAACATAAACACAAAAAAATAAGACTCATCTCTATATCTCAGTATCAACCTACGTAGAAGGAATGAATAGATACAAAGATCCTATCTGGGAGTGGAGCTACAGGAATGTAACCAGGAGGTTTAGGGGGATGTGGGACCCCCACCTGGTACCCAAGAACAGGGAGATCTGGGAAGACTTGAGGTCTGAGATTAATTTTGGGGTGGGAGGGTGCGACCTTAGGTGGCCTTGGCTGTGGATGCAGGTTTCAGAGCCCAGACACATCCAACCGAAGTTGTTGGTCGGCCATGGGTTTAGGGAGCGGAGCAGAGGCCACCGATCTGCAAGATGAGCTGCGCGGGAGGGGCGCCAGGCTGGACCTGGGCCTTGCAGGGTCTCTAATTTCCTTGCTCTTTCTGCACCTTCTTCTACCCTCTTTGCAGGGCCTGTGATGTCTGTAATGCAAAGACGTAGTTTAGATATTATGCCATAAAAACTGCTGTTTTTGCGCAGGGGAGGCCCACGAGGAGATAGGTTCTCTAAAGTCCTGGCGCTGCCTTAGAGTGTCTCTTTACAACTGAGCGTCTAATTTTCACATTTTGCCATCTTGCTTTTTCTCCCCCACAGGAGTAGAAAAATGGGAGCATCCCCTGCTAGCCAGGTGCGTACGAGCCACCCCCTCAAAGGATCCAAGAATGGACTCGTCCACTCACTCCCCTCCCCCCACCACGTGAATGGGACACCCCCACACACAGTAGGTGGTCCCTTCCGCACAATTCTCGCCCCACAGCAAATGGTTTCTTCCCCCCAGGAAGAGCGCCACATTTTCCCCGCCCACTGTCGGCCTTTCAGGTAGTTCGCCCCTCCCCATGACGCCGGTGGGGTGGTTTCTCCCTCCTCCCGCCACGGGTGCTAGATTGTCTCGCCTCCCCCATCCCCCCGGTGCCCGGGTGCACCAGCCGCCGCCGCTGCTGGGGAGTGAGTGGCCGGGGCGGGAAGCGCCGGACGAGCCCACTGTGCGGCCACCGTGGGGGAAGCAAGGGCTCCCGATTCCACCTCCCCTCCTAAGTGAAGGTTTCCGCCCCTGGAGAGGAGGCGGCGCTCCGGCTCGGCCATCGTCCTCCGCTGGTGTGCGGCCCTCGGGACCGTCCATTGTTGCCTGGAGGGGTAGGGGTGGGCGTGGCGGAGCCACCTCCTTCGCGAACACTCCCGGGCCGACTTCGCTCGCTCATCCTGCAGGAGCCGCGGCGCCAAGATGAGCGAAGAGGAGAATCCAGCCAGCAAGCCCACGCCAGTGCAGGACGTGCAGGGCGACGGGCGCTGGATGTCCCTGGTGAGCGACCCTGCCCGCAATATTCAGGAGTCGGGGGACAGGGGCGCTCAGGAGAGCAGCTAGTTCGCGCCGCTCTCACTACTAGATTGGGAAACTGAGGGCAGTTGGGGGTGGTGCTACCTAAGGGAGCAGGGCGGGGCGGGCCCAGGAGCGCGCGTGCCATTGACTCCCCTTTTTTCGTCTCCAAAGCACCATCGGTTCGTGGCCGACAGCAAAGATAAGGAACCTGAAGTCGTCTTCATCGGGGACTCCTTGGTCCAGCTAATGCACCAGTGTGAGGTGAGGCCTGTTTCCCTCCTACTGCCCCTCCCAGGCCTGTGCCCTCACTGACATACCTGGACCAGAGCCCAGGGTAGGCGGGGTATGGGGTAACCGAAATAGCCCCAGGTAGCGTGGGGCACCCAGAATCTTGGTGTAGGGTGCAACATTCAAGGAAGTGTGTGCCCTTGGCTTTGTCAGATTGGGTTTGTGTGTAGTGATACTTACAGTGAGGCTCTCCTGCAAGAAGATTGCCTAAGGTGAGGCCCTTTATTGTTTACTTAAAGGAGTGCACAACCCTAATGGATTTCCACAAAGGTATAGTCGTTTCCACGAAGTGAGGGTCAACTGTAATAGCTCTCCACAAAGGGGCTCAAGTATAATATCTTTCCACTAAGCGAGGTTAAACCTGAATGGCTTTCCTCAAAGTGAGGTTCAACTGGAATACTGTTGGTTCAATGCATGGTTTAAGCAGAAGGGGTTTCCATAAGTGAGTCTTCCTTCTATGGGGTTTTGTGAAAGTGAGACTATAATAGGTTTGCATATAGAGAGGTTCGACCATAAGGGGGTTTGCTCAAGGTGAGATTTAACTGGACTGCTTCAATAAAGCACGGCTTTTCCATGATGACATGTGGTTAATACTTACAGGATGGTGGTCCATGCTGACCATGCCCCTGTGCTCACACCGCTTCTTGCCTGCAGATCTGGCGGGAGCTCTTCTCTCCCCTGCACGCACTTAACTTTGGCATTGGCGGTGACACAACACAGCATGTGCTGTGGCGGCTGGAGAACGGGGAGCTGGAACACATCCGACCCAAGGTGAGCAGGGCTTGATTGGGCAGCTAAAGCTCCCTTAGCCTGCCCCCTCACCACTGCTTTGTGCCTTTCTTTCCACAGATTGTGGTGGTCTGGGTGGGTACCAACAACCACGGGCACACAGCAGAGCAAGTGACTGGAGGCATCAAGGCCATCGTGCAACTGGTGAACCAGCGGCAGCCCCAGGCCCGGGTGGTGGTGCTGGTGAGAGGATCGGAGGGAAGGGAAGGAAGATTAGCAGTGGTCTGGGACCCTCTCAGGTGTAGCCATGGCTGGCACAGTTCTGGGCAGCTTGGTACAGGGCAGTGGCTTTCAGGCAAAGTCCCACATTGAAGCTTGCTACACCCATCAGAGCAGCTGTAGTTAAGGATGTGTTCAGGGACCGGTGAGCCCTGAACTAGAGATTCTGGGACTGTTGAAAACTCAAAACACTTCAATAGCCAAAAGTTGTCAGGCATTCCTGGGGTGAATCTAGGCTCCATCACTTCTAGCTGGGACATTTCCTCCTCTGAAAGAGGGATTGACCCCTTGCTGTGATGTCACCATTTTTATGAGTGATACTTGGAAAGAAGCTGGCACCCAGAATGTTCTTGCTGAATGGGATCTCAGACATGGTATCAGGAACTACCCTTCCAATCCCCCACTTTCCCATTCCTTCATGGCGGGGGGTGGAGAACAGTTTGGTATAGAGAACAGGACACCTAGATGCTGGGACAACATCTGCTCACACCTTTTGGTGCCCCTCCTCAGGGCCTGCTACCAAGGGGCCAGCACCCTAACCCACTCCGTGAGAAAAACCGACGGGTGAACGAGCTGGTACGGGCAGCACTGGCTGGCCACCCACGGGCCCACTTCCTGGATGCTGACCCTGGCTTTGTGCACTCAGATGGCACCATAAGCCACCATGACATGTATGATTACCTGCATCTGAGCCGCCTGGGCTACACACCCGTCTGCCGGGCCCTACACTCCCTGCTTCTGCGTCTGCTGGCCCAAGACCAGGGCCAGGGTGTCCCCCTGCCAGAGGCCACACCCTAAGCATCCACCTTCCCACATTAAATTCTTGTTCCTCAGTCTCGTTTCCTGCTTTATGGCCTAATCCAGCTGGGTACCTCAACCCCGATCTCTGTGACCCTGCAGCTCTGCAGGGTGTTGTTTCTGCCCAAGGCAGGCATCACCCATCCATCAAGGCACTGTGGTTCTTGCAGAGTCAGGTGGATTTCTGCTATCATGATAGTGCTCCAGGCAGGCACTACCAATCAGTGACACACTAGGTGAAACCAGTTTCCCAACATTACTCTATAGGATCAAGGTCAAGCAAGAATTCTGGGAGCATAGCAACCCTCCAGTCAAAGCCCGCCCGAAGCTGCCGTCCAGTCTTTGCCTATGCTCTTCCTGTGGCTGGAACTTCAGGTGATCTGGTACTAGCTTAGATGTCACTTCCTGTGGAAGCTCCCTGACCCTCCCACCCCCAGCAGTTATCCTTCTACACAGGGTGTGGGTAGCTGTTTCTCCAGAGGAACACTGCAGGCTGTGACAGGAGTGTAACCCAGGGGAGGCTCCTTCTGGCCTGGCTGCAGTGCTGGGTCAGGCCACATGGGGGCAGCAGGAGTCACTCTGAGGACAGTGCAGGACTCTGGGCAGAGTGGCCTCCCCACCTAGTGCCACTTCTGGGCTCAGACCTCAGGTACAACTGGAACTTCAAGGGTGAACTGCCCTTGCAGCACCACATCTCAGGCCTTCCCAAAGCCCATGCAAGTTGGATGGCTGCGAGAGGCAGAGTAGGCATTATGACTCCCAAGCACCAGAGCTGGAGAGAGGCTGCCTGGTCCAGCGAGTCAGGGACCTTTGCCCAGGTGGTCCCTCTGATGGGGAGGTGTCCTGGAGTTGCTCCCCCCACCTCACTGGGGGGAAACTATAGCTCCACAGCCATCTGAGGACAGGACTGGCACAACCCACACCCCTTTCCCTTTAGCGTGAGCAGCCACACAGGTGTGTTAAACAGCTTTAATCTCGGTCATTGTGGCTTCTCGGCACAGTAAGAAATATTGCACATGATCAACATGTTTTGTTCTGGGGATGGGGACAAGGGTAGGGGGAATCACCTTCTTAGAAAGTACAACCCAAGTTGGGAGGGCAGAGGGGGTGGGGAAGACAACCCTCCCCATGCCTGTGGCAAAGTGCAAGAGCCCCCACCCCCAAACTAACCTGAGTCCAGCCCCTCTGGGGAAAAAAGGGGTGCATGAACTCCCCCTACTCCACAGGCACCTCCCCTGTGGCCCAAGGCCCGCACTACCCTCTGGCTTGCAGCCCTCACACGAGCCATTTTGCATAAAGTACAAGTGAAAAGGTCTGAAGGTAACACACTCCAGGTTATGTACAGGGGCTCGGTGGAGGGAGACTGTGCCCCTGCTTCCCCTCAGCTGCCCCCCATCACAGGGAGGGAGCTGTGGGGGGAGGGGGCAGAGACAAGAGGAGCAGGCCTCATTCCGCCCCAAACTGGAAAGGACGAAATGGCTTTACTGGGGAGGAGGTATCCATCCTGCCTCCCCATTCCTGCCACCTACATACTGTCCATGTCCTGAGGGGGTACTGTGGGTCCTGGGGTCTTCTCAGAGGCCCCTCACCTGCCTGTGGCAGCTGTGGAGGGGCCAGTGGGTGGAGGGGAGGGCTGAGGGGGCCCCTCCCAGCCAGGCTGTCCGGGCCCCGGCTCCGGGGGTAGAGGCAGTGGCGGGGCAGCTGGGGCCGTGCCAGAGTCCGAGCCAGGTGAGGTGGGGTCAGGGCCCCCAGCAGGGCTGGGTGTAGGGACAGGGGCAGCAGCGGTGCCAGTGGGGGGCGGTCCGGGGAGGGGGGCCTCGGCTCCAGGGGGCTGCTCCGTGGGAGTGGCTGCCTGCATGATCTTCTGGCGCACCTCACGGATCTTCAACTGCAGACAGACCTTGGAGGGGAAGATGTCTGCGTAGCGGGCCTGGAAGGCTGCCGTGGCCTGGGCTGGGGAAAAAAGGATGGTGGGGGGTGCGGAGGGCAGGGTGAGATGAGCAGGCAGGTCTCCTCCAAGTGCCCCCAAGACTCCAAGACCCGCTCACCCGACGGGAAGAAGCCATGGTCCTGGAAGAGCTGCATGACCAGGGCCCGGCGCTGGTCCAGGGTGCGCCGCAGCGACGAGTACGGCACCTTCTCGTACTCCAGCTCCCCGAGCACGTCTTCGGCTTCTGTACCTGGGGGCAGCGCAGGGAGCATGGTCAAGGCTATTGCAGCAGCCTGCTCCCCAACACGGACTGACTGACTGTCCACCCCAGCCCTCACTGAATTCTATTTCACAGTGGGGCTCAGAAAGGGCACCTGCCCAAGGTTATGGGGCAACTTAGGAGTCCACTGGACTCCATAACTCACCCTTGACCTGCTGTCCTTCCTCTCAGCGACACCCACCCCACCTCGCCTGTCTCTAATCTCATTCCCAAGACACCACCCCTCTTGCAAGCCCTTGGGTCCCCCACAGCTCCACCCGCCACCACGCTGGCACCTGTACGGTCAAAGGTGAAGATGTCCCCCTCGCACTTGGCACTCTTGGGGGTGTTGGGCTCCGAGCTACAGCTGGAGCGTCTCCTCATCTTGCGCTTGGGTGAGGTGGGGTCCTCAGGGGCTGAGTCCAGATCTGGTCAAAGAGAAGCAACTCAGTGGAAGCGGCCCCAGCCTGTCCCCCACCTACCCCAGGTGCCCCGTGCTTGCTTACCGGTGGAGTTCTTCCTCTTCTTGCGATAGGAGCCCAGGATGGCCCGGGGTGAGGTGGCCAGAGACTGCAGGGTGGGCGAAGGCAGCACCTCCTCAGGCCGAAACTCGGGCAGCTCAGCAAAGCGCTCTTCGAAGTCCACCTCCGACAGGACCCTGCTGGAGAGCGGGCCGGGTCACCTCCCTTGCCCTGGCCTGCAACTGCCCCCTCTCCCGCCAACCCCCACACACTCCGCCATGGCCCCCAGCCCATGCTCACTTGTCCACAGAGTCAAAGGTCTTCTTCAGGGGCGGGGGCCGCACCTTCACCTTCTTGCCGGTACTAGCCGCCTCCTTGCGCTCGGGTGTGTCCCCGGCTGCCCTCCCACTGCTGCCCTCGCTGCTACCACTGCTGCTACCAGGGGCTGGGGCTGGAACTGGGGCCGGGCTCGGAGGAGTAGGAGGCTCCCCACGGCTCTCCAGGCCCACCCCAGGGACGCGCCAGTCTGAAGATGAGCTGGGGAATTTGCTGGCCTGGTGAGGAGGGATGGCAGGGAAATGGAGAACACTGTGTTCAGACTCACTGGGGCAAAACCCCGAGGCACAAAAATGGATGCTGACCACCTGAGACACACAGCTTTGAAGGCCCAGTCACACAGACTAACAAGAGGGACAGGGGAGGCCCCATAGGACGTGGTTCAGAGAGGCGTGCAGGAAAGAGGAGGAGGACAGAAGAGCAGATGGTAGGCTGAGGGCAGAGGCAAGTAGCAGTGGGAGCCCCGAGACCCACCAGGCACTCACCGTCGTCTCAGGGCCCTTGGTGCTGGCCCGCTCCTCAGCAGATGGGGGCGGCGGGGGGCTGCTCCGGGCCGTGGGAGCCCAGGTCTCTGGGGGTGGTGGAGGGGCCGGTGTTGTAGGCTGACCCTCAAGCTCAGACTCGGAGGCAGGAGGCTCACGGGCTGGGCCAGGCTCCAAGGGCTGCCGGGGTGCAGGGCCAGGCCGCCCAGGGGCACCTGCCTCAAAGGAGCCCACGGGAATGCTGGCAATGGCCGCCTTCACTTTCTGGGGGGGCTTGGGGGTGGGCCGCTGGGCCTTGGGGGCCACTAAGCTGTAAGTCATGGAGCCTGCTGATGGGGAGAAGAGCATTTGCTGAGCCAGGCCTGACTGGAGCCCAGCCCCTGGGTCCCCCAACTCCCCCCGCCCTGAGTTGGCCCGATACCCACCTGTGGCACTAGGGAAAGGGCTGGTGGGGGCCGGGGTGGCAGTGGCAGGGGCTGGTGGGCCCTTGGGCAGGATGGTGGCAGCAGGTGGGGTGGTACTGGTGGCCACAGTGTAGACTAGGCCTGGGGGGGCCTGGGATGGCTGGGCCAGGGGTGCTGAGGAGGTGGGTGCGGGGCTGCCAGGGTAAAACGCCGTGATGACAGGACCTCCAGGGGCTGCACAGGTGGGAGGCAGCTGGGGGCTGGGCACAGGCGACACGCCCACCTGGCCGGGAGCCAGCAGCGGGGCTTGGCCTGCAGAAAGGGAGACAGAGAAAAGGCACGGGCCTGAGTTAGGGCCTGGGCTGCCTCAGCCCCACCCTGGGTCCTGAGCTCTGCCTGCCAGGCCGCCTCTCACCTGAAAGCAGGGGCTGCACGAAGGCGGGGCCACTGGGCCCCAGCGAGGTGAAGCCTAGGGCTACCGAGCTTGTGGGGCCATACGAGGTGACTGTTCCAGCCTGGCTGGATGCAGGGCTAGTACCCAGGGGCAGCGCGTGCCCGCCTGCTGACTGCACATAGGTGATTCTGCCGCAGGGAGAGGAAAGGGGGAGGAGTAAGGCGAGGTGAGCCGGCCCTCCCAACCCCTTTCCTGGGCCGGCCTCCGGGGGAGGGCTCAACTGCCATTACCTGGTGGAGGAGGGCAGCAGGACCTTCTGCGGCTGAGAAGCGGGTCCGGGGAGCGTGGCGGGGCTGAGGGGCGGCACCAGGCCGCTGGGTGTGCTCACAGGCACTGGAGTCAGCTGGATGATCTGTAAGCAAGGGCACCCACAGGCTGTGAGCTGGGGACCCAGAGTGGGGCAGCGGGGGGACCAAGACCTAGGAGGGTGGGTCTCAGCAAAGAGAGACAACACACAATTAGAGATAGGGACAGGAAAAGAGAGACGAAGGGAAAGAAGACAGCAAGAGATAGGGGACGCAGAAAAGAAACAAGGTACAGTCACTGAGTGCAAAATCGAGATCAAGAGACATGGAGGGAAGATGGCAAGACAGAGTCCCAGAGACACGTGGAAAGGAAAAAGAGGAGAGACTGAAAGACAGACAGACACACAGAAACCACGGGACAGAGAGACCAACACCCATAGGAGAGAAACGAGGGGCCACAGCCAGGGTGCCCTCACCTTGCTGGGTGGCTGGGCGCCATTCTGCACAGGTACTGAGAAGGACGGGCTCACCAGGGGCAGTGGCTGGCCAGCCCCTCCTCCCCGCACTGACATGCTAGGGGTGGCCAGGGGCACTAGTACCTTCCCAGGTAGCAGCTGGGCTGAGCCACCTGGGGGTGGGGCCTGCACAGGAGAAACTGACTGGGCTGCAAGAGGCGAGAAAGGAGGAGGTTACAAAGAAGCTGAAAAGGCCCGTGGCCCCTCTCCTTGTGCTGCCCAGCCCAGGGCCTCACCTTTGGGGGGTGGGGCGGAGGGTACGGACTGCAGGATGGGGATGCCAGGAGTGGGTGCAGTGGCCGCCAGGACTTTGCCATTGGTGGAGGTGCCCGGCGGGAGGGTGAAACGGATGCTGGTGGTGGGTGCAGGGCCGCCGGGAGCCGCTGCCTTGGTCCCAGGGGCTGGTGCTGGGGCAGGCGCCACTTGCAGCTGCTGGGGCAGCGTGGGCAGGATGTACTGCACCTGGGTGATTCCCCCAGCCTTGCCCAGGGCACCTGGCTGCAGGATGCCCAGGGGCACTGGCCCATTGGGGCCACTCCCAGCACCCGCTCCTGAGCCCGCAGTGGCCCCACTGCCAGGGGCTCCCTGGGCAATGAACTGGACAGCGGGGGGTGCTGGGGCCCCATAACCCGGGGTGCCCACCAGCAGGTTGGTGACAGTGGCAGGCGCCTTCCCCACAGTGCCCAGTAGGTGCCCAGCCACTAGATGTGGGGCTGGCGAGGTGGCTGCTGCCGACTTCTTGTCCGAATACACTAAGTTGACACCCAACGGGGATCCCACAGGTGCCCGAGAGCCAGTGACCACCTCAGTCCTGGCACCTGCTGTGTCGTTTGGAGACACCTCAGCTCGACCACAGGTGGGGAAGGGCTTAGAGGCAATGGGCACAGGAGTGCTGCTGACAGGCCGCACCACATTGGTGACCATGGTGGCAGCCGGGCGGGACAGGGGTGCTGCTGGGGCCCCATAGGCCAGCGATGGGGCTGGGGCCGAAGGCATGCGGGCTCCACTGCCCTCCCGTTCCTCCTTGTTTGGGGGCAAGACCAGTGTCTGCAGGACACTTGCTCCCCCACTGGGAGGCGCCGCAATGACTGAGGGACCGGGTGGGTCCAGGCCTCCCACGCTTTCAGGTCTCTTGCGTCGGAAAGTGGCAGGATCCGTTGGGAGGAATCGGGTAGCCTTAGAAGGTGTCGCTGGGCCTCCAGCCCCAGGGGGTGGGGGCCGTAGTGGGCCTGCTGTGCTGCCCTGACCTGACTCCTGGGCCTTGAAGGTCCCTGAGCTCAGTGAGAAGGAGGTGGCTGCCGAGGCTGAGGAGGAGGCAGGTGAGGAGGAGGCAGAAGACGCGGTGGGACCATAGCCTTTGCCAAAGGCTGCAGGTGGATCTGGGGGTCCTGGGGGCTCAGGGTCCAGCGATGGACGGCAGTGGGTAAAGGAGGAACGGATCACAGGTGAGAACACCTTCCGGCCAAAGCCCTGGGTGGAAGGAGAAGGGAGGCACACCCATGTCAGGGGAGCCTGGATACCCACACCCTGCCATCTCCATACCACTTGGCAGCCAAGCCAGCTGAAAGCCTCGACTCATGTTGACTGTGACCCAGTTCCCCATGGGGCAAGTAGCTTGCCCTCTCTGCACCTTAATCTCCCCCTCTGTCAACACCCACAGGAGAAAATATTTCCCCTCCCAGGAGTATGACTGGACAGCAACAAGTCCTAAGCCCTCACCTTGCTGCCCTCTGGGTCCTCCCCAGAGCTGTCTCCGCTCTCACTGTCAGTCACCCGCTCCTTGCACTTGAGATCAATGTCAGTGGTGCTGAAGCCATCGTCAGCTGAGGGAGCAGAGGAAACAGGATCAGCATAGGGGCTGCGTGCAGGACTAACCAGGAGGGACAATCTGGAGCCCAAGTCTGGCCTCAGTTCTGCCCCAAGCTGGCAGTGCCTGCTGTCCAGGAACACTGTTCCTCAGCCCAGGGTGTGGCCACCTGCCCAACGGGGGAGCCTAAGAGCACGCAGATAATAGCACCTAACACTGTGCCCAACAGCCTGGCCATGCCCATGTCCTCCTGGTTTCCTGCCTGGCCAGAGGCTTCCTAAAGGCAAGGCTGGGTTTAGTCAGCAAGGCCTGAACTGAACATGCCTGCAATCGTAGACAAATGTGGAAGGGAAGGAAAAAAAGGGGCCTGAGGGCCTGGATCACATCTCTGCCCACCCTGCAACCTTAGCCTGCTGCTCCCTGGGCTGGATTCTGGGCCCTGCAACTGCTCACCAATGACATCATCATCCCCTTCCTCCTCACAGATGACCATGCGTTCCTCGTCACTGGTCATGTCCTCGCTGGCCGCACGCTGGGAACGGGAAGCTCGGGTGGGCAGCAGTGGAGGCCGCCCACTGGCCGCCAGGGCACCTCCCTCACCGGGGGCTGCAAAGGGGCCTGGAGCCCCATATTGGGTGGAAGGTTTGGGGCCAGAGTAGGATGCAGGGCCAGACACCATCTGCAAAGCATGTGCAAGGAGAGCTCAGTTGGGGCTGTCACCTCGGGCCAGCTCTCCCTGTCCACCTCCCCCACCCCCATGGCCTGCACCACGGACCTGTGTCAGTTCCTGTAGTGCCTGGCTGTCTACTTCCCCGCCATCCAGACTGTGGACCCCACTGTGGGAGAAGGCTCGGGGCCGGGCCGAGCCAGGTCCCCCAACTGTGTGCAGACGTTCTGCCCCACAGGAGCCACTCCCCGGAGCCTTGGTATCCGAGCTCAAGAGTGTCTGGGCTGCGACAGAAAGGAGCTCTGAGGACACTGTAGAGTAAGGAGAGGAGTGCTGCAGTCAGGAAGGCTCTCCCCCGCCCCCGGACTGGCCAAGCCATCCACAAACACGTCTAGGTACTGGGCAGAAGCAGGTAGGAATTCCTGGGCCACCTGGCAGAAAAGATACACCACCTACCATCCGAGCATCTCATTCCCACTGGTTCCTGCCCCCTGGGGTTGCCAGGAGCCAGCCCATTGCTCTCTGGGAGGCAACCCCTATGAGTGAAAAAGCCTGGACACAGGTATGTGTGGCACTGGCTAGCTAATAACCACTGGCCTGTCTGAGCTTCAGTCCCCTCATCTCAGAGAGAAATGAACGTCCCCACCCTCAGAGAGTTTCGGGCCCATAACCACAAGATCACTCCAGAAAAGCACCTCAGAATGGTGCCAGGCACACCAGACACCCTCAGTCAGGAGCAACAGCCAACGAGGGGCTTCCAACTGTGGCCTTGGGAGCCAGCCAAGCTGGGGCTTAAATTTTGGCTCTGCCACTTACTAGTTTCTTGTGACTTCAAGCAAGTGATTTTGCCTCTCTGAGTCTCAGTTTCCTCATCTGCAAAGTGGCATGTGGGTTTAAGCCCTATAGATTATACTCCCCTTGGTGCCTGGCATGTAGTAAATGCTCAGTAAGTGTCGGATGGTAATGAGATTGCTGTTTGAAAATTTTATCTGTCTGGACCTCCCTGGCTCCTTCACAGGAATCAACTGTCAGTTCCTTTGTGGGTAGGGGTCCTCAGATAAAAGTGGTAGGGCAGAGAGGAGCTTCTAGGGCAGGGGGCGAGCAAGCAAGCGGGTAGCTGACAGCTCTCAGGGAAGCAGGTGGCAGGGCAGGAGACCCAAAGGGCTGACTAACCTCCAGGGGCAGCAGCAGTGCCCGTCTCTGACATGCTCCGCTCCCGCGTCTCCTTGTGCCCTCCCGCCAGCCCCAGGCTCGTGGGCTTGGCCTCTGAGCTGGACTTCTTCCGGTCCTTGTTGCACCACTTCCAGTCTGGGTGGGCCTTAAAGTGGGCCTCCTTCACCTGGCAGGAGAGGGCAGACACCCTTCACTCACCCACCAGACTAGAGGCAGCAGGGAGGAGCCAAGAGGAGGAGGCCTTACCTGGAAGGCCAGGTCATGGTACTTCTGCTTCTCCTTGGGCCCCAGGGCATACCACCACTCGCCCAGGATCTTGCTAACAGTTCGGTTGTCCTGGTTGGGGTGACGCTGGTGGACCAGGGCCCGGTGACGCTTGCTAAAGATCATGAAAGCATTCATGGGCCGCCGGATGTGATCTTTCTCCCGCTGTAGTAGACACAGGCCCAAATGGGATGGTTAGGACCAGGAGTCAGGCTTGGGGGGCCACCGGGTGAGCTGGGGACAGGTGGGAATGAGGCACCTTATTGGGGCTGCGTCCATCCTTCTCTGAAGATGAGTCTCGTTCCTTGGGCAGGGCACTGAGAGACTGGGTCCGGCGTTTCCCAGGTGGCAGAGGCAAATGGATCTCAGGAGACATGATGGAGAGGAAACTGTAGCAGGAGCGGCAGGGACAGTGAGGGCCATGTCTGTGGCTACCCCATCCCCTAGTCCCAAGCCTCAGGGCACTCACGCATCATCATGGTCACTCTCTGTCTCGCTGTCCAGCCGGGGCTCTCCTGGAGGGCCAGGGGCCTCCTCCTCAGTGGTGGGAGGGGGGCCCTTTCCAGGTTCCACCACCCCCAAAGTGTGAGGGGGTCCAGGCCCCGGGCTCTCAGGGCATGTGGCTCCAGGGGGCCGCCCAGGGTCAGCATTCCCAGTCCCGCCTGATGGCTGCTCATGAGCAACAGCCGCCGACTCAGCAGGTTCTGGGGGTAGAGAGGCAGATCAGGGGGCTCTTGGGCCACCTCAACCCCATCCCCATGCCTTCCCACAGCCCCCAACCCCTCACCTTTGCTCTGGCTGGAGGCCACTGGGTGGCTGGCAGGTTGCTGGGCCTCACTTGGCTGCACAGAGGGGTCAGGCTGGCTGGGGGCCAGGAAGGGGACTAAGGAGTGCCAGGGGAACACGGCCACAGAGCGAGGTTCCACATTCGTCCACACTGTTGGAAGGAGCCAGTTGAGCTGTGCAGCAGGAGAGCTTGGCCTTGACCCCCAACTCAAGCTCCTTTCCACCCTAGATGAGGTGGCTCCACCCCTCCTTTATACCCCCTTCCCCTATTCCACAGCCTCTTGGGCTGGTGCATGCAATATCACTCAGGAAAAACTCTTCCCTGAAAGATTTCTAGGTTTATAAGAAAGAAAACAGAAGCAGGGAAGGGAAATAGTCCTCAGGCCTCACTCCCTCCCCCACCTCCACCAGCCCTGCCACCAGGGACCAGACCAGAGGAACGACTGGCTCCTGTCACAAACCAGGCCATGTTCGACTGCCATCTCACACTCCCAAAGCCCCAAGACCTCAGCAGAGCTGGGGACACTCCTCCCCAATCATGCCACATTTCCAGCACCCATGTTGCCATGTGACATGGCCCCTCACCTTGGCGTCACACTCTCTTTCTCTTTCCTGAGGCAGATGGCCTGGTTCCCGCCCCCTCTCCTTTACCCACGGGGTGTGGGGTCTCAAGTCTTTCTCCCTGCCTCCCTCCCCCTACCACAGACCCCAGGGAACCAGACCTGCCCTTCTCGGGCTGGGCATAGGTGGCTCCTGCATCTCTCCCTTTTACCCCCAAAGAGATTCTACTGGCCATGAAGAAGTCTCCCTGCCTTTCTCCCTCTACACCCCTGAGCTTATCTTGAGTGCAGCGCCTAGCTCCCTTGCCCAGAATGAGAAGAGGGTGTGGTAAACTCTTTGGAAAAAAAGCCACAATGGGGCAGACGAGAGAATTGTTACAAGTCTCTGCCCAGGCCAGGCAAAAGTGCCAGGTGTTTCCTTGAGGCTGTGCAAAGGAAGGTACTTCCTTCAGCAGGGGGCCAGTCCCACAGGTCTAACCTTCAGCCTCAGGAGCTAGGTGGTAGGAGCGCAAGCCCTGGGTTGGGACCTATCCCTGCTGGTCTCCTGGGGCGGGATGAGGCTACGAGTGGGCTTCCCTCTCACTGCCGCCTCCTTGGGGGAAGTGGAACCAGCAGAGGAGGCCCCTGCTAGGGGAAGACAACTAAAGGAGGAGGGAAACGCCCTAACCCTGGTCTCCATCATTCCAGGCCTCCCCCTGATCCAAATCAATCTGACCTAGGGTGACCCCCTCATGCCTTCAGAAGCCTGGACTCCGGGAGCCATATGTGAGGCAACGGCCTCAAGACCTGATTCTGTGAGGAACTGACAAAAGAAAAACCAGACATCTAGGCAACGGGAGGATAAGGAAGCTAGCACTGGAGGAGACTCCAGATGCTATGACAAACCTGTCCCTTACCCCTGGGGCACTGAGGGCACAAAAGCCTACTTGGCCCTCCAACTCCATACAGCCCCCAGGGACCTGGACCTGTCCCTCTCTTCACAAAGATCTTTTTCATCAGGGCCTGCTCATCTTCTGCTGGGTGGTGAAGAAGGGGCCCAGCAGACAATGGGGGAACAGTCCTTTGGTCCTGCCCCTCTTGAACTCCTCTCCAGTGTACTACCCTTCAGGTTCCTGGGTCTCTCCCTCTCTCTCCACATAGCACACCACAAACACTCCAGCCCATCACTCTGCTCTGAGCAAACAGTGCCTCACTCACTTCCCAAGGCCTGTCCTTAGCCCCACTACTCAATCACAGCTCCTTCCCCCTCTCTATTCCACACCTAGGACCAACAAGTCTTAGCTGCTCCTATTCTAACACAATGCTCCGAAGCCAGTTACCCTGCACCGCTCACCTCCAATGACAACGGACCTGTTTCACCCCATCACCTGAACACCACAACTGTCCCCAGCTACTCCCCACTCCTCACTCCCATCACTCCGCTACACTCCACCTGCCATCACTAACCACTTGGCCCAGCCGAGCTCTGTAACTTTCCCCGTCATCCCTTCACTCTGCCTCTACCACTCCCGTCCTATACCCTCATCACCGTTACTCCGCACTGAGCACCCCGACACCTTGACCCCTGCAGCCCCAGGGCCCAGACGCTACTGACCGAACATGCCGAGGCCACGGGAGGCCGCGCCGGACGCGGGCACCAGGGGCCTGTGGGCTGAGTACATGGTCCGGCGCGGGGGGGCCCGGCCGGGTCTCGCGCCTCCTCAGCGGCCGCCGCCGCTCCGCCCGCCGCCGGCTCCTCGGCCGTCGCAGCTCGGGCCCGGGGGGAGCTGGAGGCCGTCGCCGCATGCCCCCCACCCCGTGCCCCCTCCGGCCGCCCCACGCGGGGGGTCTCTGCCGGGCGCGCCTGCGCACAGCGCCACCCGCCTCCCGCCGCCCGGGGGGCGGGGGAGGTCAGAGCGCGCCGGCCCCGCCCCGCCCCCCGGCGCGCGCGGGGGCCGTCACGGGGCGCGCGGCACGGGGGCCATCGGCGCCGCCCCCTCCCTCTCCCTCCTCCCGCGCGGAGCCCTGCGGGCGGGGCAGGCGGGGCGGGGCGCGGCGCGCGTGCGCGGGGGCGGCCCCCTCCCTTCCCCGCTCGCTGGCTCCCTCGCTCGCTCCCTCCCTCCCTCGCAGCTCCGGCGGGTAACGGCTCTGGCCCCGCGCGCCCCGGCTGCCGGCGCCGCCGCCTCGCCTTTCCGGGCCCCCGGCCCGCGGCTCAGCGCCGGGTCGACCTCCGGCCCCGGGCGGGCAGACGGACCAGCGTGCGTGGGTCCGTGCGCTGCGAGCGAGCCCCGCGCCGAACCACCGCCGCCTCCCCGCCCCGCCACTACTACGCGCTCCCCTCCCCCCGCCGCGTCTCCCCCCGCCCCTTCCCCGCTTCCCCCGCGGCCTTCCGCGCAAGCCCGGCCCCCCGCGCGTGAGCCCATTGGCTGCCGCCGCCGCGCGCGGGTCAGGCCCCGCCGCGCCCGCCCCCATTGGCCGCCCTGAGGGAACGTCAGTCATATGCAAATAAGGGCAGGGCGGGGCGGGCTCCGGTTGGCCCCAAACTGGCCGGGGGCGGTACCGCGGGAGGAGGATGGCAGGGAGGGCGCACTGCAGTAAAGGCACCGAGCCAGGGGGGAGGTTCGGGGCGTCGCGCTGCGGAGGCCCCGGGGTTGTGTGTGGTGCTGTGTGTCCAGTCCGCGAGAGGAACACGCTGACGCGCGGGTCGGCCTACCTCCCTCACGCCTGGCTGGGCGCGCACGGCCCCGCAGGGCAGACCCGCTGCGTGTAGGGTTAGGCGAGCCATCCCTCACCCTCACCAACTTTCACACCAGCAGACACACACACACACACCCCTCATAGACAGACTTTCCTGCCACACCCATTATCTCATACACACCCCGCCGTCACATGTACCCTCGGTCTAAAACATTGTCACACACGAAGTCACACCTCGAACACCTGCTTACAAATATGTACTACCCTACACTGAGCCCATCACTCCCTACCCACCATCAAACACACTCTTTCTCACTCATCCTCTTCATGTCACCCAGTTCATACATGCCTTGTCATACATGCTTCACCAACACGGATCCTCAGCACACATCCACCAGCGCACGCAAATCATCGTACAAACACACAACATATCAAATAGGCAGAATTATCTCAATTATCTCACACACCTCATCACAGCCACCGCTTGTCCATCACACCCCCCTCAACCTCTCCCACACAACCACACACATTCTTTGATCTTCATATACTCCCATACAGCCTTCCTGCCACTCTCATCCCCAACACAGACTAACTCATAGCCATCATACTGACCCTACACACTCTATAAACTTACCCTGGAGAGCACTAACTACTTCAGCACCCTAGCCCATCAGGTATACAGAGCACCACTGCCATTCACCGTCATTCAGCTACCCTGCCTTAACACTCAGCAGCCCACTGGGACCCTCTACCTCACAGTGTAAGGCAGGGGGCCACAGACCACCACAGTGGGCTGGCCCTACCACTACTCTAGGCTGGGAGCCACCCCTTCAAGAAAACGGCCAGGAGGAAGAAAGGAAACTAATTCTGGGGTAGCTATATGCTGGGAGCTTGTATGTATTATCCTGTTCATTGAATCCTCACAGCCACTAGGGAGGTACACTTTATTATGCCCATTGTTCAGATAAGAAAATGAGGCTCAGAGAAATTGAACAAATTGTGCAAGATCATGTAGCCAGAATGTAACAGCCCACGGCTCCAACTCAAGTGCTCTTTCCACTACTGAAAATTTAACCTCACGGTGGACACAGGCAAAGAGTCCCAAACAGAGGCCCAGGAATATGGTCAGACAATGATAGAGAGAGACTGGTGAACTACAGAAAGGTCAGGGGGCACACATGGAGACACAGGCAAGGGTCTGGGGCCCACCAGGCAGAGTGACAAAGGCCTTGGATCACCTAAAAGGAGCCCTGGGATCACCCAGTAGAGTCAGTATCCTGGGGTCACACCTGGGCAGGTAAAGGTTGTACAGGCTCACATGGACCAAGACTGGGCTTCTACACATGTGGGGTCAGTGACAGATGCTCACAGACCCTTTTCCCAACCTGCCTTATCCACTGACAGAGCTGAAGGCATGGAGAGGGGCGAAAAACAGGTAACCTGAGCAAGGAGGAGAAGGGGAGGCCTGTAGCCCTCTGACCTCCAGAGACTGTAGGGCCAGACACTTGGCTGTGAGCCTGGATGGACCACCAGAGGGACTATTAGGTGACTGCCCCCTCCTCCCTATGCAGCCCCAGACTCAGACCCTCCATTACCTCACTGCCCCAGGGACTGCAATGTGAGGCAGAAATCAAGGCTGAAATCAATGTGGCCCGCTATCTCCCCACCACTGCCCCCTCCTCTCCCCACTGGTGAGTCACCTACTGGCAAAGTTAACCCCTTCCCCACTGCAAGGCAGCCCAGGGACAGAGCTCAGAGGAACCCTGTCCCCAGCTCCCCCACTTTTGTTGGGTGAGAAAAAGAGCTAGGCCTGGCACAGCAGGGGAAGAGGGCCCCACACATCTGGGAGGATTTCACATCTGCTAGAAGACACAGTGCCCACATAGGAGGGATGGGAAGAGGCCCTGTACAGGGTAGGGTACAGCCAAGTGGGGGCCCAGCCTGGCAGGGAGGGGCCGGAATCCGGGCAGGAAGGGCCCCCCTGCTCTGGGCACTGGGCCAGCCCTATACTTAGCTTCCATTGTTCAGAGTGGAGGAACCCTGGGTGGGGGTGATTAAGAGTGGAGAAGAGGGAGCAGGTCCTATCCCCAGACAGCTCCATCTCTCCAGCCATCCCCAACCCTAACTGGGGCCTCCCTAGTTGGAAAAGGTGGAGTGGGTTCCCCAAAACAGGGCCCCAGCCCCATCTCAGAAGAGGCACAGGCCATTCTTCACTCAAGGCAGGTACTGGGCAAAACTATGATGCAGCCACCCCCTGCACCACCCCATAACCAATTCCACAAAAGGTGTGGCCCTAAACAGCCCCCAAAGTACCACCCCACCCCAGCCTGGGGACAGGGAGCCCAGACGGAGACACCAACTGCCACCCAGGGTGGCACAGGCTGAGGCCTGCCCAGAGGCCTGGGGCACACAGCCAGAGATGCTGACAGACTGAGGGACAGGCAGACACGCTCTGAACTCACGCTCTGAACTCACGGGCCCGTTTACTGAGCCCAAGAGGCACTGCACCCCCATCGCCCGCTGGTCCCCACCCTGCTCTTCAGGCCGGGTCCCCGCCTCGGCTCACCACGCCAGTGTCCCCAGCTCCCCTCACCCGCTCTCCACATACACACCCACCCACCCACCCACCCCGGGCGGCGTTGGCGACGGCCAGGGTTGCCTGGGGAACGCGCCCAGGATTGGGCTGGTGCGGCTCGGGAGGGATGGGGGCCTAAAAATAGCGCCAGGGTGAGTCAGTGTGAGTGGGGCTGGGGTGGGCAGGGGGACCAGGAGGGAGAGAGGGGCAGGCGAGAGATGTGGGGGAGGGTCCCCAGGGATTGGGAGACGGGCAGGATAGGACCGAGGGCGGGATGTGGGTTTGGGAGTGGGAAGGGGCGGGGGCATGGAGGGTAGTATACGGGCGCCGGGGACGGGAGAGCTGGTCGGCGCCACGGCGCGGGCGGAGGAGGGGGCGCCGCCCTGCGTTCTCCTCCCCTCCCCGCGCTCACGAGATTTTCCACTCGCCGCCTGGCCCCCAGCCAGCCCCCGGCGGGCCCCACAAAGCTGCTTTGTGCTGGTAGAGCAGGCGGGCGCCCGGCCGGCCTGACACCCACGCGGGCCGCGGCGGAGCGCGAGCCAGCTGGCACCCGAGCTGTCTGCGGGGGGGCCCCCACTCAGCCCGAGGGCGCGGCCGCGCAGGGGTTAATGGCGCTGGGGCGGGGGCGAGCGGGTCTTGGCCAATCGGCGTTGGCGGGCGAGACAGCGGCCAATGGGAAGGACGGAGGCCCGCCGCCCGGGCCTACTCCCTGGGGCGCGGGAATCCGCGCCACTAGGTGCTGGCGGGGGCTGGGCGCTGCCTTCCCGGGGTGCCTGTCCGGATTTACAAAGCCCCAGGTGCACCGCTTCCCCGCTGCTTCACAAGAAACAGGCTCAGAGGGGATAGAATTTGCAGTCAGAAGGTGGCAAGGCCGGGATTTGAACCCAGGTCTCCCTGGCTTCACAATCAGCTTTTCCGCCGAAATAGGGAGACGGGGGTTCCCTGGCCCAGGCTCCCGTGGGGAGCGTGAACAGGGGACGGGGTGCGGGCGGAGAAGGCGGCGCAGCGGGCTAGGGTCCAGCCGCCTGCGGTGCAGCCGCTGCCGCCGGTGGTAATGGGAGCCAGACGCCGTCGCCGCCGCTAATGCGCCTCCCTCCCGGCCACTAATGGAGCCATTAATGCCTGGGCGCCGTGGGCTCCGGCTCGCACCGCCCCCCCCCCGCCCCCCGCGCTGCGCATGCGCGCGGTGACTGCCTAGCTGCCCGCCGCCGCCAGGAGGCAGCCTGACCCCTCGAAGCGCCTGGTGCTGGGGGGCTCTTACACGAAGTCTCCAGGACCTGCTGCCTCACAAATGCTTCTCTCCTCTCCGCCGCAAGTCATCCTCTTCTTCCTAGCCTAGGCCTCCTTCCTCTTCAGGGTAGTCTCCAGGGATCTTCACACCCAGATCCAACCTCTTCTCTCCCCTGCTCTAAACCCTTTCTTGGCTCTTCACTAGCTGGCATTCAAGCCTGGCCTGGCTGAACCCATCCTCCTTGACACCCTTCGCCAAGCCTAGGCTTTAGTGTCCGCTGCAGCATTAACTAGCCACTCAGAGGTCATGCACTTTCACCCCTCCTGACCTTTGCTCCCATGGTTGCCTCGGCCTGGAACACTGGCCTTCCCTTTCCTTCACCACCCTGAAATCCACTCATTCCTCATGTTTTAGCTCAAATGTCACCTCTGAGAAGCCTTCCTGAACCTCTCTCATCACCCTGCATTAAGCCAGAGTCATCTCCGTCCTCTGGCTTTCCCAGACTCTGTGCCTCCCTCTGCTCATCCTTGCCTGTGCCTGCATCCACATCTGCCTTCCGCACCCGCTTACCCCAGGACTGCTCTGCCTGGGCCTGGTGGAGGAATGAGGAAGGACTTCTGGTGGGAGAGATGGGGTTCCTTGTTTGAGACAAAATGGAAATTCTGGTGGGAAGAATCTGGATTTGGGGAGTCAGGAGACCCTTGGGCCCTCTTTGGCCTCATTTTCACCACTTGCCCAAGCACAGTTGGTGGGTACTGCCTGGTCTCTGAGTCTTACCCATTGGCATGTACTACATGTGGGACTCAGTTAAATGGAGCTGGCACCAATTCCTGAAAGCCAATGGGGGGGGAAGTGGAGGGTGATCTGGGTCTCTGGGTTGTGCCCTCTAGCAGGTGGGTGGGCACAGGAGTTGCTTTCCTGCTGCTCCCCCATAGCCGGATCTCCTAGCTTGGCCAGTACAGCCCCCGCCTTCCTGCTGTCTTGGGAACAGGTGCTTGAATATAGATGGGTCTGCAGGATGGCTCCTGACACCTCCCAGCAGGTTTCAGGAACAACAGTGGGCAGTTAATTTGTCAAGGAGCCAGAGGGGGCTCCCAGGCCTGCACAACCTCCCAACACTCCCCAAGAAGGGAGGAGGGGACCTGGTGCTTAGCAACTGTCCAATGACTATAAGGAATGGAGCACCTGATGTGCACAGGGTAGGGGTGGTGGGCTAGGATGGGGGCACCAAGTCTGTCTAAGGAGTGTGAGAAGGAGGACCAGGGGAGAGGCCAAGGCTGACCCAGTGACACAGGATCCCAAGACGGGGGCCAAAACAGAAAGAAGGTGGGATGGAAGCTTAGACGAGGACCGATATCTAGGGAGGGACAAACCAAGAAAGGTATAGAGACCCAGACTCAGAGAGACAGTTAGACAGACAGACAGAGGTCCAGAGAGAGAGAGAGACTCAGGGCCAGAAATAGAGACCTAGACGGAGACAGACATAGGAACCCAAGGGAGAGACAGATAGACATACAGTGGCTCAAAGAGGGGCAGAAAGGCAGACAGAGGCCCAGGAGAAGGGACACTGCCTGTCAATACAGGGAAGCCAGGCAGAAGCTGGGAGCTGGACGGGAGGCCGTGCCAGGAATGGGGCTGAGACATCTGGCCTCCTAGGCTGGGGCTGCAGGCCCTGGGGCAGCTTCCTCTCCTGTGGAGCAGGCGGGAAGAGTCAGAGGGAGGTGGCAATGGCAGCTGGCTGGCCCGGCCATGCACAGAATGTGGAGAATGCCGGCCGCCTGCCCCGGCACGTCCCCCAGCGGAAGCAAATGCCTGGCGGGGGGCAGGAGCAGGCAGGCTGCCCCTGGCCGCCCCCTCACACCTGCTGCACTGAGTGAGGGTCAGGTCCTGGCATGGGCAGGCAGAAGGAGCCAGGACTCCAGCCTCACTATGCCACTGCGCATGGTCTGCCCTATCTGGGCCTCAGAGGGAGAAGGCCCCAAGGTGCCTACCTCCCAGGGGTTTAGGGAGGCCTCTGAGAGAAGAACAAAAGGGCCTGCTGGCTGGGAACCTGAGGGCACCTGGATACCTCGCATGGGTGTTGTCAGGGAGGCGCTGCTCAGAACTGCCAGGACAGGCACTGGACAAGTTCTGACGACTAGGCAGCCTCCAGCAAGGGGCCTCCCTTCCCTGAACCTCAGTTTTCCCCCTAACAACATGGCTGGTAATCCCTACTTCACAGCACTGAGTGGATTCGATGAGGTGACCCCACATCTGAGACTGTGCATGTGATAAATGCTCAATAAAGAGTGGTTACTATTACTGTTATTGTCATTATTATTGAGAGTGCTTAAGAGCCTGAGCTCTGGAACCAGACAGACTGGGTTCAAATCCTGGCTCTCCCTCTTCCTAGCTGGGTGACCTTGTGCAAGTCACTTAACCTCTTGGGCTGTGGTCCTCCTCCTCTGTCCCTGGAACTAATAATCATGCTGACCTCCTGGGACGTTGTGAGGATTCAGTGAATAAATGCTCAGTCAGCACTTACTGAGCAGTGTGCCAGGCACATGCATGGGTGGTGCTCCATAAATTATTATTACCATAACTTCTGCTGAGAGTCCTGTGATCCGGAGGTTGAGAGACCTGGTGCAAGGCCCAGTCTTGTCCCTCCCTGGCTGGGTGACCTCAATCAGGACTCTTCCTCTGTCAGGACCTCACTTTTCCTCATCTGGAAAATGGCACCAACCCTTACTGGGCCTGCCCCAGTAGGCCTCAGGTCACCTGCATCAGTGCCATCCCTCCCCACAGGGCAGCAGAGAGGGTCACGTGAAACAACGCTATGAGGGCAATGTTGGGGGCTGTAGGCATGCAGGGGGTGGGGGTGAGGGGGATGGTTTGAGTCCTTCTGCTTCCATTTCGTCATCTGCCTAAGGACAGAAATCCCTGCTGTGCCCACTTCTGTGGAATTTTGCTCATATCAACTACAGGAACAAATGTAAAAAATGTTGGGGGTGGGGCAAAAGACACAGCTCACAACCTCAATGTATGAGCGTGAGGGGCACACACAGCCCCTGTGTCCCTCTGCCCTGGGTCTGGGCTGGGCCTGGGCTCCTTCCTGCATTGGCCTCTGCTCCAGCCCAAGCCACAGCGGCTCCTACCCAGATCCACACCCCAGCCTCCTTGCTCCCTGGTCTCAGGGACTGGAACTCACCCTCCATAGTACAGCCATGGTCGGCGCAGCTCAAAACCTTCCATGGCTCCCTAGTGCCCTCAGAATAAAGTTTACAAGTCTCATAAGGGCCCTCTATGATCCGATCCTTGCTCACCAACACAGCCACACAGCCTAACAGTTACCCACCGTCTAGAGCCCTTGACTTCGTAGATTCAACTTCCTTCAGATACTTGCTTTCACTTCAAGGCCTTTCCACAAACTCTTCCCTCTGCCTGAAGGTCCTCCTGCTGACCTTGGCAGGGTCACTTCTGCACACCCTTCAGGTCTCACTGTAGAGGCCCCTGGCCCCTTCTCCAAGAAGCCCTCCCTGACTTCCCATGGCCTCCTGAGCTGCCCCCAGCCAAGCCCTGACCACTCTAGACAGTCACTTTCTGGGGACACGTCTGCCTACTCCAGGGACTGTGAGCCTTGTGAGGGCAAGGCTGTGTCCTCAGCACCAACCAGCACAGGGCCAGACTCAGAGGGGGCCTTCAGTCAACGGTGGATTAATAAATAAGTAAATAAGAAAAAGATGCTAGGGAAGGGGCTGGTCACGGGTCTGTCACTCACCCTGAGAGTTGCTCTGACAAGGTCCAGCCTGGCCTGGGCCCCTGGCTCTCCAGGACCATCTCAGAAACGCCACTCTTCCTGCCCCTGGCCTCAGCCCTCCAGCCACACTGGATTTCCTCTCCTCTCCTCTCTGCTCCTTCCAGCCTTAGAGTCTTCCCACTGGCTTCCTAGGAAGCTCTTCCACCTATGGTTGCTGGTTCCCACTCATCCTTCAACTCTTGGCTTACAGGCCCTGCCTTGAGGGCAGCCAGACTAGATTCACACCTGGAGGCGTGCCTAGCACACCCCAGCTCCCCTCCACGGCACTAACTACACCTGTGAGGTTTTCTGGGCACAGTGGTGAAGATGAGGGCTCCAGTCCTGGTCCTGCCACCTCCCGGCAGAAGGACCCATTGGAGCCTCAGTCTTCCCATCAGTAACCCAGCCTTGTGGCCAAGTGGTCATGAGCCAGCCTGCCTGGGTTTGAAGGCTGGCTCCAGGATTTGCTAGCCACATGCCCCTGGGCAAGTTACTAACCTGGCCTCAGTTTCCTCTAAACGAGCATAATCATAGCACCCGCCTGTTAGGTTGTCGTGAAGACTAAATGAGCTAATATTTGAAAAGGGCTTAGAACTGGGCCCAGTATGCCGTGAGAGCTACAACATGGGGTGGGTGCCAGGCTTTGGTGAGATAATCCACGCGCAGCGCTTATTACAGCGATGCCCTCACCAGTCCTCCAGACGTGGGAGCTGTCGTCATGATTGTCATCTCTGTTACCCCATCAGCTCTGTGGCAGCCTGGCTCTGAGCCTGCGTTCAGGAAAAGATCTGCTGACTGATGGGCCCCTCAAGAGTGCATTTCCAACAGGGGGCCTCTGGAAACTCTGCCTTGAGCCTTCAAAGTCCAGTCCCTTGCCTGACACGTGAATTCCCACTGCAACATCTGTGCAGAGAAGGCTAGCCTCCCCTTGAATCTCTCCTGAGGCAGGGAGCTCACCTCTCCTGAGAGCCAGTTACAAGTGGCCTTGTTCAAAATGAACCCTCGCTCGGCCCATCCACCCGAACCTCTTACCTGTGCCAGGCCGGCCCATGATGACCTCCTTCTTTGGGGCAGGATGGCTGGTGTAGCTGCTGGGCACCAGGACGGGCAACAGGGCAGCGGGTGAGGGGTGGAAGGCCACTGGCTGGAAGGGTGAGGAAGCCAGGCCAAAGGTGGGCATCGGCTGTGCCACAGCAGTTGGCGCAGCTGGAGGCACAGTGATGGGCACTGGGGCCGGCAGAGGTGGGGGCAGGCCAGGCTTCCCACTGGCCACCCCAGGGGGTACCGGGGTCTCTCGGCAGCCTCGCCCAGGTCCCGCAGCCCGCGCCTCGCCAGCAGTGCCCACTTCCCCAGGGAATTTGGAGGGCAGTGGCACATCAGGGTTGCGGACAATGACAGGAGAGTCCCGCTGCACAGCAGGCACCCTGCGCACGGAGGGCCCAGGATCCGAGGTCAGGCCAGCAGGTGGGGGCAACAGCAGCAGTGGTGAGGGCTGGCGCGAGCGGGAGAAGGGCACGGCAGGCGACACAGCCCGGAAGCCAGCCGGTGCGGATGGTGTAGGTGTGTGGGACACCGAGTCCACACCAGAGTCTAGGCTGTCACTCTTGGGGAAGTCTGGGGCAGCTCCTCCGCCCCCTGTGCCAGGGGTCCCCAATGCCCCTGGGTGGGGCAGCAGCTCTGTCTTCCGCCGCCCAGGGCTGATGGGCACGGTAAAGGTCAGGTTGGTCTGGAAGGTGGGTAGGATGCCAGAGGAATGGCGCTCTCGCGGGGCAGGCGGCGGTGGGTGGGGGCCCAGGTCTGGTGGCGTCAGCACGCCTGCCTTAGGGGTGCTGGCACTCAGGTGACGACTGCGAACAGCAGTGCGTTGGATGACCGGTGAGGCATTGATGGGGCTGAAGTTGGCAGGGCGGAAGCCGAAGAGCGGAGAGGGTGAGGGTGATGGGGCGGGCGAGAAGGGTGACTGCGTGGAGACGGGGGAAAAGGAGGGTGTGCCCGAGCGCGAGCTGCCCAAGGATACCAGCATCACAGCCGCCTCACACTCATCGAACTCAAAGCGTGACAGATCAGCAGGGGCCACCAGGCGTGGGCGTGAGTCTCCGCGGGCTGCCACGCTGCTGGCCTCGCTGTCTCGAGACGTCTCATCACCCCAATCAAACTCAGTGCTGCCCTCACGGGCTGCCACGCCGGCTGGCCGCCCAGCCCCACCAGGGCCACTATCCGCCAGGCCCTCCATCTCTTTGGTTCGCATGGACAGGTGGCGTGAGCAGTAGCCCCGTCGCTGCGACTCCTTCATACAGCCATCTCGTGAGCACAGCCGTCGCCACTGCTTGCCATTGAATTTCTTGCGGATTCCATTGGGTGTGCAGACCACATCGCCCTTCTTGTATTTCTGCTGGGCGGCTGTCAGTGGTGTGCGGGCCCGGGCAGCTGGTGCGGTCCCCTTCTCCAGAGAGGCCACGCTGCTGCTACGGCTGCCACCCTGGCTCCCCTCCTGGCAGGGTGAGGGTTGCTCGCCAGGGCGGCCTGGGCCTGCAAAGGCTGGGGACTTGGGTGGCGGTGACAAGAGCTGGGGTGGGGGCAGTGGGAGCAGGGCCTGGGTGCCCAGGGCTGGCGGGTGCTTCTCCTCACCCTCCTCACAAGCCCCCAGGTTGCCACCAAAGCTGATCTTAGAGACCTCAGCATCCTCAGGCTGCTTGGGGTCCAGGGCAGCAGGGCAGGGTGGCAAGGTGGCCCCTGGCTCGGCCTGCTCCTCTTCGGGGCCCGTGGGGGGCTTCCTCGGCAGGGCCTCAGGTTCCCAGGGGGGCCGCAACAGGCGCAGGCTGGAGCGGGCTACCCACACGGCCTCCTCAGGCTCACGGTGTGGCGGTTGTAGGAGCTGTGGTAGGCTGGCTGGGGGGCCTGGCTGGGAGCTGGGGCCAGGGCTGAGGCGGACCTTGTAGGCAGCTGGCTTGGTGGTCATCACCTCCACCACCACACCCTCACGGTAGGCAGCGACACCGGGCTCCACACAGGTACAGACGGCTGTGCCCACCACCAGCGCGCCTGGTGGTGGCGTGGCATCCAAAACCACATCCACACCACTGCCAGGTGCCCCCTCATAGAATGTCAGGGCCCGGTCCCCAGGGAACTGCACACCCAGGTCCTGGCTTCTGCGCACCTGGCGCACCACAGCTGGCAGGAAGAGGCCATCCCCACGCCGAGCAAGCACCCGCTGGGACCGCAGCTGCCGCAGGTCATAGCCGCCACTGGTGCCACTGGGGGGCCAGGGGCCTGGCCCACAAGCTTCGGCTGGCTCATCCTCCAGGTCAGCTGAGTGCTCGCTGGCTGTGTCAGTGGAGGAGGAGCGGGTGGAGGTGGGTGGCCGTGGAGGCACACCCAGGGTGCTGGCCTCCTCGGGGGTCCGCGCCCGTTCTTCAGGGGCCCCAGCAGTCCCACTGCTGCCACTGCCAGCCCCATGCTCCTCCACATACTTCTTCTTGGGCGCTCGAGACTTGAACGTGGCCGTCTTTCGGCTGAGTGAGGGCTCCCAGCGGCCTGCTTCCCCCTCTACCTTGGGGTCCTCAGCTGGGCCTGGGGCCGGGTCATCAGAGTGCAGTTCCGGGGGCAGCCCCTCAGCCCCGGGGCCTCGCTCGGTCTCCTCCTCCTCACCCTCCTCAGCCTCCTCTGGGCTTGGCTGTTGCTGCTGCTGCGCTTCATCGTCCTCCTCCTCTGGCTTGTCACCCTCGCCAGCCCCTCGCCGCCTCAGGGCCTTGGCCCTGGTGGCTGGTGGAGACTTGCCACCACTGCCAGGACCTGGGAGGCCAGCGCACGCCTTCCTCATTGGCTTCATCTTTTGTCCACCTGCAGGGTGGGAAGGCAGACAGGGATCATCGGGAGCAACTCAGGAACCCCCCCAGACTCAGCATCCCCCAAGACTTCCCACTTGCTAAGGGCACCGCCTCAACTCCATGATCCCCAAGGCCTCCTTCCTGGCTGTCACCATCTCATGTGGGCTCCTGGCCAGATGCAGACACAGACTGGCATCCATGTCCCCTGAGCTATATACTCTGGCTCCTTGGGGACCCTCACATACATCTGCTCCCTCTGCAGAGGACACAGCAGGCACACGCACACACTCTGACTGCCCTGGGGGAAGTGAGAAGCAGTAACAGTTCACACATATGGAGCACTCACTTTGTGCCAAGCGTGGGGCTAAACTTGCCTTTATAAACCCATTTTGTCCTCCCAACAGCCCTAAGAGGCAGGTACTACTATCAGCCCCACTCTGTAGTAGAAAAAACTGAGGCACAGAGGGATCAAGCAACTTGTCCAAATTCATCCAGCAAGGAAATGGCAGAGCTAGGGTCTGAACCCAGGCAACCCGGCTCTAGAGGCTGTGCTCCTAACCATTTCAGTGTGTCGCCTGTCACATGATCCAGAGGGCACGCTTCCTTGCACTGTCACCGTCCAGAGAGCACATGCAGTCACACACACACACATGCACAGGCACACATGCACACAAAGGGAGGTGACTGGGCTGTGATGTGAGCCTCTCTCTACCTCCCCCCACCACTCTGGGCAGCCTGGCATGGCCAGGCATTGTGGGAAGGAGTGGGCAGCTGAGAGTCCCGAGGGACGGCTGCCCACTCTGCTCTGCACCCCGGGCCTGCCAGGTATAGCCATCTCCCCAGATCCTGGCAGGGAGCAGGCAGGGGCACGTCTGGGGCAAGAGCTCATACCCAGCGCTGCCACGGGGCCATGCATGAGCACACGCACGCGCGCACACACACACACACACACACACCGGCACACACACGTCATCACACAGTGGGACACAGAGCTACACCCCAGGGTTCCGCTGTCCCACTGGATGGGAGTGTGCCCCTCCCCCCACAGCACCCAGCGTGATACCCACAAGCCCAGCCCCCCCTTCTGGCCTGCATGCATCCCCGCCCTGGCTGGGCTGGCTCTGGCAGGGTGGCTGAGCTGGCTGGGCCCCCTGGCCCCCAAATATGCCCTCTGACTCCAGGTGGGGGTAAGTGGGAGAAGGTCAAAGAAAGCAGGACAGCCCAGCAAGCCAACCTCACCCACTTCCTGAACAGTCATTACTGCCCGCCCCCTTTCAAGCTGCCCTGAGAAAAGAAAAAGGAAAAAACTTTACTCTGAAGTGACTAAGAGAACCTGAGAGGCCAAAAGGGAGCCTTTGGGAGGGTTGAGGGGCCCAGGACCATAAGCCAAACACAATCAGAGGCACCCCTGACTCAGTCTTTAGGGTCCCACGGGACTCCTGACCTTATGCTCTCCCACTTGGGGCCTGCTACTCCCGTGGACCCTGCAGTCTCAGGCTGCCCCTTCTCTGGGCCAATCCTGGGATCCTCATAGGCAGAGCCTGGAGGGCCCGGGGCTTCTCACACTGGGGCAGGCACCCAAGTGCCCAGGAGTTGGGCGGCCACCACCACCTTCTCCCCACTGACCCGCTGGGCTACCATCCTGAGGACTGAGATCCGGCCCCAGTCCTGCCCAAACGCAAACCTTTGCACACCCCCCCACCCAGGGCCTACAACCACACGGCCTGACACCCTGGACCCTGCTGCCTGGCCCAGCCTCTTCACCCCAGAAGCCAAGCCTCTTTCTTTCCCCTGGGGCCTACTCTCTTCCTGTCCAGCCCACTCTGGATAACTCCCACAAAAGGCCCTGTGGGCCCTCACCTCCCTCAGAATCTGAGCAGCAACTTCTGAAGCCCAGGCCAGCCCAGGCCCTGGGTCTTCAGGGTCTCATGCCCTCTGCTCCCACCAGCCCTCCTGGCACCAGCTTCTCTGCCACTCTCTCTCCCATCCTGTCACCACCTCTATCTCTACCTCTCTCCTCACAGGCCCTAGGCCCCCTCCTCAGTCACTCCCTCCTTGTCACCCTCATCTATCTCTGTCACCTCTTCCTCCCAGTCACTCTCCTGTCAGCCATCTCCGGACCTGTCACCTTCTCTCCCCATCACCTCTCCTTGTCACCCCCTCCAACTCTGTCCCCTCCCTCTCCCTGTCACTCTGATCTAGTCCTGTCACTCCTCCATTCCTGTTACCCATTCTCTGCCCACCACCCCTCCCCGTCATCTATTTTTTGTCACCCTTCCTCCCAACCACTTCCTCCACTCTGTGCCCCCTTCCCACCATCCAACCCACCCCTTTCCCCCTTTTCCCCCTCCCCGTCCCTGCCACCTGTCCCCTCTCGGCCCCCAGCACCCCAAATCCCCCCTGCCCGTGTCAGCGCTGGCCCCGCCCCTCACCTCGGGCTCGGCGGGGTTTCGGGGCGGGGGGCCGTGGCCCCGGCTCGGTCCGGTCCGGTCCCTCCCCGCCCCCCCTCCGGCTCTCCCTCTCGATTCTCCCTTTTTTTTTACTCCAACACACAAAATGGTGAATGGACCTGCAACAGCTGGAGCAGCCAGCCAATCACCGGCCACAACCCCGCTGACCGGCGCCGTCCTAGACCAATAGATATTCGCAGCCTGGTCGGCTCCGCCGCTCGACGACGAGCGACGCTCGCCACAACCAATCGCGCCCACCCGGCAGCGCTAGGGGGAGGGGCCAAAGTCCAAGACCGGCCTCCCTCTGGGACCGACATCAACCTGAGCCTACGACCGCCCGATCTGCCTACAACAAGTGATGGACACCACCATTGGCCAATTGCAGGCCGTCTTAGTGCCCAATGACAAATACAGTACCCAGTCGCCTTGCACTCTAGGCCGGAACCCAGCCCCTGTGAGGGACAGTAGCCAATGAAACGCAAGAAGGTGGGGCTAAGAGACAGACTGTCCAATGAGCAGGCTTAGAAGGCGTGGCCTGAGCGTTTGTTGACCGGCTAGTCGCAATTCCTGCTGGGAACGGTAGTCTTTTTACGTCCCCGGGCCATAGTCGACAGTACAAGGCAGACTACAACTCCCATGTGACAGAGTGCCTGGAGCACCAAAGAACCCGGGCGAGGAGAAAAAGTCGAAAAAGGCAGTTCCTCGCGAGTCTCACTGGAACCAGGAGCATCTTAGACCCAGGGGCCCCAACTCACCCGGATTCCCGGCTCTGGCGTCGCCAGTGACTCCTCTCAGTGGCGGCGGTAGCGGCACGAGGGGGAGGTGCGAGGAGCAGCCAACCGCCACCCGTGAGCCCTGCAGCCAATCAGCAGCGGCCGGGGCGGCGCAATGACCTCACCGGGTTCTACTCTCTTACCCCTCCCCCACGTGGTTGTTCCTGCCGGTAGCCGGGAGTAGAGAAGTTTGGGGTGGGGGGAAGGGGAGGAGAACGAGTGATGTCACCTTTCCCCCGCTTGATTGGCTGTCGGGTGGCCGGGCCTATGACCAATCAACAGCCTCGGAAAGTCTGGCGCGGCCCCGCGGAAAGCCCTGTTGCCACCGGGAGGGGAGAGAACGTACGCGTGTGGGGTGGCGCGCGCTGCAGTGTAGTCAACGCGCGCGGCCTGGGGCTTGGGGGCCCTGGGGACAAGTCACCTCCCCCGCGAGTTTAACATTTAGGGCGGTGCAGTTTCCAGACAGCCCCCTAGGCATGGGGGTGTTACGACTGGGGAAATGCAGCGCTTTGTGGGGCTTCACGCTGCATTCCTTGGAGAGCTACACTTTGTGGGTGTTCACACCTGGCGGGAGCGAGATTTTTTTTAAGTCTTGGGGAGGGATTCACACTGGAGGTAGGGAGGAGAGGGATGTGCCCTGTCAATAGTAGATTCCTGCTGCCCAGATATGGGGTTTACACCAAGTGTGAACATGCCTGCTGAGCGTTCATACTCTCCACATTGGATTTGCCCTGGATAGAGGGTGATGGGGAGCAGTAAACACTGGCTGTAGCAGAGGTTTCTGCTGCTTGTGATGGGTTCCCAGTATCCACACGAGATTCACACTTGGTGTGCAGAATATGCACCCAGCCTATTGCAGGTCCATACTGTCCGTAACATTCACACTATCCATGAGAGTGTGTTGTGACATGTGGCCAGTTCACCGGCGGGGACCCGGGGCGGGGGTGGGGCGGGGGGTTGGGGCCTGGGAAGAAACATCAGTTGTGCAGTGGGGTTCACTGAGTATGAAGGAGATTCACATGATCCACTGTCCACAGAAGATTTGCCTTGATTATGGGGGAAATTTCGCTGTCTACCAGGAGTTCACAGTGGGAAGGAATCTTATACTATTACTTAGGCTATTGTATTATGACTTATACTATCATACTATTATTACTATTTTAATGTTCTAGGAGAGAGTTTGCTCTTCCATATGGAGTGGACCCTGAGTTGAGGGAAATTTTACAGGGCAGTTTATACTGGGCACATTGAGTAGTTGCTGGGTCTGAGGAAAGTTTACACTCATCAGAGACTTCCCACTGCCCACTTAGGTAGACCCTTGTTGAGTGGTTCATGCTGTCACCAAAGAGGTTCACAGCAGCCATAGAAAGTTCCCCACGCATGGAGATGTGCACTGTCAGTGTTAACTTCGTCATGGGTGTGAAAGAGATTATACTGTCCCTGGGGAGGCACATACTGGGCAGCAGTTCACATTGCCCATGGGAGCTTTTGCTGTATTGGGGGGAGATTTCCATTGATTAGGATGGTGTTTTGTGTTCCACAGTCAGTTCACATCAGGTGTGAAGGAGAATTAGACTGTCAGCAGGGCGGTCTGTACGCTCCACAAAGGAGCTCACTCTGCCCAGAGAGCACTCTGCTGTAGTGAAAGGGGGTCTCTGCTGTCCGTTCAGGAATGTCTCTGGCTGTAGTGTGTTTATAATGTTCACAGAGGGGTCCCTACTGCTTATTCAAGTTACACCATGCCTATAGGAGACCCGTCCGTGGGAGTTCACACTGTCCGAAGTCTGTTTCCCCTGTCATTGTGGAAAGGTGTGCACAGGGAACTGTACCCTGCCCCTGGGAGAATTACATAAAATGTTACACAGTTCATTACAATTACATTGTCATGTGGAGTGGAGGGTGACGTTGCAGGAAACAAAATAACACAGGCTTAGCCAGGCTGCTGGGGTCAAATCCCCACCCAGCTGTGTGACCTTGGGCAAATCACTTAATCCTTCTGTGCCTTGATTTCTACATCTGTAAGGGGATAATGTTTTGTTTTTGTTTTTTTTTGGTGAGGAAGATTGGCCCTGAGCTAACACCTGCTGCCAATCTTCCTCTTTTTGATTGAGGAAGAGTGGGCCTGGGCTAACATCTGTGCACATCTTCCTCTATTTTGTATGTGGGACACGGCCACAGCATGGCTTGATGAGTGGTGTAGGTCCGTGCCTGGAATCCAAACCTGCAAACCCCGGTGCTGCTGAAGCAGTGTGCGCTGAACTTAACCACTGCGCCACTGGGCTGGCCCCAGGATAATTTTTTTTTAACCCTATGGCATAAGGTTGTTACGAAGTTGTAATGAGTTAACATATGCAAAGCATTTAGGACAATGTCTCTAGCAGAGTAAACCCTCAAAAATGTTAGCTAGTGTTGTGATCACTATTATTCAGAAGGAGTTTATCACTCCCTGAAGGGTTAATGCTGTCACAATCCTACTGGTAACCTTGTCCATAGTTTGTATGTGTGGTGGTGGTGGTGATGCTTTTTGGAAGGATTTCAGGGTTCAGCATATCTGTGGGGCATTTGTCAATCCATCAAGTCTAGTGCTTCATGTCCCAGCTGGAATGATTTTCAGCTGTGTAGCCGTGGGCCTGCCACCTCTCTAAGTCTCACTCACCTTGTCTGAAAAACGGGGATCATTAGAGTACCTACCTCATAAAGTTGAGGTGAGGATGAAATGAGATGTTGAATGCAGGGCCTTGTGTATAGTAAGTGCTCAATAAATGGGAGTGCTGATTTTTATGTGCCCTGTCCTGCACTGGGCCCCGGGAAATCCCTGCCATTCAGGAATTCACCATTTCTTGGCCTTTATTTGGGGCCTCATTGTCCATGACAGGTTACACCACCCTTCAGAGAGTCATACTGGGGGCTGGCCCAGTGGCATAGCAATTAAGTTCAGGTACTCTGCTTCTGCGGCCCAGGGTTCATGGGTTCGGATCCCGGGCACAGACCAACGCACCACTTATCAAGCCATGCTGTGGCGGTGTCCCATATAAAGTGGAGGAAGATGGGCACAGATGTTAGCCCAGGGCCAGTCTTCCTCAGCAAAAAGAGGAGGATTGGCAACAGATGTTAGCTCAGGGCTAATCTTCCTCACAAAAAAAAAAGGGGGGGGGGAGTCATACTGTCCTAATGTGTGTGTGTGTGGAAGAGGAGTTGAGTAACTTTTAATGGGAGAATTAAGACTTTTGCTGGGGAAGAGGGGATAATATAATCTTATGAAGGTTACAAAGGCCTAAAGGGTTTAAATGGAACATGAAGTTTCTCCCTGTCTATGGCAAAGGGCTACATCATCCATGACTTAATAAAACTGACATAGTGACATTGGGGTTTATTGCACCCATTGTTGAATCTACACTGTTCACCGAGTAGTCCACCCAGGCAGGTGGCACTGTCCACGTGGGGGCACGATGTCCATGAATGATACTGCATGGAGCCATGTTCCGTATGGGGCTACACTGTTCACCTGAAGAGTCACACTGCTTATGGAAGGGACCTTGTTTATATGCTTGTCTACACTGCACATGTGGGGTTTACCCAGGTCGTGGGAGTTGACCCTGTGGATACGGGAATTCACACAATGTTAACACATTATGCTGCCTCTGTGGGGCATTAGTGGGGCACACTAATGAGGGAATATGCCGTTTGTGTGGGGGCGCACATTGTTTATTTGCTGTCTCACCATCTATATGGGGTTCACACTATTTATGAGGGTTACACTGCCTATATGGGGTTTACACTATTTATGTGGGTTGCTCTGTTATATGGGGTTCACACAGTTTATGAAAGTTGCCCTGTCTGTATGGGGCTCATATCATGTATGAGGGTCACCCTGTCTGTATGAGGTTTATGAGGGTCATGCTGCCTATATTGGGGTTCACACTGTTTTTGAGGGTTGCACTATTTGGGGTTTACACTGTCCATGTGAGAATCACACTGTATGTGGGGTTTATATCAGTTATGGACATTGTACTGTCTGTGTGGGCTCCAATTGTGGGGTTATACCAGCTGTTTATGGACTCAGTTCACTTCAGCAAATACATATTACCAGCCTGTTCTATGACAGACCCCGGTCTAGGCACTGGTCATAAGGCAGTGAAGAAAACAGACCAAATTCCTGTCTTTGTGGAGCTGACATTCAGTAGGACACGCACACCCTGTATGGGAGTTTCCTGTTTATGGGATTCACATCAGGGTTCGTACTCTTTAGGGGGTTGTGCTGGCATCAGCTGTCCCTGAGGTTTTCTCTGTGTGTACGGGGCTACATTTGTTGGTATTACATCAGGTATATGGGGGTTCACTGTCCAAAGATGAGTTCATTCATTCATTATAGATTGCCAGGCACTGTGCCAGGCTCTGGGGATACTGTAGGTGACAAAACAGGCAAAAATCCCTGCCCTCTGAAAGCTGACATTATAGAGGAAGATTCAGACAACAAACACATACGTTATGGAAATATACGTCAGACAAGGATAAGTGCTATGGAGAAGAATAGTGCATAGAAGGGTCATAGGGATCCAGGAAGGTCAGGCAGGGTCTTATTGGGAAGGTGGTTTTTGAGTAAAAACCTGAAGGGGATGAGGGACAGAGCTATGCAGATTTCTGGGGGAAAAGCCTTCCAGGCAGATGGAACAGCAGGGACAAAATCCCTGAGGCAGGAATATTCCTGGCATGCTCAATAAATAGCAAAGAGGGGGCCCGGCCCAGTGGCGTAGTGGTTAAAGTTCTGTGCTCCACTTCAGAGGCCCAAGTTGGCAGGTTCAGATCCCAGGTGCAGACCTACACCACTCATCAGAGGCCGTGCTGTGGTGGCATCCCACATACAAAATAGAGGAAGACTGGCACAGATGTTAGCTCAGAGCAAATCATCCTCATGCAACAAAAGAGGAAGATTGGCAACAGACATTAGCTCAGAGAGAACCTTCCTCACCAAAGAAAAAAAAAACAAAGAGGCTGGAGTATAGCTGGAGAGGAAATGAAGGGAAAAGTGGGAGGTGAGGTCAGGGAGGAAGGGCCTGTGGGCCACTGCAAGGAGTCAGCCCCCCTGGCTGCAGTGGGGCACAGACTGTAGGAGCCTGTGGCAGCAGGGAGACCAGTGAGCAGCCCCCAGACCAGGGGTGTGGCAGTGATGGTGAAGAGTAGCTGATTCTGAAACAGCTGAAGGTAGAGCTCATGGGAGTTCCCTTCAGACTGGATGTCCGATGAGAGAAAGGAGTCAAGGATGACTCCAAGGCATTCAGCCTAAGCCACCAGCAAAATGGAGTTGCAATTTCCTGAGATGGGGAAGACCAGGGAGGGGGACAATTTGAGGGAGCTCAGGAAGACCATTTTGACTTGACAAACTCAAGAAATCCAAATGGAGACACTGGTGAGGCAGTTTGATGTGTGAGACTGGAGTTCAGTGGAGAGTCCTAGGCTGGAGATGGACATTTGGGTGTAATCAGCATAGAGATGGTGTGTGAAACCATAGGACTGGAGCTGGCCCTGTGGCGCAGCGGTTAAGTGTGCGCGCTCCGCTTTAGCGGCCAAGAGTTCGCGGGTTCAGATCCCGGGTGCGCACTGGCGCATCGCTTGTCAAGCCATGCTGTGGCGGCGTCCCATATAAAGTAGAGGAAGATGGGCATGGATGTTAGCCCAGGGCCAATCTTCCTCAGCAAAAAAGAGGAGGATTGGCATTGGATGTTAGCTCAGCGCTGATCTTGCAGATGATCAAGGGAATGAGTGAAGGTGGAAGAGAGAAGAGGACCAGGGCCTGAGCCTGGGGCCCTTCAGCATTTCAATTCAGAGACATGAGGAAGAGCAATACTTTAGTGGGGTTACATTTTCTGTTTGGGGGTGGTCATACCCCATTTAGGTGGCTACACTCTCTATAGGATGGGTCATGCTATTTCTAAGGGAACTACAATGTTCATAGAGTAGTCATGGTTCATTATTGCTCATAAGGGTGATGGATGGGTTGTGATTATAATTTTTATTGTCCACACAGTTTCCTTTCCAGGAGTGAAGTCTGTGAAGTGTTGTGGCTTCTGTGGGGACAAGTTCTGTCCATGCCTTAGCCTGACAACAATAGGATAAATGTTATCTGTGTCAGGACAGTAAACTGGAACAAGAACTACTAGGTCCATGGGAGTAGGGGTGTCCTCACTGTTCAGAGTTGTTTTCTCTGTGGAGCGTTACACTGTTCATTGCGGGCACGTCTTAGGTCTGTGAGAAGCTATGCCTTTCACCAGCCCCAGGGCAATTTGTGGAGGCTTTCCATAGTCAACTGGGTGGTGGTGGTGGAAGGGGAGTGGTCCCCTTGTTCATTGGTGTTGACATGGCCTTGGTTAGATGGCATGTCTTCAAGGAATGACCAGTGGTGATGAAGTTTCTATCACAAGTTCACAATATCTGGGTATTTCATACAGTAACGGTGGGGTTCACTTTCCCTGGGGGTGGGTCTCAGTGTTCACGAGGCAACTGAACTATCCAAGAGGGTCCACGCTTCAGTGGTAGAGTCACACGGACTCCTGAAGAGTTACAATATCCGTGGACAGGTTTTCACAAACCACTGCAGGTCATGCTGCCCAGGGGACATTTTCACCAGGGACTCCCATTCTCTGAGGGTGGTTCTGACTCTCCCATGAAGTATGCCCACCATCCACGATTGTGTTTCATAGAAACAGTAGGATTGAGTTATCTAACTGGGTCAGGGTGGGATTATGCCATTAACAGGCAATTTCACACTGTCAATGCTGTGTGTTTATTGTCTGCAGCTGGAGTCTGTGGGGCGAGGAGTGCTTACATTATCCATGGGGTATATAGTTCATTTTGCCAATATTTATTGTGTACTTACTTCACATCCCTGATTTCTCACAACAACTCACATAGGGTCATGTAGGGTCTATAAATATCCCCATTTTACAGATGAGGAAGCCGAAGCTCAAAGAGGTAAACTCACTTGCTCTATGTCACAGACAGGAAGTAGCAGAGTTAGGGTTGCAACCCAGGTCTCTGTCTTGTTGGTGGGAGTGTGGGGGTCATTGAGGCTGTTACAGACCTATTATCTTTGGAACTCTGCAGTGTCTTTTTTCGATAGGGGACAGTAGAGGTGGTAGTAAAGCATAGTGGTTAAGGGTGGTGGTTTCAGATTGGATAGCTCTGGGTTCGAATCGTGGCTCCAACACTTCCTAGCTGTAGGACTTTTGCAGACTGATTTCCCCTCTGAGTCTCACTGTCTTAATCTGTAAATGGGGATAACAACAGTTATTCCCCTCCTTGGGATTTTGTGAGGATTAAATGAGAAGATGCCCCGGACAATGCTTGGCCCTGTGCCTGGCACATCATAAGCGCTAGGAATTCGGGAGCTGTTATAACAATGATGATGATGATTATTGCTGTACCACACTGCTCCCAGAGGGTTACAATATCCGTGGGGGAGCTGCACTGTCCATAGGCAAGGTTACATAATTCCCCGGGGAGATGACACTTCCCTGGAGGTCTTGGTCTCCCCGATGAAGAGGCTTGAGACTTCTTCTGAGGCACTGGTGAGGGACTGCTCTAACCCAGCTAGGAATCCAGCAACAGAGGCTGGGCTTGAGGCCCTAATAACCCAGAGCCTGACCCTGCAGGCCTTCCCTCCCTGTGGCCTGTTTGCCTCCCCCTGCCCATCTTCTGGGTGTCAGTCTCTCTGAGCATCCCTGCCCCCCATATTCCCCTCCTTTGGTATCTCAGAGTCTTTTCTGAGACTGTCGCCAGGCTGGGCCTGTGATTAGTATTGCTTCTATTTGCCTTCTACTCTGCTGCTGGCTCCTGCGGGCCATCAGATCAGGACTGATTTCCTGTTTCCCGAAGCCTCAGGCTCCATCCTTTTCTCCCGACTGCAGAGAACAGAGACTTAACACTGCCCCACGCGCTGGCTTTCATCCTTAAGCTCTGCCTTCCTCTCTCCTGGCGACCCCCCAGTGCCCCTTGGGAGCACATTTGTTCAGACTTCGGTCGCCCCCAGCATCCTGGCCCCACCTCCGGAACCCCCTGCCCTGGTGGTGGAGGTGGGGGTACCTCCGGCACCAGGCCTATCCCTAGGACAGCTGCAGCCTGGGGATGGAAGGGGGGGCTCCCAAATGCATTCTCTCTGGTCACTTCCTCCCCAGCTGGGATTGGGGATATCTGGAAGGCCAAGACCCCATCCCGGGAGAAGCGGAGGGCACAGCCGCCTCTCCATTTCCGATGCTGGGAAATGCTTCCCACCCATTCCACCCCACCCCTGGACAGCTGCCCCCATTTAGGCTCAGGGTTGGGGGGGTGGGCAGGGTAAGGCCGGGCTGGGAAATGTTGTGATCTTGATCATCCTCCAAGGTCTTGACCCCGCCCCCCCTGCAGAGAAGATTCCGCCTCCTCCCAAAAGGTCTATGCCTCCTCCCTACAAAAGTTTCTGACCCCCTCAGAAGGTCCCCCCTTCCCTCTTACAGACTCTCAAAAGAAACTCCGGATCCCAAAGTGGGCAGGAGAGGAGGAGGGGCGGAAGGTCGCGAGTGCCGCGGACTTAAGTTATCTGCAGACTTACAGCCTCCAAAAAGGGTCATGACCCCCGGGACCCCACCCCACCCCCGCCCCCTCCTTTCCTCCTCCCCCGTCGCGCGGCCCCTTTAAGCCCAGAGACGGCCGGTGCTCAGTGGCAGTGCGCCGGCAAGTGTGTGTGTGAGTGCGCGGGGAGGGGGCGGGCACAGTGTCTCCATGGCGACGCGGCGGTGACGTCGCCGGCCGGGGGGCGTGGGCGTCCCGGCCCCGGAGTGCGATATTAACCCGGGAGGCGGCGGCGGGGAGGGGAGAGGCTCTGAGAGGCGAGGCCGGGTGAAGCGGCGAGGGCGGCCCGACGGGCGCGGGACGGGACGGGGCAGCGCGGGCGCCGGGAGCTGCGGCCCGGAGTCGGGGTGCCTCGCCCTGGGCCCCCAAGCATGAAGACCCCGGCGGACACAGGTGGGGGCGGGGGCAGCACGTGTGGGGGAGACTTGTTGCCCCGGGAAACCAGGCGGAGAAACTTTGGGGGGGCTGAAGCGTTCTGGGGGAGCCGGGGTGATCCCCAGTTCCGGGGGACCCCCAAGCACTCGAGACCTGTTGCTTATCGCGGCGCGAGCGGGGGGTGCTGCATGGGACCCCCAATTTCTGGCTCTGGGCGGAGTGGTGTGGGTGCTGCGAGTCTTGGTCCTCTCCCTGCCTAGACCCCGAAAGCTGGGCTCTCCCCCACTCCCGGGATCACGGGGGTGGCGGGGTCCCTCCCCGCCGCTCTGTCACGTTGCACTCTGGGGGCCGGGACGTGTGCGGGGAGTGGGGGGGGGGGGCCTGTCCACGGGGCCCGCTATTCCCGGTTCCGCGCTGCGCGGTCCGACCCGTGACCTTCACCGCGGCGCGTGCCCCGCACCGGCTTAGAGGTGGATATGGGATGGCTTCTAGGAGGAGGGCGTGAGTGGGGAGCCTGGGACTCGGGGTCCGGGCCGCGCCGCCCCTCCCCCGCCCGTCTCCGCCGGCTCCTCGCTCCCCCGCCCGCGCCGAGTCGCAAAGTTCCAAAGCGCAGCCCGAACGTTCGAAAAAGGAACTTTTTGTTTCCGACCTTAGAACGCGCGGCTTTAAGGTGGCTCCGGGGAGACCTGGGTACCCTCCTCCCGCGCCGTCGGGGGCCCGGGCTTGAAGAGGGTGGGGAAGGTGGGGGGGACGCGGAGGCTTCCCCCTCGCCCCCCCTCCCTCATCCAGCTCTTGTCTTTCAACTGGCCGTCTTTTTTCTCCACACCCCCTCCCCTTCCCCGCCAACTTGCTCCTCCTTAAGGGGCCAAGGTTCCCCTCCCCCCCCTCGGTCGGCGGGCGGGGGGCAGCGGGATTAACCCCCCTTCCACTCGGACTTTCCCCCCTCCCCTCCCCCGCCGCCCCCGGGCTCGCGCGGGCTGGACTTTGCGCCTCAGCGCGCTGGGGGGAGGGGTCCCAGCCGCCCCCTGCCCGTCTACCCCGTCGGAATCCGGCCTGGGGCGGGGACGGGGGAGGGGGAAGGGGGCCGGGCGCCGCTGTTCAAACTTGTTTCCTTCCCCCGGCGGCGGCCGCGACTAGGGCTCCTGTGTGCGGGTGTGTGCCCCGACCGGCCCACCCACCCCGCCCTCCCGCTCGGCGGGTGGGGGCGGCTCTTAAAGGGCTCCGAGCGGGGCTCCGGCGCCTGGGGATTGGGGCCGAGGAGGGGGGCTGGGGGTGGGGCAGGGGTGCGGAGTGCTGTAGGGTCAGTCACGTGCGTCCCACATACTCTCCGGCTCCCACAAGCTCCAGGGCCGCCGGGCCTTGGGGGCAGCAGGAGCCTCCCCTCGCCCGAGGAGGGGGGGGCCGAAGCGCCCAGACAACCCCGCTTCATCTTTCCTCCCTGCTATAGGCCTTCGCCTGGTGGGACCGGCTGGGCCGCTCCCCCAACCCTGTCTTGGGGCCGAGCCGTGTGTAGGTTCTCAGGCTGGGAGAAGGGGCGGGGGCCTGGAATGGCCTTCTGATCGGTCCATCGGTCCGCCGGTCCGTCTGCCTCCTGGCCGGCCACTGTGCGCCCCTCTATCCGATCCTCCATCCCGGCCCCTCTCTCCTTTGCCGCGGCTGTTTCCCACTTCCTGTTTTCTTCCCGGCTCTGGCGCCACTGAGGGCTGCCTGGAGTGGGGGAGGTGGTGAGGCCCCCCAGGAGGCCGGCGTGTTCTTCCTCTACCACCACCGCTCCCTTCCGACCCCCATAGTCCCTTAAAAAAAAGTTTGGGCAGTCATGTGAATTTGGGGGGTGCCCAGGAGTTCTGCCTCGTAGGTTTCCACAGTCTGTCTGGGAGAATCCCAACCCCGCCTCTGTGGGACCCAGGTGTGTCTTCTGGGACCCTGCCATCCCAGCCCTTCCTGTCTGTCTGCTGCTACCTCTCCACCCTGTCTCGAAATGTCGTGAGCCCCACTTTAACTATCAGCTGCTCTCTTCCTGCCTCACTGTCCCCCCCTGCTCCAGAGGTCCTGCATCCCCAAGCTTTCTTGGTGCAGGCCCAGTGGTTCCGTTTTCAGCACGTGGACCCATACACAACACACACACACACACTCCCCTTGCCCGTGCCTGGCTCCTGGCTCCAAGGCCTGGGGAACAGAGCCCCATTGAGACACCCTGACGTCACCCCCCCTTTCTTCTCCCCCCAAAGCCGGGAACAGGCCCTCAAGTATTCCGTGTCCGATGAGGAAAGGGAAAGCCAGCATCGGGTGGGCCTGGGAGCGAGGAGTGTCCCTGCCAGGAGTGGGGGCCCGACCAGAGGGGGTTGATCAGGGAGGGGGCTTAACAAGGGGGCTTGGGACAGCCCCGGAATGCAGCTTGAGGCCTTTCCAGAGCCCCCCACCTCCCTTCCCAGTTCCCTTTGTGTTGTATGTAGTCTCTCTCACTCCTTCTCTTCTGCAAAGTTTATTTTTAGCCTCCTGCTCCCCCGCTCCCAGGACTGTCGCTGCACACACGTTGCCTGGTTACCGGGACAAGGAGGCTGGGGCGGGTGGGCTGGGAAGGGTGGCTTTAATTTTGGGGGAGGGTGGAAGTCAGTATACCCACCCATCCCCAGACTGATGTCTCAGGGGCTTTACCCCCCACTCCTGGGTCTGAGAGCCAGATGGGGGCTTAGGTGGGAGGAGCTTGGGAGGAGCACCAGGAGCTTGGTGCCCTGAGGGGGGCCAGTACCTTTTTGGAGGAGATTGGAGGGTACATGGAGCTGGTGGTTTGGTCACTTGGGTTCCCAAGGGCCTCTGGGCCCTGAAGAAGACCCTGAGACCTGGGTTCTTTAGCAAGGTGTGGATATTGGGGTGAACACCTGGATTCCTAAGGGAGAGATGGGGCTGTGGATGCTGGGGTCCACAGAAGGCGTTGTCAGGGGCTGTCATTTGTGAATGGAGCAGGGGCTGCTGGTGCAGGACTCTGGCTCTGTGACCAGCTGGAGGTCATATCCCTGGAGCCCTGAGAGGCTGGTTTGAGGCTGGGATTTCTGAATGGGGCAGGGACTAGGTGGGGAATGCTGGCCCTCCCATTCTACTCAAGGCTAGGGGTCATGGAGCTGGGTCCCTGTGGGTGAGAGTTCTGGATTTAGAGGGGATGGTCTCTGTAGGAGAAGGAACTGCTGATCCCGTGTGTCCCCAAAGGGAAGGATCCCCTGCTGGATTCCAGACTGGGGTGGAGTCTTTGGGGGAGGCTCAGCTTTGCCTCAGGCTTGCTTGGTACCTCCTGAGCTGAGGCTTGAGCCAGGGCCAGGGGAGGGAGGCTGACCCGTGCAGCCTGACTGACACTGTGACCTCGCCTATCTTTAGCTGTCCACCTTGGTCTTCTCCCTCTAGTGGCATCAGAGCCCCTGCCCTGCCTCCCCCCTCTTTCTTTCCTTCCCCTTCCCTCCTCCCACCCCTCCATTACCGGCTGCCTAGTGCTGAATTATTGATGGCCCTTGATTACCCGGGGGTTTGGGAAATGACAACAACCGCAGCCCCCCCATCTCTCCCCTCTAGGCTGCCCACCCCCTCCAGGGACCAGCCAGCCCACCACCAACCTCTACCCAAGGTTAATGCTGGGGGTGGGTAGGCAGGTGGGCAGGGAAGAAGCTGTGGATGGGAAGGCAGAAGGGGGAACAGGCTGCAGCAGTGTCTGTTCAATCTCCAGGCCTGGGCTGGGGCCCTCCAGCCAGGTCGGGCCCACGTGCCTGCGTCTGGGGAGGGCAGTGCAGCCCAGAGGGTCCAGGGCTTGGGGGGGGCCTCTCTCAGACAGTCTGGGTTTCACTCTCCAGGGAAGACAGAAGCCTCTGTGTGTGCAAGCGCTGACCTCATCGTCAACCAGCCACCCCACCCCTCCTGGTCCTTTTAAGAAAAAAAAAATCCTCCTCGCGGGTCCTGGGGTGGGAGTAAGGGCTCTGGTGGGTCTTGGGAGGGAGATAGTGTATGTTCCTAGGAGGGGACTAGAGGAGCTGGGGGGGGGGGTGGATATGGCTGGCCCTGAATGGGAGTGGAGGGGTGGGTTTTGGGGGGGGGCTCGCCCCAACTCATCTGGCCACGTGTGCCCCTTCCTGCCCCTCCCCCACTGGCAGCCCTCCCTGCCCGCCGGCCTGGCTTGGTGCCTGGCCCCCTGGCACTGGCCCCGGGACCCGCCGCCGCCGGTTTCCTGTTTCTCCCGGTGTCGCTGGAGCAGGCTCCAGCTTCCCCTCCCCCCAGCTCCCGTCTAGCCCCCTCACATACAGACAGACAGACACTGTCTCCATGTAACCCAGGTCCTGACTTGGCTGAGGGGAGAAGGATTTCCCCACATTGAGGGCGGGGTAGGAGGTGGACCCTGGGATGGGACCCAGAGCCCCGGACTTGGCGTCCTGACCCGCGGCCACTCCCCTGCTTCTGTCCCTAGGGTTTGCCTTTCCAGATTGGGCCTACAAGCCGGAGTCGTCCCCTGGCTCGAGGCAGATCCAGCTGTGGCACTTTATCCTGGAGCTGCTGCGGAAGGAGGAGTACCAGGGTGTCATCGCCTGGCAGGGGGACTACGGGGAATTCGTCATCAAGGACCCCGACGAGGTGGCTCGGCTCTGGGGTGTCCGCAAGTGCAAGCCCCAGATGAATTATGACAAGCTGAGCCGGGCCCTGCGGTGAGGAGGGCAGAGGCCCCTGGGCAGATGTGGACAGCCCCCACTGGTTGGGGAGCCCCTGACTCGTGGGAATAGGCTTTAGGTTTGATTCCTTGATTCTGCCAAATCATAGCTATGTGACCTTGGGCAAGTCCTAACCCTTCTCTGCCCCCGTGTCACACAGGTGTCCTGAGGAGAGAATACAGCCATGGGTGTTGCCTTTAGTCTGGCCCCAGACCTGAGGGGAGGGCTGGTCCCCACCACCCTCTGGGCACTTGATTTCTTTCGTGTGGCCCATGTTTCCTGGTCGCCCTTTGTGAGCAGCCCCTAACTAGGGGGATCTAGACATGGGTCCTCTGTGGCTGACCATCCGATGTTGTTTCTACACCCATAGCTATTACTACAACAAACGCATTCTGCACAAGACCAAGGGGAAACGGTTCACCTACAAGTTCAACTTCAACAAACTGGTGCTGGTTAATTACCCTTTCATTGATGTGGGGTTGGCTGGTGAGTACCAGGGCTGGGGGCCATGATTTCGGAGGGAGGAGAGGGTCTGTCTGTATGTCCAGGCTAGGCCAGAGGCCTTGACACCATGTCTCCCCTCTCCTGCCAGGGGGTGCCGTGCCCCAGAGTGCCCCGCCAGTGCCGTCGGGTGGCAGCCACTTCCGCTTCCCTCCCTCAACGCCCTCTGAGGTGCTGTCCCCCACCGAGGACCCCCGTTCGCCACCGGCCTGCTCTTCATCCTCATCCTCCCTCTTCTCGGCTGTGGTGGCCCGACGCCTGGGCCGAGGCTCTGTCAGTGACTGTAGTGATGGCACATCAGAGCTGGAGGAGCCACTGGGAGAGGATCCCCGGGCCCGACCGCCAGGCCCTCCGGAGCTGGGTGCCTTCCGTGGGCCCCCACTGGCCCGCCTGCCCCATGACCCCGGCGTCTTCCGTGTCTACCCCCGGCCTCGGGGTGGCCCTGAGCCTCTCAGCCCCTTCCCTGTGTCGCCGCTAGCCGCGCCTGGCTCCCTGCTACCCCCTCAGCTTTCACCGGCTCTGCCCATGACGCCCACCCACCTGGCCTACACTCCCTCGCCCACGCTGAGCCCTATGTACCCCAGTGGCGGCGGGGGCCCAAGCGGCTCCGGGGGAGGCTCCCACTTCTCCTTCAGCCCTGAGGACATGAAACGGTACCTGCAGGCCCACACTCAAAGTGTCTACAACTACCACCTCAGCCCCCGCGCCTTCCTGCACTACCCTGGGTTGGTGGTGCCCCAGCCCCAGCGCCCTGACAAGTGCCCACTGCCACCCATGGCACCTGAGACCCCACCAGTTCCCTCTTCGGCCTCGTCCTCCTCTTCCTCCTCTTCCTCCCCATTCAAGTTTAAGCTCCAGCCGCCCCCGCTGGGACGTCGGCAGCGGGCAGCTGGGGAGAAGGCTCCGACAGGCGCTGACAAGAGTGCTGGCATTGGCATGGGCGGTGGTGGCAGCGCAGGTGGGCTGCCTGAAGGGGCGGGGGCGCTGGCCCCACCACCACCCCCGCCACAGATCAAGGTGGAGCCTATCTCGGAAGGCGAGTCGGAGGAGGTAGAGGTGACTGACATCAGTGATGAGGATGAGGAAGACGGGGAGGTGTTCAAGACGCCTCGTGCCCCACCTGCACCCCCCAAGCCTGAGCCCGGCGAGGCACCGGGGGCAGCCCAGTGCATGCCCCTCAAGCTGCGCTTTAAAAGGCGCTGGAGTGAAGACTGTCGCCTGGAGGGGGGTGGGGTCCCCGCTGGGGGCCTTGAGGATGAGGGCGAGGACAAGAAGGTGCGTGGGGAGGGGCCCAGGGAGGCCGGGGGGCCCCTCACCCCGAGACGGGTGAGCTCCGACCTCCAGCACGCTACAGCCCAGCTCTCTCTCGAGCATCGAGATTCCTGAGGGCTGTGGGCAGGGGACCCCTGTTCCCCCAACCCCCATGCTTCTTTTGCTGCCTTAACCCCCCCATGTCCTGGAGGTGAGGGCAGCTTTCTAGTCTCTTTCCTGCCTCCTCCCTTTCCCCTCTCCACATTTTGTATAAAACTTTTAATTTTTTTTTTTTTAATGGTGAGGGTGGGTGGGTGCCTAGGGCTGGGAGCTGTCCCCTGTCTCTTGGGTTTCTAAGCTCCGGGCAAAGTGGTGGTGGGGGGAGGGAGGGGGGAGTTAAGGGGGCCACCTCCATTCTGGGGAATTTATATTTGAACTGAGGCTCGGGCCTCAATGCCCAGGAACTTTTTTATTACAATCGCTTAGGAAGTAAAGCCTTGTTTCCCTCCCTGTTCTCTGCCTCCTGTACCTCTCCCTCTCCACCCCTGGCTATCCTCAGCCCCCATTCTGCCTTCCCTGCCCCTCCAGGGGCCACGAGTGCCTGGGTTTCTCATACCCCACAGGGTTGCAGCAGAGGAGGGAGGGACATTTTATGATGAACCAAAAATTCCGTGTCGGGGATGGGGGGGTGGGGGGCGGAAGAGGGTGAGGGGTGCCGCCCATAGGCCACAAATCTCTACAAGTGCCTGCTGTCCCTCTCCCGCTGCCCACCCCAGCACCAGTCCAACCCTTTCACCCCCAGCTGCTCCTAGGACTAGCCCATAGGCAGGGGGGTAGGGGGGGTGGGAAAGGGGTGCCCTGAAACCAAACTGGAAGCCCCCTCTGCCTCCCACCTGGGGCCCCTGGGGTGGGGGTCTGTGGTCAAGCCTTATTCTGTATAGGGATGGAGGGTGGGGGGGAGGGAAGTTGGGGGCTGCTGGAGAATGTATTCAAAACAATAAAACTTTGGACCTTTGGATGCAGTGATCTGTCCTGGGTCCTGGGTGCTGGGTGCAGCTGCCACAAGGCCACAGCTTTCGCATGATTCTGAAGGACGGGCCCCGAATGGCCCCCCAGTGGATCTATGGCCGGACAGCCTAACTGCCTCAGAATGAGGCAAATTCAGGCTTGGGAAATGCTCTCCCAACCTCGGGGGCACATAGCCTAGCCCCCAGGGGCCTGATGAGTAAGGTCCCAGGCACACTCGTCCCCTCTGACTGCTCCCCTATTCCATGGGGATCTGCGCGTCCTTGGAAGCACTTTAGGCTCGTCACCACCACACCACTGTCCTTGCTCTTCTGATTGCCTGCAATACCTTTCCTCTCGCTCTGAGTTCCTACCCAGGACCCCAGACTGCTAAAGGCCTGAAACTCCTTTTGGACCACCTCTAGTATCCTGCCACACATCATTCTTAGGGCGCTTCTGAGTGCATTTGGGACTCCTTTGGCGGCAGGCCTGCACTGTCTCTTGAAATGTAGACTTTGCAAGGTCTTCCTATGGAACCATGGGAACACCCTCTGCCAGCAAGTTGGGAAGGGCCTAGCTTAATCCTGGTTGCTATTGATTGAGCTACTGTGAGCCAAGTACCTAGTACCTAGTTAGGAGCTGCAGTGCTTTATCTCCAACATCCAGCAAGGTAGGGGCAAGTGCCTCAGTGAAATGACTTGCCCAAGGCCCTAAGCTCAGCCAGGATGGGCTTAAATGAGGTCTGTCTCTGAAGCCCGTGTTCTTTCAACAACCCCTAAAAGCCAGGATGGTTGGATGTAGACCAGGGTCTCAAGATCATAGGATCTGAGTGGTGAGCTCATAAAGCTAGAAGCCCAGGTTGGAGAGTTCGAGTCAGGGATGAGAGAGTCAGAAGGAGGAATCCAGGCATGAAGTGCCCTTACAGACAGCTCAACCCTTTCAGTGCAGGTGAGGAGCCTGAGGCCCAGAGAGGGGAAGGAGTTGCCCCAAGGTCACACAGCTGCTAAGAGAGTGGGAATTGAGGGCTCAGGGCCTGTTGAACAGGCTGCACATGAAACCCCACCCTGTGCAACTCTGAGGGGAAAGAAACTGGCAACTCTTATCCACTCTTGATTCATCTTCACTTCATGCCAGCCCAGGGTGGGTGGTCCCAGATGATGTCGGTTGGCAGTGAAGAGAGGATCCAGGGCTGGGGTACTGGCAGGAAACCTAAGCTCCAGAGGCGGCCTGTGGGCAACTGCTCCCTCTCCTGGGTGATGTAAGGCACTCCCTGGGGTGGGGGCCACTGGGTTATTTCTGGAAGTTGGGATGAGGCATGTTTCTTGGCAACATAGATGCAGCTGAGTTGGTGGCGGTGTGATGGAGAAAGGGGGATGTCATCACTGTGGGGAGGGGGAGGACCCTGACTAGTCTCAGCCTCTGATGCCAGTGCCTTCAAAGCACCTCTAACCAGGTCTAATATGGACTCAAAAAGTGCTCAGCTCCAGAACTGCTCTCCAGGTCAGACCACAGCCCACCCAGACTTGCTGCCCCAAATTCTGGCTGAGTGGGATGTCACTGGTGCCATCTGGTCTTGAAAACTCCAGCGGCTCCTCTAATCTTTAATGACGCACTTAAATCTATTCACAGTTCCTGCAAGACCACACCCTTGCTCCCTTCCACATCCTCCGGGATCTCTGAGTCCAAGTAGAAAGCCTTTCGTAGATCTCACACGACTTCACCAACTAATTCATCCCATCAGAGACCCCCTTCAAACCTATAACCCCCAGCACCCTCACACCCCCCCAAACCTCCTTCCTGATGCTACTCAACCATCCCTCACCCCTTCAGGTCCCTCAGAGATCCCCTCAGTCACCAGTAGTTTCTCAGTGTCCCATAGACCTTTTAAAGACACCCTAAGTCCCCTGACTTCTCTACTGGTCCCCAGTAAGATCCCTTCACCTCTCCACGGACTCCCCTGAGCACCTTCAGATACCCATAGGCCCCTCAGAGACACTTAGAACCCACCCTAGCACTCCTCCACAAACGTTCTCAGCCCCTACAAACATCCTGGTAAGATCCCCTGAGACGGTCGCCCTCAGACTCCCACGGATCCCAATCCCTTCGCGGCGGTTGCCCACGCGTGGCCCATTGCGCATGTCCCACGGGTTCTGGCCGTTAAGTAACGGCCAGTTAAGTAACGCTGCGCTGCCTGCCCTTGTGGGCCTTCTTGGTCCGGTGTACGATTCCCCAGGCTTTGGAGCTTCTCTCAGATTTTTGCTTTTCGACTCCGAGCTGCCATCAGAGGGCAGCAGGCACCGGTTGGCTGAGAAACTACAATTCCCAGAAAGACTCGCTCCGGGCTGTGCGTGATGCAGCCACATTCATTGAGAAGGGAGCGGAAGTGTGTCCGCGCTTTGCCTTCTGGTTAATGTAGTCTGAAAAGGTTTTAGCGCTGCCTTCTGTCGCGTGCCAGCGGTCTACGTCCGCTGGGAATTGCAGTCAGGAACAGAATGAGTGGAGACTTTCTTCAGGCTTCAGAAAGGGCAGAGAGGGGGCCGCCCCAGTGGCATAGCGGTTAAGTGCGGCGGCTCCGCTTCAGCAGCCAGGCGTTCGCAGGTTCGGATCCCAGGCGAGCACACAGGAATGCTTGTCAAAACATGCTGTGGCGGGGTCCCATATAAAGTAGAGGAATATGGGCACAGATGTTAGCCCAGGGGGAATCTTTCTCAGCAAAAAGAGGAGGATTGGCATCAGATGTTAGCTCAGAGCTAATCTTCCTCACCAGAATAAACAACAAAAACAGCAGACAGTATGAACACAGGTTGGGATTAAAGTCTGGAGACTCCATTTCCCATCATTCCGCGAGGCGGGAGGGGCTGAGGGTGATTTTATTCCAGTTCCAAGTACTTCCGGCACACACACACACACACACACACACACACACACACACACACACACGAACTCTGTTTCCCAGCGTCCTTTGGGGCTACTGTCTTTCCGGATATTAATCGGTAAATGGGGCGACATAATGCGTGCACAAAACCCGAGGCTACTCCTAGCAGCCGGCTTCCTTGTTTTGGTCCCTCCAGGATCCTGTAACTAGGAAGCGAGAGAACGCAAAAAACTGAATGGGGGTTCAAGACAAATTGTATTTTCATCTTTTTTAACGCTTGGCTCAGCCTCCTGGTACAACCCACATTGCTAGAAAAAACTAGACTGTATCCGAAGACTATAGTGTTCTGAGAAACCGCGGGAAACTGTTTCCCAAATCGTTTGCGGGGTGTTTTTCCTTTCCGATTTGGGGAAACTTGGAACTGGAAGGAGTGTTTGGACTTCATTTTCCAGTAGCCCCTGACTGATTTCGGCTCTTCCTTGGGACCTGGGGGCGGGGAAGAAGGCGTTGAAACACTCGTCAGTCTCCCCAGGGTACTGCCGTCTTTCACCTTTCGCTCACGCTCTCCCGAGGGTTCCCATTGGACTCCACTTCCCGGCAAGCCTCTGCAGTCTCGCCTCACAAAGGCTCAGGATCCGGTCTGGACTGTTCCCCAGCATGTTTCAAGCTCATGGTAGATCCCTCCCCTTCAGTCAAAGGGGAGGCTGCCTTGAACTCCATTTCCCAGAAGACAGAAGGGCTCTCTGTAGCAACGGCTCGGAAGTCGTGGTGTTGACTACATTTCCCAGCAGGGACTGCGGCCTAGCGTACGAGGGAGGAGGAGCGCTGTACCTACTCCATTTCCTAGCCTATCTCCGGAACTGCAGTATCCACTTGAGGGGCCGGGGAGGGAGGCGCTCAGGGATCACAGGGGACTCCGTTTCCCGGCGTGCTTTGGGAGTCGCTTTACACCTGCAATGCGGTGAGGGCGTGGCGACGACTCCATTTCCCGGCTTGCCTCACAGCCCGATATCTGCGGGTCTACAGGCGCTGACTCAATTTCCCAGAGAGCACCTGGCGCCGGTCAGCATACATAGCCAATAGACTAAGTAAGCGACCTGACTCCGTTTCCCGGCGTGCATCAGACCTACATAGCTCACTGATGGTGTGGCTTAGACTACGTTTCTGAGGCACACCTAAGGGCTCGTCGTTGCCGCAATGGAGTGAGTGTGCGACTCTGACTCTGCTTCCCAAAGTGCTTCGAGGTCCGCTGTCGGCACAATCGGCCGACTTATTGCCCAGGACTCTATTTCCCGACGTGCAGCGCGACCCATCATCCCCGCGGTTCACTCTGAGGCCTTGGCGGACTCCATTTCCCAGCGTGCCTCGCGGCGCTCCGTGCGCGCCGAGGGCGGCGACCGCGGCGCGGAGGGCAGGCGGACTGCATCTCCCGGCGTGCCCCGCGGCGGGCGCTGGGCCGGAGCCGGAGCCCGAGCGGCGCGGCCTGGAAGAGGCCGGAGCCCGGGGGAGGCGGCGGCGGCGGCAGCGGCGGCTGGGGCAGCCCGGGCAGCCCGAGCCCCGCGGCCTGGGCCTGCGCTCGGCGCCATGAGCGGCGGCGCGCCTTCGGGGGGCGGCCCTGGGGGCTCGGGCCGGGCGCGAACCAGCTCGTTCGCTGAGCCAGGCGGCGGAGGCGGAGGCGGCGGCGGCGGTGGCGGCCCCGGAGGCTCGGCCTCCGGCCCGGGCGGCAGCGGCGGCGGGAAGACGTCAGTCGGAGCCATGGGTGGGGGCGTGGGGGCCTCGAGCTCCGGAGGTGGCCCCAGCGGCAGCGGCGGAGGAGGCAGCGGCGGCCCCGGCGCGGGTACCAGCTTCCCGCCGCCAGGAGTGAAGCTGGGCCGTGAGTACTAGCGGCGCCCGTGAGGGGTGGAGGTTAGGGTTCCTGAAGCCCCTCAAACGTCGATTAGCTTCTTCCTTATGCCAAGATAGGAGCTCTGGGTCGCTGTGCCTCCCAAAACTGGGATTTGAGCTCTCCGCCTCCCGGAGAAAGGGATTTGGGGGATTACCATCACTTGGAGTTTAGAATTAGAATTATTAACTCTAAAAGAAATAGGGATTACAGGTTTCTCTTTTTCCAGTAGCAAGGTCTTGGGTCCTTGAGCCGTAAAAACAGGGATCTGACATTGCCATCCATTAGAGAACAGGACCAGGGGTCATCGTCGCTTGCAAATAGGGCTGAAGGGTTATTGTTCCCAAAGAAAACAAGAATAAGATCGCCACCACCACTACCCAAAAAGGGGGATCTGAATTTGCTTCCCTTTAGAGAAGGGGAATTTGGGGTTACTGTGTCCCCAAAGAGCAGGGCCAGGGCTTTCCAAACTTGCTACCCAGGTCCTCTTCCCTTTTAAAACACAAGCCTTAGTATCATTACCCATCTATAATATGTACAATTGTATCCCCATTGGTGGAAATTAATGGTTGCTGCTGCTTAGAGATAAGGACAGATTGGGAGTCAGCATACCCTTCAGACCAAGTTCATAGTCACTGTTCTTCAAAAAACTATGACTTGGTGGGTCTCCTTTCACAAAAATGGAATGGGGGTTGGGGAGGGTCATAGTTCTGCATAGAATATAAATCTGAGGTTATATATCTCTTTCATTGTTCTGAGATATGGTATCATTGGCTCTGGAAAAATAGCTATGTAGGATCATCTCCCTCCAAAAGAAGGTGTCACTGGCCCCTCAAAATGGATTTGATTCATCAGTGACCCCTTTTCTTTGGGGAACCTTTCATCAGTTCGCTGAAGAAAAGGGGTCACCATCCCCTGAGAATGCCACCAAAGTTCACTGCCATTTGGAAAATGGAATGGGGAATTCTAGCTTTCCTTCAAAGGACTGAGGCTGAGTTAGCTCCCTGATAATAGAGATCAGGTTCACCATTCTCACAGTTGGCTTGCCCATTAGGGACCACCCATATACAGGAAAAGAGGTCTGGGGCTCTGAACCACACAGATGAGGAGGTCAGGTCAGTGCCTTTTCTAACCCCAAAGTATTTGGGTAAGGGTTAACTGACCCCAAAAAGTGAGTCAGGGCACTAGCACTCATAGCAGGAGGAGTCATTGATTTCTGTCACCAAAAACCAGTGGTGAAGTTACCAGCCCCACTGGGGAAGACTTAGAGGTCACTATCCCCAGAGCTGTGAGAAACATTAGTGCTTTCCCAAAGTAGAAGTACCTCAGGGTTTCTGCTCTCAAGTGGAAGAGGTTAGGTCAGGCTTTCCCCAGTCAGGAGGGGCCAGAGGGCAGTGAGCTGAGTAGATGGATTCAACATCTGGGAGAGTCAGTATCTCCTCAAACCAAGGGGGACCAGTGGTTTACTGCTTACTCAAAGTGGAAATTAGGGGTTACCAACCCTTGAACGGCAAGAGATTTAGGTGTCAGTATTCTCCCATATGGGAGGAGGCAGGATTCCCCTGAAGGGAAGAGGGGAAAGGGCACTGGTCCTCAAAAGCAAGGAAGGGACAAAGAGACCCCCAGTAGAGATTCCCCTCCCTCTCACAGCCCCACAATGGGGTGGTGGCCAGAGGGGAAAAGTCAATGGATTGTGTGTCCCCTTTGTTGTTCCCCAGGTGACAGCGGGAAGGTGACCACAGTGGTAGCCACTCTAGGCCAAGGCCCAGAGCGGTCCCAGGAGGTGGCTTACACAGACATCAAAGTGATTGGCAATGGCTCGTTTGGGGTCGTGTACCAGGCACGGCTGGCAGAGACCAGGGAACTGGTGGCTATCAAGAAGGTTCTCCAGGACAAGAGGTTCAAGGTAGCTTGCAGGGAATGGGGACAAGGAGGTTTGACTGGGCCTGACTGGTGAGAGAGCCCCAGTGCGAGTGCTGGACTTGGGGTTCCCTGGGGGATCTGAGCATGGGCCAGAGGGGAATGGAGAAAGCAGAGAGTGAGTTGTGTGGAAGATGGGATGTGGGTTCCAGGAGAGCCCAGAGTTGACAGTGTTGGTCTTTTGCTCTGTGTAAGTGCTTTGTAGGCAGTTCTTGTTTAATTTATGTAAAGATTCTTTGAGGGCAGGTACTGTTGTTATTTCCATTCTAAGTAAGCAGAAACTGGAAACTGAGACTCAGATAAGAGAATTGCCTGAGGTCAAGACTAGAATCTGCCCTCTAATTCCCAAGCCCTCCATCTTAACCAGTAAGTTACACTTCTGCCAAGAGGAGAAAGGAAGCTGGTGGGGCTGATGAGTATGTTTGCAAGGCCGAGCTCTGCCCCAGGGACTTGGCAAGTGCAAGGTGAGCCTGTCAGCGCTCACCAAACCATGTGCCTTGGTGTGGGGCTCTGTCCCCCTCAGGAAGGGGTGCCCTGTGAGCTAGTGAAGGCCCAGGGAACTAGGAGATGGAGGAGGTGGAAGTTGAGGGATAACTGGTGTTTGAAGGACTGGCATTTTGGAGCCCAGGTTAGTCTGGATGTAGGAGAACTGAGCCTAGGCTGGGAGGGAACCGGGTCAGGGCCTGGGTCTTGGCAGTGTGTACTCTCAGGGGCAGGAGGAGCTCCAGGTGTCAGTCAGAATTTGATTTGTGTAGAGTCCCAGAAGTGAGAGGGATCTGAGGGTGGGGAGTTCTGAGGCCCCGGAGGGGAACAGAGAATAGGGGAGAATGCTGAGACCGGGCCTTCTGGGAAGAGGCTGAGGCTAGATCCCTTCTCGGAAGATGAGAATTGGAAGCCTGGAGTCTGGGACTCAGAATCCAAGCCAGGGTTCAAGGGCTCAGATGCCTCCAGGGGAAGCAATAAGGAGGAGTGAGGACCAAGGTGAACTGGATGGCCACTACTTGTCTGTTGTTGCTGTGCCATGCGGGGAGGCGGGCCTCATGTGGCCACATTATCTGATTTTTCAAGAGAAGCTGGAAAACTGGATTTATACTTGATGTTGTTTGATTTTGAAATGTTAGCAATAAATCAAACATTTTTTAAAAGTGGGCTGCAGACGGCACATCTGTGGTCGAGATTTAGCCTATAGACCTCCAGCTTGTGTGTGAGGGGAATGGGTTGGGGGTGAGGAATTAGGGGCTCCCCCAGAGGGTCCTTGGAGCTGGGACCCAGGGAGTAGCTGCCTGGCTCTGTTGGCAGGAATGAGGGAGTAGGGCTGTGGTGAGGGGTGCTAAGGAGGGGAGGCAGAGAGAGTTGGTTGTTTTCTGAGGCTCTCTCCCTTTGCCCCCAAGAACCGAGAGCTGCAGATTATGCGTAAGCTGGACCACTGCAATATCGTGAGGCTGAGATACTTTTTCTACTCCAGTGGGGAGAAGGTGAGCCCTCCAGTATAGGGGAGTTCTCCACCTTGACTCCACCTGTTTCCTGTCTGCCTTTCTCATGATTGCCTGTCCTCCCCCTCATTATTCCCCACAAACCTTCCCTCCCCCATTTCTCACCTTTTTCTCACAGTGCCTCACACCTCTTCTTTGCTCTCTGCAGAAAGATGAGCTTTACCTAAATCTGGTGCTGGAATACGTGCCCGAGACGGTGTACCGGGTGGCTCGCCACTTCACCAAGGCCAAGTTGACCATCCCTATCATCTATGTCAAGGTGGGCAGGCAGGCAGGCTGCTGGGGCCCAAGCCCACAAAGCCAGCGGCACCCAACCCTCCTGCCTTCTGTGGGTTCCCTCATCTTCCAGGTTTACGTTGGTTTCTGGAGGCCTTGTGTTCCCTGCCATTGTCTCCATACCCCCGGAGATGGAGCTTGCCAAATGCAGGGTAGCCCAACCGGAAGCCTGACTAAATCGGGGAGATGGGCTGATCGGGGGCTAGGGAGGCTACAAGGTGCCTGCTCGATTCCACTGGGAGCCCAGTGGCACTAGTAGTGTTGGTGGGCTTAGCTCAGAATCGTGTTGGGGACCGAGAATACACAGGGGCAGATATTGACATCAGAGTCTTGGCCTTTGGAGCCTTGGCAGAGGGGGGTCGGAAGGAGGCAGGGTTGGAGGAAGGTTAGTGCCCACAGAACCAGAAAATCATGTACCTTCATCTATTGTCTGTGCAGGCTCATTCCCCAGTGCCTGGTGCTGTGCCCGGGGTGTTACTATCCCTCAGGAGGTGTATGAATGAATGAATGAATGAATGAGCCTAGGGATGGTGTGGACAACAGACGCTGGAGCAGCCTGCTGCACTGGGAGGAGGTGGGTGGGTTCAAGTTTGCTGGAGGTTGCTTGGGGCCCAGCTGCTCCTCCCGCAGCTTTAAGCACCCTGGGTCTAGGTGAGCCATGGGGTTCTACCAGTGGTTGGTGCTGTGGGACCTCATCTCTTGGGAGGGAGTTCTCTCGTTTGGTGAATTTGCCCTCTGGCTGCTTGTGTGCCAGGTCCAGCTGACTGAGACCTAGGCTTTGCTCCTGAAGCTCTCAGTTGAGCAGGGTAGACAGGTATCGTCACAGAGAACTAGAAAACTACTAGCACCTGCCATACTAGGAGGAGCACAGGGGATTCGGGAAACAGAGGAGGCCCCAGCCCTGCCTGCATTGGGGGTGAGAAGGATCAAGGAAGCCTTCCTTGGGAGGAGACCAGGAACAGGGCAAGGAAGTGGCATCTCTGGCCAAGGGCAGCGGGAACAGAGGAGGAGGGGGCCCAGGAAGCAGGCCTGAGCAGTTATTACGTGCCAGGCCCTGGTCTAGGCCCTGGGGGACATGGCAGTGATGAAAACACAAAGATCCCTGTTCTCTTGGCACTTATGTTCTAGTCAGCAGGAGGGAGAGTGGCAGGAAAACCCAGCTGGAGAGGGGTAGGGGGGTTTTGACTGGGAGGTGAAGGAGGCTGAGTCCTTCCTATAGCCAGTGGTTTTGGTGAGGGGGAAGCTGAGTGCCTGGCTCCCCATCTTTCTTTATTTTTTTTATTATTATTATTTTTTAAAGATTTTATTTATTTATTTATTTTCCCCCAAAGCCCCAGTAGATAGTTGTATGTCATAGCTGCACATCCTTCCAGTTGCAGTATGTGGGACACAGCCTCAGCACGGCCGGAGAAGCGGTGCGTCGGTGTGCGCCCGGGATCCGAACCCAGGCTGCCAGCAGCGGAGCGCGCGCACTTAACCGCTAAGCCACGGGGCCAGCCCACCCCACCCTTCTTTAAAACAGGCCTTCCTCAGGTCTCTGTCTTATTTATCAGGCTTCTGCTGAGGTGTGTGATTGAAGCAGTAGTTCTCAAAGTGTGGACCAGCACCAGCACTGGGGGGCTTGTTGCAGATGCCCCATCATGCACTTACTGAATAAGAAACTCTGGGAGTGGGGCCCAGCAGTCCCTGTTTTAATAAGGCTTCCAAGGGATTCTGGTGTATACTGAAGTTGGAGAACCAAGGGGCAGCAGAAGAGTTTTCAAGTCTGGGAGAATGGGCCTGGAAGGGCTCTTGAGGCCAGAGGGTGGAGCAGTGGCATGCTCTGTGGGAGAGCTGGGCTGGAGTTCTGCTGTCCCCTGCCTGCCCTAGGTGTACATGTACCAACTCTTCCGGAGCTTGGCCTACATCCACTCCCAGGGTGTGTGTCACCGCGACATCAAGCCCCAGAACCTGCTGGTGGACCCCGACACCGCTGTCCTCAAGCTCTGCGATTTTGGCAGGTGGGCCTGACCTGGGGTTTGCCAGGTGGCTGAAGGGGCGAGGAGGGACCCTGACATTTGCCTTGTGTTTACTTCTGCCCATTTCTTCCCATAGTGCAAAGCAGTTGGTCCGGGGGGAGCCAAATGTCTCCTACATCTGTTCTCGCTACTACCGGGCCCCGGAGCTGATCTTTGGAGCCACTGATTATACCTCGTCCATCGGTCAGACTTAGGGGAGGGTGGGGGTGGGGATTGGCAGTCATGGCAGTTTTTGAGTTCTTTCTGTATGTCTGCCAGGCTCAGTGATAAAAGCTTAACATCCGTTCTTTTATCCAGTCCTCACAAACTTAGGAGGGTGATGCTGTTGTACACTCGTTTTATAGATGAGCAGTCTAAGGCTTAGAGCGGTGAGGCCACCTGCTCGCAGTTGCACCGCTGGGACTGGGCAGGGCTGGGCTTTGAAAGCTGACCTGACTCCAGAGTCCATACCAGCTCTGGAACCTCCTGGTCAGCTCTCTGTTCTCAGCTGGAGGGGAGGGGCTGACAGTGAACTTGGGGGAATAGAGGTGAGACTATGCCACCATGAGGGTGTGACCTGCTCACAGGGCCTGTGTGTCCTTCCTTGTTGGTAGGGATGACAGTGCCACCTTCCAGGCATGAGGAGAGGGTGTGGAAAGTGTTTGGAAGAGAACATTCGTTAGCAGTTTGAGGAAAGCGTGTGGTCCTTAGGTGTGAACTTGTGCCGTGGGGGGTCAAGGTACAGACCAGGGCGGGGTGAGACTACTAGACTGCAGCTGTTCCCATGGGCAGGACAGGGGCTAGGAAGTGAGTAAGGCAGCCCAGAACTTAAGGCTTTACCTTCCTGAGCCCCAGAGAACACAAGTGCCTGTTCCAGGCCTGTTGGTCTGTCCTCCAGGCTAGAGGCAAAGGGCTTGTTGGGGTTGCTGAGCGAGGAGAGGCAATGAGGGCTGGAAACACAGAGATGGGAGAGTGCAGCGCAGTCAGGCAGACCTGGAGGTTCAAAGTCAGGCTCCAGTGTTCCTAAACTGTGTATGACCTTGGTGCTTCCTCTCTGAACTGAGAAAATGGGCCTCCTGGCACCTCTCAGGATGACCCCGAGGAATAGAAGTGTTTGTGAGGGAATGGACATGGTAGCCCTGCTTGCCTCACCCTGACCCTCCTCCATTCCCCTTCAGATGTGTGGTCAGCTGGCTGTGTACTGGCCGAGCTCCTCTTGGGCCAGCCCATCTTCCCTGGGGACAGTGGAGTAGACCAGCTGGTGGAGATCATCAAGGTGAGAGCAGGGCCAGGGCCAGGGCGGGCAGGGGTGGGGCTCAGGGAAGGGGCCTTGCGTCACACCGCTCCCTTTCCCTATAGGTGCTGGGAACACCAACCCGGGAACAGATCCGAGAGATGAACCCCAACTACACGGAGTTCAAGTTCCCCCAGATTAAAGCTCACCCTTGGACAAAGGTGGGGCAGGGCTAGGGGCTCAGGCAGTATGGCTGAGGTCTCCATTGGAGGCCAGCTGGTCTGGGGACCTGGCTACAGAGTCATGGCTTGGGAGCGGGTCAGTAACTTTCATCAGATTTCAAAGTTTATGGAATTTCTCATACTGTAAAAGTTCAAGATCCACGGTAAATTTAAAAGTCCCATTTTTATGGTGGGGAAACAGGCTCACAGCAGGGCCCAGCGATGAGACCTGGGCAGGCTGCTCACCCCATACAAACTGACCTCCCTTCAGTGGTTGTGCCTGTTTCCTCATTTGGAAAATGTGTTCATGGGAAGCAGGCAGTCATGTCTGCTGTGGGCACTGTGGCAGTGAGGTGCAGGAGTATGCCAGTGCCCGGGGCAGCTTACCCTCATGACCTCGTGCCTCCCCCTCCCCCCAGGTGTTTAAATCTCGAACGCCGCCCGAGGCCATTGCGCTCTGCTCTAGCCTGCTGGAGTACACACCGTCCTCGAGGCTTTCCCCGCTGGAAGCCTGCGCCCACAGCTTCTTTGATGAACTGCGATGTCACGGAACCCAGCTCCCCAACAACCGCCCGCTTCCCCCCCTCTTCAATTTCAGTCCTGGCGGTGAGGGCACAGCCTGGGATCTGGGGAGCTGGAGGGGCAGCCAAAGATTGCAGAGAAGAGCTTGGTGCGGAAGACAGGAGTGGGGAACTGAGGGTGGGTTACCAGGAAGGCCTGGGGCTTGGGAGATGCCCCTGATTCAGGGAGACCCAAACCTGCTTCACATGTGCTCTGCGATCTCCTGTGTGAGCCTATTTCCAGTTTTTCATTTAAAGCATTCAGTGACTACATGTGTCCCCAAACAACTGGCCTTGCAAAGAGCTGGGTCCCCATTTGGTGCCCCTTTATAACCCCAACTGGGTCTCCAGATGTCCTGCCCCCTGACTGGGCTTGTCCATTCCTGTCTCTAGAACTCTCCATCCAACCATCTCTCAACGCCATTCTCATCCCTCCTCACTTGAGGTCCCCAGCGGGCACTGCCACCCTCACTCCATCCTCACAAGGTAAGTTGGGCACCATTTGCTGCAGGTTAAAGCAGCTTTTCTCAGCCTAGGGGGTGGGCCTGTTCTCACAGCCTCTGAGTTTCCTGCAGGTATTTGAAAACTGTTGACGTTTTGATGGTATAGAAAGCATAGTTACAACATGTGAATGGCCTCCTTTGTAGGGCATTATTGCCTATATTTGTGTTTAAATACTAACTGGAAAACCGAAGACGTATGTTTGGCTTGCACAAACAAACAAAAAGTTGAATTTGTTGTCCACATTGAAAAACTGGGGCCATTTCACGTACAAATCCAGATTTCCTGTTTCTCTTGGGGAAGAAAATCTGACTGGACAGGAGTGGGCCTGCCTCTCCTCAGGGCAGTACTGTCAGCTCAGCCGAGTTCTGGCTGCCCCCTTTTATGTGGGGCCAGGCTCCGTGGTGTGAGTCACTCAGTGACCAGCTTGGCTCTTTGGCATTTGAGTTTGCAACCCTGGACCTAAAGTGACAGCTTTCAGTTTCTAACATAGCATCTCACACTGACTTCCTGCTCTCGGGGGTGGGCGGGTCTAAAAGGCAAAGGCTAATTTGCTCCTTCCTTCCCCTCAGCTTTAAGTGAGGCTCAGACCGGCTCGGACTGGCCGTCGACCGATGCCACAGCTCCCCTCACTAACTCTTCCTGAGGGCCCCGCCAACTGCCCTTCCATCTGGGAGCCCCAAGTGGGGCTGGGAAGGGGGGCCATAGCCCATCAAGCTCCTGCCCTGGCTGGGCCCAGAGACTAGAGGGCAGAGGTAAATGAGTCCCTGTCCCCACCTCCAGTCCCTCCCTCACCAGCCTCACCCATGTGGTGGGCTTTTTAAGAGGATTTTAACTGGTTGTGGGGAGGGAAGAGAAGGAAGGACAGGGGTTGGGGGCATGGGGACCTCCTACCCTCTTGGCCCCCTCCCCTCCCCCCAGGCCTCCACCTCCTCCAACCCCCGTCCTATCCTGTGTCCCTTGTAAATAGAACCAGACCACCCCATCTCCTCCTCTTCCTTTTCCTGGCCCCCGGGTGTAAATAGATTGTTATAATTTTTTTCTTAAAGAAAACGTCGATTCGCACCGTCCAACCTGGCCCCACCCCCTCCTACAGCTGTGTCCCCCTTCCTGTCCTCTGCCCCTAAGGTCTCCTCCCTCCTCTCCCCACCCTGGAGGGCCGGGGGAGTGGGGGAGCTCCTGATGTCTTAGTTTCCACAGTAAGGTTTGCCTGTGTACAGACCTCCGTTCAATAAATTATTGGCATGAAAACCTGCTTCCTGTCTGGCCACCTGTTTCCAGAGGTGAGGGAGGTGCCTGGGGGGCTGTCCTGGGACAGGAGTGGGCTGCTTAGGCAGGGGAACAGGGTAGAATGAACCCAGGCTGGGCTGTCGGAGGCCTGAGTTCCAGCCCTGGCTCAGGTGCCCAACCTTCCTGCGCCTCAGCTCTCCTCTACACGTGTGGTGTGTCCACTGCAGGGGCCCGGGAGGAGCCTGCCCCATGGACCCAGCACAGATCATCTGCTTTTGTCTAGGGAGGAGGCACTGTCATCTGCAGGTGGTCAGTGAGAGAGCTGGGGACCAGAGAGGTCAAGGCCACAGAGCAAGTGGCAGAGTCAGGACTTGAACAAAGGGCTGTCTCTCTCATAGCCCTATATCTGCTCCTTCTGGGGGACACAGGATGATGAGGGGTCACTAAGGCCAAAACTTAGCCTTAGTGGGCATGGACGGCGGCAGAGGAGCTGTCCGCAAACCTTAGCAGATTCCCAAGCCTTCATTTCTGTCTTAAACAGAGCACTTACCCGGCCCACTGTTTAGGGATGCTGGGAAGCGACAACCCTGGTAAGGTTGGCGCAGAGAGCCTGGCTTTTCTGTGTGCTTTGAAAACATGGGGCTGTGGGCAGAGGGAAATGGTATCTTGTCCACATGGTGCCAACAGTAGGCGAGGGCAGGAGGCCCCAGAAGTGGAAGGGGGCCTGGGGAAGAGCAAGTGACATGTCTTCCACTGGACTCCACTAGTGAAGAAAAAGGGAGAGGAGTTTCAAACATGTCCCAGAGGGAGTTCAAGGACTTCCTGTGGCATCTGGGCTCTCCAGTCTTAGGCCAGCCCCAGGGGCATCTGTATACTGTCTAGAACAAAGCCTGGCCCTCCCTGCTCAACACCATCAGGTTATCACCTTCTTCATAAGATGAATACATAGAGCAAGTAAACTAGAGAGCGGAGGAGGGCTGGTCTGGACAAGGGGCAGACCTCGGGCTCGTGGGGACCTCTTCCCCCCTGCTGCTCACATCTAGTCAGCCATGAGGTCACTGAGGGTGTCCTTCCCCCTCCTCCCACCCCACAGCTTCTGCCTAGTTCTGGCCCCATCCTCTCCCTCCTGGACCATCTTTAGCCTCCTCCTCACCCCACCCTGATGCCAGGGAGCCCTAATCCCCACTTATGACTCTCCCTTCCCTTCTCTCCAGCACTGCCCCAACTTTTTTTTTTTTTTTTTTTTTTGGTGAGGAAGATCAGCCTTGAGCTAACATCCGTGCTAATCCTCCTCTTTTTGCTGAGGAAGACCGGCTCTGAGCTAACATCTATTGCCGATCCTCCTCCTTTTTTTCCCCAAAGCCCCAGTAGATAGTTGTATGTCACAGTTGCACATCTTTCTAGTTGCTGTATGTGGGACGTCGCCTCAGCATGGCGGGAGAAGCGGTGCGTCGGTGTGTGCCCAGGATCTGCACCCGGGCCTCCAGCAGCGGAGCGCGCGCACTTAACTGCTAAGCCACGGGGCCGGCCCCTGCCCCAACTTCTTAACCTGGCTGTCTAGGCCTCCCTCCTTCCCTGCCTCATCGCCTCTCCTCTGCCCAGCCTTGTTCTGCCTCAGGCCCCCTGGACCTGCCATAAATCACCTGCTTCCCCCTTTTAGAGGGAAGGATTGTTACCCCAGATAACCTTTGGAAAGGTTGGGGATCCCTTCCTGTCCTCAAGACCTCTGATCCTTTGTGGCCCCATCAAACGCCAACTGTGACACCAGCTCACTTCCTCCAGTTATTATGAATCCTTCCATGAGCCCCGGGCCCCTGCATGGGTTTCAGGGAAGAAGTACTCAACAGCACTGGTTACAGACATGGCTGAAGTCTAGATTCAAATCTCAGCAATGCCACTGTCTAGCTCTGAGACCCTGGGTGAGTCTCTGTCTCTGTTTTCTCAGCTGTACAACAGGGATAATACTGAGGTCATCTCATAGGCTGGCTGGGATCATAATACATGTATAGTGCTAACTGTGGTGCCTGCCACAGCTAGGCAGTCAGACTGTCACTGCTGTCACTGTAGTTGTGAATAACTGGACAGTCTCCAAGTATACCAAGAACACACCCTCCTTGCAGTGCTGTCTGCCTGGAATGTTCTCTTCCTCTTCCACTAGCAGATTCCTACTTTTTCTTCAAGGACTACCTCCTCTAGGAAGTCTCTTGACTCCTGATCTCCCACCAGAGGTCTGTACCCTGCTCTAGGATCCCACTGGCCCTGCACGTCCCCATCACAGCCCTGAGGATCTGGGGCTGAGATCTGTCTCTCCCCCGAGGGGCAGGGCAGAGGCCTGACATCTCTGGCCTCCAGCATCATCCAGCACATGTGAGGGAGGCCATAGGACACCCAGGGTGAATGAATCAACAAGACACACTAGAGAGCAAGGCCATCTATACTTGTGTTCCTCCTACCCCACTGCGTGCCTTCTGGGGCAGAGCTGGTGTTTGACTCATTCCTGGGCGTCCAGCATCACTCAGTCTGCAGCCGAGCACCTGGGTACCTATAGCTTTCCTTCCACATTGTCAAAAGTGAGATTAAGGAAGCCCAGAGAAGTCAAGTGCCCTCCTCCACCAGGGAGAGCCGAGTCCTGGGTGCCCAGAGTCGAGGGAAGGCTAGGGCCGGGGGACAAGCAAGGACTTGAAGAGGTATGTGACAATGCCCAGCAAGGACCTGGCACACGGTCAGGGCTCAGGAAAGGTTACCTGATGTTGCTGGGGACCAAGGTGATGAGAGCAAAGAGCCTTGGCAAACCCCACTTTTGCAATGCAGCGGGGTGACCTGGGACAGATCATACTGCATCTCAGAGCTTCTGTTTCCCCTCAGGCAGAGAAAGATGACAAGAGAAACTGTTCTGAGGAGCCAGTGGGTAAGAGGCCAGGGTGGATCCTGGCACCGGTGGGCACCAGAGAGGCTTGCCATGGAGCAGTCCCCCTTTTCCCCAGAGGTGCCCACACTTGCTGTTGCAACCAAACTCTTTTATTGTTGCTCTTCAGCTGGGTCACACAAAGGCCGTGTCCAACTGCAACAGCCCGCTTGCTTCACTGGCCCCCAGTGCTGCCTGGCACAGCTGCAGTGTGTCCTCAAGTGCCAGTGGCTGGGATGTCTCAATGATGGCGATGGTCTCCCCGAGCTCTGTGCACATGATAGTCTGCTGAGGCTCGGGGGGCGGGGGCGGGGCGGGAGGCGGTGATCTGGGTGGCTGCAGCGTCATTGTCCGTGCTCGGGCATGGACCCGCTGATGCAGCCGCAGGCCTGCCATGGCGCGGAACCAGCGGCCGCAGGTCCCGCAGTAGTAGGGGCTCTTGTTGTAAAGACCGGTGATGGGGAGGCGGGGTGCGCGGGCGAAGGCGACTGGCCGCAGGTGCAGCCTCCGGTGTTGCTGCAGGTTGGAGCTCTGTGTGAAGCGCTTGCCACAGTCCAGGCATTGGTAGGGCCGCACTCCTGTGTGGGTCAGCTGGTGGCGGCTGAGATTGGCCAGAGAAGCAAAGGTCTTGCCACATGAGTGGCACTGGAAGGGCCTCTCGCCGGTGTGCGTCCGCAGGTGGTTGCGCACATGGACCAGCTTCTTGAAGCCCTTGCCGCAAACACCGCAGCGGTGCCGCCGCTCAGGGGGCCCATGGACCGCGCGCCGGTGCCGGGAGAGCCGGGAGGCCGAGGTAAAGGACTTTGAGCACTGTGGGCAAGGCAGCTGGGCAGGTGGGGCAGGGGGCGGTGGTGGGGGTGTGGGCTCAGCTGGAGCTGGGGAGGCTGCTGCTGCAGGGGGCGCCCCACTCTTGCCAGCATGGGTGCGCCGGTGATAGAGGAACTTGGTCATGTTGCTGAATGTTTTACCGCAGCGGCAGCGATGCAATGGGTTGGCAGTGTGGGCCCGCCGGTGGGCCACCAACGTGAGTTCTGTGCTGAAGCCACGGCCACAGTCCACACAGAGGTAGCGGGCTTCACCGCGGTGCAGCCGCAGGTGCTGCTCCAGTGAGGCTGCTTTCTTGAACACCTTGGAGCAGGTTGTACACTCGTGTGTGCCACCAACATGGGCCCGCCCATGAGCCAGCAGACGGTTTGCTGAGCTGAAGCTGCGCTGGCACTGGCTGCAGTGGAAGGGGTGGGCCGCTGATGCTGGGCCCCGGGATGCCCGCCTGTGTCGCCGGCGCGCCCCTGCTGAGGTCCAGTGTTGGGGACAATCCCCACAGCCCTGGGCCCTGCTGGCTGTGGACTTGTCGCCTCCCATAGCATCACTACCATCCTCTTCTGCTGCCTCCTCCTCCTCTGTCTCTTCATCATCATCTTCATCTTCCTCCTCATCTTCCTCCTCCTCTAGCCCGTTGCGCTCTTCTTTCTCTAGGGAGTCAAAGTGGGTGCCTTGATGCTCCAAGAACTCCTCAGGGGTGGCACAGAGGGTAGAGCACTCAGGACACTCATAGGGCTCCATCTTGACTTCGAGTGGAGCAGTGGGTGGCAGTGGTGGTGTCGGGGGAGGCAGAGGCGGCAGCACTGGTGGTTCAGCTGCTGCAGCAGAAAGGTGCTGGGCCTTGCGATGAGCCACCCACAGCTCAGGCGAGGGGAAGAGCTCCTGGCAGTCCCCGCACTGGTACTGGATCTGGCTTGCAGACTCCCGGAGGTGGGCATCCTGGTGAGCCAGGAGCTCACTGGGGGAGAGGATGAGCTGGCTGCACTCACCACATTGGAAAGGCCCATTTTCAGTGCCTGGCACTAGCTCCGGATCCAGGCCAGCATCCTGGGTGGTCAGTGCCTCCTCCTCTGTGACAGTGGGCACATGCTGCTCCTGGTGTGAGAGGACTTCCTCCAGTGTGTTGTAGAGGCTGCCACACTCAGAGCACATGAACTGGTGGTGCTGGAAGAAGAGAGATGAGGCAAGAGCCTCCCCAGGTGTCATCTCAGTCACCTCTGTTGATATCTCTGTCATCTCCCCTAACACTGGTGTTGACATCTCCATTGCCCCTGGCGACATCTGTGTTGGCATCTCAGCCACCTCAGCTACCACCTCTGTCATCGTGGGGAAGACAGTGCCTGAAGAAAGAAGGGGGAGCTGGTGAGACACCAGAAACCCAAGAGGAGGGGGGATGTCTCAAGGAGTTCCCTTGCCCATCCTGTTACTCACCAGCCTCTATCAATCAGGGAGTCTGGATCCAATGTTTATGCCTCAGTCTTCAATGAACCTGAGACACTGCAGCCGACATGCACCCCATGGTGGCCAGGCATCTGGAGGAGAGAGACAGCTCTCCTCAGTCTGGCCTCTGATGCCACCCTCTTTACCCAGAGGTCCAGTCACACCCCTTCCAAGAACACAACATGTCTTTTCGGGCCTCTCGGCCTTTGCCTGTGAAGTTTCCTCTCTGTGAGGCACCTTTCCTCCTTCTACATGTACACACAGAGATGCAGCAAAGCAAAGTGTCTAAGAGCAGAGGCCCCTGCTCCTGGCTTGAGTCTGAGCTCTACCACTGTCTCTGAGACCGTTTTCTTACCTGTGAAATGGGGCTAAAAGAAGTACTGACCACAAAGTCCGTCCCTGGTACTTGATAAAGGTTAGAAAGAACCATTACTTGTAGTTCTTCAGATATGCTGTTTTGGACCCTAAGTCTTTGATGCTGCTATTCCTTCTGCCAAGGAATTTCTCTCATCTTCTTGTCTAGCAAACTCCTATCCAGCATTTCCTTTGTAAAGCCTTCTCTGACAATGTGTCTCTAACCTCAGGGTGGTGGCCACTTCTTCTTCCTCAGGGTTCCTAGAATATCCTGTGTCACCTCTATCATAACAAAGATCATGAAGTTGGGATAGAGTCTCTGCTCCTCTCTGGACTGAAATTGCAGACAGGGCAGGTCTGATTCATTGCAGGGTCATCCACAAAACCACTGACCAGGGGCAGGGATTTTAACTTTTGAACTTCCCTCTATGTGCCCCATCTCCCCTTCTCCATGTGTGAACTCAACCCAACCCAGGCCCCTTCACACAGAAGGCGCTCAAAGTCTTCAGCAAATAACTGCCCCCTCCCACGCCTAGGAGCTAATTTTCAGAATCCAACCCCCACCGTCTCTATCTCAGTGCCAGAGGACAGGTGGAGTTCAGCTTACAGCCTGGCACACAAAAGCTGCTCATATTAAGCTCCAAGAAGACAGGGATTTTAGTCTGTTCATCACTGATGTATTTCCATTGCCAAGAACAATGCTCAACACACAACAGGCACCCAGGAGATATTCAGTGAATGAATAATGCTCCCTCCAGGAAGTGAGGCCCTGGGAGTTTAACTGTCCCTGTGCACATTCCGCTTCTCCCAACAGACCAACTCTTCTATTAGATTGTGAATTCCCACAATAACGCAGCCCAGCACAGGACCCAGCACAGCAACAAAACACAGGGCTGTTTTCAGCTAGTGTCCAATAAATGCTCCTTAAATAAATAAATCGCTAAAAGCCCACGAGCTAAACTTTCCTTAATTACCTATTCCAACTTGCTCACTAACTTTTGAGTTGCCAGCGCCCTGTACCCATCAGCCATTCAAGAAAGGACCTTCCTGGAAGTTGTCAACCAGGGGCCTGGGAGCTCAATTTTTCCTTGTTTACAGCCCCACTCCAAACAGAGAACTCCCCTGGGCGCGGCCCAGTGCCTGGTGTAAAGCTTACACAAAGTAGGTACCTAGTAAATGTCCCTATAGAAGGTAGCCTGAGAGACCTAAAATTTGTACTTTCCTCGTCTACATTCCCCCCTTCCCAATCTTGATTGTGAATTATTGGGGGAGGGATGGGGGCTTTTTATACAGTAGATCAGTAAGTCCTTCCAGGAAAGAACCCACCGGGGCCCTGAAGTTCAATTTTCCCGCTACACATCCCTTTTCTCCGACCAGACTTCTCAACGCCGCACGCAGCCTGGGAGATCCTCGCAAGGGGTAGCGGGCCGACGAGCTCAAGCGTAGGGTCCTGCACACCGCAGGAGCTCAATCAATGCTCCAGGGCACATAGGAAGGAGCTCTCTCCTCCCACTCCGCGCCGCTCCCGCCCCAGCGCAGGCCCCAAAGCTCTTGGACCCCCAGTGGCCCCTTAGTTCTCCCTCCGCCCTCTCCGTACGCCCAGCGCTCTCTTCCCGGCCCGCCCCGCGGCGCCCTCACCCGTCTCTCTCGCCTCCTGCAGCCCCCGCCGCTCTTGACACAGACCCTCTCCTCCAGGCGTGCGGGACCCCTTACTATCCACACCTCCCATTGGGCGGCACCCTTACCCGTGACGGCCAATCAGAGCCGGCAGCGGAGGGCACGCGCCCTTGCGCCTGCGTGTTGGCGCTCAGGCGGGGCTCGGCGAGTTTCTCCACGCACACAACTGTGCCCTGTGGGCGGGGCTCCGGGCTCGGAGGAGCGCCTGCGCAGTTCTCCCGGGCCGCTCCTATGCCAAAAATCTGCAAGTTAGCAGAAGACAAGTGGGCGTCGTTGGAAAGCGGGGGCCTATGGAGTGGACTGGGCTGTGGGAGACCATGACAGACGTGTCATTTCATAGCTGAAGAGACTGAGCGTTTCCGAGAGCAAGGCTTTGGAGCCAGACACACTTGGGGTACTTCCCCTTTCCGGGCCTCACTTTTATTCCCGTGTAAAATGGGCTTGAATCACATCCATCTCAAAGGCTGCTGAGGGGATTGGATGAAATCAAAGACGTAAAAGCCCTCAGCACAGGGCCTGATACACCATGAGTGCTCACTATAACCCATCTAACATGGACATAGTCCTTCCTAGTTTGTAAAATTGCTTTCCTTTCCCTCCTACTCTTCGGTTGATTTAACGGTATTCACTTATTGGGCGCCTACTGTGTGTCCAGTCCAGGACTGGCTTCAATCGGTGACAACTTCCATCAGAGAGAAGAACGCACTCTTCCGAGCTCACTGCTGCAGCCCAAGCAGAGCCAGTGCTGATCCAGTGCCAGGCCGGACCTAGATCTCCCGCCTCCCAAGGGGTGATAATTCCGGGGGTGGGAACAGGTCCGGGGAGGGAAACTGTCTCAAGGCACGTGTGTGGGCTCTGACCTTGAGTCACCTAAGTGGGGGACAGGGTAGCCACCACGCCCAAGGCCCTTCGGCTGGTGAGGGGCAGGGGGGACGCTCAGACACGCAGCATCTACGCCAACTCTCCTGATAGAGGCCTGCTGTGCCCAGAGTGAAACTCGTAGGTGCAGGTTAGACAGGGGGTATTGGGAGGCCCCGTGACCTTGGAGGGCAGAGATTGGAAGGGTTATGGGGGGGGCTGTTCGAGACCCTGGTGGGGGGGGTTGTCTGACTGTAATGGGAGGGTCATGAGGGATGCCATTAGGAGGAGCACAGTCGGGAATGGAGGGGCCTTTTGCAATTAGGAAGGAGGTATTGATTCTAACATAAGATGGGGGAGTCCTGGTCTTGATCAGGGGAAGGAACTTAAAGATGGCGGGTTTCTGTTGGATGAGGGGTAGTCTAATTGGAATCATGAGATGGCAGTTGGGATGTAGGTTCTTGGTTGCCATTAGGAATAAGGGGCAGTCTAATGGGTCCAAGTCCCGATCATAAGGTCCCTGGGCGCAACTGGAAGCCAGGACAGTCGTGATTGTGGTCCTTCGCCATGGGCAGCTGGGGGCAGTGGTAATGTGGGCGTCTAGGTCGTGATTAGGAGGGGGATGTATTCCATGAGACGAGTAATTCCAACAGGTCGTGACGTGGGGCGACAAAGACCCGGCGGCTCAAGTCACCGGCGGGCAGAAGCAACCCTGTCACGGGGTCCTAGATCCAGCCCAGACGCGGCACCACTCTCGCTCTGCGCAGGCGCAGCAAAGGCCAGCCCAGACGCTACGGTTGGGGGCGGGCCGGGCCAGGCGGGGCTTGGAAGCCTCTCTCTGCGCTTGCGCCTAAGGGGCGTGGCGGTCGCACCTGCGCGAGTTGGGGTAAGGAGGAGGGGCGAGGTGACGCAGGCGTAATAATAGAGAAGGTGCCAGAAAGATCCAAAACAAGTGGCTGCGCCCGTCGCCCAGGAGTCATCAGACGCCGGAATCCGGTGAGGATCCAGAGAGGCCTCAAGGCGACTGGCGGCGGGTAGACGGAACCACCTGGGTGCTGGGGAGAGGGCGGTACCGCCCTTCTAGGGCGAGGAGGTCGGGTTTGCATGGTACCATCTGCGTGGAGCGGAGAGCTGCTGTGGTCGGTCCCACTGGCAGAAGCAGAGGGTCACTTTCGGACGGTACCACTTGGGTGGAGCCGTGGGGCCGATCGGACGGTACCACTGGCTAGAGCGAAGGGGCACGTCCGGCCAGTGCTACCCCGAGTCAAAGGGCAGTCGGCAGGGTGCCCCGGGGTGGGCCTCCAGGGTCGTTTGGACCGAATCGCTTGGTTGGGTCCGAAGGCTGGTTCGGAACATACCACCTGGGGAGGGGCGTTCAGGCTCGGCCGCCCGACTGTTCGGAGGCGGAGCGGGATCTGGCGTCTCGACTTGTTACTAGGGGACCTGGGTGATACCATTCCCTTCCGGGGCAGGGGGAGGCTGAGGCGAAGGGGGCGTGAGGGTGGCCGTGCCCGGCGGGACGAGGAGGGGGAGACGCACAGGCGGGGGTGGGGCTCCGGCCCCCGCCTCGCTGACCACTGCTGCCTCCGCGCTGTGTAGGTTCTAGGCCCTGCTCCTGAGCTTGTTCCGCCCCCCTCCCCCGGGTATGGCGCTGTCCGGGTCGACCCCGGCCCCGAGCTGGGAGGAGGATGAGTGCCTGGACTACTACGGGATGCTGTCACTTCACCGTATGTTTGAGGTGGTGGGCGGGCAGCTGACCGAGTGCGAGCTGGAGCTGCTGGCCTTCCTGCTGGACGAGGCCCCCGGCGCTGCCGGCGGCCTGGCCCGCGCCCGCAGCGGCTTGGAGCTGCTGCTGGAGCTGGAGCGCCGCGGGCAATGCGACGAGAGCAACCTGCGGCTGCTGGGGCAACTCCTGCGCGTGCTGGCCCGCCACGACTTGCTGCCGCACCTGACGCGCAATCGGCGTCGGCCAGGTATGCTTGAATGGGACGGTGACAGACTTCCGGTGGGGAGAGGGCCTTGCTCCCACTCGGCCCCCATGATGCCCTGATATGGACAGTGCCGTATCAGACAGCCTGTGTCCCATCCTACTCCACCCTCCTCCCAGAGTATCAATGAGAAATACAAGAGGGAGGAGGCATGGCTTCCGGAGGGATGAACTTGAGAAATTTGGCCACATCAATAATGATGTTTGTGGCCACCGTTTATGGAGGGTTTATTTCATGCCAGGCACAGTGTAAAGCCCTTCATATGAGCTATCACCTCATATCCTCCCGGTAATCCCATGAGAAAGTCTTGTTACTGTCCCCACTGTACAGGGAGAACAACAGGTTCAGAGAACTTAAGCAGCTTGGCTACGTATAGGAACTGAATCCTATGTGCTGGGCACAGGCGACGCAAGGTGACAGGACTGACAAAGTGTTTCTTCCCCTGTGAAGCTTATGTTTTAGTGGGGGAATCAGACATTAAGACAGATAATTTGTGGGGCCGGCCCTGTGGTATAGTGGTTAAGTGCGCGTGTTCTGCGGCTGGCGGCCGGGGTTCGGATCCCGGGCGTGCACCGATGCACCGCTTGTCAGGCCATGCTGTGGTGGCATCCCATATAAAGTAGAGGAAGATGGGCATGGATGTTAGCCCAGTGCCAGTCTTCCTCAGCAAAAAAAAAGAGGAGGGTGGATGTTAGCTCAGAGCTGATCTTCCTCACACACACACAAAAAACCCCAGATAATTTGTTTTTAGATGTGGTTATAGAAAGACTAAAAGGAGTGCTTCAAAGTGAAAGGAGGTCCCCTTAGATTGGATAATCAGTCAGGACCTTGCTGAGAAGGTGATATTTGGACTGAGGCTGCAGTGCTGCTCTGCGTAGATCTCAGAGGAGAAAATTCCAGGCAGAAGGAAAGATAAGCTTTCAAGCCCTGAGGCAGGAATGAGTTTGGCATCATCAGAGGCCAACATGCTGGGAGCAGAGGGGACCGAAGCAAGGATAGAGAGGTAGGAGAGAAGCCATGTCACACAGAAGCTTGCAGATAAAACAGCTAGAAAGTGTGGGAGCCGGGATTCAAACCTGGCCGACTTGTCTCCAGAAGTGATGCCCTTAATCTTTGTGAGAGAAGTACTCCTGGAGGACAGCAGTTCTGAGAAGGTGAGGAGCTGGGAGGGTTTAAGGCACAGGAGCCCCATGTGTGCAAATGCCTCAAGCTGTTGAGCCTTTGGCTGGGTTACTAGAGGTGCAGTGGCTAGTTTGGGGAGGGGCATTGTGAACTTCCCCTGCCCAGAGTAAGCCCATGAGATTTGGATCACCAGGAGAAGGGCAGCGCGAGAGAAGAACTGACAGCGTTTTTGGAAAAAAATGTCTGAGGGTCAGGCTCTGGAAGAGAAGATTTGGGGAGCCTACACAGAGGCCTGCTTACTCCTTGGGGCCTCAGGGATAGCTGGGGGCAATTGAAGGGGGGTAACATTGCAGGGATCCTGACAATGATTCAGCTTACAGAATAACCCTGACAGTTGGAGCTGCTGTAGACATCAGTTGGGTGGCCCCAGGAGGTGACGAGTCCTCTATCTCTGGAGGCTTTGGGCAACTGCTGGGCAGGAGGTGTTTGAGAGGGGTTGGTATCTGGGCTCTGACCTCTGGAGGACTTGGGCATCCTGTGTGGCAGGCATCCATCTCTGGATGGGAATTGGCAGCTGGGAGGGACTGGAGGCTGTGAATACTTCTTCCTATTTTTTTTTGCCGCAGTGTCTCCAGAACGCTACAATTATGGCACCTCTAGCTCTTCAAAGAGGACAGAGGCCGGTTGCCGTCGCCGTCGGCAGTCAAGCAGTTCTTCAAATGCTCAGCAGGGTCAGTGGGAGACAGGTGAGCCCAGCTGGGTGGGCATAATGGCAGTGTCCCTTGCTTCTGTCTGAACCCTGATGAACCTCCGCCATCCTGGCTCATCAAGGAAGGGGCTCGAGGAGCCATTCTGTCTCATTTTTGCTCTGTGTATGTGTTTATTATTGCTGCAAAAGCTTGTGTCCAGAAGCAACATATGGAATTGTTTCTCGTGGTTTTGTATTTCATCTAAATGGCATCACATCATGGGTATCACATGGCTGTCTTTGCTGGATGTGTGTCTGAGATTTATTCACATTGAGTACCTCTAATTGGTTTCTTTTATTTTTTGTGAGGAGATCAGCCCTGTGCTAACATCTGCCAATCCTCCTCTTTTTTTGCTGAGGAAGACTGGCCCTGGGCTAACATCCGGCCCATCTTCCTCCATTTTTATATGGGATGCTGCCACAGCATGGCTTGCCAAGCAGTGCGTCGGTGCGCGCCTGGGATCCGAACCGGCGAACGCCGGGCTGTCGCAGCAGAGCGCGCACACTTGACCGCTTGCGCCACTGGGCCGGCCCCGAATTGGTTTCTTTTAATTGCCCTGCCATTGAATTTATTCAGTCTCCCTCTCCCCCATTTTTTTTAGTTATTCAAACATAATTTCAAACATACAGAGAAGTTGAAAGATAGTACAGTGAACATGCTCATATCTTACATCTTGATTTGGTAATTTTAACATTTTGCCACTTTTGCTTTATGTGTGTGTATACATAATTCTGGGATTTTTGTTGAACTCTTTGAAAGTAAATTATGGCCATCAGGACACTTTACCCCTAAATCAGCAGGCATTTCCTGAGAATAAGGAGATTCTCTTGTACATTTCAAGACCATTGTCATAGCTAGGAAAGTAAATATAATTCTCTGATATCCTAATGGTCTGTTTTCAGATCTCCCCAAGATTGTCTCCACTTTCAAGATCTGCTAGTTGAGTTGCTCTGCATTCAGTTATCATGGCTCCTTAATCTCTTACTATAGAACTGAGCTTCCTCCCTCACAACATACCTTTTTCTTTTTTTCCCACGACATTGACTTATTGACCCTACCAGTCCAGTTGCTTTGTGGAATGTCCCAATTGTTTCCAGAAGTGTTGGACAATTTCCTGATGGTGTCATTCATCTTGTCCCTCTGGCCCCTGTATTTCCTGTGAAGTGGGAATTGGGTCTGGAGGCTTGCCTAGAATCGGGTGCATGTTTTTGGCAGGAGTGCTCCTTGGTTGATGCTGTGTGCTTCGTACTGAAGCACATCAGGAGGTGTAAGGTCTGGTTTTCCTGTCGTGAGAGGGCAAGTTGGATCATTTGGCTAAGGTGGTATCTGCCATATTTGTCCTTTGTTTATTTATTTTTTGTGTGTGTGTGAGGAAGATCAGCCCTTAGCTAACATCCCTGCTAATCCTTTTTTTGCTAAGGAAGAGTGGCTCTGAGCTAACATCCATTGCCAATCCTCCTTCTTTTTTTTTTTCCCCCCAAAGCCCCCCAGTAGATAGTTGTATGTCATAGTTGCACATCCTTCTAGTTGCTGTATGTGGGACACGGCCTCAGCATGGCTGGAGAAGCGGTGCGTTGGTGTGTGCCCGGGGTCTGAACCCCGGGCCGCCAGTAGTGGAGCGTGCACACTTAACCCCCAAGCCACGGGGCCAGCCCCGTATTTGTCCTTGGTAAAGGGAGATTTTTTTTCCCTCTGTGGTTAGTAGACAATCTGCAGGATGACACTTTGGCACGTCCTGTTCCCCAGCAGCATCCGCAGTGGGTTTAGCATCCATTGGTGATCTCTCCCTGAACCAGTTATTACACTGGTGTTTGCAAAATGGTGATTTTCTAATTCTGTAATTTTTCCACATCTGTTAGCTGGCATTCTTTAAAGAGGAGTTTTCTTTCTCTGTCTCTCTTTGGGGGAATGGGGAGAGAGTATCACTGTGGACTCATGTATTGTTTATTTACTGTGTTGTAGTCAATTAGTTATTACTCCTGATGTTGAAATTGCCTAGTTCCTGTGTCATTTGATGTGTCTCCTTTGGTCTTTGGCACTTCCTGCTTTGTGGCACCACAAGGTGTCCTGGGCTCACTTGTGCTTTCCCTTCCCCAGCCGTGGAGTCAGCTGTTTCCAGAAGCCTGGTTTCTTTTAGAAGCAGTGGTATTTAGAGACCAAGATCTGGGTGCTGAGTGTGTGCATTGTTTCTAGGCTCTTTCAGTGAACAGAGCTAGAAACTGTGCTTAAAAAAAGTTTATATTAGTATTTTCAATTTAAAATTAACATTACAAGGACCTTTTCTCTTGCACTGAAAATCTTGGTTCTTAACAACATTGAGATATGGATTTATTTGTTTTATTTTACAACAATAATAAAATAACTTCAAAATTATAATGTCAATAGCACTGCGGACTGTGTCTGCTGAATGTAACATAAGATTTATTTGTGGTTCTAATTGTCCTGGGAGTATATCCTGTGGAGAGTTTACAGTCAGAATGTTCTTCCAAGTTACTTGAAAGAATTCTTTTTTCTTCCTATTCATGTTACCAGTTATGTATACACTTAGGTTCATTTTTTTCTGCTTGTATTTAATTTTATGGTTTGTTTTTGTCTCAAATTTTTTGAATATGTGAAAGTTACATGACTGAGAAGTCAAAATAAAGTATATAAAAAAGATGTTCTTGGGGTTGGCGCAGTGGTGTGGTTAAGTTTGCATGCTCCACTTTGGCGGCCCGGGGCTTGCAGGTTCGAATCCCGGGCGCGGACCTAGGCACTGCTCTTCAAGCCATGTGTGGCAGCGTCCCATATACAAAATAGAGAAAGATGGGCACAGGTGTTAGCTCAGAGCTTATCTTCCTCGGCAAAAAGAGGAGGATTGGTAACAGATGTTAGCTCAGAGCCAATCTTCCTAACCAAAAAAAAAAAAAAAAAAAGATATTCTTAGAAGTATCATTACCACTGCTTTTGATCTGTCTAGTCAATAGGTAATCAATTTCATTCATTTCTAGTTTATGTTTACTGTGTTTCACCTTGCAAAAATAGCAAATAGGTATATATTCTTGTTTTCCATCCTTTGTTATGCAAAGTGTAGCAAACTAGACACTTGTTTTACACCTTGTTCTATTTCACTGAACAGTCTATCCTGGAAATTGCCCTGTAGTCTTCTTGCCAGACGTTTACCGTTTTCAGGTTTACCTGGGTATAAACTATGAACAGTGGTTGTCATGCTTGTCTCCTGGTGTGAGTGTGCAGGGGTTTCTCTAGGGTCATGCCTGGAAATGGGACTGTCGGGTGGTGGGGCGTCTGTCCTTCTACATGACACTAGGTTGTACTCCTCATCTTAGGGACAGGGCCACTGAGGCCCAGGAAGCAGAGGGGCTCACCTAGGGTCTCAAGGCATGGAGAGCAGCCTCGAGCTCTTCCCCAGGCACCCACCTGGGTGCTCCACGTATCATCCTGGTCCTCACCTGTTCTGTCTTTCTTTCTTCAGGCTCCCCGCCGACCAAGCGGCAGCGCCGGAGTCGGGGCCGTCCCAGTGGTGGTGCCAGACGGCGGCGGAGAGGGGGCCCAGCCGCCCCCCAGCAGCAGCAGGAGCCAGCCAGGCCTGCCTCAGAAGGCAAAGTGACCTGTGGTAGGTGTCTGTGGGCCTCGGGGAATGCATGTACAGTTCCTGTGGCAGGCAGCAGAGCAGAGGGTGGGAGAAACAGGCACTCGTCGGGATGGTGACCCCTAGCGGGTGGGCAGTGGCTCCCGTCTATCTGTTGAGCACAGTGGAATCCTTGACCTTTCAGTTGCCATTTTGCTTGTCTACATCCTGCCCATAGTTGAAGGATCACGTCATATGTCACCTCCTCTAGGAAGCCTTCCCTAACAATCCCCTGCCCCCAATTTCATTTGTTTATTCAGCAAACATTTCCTGGAGTGTACTTACTTAACAATTATGTCTTCTGTGGTGGTGGAATAATGCAGGCGTCAAAAACAAGGACCCTAGGACGGACTGCCCGATTCACATCCTGGCCTTAGCACTTAAATAGGCTGTCTGATCTTGGGCAGGTGACTGAACCCCTCTGTGCCTCAATTTCCACATCTGTAAAATGAGACTGATAATGGTACCTTCCACCTAAGGTCGTTGAGAGAGAAAATGTGGTAACCCCTGTAATACACTCGGAACAGCGTGTGGTCCAGTTTGCTCTTCTCACTGTTACTGTGCCACGTACTTGGGGCGAGAACAGCAGTGAAGGTGCCTGTCCTTGTGGAGGTGACCTTCTATAGGGTGACAGCAGTGAAACCAAAGCTCGCTTCAGACAGTGAGTGCCGTGAAGAGTAGGTGGAGGAGCCCGGCAGGGGCTGGGCGTGGCAGGCCTCGGAGTGGGTGGGGGTTTGGTTTTATTCCATGCATCAGGTGCTGTCCAAGGGTTTGAAACAGGGAGTGGGGTGATCTGATACCTGTTTTGAAAGGATATCTGACCCCATCTGGAAAATCAGTTAATAAATGAGTTATGATTATGAAGTACTTAGAACAGCACCGAGCATATAGCATGTGCTCTGTCAGGTGCGTCTTAAGTAAATGGAAGTGGAAGCAGGGAAATGAATGAAGAGGCTGCGCAGTCCAACAGGAAGGAGAGGGCAGAGGTCTGGCCTGGGGTAATCGAGCAGGGGTGGACTAAGGAAATAAGGAAACAGTTTGGACAAATGACTGACGGGACCTGCAGACAGGTTGGGTTGGACGGGTTGGGGGCTTTGCTGTGGAGACTCATGCTCAGACCTTGCCCTCGAGAAGTTCCACCTGGTCCTGGGGGAGGACACAGGCATGGGGTGGGCATGGTAACTCTCTCTCACACACCCGCCTACACCCCTCTGGTGCCTCCTCCTCTGAGATAGCCAAGCCTGGGGACACAGAAGGGATCAGCTACTAAGATGCTCAGGCTGGAGTGGGAGGATGGTGGAATTATAGGTGGAAAGATTGAGGTCGCAGCAGCTTTGCATTCCCCAGGAGACTTCCGCCCAGGGGTGCTTCCTCCCAACGTCTGCAGAGGCTTCTCCAGCCTGCAAGGCTCGCACACCTGCCTCCTCCTGGTGCCCCATGTCTTGGCCCTCCAGGCTGAGGGTGTCACAGCCTCATAGATGAGGCTGCAGATACCACCTTCAGGAGGAGCAGACCAATAGAGCCAGCCTGTGTCCTCAGACAGCCCCTGGCGTGAGGGGGTGGCTGCCCAGGGTGGTGACTCTGCAAGTCAGGTGGTAATTACCAGAGCCACCAGGCTGGCTGGGCTGCCGAAGTAGTCCCTGCCTCCCTACGGAGCAGGCCAGGCTGAGGCTAGGGAGGGGTCTTGCCAGTGGAGACTTCAGGTCTCTTCCCTGAGGGCAGGGAGGTTGTTAATCAGGGTGTGGCTGGCTCTTGCTAGGGGGGGATGGGTGAGCAGGTCTGACTGCTGACTCACCAGGCAGGGTGGGGCTGGAATGAGGCTCTCCCCAGTAGGGCCCTGGCTTTCCTCTTTGAAATGGTGATGGCTTATCTTTAATGAAGCTTAGTCCCAGGGGTGGAAGGAGGCCCCTCCAGACCTGAGTGAGGAAGGGGCCTGCCATTCTTGCCCCCTCTTCACCTGTGACAACTATGGGGTTGCCCCCCAGTTAGATGTCTTCCACTGAGGGATAGAACGAGACTAAACTCCTGAGGGCCCGACAGTATGAGGGAGTGGGCAAGAGAATCCTGGGCTTGGACACAGGACCTCTGAGTTTCTGTGTCCCTCTGGGCTGTCCACTGGGCACTGTGCTGGGCATAGTACTCGCCTGACCTTGATTTCTGAAGACAGCCATTGCGGTAGGGGTGATGTCCCCCATTGTGCAGAGTGGCAGGGGTGAGGCTGAGCTGAAACTTTGGTTTGTTCACTGGTTATTCCGTGTGTATTTATAGAGCACTTAACTACATGCTTGGCACAGCGGAAATGGAAGCCCCTTGTCCTCATGGAACTTGTGTTCTAGTGGGAGGAGAAAGCCAAGAGACAGAGAGAAACTTCAGATGTCAGCTGTGAAGAGAAACACAGCAAGGCAAGGGGGTAGAGAGTGATAGAAAAAGTAGTTTTAGATGTATTTTCAAGATAGGGTGGTCCAGGAAGTCCTCTCAGAAGGGACTCTCAGAGGGAGTCCTCTCAGAGGGAGCAAGGAGGAGGCTGCCAGGAGGTGAGGGCAGGACAGGTGACCAGGGGCCCATCCTGCACAGCCTGTGAGCCATGGGCCAGGGCTTTGCATTTTTTCAAATGATGGAAGGCAATCCAAGGATTTGAATGACAGGATGAGCTCTGCTTTTTTTTCCACCAGCATAGAAGCAGACAGGTTAGCGTAATGAGCCCCGGCTCCCCATCACCCAGCCTCAGCAGTTGTCAGCTCGTGGGTGATCTCAATTCATCACCATGCTGTTTTGGAGTCAGTTCCAGGTGTCCTGTTATTTCATCTGTAGATTTTTTACTATGTACCTCTAAAAGATAAGAATTCCTAAAAAAGAAATTATTGCACCAGAAAAATTAACAGTATTTCCTTGCTATCAAAACATCTAATCGTTGCTTAAATTTCCAATTCTTATAAATATTGGTTCTCTCAGGTCTCTCCTAATCCATGGGATTCCGTGCCATCTCTCTTTTCTCTCTTTCCCTTCCTTGCATTGTGTTTGTTGAAAGTAGTTGGCCCCTAGCATTTCCCAGAGACTGGATTTTGCCAATTCATCCTGCTGTGGGGTTGATTGAACGGGTTCCTCTGTCATCTGTATTTCCTGAAAATTGGTAGTTGGGTCTGATGAGGCTTGATCAGATTCTGGTTTGATGTTTTGTTTTTTCAAGCTCACTTCCTAGGTAGTATTGTGTTCTTCCATCAGGAAGCAGGCAGTGGCTGTGTATCTTTCTGACGTTGATGCAGCTTCTCATTGCCTCCATCCATTAGTTTAGTAGAAGTTGAGGAACTTGATACTTGACACAGTGACTCTGGCAGTGTCTTGGGGAAGAGACTGGAGCAAGGGAGGGGTCCCGCCCTTGTTCAGAGGAGGGTGCTGCCGGCTCTGGTGTGGCAGCGGAGAGCAGGGCTCTTTCCCTTGGACCTTACTGGCTGCCTCTTTCCACCACACACCATGGGAGCACAGGTTCTCTGTCCTCAGCCCCCTTTACCAGGAACTCCTGGAGGGGAGACCTGAGGTGAGAATCATCCCTGGTCTCTAGCCATACCCAGCATAGGTTCTGGCATGCAAGCCTGCTCACCTGGCACAGGACCTGTCCTTCATACCTTTCCTGGTCCCCACTGGGAAACCTCTCCCATTTCTTCCCATGTCTCATTCTGCCCCAGAAGAGAGACCACTGGTGGAGCCTGGGGTTGGGGGACAAGAAGGCGCTGGGGCCCACTCGAGTGCAGGAAGCAGGAGCAGCTCTCCTCTCTAGGAAGGCGTAGCCCCAGCCCCTGCCCTGGGGGCAGGGAGCATTACCCTCCAGCTGTCCAAGTGGAGAGGGACCCTTGACAAATGCTTGGTGTTCCTGGTCAGAGAAAACAATTCATCCATCGCTCAGCCCGGGTCACACGGGTACTGGGTCTCTTCCTGCCTGGCCCCTCACTATCGCACGTGGGCCAGTCCATCTACTTCTCTCCCTGTCTTCTGCTTCCACCCTGGACCAGCCACCTTCAGCCTTCCCTGACTGCTGCCCTGGCCCTGTTCCTGACCACCTTGATGCTTCTGCAGAGCAGTGGGAGTCGTCTCAGTGTCAGATCCTATCTCTCCTGCCTCACTCGCAGGATGCGTTACATGCCAGGCACTGGCTCCAGCTTTTTACCTGCATCCAGCCAAGTAATCCTCACCGTGGCCCCACGAGAGCAGGTGCTGGGGTGAGCCTCGTTTTATGGAGGAGGCCCCTGAGGAGAGTCACTTCAAGAAGCACCAGACTCCGTGGCTGGGCCTCCCAGGGTGTGGTTGGCCCCACCTGGCCCTACCCCTCCAGTTGTCCCCTTGTGTCCCTCCCTTTCTCCATGGTCCAGCCACAGTGGCCCCTGCCTATGAAGGCCCCAAGTTCATTTTCTGCCTCTGGACTTCCATGCGTGCCTTTCTCTTTTCTGGGAGTGTTGCTCTTCCCATCTCCCTCTTCTCCTCTCTCGACCTACTTGTCTTCCTTCACATTTCACTTCCAATGTCATTTCCTGGAGAGGTCCTCTCTGATCGTTTCAATCTAAATTACAACTCGCGCTCTATAATTTTCTCTCTTGGCCCTAGGGATGTCTTTTAATTATAGATTTTTGTATATGGTTGTGTGAGAGGCATCTAACAGCGTAGGGGTAGTTAAGAGTTCGGGCTCTGGAGCCAGGCACCTTGGCTATAATTTCAGCTCTGCCACTTCCTGCCTGTGTGACCTTGGGCAGGTGACTCATCCTCCATGCCTCAGTTTTCCCATCTGCATAAAGGGGCTAATAGCTCTGCCTCATAAAGTTGCTGGGATGATCAAAAGGGTCAGTAGATGTGAAGTGTGTGCCAGTCTGCAGTAAGTACTATATAAATGTCACCTATTGTTAGTAAATTATTTTGGTGAGGAGTAAAGGAGAGATTGTGTGTAACGCATGTGATTCAGGGTCAGGGATGGAGCGGTGGCTCAGATAATGCACATCTTCTCCTTTTCCCCAGTGGAGCTTCCCTGTCCTCTTCCTCTGTGTGCCGTCCTCTTGGGTTCTAGATCAGAGGTTGGACTGTCGTCTAGTGAAGGATTTCCTCATCTATAAATGGGGATCATGAAAGTACTCTGAGGATTCAGGGGGCTAAGACAGGGAAAGCATTTGGGTAGGGCCAGGCCCATGAGAAGTGCTCCCTGACTGGGCGTTACATGTCTTCCAGTCCCACTTGTGGCGGGATGCTCATATCACCCCAGCATTCCTGGCACTTAGTAAATCTGTCTGTTGAATGAGAGAATGAATGAGACACACACAAGTCCACCCTGGTCCTGCCCCCACCCCAGTGTCAGGAGGCACGCTCTGAGTGAATAGACAGTTTTCACCACAGGTCCAATGGCAATCCATGCTGAGGAGAAAGGTGATCTGAGTGGGGATTCACCTGGGCGGGACGTGGGGTCCTGTGAGCTGGGCCTTAGGGGGTGAATGGGGACCTTCTGGGCAGAGGAGGTGGACAGGTCATTTTGTGAGTGTGGAAGGCTTATGCTGGGAGCACTTCCCTTGTGACTGGCGGGCAGGGTGTGGAAGGATGTAGCCGGGACTGAAGGAGGAGGTGAGGGAGGAGGTTGGCTCAGGGCCCAAGCGAGAGAGGGTAAGGCCCGGGCAGGGGCTGTGGGGTAGAGAAGTGGGTGTTGAAATCACAGTTCCTGTTTTGGGGGGCCTTCTGTCGGCCCCAGGTCAAGCGCTTCATGAGTTGCCTCATTTAACCCTCATGACCCCACTGTGCAGCAGGGACCTCTTGTTTGTCTGTTTATGTTTTTCAGATGGGGAAACTGAGGCTCAGAGAGGTGAGGTTACATGCCCAAGGCCCCACAGCTAAAGAGTGGCAGAGCTGGGACTCGCCTCAAGGTCTGTTGGACTCCGCCACCTGGCTCTGTGCCTCTGCCACTGAGCAGCCCCGTGTGGCCTTGGACAGGTGCTGCTCCTCCCAGTCCCCTGCTCCCCGGCCCACTCTGATTGAGGGCATGCTCAGAACCTCAGGAGTCAAGGATGTGGGTCCACAGGTCTTATCTGGTCCTTAGGATGGAGGGAGCTGGGCCTGAGTGCCGTGGAGGTCCTGGGGACCGAGGCCAGGCAGGTTTCCCTGGGCTTCAAGCAGAGAGGGTGAGGTTCTCTTCGAGGCAGAAAGAGGAAGGGTTTGGGGTGGGAGGAGGAAGTGGGTGGCGCTGAGAAGTTGTTTTGGGGAGCAGGGACCTGCCTTCTACTTTCTGCTCTGCTGCTGACATGGTCCGTGAAAGGTGAAGGGAGTCCGGGGCATGACAGTTCCCCTTGAGAGCTTCAGTTTCTTTCTTTTTTTTTTTGTGAGGAAGATCAGCCCTGAGCTAACATCCATGCCAATCCTCCTTTTTTTGTGTGTGAGGAGGACTAGCCCTGAGCTAACATCCGATGCCAATCCTCTCCTTTTTTCTTGAGGAAGTTCGGCCCTGGGCTAACATCCGTGCCCATCCTCCTCTACTTTATATGGGACGCTGCCACAGCATAGCTTAGCAAGTGGTGCGTCAGTGCGTGCCTGGCATCTGAACCTGCGAACCCCGGGCCGCCACAGCGGAGCGCGCGCACTTAACCGCTGCACCACTGGGCCGGCCCTGCAATCCTCCTCTTTTTCCTGAGGAAGACTGGCCCTGGGCTAATATTTGTGCCTATCTTCCTCCACTTTATATGGGATACCGCCACAGCATGGCCTGACAAGCGGTGCCTTGGTGTGTGCCCGGGATCCAAACCCGGGCCACCAGCAGTGGAGCACGCGCACTTAACCACTACACCACAGGACTGGCCCCGAGAGCTTCAGTTTCCTCATCTGTCAAGGGGCTGAATGTGGCCCCTTGCCCACAGGGCCGATCCTGCTGAATCCCCGAGGGTAAAGCCTTTGGCATGTCGGAGCTGTTGGCAGCTGCCATTCTCAGAGCACCTGTTGGGCACCGTGTACAGTGCTAGCCAGTTCCTTTCTATCCATTGCTCTCTTTTGAATCCTCTTAACAGCTCTTCACAGTAGGGATTGTCCCCCAGTTTAGGCAGGAACCTGGGCTCAGAGAGGTCATAATTTGTCCCAGATCACACAGCTAGTGCCTGAAGGCTCCTGGGTTGGAATTGGCTCCATTGACCTGAAACTGCTCTCTGGAGCATAGGAGATTCAGTGACCTCTGTTGGGCATGGCCACTGCCTGGCCCTGTGACCTTGGACAAGTCACTTCACTTTGCCTCCATTTTCTCATCTGTAAATTGGGGGTGATTATGGGGCTGGCCTCACAGGGTTGTTTGGGGATTAAATGAGTTCATCTGAGTCTAGTGCTTGTCATTTCCAGCTTGTAGCTGACCCTCAGGGCAGCTTGTGTTGTGTGTGGAGAGGAGGTTCTGCTAGTAGCCTGATTCATAGGTGGAAATTCAGTAATCCCACAGGGAGGTGATGTGCCCAAGGACATGTTTACAGGGATAGCCTCAGAAGTCCCGTGTCTTGTCCCCTACACAGAGCTGCCACCTCATTTGGGCAGATGTGGGCAGGGTTGTAAAGTGACAGAAACTCAGACTGGCTTAAGCAAAACGGGAATTGATTGTAGCTGAAAATCCAGCTGCTCCAGGTCTCATGTGATGAACTCAGGAGTCTTTTCCTCTCTATTGTTGGCCCTGTGTAGGCATCATTCTCTTGCCTCCTGGTGGCAAAATGGACCCCAGCAGCTCTGGGCTTACAGTCCACTGTCTTAGCAGCCTCTGTGGAAAGAGAGCACCTGCTTCCCAGTAGAGCCAGCCCAGTTCCAGCTTGAGTCTCCTGGGCTGGTGCTTGCTTGGTGGGTGAGGGGCTGGGGATGTCATTGGCCGGCATGAATGTCACTGTTGGAGGGTGGGAGATGGGTGAGGCTGGTTGCCTAAAGGCAAGTCCATTTTGTTTATGCGTTGGTTCTTTTACAAACACATATTGAGCACCTCGTGTGTGCCACAGGACTATACAAGTGAGCAAAACAGACCACCATCCCTTCCTTCAGGGAGCTCACACTGCGGGGAGACAGTGATGAGTATGACAGACTGGAAAGCATAGAATAGGTTAGAAGGTGAGAAGTGCCTTGGGACGAAATAGAGCAGGGGGTGGGGAACTGGGAATGCGGGGGGCTGGGTAGGGGTAAAGTTTTAAATAGGGAAGTCGGGATCAGCCTCCTTGGGAAGGTGGCCTCTGAGCAAAGACCTGAAGGAAGTGAGGAAGCAAGTCCTGTGGAGACTGGGGACAGAGCGTCCCCAGCTGAAGGAGAGGCAGCACCGGGTGGAACCTGCCTGGTGTGGGGGTGGGGGGAGCAGCAAGGAGGTGGTGAGGCTGGAAGTGGGGCACGTGAGGGGAAGAGCAGGAGGTCACAAGGTCAGGAGGTGATAGAGGCCAAACCACACGGAGGGAAGCCATGTGAGGGTGTCACCCGTACTTGGGTGTGGTTACCGGAAGGGGAAAGGATGTGGGGCAGGTGCAGTGCAACCCACGGGGCAGTAGGAGGAGCCTGTGGAGGAGGCTCGAGGGAGGGAGGGTGGCTGGCCCCTGCTCAGGGTGTCCGGTGTTGGCCCCTCCCTGACAAGTCCCTTTTTCTCCACAGACATCCGGCTCAGGGTGCGAGCAGAGTACTGCGAACATGGTCCCGCCCTGGAGCAGGGCGTGGCATCCCGGAGGCCCCAGGCGCTGGCACGGCAGCTGGACGTGTTTGGGCAGGCCACAGCAGTGCTGCGCTCTCGGGACCTGGGCTCCGTGGTGTGTGACATCAAGTTCTCAGAGCTCTCGTATCTGGACGCCTTCTGGGGCGACTACCTGAGTGGTGCCCTGCTGCAGGCCCTTCGGGGTGTGTTCCTGACTGAGGCCCTTCGTGAGGCCGTGGGCCGGGAGGCTGTCCGCCTGCTGGTCAGTGTGGATGAGGCCGACTATGAGGCTGGCCGGCGCCGCCTGCTGCTGATGGAGGAGGAGGGGGGACGGCGCCCTACTGAGGCCTCCTGATCCTGGATCTGGCAAGACTGACCCCATCTTCTAGTCTCTGGGCCACCTTCTCCCCCAGAGGATGACCATCTCTTCCCCTAGAGGACTGTCACTCCAGCAACTGTGAGGACTGTGGACAGACGGCCAGGCCCACTGACAGCCTGGCCCCTTGACAGCCCCTCCCACAGGATGTGGACTCTGAGGCCTAAACCACTTCCAGCTGAGTTTCCTCCCCTGCCCCCCCCCCCCCAATCCTCCCCATCTCCACTCCCAGGTGTGATCCCTTAGCTTCAGGAGGCCAGGGTCTCAGGCATGCAGATCCCAAAGGGAGGGAGGCATAGCCACACACTCACCAAAGGCCCCCTGCACATCACGTCCCCAACCCTGGGCTGTGTGCACACACACACACTGCTCCTCTGAAATCTTGCCCTGGGCTCTTGCCCTGGCCTGTCTCACACACTTCTTTGGCCTAAGGGCTTCTCTCTCAGGATCTCTGATTTTACCGCCCGCAACCCTGGGCTTCAGCCACACTGGGCACTGGAGCTGGGGTGCACACAGGGCCTGCTCACCTTGCCCACACATTTCTGCAGCCAGCCAGGGCTCTGCCCAGCTTCCACACACTGAACCTGGCTCTCCACCTCCTCCTGCTCCCCAGAGCTGGACGCAGACTTGCACATGGACCTGCCCCCACGGTGTCAGACTTGTGTTGCAGCAGCATTAGACCAAGTATGCTGTTGCCTGTGAGGCCAGGACCAGAAACCAGCTGCCTTCTCAGAAAGGGAAGGCAAAGGCGTGGGGCTGATGGGAAAGGCCTTTTACAAATAACACCAATAAAACTGCCCTGGAAGGGGCATAGGTGGGCATCAAGGCTCCTTAGGACTCTTTCTTTATGGGCTGGAGGAAGGAGCTGGTGAGAGCCTGGGCCGAGTACCAGTCGTCGAGTTCCTGGCCCAGTATTTTGGGCTGGAGGGTGGGTAGGATGCTGGATCACCACCTGCCAGCTGCTGTCACAGGCTTGCCCTCCTCTCTGGGCCTCAGTTTCCTCATCTAGCAAAGGAGGAAATACTGCCTTGGAATCATAAACTCGCCCAACCCTATTTGCCCATGCTTTGCTCCCGTATGTCCTTGGGAGTGCCAGCATTTTTAACTAGTTCAGTGAGGTGGGCCAGCTATCTGCAAGGCTGACAGAGCCCAAAGGGTTTGGAAACCGAAACATGAGCTGCCAGGGTTCTCTGCCTCGAACCGCTCTCCAGGGGGCTGCCCACCTGACAGTCACCACCTCTTAAATCTGGATCTCCATTCTTCCTCCTCCTGAGGGCAAACACTTCTTCCTGCTGCCCTGTGGCAACAGCTGAGGTTGTGGCCTCTGGCTCTTTCCCCACTCATTGTTTAAGGACTTAGAACTCAAGTTTCTTACCAGGGCTGGAGAGTTGGCGGTGGAGTGGGCAGGGATTCCCAACTGCTGGCTTTTCCTTGGGGAAGGGATGCACCTGCTCACACCTGGGAACCTGTCCTGGAAGCCTGACCTGTATTGATGGATAGGGATAGGGTGGCAAGTCTAGTTGTCATCCAGCAGTCAAGACCTGGTCCAGCTAGTTGCTGTGTGACCCCAGACTGTCCCTTTATCCTCTCTGGGAGGGAGCTAACGTTTGCTGGGCACGTATTCAAGATCTAGTTAATACTTAGACACTCTGTGTAAAATAAGCATTTACCCCCATTTTTGACAGGAAATGGGCTCAGAGAGGGTAAGTGACTTGCCTGAGGGATAGAGAAGCAGCACTGAGATGAAGAGCAGGTCTCCGCTGGTGGACGAAGTTAGGTTGGGGAGGGAAGTCGGGGCTTCCAAGCCCTTTCTCCTTCCCTCCAGCTGGGAGCCTCTCCTTGGCCTGGGCGGCAGCAGACTTTCTTTTCATGATCTTCCAACATTTGGGGCTCTCTGGGTTTACGGTGGTGCTTGGGGGTGGAGCTGCTGCTTGTCCTCGTTTCCGCGGCGCCAAATTCCAAGATTTGCCCCTCCCTCAGGCCCTGGGATCTGTCTCTCCCCCAACTTGTGAGTAATAAACCCCGCCTCCTTACTGGGCAAGATTGAGGCCCCGCGCTCTTCGTCAGCCCCGCTCCACTCTTTAGGCCCCTCCCTCTCTACTCTTTTCAACTGGGGGTCCTCCGCTTTTGCTGGCCGGTGCGGTGCGTGCCGGAAGTAGGGGAGCCTAGCCGCGAAGCCGCGGAGTCTGCGCAGGCTCAGTGAGTGCCAGGAGTCGGGTGGCGGGAAGCCTGAGGCAGGGTCTCGCGCCTCCAGAGCCTCTGTGAGCCATGCGCTGTGGAGGTCTCCTGGGCTTGCCAGAGGCCGCGCGGGGCGTCAGGAGTGACGGACAGACCCCTGAGGCCCAGAAGTGGGTCAGTCTCAGGCCATGAGGACAACCCAAGGAAGTCAAAGAGCTTTGGAAGTTGAGAAACAGAATTCTGTGGGGCAGGGCCTGGATAGGCTGCAGCCAAGGGAAATGGGAGCCTGTGAGAGTTCAGAGGAAGGCAGGCCATGGTTTCACAGAGGAGAGGAGCCTGGGGCTGGCTCTTGAAGGAGGATGAGTAGAAGTTCAGCAGAATAACAGAGAGGGACATTCCAGCCAGAGAGAACAGCCCTCGTGAAGGCCTTAGGAAACATGCCTGAATGGGATGTGGAGAGACAGATGAACAGAGTCAAAGGTAAGTGGCAAGGCAGAGCCAGCCACTCCCTCACTGGGTCAGCAGTCACGTGCTACCACATGCTGGCAGACAGACAGGGGCCCCGACAATTACAACATAAGGTGGTAACATGAGGCAGGCCCAGGGGGCCTGGGGCATGGCAGCACATATTCCACGAGGACTCCCGAGTGCCAGGCCCTGGGCTGTCCTCTGTTGGGGACCCTGAGAGGACTCTAGCCTGGGTGGTGGCTCTGGAGAGCTCCTGTTCTGGTGGGTGAGCCAGACTGGGACACCGTGGGTCACAGCCCAGAGTCAGTGACTGAACAAGCAGCTGAGGCTGGGGGAGCCCAGAGGACCCTGGGTGGAGGGACCCAGGAAGGCTGCATGGATTGGGAAGCTCCCTGTTTGTTCTATTAAAATTTACACCACCACCACCATCACCACCAAGATACATTTTAATTAGGAAAAATAACATTCAAAAAAGTGCATGAAACATAAATGTACAGTTAATAAGTTGTTGTAAAACACCTATGCCTCCCATGTTAAGAAATACATTACCAGCACCCCTAAAATGCCCCCTACACATACCATTCTGTCATGTGCCCCCTCCTGAACACAACCCCCCTCTTCCCCTAGCTGGGAACACTATCCCACCTTTCACAGTAAGAATTCCTTGCTTTTCTTTAATTTTCTAGTTTTACGTCACTCAATGACATAGTTAATTTTATCTTTTTGAACTTGATATAAATGGAATCATACAATATGTTTTCTGTTGTATCTGGTTCCTTTTTTCAATGTTGTGTTTGTGAGATTCTTCCATGTTGTGTTTATTTGTAGTTGACTCATTCTTATTGCTGTATAGTATTCCATTGTATGAACATCCCACAAGTAGTTCATGCATTGCACTATTGACAGAGCATTGGGTTGTTTCCAGTTTGGAGCTGTGAGGAATAATGCTGCTGTGAACATTCTTATGCATGTTTTTTTTGATGAACAAATGCTTACATTTCTGATGGGATATACCTAGAAGTGGAATTGCTGGACATGGATGAGAATATGTTCAGGTTTGGTGGATACTGCCTGTATTAGTCTCCTCCAGCTGCTGTAACAAATGACCACAAACTTGATGGATTAACACAACAGATATGTATTCTATCACAATTCTGGAGGCCAGAAGTCTAAAATCCATTTCACTGGGGCAAAATCAAGGTGTTGGCAGGCCCATACTCCCTCCAGAGGCTCTAGGGGAGAATTTGTTCCTTGCGTCTTCCAGCTTCTGGTGGCTGCCAACAACATTTGGTTAGTGGCACATCACTTCAATCTCTGTCTGGTCACATTGCCTCCTCTTCTGTCTGTGTCAAATTTCCCTCTGCCTCCCTCTTATTAGGACATATGTGATTGCATTTAGGGCCCACCCAAATAATTCAGGATAATCACGTCTCAAAATCCTTACTTTAATCGCATCTGAAAAGTCTTTGCCACATAAAATAATATTCACAGATTCCAAGGATTAAGCTGTAGACATGTTTTAGGGACCATTTTTCTGCCTGTCACACTGCCAAACTATTTTTCTAGAGTGTTGATACCAATTTATTCTTCCACCAACACTGAATGAGAGTTCTCTTTGCGTCACATCTTTGCCAATAGCCAGTATTGTCAGACGCTTTAATTTTACTAATCTGATAGATGTGTGGTAGTATACCATTGTGGTTTATTTTTCTTTTCCCTTATGGTTAATTTCTGCTTATTCTTGAATGAGGAGTAGGAGGTCTTTGGGTGGATAGAATGGGCAAGGGTATTCCAGACAGATGGAATAACATGTATGAAGATCTCTGGAAACATTTGTTTAAATTGAATAAAAGTTTTTTTGTTTTTTTTTTTAAAGCATTAGGTTATTAAAAGTAAGAAAATACAGAGAGATAAATGGAACAAAATCAAGGGTAAATAAGATGGTCCAATATGAGGCTCTGGCTGGGCAGGCAAGGGAGAGAAGCCAGAAGGGGTCTGGAAGACTGGCAGAAAACAGAGGGATCAGGAGAGTGGGGTTTTTAATTTGGGACTCAGAAAGTCCTGTGTTAGAATCCTGGCTCTGCCACTTCACTAAGTGTGTGAAGTGACTTCACCTTCCTGAGTATGTATCCTCATCTTTAGAATGAGGATACTAATACCAACCTTGCGGGTCTGTGTGAGGGGTGAACACAGGTGAACACATTTGGCACAGTGTCCAGCATGTGGTATAAGTGCTCGGTAAATGTTTGCTATGTGTGCTGCACTTCCGGGTAATGACTCAGTCCAAGGTGTGGTCATGGGAGTGGATGGCTGGAATGGGATGAAGGTCAGCACAGATGAGGTGGGAAGAGACTGAGAGGCTGGATAATTGGAAGGATGGATCATCATGGGGAAATTAAGTATCCCAGTAGGACGGCAGGGGCTGGGGTAGAGAGGAAGTCTGTGAGGAGGTACTGGAGTCTCCAGGAATGAATGGAAGTGACCAGGGGCTCAACAGATGTCAATGAGGAAGTGGGACAGAGGGTAGAACTTGAGGACATAAGGCTCAAGGAAGCCTGAGTTCTGTGAAGCCAGATTAGAGACCATGTCTGCCTCATCCAAGCTCCCAATGCCCCTTGTATGTCCCTTTGAGATGCCCCCAGTGGTCATCTCCCACACTAAGCCAGAGCTTGTCAAGGGAGGGATTGGGTCTCACCCATCCTGTAGTAAATAGTTGTTGAATGACCTGGGGGGTGAGGGAAGAAGAAAAGTCCTGGGTGACACATTTAGTAAAGTGGCAGAGCCGGGATTCTAACACAGGACTCTCTGGTCCCAAGTTAAAACCGCCTGGTTTTAACCACAACCCAGTACTGTCTTCTGTGTTTGAAATCCAGTATCCTGTGCTCTGATCCCAGCGCCTGCCTTACAGGCCTGGCAGGCCCTCGCTGCCATCACACCTGTGGCATCAACTCATACAGAGCTCCATTCCCTTGATCCCTCTGTTTTCTGCCAGTCGGCCAGACTCCTCCTGGCTTTTCTCCCTGCCCTGCCCAGCCAGAGCCTCACATTGGACCATCTGATCTCTCTTGCTAGCTCTCTAATAGTCAGAGTCCCAGCAGGAAACAGAGGGCACCACAGCTGGGATTTTGGAGATAATTTAATGAAGGGACTATTTGCAGGGATGTGAGCAGGGTTGAGGGAATCAACAAGGGAGGCAGAGGCTGCAGGAAGCTGTGACCCTCCTTAGGTCTATAGGGGTAAGGAAAGGAAGTGGTATTACTGGAACATGCCCGAGAGGCGCCGGAGTTGTGGAGGGTACAGCCACTGCCAGAACCACGGTCATGACAGAGCTGGGAGCAGGAAAAGAAATATCCAGAATGCCAGAGGGCAAGGGAGCCTGGATGACACTGTCCGTATGGGTAGAGAAGGGTGGAGGGTGGACCGGGAAGGGCACATGGAAAATGACCAGCACATACTCTTGATTCTCTTAGACCCCTGGCCTTCTGCCTCATCTACCAGCTTATCCCTAACCTTGGTGCAGGGGTTGAGCTTGGCTCAGAGAAGAATGGCGGTGAAGTGGTGCGTGTGGGTGCTGCTCCAACGTCTCTCAATCCCCACTCTCCCATGAGTATGCCCCTCAGTCCCCACTCTCCCGTGAGTATGCCCTGTCCCCACCCTTTCAGTATCAACAAATAAAATCAAGGCTAATCCATCGTGATTTCCTTCAGCTTCCTATTCACACCTACATATATCCACACCTCTCCACCCAGTCTCTCCACCCACGCCTTGCCCATCCCATCATGACTCCCAGAATATTACTCCATCATTCTTCCCTTCCCTGTTTCGACAGTCCTTCCTTCTTCTCTCTCCTCCTTCTTAGCCATAAATATATCCAAATTTCTATCATCTTAAATACTAACAAAAAAACCTCTACCTCCTTTACTCTGTGCTCCCTCTAGTGCCTGTCCTTTGCTCTCCTCATCATCCCATCCAGAATTCTTGAAAGAACAAGCATGAGCTAGGGTTCTTTGGCTGCAAGCAACAGAGGCTGACTCTTGCTAACTTAAGCAAGTGAGGAATTTATTAGAAGAAAGTGAGGGTGGCATACACAATGGAAGGAGAGACTGAAGAACCAGGTTTTGGGAAGGACTGGAACCAGAGAGTGGTGGGAATTGAGATAGTAGGAAGGAATGGCAGTTTCATCAGGGCCCTGGCTGCAGCACGAATCAGCTCCAGCCAGGTTCAGGTGTCCTGTCACCTAAGCTCACGATTCAGATTCCAGGGAGAGCTTCTGATTGGGGCGGCTTGAGTCATGTGGCCTCCTCTTGGCCTGTGGAAAGCTGGGCACCCTGGTGGACAGTTTCATGGAATCACATCCAAGAGGCCATGTGTGGTTACTCAGTGAAAAATCAGGGAGCTGTCGTAGACGATGGGGAAATGGATGCTGGGCGGGCAGAAAGAACGGATGTCTGAGACAAGAGCACTCCTGCTCGCCAGCCCCAGCCTTCTTTTCCCATTCGACTCTCAACTCACTGAAACCACTTGCACTGAGCTTGTTAATGATCTTCTTTTGCCAAATGCAAGGACATTTTTCAGTCTTCACCTGCAGTTTTTAACTCCATTGACTAATACCACTCTCTTGCAAATCTTTCCTCCTTTGGCTTCTGCTAACAAATCAACTCGAAACTTAGCATCTCAAAACAACAAACATTTATCATCTCATAGTTTCTGTGGGTCAGGAATCCATGAACAGCTTAGCTGAGGGGTTGTGGTCTCTTCCAAAGGCTTGGGGTGTGTGTGTGTATGGCATGACATAGTTTCTCCCAGGGTGAGTGATCCAAAAGAGAAAGAGGAAGAAAAAGAGAGAGGCGGAGAGGAAAGAAGGGGAAAAAGAGAGACGTGTGAGCACTCACGGAAGCCGTGGTCTTTTTTTTTTTTTTTTTAAGATTTTATTTATTTATTTTTTCCCCCAAAGCCCCAGCAGATAGTTGTATGTCATAGCTGCACATCCTTCTAGTTGCTGTATGTGGGACGCGGCCTCAGCATGGCCGGAGAAGCGGTGCGTCGGTGCATGCCCGGGATCCGAACCCGGGCCGCCAGCAGCGGAGCGCGTGCACTTAACCGCCAAGCCACCGGGCTGGCCCCCGTGGTCTTTTTATAATCTAATCTTGGAAGTGACAGCCCATCACTTCTGCCATATTCTGCTCACTAGAAGTGAGTCACCAGTCACCATGAGCCTACACTCATGAGGAGGGGATCACGCAAGGGCATGAGTACCAGGAGGCGGAGGGTCACTGGGGGTTCTCTAGAGGCTGCCTACCACAGCTTCCATGACGCGGCACATTCATGGTTCTCCTCCTTCCTCCCTGACAGCTTCTTCTGTGTTCCACGTAGATACTCCTCTTCCTCCACCCACCTTTGAAATAAGCACTTCCCCTGGGCTCCTTCCTTGGCCCATAGCTCTTCTCATTCTACATGTTCTTAAGAGACGTCATCCAGCCTCATGATTTTAGCTACCACCTCTATGCTGGTGATGCCCAGATCTTCAGCCCAGACCTCTCTTCATGATACTGCGCATGAATATATCCTAATATGGACTGCAGAGCCAATCTATACTGCTAGACCCAGGGCATGTCCCAGGGGCACCTCAGACATAAGAGGTTCCAAAAAGAACCTCTTTGAATAAGTTTTGTGCCTCCTCCTATTTTCTCCCATCTCAATGAATGGTACCTCCATCCACCCAGGCATCCAAGTAAGAAATGTGGCCGTCATCCTTGACACCACCCTCTTCCTCACCCTCATATCCAAACATAAAGCCTTGCTGACTTGACTTACCTCAAGGTTTTTCAAGCCTGTCGCCTCCTCCTTGTCCCTGATACCAGTGTCACAATACCAACCTTTAGCACCTCCTGCCCAGGCTATTGCAACAGCTTCCTGATTCTTCTTGTCTCTACTCTTGCCCCCTCAAATGCATCCTCTCAAAATGCAAAGCTGCCCCTGGATGAAAACCCCCAGGGCTTCTGAGATCGAAAGATGCTTAATGACCGGCCCCATCCCATCTCTCCAGCAGCGCCTTTCTCTCATGGTTGATACTTTAGCAACCCCACTGCCTGCCTGCACACAAGCTGCTCTTCCTCACCACATGCTTTTATTCATGCTCTCCTCTCTGAGTCTAATGCCCTTCAATCCTGGGAGAACTATTTCCCCTTTAAAACTTGAGAAAATTTCCCCAGGCTGGTTTTGTTTTAGTTTATTGATGTGTTTGTCTCTCTTACTGGACCATGAGCTCTTGAGAGTAGGAATTGTATCCTCTCCCCTTTTGCATCCCCAGCACCTTCCATGGAGGTCGTATTTACATAGATAATCCAGCTGTGTGTGTTGAATGCATGGCTGTATAAACTAGAGATTTATGATAGCCTAGGATATGTGAGCTGATTCTTGAAGTCGAATAGAACTTAACCAGGGGCAGAAGAGTAGGAAGGACTTTCCAGTTATAGCGAACTGCATGTGCAAAGGCCAGGAGGTAAGAGAAGGCAGATTCAAGGAAGTGGTGATGGTCTGGTGTGGTTGGAGTATAGGGTGTATAGTGGGCAGTGACCTCTAGGGGACCCGAGTCAGATATTGTGAAGGGCCTGAAACTGGCTATGGAGTTTGATTTTCGTCCTGTTGGCAACAGGGAGACCTGAAAGAGTTTGAAGCAGGGAGTGATTTCATTAGAGCCATGTTATAGAAAGATCACCCCAGTGGCCAAGGTGGAGGATGGACTAGAAAGGGCAGACTGGAGGCTGGGAGGCTAGGTAGGAAGCAGGTGCATCAGGCTGAGCAGGAGATTTGGAGGCCTGAAGTAGGACGCTGGGAGCAGGGAAGAGAAGAGGAGATGGATTTGAGAAATATCAGATTGAATTCTATGAAATTGTTGTTTTGGAAGGAAAAGCCAGTTGACTGGCGATTTTCATATGGTTCAGCTTAACATTAAGGAGGTAAATGAACTGGGTGGAATTTTGAGCCTGAGTTGGATGTGAATGTGAGGAAGAGGCTGTCAAGGCTGGGGGCCATTTTTCTGACTTGATTGCCAGCTCGGATGGAGATGCCACTATGGGGGGTGGGGTGGGCAGCAGGGTGTGGTGGGAAAGGTGGCCTGTTCAGGTTGGACATGTTGATTTTGAGGTGCCTTGGGGATCTCCAGGAGGTGGCTGGATATCCAAGTCTGAAGCTTAAGAGAGAGGGATAAGCTGGAGACAAATTTGGGGGTTACGAGGATAGAGAAGGCAATTGTGAGAGTGGATGATTCATCCTGGGAGAGCAGCCAAGACAGCAGGAGAGCCAAGGGAGTGAGCTTTCTTAGATGCAAAGAGGATTTTGAAAAGATGGTTGTGGCCGCGTGCTGCAGAGAAGGCAAGTTGGACAGAACTGAAAAGCGCCTGTTGGATTTAGCAAGGAGGAGGCCATTTGGGATGGGGGACAGTGCTGGGAGTGGCCTGAACTGGGCTCTGGCGGGACAGAGACTAGGTCTGGCCTTGGGACTGTTGCTTCATCTTCAGTAATTCATGACTCCAGCCACCAGGGGGCAGTGGCCACATGGAATCCAGGCCGGACGGATTCACTGGGGCCAGCAAGCTTGCTGGTAGATGTGGGCTGCTGTTTCCTAGTGGGGAGGGACGTCCCCACGTGAAGGGAGCCTGTAAGAATTTCTGGAAGGGCAGGGGAAGAAAGCCCTTTCCATGGTTCGGACAGGGGCAGATCAGCAATTCCCAGTTCTGTCTTGCCGTTTCCCTGTTGTGGGCCTTTGGGGGTGCGGGTGGGCTTATTCAACGTGGTACTCTCAGTAGTCATGGGGTTTGTATTTTGGACCTGAACTTTCTCTCCTCTCATTTTTTGACAGTCCTACCTTGCATTCTGTGTTTGAGACATGTCTAACTTTTTTCAGTTCTTACCTGCTTCCGTGCGAATGTCCTTCTTCCATGGAAATGTCTCACTCCTCACCCCCATCTTTCAGGTCTTCTCTCAGGTATCACCTCCTCTTGGATGCCCTCCCTTACTGCTCCCTCCACCTCCTGTTGGCTCCCACAGAGCCCTGCCTTTTCCCTGTCTTGAGTCTTAATGTTTTGGCTTATAATTGCTTGTTTATTTATTTATATTTAGTCAACTTTATTGCAGTATGATTTAAACACAATGACATTCACCAATTTTAAGTGTACAGTTTGATAAGTTTTCACACACACACACACAAAATCTAACACCATCATGATGTAAAACATTTCCGTTACCCCCAATATTTTCCTCCTGTTCCTTTGCTACAGTCCCTCCTCCCACTCCCAGCCCCTTTCAACCACACATCTGCTTTTCTGTCACTCTAGTTTCCCTCTGTCTAGAATTTCATATAAATGGAATCCTACAGTATGTAGTCTCCTGTATCTAGCTTCGTTCACTTTGCTTTTGGGGTTCATTTGTGTTGCTGCGTGTATCGGTAACTGCATATTTATTGTCTGTTTCCTCCTCAGATGAGGGTGTCTGTGAGGACAGAGTTGTGTGTGTCTGTGAGGACAGAGTTGTGTCTCAATCACCTTTGTGTCTTCAGTTTGCAACATAGTACTAGCGTACAGTAGCAGTCAGTAAATGTTTCTTAAATGGAACTGAAGTGAATGCTCTGGGAGAGCCAACCTAGGAGAGCTTCTGGACCTTGGGTGTGCATAGAGCAGGGCCCATCTGAAAATGCCCATGGCCTTCACATCGCCCTCCAGCTGCTCCTCTGTCCTGGCCATTTCCAGTCAGCAGGCCCTTGCTCCGCTGCTCCTTTCTAAGCTTCTTCCCTCCATCTGGTCCTCTGTTCCCCATCCCTGCCCTCCCCAGCTTCCTCTGGCCTTTGGAATTGTCCCCTCCGTTGAGCCCTTGCCTCCCCAAGGCTGCCAGTCTCTCAGCTCCTCCTCCCACCTCCTCCAGGACCCTCCCCACTTCAGATGCCTCTACACCCTGGCCTTGCTCTGGGCTTCAGGGGCCTCTCTCTCTGAGCTCCTTTTAGGATGCTGGAGGCACTGGCTACCCCATCCTGGGGAGCTATGTTATGATTTCTCTTCCCTTCTCTCTCCTACTTCCTGCCATTTCCCTTCACCCCCACCCTACTTAAACACCTTCCCATGGGAGTTCCTTGGGGGAATTCCTGAATTTTGTGTAGACCAGAAAAACCTCTGTCTCTTATCTCTCTGTCTCGCCTGCCTCCCTCCATCTGTCTCCATCTCCTTTCTCCTCTCCCTGGGCCTCTTCCCTCTTTTTGACACCCTCTCTTCTCCTCATGTTCCAGTCAGTCCCATTCCCCTCCCTTTCTCCTTCTCCCAGCCTCCCCTCCCTTCTTTCCACTCATTCTTCTCCTGTCCTTGTGCCCTCCCTTTCTTCTCACCCACCCTCTCCCCAGCTGCTTCTGTCCCCAGGGCCTCCTATCTTCCTTCCCTGGGTCCCATTCCACTTCCATGTCTCTCCTTTTCCCCTTCTTCCTGCACCACTTCCATTTCCCTTATCTTACCTGCTTTATCCTCAGGGGTTGTAAGAGAGACCCCAGACTTGTGACCCAGACACAAAGATGTACACACACACACACAGATAGATGGACACAGATGCGTGAGAGGACATGTTAGTGAGCGTGTGCATCTATCTAGAGGTATGTTCAGAGGCACACACACAATTAAGAGTATCCGTAGCTTACAATGTCTTGCACTTAGTATCAGGTACTGTTATTTTTACACGTTTCTGAAAGTGAACTGACAGACGAAGAGGGATGAGAGCTAACCAGGCATGCAAGTTCACTCACACAGGAAGAGTCGAGCGTGCACCCCCATACCCAGAGACATCCCTCACTCGGACCTGCATGCGCACACATTCCTCAGAAGAATCTGGTACTTCTGGAACTGTGGCTCTTTCAGAAGCATAGAGAACATACACGTTTTCCCTGTGTTGTGTGCAGGGTACCGCGTATATCTTTGCATGTGTCTGGCGTGCGTATACGGGCTGTGTCAACCCTCATGGGGTCATGACTCAGGGCTGGGTGGAGCCCTCGAGAGCATTTAGGACAAGCAGCACCCAGGGCTTGCTTGAGTCCCCTACTGGATCTGCCTCTGGTAAGGACATGAGGGATGCCAGCTTCTATTTAATATGGATAGTCTGGATAATTTAAGAGATACATACCTATCATACATAGGCAACAGACCACTGCCACTCTACATACTGCCCCGTTAGCATCTGATATGGACTCCACATGTATCAAATCAACATTTTTGGATCCTTAACATTGGTACTTGTGTGCTTAGTATGTACTCATTGCACACATAATTACCCCAGACTTGGTCATCCTTAGAAGGGATGAGCCCCCACCTCATGCCGGTCCTTCTAGGTGCTGGGGGTGAGGCAGAGAACAGGACATCCTTGGTCCCCGCCCTGCCCAGACCTTCCCTTCTAGCAGGCATCCGGGGGTCTGCAGCTCCTCTGTCTGTTGTGCACACTCACAACGGGGCGCTCAGGAGTCTGTGGGGTATACTCTTTGCAGGGTCCACAGTTCCTTCTTGCTCCTTCCATGGTGGGCGGATCCTGTGTTGTCATTACACACACCCATTTTGAGCTCACTTCTTACTAGTGGGGCCCATGTGCCTTTGTATGCAAACAGGGTGGGTGTTTCTTCTATTTCTTGTGTCATACGCACTCTGTGGGTCTCCAGAACCTGCTCATGGCTGTCTATCATGTTCACAACAGGGAGGTCCTTTAGGCTCAAGTGCCTACTTTATAGGCACGGGCATAGGCTCCTTCCTGCATTCATGTTGTGGGTCCCGGGAAGCTGCTTGGTATGTGGCTCTGTGTCCCTTATGTTCATGTCCTGTAGGTACTGTATGCTAGTTTGTGTGCAGGTAGGGCATGCTTTTCTCTATTTGTGCTGTGCACGCGCAGTGTGGGGCCCAGGGGCCTGCTCTGTATAGGGGGTATTAAGTGGTTTCCTGTCTCTTATGCACGTGATGCAAAGTCCCTGTACCTACTTTGTATGCACATGGGGTAGGTATTTCTTGCGTTTATTTGTGTTATGCACACAGTGTGGGTCCCAAGAGGCTGCTGTGCACGGGAGGTACTAGGTAGTTCGGTGTCTGCTATGGACGCTGCACAGGTCCCGTGTACTTACTTTGTATGCCTGCGGGGTAGGTGTTTCCTGTGTTTATTTCTGTTACGCACTAGCAGCGTAGGTCCCGGGAGCCTTCTCTGTACAGTTGGTGATTCTTGTGTTTCTCTCACGCACACGTAGCGAGGGTCCCGTGTGCCCACTCAGTCCGCACGGGTCAGCCAGATGGGTAACAAAGCGACCAGCGGCTGCAGCTGCTGAGCCAGACCGCGCAGCGCACGCCCGCACTCTCCTCCTCCCTCCTCCCCCCAAATCTCCTCCTGGTCTGGGTACCACTCGCAGCCCCATCCTCCTCCCCGCACCACTGCATCCCCGCCAACAGGGGGTGGGAACCACTTGCCCTCCCCAGACCTGGCGCAGACCTTCCACTGGCCCAGGGTCCCTTCCCCTCAGCCCCCCTTTCTTTCCTCTCCCTCCCCAGGCTTACTGTGCCAGGCACAGGGGAGGTGCTCAGTGACGGGGTACTGCCCTCCTCTCCTTCCTCCTGGCTGTTCTTGTCTCCCGCGACCTGCCCTCTCCCCCTAGGTGCTCCCCTAGACCCACTTGTCACTCTCCTGGTCTCTGCTCTCACCCCAGCCTGCCCCTTTCTGCCTTCTCTAGGCTCTGTCTCTTTGTCCCCCCTCCCATTTCCAGTCTCATTCTTTATTTCTGACTCTCCATTTATCTCTTGCTGTCTCTGTCTTTATCTTCCTATGGATCTCTGTCCACCAGAAAGCTTCTTCCAGTGTCTGTCTGTCTCCTTCTCATCATATCTCTCTCTGTCTCCTGGTGTCTCCTTCCTTGTCTCTTGCAGTCTCTGACCCTGTCTCTCTCTGTATCTCTGCATCATTTCTTTGACTAAGTCTCCATCTTTGCTGTCGGTCTCTCACTGTCTCTATTTCTTTTTGTCTGTTTTTCTGTCTTGGCCTCTGTCTCTCTCTTTGCACATTTCTTTCTTTCTGTTTCTTAGATTCTCTCTCAGAATCCCTATGTCTATTTCTCTGTATTTCTGTCTACATCTCACTAATCATCTGTCTCCTTGTCTGCCTCTGTCTGTCTGTGCCTTTTTCTCTTTCTCTGTCTCAGTCTCTGTATCTTTTGGTCTCTGTCGGTGTCTTTCTGGCTTTGCCTCTTTCTCTCTCAATGTCTTTTTCTTCATATCTCTCTGATTCTTCGTGTCTCTCTTATCTCTGTGTCTGTCTCTCTGTCTCTGTATCTTCCTATCTCTGTATCTCTCCAACTCTGTCTTGCCTCTTCATTCCTCTCTCTCTGAGTGTGGCTCTCTCTCCTATCTCTGATTCTTGCATGTCTGTCTCTGTTATCTCTGTGTCTCTCTCTCTCTCTCTGACTCTCTGTATCTCCTGTCTGTATGTCTGCTTCTCCATGGCTGTCCCTCTGGCTCTTCGTCTCTCTTTCTCTCTGCATGGACCTCTTCTCTTATCTCTTTGTCTCTGGGTGTCTCTGTGATTCTTGGTGCCTCTCTCTGCTTTCGTGTCCCCATCTGCTGCTCCCCATCTCTCTCCTTCATACTGCCTGCCCTTGTGCCTGTCTATGTGTTTCTGTGTGTCTCTGGCATCTCTCTGCCTCTGTTAGTCTCTCCCTGCCTCCATGTCCCCTGTACTCCCGCCCTCTCCCCTCTTTTTCCTCCCTGTCTCTGTGTCTCTGGTGTCTCTTTGAATCTCTGAGTCTTAGGACCTCTCCCTGCCCTTGAGTCCCCCTCTGCTCTCCTCTCTCTCTGTCCCTCTGTCTATATGTTTCTGTGTGTCTCTGTGTATCTCTGTGTCTCTGTCTCTGGGCATCTTTTTGTCTCTATTAGTCTTTCCCTGCCTCTCTGTCCTGTGCTCCCTGCCCTCTCCCTTTTCTCTCAGTCTCTGTTTCTGGATGTCTCTATGTCTCTGGGTGTCTCTGTGAGTCTCTGGGCCTCAGAGTATCTCCCTACCTTTGAGTCCCCCTCTGCTCCCTGGCCCCTCCCTTTCCCCTCTGTCTCTTTCTGTGTCTCTCTGTGTCTCTGTGTATCTCTGTGTGTCTCTGGGCTTCTCCTTGTCTCGGTGTCCTCCTCTACTCCCTGCCCCTCTCCCCCTTCTCTGTCACTGCGTCTCTGTCTGTTTCAGCCTATCTCTGCGTCTGTCTCTGTGTATCTCTGCGTCTCTGTGTCTCTCGGGCCTCTCCCTGCCTCCGTGTCCCCTGCGCTCCCCGCCCTCTCCCTCTCTCCCCCCTCGCTCTCTGCTCGCGCTCTCTCTCTGAGCATCCTTGGGCCCGGGGTTGCCATGGGGACAAGGTGGGAGCCGGGGATGGCGCGCGCCTGGGCTCGCGCCGGCAGCTCAGGCGAGGAGCAGCGGCCAGAGCAGCGCCAGCAGCAGGCAGCGAGCGGGCGCGGGAGCGGGAGCGGGAGCGGGGGTAGCGTTGGCGGCGGCAGCTCCTCCTCGGCCATCCCCTCGGAGCCGTGCAGCTGACGCGCATGGCGAAGACAGCGGCGCCTACCGATGGGAGCAGCGGTAAGGCAAGGCGGCGCGGCGCAGCCGGGCGGGCGGGCGGCGGGCGGCGGGCAGCCTCCTCCTCTCCCCAGCTCGCCTGCGCGCCCGCCCGCCCGCCCGCCCTCCCTTCCTCCCTCTCCCCTCGCAGCCCCTGCCCGCCCGCCCGCGCCGCGCTCGCCCTTCCATTTAAAAATCTTTAAAACTTTGCATATTAATATCTGCGCTTTGCATAATCTGACCCGCGCTTTATTGATTGCAAGAAGCTTAATGCAGCCGGCTCGGCCTATTGCAGAGAGCTCTCCGGGCGGGAGCCGGGCGGGCGCCGCTCGCTCCGCACCGCGCTCCGGCTGCCCGCCGCCGCCGCGGCCCCGGCCCTCTCGCTTCCCTCCCGGCGCCTGGCGTCGGGGCTTTGCCCCCTGGCTGGGTATTTTTATTATTTGGGGGCGGGGGGGGGGCGTCAGCTTGCTGTCGGTAGCAGCGAGGGAACCAAAGGAGAGATGTGCGTGGTTGGGGGGGGCGGGGAGGGATGGGAAGAAATGGGGACGGAGAGGAGGTGAAGAGGAAGAGAAAAAGGAGAGAAGGGGCAAGAAGGATGGGGAAGGGACAGGCGAGGAGGGGAGAGCAGTCCACGGAGGACGGAGCTGAAAGGACGAAGGAGCAAGCGGAGACAAGAGAAAGGAGGGAGGCGAGAGGAGCGCAGACTAGAGAAAGAGCCGATGGCCGGGAGCTAACGGAGACCAGGCGTTGGGCGCTTCGTCGCTGCCCACTCCCCAGGCCAAAAAAATAAACAAAAGAGAAAGAAAAAAAAATACCAATAAAAAGACGATGAAAATAAAACACATCGCAGCCGGGGCCACCGTATACAAAAAGAGCGAGCGCAGAGGAGAGAGGCAAGGTGGCTCAGCTCCCGGCTGGCTTCTGCGCTTTGGAGAGGCTCCCCGGACTGGGCGAGATCCCCATTTTGGACCCTGCATTTGGGGAAGGGGCGGCTGTGGAGAAAATGAAGCGAGAGGGGGTCAGGGCTGGTGGCGGTGCCGCCTGTTTTTTTTTTTTTTTTCCTCTTTCCTGGGGGTGTGGGGGCCGGTTTAGTGCGATGATGGTGAGGATATTGGTTGGTGATGCTGTCTGAAGCTCCGAAGCAAGCAGGGTGCATGGGGGGGAGAGGTAAGAGGGCACGGGGAACCAGAAGGGGCTGGGGGGGTGAGAGTGAGGGGTAAGAGAAAGAAACGGGGGTGCCTTGGACTGCTGGAAGGGTGGAAGATGGGAGAGGGAGCAGCCAGGATGGGGCGCGGAGAGGCAGCGTCTCCGGCAGGAGAGGTGGACAGCGGAGCTCCAGGGCCTGGGAGTGATGTTGGGGAGCCAGGGTGTGCCCCTCATTTCTCTGGGGAAAGTCTGTAACTTGGGGAGCCCCTTGGGCTGCCTCTTCCTGCCTCTTTGCGCCCTTCTCTTTTCTCCCTCTCCTGTCCTTTCTGGCTCCTTTTCTCCATCTCTGTTGCCGGTTTCTCTTTCTCCCTGTTTTTCAGTTTCTCTGTCTCTTCCTCTTTCAATAAAAGCTTTCTCCTCCCCCCCTCAGTGTTTCTCTTTTTTTGTCTATCTTCCTTCTCTCCACCCCTCCTTTTCTTTTTCTCTCTTTTTTCTCTCCCTCTTTCTCTTCTTTCATTCTCCCTCCCTGCTGCTCATTTCTCCTGTCGCCCCATCCTTTCTACCCCCTCCCTCAGTTTCATTTATTCATCACTTTTGTAGCATTGGCCTTGAGCGGCATGAGAGTGAGAGGGACTCAGTGCAAAGACCAGAGTCCCCCAACTTCCCACCAGAGCCTACCCCCTAGTCTGCATCCCCATGTATTTCTACGCTCTTTTCTCTGCCGGGGGCCTGGGTCTGCCCTGGGGGTTCTAGCACCAGCCTCTATTTCCTCTGGCCTCCTAGAGAAGTCCGCTGGATGCTCACTGGGGCCATGGGAGGGGGAGGGGAAGACCTTAAGTGAGGGCTCGTGGCTATGGACTCAACCCCACTGAGAGTGAGGGGTGTGGATAGAGATGAAAATGACATGGATTGCTAGTGGGAAGTGAAAAAGAAGGAAATTGGGGTGGTGGTCCATCTGAGAGTGTCCTCAGAGCTTTTGAGCCCCAGGTAAAAGATCTAAGAGAAAGCCTCAGGCCTGCTGACCACTCCCGGCTTTCTCCCTCGATCCTGGAGCCTGCGGAGTTGGGCAGCAGGTCCTGAATTTAGAGAAAGACCCAATGAGCCACTTAACTCAGTAGCTTTTAGTCTGTTGCCATCCTGTTAGGTGAATTTGCCCCCCTCCTCCAGGGCAGGAGGGGAGGGTGTAGCGTCAGTGTGCAGTGGGGGGCTGGTGTGTACAGAGTCAGACCATGGCGGCCGTGTGCGTGCATACAGGCCTGTGCGCGTCGCAAGAAGTGTTCAAGATAGACCGACTGTGTGCGGGGCTTGGGAGCTTTGGCAGAGTGAGGATCCAAATGTGTAGAACCATGACATGTGTTCATTGGCGGGCTGGATACTGGGGGTCCCCATTGTGGACGATACATGTGCAAGAGGGAGTCGGCGTGTGTATTTACACTAGTCTTTCCCTTGTCTTGATGCGTGTGCACTCAGGAGGCACTCTCTGACTCTGCGTGGCAGCCATCCACGCTTGTGCAGAGATCCGTGTGCCAGGTCTGGCATGGGCGATGGGTGCGTCAATCTGTACGTGCGGCGTGGTTGGAGTAGAGGCTCTGCGTGTGTGTAATAGGTCTGAATGTGGTGTGTGCACTAGGTCTGAATATGGTGTGTGCACATGAGGATACACGTTAAATAAAGTCACATATGTGAAAGTACCGTTTCTGCATAGAGCTATTATTATTGTTGTTGTTGTTATTGCTCTTGTTAGGTGTCTCAATGTGTCCTGGGTCAGAGGGAGGATGGGTTTATGAAGCAGGGTCTGGGCGCAGTGATGAGAGATGTGCACAGAGGTCGCGAGCGTATGGGTGGGCTTGACAGCATGCTTGCACAGCAACCTTGAAGCTGGGTTCAAGACAACAAAACAAGAAAAGATCCCCCTGCCCGAAGTCTGCCAGCCCACAGAAACCTTCCCTGGCTCCTCTGTAGTAACAAAGTGTCCCGTGTCAGGTGGTGGCAGGCAGGCCAGGAGGGAAGCAGATCAGGGCCGTGGGCAGCATCTCCAGTTGCTGGTAACATGATTCTGCATCTACTTCCTGATTTCTGGGTAGTGCTGGACAGAGGCCCATCCATGCCCATTGGAGAGGTCCAGATCTCCATTTCCCTTAGGCTGCCTGCCAACCCTCTGGCCAGTTGCAATGCCATCCTTGGAGGCGTTGGTTGCCCTCACTTCCCTCTGCCAGTCTTTGCAGGGAAAATGGAGGGTGTCTGTGGCAGGGACCGTGGTGGAGAAAGAACTTGGCCACAGTGTGTGTGTGTGTGTGTGTGTCCGCGCGCGTGCGCCCACACCCTTGCTGTGTGTGTGATAGAGGTTAGCCTACACATCCTAGACAGTGTGCCGGTCAGATTTTCTTCCAGAGGGTCCATCAGTTGCCACCCCAGGCCGCCTCCATCCTGGTTCATACACACTTGCTCCTTGCATGCAGGAGCCGTATGCCAGAACCCCTTCCTCTACCTATGTGACAGCCAAACTAGGGGCCCCAACCTCAGCACCCCACTGGGTAAAGCTTGTCAGAGCCCTAGTGCATAATCCTGATGTGCGGGGGCATGATGTAGGGATGGGGTGACAGAGGGCCGTGCCAGAGGCTGCTTGGACCTTGATGGGGACAAGGGAGCAGTTTCCCTGTCTGGCGTGTGCTGGTTAATTTCCAGGGTTTTTTTTCAGGATTGAAAGAGTTGAGAAACCTGGGTTGGAGAATTGTTGACAGAGAGAGTGGATGTGGGGTCTCCTCAGACTGGGGTCTGTTCTTTCTTCTAAATATATATCACTCACCATTTTTCCCTTGGGCCCACCCAGCACCTCCTGATCTAATAATAATAATGACGATGATGACGCCCCTTACATCCGCCTAGCTCTTACAGCAGCTCTGATGGTGCCTTTTCACAGATGAGGGTTTGAGGTCCACACGATTCTCTCAGCCCACGAGCAACCAAGTGTGCTAGGACCGAGGCTTTTGGACTCTTGGTACTAAGCTTGGTCTGTCCTCGGAGGTCTGTCCCTCTCCCCTTAGTTGTCCCAGCACCATTTCCTTTCTCTGGCTTGGTCCCTTCCCCCTTCCCCCCTGCCCCCTGAGATCTGTCTCCCAGGACCTGTCAGGTGGATGGATGCCTTACGTGGCTCAGCGAGGCCTTTGAGGGCCTGGGTCTCGCTTTGTATCCTGAAGGGAAAGCCGGCAAATGAGTGAGGTCGCGGGCTCACTCTGTCGGTGACAGTTGGGGCTGGGCCTGTTCAAAGGCAGGAGTATGGATGAGCTTCCATTCCCTTCAGTCTCTGCTGGGGAGCCCCGTGCTTGCATCCCCCTTTCCAGATGCAGGTGCAGCCTTGAGAGGCAGGTGCCCTTCCCCTTACTCACCCACAGCCCCACCTTCATTAGATCCTCGGGGCAGGCAGCTTTCCTAGTTCTGACACACTGGGAAGGAGGCTGAAGGTGGTGGCCCCACATCCTGGGTCCCTGAATTCAATAGGTATTTATTGAGTGGTGTGAGTCACTGAGCGAATGAAGTACAGTTAGTTCCCTGAGGTAATCAGGCGATGGTAGCATGATCACTCCTTACCTGCAAACAATTGTTAGGCACAACCATGGACTCTGAAGTAGACCCCAACTCAGCCTAGGACAAGATTCTGGGTGCCTGGACTGTAAGCACAAAGGGAGCTTCTGGGTCATTAGGAATCTGGAGAGGGAGAGGGGTGTGGGTTTAAACAGGGAGGTGGGACTTCAAGGATGCTCAGGCATTGAGGAAGGGGGAGAGGAGGGAGGGCAGAAAGATGGCGGAGGGAAGTGGGGAGAAAGCAGCCCAGGTTGGGGGCGTGGCCCTAAGAGCAGAGGTTGGCACAGTGTAGCAGGGCCTGTCTGTGGAGGCTCTGGGAAGTTTGGACTTGATCTGGCCGGCCCCGGGGAGCTATCACACGTGCGATCGCGCGCCACATGTGCGTCTCACGACAATGTGCCTTAGACAACACGGACTAGTATGTGAGCATGAGTGCGTGCGTGTGCACACACACACAGAGCCCTTCACCCTGGCGTCCATTCGGACACAAGCTCCCTCACAGAAACCAGCAAGTGGGGTACTTTAGCCTTCACCCCAGGATCCTATACCGTTCAGGGCTGTGGCCCACACACGTGAGTGTAAGAGCAGGCTGGGGACCCTCCCCCACCAGGGTGCGGACTCATGTGGCATTCACAGACTTAATCCGCCGCAGTGAGGCCAGGGAGGCAGCATCTGTCACTTTCACAAACACAGGCAACGGAGTCTGGGAGAGACACACTCCACTTGCTCACACCCGCTTGAGAAGTAGATGCTGGAACTGCTGCCCCCCGCATGCCCAAGACAGAAACAGCCCCTCATGGCCCCCCACACCCAGGCCACACCGATACACCGAGTCACTCCCTGCATTAAAGCACACACACATGTACACACACGTGTGCACACATGTGAAGCACAGCCCCGGACATCCTAACTCCCCATGTGCACAACCACACACTCAGACACTCTTTGACTTTAAGCACAGCTGCTGACATCCTCACCCCTCATTCACACACACACACTCACGCACGCACGCATGCACACACACTTCTTTTGACTTAAAGCACAGCTGTAGCCATCCCACCAGCCATACACACATGCCTACAAGCGGACTCACACACACACACTCCAACACACAGCCCTGCGATCCACCGGAACCACCGTGGCCAGCGATCATTGAAGAATGACGGCCTGAGTAGTGTGGCGAAGGGGGGGTTGCCCTGAGGCCTGGGCCGCGGGTCACACAACAGGGGACATCATTCCCATGAGGAAAGGGTCAGGCAGACCCTGAAGGGGCTCCGTTGGTCTGAACGGTTCTGCCAGGTAAGGGAGATTCAATACATGCAGGCCAGAGGCGGGAGCCGGCTAATGGCCGAGGCCGCCGATGGCCGAGAGGGCTGGTCAGCAAGGAGGGGAGGCTCGACAATTGATGTGACTCGGGGCTGGACAAACGATGGCGCATTTGGCTGGAGCCGGCTCGGGGGCCACAGGCCAGAGACCAGGTGGCCATTCTCGCCTCTGTGGGGAAGGGGCCAGAGCGGGCGGTGTTGCAGCAGGGTGGGTTTCCCAGCCTGGCTCCGCCATGCATCCTGCCTGGCGTGTGTGTCTTGGGGTCTTTGTATGTGTGAGTGTGCATGCGAGTGTGTATGTGTTTGTGCACACGCACGTTTATTTGCGATTGTCAGTGTGCACCTACCTCCGTAGAACTTTGCATCTTCAGGACTCTTGGTGTGCATCTATGCGCACACCTTTGTGTGTGTGTGTTTGCTTCTGGGTGTGTATATACATGCCCACCCACAAAGTGTTCAGGCACCTTTCTCGTTGGACCCTGTGCACCTTTGTGTCCAAGTGTGCATGTGTATATCAAGTGTGTACAGACCTTCTTATTGTGAGATGCTATGCTCTCTTGTGTACTTGTATTTTTTTTGGCATTGGGGTGAAGGTTGGGGTGAGGGAGAAAGCATGGATCTGGCTCTGAACTCCCAGCTCTCCGTTCATCTGGTGGCCCATGAGGCTGTCTTTGTGCATCCGTTTGAGCCTCTGTCTGGGTAGCGGCGGGTGTGGGATTGTGTGCTTGCCTGCTCCAGAGTTTGAATATCTGTGTGTTCATAATAGCATCTCCCTCTGAACATGGCTGTGGGTGGGGTGGGCCAGACCAGATGAGGGGGACATCTCCCTGAATCTCATCCTCCCTCTGGAGGGAGTCACACAACCCATGCTGGGTCTGGCTGGGACCCAGCAGCACGGCACAGTGTGGACCACCCCTCCTCCTCCTCCTTCTCCCCCCATGACCTTTGAGCACAGCAGCCCCAAATACATATTTATCAGAGGGGCTGTGGGGACCAGCCCCTCCCCCACCACTCCCCTCAGGGCCCAGCCTGCCTGGCTGCGGAGAAATTAACCTTGTGACACAGGAGCTCGCTGACACCCCGGCCCCCTCCCCATCCACACAGCACATATGAGCATGGGTGGGTGTGTGTGAGAGAGAGACAGAGAATAGGTACTCATTCCAGACTGGGAAGGCAGCAGCAGCAAAGGGAAGAGAGAGACACAGGTATACACATATCCACGTCACCCCTGACACACATGCAGCACATGTACACACACGCACACTCTCCGAACTACAGAGGCTACATAAGTCTTGAACAGATGCACGGGCAAATTTTGAAATAGATATACATGCAGACACAGGCCGTGGTTCTGAAACAGACACACAGACAGATTCTCAAACATGTGATAGGCATGTGCACCTGTGGGTCCTGAGACCCAGGTACACATAGCCTTGGTCAGAGATTCTCTTAGAAAATGCATGGATACTAAAGCCTGCTGATCCACACAGACATTTGCGCACATATCTCCACAGATGCCTAAATGGACACACCAGATTTGGAAACAAGGATAAGCACAGACTGACACACGGGTGTGAAAGCCCAGATGTCCATGCACGCACGTGGGTACCGAGACATCACAGGGCAAGACAAATGCCAGAACACCGGGGTTCTCTGCATGTGGAGATTTTTTTTTCAACAGAAAAGGTACAAACACAGATACTCAAACATGGCGGCATCCCAGCCCACATGCCCACGGGTGCACACGTTCAGAGGTTCATGAGGAAGCCAGAGATGGTGACCGGAAGGGGTATGTCCTGAGTTATAGCACACAAACATTCCCCACTTTAGACTTGTCCTCTTAGAGCAAAATGAAAATGGGTAGGTGCTCAAGTCTGAAAATGTTGTTCATGGAATGAATCTACTCATCACACAGGAACTGAGCCTTACGTGAGCCAGGACCCGTCTTAGAAGATGGGAGGAAGTGATTTATAGGACAGACCTGGGCCTTGCTCTCCAAGAGCTCTGAGCCGACAGGATGGGCACTGATGGGCCTCCGTATGTAGTTAGTTATAGCATTGGGGAAGGACAGGAAGAAGGGGCTGTGGGGGGATCACGGGAGATCCTGGTTTAGATTGGTGGGTCAGGTGTAACAACTCTGAGGAAGTGACATTTAAGCAGAGTGTTAAACACAACACACAGATTCTAAATGTGCACACACATCGAAACTCACCAAGGCCGCACAGGCATAAATAACACAGGACACAGATGCCGCCACCTGCACCCCGCTGTGCCTCGATGCCCCTCTAGAAAACTCCTTTGGTGAGAAAGGGGGTCCCCCTGTCAGAGGCCCAGATGTCTGGGTTCTGACAGAGGTGGATGGAGCATGCTGGGGTTGCGCCAAGCGGGAGGCTGAGCTGCCCAGGAGAGTCCAGGGGGCTTCACTGAGGAGGTGCCGTGGAGAAGGGTGGGCAGGGTCCAGAGGAAAAAAGGAGGCAGAGGGCTTTCCAAGTGGAGCCACTCACCTGTGCACAGGCACGGAGGTGTGAGCTCATGTGGGACGTCACTGGACCAGCAGGTGTGTGCAGGGAGGGTGAGAGATGAGACCTGACATCACTGGGAAGGGCCACGAGGCTCCGGCTTTATTCCAGGAGCACCGCGTAGTGCGGAAGGGTTTTGAGGGGGACTTGATGGGATGTGAGCAGGATACTAAGTCAGGGATCCCTAGGAGTCTGGTGTGGAGGAGGGCCAGGAGGAGAAGGGGGAGACCTGGAGGAGGGACCCCTGCCCTGTCCATCTACTCTGGGAACGCTGGACGAGGCCTGGCCAGGGAGGTGGCACAGACTGCCTTCCCCTTGCTCCCAGCCCCGTCTCTTGGCCACTGGGCAGAGTCAACAAGCTACAATTTGCCCCAACATGGAGCTTTGCTGGGAGGTGGAGGTCAAGGGTTACAGTCCCCCTTAGGAACCGCCAACGCTCTATTGTTTTGTGAGACCTCCTGTGGCTAGGCCTGAGCTGGGAGCCAGGGCACACGGATGAGCCAGACCCTTCCCTGACCCAGAGGAGCCCCCAGTCTGGGAAGGTGGACCCTAACAAAGCCTTGTCAGGGACTCCAAGGGTTTATTTATTTTTTTTTTTGAAGTTTTTATTTATTTATTTTTTTCCCCAAAGCCCCAGTAGATAGTTGTATGTCATAGTTGCACATCCTTCTAGTTGCTGTATGTGGGATGCGGCCTCAGCATGGCTGGAGAAGCGGTGTGTCAGTGCGCGCCCGGGATCCGAACCCGGGCCCCCACAGCAGCGGAGCGCACGCACTTAACCACTAAGCCACGGGGCCGGCCCTCCAAGGGTTTATTGAAGGCTTCTTAAGCTTGTTCTTAGAGAGCGAATGGGTCAGAAGGCCCCACAGGGTATGTGGGGAAGGAATGAGGACCAGGGAGCCTGGTCTTTGAAGATGAGACCAACCCTCACCTGCCACAGTGAGAAAGCCTGTGGTTCCCCCCATCACACTTAGAACATCTTCCTTATCCTAGAAGCCCTATGTGATCTGGCACCCTCCCACCTGTTCAACTTCTGCTCCTTTCCTCCTGCCTTCTGAAGCTCAGGCTACTCTGACCTTCTTATTCCTCAAACACACTAACCTTGTCCCTGCCTCAGGGCCTTTGCACCTGCTGTTTCCTTTGCCAGGAAAGCTCTTACCCCCACACTTCATTTGGGCCGCTGCTCAAAACCTACCTTCCGTGACAGACCTTGCCTCACCTCTTGGTCTAAACCTACCCCTTCACCTGCTTTATTTTCCTTCTTAGCTCCTGAGTATATATTCTTGTCTCTTGTATCTCTCCCTCCACTGAAAGATGAGGGCCATGAGGGCAGGAACTTTGTCCTGTTCACGCTGTAACCACAGTGCTCAGCGCACAGGAAGTGCTCAGTGGATGTTTGTCAGATGAACAAGATCCAGGTCCCCTGTCATCCTAGTTGCCCAGTATAATGGTGGAGCTGGACATCTACTGCGTCAGACAAGGGTGGAGGGAACTCACCTTCCAGGGGGCTGCACCTACCAGTGCTGTAGGGGGATCGGCAAGTCAGGCCACCTCCTCCTGAGCCTTGAAGCAGCCAGACTCCAAACCTATCATCCCAGGCCTGTGCGCTCCACTGCCTCCCTCATGACGCTCCCCTCACCCCAGCAAACTCATCTTCGTCCCCCATCATCACGTCTGCTCACCCCTCACACTGCTGCCCTTCTCCCCTTTCACCCCCAACACACACTCTGACGGCCCTGCCCCCAGCCAGCAGGAGGGAGACCCCAGACTGTGGTGTCGCACATCCTGCTTCCAGTCCCGGCCCACGGCCAGCGGCGAATCCCGTCACTCCTTTCAAGCCTCAACTTTCCTCTTTGGCAAAATAAGGTTTTTGTGGGGATGAAGAGTGATCGTGTGTGACGATGAGACTAAGAATAGCTGCTGTTTATCGAGTACCTGCCAGGTATTAGGCGTTGTGCTAGCAGCTTTGAACTTTTTTTCTTTTCATTAAAAGAAAAGGAGGAATAAAAGCCGAGCATGGCGTATCCCTCGCGTGTCAGGCCCGGAGTGCAAGGCTGTGACTCACAAAGGTGAACATAACCCGCCTGCACAGAGCTTACTATTCCATGTACACATGCCCTCCTGGAGTACCGCGGTCAGAGGGTGGGGGCTCGTGCTCCCGTAGGCGGCCCCTTTCCGCAGAAGCCCCAAGGGATAGTTTGGAGGCCACTGAGGCAACAGCTCGCAGGGACGAGACACCAGCCCAGCCATCCCTAATTCCCCTTTACTAATCCAGTGGGAACTTCCATTGTTCCTCCCTGGATTGCCAGCAGGCACGGGGTCTGGCCTAGACTTGGTCTCAGGAAATGCTTATTGAATGAGTGAATGGAGGAATGAATGAATGAATGAACAAAAGAGCACACTGACCCAAGTGTCTTCATTGCGTTTGCTCACCCCGAGACAGGTTATCAGGGCACACCTTCTCCCTTCCCCTCCCACTGTGTTCCCTCTCACGGCTTTCGTGTCCTGCTCGCATATGTCATGCGTGGCTGCTCATCCTAACATCATTTCCACCACTCGCTTGCCCCTTCCTGTGTCAGGCCCTCTGCTAAGCTCGTTATAAGCATGGTCTTGTTGATTCCTCACACCGGTACTGTGAGGCAGCTGTTATTATTATCTCCATTTTATGTTTGAGCAAACTGAGGCTCAGAGAGGGGAAGTGACTTGCCCAGGGTCACACAGCGAGGCAGCGGCAGACCAGCTTTTTGACCACCATGCTCTTCTGCCCCACAGAAGCACCTGCTCTCTCACTAGTCCTCCGGCCTGCATGCACACTGGCTTTTGCAATTTTCTGCCTCCCAGGAGTGGGATGGCACGACCTAGGAGCCAGGAGCCCTAGCTTTGGTCCCAGCTGTGTCACTTTGGGAACATCCTTTCCCTCCCTCTGGGGCTTGGCTTCCCCTTCAGCGGTTCCTCCTGTCTGTAAGTCCTCAGCTAGTTTCCTGAAGAGGGGACAGGGTGCAGAATTCGCTTTGGTCCTACTCCGCCCTCTCTACTAGAGGAGAAACCAGAGGAGCGAGTGCTTCTTCACTCAGCAGACTTCAGATCCATTCACATTCCGGGGGGCACTAGACTCTGCTGAGCTTGGACACAGGGGGACATAAGACACATCTGGCTGGGAAAGGGAAGGGGGACGGACAAACACCACTCACTGTGTGCCCACCAAGCACCTAGCCACGGTCCTGCCAATGCAGGGTTCATTAGCCCCGCTTTCTGCAATTACAAATGTTAACTGATGTGACACATGTTCATTGTGAATAAATAGAAAATGCAGATATTCAAGGAAATGGGAAAAGAACCCACCATGACAATCTAGTTAAATGAAAAAAAAAAAAAATTAACGTCTTGATGTCTAACCTTCTAAATAGCTTTTTCTTTTTTAAAGATTTTTATTTATTTATTTTCCCCCCAAAGCCCCAGTAGATAGTTGCGTGCCATAGCTGCACATCCTTCTAGTTGCTGTATGTGGGACGCGGCCTCAGCATGGCCGGAGAAGCAGTGTGTCAGTGCGCTCCCAGGATGCGAACCCAGGCCGCCAGCAGCGGAGCGCGCGCACCCAACCGCTAAGCCACGGGGCCGGCCCGTAAATAGCTTTTTCTTAAACGGGAGTATGCCTGCAAGTTTACCCAAAGAACTTATTAAAATTCAGATGCCCGAGACCAAACTCAGAGTTCTGAGTTCTGCTTTAAACCTTTTTCTTTGGGAAAAATAAAGAAAGAGTGTGTGTGTGTGTGTGTGTGTGTGTGTGTGTTTCATAAAAATAGGATCATATGCTACATACCGGTTTATAACCTGCCTTTTTTCCTTCCTGACAATGGATTGTGAACATCGCTCCCTTGTCAATGAATTTATTTCAAGCATATTTTCTACAACTCCACAGCCCTCCTTTATGTGGCTGCTGTACCGTTGTCTTGTCGTACCAGTCCCCAGTCATAGGACATCTAGGTTGTTTTCCAGCATTCCTTGTTATAATTATCCCCAGTTAACAGACGAGGACATTGAGGCTTGAAGTCTCTTGCATGTGTGACAAGCCAAGGCGCCATCCAAGGGGAGCTGGGGGTGGCTTGGGTGCTGAGGACGGTTCCCAGCCTCACACAGGGTGGTGCTGAGGGGCCTGAGTGGAGGAGGGGCTTGAGTAGAAGCCCCCAGACAGAAGACACGTGACCTGTCAGAGGGGAGGTGGGGGTGCTTGAGGAGGAGACCACCCTCTTCCAGGCCCCCAGACCCAGGCACGTTGTGGCTTGAGCGCTGCCCCATCCGGCTCTCCCCAGCCCTCTGGCTGCCTCCGTCCCTGAGCCCACTCACCGCCTGCTCCATCCTTGCCAGCTTATCAATAGGTTAAGTGGTCAGGTCAGCGATATTGACCATTTGATTAGGACCTTGTCAGATCAATCCCTGGCTCATCTCACGGGCCTCCTCCCCTGCCCACTCCCCCACCCTGCTCTTCCACGCCAGAGAGCAGGTGGCTCCGGAAGCCTCTGCCCTCCCCACGCAGCACCCCAGAACCAGGAGCCCTTCGGCAAGTTCAGAGCAGGTGAGAGCAGCCTTGGCCTCACCATCTCCCATCCTAGTCCTGCCAGCTCAGGAGCTCAGAGTGCTGTCTCCAGTTCTGCCCCATCTTGCTTGCCTGGCCCCCCAGCCCCTCCCCCCTGTGGGGGCCCCTCCCAGCCCTCTGTCTAGGGGCAGGATTCCTGCATCCCCTCCTTGCATCCCGCTCTCTTTCTTGCAGTCATTAGATCTTGTTTGCTCTGTGTCCCCTGCCCCTCAGATCCAGTCAGATGCAGCTGCCCCCTCTTGGCTGTGTGACCTTGGGCAAGTGACTTCACCTCTCTGAGCCTCCATTTTCTCATCTGTATCATGGGGATGATACTAAATAGTCGTGAGGATTCTGCGAGATCATACCTGCAGAGCAACTAACCATGCCTGGTGCATAGCTAGCGCTCAGGAAACACCGGCTGCTCTCACTAAGGGCTGGTCTGCTGAACTTATCTGAGCTGATACATTTGTGGGGGCCAGTCGCTCTGGTGTATGTGGGCAGTCGGTGTGTGGGGCCAAGGGGCACTGTGGTCCTCAGGCCTGTCCCAAGCCCCAGCTCGGGGCCATCCCCCGTGCTGGGCAAGGCTGGGACCCCCAGAGGATCCAAGCCCCAACCTACCCTCCAGGTACCCACAGTCCAGCAGGCGGGTGGCAGACCGACCCCAGGACACAGCAAACCATTATACCGGCTGCAAGGAGAGCTGAGGGGCCAGGACCAGACGCTGAGGTTTCTTCTCTTCTCCGGTGAGCGTTGGCATCTTCCCCTTCTCTGTGGCACGGCTGCAAGGAGCATAGACTTTGGAGTCAGAGGAATCAGAGTTCAAATCTCAGCTCCTCCACTTCCTGTGCCAGGTCACGATGGGGCAACCGCTTCCCCTTCTGTCCCTCAGAGTCCCCAGCTGTGAAGTGGGGAGAAGGCATCTTCTAAATAGCTCCCACTCCCACCATCTTCCGGTCTCGAGGCACTGCTGGAATAGGGCTCCCCGCTCCCACAGGGCTGTCTCTCCCACGGGGAGATGGTATCTGCTTGGGAGAGGGGTCTGTCAAGGGCATGTGGGGGCACGAGGGCCTGGAAGACGGGATGAGGAGAATTGGAGGCAGATGGGCCAGGGGTGGTGCTGCTCATGGGCATCGCCACTGAGGGGGGCAGAGGGTGGAGACCAGCAGGGGCGCTGCTGGAGGGAAGCCCCAACGTGGGACACTTCCTCAGGGGAAGACCCCAGCCCTGAGGCGCTGTCTGACTCCAGGCCCCTGAGAGGCACGGGGATTCCCCCGCCTGCCCTGCCATCACTTACACCAATATTGACGGTTAATGCCGTGTCGCCACCGTGTTCAACACTCAGCGCGGCTAATTGTTTTGACTGGGAATCGGCAAGGCGATTAAACGCCATCGATTTTGCCCTGCGCGCTGCATCGATTTTTAAATTTCCTATTGATCCTGGCCCTAAATCTCCTTAACCAAGACCTCACCGTGGAGATGACAGCAGCTGATTAGCTCCGGGGTGGGGGGGAGCAGCTCCTGATGGGGGAGAAACCCCAGCTCCTCCCTCCCCCCAGGGACCAGAGGTCCTGGCCCCCTTCTGCTCCTGAAGATGGAGGCCCAGGTAGAGAGAGGGGCGTGGGGGTGGAGTTGGGCCGCCCATGTTCCTTTACCCGCTTCTTTCTTTCCCATTTGGGTTTTTCTCTGGTCTCTCTGCCTGTGGCTCCCTCCGCTCCTCTTCTCTCTCCGTCTGTGTCCCCCCATCTCTTCTCTTTCCTATCTGTCTATCATCCATCCATCTCTCTCTCTCTCTCTCTGTCTGTCTCTCTCTCTCTCTCCCCACTGTCTCAGTCCATCTTTTTGTCTTTCTCTCTTCTCCTCCTGAGCTCCAGTCCTGCCTTCACTAATTCCTTGTGTTCTTAGTTGTTCTGGTCCTCAGTCTCCCCATCTGTGCTGGCAGATTTGCCATGAGATAGAAAAGTAGTCGGCCAAACTTCAAGGTCCGTGACGATCCTGCCTAACCCCCTCTCGCCTCCCCTCTGCAGACTGTGCCCACAGGGACTCACAGATGTCAGATACAGATGTCAGACACAGATGTCAGACACATGTAGGCTTCCTGCCTGTGTCACCTCGCCCACAGAGCTCTCCCTGTCTGAGCCACGGCTTCTGATGTTGCTCACTCTCCACTCATCAGTACCGCCTGGTGGGAGAGTCTCCCTAAAATCCTGTGTCCTCTGGGAAGTCTCTCTTGATCCTACAGTCCCTGCCCTGTCTCTGAGTGCCCACAGCAAACCAGCAAGGGTGGTCTTTGTGCGGGTTCGGGCAGCTTTTCTAAGAAGACTACCTTCCCAGAAGGCAGGAAACCAGGTTTCAGCAGGTGGTATGCAGGCCCAGCTCTCTAACCAGCCCCACCCCTTGCCAAGCTGTACAGGATCCTAGGGAAGTCACGTACGTCTCCCCGCAGCCTCGCCTGCCACATCTGTAAAGTGGGGATGATACCAGCTGTCACTCTTCCTGTGGGGCTGCAGAAAGGCTCAGTAAACACTCTGGGGAGGGGTTGCCCATGTCCTGTTGTCCTCTCTGTCCTCTCCATCTTCTACACAACATGCAGCGGGACCTTTCTAAAGACAAACTGGATCCTGTCCCTCTCCCCAGCTGCTTGGACCAGGCCCTGCTGGATGCAGCCCCTGCTGTCTCTGAGCCTCATCCTTCCCACTTCTCTCGTTGAACGGTGGGCAGGCAAAGGCCTGACATTCTTTCCGCCCACTTGGCCCTCTGCCTGACTAAAGTTTGTTTGTCTGCCAGGCTTGCTCGGTGTTCGCATCCTCTGTAAGTCTTCCCTGACCTCCCCTGGGATTCTACAGCACCCTCTGCCTGTCCCCAGGTGTTGGTACCAGCTCTTTATTTAGTCTCCCCAACCTGCCTGTGAGCCTCCTGGTAGGCAGGGCAGAGACTTTATCTAGTCCATCTCTGCATCTCCCACACTTGGTCCAGAGCCCAGCTCAGATGAGCCTCAGTATTTGCTGATTAACCAAATGAGTAAATCAACAAACAAACATACGTCAGAAATATCATCATGACTTATTTTCATCTCCCCACAGCACACAGGCACCTAATAATGAGTCAACCTTTCAAATTTCTTTTTCGTTTGATCCTCCCAGCAGTTCTTTGAGATAGACAGTTTGTTAATTAATTAATTCCTCCCTCTATCCATTCGCTCAATCATCTGTCATGAACTTGTTGAGCGTCCTGTGCTTGCCGGGCCCTCTGCCAAAGGCTAAAGCTGGAAGACCAGTCCCTGCCCTTTAAGGAGCTTCCAGTCTGATGGGAAAAACAGGGCAGGCACCAGCATGCCCATTTATGAGATGGGAACACTTAAGCTCAGAGCCCAGAAATGACCACTGAAGGCAGCAAGTGGCCAGCAGGACCTGACTCCACGTTCACCAACTTGGGACGCCTGGTGATGTGAAAGGAGCAGGTCCCTCTCCTCGAGGGGTGCCTCATCCTGCATGAAGTGGAGACGTTTCTCGAATTCCTCGGGGTGCTAACTCCCCTTTCCTCTCTCTCCAGGTTCTCGACTGGACCGGGTTGGTGGCCTGAATGTATTAGCTTCGCTGCGTCTGCCCAAGAGGTAAGGGACACAGCCCAGAGCTTTACTTGTTGCTGTGCTCTGGGTCCTGTTTCCTCTCGAGGCCCCTGCTTTCCCATTCTCTTCCCTGGCCCCAGCCGGGGGGTCTGCCCTTCCTCCTTGTGCCTCTGCCCTCACGAGGTTAGTCTGACTAATTTGTGTTTTCATCCTCTGTGCATCCTGTGGCTTTCTGGCCAAACCAGAAAGTTCTGGTTCTGGGTGTAGGTGACCGTGGTGGTCTCTGCTGATGAGTGTTGGGGCTCGGGCTCAGACCAGCTTGGGGTCAGGCACACCTGTGTCTGAGTCTCTTTTCTGTCCCTTCTTAACCTCGAGTGACTTGGAATGGTCAGAGCCTCTATTTCCTCACCTATAAAAGGGAATAATATCAGAAGCCACCTTAAGTGCTGTCGTGAGGACAGAGGCTAGTGAGGCAGTTCAGATTCCAGCTCCAGAGCTGGGTGGCGCCAGCTCTGTCCTGTGCCAGCTGGGTGAGCCTCAGTTTCCCCATCTGTCAAAGGAGGGTAATAAGAGCACCCACCACACAGGATGTGAGGGTGAAAGCAGTTACTCTGTGAAAGCATGTAGCCTCAGGAAGTGGGAGCTCGAAATACAGCTGGAAGCTCCCCTGAGCAAGTAAGGATCCATGAGGTCCCTCCCTGGAGCCCACTGAGACTCCGGAACAGAAGTGGCAGTTCTCCAGCCGCTCAGCTCTGTGTGAAGTGGGCGTTCTGGGCCTCTGCTCCGGTGCTCGCTCCACTCAGCTTGTGAGGCTCCCCAGTGAGCATCTGGGGAGGGGGGATGGGGCCTCTGGGTGGAACCTCCCCATGCTGCCACCCCTATTCCAACCAGAGCAGCTTAACCCACAGGCCTCAGGCCTCCGGGGAAGTCTTTGGTTGCCCTCATCGGCCTGCTACCCGGGCCTCCTTGCTGCACCAGGGTCACAGACAGAAGCAGGTGAGAGCTGTAGCCCTGGGTTTGCAATCTGGTGTTGTAGGGACCGTAGTGGACTGGAAAATGAGTTGGTGGGGCGGGGCTGCTTTTCAGCTCCACTGACTGTTCCCCTGCAGAGAGGCAACCCCCACTTGCCAATTTTCCGATTTCTCAAGAGAAGCCAGAAATCCAGACTTTCATGTGAAATCTCCCAATTTTTAAACGTTGGCAACTGACGCAAAATTTAAAAAATCCCCTTGTGGTTCAAACCACATGTTTCAGGCAACCTTTGGCCCATAGATTTCTAGTTTTACAACATTTTAGTATAGACTTTCTCCCAGGAAAACACATCCCTACATCTACCCTATTGTGCTTCAACCTCAAGATGTTCACAGACCCCCTGAAGCTCATCCGTGGACCCTGTTTTAGCTGGTAAGGAACGTAGGAGTCTGAACTACAGGATGCGTTCTTTCTCCAGAGAACCAGACTGGTAGCTTTGCCGGAACTCTCATGTCCTCTGATGCTCTTGACGCTGAAAAGAGGGTCAAGGAGCTTCCAGGCTGCAGAATTCGTTTGGAGGCTAGAGGCTGGCTTTGAGGAATTCCTGAAAGTTGGGCTAACGTAACAGAGGCATTTAAAAGGAATTGCGTTTCAGAGTTGGTGGAGGTTGCAATCAGGTCTACGATTTTAGTTCTTTTTTTTTTTTTTTTAAAGATTTTATTTATTTATTTTTTCCCCCCAAAGCCCCAGTAGATAGTTGTACGCCATAGCTGCACATCCTTCTAGTTGCTGTATGTGGGACTCGGCCTCAGGACAGACAGAGAAGTGGTGCCTCGGTGTGCGCCCGGGATCCGAACCCGGGCCACCAGCATCGGAGCTCGCTCACTTAACCACCAAGCCACGGGGCCAGCCCTATGATTTTAGTTCTTTGTGTTCAAATAGATATTTGTTAAGTATCCAAGGCTTCATATGCCTGAAGTCGTATTTGGAGTCAACCCTGATAAATTTAGCAATGATACTACTAACAATGGATAACACTGGGGCTAGTTGTTGGTGTTTTGGTAGAAACTAGAGACAATTATACAGCAGAGAGATGTTTTGCTGATGGAGTCGGTAAACTGGCCTTGAAGGCTGTTACCAAAATATCTGAGTGGTTCAAGGAAAAGTTCAACCTCCCAGGGAGACACGTTTGAAGAAGGCCACACTCTCTTAGGTATATAATTTTGTTCCAAAACAACAATTACAACTCACGTTGCCCCCACCCCTCACTGTCTTTAGAGCCACAATTGGAGGGTGAGTGATTCCCCAAACGTGTCTGGAGGCCTCCTCAGTGCCCCGCTGGAAGCTGAAGCCTGGAGCCCTGGGATAAGCGAGACCCCCTCCAGGTCTTGGAGGTGCTGGGTCAGCCTCTGGTGCCCATGCAGCTCCCCCTCCTTCACTCCTTCTGGCCCCTCCTCTGGCTTTCCTCCTGCCGTGCTAGGGCCTTCTCTCCACTCTTCGTTGAGTTCACTCCTCCGCCTCCCTCAGATCCATCTAAGTCTCCCAGACCTCCTTGGGCTGGGTTGCCCCAACCCCATTCTTCCTTTCTGAGCACTGTTACCATATCTGATCATAATCATTATCATTAGAGCTTCATGACGGGTTGGGGGGGGGGGGACTTCTCTGTTTGTCCAGCACGTCTACGCCCAGTCCCTGGCACAGTGTAAATGCTCAAGGAGTAGTTGTTGAGTGAATAAATAAGTGAGCACACAGACACATGAACCCATAGCCATCCATTTATTCCTTCAGCCAACATTTCCTGGGGGTTCTCGCAGGCCAGGCCTTGTGCCTCAATCTGGTGACGCAGAGGGGAGGCAGACCTGTGTGGCCTGAGGGTCCTCCAGGCTGGTGGGGAGACAGACACAAACACGACTAACCTGAACTGGTGGGTCTGCAAGGTGCTCTCAGGAAAGAGCAGGATGTGATGACCCACCAGGAGGGCCTCAGGCAGTCTTTGGGAGGAGGAGATGGTAAGGGGGCGCCTGAAGGGTTAGGAGAAGCCAAGGAGTAAGTTTGAGTGGGTGGGTCATTATTGGGAGCTGTGGAGGCTGGCCGGGCCTCAGAGTCCCCACGGCCAGCTACTGTCCACTGGGCATCCGAGGCCCTCCCAGTGCTGGGCAGGAGCAGGGCTGTGTCCCCACCTTGTCTCTCCCTCCCTCTGTCCTTCCATCCTTCCGCAAAAACTCCGTGGCCTTCCGTGTGGATGGGACCCTGGGGTCACAGAGGTGATTCAGATACAAGCACCACTTCGTACCCAGGGCACCTGCGTACTCCGAGGGGGGTCTGGAATTCCTGGGAAGTAGGAGTTTAGCCATGGGGGCAAGGCTGCCGTTGGTGGGTCTGGTGAGGTGACTTGGAGAGAACCTGGGGCTGAATAACGAGAAGGGACGTTGAGCTGCAAGGTGGGCACTTCTCCTGTGGGCAAGAGTGTGGGTGTGGTGGTGGGATGCTCCAGGATCAGAAACGCAGGTCTGTGTGGCAGCTCAGGTGTTCTGCAGACAAGAACTAAGAAGCCAGTAGGTGGGGTTAGGGATTTTCCCTATCCCCCAGGCCATTTAGCCACCCTTCTGATTGCACCTCTGGCGGGGGCTTTGGCCGCACAAATAGGGTGTGTGCTGTTGCAGATGCGGCTTGGGGGTGGGGTGTGCTGGGTGGAGCTTCTGTGTAGGGGTGGCTCCTTGGATGTAGGTGGGTGGGCCGGCGTGCCCCACAGGGGGGATCCGTTGGGCGTGGCTGTGTGAGGCTGTGCGCAGGGCTGTGCTGCTGCAGGCTGTTGGCCGGGCTGCAGGCTGTGGCACCTCTCACTGCTGTGGAGTCAGGATGCGAGGGGCTGTTTGCCATTGTGGGGTGCTGGCAGGTGGCGAGAGATTGCTCAATCCCTTTGGCTGCCTTTGCTGTCACCCGGTGAGCGGAGACAGCTGTCACCCACCCAGGATGGGGAGTGTCTGTCAGCCATGGGTTGGGGCATTACAGATGTGGAGGAGGTGGAAGTCGTGCACATCTCTCAGCAGCTCCGGGATCGATGGGTCCCTGGCAGCCCTGACAGTCCCAGAGCAAATGAAGGCCCAGATGCCCACTATCCTGGCCAGCATGGAGCCCCAGGGCCCGAGGGCAGGCACTTGGCCTTGACTCCAAATAGAGGGCAGGGTGAGGGCCAGTAGGCAGAGGCAGGCTGCAGAGCCCGACCCTAGATGTTTTTAGCAGCCTTTGTTGGAAGTCATGGTGAGCGCCCCCACCCCCACCCCCACCCGGGCATTGTCCAGCTCGTGTTTCCCTGCGGGTCTCTGCTTCTGGTTTCCTTCCTCTCCTCGTCCTCACCCTGGGGCTCCACCCGCTGTCATCCTCTTCTTTTTTCCTTTGCTTGGTCTTCATCCGTGTCTTGGCCTCTCCATTCCACCCCTGTTGCCTCCTTTTTCTCTGAGCTTGGACCGGTGTTCTGTCCTCTGTTTAGGGTGTATATGGGTCCACGTCTGGCTTTCTGTCTCCAGAGAGAGCCATACGGAGATGTGGACCTGGTGGGGTTGGGGAGAGGGGGGCGAGGAAGAGAAAAGGAGAAAATGCCCTTGAGGGAAAAGCAAGAAAGGAGGTGCCCCCCACCCCCGCCCCAGCCACTCAGCCTCTTGGGGCACATGTGGACAGGAGGGCCAGAGGGGTCATCTGAGAAGAAGGAATCAAGAAATATGCCAGAGAGGAGTAGAGTGTGAGAGAGACTTGGGGAGCTTCAGAGAGCACCCCACGACAGAGAAATGCCTGGAGAGAAGGAGCAATTGAGAAGAGCGGACAAAGAGACACGGAGAAAGCAAAAAGTCAGCCGGGAAAGCAGAGTAACTCTGAGACAGTTAGGAAGAAATAGAGAGAGAAAGAGAGAGCGCCTGCGAGCGTGAGGGCAAGAGAGCCTGCCGGTGAGAGATGAAGGCCACCAGGCTTGGGGGGAGGGGGCAACAAGAAAGATGGGGCAAGGGCAGCCAAGGAAAGTGGGCACGACTGTGGGGTGGGAAGGACGCGCCCCACCCCTGGTATCTGGGGACCCTGCCCCTCACCAGGCCACTGTGCTGGATAGAGTGTAAGGAACTTGGCCAAGGCCCCTGGTGTGTGTGTCCCTGTGTGTGGAGGAGGAGGGTGACAGGGAGTGTGGCAGGAGGGATGTACTGCTCCCACTTGCGCTTGTGATCATGAGCCCAGTCTACTCCGAACCTCCCTGCAGCTGCCCCAGACCATCTGTGTCCATACATGCTGTCCCCTCCCTGCCTCGGCTCACAGGGGCCCAGAGGACTGTGGGAAGGGCGTGGGCACCCCTGGCTTCTGGCTTGGAGGGTGGGGAGAAAGCTGTGTGTGTGTGTTTGTGTGTGTGCGTGTGAGAGAGAGAGAGAGAGGAAGGGAGGGAGGGAGGGGGGGAGGGAGCTCACTCTGGATCTGATCTCCTTCAGCCCCTCTCCAGCTTTGCTGTCCCAGTCTCTCCTGCCTTATCAACTTCCCTCCACCTCTATCTGCATGTCTCTCAAGGTCCGTCTCACCAACTGTCTCACTTTCCCTGTCTCCTCTCCTGTCTCTCTCTTTTATCTCTCTGGCTCCCTGCCTCTTCTCATTTTCTCAGCCTTTCTGTTCCTCTCTGTGGATTGTTCCCATTCTCCCATTCTCCCCTTCTCCCTCCCTCTTTCTCACTCGCTCTCGAGCTCTCTCTGTTTTCTAGCTCTCCCTGTCTCTGCCCCCATTCTCTCTTTATCTGCGTCTTCTCTGCGCCGCTCCATCACTGGGTTTTCAGCTCTGTTGTGTTCTCGCTCTCTCTCTTTCTGTCTCTCTGGTCTCTGTTTCTGTGTCTCTCCATCGGGCCCTCCCGTTTTCCCTTCCTCTGCTCTTTTTCTCTGCCTTTGCCTCCCGTCTGTGTCTCTTTCATCTTCTGTCTCTCACACTCTCTGTGGGTCTCTTTCTCGCCCTTGTCTCTCCCGGTCTCTGGCCGTCCATCCCTGTCTCTATGTGTCTCTCGCGCTCCCCCTCCCTTCCTCTCTTTTTTTCTGTTTCTAACACCCACACTCACATCCTACCTCAGGAGTAATTGCTTTTGTCTGGGTTGGACTGGACTTGTGGTGGGGGGAGGGTGGGGGGAGCGGGTGACGCTGGGGGGGTTGGGAGGGACGGAGGTCGCTTGGTGGAGTTGAGGTGGCCTCTGTCCACCAAAGCAGGGGGTGCTGAGGAGCAGAGGTCTGGCCACCCAAGGGGGAGGGGAGAGGTGGCCCTGGGACCATCCTGGCAGGGGTCTGGGGCCTCTGTCAGGGAAGGGAAGAAGGCAGGCAGGCCCTCACATTTGGATTTGGAGAGGATGTAGCGATAAAACCGGCTAGCCAACATTGAATTGGCAGGTTCTGCTGCCTCAAACCCTCCCCCACTCAGAGACCCTCCCCTCCCAAACATCATAGTGTGCACCGAATCACCATGACACACATGGGGACACACCCAGAGCCTCCGACCCACTCGTGGGGACAATCTTAGCCATTGGCACACAGGGACACGCGGAGTCACGTAGACACACAGAAAACACACAAGATCTCTGACATTCATAAAAAAGAAAGAGCCTCCGATACACACACCTACAGCCACCCACCGACACAGGCACAGAATCACACATGCAGACACGTGGGGACTCGCTCCACGGTCCCCAGACACTCACAGAAACATCCGTGTTCAGACACAATCAGCCAGGGCCTCACACATGCCAACACACGCAGATTTCCTGGAACACAGAAACATGCAGCTACCACATCACCTGGGGACGGGGGGTCACTGAGATGCTCCTGGGAACATATCCATACTTCCCTGAGGGACAGACAGATTTGCATACACACATTCAGACATTTGGGGACACCTAGAATGGAGGAGACATTCATGAAAGTACACACACATAGAGCCACCAAGGCCCCTGGGACACACCCACAGACTGGTGGTCACACAGACTTGACTTAGTAGCTGAGACATGTGGGGACACACAGTCCCAGAGTCCCACAGCAGAGCATAAGGACTCAAAGATACACAGCCACCCAGGAACACAGGGGACATGCGCACACCCTACACATATGGCAACTCAGACAGCACAGCCCTCTCCTGGAACCTCCTGTCCGAAGCCTCACAAGCCCCTACCCCCAACACAGGTGCAGGCCGGGCCCTGGGATGAGGCCACGGCAGCTTCTGCCCACAGATACCCCAGGATGGGGCAGCCAGGGGCTCTCTGGGTGGGCAACAGGCTGCCTGGGGGTTGCCCCACTGTTCTCAACACCCACTCACCCTTGCTTACTCCAGCACCCCCCTAGGCCTTCCCCACCCCATTGGCTCAGGACAATGTCTCCTTGGCCCCCCAGGTGCCCCCTGCCCACCTCCCAGAGGTCCATCCCTCTCATACCTTCAAAGGGCCCCATCTCCCTGAGCTGCTCCCACCTGAGGAGATACCTGCTTTCTCCTAGGGGGACTGTCCCTCAATGTATCCCAGCCCCTTACCTGCCAGTGTGACCCCCGGCCCCATCTGGTTCCCTGCCCACTCCCGTACTCACCCCCTCTCCTGGCTGTCCAAGCTCTCAGCCTCCCTAAGCTCTCCCGCTGTAGGGAGGTGGGGGGCCCTGGCCCCTCAGAGGCGTGGGTAAGGGGTACATGGGAGTGGGGGGCCTGGGTGCGGCTCCGAGAAAGGGAGGCCAGGCAAGTGGGGAGAGAGAGAGAGAGGCAGAGGCAGGCAGGCAGCCAGCCGGCTTTATATCCCTGCCGTATTGATCTACCATGTCACAGCCCCGGTCGATAGCCAGCCGAGAAAGAGAAGGAGAGAAGGGAGGGGAGGTTTGGGGGAGGGCAGCAGGACCCCTATAGTCCTCGGCCCATCTGGGGCTTCCTTGGCAGGCTGTTGGGGACATGTTCTAGCCGGCCCACCCCCGCAAAAGAGGCCCACCCATCCTCCCCCTCTTCCTCTTGGCTGCGGCCCTCTCCCTGAGAGCTGCCTGGGTAGAAGAATTTAAGCACAGATCTGCCCATTTCTTTCTGTCTCTGGCAGCTCTTCATCTCTCATGGGCACAGGCTGTGGGGGTTGGAGAGGGGTTCCCAGCTGTTCACTGCCTCAGCTCCTCTCTGCCCTCCACAGTTGGGCTGGACAGGTGGGAGGCCTGGAGGCAGTGTGGTGTTTGGGGACCAGCAGGAGTGCGAATCCTCCTTCTTTGCTGTGTGAACATGGGCAAGAGAGAACCTCTCTGACACCCTCTTCCCCAACCATCGCCAGCCAGGCGCTCAGGAGGGCCCTGTCCATGTCAGTTTCCAGCCCTCTCTGACTTGAAGTTCCACCTCGAAGCTGTGCCAGGCCCGTGCTAGAGACAGACCACATTTAGAATTTCTTTCTCCTGGTCCTCCCACCCCACTGGCCTGAGAGAGGAGCAAGCTCAGCCTCTCTTCTCTCTCCGTAGAACCTTCTACCACTTGTCTCCCCCGCCCTCCCCCCCATGGAGGAAGCCTCCCCTGACCTGGGCGGGGAAAGGAGGGATGTCTCTATGGGTAGGAAGGAGAGAAAAGGGAGAGGTTCTGGGATCGTGCTGAGAACCCTGGGGCTGTGCCTCCATCCTGGATCCCAACCCTGCTTCTGTCTCCCCTCTCTGGGCCTCAGTTTCCCCCCACCCCCACCCACCCCTGCCCAAGCTCGAAGGATCTGTATGGTTGTGGGATCCACAGGGATTGGTGCAGATGGGAGTCAGGGCCATCCGGAGGGTGCTACCAGGACCAGAGGGTGCCTGCTGCGCCTCTCTCAGCCAGGACTGCCTGGGTCCCAGGTGCGTCCCCCAGCCCCCACCTCCCCGGGGCTCCAGTTCTTTGTCTGTCCAGATCCTCCTCCTCTCCCAGCCCAGCCTCCCAGAGAGGTTGAGGAATCACCTTAGCCTTGACCGGAGGGGGAGGGCAGAGGAGGGGCAGGCTGGCCCCACCCCTGCCTCCTGCCCATGGCCATCCACACAGCCCCTCTCCTCCCTGCTTCCCTGAGTACCAGGCCACCCCCCCAGCGTCGGGCCGCTGCTCCCTTTGTTAGGAAGGGGGAGGGGAAAGAGCTGAGCTGAGGGACGTGGCCTGACCCCCGACCTCTCCCCTTCCCTCCTCCCATCTGGGTCCCCAGAGGCTCAGAGCCCCCTTGACGGACAGTTCTGACCATCAGCCAAATGGCTCTGGGAGTGAGCAGGGGGCCAGGTAGGGGGGAGGGGACGAAGGCCTGGCCAGGGCCCTGAGCCCACCAGAAAGGGGGGCGTTTCATGGGTTGGGGAGGCCCTTAGGACAAGTGGCAGGGAAGATGGGCACTCTCTGGGGGGAGACTGACTGAACTGGGGGATGTGGAGGCAAAGTGGAACTCAGCCCAGAGCCAACAACTCTGGACACCCTATGGGTAGGGGCCTGGCCTGGGCAGACGCCCCCACCCCGCCCCCACCCAGCCTGCGGCATTGGGAGTGCAGCGAGTTTTAAAAAAAATTAAAAGAAAAAAAAAATAACAGGAGCAAGAGAAGCTGGGGGAAAAAATATATAAGAAAAAATATAATAAGAACTAAGCGGTGGCTGCAGGAGAGAGAAAGGGCAGGAGGCGGGGAGGGGGGCGCAGGGGGGAGGCCAGCTCGGGCCCTGGTCGCTGCGGAGGCCCAGCCGCCGGCCTCTGCGCTGAGCCCTCCGCGTCCCCCCTGCCGGCCCCCTCCAGCCCCGATCGATCCAGTTTCTTGGCAATAAAGCATTTTTATTGTCAGCTGCCCTGAATGCCAAATGTGAGCCTGGTCCTGCTCCCCCCTCAACCCGCTTCCTCACCACCCCTCCCCCAGCCCTCCTCCACCCCCTCCCCACCGCCCCCCACCGCAGAATCAGCATCGTCCATCACCAAGACCCCCTCCTCTTCCTCCTCATCCATGTCAGCCATAGTCCTGTGCCTCCTCAATAATCCACCAAGCCCCCTCCCCAGCTAGGCTGCTGGGCCCCCCTCCCTAGCCCCAAACCTGCAGGGGAGCAAAAAGGTGGGCTCTGGGTGAGTGGTCTTGAGGGGTGCAGGGATGGACAGGAGGTTTTCAGGATGGGCAGGGAGGGAGATGATGGCCACAGGTTGAGGGAGGCGTGGGCAGAAGTCAGGAGAGCAGACACCGCCTGCAGCACGCTGGCCAGCAGGGCACAGGAACAGGTGGGGAGGCAGCCCAGCCCACTGCAGTCCTCCAGGGCCTGCCCTACCCCATCCACACTGAACTTGGGCCCTAGTCTCCTCTCCATCTTGGGGAGGCAGCCGGGGTGGGGAAGAGGTAGGCCGGGGTTGGACACCCCTCCTGCGTACCCTCTCAGCTGTGCTGCAACAGTCCCCCAGGGCTGGGGACAAGGCCACACACACCACAGGACTTCTGGTGTGAGGGCCAGAGCAGAGGATGTTGGGGAGCAATTGATAGAAGGCCCTGGTGGCCCCACCCGAATCGCTCCTCCTCCCCCTTTCTGTTCTCTCCTTCTCTTTGTCTCTCTGCTTTCTCCGTCTCTGTCTCTGTCTCTCTCTGTGTGACTCCGACTCTCCCTTTCTTGCTGCCTCTTCCTCCAGAGATTTAAGATCCCCCACACCCTTCTCTGTTTCACCTGCATAGGCCCCAGTTATTCTTTCCCTGCACCCCCTTTCTCTGCCCTGTGGCATGCTTTCCCTCCGACCCTTCCCACCCTGCCTGTCCCCACATCCCTGTCTCAGTCCACGTGTCTCTTGGTTTATTTCCCCTCCCACAGCCGTGAAAATACACAGAGGCCCAGGTCCCAGGAATGTCACCAGAAAGCACAGGGAAAAGATCTCAAGCCCCTCTTTCTTTTGGGGGCATCAGTGTCTAGAGGAGTTAGAACGTGTCTCCATGTGGAGAGAGGGAACTGGAGAACTGGAGATTGGGTCCCACAGACTCGCTGTGACACTGTGAGCAGTGGCTTCTCCTCTCTGAGCCTCAGTTTCCCCCTCTGGGTCATAGCCGCCATCTCAAGGAGTCAGTGAACGAGGAAATGTAAGGTGTCTGGCAGATAAGATTACTTGACAAATGGCCATCTCCTTCTCTCTTGTTCTTCTCATCTCTGACTCTTGCTCATCCCCTGGGTTTCAGCTCTTTCAAGCTTTTATATCTGAAGAGCATTTTTCCCCAAGCACCGTCAATATTCATTATCTTTTTGGATCCTCACCACTACCCTGTAAGGAGGAATTATTATTTTGATTTTACAGAAGTGGAAACTGAGGCTCAGAAGACTCGAGTCCTCTGCCTTAGGTGCTTGTCCCCATGAAGGATCCATTTAACTCATGCATTCCACACGTCTGAGCACCTGCTGTGTGCCGGGCCCTGTGCTGGGCCCTGGGGATAGAGCTGGGAACAACACTGGCACAGCCGACTTTCATGGAGTGACAAACTAGAGGGGATGCAGATCTTTAAGTGTAATTACCAATTCAATGCAAAATCAGAAACTGTGATAACCCCTCCCCCTGAAATTGTGATAGGGAGCCCACAGAGAGAGGGCAAGACATTTAAGCTGAACCTTGAAAGACAAGTGGGATTTAACCAGACCAAGAGCCTTCCAGGCAGAGGGAGCGGCACATGCAAAGGACCTGGGGTTGGACAGAGCTTGGTTTGAGGAAGAGAGAGGAGGCAGCATGGCTTGGAGCAGGGTAGGTGAAAGGGAGAGTGATGGGGGAAGAGATGGGAGGTGTGGGCAGGGGCCAGATCACACAGGACTCTGTAGGCTGGGTTAAGGGGTTTGGATTTTATTCCCAAATGGAGGGAAGCTCCTGAAGAGTCTTAAGCAAGAGAGTGACTCAGTCTGATTCGTTTTAGAAAGATTCTCTCAGGCTGCCAGGGGAAGAGGAGACTATCGGGGTCAGGCATGGGGGCAGGAAGACCTGCGGGGAGGAGGCCCCTGAAGTCATCCAGGTGGTGACTGGAGAGTGGAGGAATCAGAGAGCGCTTTTGGAATTGGTCCTGATCTCCAGGCTCAGAGAAGTGGAGTTGCCGATCCAAGGTCACACGGCTGGTCAGGCGGAGTGAGGGTCTGACCCCGCACACACCCGAGCTTTTCCTCTCACCAGGACAGGGGCTGCTTTTTCTCTATGAGGCTGGGGAAGCCTCTGGGAGGCAGAGGGCTGGTTTGCATCGATTTGGTGTTCTCCACGCGAACCTCAAAGTGCCTGGTGTTTTCGGCGCTGAGGAGAAGTTCATTGCCAGACAGAGGTCCTGCATGGAGCATGTGAGAGGCCTCCACGGAGGTGAGCTCTGAGCGAGGTGCGCAGGGGGCGAGTGGGTCCAAAGGTATCGGCTACCCTCACAGCTGGCCTGGCTGTGTGAGCTTGGAGAATGTACCAGGCCCAGGGACGCTGTTCATTGTGCATCCCAGCATGGCCGTGACTCAAGGCGGGTACCAATGTGAAACCTCTTAGCGAACAGTTCATATTGTCAGGAGGCCATAACTCGGTCTGGGATGGGAGACATGAGGATGTCTCAGACGGCAAGCCCAGGTCCAAGCCCAGTGTTTCCTGCCGAGCCAAAGGGAAGAGGTACGCAAGGGTCTGGGGGAGAGGTAGAGCGTGGTGGATGGCAATGTGGACTTTGGAGTCCAAATACCTGGATGCTAATCCTGGTTCTACCTGTGTGACCCCAGGCAAATGATTCAACCTTGCTGAGCATCAGTTTCTTCATCTGTAAAATGGGCATGTTGACAATGGTTCTTTTGTAGAGTGTTGAGAAGATTCAATGAGAAAGTGCACAGAGGGTGTTTCTAACCAGTAGGTTCAGGGCTCTTCCTTTTATTGTCTAAAGCAGAACTCTTGGTTCCCTGTCCCCGAGCTCCTCCAGGGGCTTGTCCCCATCTCAGTAAATGGTTGTCACACCCAACGCCTACCCATCTCCCTTGATCCCTCACTTTCCTTCAAGTGTCCAGAGCTCGGAGTTTGCTTCCATGACGGCAGGGACTGTTTCTCATATGATCTGGGCCCACCTGATTCCATCAGTTAAGCTCCTCTGAATAAATGTTTGTGGAGCATCCCCTGCAGGCAGGGCCCTGAGCAGATGCTGTTCAGAGACCACACAGTTCTGGAAGAGGCACAGAGAGGTTGAGTGGCTTCCTTAAAGTGACAGAACAAGGACTCAGCAGGCTCCATAGAGACTGAGAGAGGCTCAGGCCACTTCTAATTCTTGGGCCTCCCAGTGTGCTAAGAATGAAGGAATGCCAAAATGGAGTTACAGACTTGTGCTCTTAGCAACAACAACAAAAGGCCAAATTAACTGGGTCATTTCAGGATTTATTAAATCAAAATTCATAGTGTCCTACAGGTGGGCAGTCTGGCAGGGGTACCCAACTGTAAAGTCAAAAATGTACATCTCATTTAATGAGGCCCTTCATGAATGTGATATCTGGGCCAAGTGACAGCCCCCTGACACCTGACCAAGCCCTGCAGCTGGGAGCTCACCACCTATGTGACTCCAAAGTTGACACCTTTTCCACCATCCTCAGTTGCTTTTGCAGAGATGCAGGAGGCCTAGGACCTCTTGGATTTTTGAGAGGAGAAAGGTGCACACGATCAGTGTAACACAGGCAGCAGGCCTGGTGGTGAGGAGAGTTGGGCTCTGGAACCCACCTGCCTGCTCTGACCCAGCCCGGGGTACTCCTCGGAAAAGAGGGGATAATACCAGCACCGGCTTTATTGGATCGTTGGGAAGGTGCCAAGAGATGATGCAAGGCAAGCATGGAGCACAGGTCTGCACAGAGCAGGCGCCCGGTAGCTGCTCTTATTACTTATGATAATAGCAGACAGTCAGGGGCCGGGGCCATAGAGGTTTGAGAACTCCTGAATGGCGTGGCCAAAGCAGATGCACCCTGGGTCCCCTGCTCTTGGCACAGGGTCTGGCAGAGTGGGCCCTTGGTGAAGGTGTAGAACTGAATCGTATTGAAGAGGCTTTGGGCCAGGCTGAGCAGGGGGTGGGAGCAGCAGGGAGGACAGGGGAGCTTAGTGGGGGGCCTGGCCTCTGATTTCTTCTCCACCCCCATCCACTTCCTGTGAGGCCAGGAGCACTCCCATTGGCTCCCTTTTGCATGGTGTGGAGGCCACTGTCCCTCGGCTTCTTCAGCAAATAGATACTGAGTGCCTCCTCTAGCCAGTTACAGGCGGTGAGGACACAGTGGTGACACGAGTCATTGTGACCATTGTCACAGCTCTAACCTGAATGTTGAGTGGCGGGTTCACATGAACATATTATTAAAAATAAATAACATAAATAAGCAAATACATCATGAAAGAGGGCTCTGCCCGTCCCAAGGATGGGAGTATGCCGTGAACCAAGGATTACGATTAATGCAATTTTGTGCACCTGAGGCCCATTTATTTTTTTCACTTGTTTTATTGAGGTCATATTGGCTTATAACATTGTGTAATTTCAGTTGTACATTAGTATTTATCAGTTTCTGTATAGACTGCATCGTCCTCACCACCAGTACTCTAATTTTTATCCGTCACCATACATATGTGCCCCTTTACCCCTTTCGCCCACCCCCCACCCCCTGCTTCCCTTCTGGTAACCGCTTCTCTTGGTCCATGCGTTGGTTTATCTTCCGCATATGACTGAAATCATATGGTGTTTGTCTTTCTCTATCTGGCTCATTTTGCTTAACATAATATCTGAGGCCCCTTTAAAAAGGAGAGTAAAACCAAACAGGACAGACCTGCTCCCTGCCCCCCCCCCCACTCCGGCCTGAGCATTCTGGTGGGGGGAGACAGATGATCAACAAGCACATAACACGTGGAAACTTGAATGCTGGACAGTGGGAAGTGCAGGAAGAAAATGCAGCCTGGTCAAGGATGGAGAGTGATGAGGAGCGGAAAGGCTACGGGAGGTGCGGTGATCAAAAAGACTCCTCTGTGGAGAGGGCATGTGAGTGGAATCCTGGAACAAGTGAGGGAACATGCCACAGGGACAATGGGGAAAGGGCACCAGGCGGGGGAGAGCAAGAGCAGAGGTCCTGAGGCACGTCGGAGCTGTGCTTGGGCTGCAGGAACAAAAGCCAACCTGGAGGAAGTGAGCAAGGGGTGGGGGGCGGTGGGAGGTGATGTATTAGCCCGCGGGCAGGGGCCGGGTGACACAGCCGGGTGGAGAGGCGGCTGGTTAGGATAAGGAGTTTTGAAGCTGGCTTATTAGGCCAGCCTCCCAGAGGCCTCCCAGGCTTGGGCCGTTAGTACCCTGGACAGCAGCCACAGCCCCTCGGAGCACCTGCAGCCGTGGGGCGCACCCTACCGAACATGGACTTCCATTAAGGTCTGCTTCTGGGCAGGAATTGGGGGTGGGTGGGGAGCAGATGATATTGCAACGCGTACGAATTTGCCCCTACCCTCAGGAAGCAGAGTCGTGTGGACGAGTCATAAATGTGCGGTTTCACCAGTCTCTATAGAGTGAACATCTGTGCAGCCACCATTTAGGTTGGGACAAAAGAGGCAGCCAGTGCCTGGGAGCCCCCACCCCATCTGTCCTTTCCCGAACATACCCCACCCTCCCTCCTGCCGGAGGTAACCACTGTCCTCACTTCGTGGATAGTCATTTCTTTGCTTTTCTTTGGGTTAGCCACCTGTGTATCACTTAATAAATTCTAATTTTAATTCAAAAATGAATATAATCTCATTATAAAAACCAAAACTATAACAGAAAAGGTTAAAATCCCCGTTGAGTCCCCTCTGCTTTCCCAGTCCTGGTCCCCTCACCAAAGGTAGCCGTCATTAGTTAATTAGGTACCTTCCAGACTCTTTTCTCTGCATTTGTCAGGACCTGCGCGCCCATAGAAAATGAACAGTATTTTCTGTATGTGTTTTACATAAATGATATTAAGTGATATAAATCATTCTGCAACTTGCCTTTTCACTCAGCAGTGTCTTGGAGAACGTTCTATGTCCATATCTGTAGGTCTATCTCATTCTCTTTCATGACCACACACTGAGTATGAATATACTACAGGATCCTTAGCCACTGTCCTATTGGTGGCATCTAGGTTGTTTCTGATTTTTCTCCATTTCAAACCTTGATGTGATGAACACTTTGTGAACTTTTGAATTCCTTGTATGTGGTGGCGAGTATTATATTTAAGATTAATGAAGTTCCTGTCAGCCCATGTTACTGCCCTCATTTCACAGATGAGGAACCTGAGGCTCAGAGAGGTGAAGTCACTTGCCCAGGCCCAAGTGAATGGAGGAACCAGTTTCCAAACTCTCATATGTCTGACTCCCAAACCAGTCCTGTATACACTATATACACCTGTACAGATAATTACAGGGGGCAGGTGCCTCATTCAGCAAATACTCCTGGAGCCCTGGCTATCTGCAGCCCAGTGCTGGGCTGGGACTCCACAAGATCGAATCAAACCCACTCCGTGGGGGCAGACTCACTGAGAAGTAATTACCACGCAGGACGACTAGTGCTAAAGCCCTGGATGCTGCCTGGAGCTGTGGGAAGACTGAGGTCAATACTATTAATTGGGCCTCTGGTGGAGTCCGAGAGGGCTTCCAGAGAGGGGAGGTCTGAGCAGAGGCCGTAGAAGTGGGCAGAATTTGTGCGGCAGACAAAGGAAGCGTGAAGGACGGGCACATAGGAGAACCCAAGTTGTTGAGCAGAGGAAGAAGGTGAGCTCTGAGGGCAAAATGGTGAAAGAGGTTGGCAGGGGCCCCCATCCACCTGAGCTTGAAGAGCCAGCCTTGGGCTTCATTCTGTGGAGCCTGGAGGGGTTTATCATTCAACAAATGGGGCTCGAGCACCTGCTGTGTGCCAGGCACTGTTTTAGATGTTGGGAATACCACAGTGAACAAGACAGAAAGGGACACCTGCTTTCAGAGAGCTTAGGCTTCAGAGCGGGAAACAGACAATCAAACGAGTCGACAGTAATGGAGTTCCAGATAGTGCTATCAAGAAAATACAGCTGGGTGACGGAGTGGAGAGTGACTAAGGGAGGGCTTCTTGGAGGAGGCGGCCTTTGAGCTGAGTCCTCAAGGATGAGAGAAATGGGAAGAGACCGAGAACAGCATTCTATGGGAGGGGTCAGCAAGGTCAAAGGCCCCGAGGTGGGGACAAACTTGGCTTCCTCCACTGTGGCTGGTGCGTGGGGAAAGGTGAGGTCCTGCAGGGCCCCGGAGGCCAGGATGAGGGGACTGGGCTTGTCCTGGAGATAGCAGGCAGTTCCTGGAAGGCTTCTAGACCAAGGACGAGGAGCCTTGCATTTCAGCCTTTGGACAGCTCCCTGCGCTGTGGGGACAGAGGTGGCCTTGCGCCTGCAGTCAGTGCTGGGTGGGTGGGAGGTCTGGCCTGGAGTAGACTGTGCAGCGTAGGGGTGGGTGGGGGCTCCTGCGCCGGGAGCGGAGCCTCACCAGAGGCACTTGCTGCTTTGGCTCCTTTGGAGGCCCTGGTGGGTATGTGGTGATGATGCCAAGGACCCTGTTCTCAGGGGACCTACAGTCAGAGAGCCACATACAAGCCAAGATGAGGAGCGGTGAGCTCAGCAAGCAGTTTAGGCACAGGCTTTGCGGTCAGAGAGACTCCAGGTCCCCCCGGCCCAACTGTATGAGGCCTCAGTTTCCTCATCTTTAAAATGGGGATAATGAAAGTTCCTAATAAAAGGTGAGGAATCACTGGAACCCTGAGTATACCCAGCCAGGCCCTCCTCAGTGTAAGCCTGCAGGACATTCTCTCTCTCTCTCTGTATTGGTCCGACAGCTAGTTGATCCATCAATACATCTTGCCTGTTCTTGTTTCTTTCAAGCCACAGACTGTTCAAGCTGGAAGAAGTCTTAGAGTGCCCCTCCAGCCCCCCTCCCACTTACAGATGGGGAAACTGAGGCCCAGAGAGCACAGGGGGCTGACCCTAGGTCACCAGATGGCCAGTTTCAGCATGGGACCTGGTCGGTCTCCTGACTTTTCTTTAAGCCATATCATGTTGCTTCTCGGTTTCTTCTCACTTGAGGTGAACTCCTGGGAAATTGGTGGTGGTGGGGTGCAATAAGCAGTGTTTGTGTCGGTGTTAGTTTATTACGCATCTGCTGGCTTCCTGGTGCAGACCTTGCTGCTTCTGAGTTGCCTCTTCCTGATCCTACCCCAGCACTGACCCAAGCATCCTCCCCCAATCTGCTTCCCTCCCCACTGTCCATCGGTGACGGCCTCAGTGTCCACCCAACCACCCCGCCCAGCTGCCCACTTCCAGGCCCACTGAAGTCCTATAGCCTCTCACTTGAATATGTACCCTCATCTGCATCCTCACGGCCCCTTCCTCCCCTGTTGTCTGGACCATTGTCCCAGCCTCCACTCTGCTCATCCTTCCTCCAGATTCCACCCGCCAGCCTGATCTCACCAATCCCCGATGGATCTTCTTTACCCAGAATCTCCCTGCCCACGGCCTTCCACCTACAACATCAAATCCAGCCTCAAGGCACGTGTGGCGCTCTGCCTGGATCTTTCTCACCGAGCTTGAGCCCTCCCTTCTCCCCCAGTCTTTCTATGGCAGGGAAGGCACTTCTAAGTTCTGGGGCCTCATTCCTGACTCCTCCCTCTCCCTCACACCCCATCTTGAGCCAGTCACCCATCCTGTTGGGTCTACTCTCAAAATTGCTTCTAAGGACACCTGCTCCTCTCTTCCCCCACTGCCACCCTGCTGGTGCCAGCCATCTTCATCTCTCACGTGGACACCACCCATTTCCTCACAGCTGACCTCTCTCACACTCTGGCCCTTCAGACTAGCCTCCCACAGCAGTCAGAATCATCCAGGAAAATGTTCACAGAACCACATCACTCCCCTGCTTAGTACCTTCTCGGTGGGGTCCCACTGTACTTGCAGTAAAGTCCAAAATGCTTACCCTGGCCTGCGAGGCCCTGTGGTCTGGCCCGGGCCTCTCCACCTCGTCTCTCGTATCCTCCTTGTTCACTCTGTGCCAGCCATATGCGCCTCCTTTCTGCTCTGGGAATTGCTGTGTGCCTGCTGCCTCGGAGCCACCACCTCCTGTGTTCCCACTGTCTGCAGTGCTCTTCCCCACATTCGTTGCTTGTGAATGGTCGAATTGCTGTGTAAGTGCCACCTCCTCACAAGTCTTCTGCACCGTGCCACCCTCCATCTTACATCAAGTATCATCCTCTTCCTATTCTTTCTTTTTTTTGGTGAGGAAGATTGGCCCTGAGCTAACATCTGAGCCAATCTTCCTCTATTTTGTACATGGGATGCCACCACAGCATGGCTTGACAAGTGGTGTGTAGGTCTGTGCCCAGGATCTGAACCCACGAACCTGGGGCCATTGAAGGCCAGCGGGTGAACTTAACCACTATGCCACCACGCCGGCCCCTTGATTTTTTTTTAATTGTTTCCCCCCAAAGACTGTGAACTCTATGGAGGGAGAAAGAACATCTTTGTTTGTTTGTTTGTTTTGCTTTTTAAAAAAATTTCAGCTTTATGGAGGTATAATTGACTATTTTGCTTTTAACCACTGTGTTCTCTGAGCTTAGCAATGGCCGGGCACATAATAGCATTTATCGGATGCTTACTGAATCAGTGATGGAATATCAGGGTATTTTCGTCAACTCCATCTCCCCCTTGGGCCGTGAGCTCCTTGAAGGCAGGTTTCAGATCCACCTTGTCTCTGGGTCCTCAGCCCCCAGCCCAGGGCTTGGCACTAATGGACACACAGGAAATGTTTGAACTGAAGGAAATGGGGAAGGGTTGACCACCTTCAGCCTGGAACTGATGGGTCAGAAGGAGTCCAGCGCTTTGCTGAATATCAAGAACAGACTCTAAGGGCTGTGGGGGTGGGCTGTGGGCTGGGAGGAGATTCTGGTGTTCCTGAGTGGGCAGGAAGTGGCTTTTCCTGCTATCCACTAGAAGATGGGGAACATTTCGAAGCTCCATTCCTTGGACTCCTATGGTAGAGTAGAGAAAGAGCAAGCTGTGAGGAGGACAGGTCTGGGTTTGAATCCTGACTCCACTACTCACATGCTGTGTGACTTGGGGCAAGTGACTTCACCTTTCTGAGCTCCAATTCATCAAAAAATAGGGATGATAACAGACCTTCCCTCCTTGGATTGTCATGAAGATTATAAATAATGTCTTGGTTCAAGTAGCACAGAATAGACAGTGATGCTGCTGTTGATGATGATGATGATGACAGAGAAGAAGAAATACTTTAAGTTCCTCGATGCTGGGTGCTCCTAGGCAGAATATGGGACGATTACAGCTTGACCTTGACTTAGGGCCACTGGAGAAGCAATTCCGAAGGCAGGGGTGAGGATGAAGCAGGTGTGTAAACAGGAAATGAAGGCTGGAGCCCAGAAGCCAGGAAGGTGAGGAAGAAGTGGGCAAGCAGTGCCCAGGTGGGCCAGGCTGGGTTTGATTCAAGAGTATTGGAGGCCCACTGGAGGATCGCATGGCCCTGCAGCAGAACCAGCCAGACATCAGATATCTCTTTGTCTGTGTGTCTGTCTCCCCCACCCCATCCTGTTTTTCTGTGTGTTCGGGTCCCTAAACCAGCTTTCCCTGACCCCCCGGAGGCTGCCTGGCCTGGGCTCTGCTGGAGGCGGATGTGCTGAGATGCAAAGGGAGGCTGGAGTCAATGAATCTTAGGCCCGAGTTCATCTCCTGGCCCAGCTGTCGACTCATAGCGTGGCCTGAACCTGGTCTCCCTGTCTCCTGCCAAGCTGGGGGTCTGAGGGGCCTCTCTGAGCTCCCACATGCTACAGCCCTACAGGCGAGGCAGCACTTGTGGGGAAAGACCCCTTGGGTCCCCACGCAGAGCGGGGACACAGCGGGGGCTGAGTAGAGAGGTCGCCAGAGACAGCAGGACTCCAGAAAGAAGCTTGGGAACCGAACCACGGAGAAGGTCCCCAGGGGCGGCCGAGAGGAAGAGGCCATGGCTGGGGGCCCTGAGGGGTAAAGAATCCTGCTCTGCTGTCCCCGGTGGGCTGGCTACTCCCCCCCCCAACTCCCTGCCAGGCCCCCGGGGGCCTCGCTCTAATAATGTATTTGATCGACTCGCCGGCCGCGTACAAGCGATTATTGTCTTGTCGGGAGTCAAACGTATCGATCCGGTGAGAAATATGAGCGGAGCAATGGGGCCCGCGTGTCAGTTACCAGCCCCGCTGGCCCTGGGGAGCCCCCTACGTCTCCTTTAATTACCGCTCAGCCCTGAGCCCAGCCTGGCCTCCCCTGCACCGCCTCCCTCCCAGGCTCCCCACACCCGGAGTGGCCCCCGCTGCTCCCCAGCTCCTATGCCCTATGTGCCTTGCTCAGTGGAGCTTGAGGCCTCTTCTCTGGCTGAGAGGCCATCATCTCCTCTGCCTGGGCCTCCCCGTTCCTGGCTGCCAGGCTCTATGTTCCAAACTCTGCTCTTCTGTCCTCTCTTGGGCAGATGGAAGTCTCAGGCCCACTCTCCTTCAAGATTCCCTGACTCCGGCTCAGGGACTCAGTTCTGGTCTGCCTCCTGGCACGGGAGGCAAGAAGGACGGGGTGGTTTCATCCCATGAGGGAGCATGTAAGGCTTTCCCCAGCTCCCCCGCCAGCTGCAGACCTGGGAGGGCAGCGCTGGAAATGGGTGGTGCTTCTCTCCTTGCTCCCCATGAGGGGCTGACACCTGGTCACATTCAAAAGCTCACTCCTGACGTGGAAGACGTTGACTTTGTCTGGGGTGGAGCATGGGGTTGGCTTGGTGGGGTTTCGATCCCCCATAATGTCCTAATGACCCTCATTTCCAAGCCCCCAAAACATAAATCCTAAATCAAAACAGAACTTTCTGGGCAAATGCAGCTTCAAGACAAGGATCTAGCAGCCACCTGCCACCAGACTGCTGTCCGGAAGACCCTTACGTATAGAAATGCTGCATCTGAGAGAGTGCGAGAGCGAGAGAAAGGTGTGCGTGCACAGGAGGCCGGAGGTCTGAGTTGGAGCCTGGTTGATGCTGTGTGGTCTCTGGATCTCCTCAGTGAAATTCAGCCTTCACAATACGGGATGTTGTGGAGTGTAGAGAGCTGGGAACTGCCCCCTCTGTGTGCAGATGTAAGGACCGCTGGTCATTCCCATCGTCCAGTGGGCCTGCCTGCCTGGGCGTGTCTGGGTGCACAGGGCCTGTGTGCAGACGGAAGGGCACTCATGAAGGTCTGCCTGTGTGTTATATCCTGCGTGGGAGTGCATGGGTGTGAGTATGGGCACACATGGCCAGGAGGCGTGTCTGGGCACACATGTGTAGATGTGCTCTTGTGCTCGTGGGTCCATGTGAGGGAGCAGAGGGGGTGTCTGTACCGGAGTGACCAATGGAGGGTAGGGAGGATTGGTGTTGGGGCCTGTGCACACAGAGGAGTGTTTCCGTGTGTCTGCGTGTGCACACGTGTGTGTGAAGTGCTGGGGTCCAGGTGTAGAAATACTTGAGTGTGTGTGTGTGTGGGTGAGTCCAGGCGTCCTTGTGCGCGCGTGTGGTTTGGGGGTCCCCCAGCATGGGGCGCAGCGAGTCCTGCAGGGCCCGGGGCGGCAGACGGGCTGTTTGGAGGCGCCAGGCGGCCTGGCAGCCTCGGACCGGGCGCCGGGAGGAGAAAGAGGGTAGCGAGCTCAACCGCGCCTTTGTCTGCACCGCCGTGCGCCGGGAGTCCTGCGCCTTTGTGTGACCCTCGCAGGTGTGCGCGCGGGAGCGTGGGCGGGGGCGGGGGGGGGAGGCGCGGAGGGGAGCAGAGGGAGGGGCTCCCTCCTACGCAGCCGGCCCCGCCCTCCGGCCCATTGGCTGGGCGCTGTCGCCCTCTGGCGGGCGCGGAGAGAACCGCTGGGCCCGGAGCGCCGCAGCGCTAAGGGCCACCGGGCAGCTAGGGGACCCGGTGGTCCTCTCCGCCGGAGCCGCCTTGGGCGCCCGCGTTTGTTCCCTGCCGCTCCCGGCCAAGGCCCCGACCCGCCGTCCGCACTGCCACTGCCCACGGGCACCGCTTCCTCTCAGTGGTGGTCCCGGACGCCACACCTGCGGACAGGTGCGCGGCTGGGTCCCCCTCCCCACAGCCGAGCGGAACACCCACCGCGAACACCTCTTCCTCCTGCGCTTCGTGGCTTCAACGCTCTTGGCTCTGGGCTCTTGAGAAGGCCACCTCACCTCTCTGGTTCTCAGTCTCTTCGTCTGTAAAATGGGGCAAATGTGATGCCTCAAGAGATGAAGCCTGTCAAGTGCGAGATGCAGGGCCTGGCACTGAGAAAGCCCCCCCCCCCCGAAAACTTCTAGCCGGTGTTTTAGTGTAGCTGTTCTGGGCCCACCTCCTCCCAGACCCACTTGCCCCGTTCCAGATGTGTTTGCCCCCGTGGAGGCGGGAGGCTGGGGTAGCTGTTGCAGCTGCCTCCTGGAGGAGCAACTGTAGGAGTCAGCTCTCCCAGCCTGCTTGCCCTGTGCCCCGCTACCCCCACTTCCCCAACACACACACATGATTTGGGGTCCGCTGGCTGCTGGGGTGGGCCTTTGGGCTACGGTATTTTCCCTTCCGAAGGGGGCGGACCCTGTGGTTTCCTCCCTGGGTGACTTCCGGCAGAGAGGGCTTGGCCCCCAGAGAGGGCGGGGAGATGACACAGTTGTTCCCCCAGCCCTGCGGGGCGGGCAGCATGGTTCACTCCAGCATGGGGGCTCCAGGTAAGGGGCCGGAGCCGCAGCACCGGCAGCACATTGGGGTTTGTCCTGCTTTGCCGATCGCTGACCCTCCCTGCTTTTCCTCCTTAGCTGTCTCCTCTGCCCTTTCACTCTGCCTCAGCAGCTCCTGGCTTCCCACCCTGGGTCCCACCTCCCAGCTCCTCTTTGCCCTCCCCTTCCACATCCGCACCTGGGGGGCTTCCAACCTCTTCTCCCCGCCTCTGCTGCCCTGTTCTGAGGGGTTTGGGGGAGGAGGATGGAGTCTGAGGTTGGTAGCAGGCTCTTACACGGAGGACCAGTGGGTGGGCAGCATGAGTGCTCCTTGGGTGGGGGCCGCAAGGAGGTTAAAAGGCCGCATTGTTGCATTTTGAGTGTGTGCGTGTCTGTGTACATGTATGTGAGCGGTGGTTCTGAGTCTTCTGGGTGTGACTGTCATGTGTCTGTGTGTGAGGGGCCATTATGGATGGCATTGTGGGGGTAGCCTTGGCAATGATCAGTTGGTTCACTTCCTCACTTCATGCGCCTCAGATGTCACCTCCTCAGGGAGGCCCTCCCTGACCACCGCATCTAGACTGGCAACTAATCCCGCCGTGCTCCGTTCTTGGTCCCCTGGCCCTGCTTTGTCTGTTCTTCATGGCACTTATCACTGCCTGAAAATTTATTATATGTTTGTGTGCTTATGAACTGCCTCCCCCCACCAAATGTCAGTTGACTGAGCGAACGTTGTGTGCCAGACACCGTACAAGGCAATTTGTATTTGTCGGTTCATTTGGTATAATGCGTCTATCTCTGCATAGTGATACTCATCTCTCGGCAGTGCTGATGGGAGAGTTAAATGAAGTAATATGTGTAAATGCTTAACACGGTGCCTGGAACTCGGCAAGCGTCAATACTTCGTGATGGTTTCATTTGCGGCCGTACAGGCATGACTGTGGGAATGTGTCACATTCGTGGGTGTCTGTGGGGATGAGTCTTGGTTTGGCGTTTGCCACCTTGTGTGTCTCAGTGTATGCAGCATCTCTGTGACCCTATTTATTGAGCAGTTCTGTGCTGGGTGTTGGAAATACAACTGGAAAAGGCAGCTTCAGATGTGTCCTCCTGGAGTCCCCAGTCCAGTGCAGGAGACAAACCTGTCATTAGACAATGGAGGACACACGGGCAGAGGAGTCAGGGCTGGGATGCAGGAGGCACGGGGGGCTGTGGGAGCCCAGAAGACTTGCCCAATTCAGTGGTGGAGTGTCAGGGAGGGCTTCCTGGAGGAGGAGATGTCTGGGCTGAGATGTGAAGGGTGAGTGGGTATAAGCAAGATAAAGGAGGTGAGTTGAACTGGAAGACTACTTGCAGGATGACATATGATTATTTATGGAGGTGACCGTGTGTGCAACTATGTATATGTGTGTGTGTACATACAGTGGACACAGAGATCCAGGGCATCTGCACACGCATGCCGTCTGCTCCACCACTGACTCGTCCCTGTCTGGGGTTGAATGGGGGCCTCATACATGCTGGGCACCAGGTTAGACCCCTTACTTGGCATTTTCACAGAACTGCCCTGCCCGGGAGGCCTGCCCTGGGTGCTGCTGCCTGGACGTGAATTAATATATTGTGTGGCCTTGGGCAGATCACTTGTCCTGCTTGGTCTCAGGCTCCACATCTGTGAACTGGGTTCAGGGGTCTGCCCTGGCCGTCTCCCAGGAGGAGGTGACTCTGGGTGTGTGAGTGTGTGCACGTCTGTGTGTGTGTGTCTATCTGAATGACTTGGGGGGGGGTGTTTGCATATCTGTGTCTATCTGTGTCTGTCTCTGAGTGACTCTGGGTGTGTGTGTATGCACATCTGTATCTGTATGTCTGTCTGTGAGTGACTCTGGGGTGTGTGTGCATGTCTGGGTGTGACTTGGTGTGTGAGTGTAAGTGCAGGTGTGCACACGCATGTCTGAACATGTGTTTTGCATATCTGCCCATGTCATTGTGTCTGGGCATGTGTCTTCATGGGCAAACATTCCTGTCTGGGATCTGAGCACACCTGTCCCTGTGTGTGTTTGCATGGTCTCTGTCCATGTCTGGGGCCCTGCCTGGCTGTGGTGTGTGTGCTGTGTGGCAGCCCCTGCCTGTTGTCAGCACAGCTGTGGGGCCACCTCTCTTGTTGTGTCTGCTGCCCGTATTTCCATCCCTCCCTCCTGACAGCTCAGAAGTGTTCACTCCCTTGAGGCCACCCAGGGACAGCTGTGGGGCTGTGGAGTGTGAGGTGCTGCTCCTAAGAAGGCCAGGGCTGGGCCAGCTGGGCCCACAGAGGTTCCCGGCAGCGCAGACCCTGCCCACAGGGGCTCCCAGGCCACAGCCTTGATTGAAGCAGGCTGTGGAGGCAGGGGACCCAGGGGACAGGCCAAGCGGGGCCAGGAGGGGTGAGGGGCAGCCCTTGGGCCCTCTATATTTAGCCCCATTTTCGGTAAGTGCTAACGAGAAGCTGGCCCAAGTCTGCTAAAACCGGCTGGGGGAAATGCAGAGGAGAAGTGAAAGTCCGGGGAGGGAGGGGCGAGGGAGGGGTGGGAAGGGCGGAGGGGACCCAGAGTCCCAGGCCTGGGGCAGTCGGGCAAGCGGGTGTGAGTCTAGGGACGTGGGCAGCCATGGGTGGGTCTGACTCAAGGATGGTGAGATTCAAGGGGCCTGGTAGAGTTCTGCATTGCTTTTCCCTGCCCATTCCACTAAAAAGTTACACATTGCCTGGGGTGGGAGAAGGGAGGGCATGACCGTAAATCACCAACCAACCTTTCTGTGCGATATGGGTTTGAGAGGGGCTTCTGAAGACGCCCAGAGGCTGGAGCGTATTAGAATAAACTTGGGGCACTTTTAAAATTCCAGATGCCCAGGTCTCACCCTGTCCCGATGAAATCAGAGTGTCTGGGAGTAGGCATCAGTATTTCTCTAGGGTGGAGAGGGGGGCAGTGCGGCAGCCCTGCCTGGGCCGAGGCTGAGAGCCTGCAGGATGGGCGGCTTCAGCGGGCCTTTGACGGGTTGCCAATGCCCTCAAGTTGCTGTTGAGGCATCATTTGGCTTTGAGTCTGTGGTGGAAATGGAGGCCCCTATTCATCCTTGGTGGGAGTGATTTGATGAGACCCTTTTCTTGGATTGGGCTCTGATGGGGGAGGAAGAAACCAGAGCAAGAGAGGCCTGGATGGAGGGCAGCCAACTGCTGCCGGGGTGCACAGGCTGTGTGGGAGTGAGGGGGAAGGGGGGCGGAATTAGGGAAAATAAGAGAAACAGTGGTGGAAATTTCCCCTCAGACCACCCTTGCATCTCCAGCCACTATCTCTGCAGAGGACAGGTTACCTTAAAGGTTTAGGGGTAAGGTTTAAGGTAAACCTTAAAGGTTTACTTTAAAGGAGTTGCCTGGGGGTTGGGGCTGAGGGTCAAGTGTCAGGTGACAGCAGGGAGGGGGCCTTGTTTGGGACAGTTTTGGGTCCTGGTCTGTCAGGGACCCTTTCATGCATTCATTCGTTGCAAAGACACAGTCCCAGCTTGTGCAGTGATGACTCTAGCCTGGGCCCTAAGGAGCCCACAGTGTGGGGTGGGGAGTCATTGCCCAGGTGATCAAGGTGTGGGAGGGGCAGGGGCAGGGGGACCCCAGAGAAGAGAGACACCAAACACCTGGGGAGTCAGGGAGGACCTCACAGAGGAGGTGTCATGTGAGCTGGGGCCTTAAAGAGGAGCAGGAGTTTGCTAATAGAGAAGGAAATGGTCCCCAGAGGTGGGAGAAGAGCAGAGGCAAGGGCCTGGAGGAGGAAGATGAGGGCCTTGGGGCCACTCTTGTTCATTCAACCCACACGTCCTGTGCTGGGCAGTGTTGGGGACCCTAAGGTGAGTCAGACCAGGCCTTGAGGGGGTGGGTCCTAGTCTGATGGGCGAGACGTACTGGGGCCCAGATGGCTACAGCCTCTAGGACAGTGGCAAGGGGAGATGCCAGGCCAGAAGGAGCCAGGTGGAGGGACCAGGTGGAGGTCTCTAGGGGATTAGGGGTGACTTCATAGAGGACTGACCCTGTGCTGGGTCCTGAAGGATGAGTAGGAAGTCGTCAGGTAGACAGAGTGGGGAACAGTGTTCCTGGCAGAGGGACCAGCCCATGCCAAGGCCTCAGGAAACATTTGTTAAATGGCAGAGAGACAGCAGGACAGAGGGAGGAACAAGTAAGAGACAGAGCTGCAGGGACATTCAGCAAACATTTCTAACCTCTTCTTCTGGGCTGAGTGATGCTAGGGACACAGCGATGAGTCAGACCAGGCCTGCCCCTGGTCTTGTGGGAAAGGACCAGCACACAGACAGGCACTGCCCTGCAGACTCAGGACTAGGACAGTGGGAAGGCACTACTGTGGGAGGCTGTATTAGTTTGTTAGAGCTATCAGTCTGTAGACTGGGTGGCTTAAACAGCAGAAATTAATTTTCTTGCAATTCTGGAAGCTAGATGTCCAAGGTCAAGGTGTCGGCAGGGTTGGTTTCTTCTGAGGCCTCTCTCCTTGGCTTGGGATGGCCACTTCTCCCTGTGTCTTCACATGGTCTTCCCTCTGTGTGTGTCTGGGACACAGGTCCCAATCTCCTCTTTTTATAGGAGATTGGGACCTGTCATATTTGATTAGGGCCCGCCTTAATGACCTCATTTTAACAAAGACCCTATCTCCAAATAAAGTCACATGCTGAGGTTACTGGGGGTTAGGACTTCAACATATGAATGTTGGGGGACACAACTCAGCCCATAACAGAGGTCAAGGATGAGCACGGACTCTCTGGGGTGGAGGTGAGGTCAGAGGCTGCCCTGGTCCACAGGCAAGAGAGGCATGCACCAGCTGGGCGGGGTGTATAGAACCTGTAAGGTCTGGACTCCCCATCAAGCAGAACCCCCAAGCAGAGGGAGATGCCTGGTGTGGTTGAAGAGCGGGATGCATGAGTGGCAAGAGACAGGCAGTGGAGGGTGGCAGGGGCCACACCCCGAAGGCCAGACCTCGGAGCCTGGTGTTTTCTTAGGGAAGTAGAAAGCCAAGGAAGGGTTCAGGGCCAGGGGGTGCTGGGCGTGGAAGGGATCTCCCTGGGGCCCTGTGGACCCTGGCCGGAGAGAGGGGCAAAGGAGGAGGCAGGGATGTTAGGAGGGGTGGGATTTAGGGCCAAGTAAGCGTTAGCGGCTGCCTGGAGCAGGGCCAAGGTCTGGGCGAGTTAGAGTCAGGAGTGAGGCCTCATCCCCTGGCTCCCTTTGCGTCCTCCTGCATCTCTCGGGATAATTAGACACTCGGTGCCCCATCCTCAGTGCCCGGAAACAGGACCTGAGCTCCTGTAGCATCCTGGGCACCTACTCCCCACCCCTACCACACCAGCCTATGCCTTAATAGGACTATGTTCTGCCTTATTATTATTTATTTTTTTAGCTTTTAAATATTTTGTGTGTGTGTGAAAACATAACGTACGTATAGTAAAGCACTCAAATTTTAAGTGTACAGCTTGATGAATTTTTACGTATGTATAGACCCCTGTATTCACTGAATAGATCAAGATACAGAACATTTCCACCCCCCTGCAGGCTTCCTCACGCCCTTTCCCAAAGATACCCACTAATCTGACCTTGATCACCTGGTACCATCCTGCCTGTTTTTGACCTTCGCGTAATTGGAGTCCTGCTGCCTGTCCTCTTTTGAGTCTGACGTCTTTGCCTTGGCGTCAGGTCTGCGAGATTCAGTGGTGTGTGTGAGACGCAGGAGTCTGCTCTTTTCCTTGCTGTAGAGTATTTCATCATAGGGACATACCACATTTTGTTGACCCTTTCTCCATTAACGGGGCTTGAGTTATTTCTAGTTCTGGGCCAATGCAAAAAGGCTGCTGGGAACATAGGTGTCCGAGGGCATTGGTGGGCAGGACGCTCCCGTCTCTTGGGTGGATGCCCAGGAGTGGACGTGCTGGTCATAGGGAGGGGGCACCTCTTCGGCTTTCCTAACTGCGTGTCAATTTACACTCCCACTGGCAGTGTGTCGATTTACACTCCCACTGGCTCCAGAATCAGGAATTTTAAACCTGAGCGGCATTTCATGTTGAGTAATCCTCAGTTTCAAAATTCCTGGACTGTTCTTTTCAGTTGCTGAGGGCGTCCCAGCTCTCTCTTTAGCTGGCCTTCTTTAAGTATCTTGGGTACAGACCACACTAGAGCTGGACAGCTCCTTTGATAGGATGGGGTCAAGGTGCAGGTGGGGATTTGGAGTGAGTTGTGGGGGAGACTTTTGGGTCAGAGTCAGAGTCATGAGTAAGGTCTGAGGCCGAGTTGGGAGTCAAGGTCAGATAAAGGTCTTGGATCATCTAGACGGGAGCTGGGTTTCAGGATGGGGAAGGCGAGTGAGAACAGGTCAGGCAGAGGCTCAGATTTGTGTGGAGGTCTAGGACGAGGAAGGGCTGGGTTCGAGTGGGTGTCAGGGTGAGCTTGGGTTGTGGTGACAGTTGGAGATGAGGTGGGTGGAAGTCACCACTGGGGTCCGTTAGACCATAGCAGTTCTGATCAGAAGCGGGAACCCCGGAGTTACGAAGACTGGGGATCCAATCAGGGCACCTCTGCTGTCTCACTGTCCTCTTGGGGGGGTGATGCCTCCCTTGGTGCCTCAGTTTCCTCCTCTGTAAAATGGGGGTAATATTAGCACCAACTGCTCATGTGAATTCTGAATTATACTTAGTGCTGTGCTTGGCACTCACCTTTCCATTATCAGCATCAGAGAGCTTTGAGGACAGGGCATTTGTTGCCATTGCTTTGTGCTCCCTGCTGCCAGCTTGCCACCTCCTCTTGGCCACCTCCTTTCACTTCCTGCGTCTACGGAACTCTAGAATGGGATTGCATTTGTAGGGGCGGGGTATCTAGGTTGGATTTGGGTGTGCAGTTGGGGTTCAACCATAAAGTCTAGGATTAGCTTTGAGGACACGGTCAGGGGCAGAGCGGATGGAGTTGGAGCTGGAGTTACAGAGATCAGAATGGGGCTGCTAGGCCTGTGCGCTGAATGCAAGAAGGGGGGCCAGGTGGGAGTGAGATGTGGACGGGAAAGTGGTGGGCCGGCGGCCGGGGCCAGAGGGCGGCTGAATCACACCCAGAGATCTGCAGAATCGCTCCTTTGGGGATGCTGCAGTCCCTTCACACCCCCCAGGCCCCACTCAGAGTGGAAAACATGCCTCACCCGAAACCTGGTGAGGCAGGACGGGCGCCTGGGCGGCACGCCTGAGGAGGAGGCCCAAGGCTGACTCTCTCCTTTGGAACATCACCAACCTCCTCCTGGGCAGCGGAAACCTTCTCAGGACCGCCTTCTACCCCCCGCCCTTCCTCAGCGCCTCACGGGGGCTGACATTCCCTGTGCTACCTTCTGGAGGGGTGAAAGGATCAGGCAAGATCCCCAAGGCCTGAAGGCCACTTTCTTGTCCTGACGGAGGAGGGCAGAGGCCTCGAATGGAGAGCATCTCTCCTGGAAAGAGACACCTGCAAGGTGGCAGGGGTGAGGGGGGCTTTGGGGAGAGGCTGGGGTGGTGCTGAAGGAGGGACCTGAGAGCGCTCCTGGCTTCCACTCCCTCACCCTGCTTGCATCCCTCCTCTGTCCCCAGAAATAAGAATGTCTAAGCCCCTGGAGGCCGAGAAGCAAGGTCTGGACTCCCCGTCAGAGCACACAGGTGGGTGGGGAAGGGAGCAGGGAGGACAGAGGGTCACCGTGGGTGGGGGCAGGTGTGTTGGGGGAGCTGCGGTGGCTGATGACAACTCAGCCTTTGGGTGACAACTCGCTCTTTCCCTCTTGTTGCAGACACTGAAAGAAATGGACCAGACACTAACCATCAGGTCAGAAGGGAGTGGATGAGCAGGAGGGGTGGGCATGGGGAGAAGGGAGCAGAGGGGGCCTCTGCAGGGGAGGGACAGGGTGTCAGAAGCTGCTTCATCTCCCTGTTCCCATCATCTACCCCAACTTTCTCTTCACAGAACCCCCAGAATAAGACCTCCCCATTCTCCGTGTCCCCAACTGGCCCCAGCACCAAGGTAAGCACCTGTCAGAACAGCAAGGGCAGGGGAAGAGGGAGAGGTGTCCTGTGATAGGTGGCATTTGACTTTTGGGAGAGGGTCCTGCACCCCTGCTGGGGTTCCAGGGTCTGAGGGGGCACTGAGCCCTGGTACCTTGGTGACAAGCCTCCTCCCGCCCCTTCTCACCCTTGGGCTCCCGCCCCAAGCCTGTGACTCACCCAGGCTCCTTCCCCTTCCCTGGGGGGTGGGGGTGGCCAGGGAAATCCCCCCCAGAGCCCCAGGGCGATGAACAACAGGAAGCCGGGCCCCGCCCCCATCCCAACTTCCCTGACTGAACAGGGGCCTGCCCCACCCCCCGCCCCCCAAGACACACTCAGGGGCCAGCAGGGGGCAGGGGCCTGGGGGGCTGGAGGAGGCAGACCCACTGAGGTAGGCTGTGGGGTTATCGTAGTAGAGGATGAGGGGGAGGCCGGAAGCAGCCAGATAGAGCAAATCCCAAATCCAGATGAGGCCCTGCTGCTGGGCACTGCTGGGCTTCCTGGGATGTCTGGGGCCCAGGTCTCCACCCTCCAGCCTGGCTGGGGGCAGCTGGCAGGTCCAGTGGCCTGAAGGCAGCCTGCAGGGCAGGGGCAGAGGGGCCATGGGCAGGACTCCTGAGCGTGCAAAGGTGGCAGAGGGATGGGATGGGATGGGGAGCCGGGAACTACTCTGTGACCGTGGGAAAATCACTTCCCCCCTCTGGGCTTCTCAGTTTCCTCTTCTCTAACATGGCGGGGGACAGTCAGATTGGACGGCCTTTGAGGTCCCTTCTGCGGCTGGTGTGCCCTGATGCTGCTCGGTGGGAGGGTGTCTTGTCCTGAGTGCATTGGACAGGGCCCAAGTTGGGGAGGGCTCAGGCTCTGACCTCCTTCCCTCTGATCTTAGGCTCTGCTCTGGCCTTAGCCTGCATAGCGGAGCATGTGTCCGTCACCCCTACCGCCTCCTCCTCAGCCGAATCTCTGCAGCCTCTCCTGCCCCACAGCAGCCCTGCTTCTCCGTGGGGAAACCATGGAGCCCAGGGAAGGAAAGGCTCTCACTCCCCTTCCCTGGCCTGGGCCCTGGGAAAGCCCGAGGCAGAGAAGGTGGCGGCCTCTGACTCCGGGTCTCCGTCCATACTGCATCCTCTTCTCCGCTCCATCTCACTCCATCTCTTCTGTGTCAGTCTTTCCCTCCGTGCAGTGATTCATGTGCTCCCATCACGGTTTCCGACAAATCCACACACTGCTGTGTACAATTGTTTACATCATAATTTTGTTAATTGGCTCAATTTTTAAAAACATTTTATTATGGAAAATGTGAAGCAGATACAAAAGTAAAAAGAACAGTACAATGAATGTAAACCCCCAGGTACCCATCAGTCAGCTTCAACAATCATCAGCTCATGAACTGGCTCGCTTTTTCAACAGCTGAAATAAACGTTTTTTAAATGGAAATTTCATGAATGGAAAACCAGAATCACTTGCCATGGAAATAAATACAATGATTATTAAAATGTACCCAGAGACTCTTGCCTGCTGAAGGATCTAAACCTGAAGCCTGTTCTCCGTTTGTTAAAAGGGGAGATTAGCCAGTGTTGGGGGCATCCTAGCACCTAACGGAGACTTTCTTAAGAGAATCAAAAAGAATGAAGGAGCCTAGAAGAGGAATAGTGTTCTCACCACGGCCCGCAATGTTTGTTTTTTTTAACTTTTAATTAAAATGTGACACACACGTAGATCCTCCGTGTACGGCTCTGTGGATTTTCACAAACTGAACACCTATGCCGCCAGCACCAGATCAAGAAACAGAACACGATCAGACTTCCAGAAGGCCCTTAATTCCCGGCCAGGGACAGCCACTGCTCTGGCTTCTACCACTGTTGTTTCATGCTCGTCTCTGTACCCCTTAAACTTTCTGACATTCATATCCCATACTTTGGGGCACACCACTCACTCTGTTATTTGTTTCCCAGGCCTCTGTCCATTCATCTCAGTCTGCATTACAAATGCCACGCCCCTGCCAAGCCGCTGTGTCACCTTTCGTGAATTGCTTTCCCTCTCTGGACCTCCTTTTGTGAAATGGTGCTGGGACATTGGGCTGAAGGATGATCTCTAATGTCCCCCCCGGGCCTGAGAGTGTGTGATCCATCAAGCCATGCCTCCTCCCACCCCCACGTGTCCTTTACCAACAGACCCGTCTGGCTTGTTATCTGGGAGAGGAAGGAGGCCAGGACTGCTCTATGCTGGTCTATCCTATGTGTTGGATGCGAGATGCACCGGCATCCTGCACAGAGAGAGGAGGCGGGGCTCGGCAGACTCCCGGGGTGGAGGCTGAGAGCCGGCAACCCTGGGCCACATCTGGCCCTCAGAAGTGCTTTGGGGGTCCTGCTGGTGTTTTTGCTTTAGATTTTGAAATGAGTGGCCAGAAGGAGCAGAACAGGAGCTGCACAGGCCTCCCTTCAAGTGGGCAGGCTTTCTCGCCCCATCCACATTTGCCCACGTCACCGCGTTCACCTGTCTGCCTGTTTTCATGTGCACTTGAGTTCATGAGCTGTGTTCCAAGGTGGTGATTATTTTTAATACCCCAAGACCCTTTCTCCAATACAGTCTTTTTCTTTTCTTTTTTTTTTTTTGTGAGGAAGATCAGCCCTGAGCTAACATCCATGCCAATCCTCCTCTTTTTGCTGAGGAAGACTGGCCCTGGGCTAACATCCATGCCCATCTTCCTCTACTTCATATGGGACGCCACCACAGCATGGCTTGACAAGTGGTGCGTTGGTGCACGCCCGGGATCCAAACCGGCGAACCCCGGGCCTCTGCAGTGGAGCGTGCGCACTTAACGGCTACACCACCGGGCCGGCCCCTCTAATACAGTCTTACTTCATTGGGCACCTCTGGCTGAGGCAGCTGAGGGGTGTGGGACCCAGAACTCCCTTATTTGGTGTCCCGGGGCCCCCACCGGCATCATTTCCCATTTTACAGGTGGGGAAACTGACATCCAAGAGGAGAAAAGTGCCCTCCAAAGGTGATCCTCCTCTGTAGGGAGTTTGGGTGCAGGGGATGTGTTAGCCCTATCCAACTGATGAGGAAACTGAGGCCAGAGGGGTGGCCTGAGGCCCCAGGCCGGCCAGCGCTGGGTCTGGTGTCTTTATCCCAGTCCTCTCCTCCTGTGCCAGCCCGAGGTTGCTGTTGCCACACACGTGCCCTCTCTTTGGTTCACAGGTGGGCATTCTCTCTGGCCTCCACTTAACATTCTGGGGTCCCGGACCCTGCCTCTCTCCCCCCCAGATCAAGGCTGAAGACCCCAGTGGCGACTCAGCCCCAGCAGCACCCCCGCCCCCCCAGCCGGCTCAGCCACATCTGCCCCAGGCCCAACTCATGTTGACGGGCAGCCAGCTAGCCGGGGTAAGTACCGGGGAAGGACGGGGATGGAGGACGCCGGCCAGCCGCCTCCCATCTATTACAGGACTGGTGGCATGGGGTGTCCCGCCAGGGCCACGGCCACTTTCTCACAACTACCTCTTGCCCTCTTCTGTCCTCCTGGAAGACTTGCCCCCTAACCCGCTTGGCTCAGGCACTAACCCCTCTCTGCCTTCTCTGCTCCTCCCCATGCCCTTCCTCCGGCCCCTGCTGCCTCTGCCCGCCCCACAGCTCACGGCGCTGATGCCAGCTCAGCAGCAGCTCCTCCTGCAGCAAGCGCAGGCCCAGCTCCTGGCCGCCGCCGTGCAGCAGTCCACTGCCGCCGCCGCTGCCGCTGCCGCCTCCTCCACCTCCTCCTCCTCTTCCTCCTCCTCTTCCTCTGCCTCCTCCTCGACCTCGCAGCCCCCAGCCTCCTCTGGGGGAGGTGACCTGCCACCACCACAGCCTGCCAGCCAGCCCCCTGGGACCCCACAGCTCACCCTGTCCCAGCCCATCCAGCTCACAGCACAGGTAAGGGCAGCCCGAGGAGCACGCTCCCTCCAGCAGAGGACCACAGAAACCGGGAGTGTGCAGGGGGCTGACTGGTCCACATGGACCGTTCTGATCACCAGCCATGTGCCAGGCAGTTCCCAGCAACCCTAGGAAGGCTTGGGAGATGCTGCCGCCCATCTTTCAGCGGGGTAAAGCGAGGCTCAGAAGGGGGACATCCTCCACATGATGGAGTGCCCGGCTAAGCACTTTCTATGCATCTCGCTGAGGGTTCACAGCCATAGCCATCTGGGAGGTTGGCGCGTTATCCTCAGTTTGCAGCTGAGGAAACCGGGAGTCACCTCCATGAATGATACCTGTGTGGGTGCAAAACGAAAGGCTGAGAATCAGCATAAGTATCCCACATCGCATCCTGCGCCCATTCATCGAGATGTTCTTTCAGAAGAGAGGCCTGTGATCTCTGAGTTAGGAAGTGCTGCATCCTCTCTCTCCTTTCTGGAGACTTCCAGTATACATTGAATCATGAGTTAGTGGCTGTATTACTTTCCTAGAGAAGGCAGAACAAAGTACCACAAATTGAGTGGCTTAAAACAACAGAAATGTATTGTCTCAGACCAGAAGTCCAAAATCAAGGTATCGGCAGAGCTGCGCTCTCTCTGAAGGCTCTAGGGGAGAATCCCTCTGCCTCTTCCAGCTTCTCGTGGTGCCAGAAATCCTTGGCATTCCGTGGCTTGTAGATGAATCGCTCCAATCTCTGCCTCCATCATCATCTGGCCATCTTCTCTCCACGTGTCTGTCTCTGTGTCCAAATTTCCCCTTCTTATAAGGGCACCAGTCATTGGATTAGGACCCACCCTAATAACCTCATTTTAACTTGATTATATCTGCAAAGACCCTATTTCCAAATAAGGTCATATTTACAGGCACCAGGGGTTAGGACTTCCAACATATTGTTTTGGGGACTACAACTCAACCCATGACAGTGGCCAACAGGTTTCCCATAAGGATAACCAGCAGGAGCAGGGAGGAGCTGGGCAGGCTTCCCAGGCCTGCTCTCTCCAGCCCACCCCGTCCACACCTGCCCACGACACCCGTTTGTGCTGTCTGCCTGGTTTCTGTAAGCATTTGAGTCTGTGGCCCGTGCTCCAGGGCAGTGAGGGTCCTGAGAAGTCCTACAGAAACCTGTTTAACTTCCCGTAGCCCTGTGTTTCCCACAATGACTGTTCCTCGGATCGCTTCTTTCTCTCTCTCCCCACCTCCTTCCACGGAACCCCTGGGCCAGGCGCTGTCTACACAAGAGAGCTGTGTCCCTGACACAGTGGCTCTTCCCCTGACAGAGTTCAGCCTCCAGGGAACCCGTTCCACTACTGACCAGCACTCCCATTTGGGACAGTCCTTAATGCTGAGCTGGAATCTGCCTCCTTAGAGCTTCCTGCTGCTGGGCCTGGTTCTGTAGAAACACACAGAACAACCTATGCCTGCTGCTCGGTGACAGCTCTTCCAATGTAGGCTCCCAATGCCTGGCTCGTCCCAGCAACAGTAACTAGAGCCTGTTGGTGCTGCCTTTGTACCAGGCGCTGTGCTAACAGTGACCCTCTTGAACTCACAAATCCTCACCACGGCCAATGCTCCCAGGGGCAAAGTGACTTGCCTGCCCCAGGTCACACTGTGAGCACAAGTGGCAGAATCGGCCTGGGAATCCAGGGCTCTAACCACACAATCCCGGCTGCAGCCTTTAGCTCTCCTTCTCTGGACGTGTTTCCCTCCCACCATGGCTGCCAGAGACCCCAGCAGGTGTTCCGTTTGCCTTACAGCACACACGGCTCCTCATTGAGCAACACCAAGGCTCAGGGCTCCTCGCTAGGTGCCCCTGCTCTTGTTCTCCTTCCTCCCTGGAAGTCAGCTCCCTCCCTTTACCTGGTTAGCTCCTCTTCATCCTTTAAGCCCCAGCTTGGGAGTTCACACCTCCAGGAAGTCTTCAGTGATTTCCCTCCCTCCAGCTGGTTTGATTTCCTGCCTCCTGCTTCCTCTGGGGGCCCCCAGCCCAGGCCTCTCCTTTTGCCAGAGCCCCGATCACCCAGGGCTCTATCCAAATATGCCCATGGAAATATCTGTTGAAGGGACAAAGACTAGAGGGAGAGAGGAGGGACAGGACAGCCTAGTGTAGATCCAGCCAGGCCATCATCCCTCGTGAGCGGCAGACTCTCCTTCTCTTCGTACACTCCTAGAGCCACCTCCCCCAGGCCCCCACAGGCCCCAGCAGCAGCAGGCCAACCCTCTGCCACCTGCTATCCGCCCAGGCTCTGATTCTCCAGGTCTCCTCCAACCCCTCCCTGCCACGCCCTTTCCTCTTGCTCCTCCCGCCCCAGCTTCCCTCAGCTCTGATCTTCCCCTGCCTGTTCGCTGCAAATGCAAAGCTGACCAAGTTTGTTTGTGGGAGTTCTGTCACCCCGTGACCTCATTTCCCCAATAGACAAATGTTTGTCCCGTCCGTCTATATGTCGGGCACCATGCTAGGTCCGGGCTGCAGTGGGGACCATGTTCCTGCCACCCTAGCTGCCCACCACAGGCACAGCTGTCCCCGGCCCTGGGCTTGACCCCTCTCCTCAGCCTGTGTCTGGTGCGGCTGAGTCCACTTCCTGTGCCTTTTCGGCTCTGTCCTGCTATCATTTCACAGACATCTCCCGGCCCCCTGAGTGTCAGGCCCTGGCAGGAAGATGAGGACTTAGGAGTGACTCAGACCTAGCGTTGCCCCCAAGGGGCTCCCAGTCTTGTAGGGAAACAGACACAACAACAAACCACTGAGAAATGTCTTACTTGAAAAATACTAAGAAAGCTAAAAGCCCCCATAAACCCTATCGCTTTAAAGTTACATAAAGTATGAAGGGAAAGTCCCTCGTCCGTCCCTTTAACGCCAGCTTCCAAGGTAATGTCGGTTAAACAGTTTGGCAGGAACCTTCCCTGCATTTTCTATCTTGTACAGATAAAGGGACGATTTTAACACAATTTTATAATTTGTGTGTCCCGCGCTCAGCACCATGCCTTCCACCGAGGGGGCTGCATGGATGTTTACTGAATCAATGAGGGATGTTTTGCTGCAGCTTTTCAATCAAGGGTAGGGAAGACATCTCTCCAGGGGAGTAATTCAGACTGTCTAGGGTAGAGGTAGGCATTGATTGAAAATTTACATTAACTGTTAAAACATCCTTTTGTATTTGGAGAGCGAAAAAGAATCCCTATTTCGTAATATAACCGCAGCAAATAAAGCTTGACAAAATCTTTTCGGCTGGTAAGACCTAGCGAATAAAGGTTTCCCAGGGAAACCTACTTGATTTGGTGGGAGTGTGTGTGTGTGGGAAAAGAAAGGGGACCTGTGTCTCAGGGAGTCAGGGAAGGCTCCCGGGAGGAGGGGATATCTGAACAAGGAGGGACAAGTAGGAGTTTACCAGGTGGACGAGCTGGAGAAAGGGGTTCCAGGCATGGGAAAGGTGAATGCGAAGTGAGAGAGCATGGCGGGCTCAGGGAGTTGCGGGGGCGGGGGAGCCAGCGGTGGAAGACAGTAAAGGATGAGCTGGAGGGAGTGTCGGCCCAAAGCCACTCTAGGTGGCTGAAAAAGAGAAAGGAATATTTGGCTGAGATCACTGAAAAGGCCCAGCCTGGAACATCAAAACCTGGCCCCAGGGATCTGTCTGCCTTTTCATTCTGGGGCAGGCAAAATGGGTGCCAGCTTCTAGACTTGCGGCCACCCTGCCCAGGGAGATAAAACACGCCCACTGGCCAGGTTTGAGTTGGTGCCCCCGACGCCTGAGAAGGTGGGGTCAGCCCCATCTGGACCCCGTGACCTGAGAGTGGGGGAGGGCAAGTCCCCAGGAGGAAGAGGTGGGTCCTCTTGAAGAAGGGGCAGTGGGTGCCAGGCCAGCCAGACCACCCACCTGGAGGTGTGTCGTCAGTATGCCCACAGGCCCCTGGAGGCCAGGAGTGAGCTGAGTTGTGCCGGTCACTCCATGACTCCTGGGTTTTTAGCATCTGCTATTGCTCATCTAGCCTGGATTTTTAGCATGACGTAGCATGGGCTATAACACACGATCCACATGCAGGTATCTTTTCTCCCTGTTGATGGTTCTCTGTTCTGTGCTGTTCTGCCCCAACCGCCGGGATTTCCTGGGCACCATGTGGCAGGGCCAACCTCGGGGGGATGGGGCTGAATAGAAGAGCCCACGCTAGAGACAGGTCACCTCTGTCCATGCTCCCCGCCCCTGCCCCTTTAGAGCTTCCCTTAGTGGAGTGACTGGAATAATCATAGTCGTTTACTCATTCAACTAGCACTTATTGAGTACCTTGTGTATGCCAGACACCCATTCATGGCCCCAAGGGGACAGCTGTGAACAAGGCAGAGGTGGCTGCCCTTGAGAACTTTATGTTCTAGTGAGGAGACAGACAGTAAACAAGTAAACAAGCCAGCAAAACAAGACAGTTTTAGAGTAAGTGTGATGAAGAAAATGAAACAGAGGGTTGTCAGAGAGAGGAAGCCACTTTTAGTGGGGTAGTTAGGAAAGTTTCACTGAGAAGGTGGCCTTTGAGAGCCAAGGTGTGTATGAGTCAGTCATGATGAAGCCAGGGGGAGAGCTTAGGAAGAGGGAACAGCAACTGCAAAGGTCCTGAGGTGGAAACCTGCTAGGCTTGTTCAAGGCACAGAGGAAGGGGGTACGGCCGGAGCAGAGTGAGCGTGGGAGGCAAGTAAGAGGTGAGCGGGGAGGCAGGCAGGACCAGGTTTTGCAGGGCCTCATAGGCCAGATCAAGGAGTTTGGAAAGTATGCTAGGTATGATGGGAAGCTGTTGGGGGTTTTAAATAGGAGAGAGGCCTGACCCGATTGACCCCTTACAAAGCTCCCTCCAGCTGCTGCGGGGAGGATGGACTGTGGGAGACAGGGGTAGAAGCGATGAGCTCAGTGGGAAGTCGTTCCAGGCATCCAGTGGGAGATGAGGGTGATGGTGGGGGTCCGGGATGCTATTTTGTATGGATCGGATAGATCAAGGATGACTCCCAGGATTTTGACTTCAGCACCTGGGTGGTGGTGAGGTGGTTTCCTGAGTTGGGGAAGACAGGGAAGGAAGAGGGTGTTTTGGAGGGCTGGGCTGGGGAACCAGGAGTTTCACTTTGGACCTGGCAGGGTGTGAAGAGTCTATTGATCATCCAAGTGGAGACATCAAATAGGCAGATGGATATTGGAGGCTGAAGCTCAGCGGAGAGTCTGGGTGGGAACTGGGAGTTGTGAGTTGTCAGGAAGAGGGTGGAATGGACAGCCAGATAGGGCTCCTGCCCTCGAGAGCTCATGGTCTGGTGGGATGACATGATGGGGGAGACATGAGGGTGAAGTGGTAGCAGATGTTCGTGTTTGAGGAGTATGTTGTGATTTCCAGAATGCTTTGTGGATAATAATGTTACTCAGGCCTCAGAACAACCCGGCAAAGAGTTAGACTTTATTATCCCCATTTTGTAGATGACAAAACTGAGGCCCTGAGAGGGAAATGACAGTAATAATGACTACCATTTATTATTATTATTATTATTCACTACTATTAAGTGAACAGAGATCAGGCTAAGCATTCTTCATGTGTTGTCTCATTTAATTCCTTTAACAGCCCCATGAGGTAAGAATTATTGAGGTGTCACCTTAGGAAGTTGAGGCTTAAAGAGGGTGAGGGACTGCCCACGGTCCCACAGTGTGTGAAGGACAGAGTCAGGTTTCTGGCGGTCTCCAGAGCCTGGGTCTTTCTAGGACCCTGTGCCTCATCACAGTTAAAGAGGCTGAGGCCCAGAAGGGAGAGGTGGCTTCCCCCAAGTCACACAGCAAGAAGCAGGCAAGAAGGCCAAGACTCAAACTCCTAAGGTTCTCAGCTGGAAGGGACCCTTGCACCCTTGTAGTCTACCTCCCCCCCCAGTGTAGGAACTCCCTCCGCACTGTTCTGGGCAGGTGGGGGTGCAGTTTCACCCAGCTGGCTCCCAGAACAGGTGCTCACTGCCTTCCCAGGCAGCCCATTTCACCGCTGGGCAGACTGACACAACCCCGTCCTCATTTTAACACAGTCAATCACAATATAATTTACTGTTATTAAATATTATTATCCCTACTCTGGACTTAACCCTAGGCTGTCCCTGTCTTAGCATGGGATGACCAGAATGGTCATCGCTTGCCACATCAGGGATGGCAAATGAGTCGACATGCACACCGGCACCATGCCAGTCGTGGTGGCTGCCGGAGCCCCCGTGGAGGCCTGAGCGGGGGAGTGGGGTGCTGCCCTGTGCGCTGGAGCGAGGCTGCACCTGGGCCGGGGGCAGCCAGCCGGCTCCGGGCCAGGCCTCTTCTAGTTCGTTCTGAAGGCTTTCTCCTGCCCCCAGGTAGAACCAGCCCAGACGGGAAAGTGGGCGATTACACAGCAGTTCACTCGTGTGTATTATAAACTGTGTTTCAGGCTTTCTGCCCCAATCCGTGGTCAAGACCCCAGCTGTGGCAAAGCACAGCCAGTCTGCCCCGAAACACCACCAGTCCTACCTCATTCGTTCATTGAAAATTCATTGATCGCCTGTTAGGTGCTTGCACTGGGGTGGAGGGTGATCAGAATACAGCCCTGAGCAAGAATTGATCTCTTCCCTTCTCGGCTTTGATGAGGTGTGCTAGCCCTCTGGTTTTTCTCACGGGCTAGGGACGGAGCAGATGATCCACTAAATATCCTGGCCAGGGCCCTTCCTGGCGTCTCTCTACTTATGCTAACTTCTCCACCATCTGACTCGGTCGTAACACGCCCCCAAGTGGCTTCAGATTGCCTCGCTGCCTCTAGATTGTGGAGAAATGGGGCCTCCTACTGGCTAACCCCAGTCCTGAGCCAGCTCACTGTTCACCCAGAATCTTCTCTGTTTCTCTCGTTCTTGAATTCCTTTAGTCAGCAAACATTTAGGGAACATCCACCATGCCCAGGCACCTTTCTTCATGGGGGACACAGTGAGGAATAAGGAGACCAGTCCGTGCCCTCATGGAGCTGGCACCCACTCTTGTTGGGGAGACAGACAGGAAACCGATAATTGCTATGAAAGAAAGAAAAGAATGTACTGTAAGAGAGAGTGACTGAGGAAAAGGAAGACTCCTTATCAGAGCGGGCGGTCAGGGGAGGCCTCTCTGAGGAGGGGGCATTTGATAGAGACCGGAATGATGAGGAGGGGCCAGTCATGTGCTGATCAAGAAAGGCAGAACAGCAAGAGCAAAGGCCCTGAGCTGGGGGCTTCTTTCTGCTTTCAGTAACAGGAAGGAGACCAGTGTGGCAGAGTTAGGGAGTGAGAGAGTTGTGGGATGTGAGGAAGGCCGGGTCATGCAGGGCCATGGCAAGGAGTTAGATCATATTACAAACGCCACGAAAGCCAGTGGAGGCTTTATGGTTCAATTAATATGTTAGAACAGGAACCTGGATTCCACAGACCACCCCTCGAGGGGTCTGTGGATAGAATTCAGCGGGGAGTGTGGAGGGCGGTCCATGAATTTGGATGGGAAAAAAATTACATCTCGATTTTTACTATCCTCTAACCGAAAATGTAACATTTCCTTCTATTATGAATGTAGGCCACAGACCACAGTAGCATTGGCAGTACTTGGACTTTGTCGCCAATGGAATCACAGATATTTCCATATTCTACTACGGTTGTTGCAGATTTCATAAATATTGTCTATGAGATTATAGTAGTCATCAGACCTATTGCTTGTTCTTGTTATTTAACATGCTAGTAAAGAAACCCATAAATCACCATTAATTATCACAATTTAAAATACGTTTGATGACTGTATTTCTTTTTTTTTTTATTTCAAGGGAAACTTTATTTTTGTTGAGTACTAGGTCAGGTGATGACTGTATTTCAATCTAATTGATTTCATTTGAAATCCTATATATTTTATTTTATGCATTTTTTAATTCTGAGAAGGGGGCACTAGGTTTTTCCAAACAGCACAGAATCCAGAGCACAAAAAGATTTAGAACGTTTTGGTAGGACGTTGTGGATGGATTGGCTGGACGGGGGAGAGGAAGGGAAGGAGGGAATCAAGGCTGACCCCCAAGTTTCTGGGCCAAGTAATGGTGGATGGGGGTGTGGTTAAGTTTTTCATTTGGACTCCTCACCATGAGACCCCACTGCAAATTGGGATTCATTTCCCTCCCTCCTTTTCCTCTCCCTGCTGATTCAGAAATAAATCTGCAGAGACCTTTCTTTTAGGTTTTTTGGGGAAAAAAAGGATTTTCACTGAGTGTCATGCTCAGGAGAGACAGGAGTTAACAAGTATTTTAATCAACAAGCTAAGGGTTATAGGAAATCAGAAAAAATACTAGTAATGAGACTTTATTTCTGGTCTTATTCATTTGATTAAATTCAGTGGGCATTTAATGGGGGCTTACCAGGCCCTCTTAAGGATTAGGAATACAAGAAAATAAGATATGACCTCTGCTTTCTTGAGTTTCAGTCTAGCCAAGGAAAAACATATATAAGCAAATGCAATGCATTGTGAGAAATGCAGCATAGAGCAAGGGGGGTACAGTTTTGTGGGGCCTGAAGTTTACACAATTTGCAGAGCCTTTAAGAAAAAGAAGACAAAATTATGAGACCAAAATTAGGTATGGGGTCTTGGAAGTGTCCATTGTAAATGGGGGGCCCTAAATGCTAAGTTTCACTCACTTCAGGGTCAGTCCACACGTGGAAGGGAGACAGCCATGCAAGTTTTATTGGGCGGAGGAGTCTCAAAAAGGCAGGCAGATTAGACACCGTTTCAAAGGATAGAGCATTAGGACTTCAAACTCCTTAAGCTGTATTCTTAGATGATTAGCAGCTAGAATGAGAAAGGTGAGAGGTCAGGAGCATCTGGGTACTCTGTCCACTTCCCAAAGCACGTGGAGAAAGCAGAGGCCTTTGCAGGTGGACAGGGAACAGCCTTGGATGAATGCTGCAAGACGAATGGTTGGAAAAGCAGGGATGCTGAGCAGAAGTGACTGTTCAACTGGGTGGGTGGGGGCAGGACACGATATTTGTTTATTTATTTATTTAGACTAGGTAGATGTTCAAAATTCAAGAGGCATAGAAGGATTTACAGGGCCGGCTCTGTGGCTTAGCGGTTAAGTGCGCGCGCTCTGATGCTGGCGGCCCGGGTTCGGATCCCGGGAGCGCCCGGAGGCACCACTTCTCCATCCAACGTGAGGCCGAGTCCCGCGTACAGCAACTAGAAGGATGTGAACCTATGACATACAACTATCTACTGGGGCTTTGGGGGGAAAATGCTGAATAAATAAAATCTTTAAAAAAAAAAAAAAAAAAAAAAAGAAGGATTTACAGCATTGCCAGTTTCTGGTATAGTTTTCTGGATATAATCTGTGCATACCCAAGCAGATACCTAGATATAATTTTTTTTAACACAAACAGTAGCACATTATACCCACTGTTCTGCCTCTTGAGCTTTCCATTCAACAGGGCATCTTGGAGATTGTTCCATATCAGGACACAAAGAGCATCCGCATTCTTTTCTTTTTTTGGTGAGCAAGATTAGCCCTGAGCTAACATCCGTTGCCAATCCTCCTCTTTTTGCTGAGGAAGACTGGCCCTGGGCTAACATCTGTGCCCATCTTCCTCTACTTTATATGGGACACCACCACAGCATGGCTTGACAGCAGTGCATATGTCCACGCCCGGGATCCAAACCTGCGAACCCTGGGCCACTGAAGCACAGAATGCAAACTTAACCTCTACACCACCTGGCTGGCCCCATCTGCATTCTTTTTGATGTCTGCATAGTATTCCCTCATAAATATCCACCCGAATTCATTCACCTGTTCCCTATTGCTGCACGCTCAGCTTGTTTCCATTCTTTTGCTGAAACACCACTTGCTGCTGGGAATATCCTTCTAGAGAGGTCATTTTGTGTAAGTGAGTATATCCCTAAGATAAATCCCTAGAAATGGAGTGGCTGAGTCAAAGGGTACGTGCATTTGCAATTTCGATAGACATTGCTAAATTACCCTCTCACCAGCAATGTGAAAGAGTGTTTGTTTCCCCACATGGCCCAACATAGTGTGTCATGCACTATTGTTATCTGTCAATCTGATAGGTAAAAATTGTATCTCAGTGCTGTTGTAGCTGTGTTTATCTTATTGTGAGTGAATCTGAATGTTTTTTCATTCAGAGCTGCTTGTATTTCCTTTGCTGGGCAGTCACCAGACCTATCTGTTGGCCAGATTACTATTGGGTCATTAGTTTTTTTCTTACTGATTTGTAATCACTCTTTATATATTGGAGAAATGAGCCCTTTGTGTCAAGTTTATATTTTCCCCCAGTTTGTTCACTTCCTGGGACATTAAATTGATCTTTGAAATAATAATAGCCTTGGGAGGAATTGAGGATTCCCCCCCCAACTTCCCAGAAGGAAAACTATTGTAACTGTAAGTAACATAACTTTCAACTCTACATAAAAGTTGCTAAGTAAATTATGAAGCATCACTCTTGATTCATTCAACAAATGTGTGTGGAGCACTTACTGGGTTCCAGATGCTCTTCCAGGTGCTGAGATTACAGTGATGACCAAAATTGCCAAAATCATGCTCTCGTGGAGCTGATGCACCATGAAAGAGTAAACAGAGAGATACCTTGAGATAGTGATAAGTCTTATGAAGAAGGTGAAATGAAGGTGACAAAGGGAGGTGTGGCAGTGGGCTGGTTTAGATTAGATGGTCAAGGAGGGCATCTCTGAAGAGGTGACTTTGTGTTAGGACCTGAGTGACAAGAAGGATGTAGGCTGGAGTGTAAGAACTAGAGCAGCCTGGCAGAGGTAACAGCACGTGTAAAGGCCCTGAGGTAGGAGTTGAGATCAGGAAGACTAGCACAGGCCTCAGTATAAAGGGCCTTAGAGGCCAGGTGAAGAGTTCTGATTGTATTGCTTTGGGCTGCAAGAAGCCATTGGAGTGTTTTTGTGTGTGTGTGTAAGGGGGTTTTGCTTTTTCTTTTGGAGATGTTCAAACCTAAAAATAGAGAGAATGATATAAGGAACTGCTTGTACCTTCACCCAGCTCAACACATACCAGCATTTTGCCAATCCTGTTTCATCTCTACTCCTCACTTTTTTTGGTGGAGGGGCTCGATTTTTTTTTTCTCCTTCTTTTCCTGCCTTATTCCCTTAAAAAAAAAAATCTCTTTGTTGAAGTATAACAAATACTGAAAAGTGCCCAAATCATAAGTATACAGCTCAGTGATACTCACAAACTGAGCACACCCATGCAATTGGCATCCAGATCAAGAAACTCAATATGGCCAGCTCCCCAGAAGCCCCCTAGATCCCTTCCAGTCTCCACCTCCCAAACTTCTAACGTGCAATTGAACATAAAAGGAATCATACAGGACATCTCTGTCGTGACCAGCTTCTCTCACTTGTCATGACATTGGGAAGTCTATATTGTTGTGTGTCGTTGTAGACTGTAGAGTGCTCATTCTCATTGCTGTAGCATTCCGTTGAATCACAGTTTATTTACCACAGTTTATTCAATTGTGGATGGGTACTTGGGCTATCTTCAGGTTTTGGCTATTACCAATGGTTCTGCCGTGGACACTCTGGTACACGTCTTTTGGTTAACAGACATAGGCACTTATGGTGGCTTATACCCACCATATACATATTCCACCATGTGGAATCGCTGGTCATAAGGCAGGTGTATGCTCAGCTTTAGTAAATAGTGCCTGTATTCATTTGCTAGAGCTGCCATAACAAAGAACCACAAACTGGGTGTCTTAAACAACAGAAATTTATTATCTCACAGTTCTGGAGGCTACAAGTCAGAAATCAAGGTGTTGGCAGGGTTGGTTCTTTCTGAGGGCTGGGAGGGAAGGAGCCTCTCTCCTTGGCTTGTGGATGGCCCTCTTCTCTCTGTGTCTCTTCACACCGTCTTCCCTATGTGCGCGTTTGTCTCTGTGTCTGAATTTCCCCTTATTATACGGACACCAGTCATACTGGATTAGGGCCCACCCTAATGACATCAGTTTAACTTGATCATCTGCAAAGACCCTATTTCCAAATAAGGTCAAACTCTTGGGTTCTGGGGGTTAGGATCCCAAGCTATCTTTTTAGGGGGGAACACAATTCAACCCATAACTGTGCCAAAGAGTTTTCCAATGTGGTTGTACCAATTTACTCACCCACTATGTGCTAGAGTAGTTTAAAGCTAATTCCAGACATGATATCATTTGCCTTGGGAGTGTTTTAAAAGGAGGGAAGACTTGGTCTGATTTACCTTTTTAAACAATTCTATTTGTTCCGTGGGAATGTAAGACAAGGTAAACATTTCATCAAGAAAGAAAAGGTAGATAAAGAGTGAGCCCTCCAGGATGGCCCAGGGAGGACTCTCCGGTACTCCGGGGCTGGGAGAAGCCTCCTGGGACCCTTAGCACAGGGATGCTGTTCAGAGACCGTGCTCCATCCTGTACTGCCCTGTGCTGTGGAGCACCCCTTGGGGCTCAGGTTAGGCAGAGGGAGGAGCCAGGCCAGGACTCAGGCTGTCTTTCTGTCCATCTCCCTCCCTGCTAGGACATACAGCAGCTCCTCCAGCTCCAGCAGCTGGTGCTCGTGCCGGGTCACCACCTCCAGCCACCTGCTCAGTTCCTGCTGCCACAGGCCCAGCAGAGTCAGCCAGGTAAGGCCCCCACCCTAGATGGCCTCCCTGATGCCCCCACAAAACTCCCACCCCCTCACCCCATGCGTGCCGCCTTGTCTCCCTAGGCCTGCTACCGACGCCAAATCTATTCCAGCTACCTCAGCAAACCCAGGGAGCTCTTCTGACCTCCCAGCCCCGGGCCGGGCTGTCCACACAGGTGAGAGTGTCCACTGAGTGTGCCAGGCTGGGCCAGCAGCAGGGCCTGCAGAAGGCTGGGTGAATGGGGTAGGGGGTGAGGATCTCCCCTCCATTTGGCCCACCCCACAGCCACAGGGGCCAGGACAGGAGTTAGGAGACCTGAAGCCCAGCCCTGCTCTAACACTAATTTGCTGTGGGACCTTAGGCAAGTCACTCGCCCTGCCTGGGTCAGTTTCTTCCTCTGTAGAATGAGGAGAGTCAACCAGACCAGTGGCTCTTAACTCTTTCAGGCACATGGACTCCTTTGAGAATCTGACGCAAGATTTAGATCTGACCCCCGCTGCCCCAAAATGCACATGTGTACAAACACACAAAAAGACTATAGGTTACATGCCTTGGGTCTTTTGCAGGGCTATGAATGGAGGGTTCTCTGGGGAAGGCCTCTATTGGGTACGAATTCACATCCCCTTCCCAGACCAGACACTAAAAACGAGGGGCCCACAGATGTGTTTTATTTGGCCCATACCATATTTTTAAAATTGAACTAGTTGTCAATAAAATTCCCAGCAAACACCAGATTCTCAGCTTCTTTTGACAAACCAGAAGCTCTGGCAAGGCCGGATCTGCGTCCACGTAGCATGGTGGCAGTGGGCAGCTGGCCACTGGCCGGAGCAGGGGCCCCTCCAGCAAGGCGTGAGCTCTCCAGGCCCCCTCTGTGTCCTCCTGCCTGGCCCCCATGGCCTTTCTTTAAATTTGCTGCCTGGGTTCTAGACTTTAATAATAATCTTCCACTATCTTTTACTGATTTCAAAGTTCCCTCCTACCCATTTTTTTAGCAGCCCTTTCAAAAAATACATGAACTGTTAAGAAAACCCGAAAGTGTAGCCGCTTAGCCGCAATTCTGAAATCCAAAAATGCTCAGAAAATTAAGTTGTTCTTGTAATGTGGACACCAGAAGTCATTTGGCTGCAAAACCTATCTTGAACTGATGCAAGGTGGCATGTGCCTTTTCTTTATCCCTCTTGTGTGATGATATTCATGCTTTGCTGAGAGCTGTTAATATGTCTGATTATGGGGTAATGGCTTGATCCTGATGGGGGAGTCACATTAGCTATGATATATGCCCCATGTAGGCTTTCTGAAATCTGAAAAATTTCTGAATTCCAAAACACATCTGGCCCCAGGGTTTTGGATAATGGATCAAGGACTTGTGTGACCAAGATCCCTGCACCCACCACCAGCTTCAGATCTTTTATTTTTAGAGAAATGAAGCATTCCAGAGAGAGCTATTGCTTCTTTGTAAATCCCTCAGTCGCCCTCCCATCTGGTTTTTAAAATACTTTTACTTTATTTTCAACCTACTCATTTTTAACCCAATGCTCCCAACAACCCCATGGGGTAGGCAGAGCAACCATGATTGTTCCCAACCTGCAGACGGGGAAACTGAGGCCCAGGGAGATTAAGAAACTTGCCCCAGTCACCCAGCAATTCGGTGGCAGAGCCAGTCCTTGATTCCCTGCCAGAGAGGAGGATAAAACCACCACCCCCAACTCCAGAGAGAGCCCTTGGCGAAAGGAGCTGGCTGCTCCTTCTGGGAGTTTGCAGGCTGGGAGGGAATGTGCAGAGAGTTCCAGGCAGCGACAGGACCGTTGTGGGGCAGCAGTGTCACCTTGATGGAAATTGACAGGTGGAGGGGAGTCTGCAGGAAGAGGCTGGACGGCAGGGAGGGAGGAAGGCAGGGGGAACTGCGCAGCCATTACTGAGCCCCATCCTGGTCCTCGGTCCTGCATCCTACCCACCTGCCCACTCCACCAGGCCGTGACCCGCCCCACGCTGCCCGACCCGCACCTCTCGCACCCGCAGCCCCCCAAATGCTTGGAGCCACCATCCCACCCCGAGGAGCCCAGTGACCTGGAGGAGCTGGAGCAGTTCGCCCGCACCTTCAAGCAACGCCGCATCAAGCTGGGCTTCACGCAGGTCTGGGGCCACCCGGCAGGACGGGCGGTGCGCGTGGGGCTGAGGGGGCGTGACCATTTGGTTGGCGGGGTGGGGGTCGGGGTGGGGTGGGTATGGCCATCTCCTGGGCGGGGCGAGGGGCGTGGTCAGATGGTGGGCGGGGAGAGGGCGTGGCCAGCTGGTGCGCAGGGTGAGCCCAGTGCCCGAAGGCTGGGTCCTGACTGCCGCCCCGTCCCCGCCCACTGGCCCAGGGTGACGTGGGCCTGGCCATGGGCAAGCTCTACGGCAACGACTTCAGTCAGACGACCATCTCCCGCTTCGAGGCCCTCAACTTGAGCTTCAAGAACATGTGCAAACTCAAGCCCCTCCTGGAGAAGTGGCTCAACGACGCAGGTGGGACTGGGCTGGGGCTCCGGCTGGTGGTGGGTGGCGGGCGCCGGCCGGGGAGGCATCTTCTCATGCTCCGTCTCTTACTGGCACAGAGACTATGTCTGTGGACTCAAGCCTGCCCAGCCCCAACCAGCTGAGCAGCCCCAGCCTGGGTTTCGACGGGCTCCCGGGCCGGAGACGCAAGAAGAGGACCAGCATCGAGACAAACGTCCGCTTCGCCTTAGAGAAGAGTTTTCTAGCGGTGAGGCTCCACCTCCCGGGCGGCCAGGAGGGCGGGCAGGAGGACGGCCGGCGCTAACAAGCCCTCTGCCCGCAGAACCAGAAGCCTACCTCAGAGGAGATCCTGCTGATCGCAGAGCAGCTGCACATGGAGAAGGAAGTGATCCGCGTCTGGTTCTGCAACCGGCGCCAGAAGGAGAAACGCATCAACCCCTGCAGCGCGGCCCCTATGCTGCCCAGCCCTGGCAAGCCGGCCAGCTACAGCCCCCATCTGGTACCAAGGGCCCCTCTGGGGGGTAGGGCACAAAGCTCTGCACCCCGCTCGCCCCTCAGCAGGCACCTTGTACAAAGCACAACCTCCCTGGTTGTCCACAGTGCCTAGAACAGAGGCAGGGAGAGTCACCCTTGGGGACAGGCTGTCACATGGGTGGAGCACAGTCACACAGGGACACACAGTTTTCAGGGAACTGTGGTCTTATGTGGGGAATACAAGCACCCACAGACATAGCCAAACATAGAGCTATCACAGGACACAGCCACATGGGGATGGATACCAGCTAGGAGATACAGGCACCCCCCCCCCCCCCCGCCGCCACACACAGGTTCACAGCCACACAGACACTGGCAGGGACATCATTACATCCCTGGGTGTGCACTCAGGTCCACAGCCACACACAGACCCTCTTAGGATCAGACACCCTGGGACATCCCTTTATTCCATCTAGTGTGGAAAGGGCTGTGATGCTACAGAGAGGAGCAAGGGGCGCAGAGGAGCCCCCCACCCTGATGTGGAGGAAGGGGACCATCTGAGCTGAGTCAAAAGGACAAGAGAGAGTTAGCCAGCCATGTGAAGGACAGGCAAAGGGACCAGTGTTCCCAAAGGCCTAGGAGCCAGTGTGCCGAGCCCATTTTAAGGAACTGGAGCTGGAATGTATGTGAATGAGTGTGGGGGTGGGGTGGGGGATGGGCAGGGGCCAGACACCCAAGTTACATGCTGAGGAGCTTGAACTTGAACCATGGGCAGTGAGGAGCTAAGGAGGAGTTTTGAGCTGGGGAGGGACAGCGTCACATTTAGGGTGAGGCTCCTGGGGCTGATGGAAGGATGAGACTGGAGCCAGGGAGACCAAGAAGGAGGCTGGTGGATGTTCCCAGAAAATGAAGCAATATGACATCTCAACACTCTGATGCAGAGATATAGCTTATCCTCATAATGCCCCCCTCCCCACCCCTTGCTTCAGACCTGCAACTGGATAATGTCAGAGGAGAGGTGAGGGAGCACGCTTGGTTGGGAATATTCCCTCCTGCTTGTGGCTCAAGATCACCCAGGATAACTGTGAAGAAGGATATGATGGAAAGCACCTGGCATAATACAAACATAGCATTGTACCCCAAGTCGTCCCCACAGGGAGCAGCTTGGGGGCTGCTGGGAGACAGTGGCCTAACCATGCCTTCTTTCCTCTCTCCCAGGTCACACCCCAAGGGGGCGCCGGGACCTTGCCGCTGTCCCAAGCTTCCAGCAGTCTGAGCACAACAGGTCAGGGAGGGCAGAAGATGGGGAGGGGGACCGGGAGACTCAGTGCAGGCCTGGAGCCCGGAGTTCTCCAGTGGCGCAGAGCGCAGGGTGTCTGCAGGCCTCAAGGCTGAGCCTGGGGATGAGGGGGCAGGGGTCAGAGGGGAGAGGGCAGCCTCGCCCTCCCAGCCAGAGCAGCTGGCTTTCACCTGTTCCACGATTTCATATGAGAAAAGCTTGGGGTTGCTAAAAGGCAACGTACTTGGGTTCTATTCCCGGCATTTATAAACTGTGTGAACTCCAGAAGCAAGTTTACCTCCGTGAGCCCCAGTTTTTATAAAATTATTGTGAATGTATAATACATGCAGAAGCTATATACATGAATACACACACACGCACACACACACACTTTTGTACTCAATGCCCTCCTTTCCCCCTTCCTGGGACAGGGCATGTTTAACACCCTATATAAGAATAATATAAAACAAACACCATATTGCCCCTCCCCAGGTTAAGAAATAATAAGTAGAGGTTTATAAAGTGGTAAGGGTGTGCCTGGCACTGTTCTAAACTCGTTATAAAGAATATTGCCTCATTTAATCCTCACACCCATTTTGTGAGGTAGGTTCTATTATTATCCCCATTTTCCAGATGAGGGAACTGAAGGCCAGAGAGGTGAAGGCACTGGCCCAAGGGCACAGCTGGGATGTGACAGAGCCAGGAATTGCTGCCCTGGCTGGCTGGCCCAACTGGGCTCTGAGCCCTCTCAACCTCCGTGTGCACAGCTGCACCCCCCTGCCTGGCCCTTAGAGGGAGCCATAGGGCTTTGTCTTCTGGGAGCCCCCAGTTCTTGTCTCTATAGAAGGAGCTGGGTGGTGAGGTTCAGGGTGGGGTATGCGGGGTGCCAGCCCACGCCCAGGCTGAGTGGGTGACAGCTGCTCTTATTGCAATTACTGTGGTTGCTGTCACTGTGGCAGGGGCATAAAAAACTGGCTCTGGGAAGAGAGGACAAGAGGCCTAAGTCTGTTCTGACGGAGGAGATGCTGCAGGACTGGGCAGGAAAAACAAGCAGGAGGTTCCTCAGTGCAGGACGAGTGGAAGCTGAAGTCTCCATCTCTCTGTCTCTCTTTGGCAGTTACTACCTTATCCTCAGCTGTGGGGACGCTCCACCCCAGCCGGACAGCCGGAGGGGGTGGGGGCGGGGGCGGGGCTGCGCCCCCCCTCAATTCCATACCCTCTGTCACACCCCCACCCCCGGCCACCACCAACAGCACAAATCCCAGCCCTCAAGGCAGCCACTCGGCTATTGGCTTGTCGGGCCTGAACCCCAGCACGGGGTAAGTGAGCAGCTACAGGTGGGAAGGCTGTGGGGAGAAGCTGGGGGCTGCTGCTTCTGGGGTGGGAGCTGCCCCCTAGTTCTGCTGGTGGGTCCCTGCCCCTGCTAACGCCTCTGCTTTGCCTCTTGCAGAAGCACAATGGTGGGGTTGAGCTCCGGGCTGAGTCCAGCCCTCATGAGCAACAACCCTTTGGCCACTATCCAAGGTGCGTGCTGCCTCATGTCACTCTCATCGTCACCAGCCCTGCCCCCCAGGGCCTCGAGCCCCCCCATTGCTGCTCCTGCCATGCCATTCTGCCCCTGCTCACTGCATCGCTTGCCTCTTCATACCCATCTCACCTTGGGGGAAGGTGTGAGGGGTGCTGATGGGGGTCAGTGAGGCAGATGGGAAGACAGGGCGACTGTGGGCGGGATGCTGGAAGGCACCCCCAGCCCAGCCTCTCTCTCTCCCCACCAGCCCTGGCCTCTGGTGGAACCCTGCCCCTTACCAGCCTTGATGGCAGCGGGAACCTGGTGCTGGGGGCGGCCAGCGCGGCCCCGGGGAGCCCCGGCCTGGTGACCTCGCCGCTCTTCTTGAACCACGCTGGGCTGCCCCTGCTCAGTGCCCCGCCTGGCGTGGGCCTGGTCTCGGCAGCCGCTGCGGCCGTGGCGGCTTCCATCTCCAGCAAGTCTCCTGGCCTATCCTCGTCCTCCTCCTCATCTTCCTCCTCCTCCTCCACCTGCAGCGAGGGGGCAGCACAGACCCCTGGAGGCCCTGGGGGGCCCGAGGCAGGGTCCAAGCCCGAGTGAGGGCCCGCCATGCCTCCCCTCCTACTCCTCTGACCCCCACCTCGGTCCCCCGCCTGGGAAGAGGGCGCGGAGGCCAGCGGTGGGGGCGCAGAGGGTCCTTGGAGCAGGAGTGACAAGGGAGGAAAGACCAAAAAAAACCAACCAACCAAAAAAAAAAAGAAAGAAAAGAAACCAACCAACAGAAAAGAAAACCAAAAATAATCACAACAGAAACCAGCTGCCCCAAAGGAACCAGAGGTGAAAAACAAACAAACATAAAAAACCAAAAACAAACAAAAAATTCCCCAGAAAACCAAACAAACCAAAAACCAGTCTGGAGCCAGACCTCAGTGTGCTCACCCTCACCGCTACGACACCAAATAACCCCAGCCAGGGGTGGAGAAGCCCGGCAGGGCGGACCTCACGCCGAGCCCCTGGCTGTGGGGCCAACCCCAAGCTTTGCCTCCCCCGGCGGGGGCCAGAGAAGGAAAACAAGAATGTGCCAGCCTCGCAGCCCCAGCCCCCAGCCCTGGGCCGGCGAGGAGAGGGCACAGCCTGGGGCAGATGGAGTGGGCTCAGAACCACCCTCCAAATGTTCTTTTCCAGAAGGTGAAAGAGAAAGGGCCTGAACAACCTTACACCAAATATTCAGTAGCTTCATCCAAAGGATGTACAGAATTTTTAGCGTTGCGCTCAACAGAATGTGTCCCTACCATGTGTCTCCCTCTACCCTGGCCCCCAGCTCTCCCCACCTGGGCGGGGGTCTTGCTGTAACCTCCTCCCTCCCCCAGCCAGGGGAGAGTTCAGGGGAAGGCCTGGGATGACTTCACCCCTTGTACCTCCTCCTTTTCCCTTTGAAGGGTGGGCTAGGCCGTTTTGCCAAGTTCTAGCTCTCACACGTCCCCCCTCAACCCTGTCACCCTTTTCTGCTCTGGAATCTGCCCCCTCCCCAGCCCATGGGAAGGTGGAAGTTTCAGGCAAGAGGGAATGAGGTGAGGGCATTCAAGTTGTCTTTTTTTCCATCCTCCTCTGTCAGTTTCCCTGAAAAAAAAAATTCATATTCCAGTGCCTATCCGTGGGATCCTTCACGTTCTTTGACATTGACCAAAAACCAAAAAGAGAACTCACCTCGCTCTTCCCACCCTGTGCCCCTCTGATACTGGCAGATGCCTCTTCCTCTCCCCCCACACACATGCACACACGCACGCACCCCAGTGGTGGGTTCCTCGAGATGGCATCCCCATCAGGGTCCAGGTGGCGGGGACAGTGCCATGACCTGTGGTCCCCATCCGAGAGGGCGCTGTGGTGGCCACCACTCCCATGAGACCTCCCTCGAGTCTTGGCTGGACCCTGTGTTTGCCCAGCCCTGGACACCTCTCGACGGACAGAGGAGAGACGCCGCTGGGAGCCACTTTGCCCTCCTGCTATTGTGGAGGCCAACAAAGTTTTGAACCAAAAAAAACAAAAACAAAAAACCAAACAAACAATAAATTAAAACTAGAAAAATAAAAGAATTTATAGATATATATATATTTAAGGGAAAGAAGACGAGGACTCTTCAAGAATAAGAAGGAGCCGCGAGGTGGAGCCAAGCCCCTGCACCAGTGGTCCAGGCCCTTGGTCCCCGAGGCGGATGGAAGGACGGATGCTTCTTTCTCTTCACAAATACCTCATGGACGTCGTCTTCGGGAAAGCCGGAGGGGGGCGGCTGGGGCAGGGCCTGTCCCTCAGCCAGGGCAGATGGAAGCGGGTGGGCAGGGCTGAGAGAGGGTGTCAGGGACAGGGGTAAAGAGCCCCAAGCTCCCTGCCCCCCAATCAATTGAAAAAGCTTTAAAAAAAAAAAACAGGAAAAAAGGAATAAGAGCAAAAAGAATGGACGAAGGAAAACTAAGAAACTTTCGGGTGGTTTGATTCCTCCTTTGATCTCTTTTTCTGTTCTCTTCTGTCTGTCCCCTCCTCTCTGTCTCCTCCTTTCTCTCTGCTCACCTCTCTCTGCCTCTCTCTCCCTCTTCCTTCGCTCTTCTCTCACCTCTCTCAATCTCGTTCTTTCTGTGTCTCTCCTCAAACCAAAGTGTTGCTGTGAAGGACGCGAGCCATTGAAATCAGAGCGGAGCCCGGCGGCGGCTGCAGAGTGGCCCCTGTCCCTTGCTGGGCAGAGCAGAGGGAGGGGAGAACCCCGGGAGACGGGCAGTGCTGCTGGACACTCCGAGGAGAGGCAAACAAAGCCTCGGATGCCATCCTGGGCCCTGAGGCTTCAGCGTTCTCTCTTTCTTTCTTGTCTCCCTTCTCCCACCCGGGAAATGCAACTGTTGGGCTGGGCCACGGCGGCAGCAGAGACTCAGCTGTTGCAGGGGTTTCGGGGTGCCTTGTCGGGCAGCGGTGGAGTGGCCGACCCTCCCACCCTGGCAGCGATGGGGCCTGGCATGCTGTCGACCCGTCCTCGCCGGAATGTAAGCATCTCTGCTGAACCAACTCCCTGCCCTGACCCTACCTCTGAATTTGTCCATTTTTATTTCCTGAAGAGAAGGGACTGGCAAGAGGGCCTGGGCCCCAGTGCAGGGGTGGAGAGGGGGCTAAGGGCTCCTGACCAGATAGGAAGGACATTTGAGCAGAGCAAAGTGAAAGGAATTACAACCAAAAACCCCTCCGAGAAGACAGGCAGCATGGAAGGCATGGTGGAGATGACTCAAACAAAAACTGATTCTAGACCAAAAGAAAAAAAAAAAAGGAAAGAAAATCCAGGACTCACCACCACCCACTTCATCCTGCTTCCTCCCCATCAAGTCCTGCCACCTGGGACCTCTCCCCAACCCAAGTGTGGGGGGAGTGGGGCAGAGAGGAGGAGAGGAAGCAGGGGGCAGGGATGGGGCCGATGCCCTGACATTGGTGGAGGGACCCCCGTGCAGCCGGGGTGGTGGGGACCCTCCCCATCCAACCCCCATAACTGGGAAAAGAAAAACAAGAAAAAATGAAAATTCCTGGGAGGGGGAAAAATAACCAAATCCCAAGCTTTAACTACAGCTGTGAAACCAAATATTGGGAAGGGGGTGGGAGGGAGGGAGGGGCAAGTGTGCCCCAGGTCTCCCCCCTGGGCCCCCCTCCCCTGAGGACTCGAGATAAGGCACCAAATACCTCATAGAACTTTAATGTTAAAAAAAGGAAACCAAATATCGTTGGCTGGGGGCCAGCCAGGGCAAGGGGCTGGGGGGCTGGATGGAGCCAGGGTTGGGAAGGTGATGGGGGAATTCACGCCCCCCACCCCCCTCTGCCCCTTCCACTCCGGTCCCCCATCTCGACTCCGGGAAACAAAACTATCTCATCATTTTTATTTTGTGGTCTGTACAGAGCCTGTGTCCGTGTGTCTGTGTGTGAGCGAGAGAGTTGGGGGCTGGGGAACTTTATGTGGGGGATGGGGAGGGAGACCCCGGGCCAGGCTCTGGGCTAGGTGAGATGTCTGAGGTGGGTGGCCAGGGGCCTGGGCTAGAAAGAGAGGAAGATGAGTGAATTGGAGAAAAGGGGAGCCCTCTGAATTTCTCTTCTCCCCAACCTTGACTTGAGGGAGAGACAGAGACTGGGTCTACCCTAATGGTGGGCCTTTTAGTTGTGCCAAAAAAACCAAAATGCCAGTAACGAAAACACCTCTCTCTGTTCTCTTCTGGGAGGGTGGGGGCTGGAAGTGGGAGGGAGGGGCTGGGGGTATAAGTAGGGGTGAGATGGGGAATCCAAGGCCCTGTATGAGTTGGGGCTAAGATCAGGAGGAGGGGCAAGGATATGAGTTTCCCACACTTCTACCTGGGGAAGGCCAAGAGAGGGTCTCCAAGCCCTGCACCTTGGGAAGATGGGGTAAGGGACTAGCACATAGGGGGTGACCTCTTGAGCCGACTAGATTTCCTCACCCACCCAAATCCCAGGGTGCCTCTCTCTCCCTTTAGTCCAGGGTAGGGGGAACTGAGTGAGAGAGAGAGTGAGACAGACTGAGCAAGACTGAGACACGCGGGCCCCCACCAGCCTCTGAGTGGGAAAGGCAAGTGCGAGAGATAAAGGCCTCCAAGAGAAAAAAGAAACAAACCAAAGATTTAACCATTAAAAAAAAAACCCACAGACAACTCCGCTACCTTTTTATACGTTGGAAAAAAAAGTGAAAAAAATTAAAAAATAAAAATTAAAAAAAAATACACAAAAACTCCAAGCCGCAGTTCCTTCACGCGGTTTGAACTTTGACCTCAGCAGTCTCCAAAGCAAGATGACGATGACAAAGGCGAAAAAAAAAAAGAAAAAATAATGTATATTTTTAAGTATTTGTCCTTGAGATGTTAGCTCCTTGTTAAACAAACACAAAAAGGAGAGAAAAGTCCAGAGAGAAGTGTTGCTGGGACGGAGACAACTATTTACTATGTCTGTGACCCCCCCCCCCCCGCCTCCCCTTCCTCTCCTTTCCTTTGTCCCTCCTGCCCCTTCCCCAGCCTGTCCTCTAAGCCCAGGGGCTCAGTATTTATTTATTTATATAATTGCAGGGTGACTGGGGGCCTCTCTCGACAACTTGTAGAGAGGGCCTTTAGATCATGGTGGGGTGGGGAAGGGGGGAAGTGCAGGAGTTTGATCTTTGATCAACTCTCTGCTAGCTCCTTTCTGGCTTCTTATCCCGCTGCTGCCACCATCACCTCCCAAATCCAAGGCTGCACTAGGGCAAGGTGACCACCCCACCTTGTAAAGATCTGACTGGCTTGGCCTTTTCTGTGGTGGGTGTCTCTCACCTACTCATTTGAATGACCGTGTTGGAATGGGGATAGGAGGAGGTGGCAAGTAGTGGGCAAGGGAGACCAAGAAGTGGCATCCAGAAATTGAATAGGCCCTGGAGGAGACCTGCCTTTCCTCCATTCTCACCAAGTTAGCCCCCCTTTCAGTTCTGTCTGACCCCTGTGTTGGTAGCCCCCTCCCTTCCCATCCTGTACCCTCTCCCTGTCTCTTCTCGTGGTAGCGGGTTAGCGTTTCAGTGTTCTTAACTCCAATCTGCTTGTTCATTGTACAATGTGCTTCTTTTAAGGCCCCATTTTTGTAACTTGAGTGTGTCATTCATCTGAACAACATCAAAAAATAAAAAATTAAAAACTGTACAGAGAGAAATGCTGCCTGCTCTCCCTGGTCTCCTGTCTTGGGAAGGGTGCTGGGAAAATCAGGGTATTGGATGGGTGTGTGCTCGGGAGGGGAGAGCTTTACTTCTGTTCAAACAGTAAATATTCACAAGTAAGGCCTGAGCAATTGTTTTTTTTGCCCATCAGAAAACCAAGTCTTGGAACTTAGGATGAATTCAAATCTCAGTTCTGCCATTTTATAGATATGTGGCCCTTGATCTGTGAGCTTCAGTGTCCTCATCTGTAACAGAGACAATATCTACCCTGTGGGCTTCTAAGAATTAAACGAGATGATGATATCCATGCTTAGGACAGATCTCCAGCACAGTCTTCAATAATGAGAACTATGAGAAGGCCAGGAAAGCAGTGAGTACTTCCCCACCCTCATCCCCAGAGGACTAACAAGACCTGTTAAAAACAAGGTACGCATCCCCCTTCTTTTTCAGAGTGTCATTAACTCTCTTTCACTCAAATTTCTGTGCCCATCTTGACTAAGTCATTTGGCAGAATAGCAGCTTCACAGGTCAGGCCATGGGCTGATCCCCAAGACCTCACCACTGAAAATCAGAAACGGTATCAACAACTGGATTTTCTCATTGCCATCAGGTCTCCTTGTCATTGTTCCATCCTCTGATGTATGCCTAGCACACAGGTGCTGGGATTCTGCAAATTCATAGTGAGGGATGGGAGAACAGGAGAAAGGAAGAGTGAAGAGGGGTTTGATCATTTAGAAAGATAAAAAGTATTAGCACTGCATCCCTTTGGCAAGATTGAAAGAAAAGAAAGCACCTCTCCAACTCTCAAGACAAGTCAGTGGGGATGGGGGAGTGGGATGCTGAGATGAAGAAACAGAATAGTACCCTGAGGAAGGTCATTTGGTCCAGCCTCCTGCCTGCAGGGTGGTACAGTCAGACCCATACAGACCCAAAAGTTCCTTGTCACTCAGGCCATCCTGTGACAAGCACGGATGGCACAGAGAGCACTATGGAGCTTAACTAGGCATCCACCTGTAGCCCTGTGAGTGTGCCCAACTGCTCCACATGCCCTCCCCTGTACAAACTTAAGCCTCCTCTTGTCTGGGGCCCGGTAGCATAGTGGTTAAGTTCGCATGCTCCACTTTGGTGGCCCAGGATCCTTGGGCTCGGTTGGATCCCGGGTGTGGACCTACACACGGCTCATCAAGCCATGCTGTGCTGGAGTCCCACATACAAAATAGAGGAAGATCAGCATGCATGTTAGCTCAGGGACAATCTTCCTCAAGCACAAAGAGGAAGATTGGCAACAGATGTTAGCCCAGGGCCAATCTTCCTCACCAAAAAAAAAAAAAAAAAAGAAAACAGGGCCGGCCCCATGGCTTAGCGGTTAAGTGCGCGCGCTCCACTGCTGGCGGCCCAGGTTCAGATCCCGGGCGCCCACCGACACACCACTTTTCTGGCCAGGCTGAGGCCGCATCCCACATACAGCAACTAGGATGTGCAGCTGTGACATACAACTACCTACTGGGGCTTTGGGGGGAAATAAATCCATAAAATTATAAAAAAAAAAACAAAACCATATCGGGCACTAGAGGACTACCATTCTGTCCCCTTGACAGTTCTGCTTATACAGCTTCCATATCCAACTAAAAACAGGCAGTGCAAGGATCTCCTTAGAGAGGTCTGCAAGTCACCTGCTAAAAATTGGTGTGTTCAAATCGCAGATTCCTGGGTCTCACCCAGACTTGCTTGCTGGATCCAAATCTCTGGGGGAATTGCCTAACACACATTAAAGTTTTGAGAACCTTTGCCTGTCCAACTCAAACCCCGGCATCCAACAAGGGTTTGATCAGTGCCATCTTTTTTAGCACAGTGGTTCAACTGAGGACCATGGAAGTTTTAGGGGGTGATGGTGAACAGTGAGTTTTGCTCATAAACGTTTTTGCACACACAAACTTTTCTCAAGGTGGGAGTCTAAAGTTTTCATTAGGAACGTTAAAAAGGAACCACAATAAAGGGTGATAACCCCACTGTCACAGAGCCACCCCTCTGCTGAAAGCATCTTTATCTTGCAGTCAACCAGCAACTTCGTTTTTTTCCTCCATTCTCGTCCCTTGATTCAGTCTGATTTTTATCTGGTTTTTGCAAGGATAAATCTTCCAATTGTTCTAAGCACTTACTTGATGTGACTTTTAGGATGTTATAGCTCTTCTTGAGAGGAGGCAGTTTGAGAATGAATCTTTACCTGTGGATTAAAGGGGTCTGGCATGCTGGGCTAAGATGGCTCGAGTCCTTTCTGTAGGGTGTGAGGTTACTGAAAGATGGTGCCCATGATCAACACACTCTGGAAACTGCTTAACAGATAACCGCTTTTCATTAGGAGCTGAGGAGATATCAAGTGGATGAGTGCTTTTTCTTTTTAAAAATGACTAAAATATAATGTAGTAAAATCTCTATTAACGGAGTTAGAAGACCTGGTTTCTAGCCCTGGCTCTACCACCTGTGTGGCCTTGATAAGTCTCTTCTCTCTTTGAGCCCTCATTTTCTCACCTGAGCAACAGGCTAAACCTTCTAAGACACAGACAACAGTCTATGTCTTCAGGGGCCCAATGCCCACCGAGGGCTGCAGGACTGCTGAAGGGAGTGGAGTAATGGAGAGGCTGAGTGGGCTGATCTCAGGCCTCCCTTTTGTCTGGTTTCAATACAGACAGCTTTCCTTCTACCTTTCATTTATTAGGGCTTCCAAATAAGAACTCTCTCCAACAAAAAGACTGAAGTAAGCTTGGGGGGGGGGCTTATTTTTCTTGGGGTGTGGCTCTTAGAGACAAGACTAACAGAGCAATTGAACATTCCCACCAGTCACACACTCACCATCTCCTTTCTCCACTGCCCTCCCCCAAGTATGCAGAAGGCAGCAGAATGTCGAAGAAAGCACATGGGCGATTAAACCAAATGAAATTAGACTTAAATTGAAGCTCTGCCCTATCTGGGTTGAATGACCTTGAGCAAATCACCCCATCGTTTTTACTTCAGATTCCTTCCCTGTGTTCTCCTCACAGGAGCAGTGTGAAGATTATTCCAAAAAATTTAGCAAAGTACTTGAGACAAACTAGACATTCAAACATCAAGTCAGCCACCCCCACCACCCCACCCCACCACAAACATCTGTTGGCTGAGCCAGAGTCCAAATCCAGGTGAGCATTAAGGAAACTCCCCTTATAAGGCTTCCTACTCCCAGCCAACCATTACTCAGACTCTTCTCCAACTCCACAGCCGGGTCTGGTACCAGGGACCACTCTCCTCCACGGCCTCGGAGATCATGCCTTCCCCAGACCTGCATTTGCCCTCAGGGGTCCAAAGTGAGAAAACCAGATGGCCCTGGGGGAGACGGCTCACATTAGGTCAGGAACTGGGGGGACAGGGATGGTGAGAAGAATCTGAAGATTTTCCCAAATGTTCCTGCCACCAGTAGAAACAGCTTCAGGCTCTTCTGTGGGGCTGTGGGGACCTCTAGTGGCAAAAGAGCCATGCACCCTCCACCTAACACCAGAGTGAAGACCCCACTCCCTGAGAACCATGGTCATGGACCCCATGTCCTCCTCTTCAATTCAGCAAGTGTTTACTGAGCCCCTACTACTTGCCAGGCCCTTTTCTAGACATTGGGAATACAGCCATGAAAAGTCAGACCTAAGTACCTGGGCTCATGGCTCCCAAATTCCACCCCACACAGCTGGACCAGACAAAAGCACGTAAATGTCCAACTCAGTCTTTATTGACTCTTTCACCTTGGGGCCACCAATGCTAACAGGTGTGTGTGGGGGGCACCTTTTATGCATATCAAGGACCTCAGAGCACCCCTCTCAGGAGAAAGACCAAATTCGGTTACAGAACTTACATGGCGCCTGGGAAGGGTGGAAGAAGGGGACAGTATGTACATAAACTTAAGGGGATGTTGGAGGAGGTTCTTCAGCGACAGGGCATGGTGGTGCTGAAGAGGGAAATGGGGCAAGGTTAGCCACTGATCTGGACCCCCTCTGCCTCAGCCAGAGGGTAGATCTCAATGGCCTCCACCAGCGGTAGTGCCTCCACTGCAGTCTCCATCACGGCCAAGCCTACGGCGGCCTCTGCCTCTGCCAGCTGCTGTCGCACAGCTGCCTGATGCTGCTGCTGGTGGGTCTTGCGGTGCTTCCATAGGTTGGAGAAGGAGCGGTAGCTCTTGCCACAGTCGGGGCAGGAGTAGGGCCGTTCGCCTGTGTGAATGCGGCGATGTTCCGCCAGGCGCATGGAGATGGCAAAGGCCTTGCCACACACTTCACAGGCAAAGGGCCGCTCACCTGTGTGCAGGCGCCGGTGGTCCTTCAGGTGGGTACTCTGACGGAAGGCCTTGCCACAGTCTGGACATGGGTATGGCCGCTCACCTGTGTGGATGCGCCGGTGTACCTGCAGCGACGTCTCTGTGCTGAACAACTTCTTGCACTCACTGCACTCCAAGCCCCGGCGTCGGGCAGGGCCTGCAGGGGCCGCAGTGGCAGTGCCTCCAAGGGTTGTTGGGGAGACGACTGGAGTACGAGTGGCCCTTGGGGCCCTAGGGGCTGGGGGCTCCTTAGCCAGGACCTCTCCAGGCCCTGCAGCTGCATGGGCTGCCTCATGCGCTTGCAGCCGAGCGGCCGAGCCCACTTTCTTGCCACAGGTGCCACACTCAAAGCGCCGTGGGGCCTGGGCAGCAGCAGCTGCACAGCGGTGCTCACGGAGCCGCAGTGAAGAAGGGAAGGCAGCCCCACAGGATGAGCAGCGGTGGGGCTGGCGCCCAGCATGGGCCACAAGCTGGTGCACCTCCAGCAGTCGGCGCAGCAGAAAGGAGCGGGGACACTCACGACACTTGTAGGGGTACTCGCCTGTGTGGTGGTAGCGGTGCATGAGCAGGCGGTAGGGGCGGTGAAAACGCACTCCACACTCCTGGCAGCGATAGGGGAAGTGCTGGGCATGCACCAGGCGGTGCTGCCTCAGCGTGGAGCTTTGTGTAAAAGCCTTGCCGCAGTCCCCACACCGGTAGGGCCGCTCCCCTGTGTGCGTAAGCCGGTGGCGGGCCAGGTTGGCAGGTGAGTTGAAGGGCTTGGAGCAGTCCGGGCAGGGGAAGGGCCGTTCGCCTGTGTGTGTGCGCAGGTGGTTACGCACATGAGACTTCTTCTTAAACATCTTGCCACAAATGCCACACTTATGGCGCCGTTCCAGCCGGTGCACAAAACGCTGGTGCCGGGTCAGCTGCAATGCCTTGCCAAATTCACGGCTGCATAGGAGGCAGCGGTAAGTGCCTGGGGCAGTGGACCCTGCTGAGCTCTCCTCAGACACGGGGGGCTGTGGGGCCTCTGGCTCTCCAGTCTCTGCTGGGGCTGGCTCCGGGAAACCAATGACAGGTTCCTCTGGTGGGACTGGTGTTGTGGGCAGAGGGACACCCCCCACCCCATGGGTACGCCGGTGATAAAGGAACTTGGTGAGGTTGACAAAGGTCTTTCCACACGGACATGAATGCAGAGGATTCGGGGTGTGGGCTCGCCGGTGGGCCAGGAGAAGTGCCTCTGTGCCAAAGGCCAGGCCACAGTCCACACACAAGAAGTGAGACTCGCTGCTGTGGTCACCAAGATGCTGGTCCAGACTGGAAGGGCTGGGAAAGACACGACTGCACAGGGGGCACTTAAAGACGCCCTCCCGGTGACTCCGCAGGTGCTGCTGTAGCTGGTGAGGCGAGAGAAAGAGCTGGTCACAGGCTGAGCAAAAGAGCTCCTGGGTGGCTGCCCCACTTGGCTCTCCACTGTTGTTCTTCCGGGCCTTGCGCCCCCGGCGGTCACGTCCAATGGCTTCACCATTGCGCAGCTCATAACTGTGATCAGAGGATGGCAGGGGTTCAGGCTGAGACACAGGCACCTCTGCAGGTGATGGGGTCAGGGTCTCCTGCTGCAAGGCAGGCTCCTCAGACTCTGGGGCAGGAGCAGGGAAGTGGGTGGCCTGATGCTCCAGGAAGTCAGCTGGCAGCTGGAAGAGCTGGGAGCACTCGGAGCACTTGTAAAGGAGCAGCTCTACCTCAGTCACCACCTCAGTGGTGGTGGCAGCAGCAGAGGGAACAGCTGCCCCCTCACCACCCTCTTCTGCCTTGCGGTATGAGTGCTCCACAGCAACGCGGGCCTGGCCCACAGGGGGCCCTAGGACAACTGGGGACCCCAGGACAACCGGGGCTTGAGGCTTGGTGGGAGTGGCCCGGAGGTGTGTCTGCCGGTGGTTCAGCCAGAGCTCCTGGCTGGCGAAGAGAGCCTTGCAATCCACACACTCGTAGTGAATGGTACTGGAGCTCAGGGGGGGAGCCTTGGGTGGCGGCTCAGCTGGCACTGCCTCTTGGGGCGCCATCATCTTCAGGTGCAGCTCCTGGTGCTCCAGGAGCTGGCTGGGTGACATCAGCAGCTGCCCACACTCCAGGCACTGGTACTGGCTCTCCTGCACTAGGGTCTGATAGAGGCCCGTGCCAGAAGCTGCCTCTGTGGCCACAGTGACTCCAGGGTCGGCCACGCCCACCAGCTCAAAGTGCTGCTGGGGCACATGGGAGTTCTGGTGCATGAGCACCTCCTCCAGGGATCCATAGAGCTGGTTGCACTCAGAGCAGACATAGCGGTGCTCAATGTAAAGGACCGTCTCCTCTGACTCCTCAGTCATGGCAGCAGCAAGGCCCTGGGCTGGGAAAGGGGAGAGGTGGGGACAAACCACAGCTAAGCCACTGCTCCTCAGTCCTTCCCATGGACAATTCTTTCCCTTTATCATCCCCCCACCAAAACCTTAGATCTATTTCCCTCTCTAAATTCTTGTTTCCATTTTTCCACTCCCCCCACCCCCCTGCAACAATCCTTCCTCTCCTGAACACACAAGAGCACCAAGCACAAAATCTTCCCAGTAGTCCCTTCCCAAGGAATCTACCCAAGTCTCACCTCTGAATCAACTCGCATCAAACTCCACCCACCAGATCCTGAAATCTGACCAACCCCTCATCTCCCATGCCCCACAGCTGGCCCAAGGCCCCGCCCATCACACCAGAACCTGTATCCTCTCCACCTCCTTCCACTGACTCCTTTCCTTACCAACTCACTGCCCCATCTGTGCTCCCAGGTGGGTGCCCAAGCCCGGGGTGTGGGGGGGTCCTCACATAGGCCCTAACTGCCTGCTTCTCCCAGCCTTGCTCCTCTGCTCCCTCCCCCAGGTTCTCGACCTTTTTTTAAACACAGACTACTCAAACTGCCCCAATTCCTCCCACTTTCAGCACTCCCACATGGTGCAACCCCTCTCCTTTACACACAACCCCTGCTACCCACTAACTCTCCCTCTGGTGCCCAGGTTCCTCACATCAAACTATCCCTTCCCCCAAACAACTCTTCTCACATTGGCCTAACCCATCTTCACATCCAGACTTTCCCCACCTTAACCACTTGCCCATGAAACCCAGATCCCCCTCTTCAAATTACTTAACCCTCTCTACAAATTAAGGCCCTCTCCCACAACCCTAACCCCCCATCCGGAATACCCAGACCCATCTTCACAAAAGCTTAACCCGTTCTTCATACCTAGACCCTTCCCACCACCCTAACTCGTGTCTCCAGGGTACCCAGACACTTCACATTAATCACCTCTTCTTTGCACTGAGACCTAACCTACAATTATAATCTCCTCTGGGATACCCTGATCCTCTCTTCACATTGCCTTAAACCCCTCTTCTTCATATTCATATACAACCACCCTAATCCATTCAGGGATTCCCAGACTCTCTCTTCACATTTACTCTCTCCTTTGCACAAAAGATCCCTACCATCCTAACCCTCTGGGGATACCCATACCCCTCTTCATATCAACCTAAGCACCTCTTCTTTACAAAAAGCCCCACCCCCTCACCCTAACCCATTGCAGGGATGCCCAGATACCTTCTTCACATCAATTTAAATCCTTCTTTACTAAGCTATTCCAGAGACACCCAGATCCCCCTTCACGTTATTAATCTAACCTTTTCTTCTTTGCAAAGACTTCCTCCCAACCTAACCCAATCTAGGGATGCCCAGACCCCCTCTTCATACCAACTTAATTCCTCTTATTTGCAAAAAGATCTTACACATACTCTAACCCAATTCAGGATGTCCAGGCTACCCTTCACAATGGCTTGAACTTCTTGCATACACACCACTTCCACCGCCCAAATCCCCTTTAGAGACACCCAGACCCTCTCTTCTTCTTATGCACAACTCCTCCCCCCACCCTAACCCAGACAGAAGATAGTCAGGTCCCTCTTCCTCGCACCCAGACCCCTCTCACCAGTCTTTTAACCTGGGGATACCCACACCCCTAACTTATCAACCTAACATCTCATTCTCATTCCGGGGATACCCAGGCCCTCCCCACCTTAGCACACAGATCTCTCTCTCACCACTCTGACCTTCTCCACGGATACCCAATTCCTCCTCTTCACCTTGACCTAATTCTCTGTACTTCTCAAAAAGACTACTTCCACCCAACCTATTCTAGACACCCTTTTCACATAACATAACCCTTCTTCGCACAGAGACCCGTCTCAGCCCATTCCAAGGGTACCCCCCTCTTCACTTTGGTTTAACTCCTCTTCACATTAACGGAACCCCATTCTTTACACCTGGGCCTCTCCCTCAGCTCTAGATCTCCCCTCTAGGGATATCCATTTCCTAATATCTTTTCACACCAAGACCTCTCTCACTGGCCTAATTCTTCCCCAGAATAACTAGATTTTCTCCTTATGTTAACTTAATTACCTCTCTTCTCACGCCCTAAACCCCTCTCCGGGCACCCAAGTGTCCTCTAACCGTCCACCCCACTGCGGTCCTGGACTGCCACGGCCAAGCCCTTGACCCGATACCCCCTGGAGCCTCGGAGACCCTCCCGGGGGCAGCTCTAACGCCGCCTTCCCACCTAGGTCCCTTCCAGCCCCCGCACCGCCCCTCTTCACTCAGCCCTTCAACACGTCTCTAGCCCCCTTCCCCACCCGCCGCCCCGCCCGGCCGCCCGCGCGCCCCACCGGCCGTTGGTGCCGCTCCGCCCTCACCCGGCGCGCGCCCCCTCCGGTCCTCAGTGCGCAGGCGGGGTGGCGAGAAGAGGCCGCGGGGGAAGGGTGGGGAGCCGGGCCGGCCCTCCGCGCGCCAGCCCGCACTCACCCGCCTCCGCCGTCTCGCACGCCCCGGGCCCGGGCCCGGGCCGCCGTTCCCCTCGGACGGCCACCCTAGCGCTACGCCCTCTCTAGCTCCCTCCGTGGCTTCTCGCTTGCTCCGCAGCCTCGCTCTCGCCCCTAATCACCCTCAGCAACGCCCCTCCCACCTTCCTCCCCGGCCGCCGCGCGGACAGCCCAACGCGCCCAATCATCGCCCGTCTGGCCCCCGCCGTCAGGCCAATCGACGCTCACGTCGCCGATCCTTGGGCCAATAGTATGGGGCGTCGGGATCCCCCGCGGCGCCGAACCAATCCTCTAGCGACGTTCCCACACCGACCGGCCCCCGGGTTGATAGTGTCCGCCCCCTTAAGCCCCGGAGGATGCTCCTCTTCCACCTCCTCGTCGACTCTTCTTGACGGCTCGAGACGACAGGCCAGCGCGATGACGTCAGGAGGCGGAGCGAGGCTGCGGGCGCCATCTTGGGGGCGACGGGTGGAAGCCGCGTGGGGGTCGAGGGGAAAGTCGGGGAAATTGAGGCACGCGACCTCCGCAGGCGAGGGCGGGAAAGTTGAGGAGCAGGACACCCTGAGGAATGAAGGGCGCGCGTGAAGCACAGTCAGCGCGAAGGGGAGAGGGGAAACTGCAGCACCAGTCACATGAAGGGGGAAATCAAGGCTCCAGACTCCGTTAGAACGAGAGGAATAAAGGCAGCAAGAAGGAAACGGAGAAAAACCGAGGGACTCGCGGGAGCGGGGAGAAGAAATGTCAGAGGAAAAGCAAGGAGAGAGGGAACTTGAGGGAACGAGGAAAACTTGAAGGATAAAGGAGGAAATGGGAAATGGTGGGAGAAAAAGGAAAAGCAGAGATAAGCAGCTTCTTTTGAAGAGTGTGAGGAGTCGATGACCTGAAGGACAACCAGGGTCAGAACCTGCAGGAAGTGACCTGGTAGCAGATGGACTATGCTTCCTTCCAGGCTGAACCCCCAGAGCTTAGGGAAGGTAGAGTCCCCATGTGTCCAAGGGGCTCTCGCCATCCCTACTCACTCTCCCCTTCTGGCACTCAGGGCTTTTGAAGCGAGTTGCCCCAGCGCTGTTATGTATATTTCCAGAGCTACTCCCTGAACCCAAGGAGAGGGGAGCTGCAAGAGATTCACTTGTTCTAACTGTGTCCACCCCCCATTTTTCAGATGAGTAAACGGAGTCTTAGGGGAATTGGTCATTTACCTTTCTGAGGCCAAAAAGCTACCAGGGGGCCCTAAACAGAGTAGGATGTGGGTTTTACTCTTCAGCAAATTATGTCCTTAAATTGGTTTTTAACTGGGTGTCCTAACATTCCAGTAGATTAAAAGCCCTAACATCAGAACCATGTAATTAAACCAGGCTACCTGGATTGGAATCCTGGCCTTGCCACTTCCTAGCTGTTGTCTTGGGCAAGTCAACTCCCCTGTGCCTCAGTTTCCTCATCTGTGAAGTGGGGACAATAGCCCCTGTCTCATATGATTGTTGTGAGGCACAGAGTAAAAGCTACATAAGAATTATTTTTATTAGACTCTCAAAGAGTCTTGTAATAATAGGTAACACTTCCTGAGGGTGTTATATGCTAAGTCTTGTGCTCAGTGCTTTCCATGCATTATTCAGTTTAATCCTCTCAACAACTCTAGGAGGGAGGAACTATTGTTCTCACTTTACAAAATAACTGAGGCCCAGAGAAGTTAAGTAACTTGTCCATCATTAGGCGGAGACAGCCAGGATTCCAACCTAGGAGTTGACTCCAAGGTCTATACTCTTGGCTCCTAGGCTCTATTGCCTGGCAGACAGGATGTTGAATGGATGAATGCTATACGAAGAGGAAAGAAATTGGTGAGAATCAGTGAGCTCTAAAGCTGGAAATCTGGGTTTTTCCTCAGCCTCAGGGTGAAGTCACCTGGGGCCTGGGGTGGGAGCCAGAAAACCGCGAAGCTAGACTCAGCCTTTGACAGGCTCCATGCTGTGAGGCAGTTTCTCACTTTGGTGGAGGCCTTCCCCACTTGAAAATGCAAGGGTCCACCTTCGCTTGTCAGGTCCCTTTCTGCTGGGACCTTTTGCTTGGATTTCCCAGTTTATCTGGGTTGATTAGGTCCTTTCTCTTCAGATGATACAGGAGTAAGCTGAGGCCTGGATCAGTCTTTCTGGAGGTGCTGGCACAGAATTAGGGGACAGGTTCCCTTTAGAGAGGATAGGCATTCTATGCTGGGGTCCCTGCATAAGCAAAGGCCTAGAGGCTGGCGTGAGTCTGGGCTTTCAGGCCTAGTTGGAGTTCAGGGTGGGTGTTGGGGGGGGGGCATAGGTGTTGCCCAGGTAGGGTGAGGAGGTGTGCGCAAAGTTGGTGGTCCTTCAGGGTCAGATGTACGTGTCAGACGTATGTTGAGGAATGCCCCACATGCTGGCTGCGGAGTGCTTCCCCATGCCAGGCCGGTGTCAGAGTTGCCACGTGCTGTGTGTGTGTGCGAGGCATGCGGTCACGTGTGCTGGGGGGCTGCACGTGAGTGTGTCAGTGTCTCCTCCCCATCATGAGCATTGGGGGTGGTGGTGAGTCACGGGCTCAGCCTTCAGCACCAACTGTCATGTTCCTTCCCCCCAAATTTCATCCCCCACCCAGCCGTGCACCACCCACCCCCACTCCAAGATCTGTGTCGCTGCTTCTCTCTTCCATCCCCCTGCCTGCTCAGCTCCCTCTGAGAGGGAGGGAGTCTCCCCCTTCTGCTGGCTCTGCCCTCCAGCTCCTTGCCCTTTCCCACTGCCTCTCAGCTTGAGTGACTACAGAACCACGGACTCTTCTCCCCTCCCCCTCATCTCAGTGGGTCCCAAGGATTTCTCTGTGCATTATAAAGAATTCCCATACCACCCATCCCTTCACCTCCATGGGGGTACTTCTATTTCTGGGGGCTTCTCCCTTGTCTCCATGAGCTGGCTGCTGCTGCCTCAGTGGGCCTCTTGTGTCCGCATCCTTGTCTTTATGGGTTCCCTTGTGTCTTTGGGCCTCCCCCCATTTCTGTGACCTTCTCCCACTCTCCTTGGCCCTCCTCCCTGTCTCTGTGATATGAGTCCTTATTCCCATTTCTGTGGGCCTCTCCTCCTGCCCATGGCCTTCTCCTGTCACCATGGACCACTCCCCCATGCCCGAGGAGTGCCTTCTGTTCCCATGGGCCTCTGTCCATCTTCTGGGGGGGCTCTGTGAGTCCACGAGCTGCCCCTTGTCCTCATCCTCATGAAGGGCTCTCTGTGTCCTCGAGCTGCCCCCTGTCCCTGGCTTCCCAGGAGTCTGTGTCCACAAGCTGCCCCTGCCCTCCTCTCCGAGGTCCTTTGCTTGTGTCTGTGGTCTGCTCCCTTGTTTTGATGGGCCTGTCTCTCTTTTCTCTGGGCTTTTCCCTCTCCTTGTCCTTGTGGGGTTTGTGGACCTTGGCCCACCTCTGTCTTGCTATTTCTATGCATTTTCCTTCATCTCTGTAGCCCTCACCCCCAGCTCCATGGCCTTCTCCCTAGGTCTCCCCGCCTCATCTCCGTGGGCTCCTGTGCCCAAGGGCTGCCTGGGCAGGGCGGTGGCATGGTGTGGTGGAGGGGGTGGCCCCGGGGTGGGCCCTCCATCCAATGCAGCGCCTTCCCCTCATCAGCATTCTCCTCGCGGGCCCCCCAGCCCCGACCAATACGGGTTCCCCCTCTCCGGACTCCCCTCCCTCCTCTCTCTCTGCCTGCCTCCCTCCCTTCCTCTCGCCTGCCCTCCTCCCTCCCTCCCTCATCTCTCTCCCCCCCGCCCCCCTGCGCTCCAGGACCCAGCGCGGGCGGCGGGCGGGCAGGCAGGCGGCGGCCTCGGAGGGGAGAAGGAGAGGTGGCGGCAGCGGGCGGCGGCGGCGGCGGCGGCGGCGGCGGCGGCAGCGGCAGCGGCAGCAGCAGCAGCAGCGGCGGTGGCGGCCAGCAGCAGGGAGGCAGGCTCAGCTGGGGACCCGGAGCCGGCGGCTGCTCCTCGCAGGGGACCAGGAGTCCGTGGCCAGGCCCTCCTTCCGAGGCCCTGCACCGGGCGCCCCTGGGACACTCCACCCTCCTCCGCCTTCCTCTTCCACCTGCTCTTCTCCATCCTTTCCTCCCTCCTCCTGCCCTCCTCCCCATCTCACCACCTCGCCTGCCGCCTTCTCGGCCTCTCCGGGTCTCCCAGCACCCCATCCTCCCAGCCCCTCCACTCCTCGGCCTTTCCCCGCCCCCAGCATGCTTTTCCCGTGGGGGCTGAGGGCTTGAGGACTCCAGGCCCTTGCCTCAGCCAGGGCAGGGCCCAGGCTCCAGGGGGGAGGGGGGAAGGGGTGGCCCCCTCCCCCCCACCAAGCCCTCCCCTCCCCCACTTCCCCTGATGGCCGTCTTTCTGGTCTCCACCCAGTCCTCGCCCCCCGTGGCCCCCCCAGGCCGGCCCGGCTAGGGGAGGGGGCGGGGCCCTTTCCTGGGCCGGCTTCCCCCTCCCCCGGCTTGGCCTTGGCCCCCTCCCTTCGTTTTCACCTTCTTCTCCTCCTTTCCTCCCTCTTTCCCCTCCATTTGCTCCTTCCCCTCTCCTCTCTCCCCTTCTCTCCTCCATTTTCTCCTTTCCCCTTTCTCCCCTCCTCGGCCCGCCCTCTCCTCTACCACCTGTCCTTCCTCCCTGTTCTTGGGGAGCCCCGTTTTGGATTAGTTGGGGACCACCGCGGGAGGCGGGGGAGGGGGCCCTGTGGACTGCCCTCTCCCCCCGCCCCAGCCATACCACCACCCAGCACCAGAGCATCTTCCTGTGGTCGGTCCTCGCTCTCCGTCCCACCAGGATCCGTGAGTGTCTGCAGGGCGGGGGTTGGGCTGGGGCCCGGCCTGGGTCCTGGAAGGCTGGGCTCACTGCTGCCTGGCAGGGCCCCCACATTCTCTTCCCCCCTCCCCCACCAGGGGCCTGCCGGCGCCCTCCATCTCCGCAACCTCCGTTCACCTCGGCCTTTTCTCACCCCTTCTTCTGGGTACAGCTCACCGTGGCCCCACAGCCCCCAGCTCCTGGGGTCCTGAGGGGCTGTCTGGCTCTTACTTGTGGTCTCACTCCTTCTCCTGGACTCTTGGCATGTCTCCGCCCCTGCTTTCTCCAGCCTCGGTTCTGGTGACCGGCTCTGCTCTCTCCCACTCTGTTTCAGTGTCTCTCTCTCTCTCTTTTTCCCTCTGAGCCTCATCTTCTCTGCTTGCTATGGGCCCATCCAGATCCCTGCCGGTCTCTATCTCCTGGAAATGGCTTTCTGTTTTTGAATCTCCATTTCATGTTTCTTTTGGGCTTCTCTCTGAATCTCCAACTTCTCTCTCTTCTTTACTGTTAGCCTTACCGTTTCTTGGTGTTAGGGGAGGCCCTCTCTGTCTCTCTCAGAACTCTCCTGTCTTTTGGCTGTCTCTTTTGGAGGCTCTCATGCCAGATCTAGCCCTCACTCCACTCTCTCTGTCCACTGTTGGCTCCGCCTGTGCCTCTGCTCACCTGTCCTCCTCCCTCGCTAACTCTGGGCTTGGAGTCTTCCTTCTCTCACTTTTCTGTTTTCCTCCCCTAGATCCACTGTGGGTCCGTTCCTCCATCCCTTACTCCTTAGCCGCTGCCCTGCTCCCTGCTCCCCCTTGTCTTTTCCTTGGTGGTCTGGCCACCCCTCCATCCTCTTGCCCACCTCCCAGCCTGCCTTTTGGTTCTCATTCCTCCCCACGCCTCAGGCTTGCAGGCTCTGAGATTGACCCCTCCCCCAAAGCACCCTGAGTGGTGGCACCTCTGTGTGGACTTGCCCCTCTTATGTGGGCACGTGCCCTGTCCCTGTCTGGGCCCCTCCAGGTCCCTCAGTTTCCCTCTCTGACTCTCACTCACCCTCTTTCCTAGTTTGTGAGTCAGGCTCTCTCAATCTCGTGTCTGCCCTGCCTGCCTTTCCTCTTCTATAGATCTGCTATGTGGCTCCGACATACTTTCTCTTTCTTTCTTTCCGACTAGCTCTCTTTATTTTCAGAGTTTTGTGATATCTTTCCTTCCAACGATTCTCGTACCTGTTGTCATTTTTTTCGCCCTCCTCCTCACCCCATTTGCCTTTTCTGACCTGATTTGCCTTCTCGCCTTTGCGATATTTCTTGCTTGCCCACTTGTTTGTCTCTCTCCCCTGGCAGGGCCCCTTCTGCTCAGTTGGCTGCTGTGTTGCCACCTTTCTCTGGCTTTGCTTGAGTCTCTGGGCCTGTGGGGCTGAGGCCTGCCTGACTCCCTGCCCCTTCTCTCTCCCACCCTCCCTCTTGTTTGCCCCCTTTGGTGTCTCACTTCTAGGTAGTGTCTGTATGTCCTTGTCTCTCATTTAGCCCCAGTGACCTCCTTTTGCTCTGTCTTTCTCTCTGTACCTTCCTGTGCCTCTGTGTGTACTTGCTGCCCCCAGCCCTGTCCCTGCACTCTGTCTCTGTCTGCTCCTACCTGTGTCTGCCACCTGTGGGTGCCTGACCTTCTCACCCCTGTCTCTCCCTCAGTCTTTGTGTCCTCTAGTCTCTGCTCCTTAATTTGCCCCCAGAGGTCCCTAGTGTCTCAGGATGACCACCCTCACTCCTGCCTCTCTCCTAGCCCCGCCCTCCACACCTCTCTCCCCTGTGAGTTCTCCTTTCCTGGTCTCCCAGCTTCTCTTGCACCTCCACCCTTGACAAGCCTTCACCTTAGATCCAGATTACAGTCCAGGGTCCCCAGCATGCCCTGCTACTCCCCAGCCTGTCTTTCCCAGAGGCCCTGAGAGAGAGGGAATGGCTCAAGGTCACCTGGGAATTGGGGGCAGAGCAGGAACTGATGGGGTCTCCTGCTGCCCTGGCCTAGGTTTTCCGGGCCATAAGGGACTGTGTGAAGTGTTGCATTGTGCCTCTCCCTCGCCTAGCAGGTTTCATTCTGCCATCTCACCAGCTCAAGCCTTCTTTCCATGGGGATCAGATGGGGTGAGGGGAGACACCTGGGTTCACCTTGGAACACCCTGGGCCTCACAGAACATCTCCCACAGAAACCCGTGTCCCTTCCCTTAAGGCATAGCCCTTGACCTGGGGAGCCATGCATCTGACCAAACTCACCTGTGCCCAGTGGTCACCCTGCAGAAGGCTGGGGCACCTGGTGAAATCTCTAACTCTCTGGGGTGGAGCAATTGTGAGGAGCAAAGATGCACTCTCCCCCTCTAATCTTCAGCTCCCCAGAGCAGGGTGGGGGGCCACAGTTTAGCACCTGCTTGGGCAGACAGCACACTCCCTGCCTCACTCACTCCTCCGTCCTGGCTCTCTTTGGTGGTATCTCCAGTGGGTTTGTGTCTTCTCTCCGTTCTCTGTCTTCCTGTTCTATTCTGTCTCTCCTGTGTCTTGATTTCCCTCTTTTCTCCCTGCCCTGCCCTGTCTCCATTTCCATGTCTCACTGTCTTCCTGTCTCTTCCCTCTTCCTCCTAGCCCTAGCCTTACCTCCTTGTAACTCTCCTCTGTTTCTCTCCATTTCTATCCCCATTCTCCTGTCTTTCTGCTCTTTTATGTTTCTGCCTATTTTTTCCTTTCTCCTTTCCTGAGTCTCTTTGTATTTTCCCCCTCTCAGCTTCTCTTCCTCTTTCTGTCTCTCTCCTGTCCCCCCTTCTCACTCTTTACTGTTTTTTTTTAGCCCCTTAGCAGCCTTGGGTTCATACATCTGTCTCTATTTGTGTGTCTCCATGTGTCTCTCTCTGTCTCCGTCTCTCTCTCTCTCCATCTTTCCCTGTCTCTCCAAGTTTCCTAACTCCTGGATACTCTGCCCTCCAGACCCCGGATGTCCAGACCTCTCTCCCCATGGGATTGTGGGAACCAGGGACGTCAGTAAGGTGGCAAGTGAGGCCTGGGATGGGGTTGCCTAGCAACCACTGCATCCTCTCCAGCCGGTTTCTGTTGCCTGGTAACGGCTGCCTGCCCAGAGACAGGGGCGGGACTGGGTGGTGGGGGGGTGGCACTTCCTAGTTTCCTATTAGGGTGGGGATGGTCCCTGAAATTTGCTCTTACCTGAGATCCACATCCTCCCTCCTTCCTGTTTTGGTAGCTGTGAATCTCCTCTAGCAGTGCGTCTCCCACTCAGTGCCTGAGCGCCGTGAGCTCCTCCGTGGTGGTGCTCCTCTGAGCCTGAGCCTCTTGCTAGCAATGCTCTCAGTACTATCAGCTTCTAACGAGGGCAGGGCCCTTCAGAGCTCACTGACAGTGTCCTGGGGTTTGCAGTTACTACCCTGCCCAGCAGTCTTCCAAAGGGCTTCTGAAGCCCCCACATCAGCAATCTCCCCATGGGTTGGGGATCTCCCTGCAGGTGGCGAGTGGGGGCCGCGGCAGCTGCGTCCCCATGAGGAGGGGAGGAAGATGCCGGCTGAGCTGCTGCTGCTGCTGATTGTTGCCTTTGCCAGCCCCAGCTGCCAGGTGCTCTCATCACTGCGCATGGGTGAGGCCCTACAGCCCCCTGCCCCTGCCTCCTCAGATACCCTCCCATCGGGCCCTGGGGCTCCTCTTTGGGAAACCAGGCATGCCAGTCTCTCAGGACCCAGGAATCTGGGCTTCAGGTCGCAGCTTTCCTCCGCCTCCAGCTCCTTCTTTCCCCTGGGCCCAGAAGTCCAGACTCTCAGCTTTCTCCAGCCTCAGATCCAGGAGTCTAGACCCCTGGTCCCCATGCCCACCCCCACCTCAGATCCCAGGAGTCCAGGACTGCAGCCCTTTCTCCCTCAGGATGCAGGAGTTCTGGACCCCAACCCCTGTGTCCCTTTAGCTGCAATCCTGGACGACCAGACAGTGTGTGGCCGTGGTGAACGTCTGGCCCTGGCCCTGGCCCGGGAGCAGATCAACGGGATCATCGAGGTCCCAGCCAAGGCCCGAGTGGAAGTAGACATCTTTGAGCTGCAGCGGGACAGCCAGTACGAGACCACGGACACCAGTGAGCAGGGCCACAGGGGGCGTGGGGTGAGGCAGGGCAGGCTGATGGCCCTCAGTCCGTCCCTCAGCCCCCGGCCTCCTCAGCTCACCTTGTCTTCTTCTAGCTCCATCTACCCCTTTCTTCATGTCTGCTCTGCCTTCTCCTTCCCAGAGATGGTGCTGCGGGGCATGGGGAGGTGGGGAGAGCACCAGTCCCAGTCCCGCCCTGGAGGAGTTGAGGGCCTCATTTGAAAGATAAGCTTCATAGCTGGCTGGGGGTGCTTAGCCCCCAGAGTTGAGTAACGAGGGGCCCAGGTGTTGAGACCAGGGGACTTCAGGGGCAGGGGCAGCAAAGGTGTTCTAGAGAAGGCTAAACTGAAGCTGAGCTCTGAAGGGTGAGCAGGATGTAGAAAGAGTGGTGTTGGTCCAAGTATGCCCCGTGGAGCACGACCAGCCGCACAGTAGGGTGCGTAATTATATGTTGGATACTGATGGACTGAGCGGATGTGAATAGGTGGCGCTTGAACAGGTGGGCTGGAGATGCGTCTTTGGGAGATGCTGCCTGCCAACATGTTTTAGATAGGAGTGTTTCCTACAGGCCTTATCAGGTCCTTTATGATGTTCATGTGTACTTCAAATCAATGAGAGAGAGGATGAGGTATAATGTTTGCTGGACTTTTTTGACTGGTGCAGCATAGAATACAAATTGGGAGATGCTGGGATGGAGGGTAAGGAGGCAGATGGTGTTCCAGGCCTGTGCCTGTAGTTTGGAGCTGGGGCGGAGGGGAGGGGGGAGCATTCAGAGCCAAGGAACAGGGTGTGGGGTTGCAGCCATCCTGACCACCTGGACTCAGGACATATTTGGGGGGGTTGTGAGAGACTTCTGAGCTGGAGTGTGACTGGCCAATGGGAAGTGAGACTGGGCCGATTGGCAGGCCAACTCAAGGAGGCCTGCAGTGGCAGGCTGAAAGATGCCGCCTTCACTCGCAGGCAATGGGGAGCCATTGATTAGTTTAGACCGGGGAGCTGGGCTTCTAAAAGGTGAATCTGGGGGGCTAGATTTGGGTGTTCAGTGAGGAGGCTGGTGCATGCCTGAGTTGAGAGCCCTGAAGTAAGGCAGGGGAGGAGGGGTTGAAGAGAAGTGGACAGATGCGAGAAAATTTGAAAACAAAACGGAGACAGGATTTGGTGACTAATTGGCTGTTGTGAGAAAGATGGAAGGCAAGGACCGTTTCCGGGTATTTGGTCTGTGCAAGTGGTGGGGCCCTCACCAGCGTGGAAGGCGTAGAATGAACAAGTTTGGAGGAAGATGAGACATTTAGTTATGATGCTTTTAGTTGCCTGTGGCAGAAACCCAACTCAGGCTGCCTTAAGGAGAAAAGGGAACTTATCAGCTCATGTCGTGAAAACGCCTGAGGACTGATTTCAGGCATGGTTGGATCCAGGTACTCAAATGATGTCCCAAGATTGTTTCAGGCCTGGCTGGATCCAGTTGCCCAAATGATGTTCCAGGAATCTCTCTGTCTTCATCTCTGGGTCCTGCTTTCCTCTGAGTTGGCTTCATTTTCAGGAATGCCCTCCCCACCTGGTGGCAGGATGGCCTCAACAGCTTAAAACTTACATCTCACCAGTTTAGCAAACCCACTAATAATTTTTGCAGAAGGCCTGAGGAAGTCTCTCAATGGCCTGGTTTGAGCCCGTCCCCGTCTCTGAACCAATCACTGTGTCCAGGACAATGTGGTTCTGTGATCCTGGGTCAGGTGCCAATCAATCTTGGGAACCACATGGTTCCCTGAGGAAAAGTTAGGGTTCTGCCATGAGAGTGGGCACTGGGCAGGCAAAAACAACAGCTTCCACCTCCTGAGATGCACACGTGTTTAAGGGGGAAAAAGTGGAAGAAAGAAAAGCAGGTAAATGCACAGAAGAGTGGTGTTTGGGGTGTAGAGTGTAGAGGGGACCTTGGCCGTGGGTTCAGGGTAGAGGGAGTGTTGGATGCACCCTGGGTTGTAGTGTGGTTAGAAAGGTTGAGACAGACGAAGGCTGAGGAACCAGGCACTGGGTCTGCAGCCAGAAGGAGGCCCCTGGTGTTTTTTCTTCATCCCTTCCTTTGTTCTCTCTTGGTCTGGCCCATCCCACTGTTGGCATGTTTCCTTGTCTTTCTGTGACTTGTGCCAGCTCCTTTTGTCCACTGCGGTGGGTGGGGTCAGGGTTTGGGCCTCTGAGTTCCGGGTGGCAGAGGACGATCAGGCAGCTTGAGTGTCGGATCTTCTCCTGAATGGTTCCCAACACTTGGTGGGGGTTCCCAACACTTGGTGGGGGTTCCCTGAGGGCGGTTCCCTGAGGAGTGGGGACGAAGAGAAGAGAGAGGGTCCCTGACTCTGCAGTCTCTTGGTCTCTTCCCACCCCTCGCAGTGTGTCAGATCCTGCCCAAGGGGGTCGTGTCTGTCCTGGGGCCCTCCTCCAGCCCTGCATCAGCCTCCACCGTGAGCCATATCTGTGGGGAGAAGGAGGTGAGGTGGTGTGGGGTGGTGGTGGGCGGGTCCCTGGGAGGCAAGGGTGGGGAGAGGGGAGCAGGATAGAAGCAAAGGCTACTTCTTTGTCCAGATCCCCCACATCAAGGTGGGTCCCGAGGAGACACCGCGCCTGCAGTACCTTCGCTTCGCATCCGTCAGCCTGTACCCCAGTAACGAGGACGTCAGCCTGGCAGTCTCCCGAATCCTCAAGTCCTTCAACTATCCCTCGGCCAGCCTCATCTGCGCCAAGGCTGAGTGTGAGGGAGGAGGCCTGGATGTTTTGTTTTCTGTTCCCCCAAACTCCCCTTCCCAAGATATCTAGTGTCCCACACAGTGATTAGGACCCCTAGTTATAACCCCTGGGGGACCCAGGCGCAGGCTCTTCTGGTCCCCACCATCCCTTCCCCTTTAGGAATGCTGACTGCTGCTTCCACAGAACCCCCCCACCTCCCCAAAGAGACCATTTAGTCAACAGATAGTGACTAGCACCTAGGTGCAAGGCCCCTGCTAGGCCCTGGCAGTTTAGCAGTGAATAGCACTAGGTGTGGTCCCTGACTTCAGAGAACTCCAGGGCTAGTGGAGAACACGGTAGTTGGGTGGTGGTGATGCAAAGTGACACGTGCTCTGTCAGGAGGCATGCAGGGGGCTGTAGGAGTGCACAGGAGGGAATCCTAACCCAGCCTGGGAGGTTCTGGGGGAGCTCATATCCTTGAGAAGGGGACATCTAAGCTGGACCTGAAGGTTGGGGAGGAATTGCAGTGGGGGAGGAAGGCGGGGAGCATGCTCTGAGCAGAGGGCACAGCATGGCAGGGCAGAGGCGGAGGCCCAGGGAGTGTGGCCCCTTTGAGAGGCTCAAGGATGCTCTCTGTGGGTGGTATGTGGGAGCAATGAAGTAGGACACGTGGGTGGGGCATGGTCACATAGGACCTTGTATTTTATCCTGAAGATGATGAAGGCTCCCACACAGGTCGGGGCAAGGGGATGTGGCCTGAGGTGTATTGCAGGAAGAACTCTTTGGCTGCAGTGTAGAGGGTGGACTGGAGAGTGACACGGGATGTGGCAGGGAGACCAACCAGAGGCAGGGAGAGATGCTGCTGGTTGGGGCTCTGGCAGTGGGAGTGGAGAGGCCAGGATGGAGTTGAGGAGAGTCGTGAGGGAAGGGAGAGGGTGGGGTCATAGGTGGTGACCAGGCTTCTGCCCAAGGAGGAAGGGACAGTCAGTTCAGGGGCACACGCTGGGTTTGAGATGTCTTTGAGACATTCAAGTGGAGATGTCCGCTAGGCTGGTGGGTTTGTGCAGCTTAAGAGAGAGAGAGGGCTGCGCTCAGTAACATCCAGGAGGAATTCCTCTTTCAAAAGGTATTTACTGAGCACCTGCTGTGTGCCAGATGTTGTTCTTGGTATCAAAGATAGAGCATATAGCAGTGTGCAAGCCAGGCTGGGATCCCTGCCCTTCTCACACCACATTGTAACGGGAGGAGCTGGGCAATGAACATAGATAAGGACATCGTGTAGCTGGAATAAATCCTATGCAGAAACGGAAGAGGTGTGCTGGAGTGGGGTGGGTGCAAATTGAAATGGAATGGTGGGTGTAGGCCTCACTGAGGAGGTGACATTTGAGTAAAGATCTGAAGGTGGTAAGGAAGGGAGCTGCATGGGGATCTGGGAGAAGAACATTCCAGGCAGAGGGAACAGCCAGTGCAAAGGCCACAAGACAGGAGCATGACCGTCACGTGTGTCAGACAGCAAGGAGGCTGGTGTGGCTGGAGTGAGAGAGGAGGAGACGAGGTCAGGGAGGTGACGAAGCAGGTGGGCAGATGGAGTGGGCCTTGGAGGCTGTGAGGACTTTGGCCTTCACTCTGAACGAACGAGAATCTATTGGAGGGTTTAGGCAGAGGAGGGACATGTCTGCTTTACATGGTTCTGGCTGCTGTGTAGGGAATGGACCCTCCGGGGACAAGTGTGGCTGTTGTAGCAGGCAACAGATGGCAGTAGCTTGGGCCAGTGATGGTGGTGCAGCGCCATGGCATCTGATGTGTTTTGAAGATAGAGCCTGCGTGGATGGGGTGTGGGTGTGAGAGAGAAGGCCAGGCTGCCGGCAAGGGTTTTGGCCTGAGTAACTGGCAGCGTGGAGTTTGTTCACTGACCCTGGAAGACAGGGTGGTTTGGGCGAGAGGAGCACAGTGTGGCTTTGTGCATGTGAAATGTGAGATGCCTGTCACATATCCCAGTAAGGGCAGAAAGGTGGCAGGAGACAGGCATCTGGAGATCTAGGGGAGGTCTAGGTTGGGATTTTAATTCGGGAGGACCCTGGGCCCAGTACCCCAAGAGAACCAGCTGCGCTCTGGACAGCTGCCCGCATCTCCTGAGCGCCCTCATTCTCTCCCCAGCTACCCCGTGTTGGGGAGGAGGAGGGAGTGTCTTCCCCATGTCTGGGCACACGGAGGGGCTCTAACCCGGGCCGACCCCTCCCTCAGGCCTGCTGCGATTGGAGGAACTGGTGCGTGGCTTCCTCATCTCCAAGGAGACGCTGTCAGTGAGGATGCTGGATGATAGCCGGGACCCCACGCCGCTGCTCAAGGAGATCCGTGACGACAAGGTGTCCACCATCATCATTGACGCCAATGCGTCCATCTCCCACCTCATCCTCCGTAAGGTGGGTCCCCCCGCCCCATCTCTGATTTCCTGCAGGGTCATGGGCAGAAACATGGGGTGACAGAGCAAGTCACCCAGTGCCCATGGGCCTCAGTGGTCGCACGGGGGTGTGGAGACCTGCTTCCTTTGTGTAGACGATAATCCTGAAGTTTGTCTCTCAGCTCAGTGGCTTCCCATTTGCACCCCTGGTCACTCCTCTCTCCTCTGTGAGTAGTTGCTACCTCGTGGGTTGATGTAGGGTTCATGAGTGTGTCGGGGGAAGCACTTGGATAGTACTTGGCCCTGTCCTGCTGTGTGTTGAGGTGCTTTGCATGTATTCTTCAGTTTGGCTCTCACCCCATCCTGTGGTCCAGGTGTGATGATCGTTTTGTGGATGAAGGAGCTGGGGTTTGGGGGGGAACGAACTGGCTCAAGGGCACCCGGGTGGGGCTAGCGCCAGGGCCTTCCCCCTGGGCCCACCTCCTGCCATCCATCAGTGACCCACATTCATTAATCATTCATTGCTTCCTTGCTCTTAATTTTTCCTCATAATCTAATCTGTATTATTTATTTTTCTCCAGTTTTGTTTTAATTAAAACCATATGTCACTCCTGATCTTAGCTTACAGAAAGAAGTGTGGACAGAATCCACAGGGCTCTTGAGGCTGGAAGGCTTAGAGAAAGGATGTCAGGCTCGGGAGGCAGGAAGGCCTGGGTTGGGGTCCCGGCCCCTCCCATGTGAACTGAGTGACCAGTGGTCACCTTCCTCTGAGCCTGCACTTCCCTGTCGTGGAATGGGCTGTAACCCATGTGATAACAGATCCTGCCACTCAGACAATGCCAGCTGATGTCACTTGCCATTCTCCTGATCATAGCGGGATAGGACTGGTCACTCCTGGCATGGAGAGGTCTTCTAGCTTTGTTCTGGAGGACTGTGAGAAAGGGGCTCAGACATGCATCTTGAGATTCAAGTTGGCTGCCTTTCATTGCAAAGTGCCTTTTTTTTTTTTTTTGTGAGGAAGATCAGCACTGAGCTAACATCCATGCCAATCCTCCTCTTTTTGCTGAGGAAGACCGGCCCTGAGCTAACATCTATTGCCAATCCTCCTCCTTTTTTTCCCCAAAGCCCCAGTAGATAGTTGTATGTCATAGTTGCACATCCTTCTAGTTGCTGTATGTGGGACGCCGCCTCAGCATGGCTGGAGAAGTGGTGCGTCAGTGTGCACCCGGGATCTGAACCCGGGCTGCCAGTAGTGGAGTGCACGCACTTAACCGCTAAGCCACAGGGCCGGCCCCTGCAAAGTGCTTTTAAAGATGGCAGGGGTAGTTTATCTGACCTGTGACCAGGCTGAGCCCTATATAGGAGCAGCCCAGACTTGGCTTTGGGGTAGCATGGGGATTAAGATTAAGGTTCTGGATACGCTCCCCCACCCACCTCATTTCTGAGGTGTCCCTTCACCTAACTGTCTCCAGAAGGCAGTTTTCTAAGTGCCCTAAAAAGGGACGTGGGCATCTGACGGCGCCATTCTCTCTTCTAGCAAAATCTGCGTCCCACCTGGGGCACCAGTCAGTCAGCGTCGTGCGACATGAGGGACCAAGGTCCCCCTCTGCCTGCACGTGTCTCCTTCTCCCTGTCTCGCTCTGTCTCTGAGTGTCTCTTACTGTTTCCCACAAGGTGTCTTCACTAGGCCTGTCTCTCAATCTCTCTTTCTCTCTCGGCTTCTCTCCATTTCTGCCTGTGGGTCTCTGCCTCTCCTGCCGCCTCTACCTTCCCGTGTTCTCCAGGCCTCGGAGCTGGGAATGACCTCAGCGTTTTACAAGTACATCCTCACCACCATGGTGCGTACCCGCTCCAGCCCCTCCGGCCCTCCCACAGCGTCTGCCCCATGTGGGGCCCGGCCCCAGGCCTCACCCCGTCTTCTCGGTCATAGGACTTCCCCATCCTGCACCTGGACGGTATCGTGGAGGACTCCTCCAACATCCTGGGCTTCTCCATGTTCAACACCTCGCACCCCTTCTACCCCGAGTTTGTGCGCAGCCTCAACATGTCTTGGAGGGAGAACTGCGAAGTCAGCACTTACCCGGGCCCCGCGGTGAGCGCCCTTACCCCCTAGACACACAGATGCCCTGCATATAGACACTTCTGGGGGCCCCTTCAAACCTCGGTCAGAGAGTGCTCAGAACCCTCCAGCGCCCTCACTCACTTTCCAAGTACATGCCAGAAGGCCTCCCAGTGTGGCCCTGAGATAAGTCTGACCTGTTTGTTCCTCTCCACTTCCCACGCCGCCCCAGCCACACCAGCCTCCTCCAGGTGCCTCTGCTGCCCCAGCACATGTGCACCTCAGGGCCTTTGCACACTCTTCCTACTGCTTCATGTGCAATTCCCCAGAGAACTAGTGACTCACTACCTCATCGCCAAGTCGTTCAAATGTCCTCTCGGTTGTAAGACCTTCCTTGACCTCCCTATGTAAAAAATGGGAAACTACCTACCAATTAGCCCCCTTCCCTGCCATATTTTCCTCTGTAGCACCTGTCTTTGCTTGTCTGATCACCATGTGGCTTGCTCTATAATTTACTTATATACAGATGTAGATCCAGATGTGTAGGTGAGGGTAGGGGTTTTTGTCTGTTCATTTACCGTTGTATCCCCAGCACCTAAAACAGCCTGGCTCATAGTAGGTGTCCGACATATTTGTTGAATAAATGCAAACATACGAAAGATGCATATTTATGTGTATTTGTTCACAGACATCTAGTCACATACCAAGATACCAAGACACCCCTCCGTGCACAGAAACACACGGACACCGAGCCATGCAGTCAGATGTACACAGAGGCACATTTGTACACACCCCTGTGCCTACCTACACAACACAGATACTCAGACCTTCACACCCACCTGGCTAAGACACACTCTCACAAACACACGCGCACCAGACGCCCTGTGCCATCAGTCAGAGCTGAGTGGCCAGTATGTATGAGGCATTCATTGTGTGCCAGGAGCTGTTTTGAGTTCTTTACATGCATTAATTATCTCACTTGATCCCCATGTTAGTGCTCAGAGGTAGAGATTACGATTATCCCCATTTACAGGGGAAGAAACTGAGGTTCAGAGAGGGGTAGGGGTAGTCTTCTACATGAGGCCTCCAGCTGAGAGCTGCCTGCCTCCCAGGCCCAGGCTCACAACCATTATGCTGTCCTGCCTCCTGGACACCACACCCACCTGGTATATAGACAAATAGGCACATTTGGGTGCCTCTCTCTTGTCCACTCCACCTCTGTCTTGTCCCCTGTGGGCCTCTCTGGCCCGTCTCTCTGGGCCCTTGCCACCCCTCCCTCTGCCCGCCTCCCACCCTGCTAGGTAGAGAGAGTGTCCAGCCCCACCCACATAAATGTGACCCCAGACACACTCAGACAGGGGCTATGGCTGTCTTTCCCCAGCTGCACCAGCCATGCAGACAGATTCCTGGGCATGCCCTTAGGCCCACAACATAGTCCCGTGGGAGTGACACAGCTGGCTGTCCAGGCAGATCCTCTCAGATGTGCCCTTCCCCAAACAGACAAGTGGCCACATGCCGTCAAGAAGAGCTACTGCCACAAAGGCATGGACAGCATGCACACCTTTCCCACTGTTAGCCACATTTCCCTAAGGAAGATGCCCAGAGACCCTTCCTTGATGCTGACCTGTGTGGTTCACATTCCTAGAGAGAGAGAAATTATCTGAGGGCTTAGGGGTAGCACCACAGGGGCTTTGGGGTTCCCCTGGTTAAGCTGCCTCTGCCCCATCTTGCCCCACCTCTGCCCCCCGACAGCTGTCGGCTGCCCTGATGTTTGACGCCGTGCACGTGGTGGTGAGCGCCGTCCGGGAACTGAATCGCAGCCAGGAGATTGGCGTGAAGCCGCTGGCCTGTACGTCAGCCAATATTTGGCCCCACGGGACCAGCCTCATGAACTACTTGCGCATGGTGAGCCGGGGGCGGGGAGGGCAGAGGGGACAGGGCAGCCCACCTCAGGCGGGGGCACTCACTGTGTCCACCCTGCGGCCCCTTTGCCCTCTCCCCGACCTGTACCTCTTCCTCGCTCTTCTCTCTCGTCCCTCTTCTCCTGGCCTTCGTCTTCCTGTCTGTGCTGCTCTTTCCCTGTGTCTTTGTTTCTGTCTCCCCTCTTTTGCTGGTGTGTTCTTGCTCCTTTAACTGTGATCCTTCGTGGTCCCTCTCGCTCTCTCTTGTCTGCCTGGTCCCTCTCCCTCTCTCTTGTCCACTCCACCTCTGTCTTGTCCCCTGTGGGCCTCTCTGGCCCGTCTCTCTGGGCCCTTGCCACCCCTCCCTCTGCCCGCCTCCCACCCTGCTAGGTAGAGTATGATGGGCTGACTGGGCGAGTCGAGTTCAACAGCAAAGGGCAGAGGACCAACTACACCCTGCGCATCCTAGAGAAGTCCCGGCACGGCCACCGCGAGGTGAGCAGGCCCAGGGAGACGCCAGAGCCCTCATGGGGTGAGAGTGGGGTGGGGCCAGGGCCCAGAGGGCTGAGGCGTCCTCAGGCAGGGCCTGTGCTGACAGCACCCTCTCTGCAACAGATTGGGGTATGGTACTCTAACCGGACCCTGGCCATGAATGCCACCACCCTGGACATCAACCTGTCGCAGACACTGGCCAACAAGACACTGGTGGTCACAACCATCCTGGTGAGTGGCCCTTGGGAGGGTGGGGCAGAAGGTGAAGGAGCCTTTCCTGAGCAATGCCCCAGCCAGGTCCTAGTGAGGAGGAGGGAAGCCTTGGCTGGCACAGCGCACAGATCAGTGGGAGCATGACTCATGCACCCGACAACCCCCGATTGTGACCAAGGCATCACCATCCTAATCGCTGCCAGAGCAGGGGAGGGCACAGACTCTGCCATCAGAGCCAGGTCCAGCCCCGGGCTCTGCCAGCCTGCTGTCACATGGCAGAGACAGAAACGACTGGCTCATAGGTGCATATCATGAGGATTCCATGAGGCTGCACAGGCAGGGTGCCTCACACAGTGTCTGGCCCGTGGTAGACCCCCATAAATCATGATCGCTAGAGTGGTCGTTTTGTCATCCTTGCCAAATGAGTGTTGACATATGCCAACTTATTTAATATCCATCTTGAAGATGTGAAACCAAGTTTCAGAGAGGTGAAGTGACTTCCCCAGGTCACACAGCAAGTATAGGGCATAGCTGGGACAGGAGCTGAGTCTCTGAGGCTCCAGAGCCTGAGTCTTAATTGCTGTGCTCTGAATGTCCAGTGCTCTCGTATCTGAGCACCAGCCAGAGACATCGTCCTGTAGCCTCTGGGGCTGCCGTTCTTGCATTTTACCAGATCAGAGTCAGAGGGGCCTTTCTGTGTCAACAAATGTTTGTCAGGCACCCATTCTGCACCAGGCACTGTTCTGGGCCCTCCCCAGGTGTCACTCTGTAAACCTCTCAGCAACTCTACAAAGTCCAGCTTATTTTCCTTCTTTTGAAGGTAAGGAAATGGGTCACACGGTGAGTCCCTGCTGGAATTGAGTGTCAAACTTGGAGCCTGTGCACCCTGCCAGGCACGATGGGCTGCCAGGAGGTCAGGGAGGGGGTGATGCGCAGGACCTGGTGAGCAGGAGGCTGCCCAGAGCAGCTGGGCCTGGAGGCCGGGCATGCCAGGCAGCCATGCTCTTCGTAGCAGCCAAATCCCAGGTCTGCTGGCATCTGTTATCTGTGGGAGCTCCTCAGTAACTGAGCTGGGTGGGCTAAAGCTGTGGATGCCGAGGTTGAGAGGATTAATACAGGGTCCTGCAGGATGTCAGAGGCCCCCTAAAGCAGTGTGTCACAAAACCATTCCCTCAGTCCCTAGGGAACTCCTGATCTAACGGGGACCTCGTGTCCCTCTGGAGAAGGGCCAGTAAACCTGCTGGGGAGGGACAGATGGCCTGCAGATGGGAAACCAGGCACTTCGTAACAGCGTCACTGAGGGGCCCTGAGGGCCAGGCCGGCTGGCTGGAAGAAGTTGCGCCTCTATGCCTATGGGAATGTGGTCAGTCCCAGAGGCTTCTTGGAGCCGGAAGAGTCGGGGTTCTTGGTGGGGAGCAGGTGCAGAGGTCAGGGAGGGGATGTCAGGAGAGCCAAGCCTTGACCCCAGGGGCTTCGAGTCTCCTCTTCTCCCCCAAGGCTCTCCAGCTGATGTTGTTCTCTTCGTGAGATTGATTCTTCTGTTGATGGATTCATTCATTCATTCATTCCACAAATATTTACTGAAGCTGTTGTGCACCAGGACTTACGCAAATTCTGGAGGCACAGGAATGAGTCACAGGTGGTCTCGTGGTTTCCCTGCTCTTGAGTGGCACTGGGGGAGGGGATCCCAGTCTGATGGAGGAGACAGACCTGTACACAGTCATTCCCACACAGGGTAACGAGGGACCCCCCCAAAGAAAAGAGGGAATGACTCAGCTTTAGAAGGCCTGAGGAAGGCTTCACAGAGGAGGTGGCATTAGATGGGGCTTCAGAAGCTGTGTAGGAGTTGGGCGCACAGAGGAGGGACTGGGCATCCTAGGCAGCAGGAGCAGGGGCCTCAGGAAGGGTTTGTCAGATTGGACAGAGACAGTGGCCTCGGTGTGCACAACCAGACGTGCCTGTTCGTTCACCAGCGTTTTCTGACTTGTGTTTCTGGATAGGGCCTGTGTCAGACGTGATCAACCTGGGTGCCTGGGGCAAGATGCAGTCAGTGTCTTCTTCCCTGCTCTGTCCCCAGGGCCTAGAATGGTGCCTGGTACCTAGCAAGCAAGGAGGGGTCGCGAGTGCTACGACAGAGGTGGTCCAGAGGCTGTGGGGCAGCAGGTGGGGAAGGGCCTCTGAAGGACTCTGCTACGCTTCCGTGTGCCGTGGAGAGTTGAGCAGGAAGGGGCAGGGCCGGATCAGGATGTCAGAAAGCTCCTGGGCCCTTGGGGGAGGCTGCTAGAGAGGAGAGGTGCTCCAGGTGGAGGAGGACAGGCCTGAGCTGGGCTGGGGCTGTGGGGAGGGAGGGGGATCTGATGTGGGGTGTTAGGAAGTAGCACACAGACAGGGTGTGGTGGCTAATGGGCTGGGCCTGAGTGAGGGAGCAGGTCTGGGTTGGGGTGGAGGGTAGGGCTGTCTCAGGTGGGGCTCACAGGTCTGGAGCTGAGAGAGAGGGCTGGTGGTGCCAAGTTTGAGAGAGGCCCCACAGGGAAGGTAGAGGGGCAAGAGAAGGCCCAGGGAAATGAGGCTGTGCAAGTGCCTTCCCTGAGCCCCAGACCCCACCCCTCCCGGAGAGTTCTCAGGGCACTTAGTTGGTCCCCATGATTCCCTTCATCTACCTGTGACGTCTCGTCCTGCTTTTTGGTGTCTCTGGGGTCAGACAGACCTCACTCTCATTCCGGGCTTCCCCTACTACCACTTCAGGTCGTCCACCTCTCCAGCTTCCATACCTTCATCTGTGAAATGGGTCTATTAATCCCACATTGAAGGGCTGTGGGGGAATTGCCCTAGATAAGAAGGCTCCCGTGGCAGTGCCCAGCACAGAAGGCATGCTGAGCACATGAGTCCCTTCCCCTTCTCTCTCCTGATCTGGCATCCCTGATGAAAATAGCAATCATCATGGCCAATGTCTTTGAGCACTGTGCCAAGCCCTTTTCTTGTGTTACTCACTTAATCTTCATGGCAGCCCTGAGGTTGGTACCATTATGTCCCCCAGTTTTCAGGTGAAGGAACTAAAGCACAGGAGGGGTAAGTGATATACCCAAGTCGCCCAGCTAGAAGATGGCAGAGCTGATTTGATTTGGCAGAACCCGCTCTTGGCACCACACCACCTCGATTTGCCTCAATTTCTGCTTCTTTCCGAGCCCTCACGGCTGCATTCTAGGCCTGGCCCTGCCATCCACACGCTGTGTGACCCGGGCAGGTCTCTTCTCCTCCCTGTCCTCAGTTCCCTCCTTTAAAATGGGGGGATTGAAATATTCATAATAGAGTGAGGGGGTTGGGCTAGATCAGGGTCCTTTATTTATTTATTTATTTATTTATTGTGAGGAAGATCAGCCCTCAGCTAACATCCATGCTAATCCTCCTCTTTTTGCTGAGGAAGACTGGCTCTGAGCTAACATCTATTGCCAATCCTCCTCCTTTTTTTTTTCCCTAAAGCCCCAGTAGATAGCTGTATGTCTAGTTGCTGTATGTGGGACGCGGCCTCATCATGGCCGGAGAAGCGGTGCGTCGGTGTGTGCCCGGGATCTGAACCCAGGCCGCCAGCAGCGGAGCGCGCGCACCCAACCGCTAAGCCACAGGGCCGGCCCGATCAGGGTCCTTTAAACTGCACTCCAAGAAGTCCTGGATGTGGATTTGGTCCTGGGTTCATGAAAGAGTCCAGGCAGGCAGCTTGTGAGGAATACTCTAGCACCCACCCTACTTTAATTTTTTTTGTTTTTAGTTTCAAGAGATTTTATGGAAGTGTAACATGCATACAGAAACTTGCACAAATCCTAAGTGTACTGCTCACTGAATTTCCCCAAACTGAACACACCCGTGGAACCAGCCCTCCTACCCCCGCCTTCCTTGTGCCCCTCTAGTCTCTAACCCCCAAGGGTCACCACCATCTCAACCTCTTTCACCACAGATTAGCTTTGCCCGCCTTTGAACTTCATGTAAATGGCATCGTCCTCTGTGTTCTCTCTTTTGTCTGGCTTCTGCTCAACATGTGTTCGTGAGATTCATCCATGTTGTTGCAAGTCGTTTAGTCTCGTTGTGTGTTCTGTTATATGAACATACTGTAATTTACTTATCCACCAAACGTAGATGCACAGTTGAGTTGTTTCTAGTTTTTTGCTATTATGAGTAGTCCTGCTATGAACATTCTGCTACATGTCTTCTGGTGAACACGTGCAGGCATTTCTGTCAAGTGTATGCCCAGGAGTGGAATTGCTGGGTCTTTTCAGCTTTAGTAGATCCTGCCAAAGTGTTCTCCAAAGTGGCTGTAGCTCTTTTCATTGCCACCAGCAGCGTGTGAAAGAGAATTCCAGTTGCTCCTTGTTTTTGACAGTGGGGAGCATATACAGGTACCCACTGTGTTGTGGTTTTCATTTGCATTTTCCTAATGAGCAGGGAAATTGACCACCTTTTTTGCATTTATTGGCTATTCGGAAGTCTTCTTTCCCTGCTCAAGTCTTTTTCTATTTTTAAAAAAATTGGGATATATGACCTTTTTATTGATTTTTAAGTTATTTATACATTCTGGATTCAAGTCTATTGTTGGAGTAAGTATTGCAGATGTCTTCTCACTTTGTGGCTTGGCTTTTCACTGTCAGTGGTATCTTTTTTTTTTCTCAATGGTATCTTTTGATGGAAAGATTTTTAATTTTACTAAAGTCCACTTTATCTGCTTTTTTTTTTCCTTTATGGTTAATGCTGTTATAATTTAAGAATTCTTTGCCTCCGCCAAAGTCATGAAGATAGCCTCCTATTTATTTTCTAAAAACTTAGTACTTTTACCTTTTACATTTAGATCTACAATGTAACTGGAATTGATTTTTATGTAGTCTGTGAGGGAGGGGGTCAGAATACATTTTTTCATACGGATGTTTCATTGAACTGCACCACTTAATAAAATGATCATTCTTTCCCCCTTCACCGCAGTCTCATCTCTGTCATAAATCAGGTATCCACTTACGTGTGGGTTTCTGAACTCTCCATTCTGTTGTTTATTTGTCTGTCTGTGCTCTAATACAACATTGTCTTAAATAACCGTAGCTTTAAATTAAGTCTTTTTTTTTTTTTTTAATTTTTATTTTATTTTATTTTTTTTCCCCCAAAGCCCCAGTAGATAGTTGTATGTCATAGTTGCACAGCCTTCTAGCTGCTGTATGTGGGACGCGGCCTCATCGTGGCTGGAGAAGCGGTGCATCGGTGCGCGCCCGGGATCCGAACCCGGGCCGCCAGCAGCGGAGCGTGCGCACTCAACAGCTAAGCCACGGGGCCGGCCTAAATTAAGTCGTAATGTTTGGTAGGGTAAGTCCTCTCGTTTTCTTTCTTTCTTTTTTTTTTTGTGAGGAAGATCAGCCCTGAGCTAACATCTGATGCCAACCCTCCTCTTTTTTGCTGAGGAAGATTGGCCCTGGGCTAACATCCGTGCCCGTCTTCCTCTACTTTATGTGGGACACTGCCACAGCATGGCTTGACAAGCAGTGCATTGGCGTGTGCCCGGGATCCGAACCTGTGAACCCTGGGCCGCCGAAGCGGAGCACGCGCACTTAACCACTGCACCACTGTGCCGGCCCCAGTCCTCCCGTTTTCATGTTCTTCTTTAGGATTGCTTTGGCTCTTCTTGACCATTAGCATTTCCATATACATTTAAATATCATGCTTCAAAAATTTTAAATATGTATTTTATTTATTTTTTTTTTTTTTAAAGATTTTATTTATTCAGTTTTTTCCCCCCAAAGCCCCAGTAGATAGTTGTATGTCATAGGTTCACATCCTTCTAGTTGCTGTACGTGGGACTCGGCCTCACGTTGGATGGAGAAGTGGTGCCTCGGGGCACTCCCGGGATCCGAACCCGGGCCGCCAGCATCCGAGCGCGCACACTTAACCGCCAAGCCACGGAGCCGGCCCTAAATATGTATTTTAATATTAAAAATTTTAATTAAAAAAATTCATTCCATTGGGGGAGGGACAGAAGTTAATACAAACCTACATTAAATAGAATCCAAAGAGTAGATGGGAATAAGCAGTGAGAAGTTGGTCTCCCACCCTCTCTAGTCCCCCATTTTTTTCCCCAGAGGCCACATCTTTCCAGAAATGTCTGTGCATGTACAAGCACGTCCCCGCTCTTTCCTTCACAAAGAGTAGCATATTGTACACGTTGTTCTGTAGCTTGTTTTTTTTCCCTCTTAATATATCTAGAACTTGTTATTTTAGTAGTTGCCTAGGATTCTTTGATGACATCAATAATCTTTTTAACCTGTCCCAAATTAGGCTGTTTCAGCCTTTGTTCCTGCTACAAGCAATGCTGCCGTCACTCTCTCGGACCTGCATTTTGTGTACAGGTGCACGGCCGTTTGTAGGATGAATTCTTAGAATCAGACTTAGCAACAGCCCAGTGTCTGTCTGCAGTGCTTTTGCAGAAGATTCTCTTTGAAGAAGTCTGAAAACCTTGGATACGAGGCTCCTTAAGACCCTTGGTTCTGATGGGCTTGGACTCTAGGTTGAGTTCTGGATCATTATTTTCTGATTTTGATTCTGTTCACAGACCCCAGGCCCTGTTTCTGGCTTTATAATCTCAGACCCCAATCCTGAGGACTTGAACCCAAATCCACAACCCAAGTGCCTCGGTCTTGAATTTGGAGATGAGCTTGGCCTGGTGGAAGGGACAAGGGCTTTGGAGCGCACAGCAACTGGGGGTTGAATCCCAGTTCTGCTCCTTCTCCCCTTCTCACTGCCTTGCTCTAGCTGTGTAGCCTTGGGCAAGACACTTGACCTTTTTTCAGCTTCAGTTTCCTCCTCTGTATGTCAAGAGGGCTGTATGAGAACCTTCCAGCTCTAATGCTGGGTGCTTGTCTAGAGAATTCTTGATTTCTGATTCTCCAGCTTTGATACCTGACCTTGGGTCCCCCGTCTCTGTGTCTAGCTTCTCCTATGTCCTTCTCTGATTCTGTCCACTTGAGTTCAGTCTAGCACAGGGCTTAATAGCAGAGCCTTAGAGTCAGACCGACTTGTCCATCTCAGGCACTTACTATACTTCTCGGGACCTCAGTGTCCTCATCTCTAAAACAGAGGTAATAATACCAACCTCCCACACTGACAGAATAGCTGTCACACAGCAAGCCCACAAGAAATGCTAGCTGCTGCCACTATTATTAGTATTATCTCACATTCCTACTCCCAGTTCCACAATTTTGGATTTGGAAATCAGCCTGGTAGAGAGAGAAAAGCACTGACTTCCCTCATCCCATCGCCCCTCAGCTGTGGGGCTTCGTGGGGTCCTGGGATCCAGAGCCTATAATAGGACCAGGCTTCGTAATACCTATCGCTGCGTAACAAACCACCTCAAAACTTGGAGGCTTAAAACAATGATTATTGTTTCTTACAATTCTCTGGGCTGACTGAGCAGTTCTGCTGGTCTCGCCTGAGCTCACTCTGGCTGCCTTCAGCTGGTGACGAGGCTTGGCTGGAAGGTCTGGAGTAGCTGTTGGTGCTGGCTATTGGCCGGCACACCTCAGGTCACTCATCCTTCAGCAGGCTGGCCTGGGCTTTCCTACATGGTGGTCCCAAGAGGTTGCTCTGAAGGCCTGGGCTCTGGAATTTACAGCATCACTTCCACCGTGTTCTGTTGGGCAAAGCCAAGTCTTGAGGCCAGCTCAGACCCAAGCTGAGGGGAAATCGACTCCACCTCTTGATGAGAGGGGCTGCAAAATACTGTGGCCACGTCTGCCTCAGAGCTCAGTAATTATGTGTTGAGTGAATGAGAGGTGACAGAGGTCACTTGACCTGTGTGAGCCTCATTTCCACATGTGTAAATTGAGTCCAATAATACCTGCTATGTAAGGTCACTGTGAGGAATTAAAGTAATAAAATCCAGAGAACACACAGCACAGGGGCTGGTACTCAGCAGGTGCCACTACGTGTTAACTATGTGGCTATTATTGCCAAAGCTTTTCTCCTGGCTGTTCCCTAAGTCCAGACTCCTTTTGTTCATAAGTCCAAAGTGACACTGTATGAACAGCCATTTAGACAATAATTATGTCAAGAGGTGTTTGCAAACTGTAAGGTGTTTGTTTAGCTAGCAAAACATTAAAAAAATTTGGTATTAGAATTTGAAGTGCTGCTAACCTTTATAATCAGGAGATTTTACAAAACCACCTGGGTTCCCCAATTCTCTTAACATTGGACCATCTGGCATCTCAAGCCTGCTTCCCTCGTGGTGGCATTGGGCCAGACCTAAATCTTGGTGGGGGAGACCCTCTTTGATCCCTTGCTGGCTCATGAAGTCAGTTTAGTGGGTTCTACTGGTTGCGTAAAAAAATGAAATAGAGCAGAAGAGAAAATATCAAGTGTATTGCCCACAGTCACAAGGGGAAGGACTGTTTTGTGGAATAGTCTAGTTACGTGCACGCATGCGTGTGCAGGTGCATGCTCATATATGTGTATGATGGGGAGTTGCAGTCAAAATGTATCTCTTACTATGGGTCGTAGCCAAAAAACTGAAAGCCACTGTTCCAGTTTGGCACCATCTCCATCTAGTCGGATTCATTTGAAAGTTGCCTGCCTACCCTGTAAGCATTTGATCTTGAGATGACTAAGCATCAGATTGGCTGGTGGAGATTAAAAGGGCTTCTTCCTATGATCTGTTTGGGGCTGGCAGGGTCCATGTGCTTTACCCCTGGTTCTGAACGCTTGTAAGGAGGCAATGTGTGCAATCACTCTATTACGCCCACTCTGCTAGCAGATTTCTGATCTAGCTGCCTGGTCTGGGCTCCAGGATCCTCGACCCAGCCCCCAGATGCCCAGTCTCTGACCTCTCTTCTATCCTGCTTCCGCAGGAGAACCCGTACGTCATGCGCCGGCCCAACTTCCAGGCCCTGTCAGGGAATGAGCGCTTCGAGGGCTTCTGTGTGGACATGCTGCGGGAGCTGGCCGAGCTGCTGCGCTTCCGATACCGCCTGCGGTTGGTGGAGGACGGGCTGTATGGGGCACCCGAGCCCAATGGCTCCTGGACGGGCATGGTCGGCGAGCTCATCAACCGGGTATGGCCGGGCTGGGGCTGGGGAAGGGGCCGTGGATGGGGGGAGCAAGGGAGGGCCGGCAGGTGGGCAGCCAGTGGAGCCTCAGAACCAGCCTGGCACGTAGCAAAAGAGGATTGAGTCGTTGAGGGCTCCTCATGCCCACCACGCCGATGGGGCACTGTATACCTGTGCCTGGCGAGCACGTGGGGCAGGCATGGGGGGAAGAGAGGCAATGCGTCACCTCCTGTGTCCCCCTTTGCCAGATGCTCTCCTCATGCTACCTTGGCTTAGTTGGTGCTCAAGGGTTTGTTGCGTGACTGAAAGAGACATGGAGTGGGAATCAGGCAAAGGCTTGGCAGGTCGAGAGAGGCTGCCTGCAGGAGGGAGGGCTAGGGCCAGGCCGGCAGGGACTGCACCTCATTTGTGCGCTATGCCCAGCACCTGCCAGGAGGGCCTGGCACATGTAGACATCGAGGCTCCCTGTTGAACTCACAAGTCCACTTATTCAGTAGGTGTTTATTGAGTACCTACTGTGTGCTTTGCACCATGCTGGGCAGCACAGGATCCAGTGGTGAGCACAGTGGACCTGGACCCTGCTCCCAAGAGATTAGGGTCTCCTTAGGATGCAGAAAAGCAAATAGCCACAAGACAGAGCCATTGGGGCTTTGATGGGGGAACCTCAGAGGAGGGACCCAGAGGAGACTCCTGATCCAGCCAGGCATCCACGGAGGGCTTCCCAGAAGAGGTGATGCCCAGGTGGATACCCAAAGAGTGTGAAGGAGTCAGCAAGGTGAAGGGGGTGTGGGAGGAGGGCAGTGTGTTTGGAGCAGAGGAAGCAGCATTTACAAAGGTGGGGAGTGAGAGAGAGTGGGGCGTACTGGGAGAGCCAGCTAGGCCCTGAGTGTGAGCACAATCTGGATGAAGGTGAGGTGGGAGAGGCAGGGGCATGGGAGGTGGTAGGCGAGGGTGCAGTGGAAAGAATATTTCAGAGTCAGACCTGGGTTTGAGTGCCCAGGTGAGTCATTTCTCTTTTCTGATTGTCAGTTTCCCCTACGATGCAGATAATGATACCTGACAGGTCTGTAGTGAGGGACAGCACCGCACATATTGCTTGTCAGAGGTGGGAGGCTCACGTGTAGTTCCTCTTTTTATTCCAGGCACGAGAGACCGTGTGGGCAAATGCCCAGAGGCGGGACTGTGCTGTGGGAGACAGGGCAGGTGTACGGAGCAGGGACCTGTGGTCACAAACATTCAGGGCAGCCTTGACATTGGACTTGGCTGAGGGCCTCAGAGATTATCACCCTCCTGTCTCTCCCATCCCAGAATCGACTGCATCCAAGCCTTGAACGTCACCAGGGTAGACTCGAGAAGGCCACTTTGCTTGTCAAGGACATTTATCCCTTAGGGCACTGATTTTCAAAAGTTGTTTTGTCTGCAGAACCTTTTTTCCCATTGAAAGCACCCTCAGAACCCTGGACAAAGCAGAGCTGCTCTGGTGGAGGCGGAGGTGGGGGTGTCCCTAGGGTCCTAGTCGCTTTGTCTCCCCAGCCCCACCCCATAGGCAGGCCCGAGGCACTGCCCCACAGGCTGCCAGCCTGTTTGAAAGCTGCTGCCCTTGCGTGGGCTTAAAGGGCTTGAAGCCAGAACCTGAGGAGACAGGAGGCAGGAGTCCTGGAACTGGTGGCCTGATGCCCACCCGACTGACAGGCTTCCCCTTGACCTCCATTTCCACAGCCCAGTCCTCAGTCACGTAGGCTCAGAACATTTCGTTCATCAGGGCCCCCAGAAATAAGCAGACTCCAGGGGAGTAGCCCTCCAACCGAAGTCACTGTAAACTGGATGCCAATTTATTCATCAACAGAGAAGCAGTAGAATAGTCCTGTTTACAGCTGTGTAACCTTGGGCAAGAGTCTTAACCCCAGTGTCTTACGCCTAGCCCACAAGATGGGCAGGAGGATTCAGTGCGAAGGTGCCTGAGGCAAACATAGCAGGGCCTGGAGCCTTTCTGATTTGTTGCTGCAATTGTGGTCCTGAGTCCTGTTTGTATCTTGGCTTTGCTGCACATTGGCTGTGTGACCTTGGGCAAGTTACTTAACCTCCCTGTAACGTCCTTTCTTCAACTGTAAAATTGGAGAAACAACAGCCGTTACCACGTTGGGCTGTTGTGAGCATAAAAGGAGCTCATCCACGTAAGGGCTTAGAACAGGGCCCACGGGTAGTAGGGGCTGTGTGCGCGTGCTCTCTTTCTGTTGTGGTTAGTGTTACTCCTGTCGGCACAGTTAGCACATATATACATTCATGCATTCATCTGTCCTCCAGCCAGCTAGCATTTATTGAGTGCCTCCTGTATACCAGGCCCTGTGCTACCCCTGGGGGTACAGTGGCCAGGTCTGGCCTTGCTCTGAGTGGGTTAACGAGTTTCACCTTCAGCAGGAGGTCCATGGGAGTGCAAGCTCCCCACCCCCAAGGTTGCACTGGCTCAAGTGAGGAAACAGAATCAGCTGGGCAGAGGGCAGCAGGGGCTGCAGGATGACCTGTCGGGAGGTAAGGGGATGGCAGAGATAGAGACAAGGGGAGGCTGGAGAGTGCTGGGGCTTGGTGACTGCCTGGGGGGGTGGATGCAGGAGTGAGGACGCAGGCGTTCCTCCTGTTCTGGCTGGGGCAGCTGGGTGATGGCGATGACATTTTGGGAGAGAACACTGGAGGAGGAGCAGGCTGAGAGCGCAGGGGATGGGCGGGGTTTGGCCTTGCCGAGGCTCAGCTGCCTGCTGTGGGATGGCCAAGTACACTGAGCTTCATGGGGGTGCTTGCCACCAGCCTCGCAGCAGCAGCAGCTGCTGTTTGTTGACTTCACACCACGTGCCAAGAACTTTCCAAGTGTTACTTAATTCTCCTAACAATCCTTCATGGCCCAGAGGATCACTGCCCTCCTGCTGATGTGAGATCTGGGGCTCAGTGGTGAAGGGACTCACCCCCAACACACAGGGCTGCAGCCAGGTGTGTCTGACTCAAGGCCTGTGCCTTTTCCAATGACACAGTAAGTACTTGGGAAGCCTGGAGTCATCAGGATAATGCTCACTCATGCTTGCCAGCCCCTTGTCCGAGCTTTCTGAACTTGTGTTATCTCCTTGACTCCTCATGGCCACCGCGTGAGGAAGGCCTGGTATTAGCCCAGTTTTCCCTAATGGACAGAATCAGGCACGAAGGTACCATGTCCAGGCCACATGGCTAGTGACGGGCAGAGCCAAGGCTGGCACCCCAACAGGCTGGCCCAGAGCTGATGAGTGACTTCCAGATGGAAGACAGCCCAGGGCACCAGCATCCCTCAGTCACCCCCGGGCCAGGTGCAGGGCTCGTCAGCCAGTCTCAAATTATGGTCCATTTATTCCACCCAGTGGCCACTATTGGAATTGGCTTTCTCCCTGCCTTCCCTACCTTCCCTGCCATGGTGTGAATTCAGGCCCCGGCCCCTCTCAACAGCCTCCTTGCTGGCCTCCTCGCTACCCTCCTCACTTCCCATCTGTCTCCATTCCAGTTTGTCCTCCAGTAGGATCTTTCTACAGCAAGTCTGACCTGTCACTTGCATGCTTTAGCTATAGCCCCCCAGGGCCCTCAGGATAAACTCTGCACCCTCCAACCTGGCCCTCAAGAGCAGGGCAGATATCTTAGGTCAAGGTCCCAGAAAGCAGACTGAGATGGAGATTAGCAGGCAGGAGGTTTGTTGGATGCCCTTGGAAACCAGTCCTGTGAAGGAGTGAAGGAGCAGACTTGGGCAGAGGGAGGAGGTGATGCTTTGATGCCGTCATGACTGGGCCTCAGCCGTCCCATGGGCAGCTCTGGAGCTGGGATGGCCATCAAAGACATCCCCCTGAGGTAAGGGAGCAGGCCTTTATACCCTCCACTGATATGTCATTGGAGGGGGCTGTCTCCCGGCATGGTCAGGACCTTGTGTGAGGGGACTCTTCCACCTACAGAGCTGAGCAGTCAGCCACCCTCAGCAGCTGGGGCAATGGGTGCCTGATCTGAAGAGAGGGTCTGGGTGGCCACCACAGCGTCCATGACAGCTGTGAGCTGGTTAGGAGCCAGGCAGAGCCAGCTTCAGTTTGACCGCGTTCCCACATGATCCCTGGCAAGCCACTTCTCTCTCTGAACTCTTGAAATGCGGATGATAGTACCTCCCTCACGGAGTTTTGGGGGGAGTGGGCAGGGAGAGTGCGAGGTCCTGGAGTGGAGCCCAGATCCTGGGGGCCTTGCAGTGAGGAGTTTAGACGTTATTTTTATTGTGTTGTGAAACCACTGGAAGGTTTTAAGCAGAGAATGTGCCGTGGTCTAATTTGTTTTCTCTTTTTTGTATTGAGACGAAATTCATATAACATAAAATTGATGATTTTAAAGTATACAGTTCAGTGGCATTTAGTATATTCACAATGTTGTGCAATCATCACCTCTATCTAGTTCCAAAACATTTTCATGAGCCCAAAAGAAAACTCCATACCTGTTAAGCAATCAGTCTCCATTCTCCCTTTCTCCAGCCCCTGGGACTCTGCTCACTGTCTCCATAGATTTACTTATTCTAGATATTTCAAATAAAGGAATCATCCAATATGTGGTGTTTTGTGTCTGGCTTCTCTCAGCATAATGTGTTCAAGGTTCATCCATGTTGTAGCATGGATTAGTACTGCACTTCTTTTTGTGGCTAAATAATATTCCATTGTGTGGATGTATGACCTTGATTTATTTTTTAAATCATTTAAAAATGATTTCTCAGGCTGCTCTCGGAGAAGTAACTGTAGTGGGGCAAGAGTAGAAACAGGACAGTCCGTTTCTGAGGCTGTCGGAGGGCGCAGAAGAGAGAAGACGCTGGTTTGTACTTGAGGGGAATCAGAGCCATGGGATCAGATACGTGCAAAAGGGAGAGCGGGACCAAGGGTGACTGTAGGTTTGGCCTAAGCAGCTGGGTGCATGGTGAGGCCAGATTCCACCATGGAGAGGACGTGGGAGGGGCGGTTTGGTGGCATCAGGGAAATAAGAGTTATCTTTGGGCATGGATCATTGGAGATGCCTATTTGAAATTCAAGTGGAGACATACAGATTTCAGTGAGCGGCTGAGCATGAATTATTTAACTTATCCCCTATTGATGGATACTTGGGTGGTTTCCAGTCTTTGCTAGTATAGACAATGCCACCATCAACTGGGTCTGTGTATTTGTGGGCATGTTCCTGAGGGATAAATTCCAAGCAGTGGAAGCACTGGGTCAAAGGGTATGAATGTTTTTTGAGTATATACTGCCAAATGGCTGTTCAAAAAGGTTCCACCAATTTATATTCCCACCAGAAGTGCACGAGAATGTCAAATTTCCCACACTCTTGCCAACAATGGGTATTATCAATCTTTTAAAAAAATCTTTGCCAATCTGAAAGGCCAAAAGTAGTATCTTATTCTTTTAACCTAAACAGAATGTTACATTGCTGCATATTAATCCCCACGTGGATGTACTGTAATTTATTGAAGCATTTTTTATATTTAGTTGTGTCCAGGTATTTTTATTTGTTTGTTATCAACAACCATAAGCAAACATCTTTATGCACAAAAGCTTTGCCTGCATTGCAGCTGATTATGATTGATTCTCTGAATAGAATGAGTGGGTGAAAGAGGAAGACCCTTTTTATGGCTTTTGTTATTTTTGTTGAACTGCTTTCCAGAAAGACTACACCAGTTTCTATACAGGCTCCTTCTCAGCACTGAGGGTTTTGATTGTCTTTTAGTTATTTAGACAACCCCCTGTCATTTTCATAGATGGCAAATCATTTTGATTTTTCCTGCTTTTGACTGGTGGACATGGCCACATAAGTGGGGCTTATGTGATCAGGTGATCGATGAAGTTGGAACCCAAGTTCAACTCAGAATGGGCCTGATAGGTCCGTGGACCCACCCTGTGTTTTCCCAGGTCCTGGCTGTATAACTGGAATAGACATACGTGGCGCCTGGCAGAATCCCACATTGGTTCGCTGACCCGTGGAGTCAGGGCCATTATGGTTCAAAGAGCCAAGTGGAATACCCTAGAATTCCCCATCTTTCCCACAATAGTAATCCAAAAGCAATTCTGCATCCTTTGGGGGGGTGGTAGAGATTAGTGCCATCACTAACGGCTTGAAAGAAGCAGGGGTGCTGATCTCATCCCCGTTCAACTGGCCTGTTTGGCCCGTGCAGAAGGCAGATGGATCTTGGAGAATGACTATGGATTACTGTAAGCATAATCAGGTGGTGACTCCAATTGCAGTCGCTGGCCCAAATGAAGTGTCTTTACTGGAGCAGATCAACACGGCCCTTGGCAGCTGGTGTGAGCTACTGCTGTGGCAAATGCTTTTTTCTCCATAGCACTTTCCGAGGGCCACCAGAAGCCAGGGGTACACACCTTCAGTCTTGCCTCAGGGTGACATCAACTTTCTCTCTTTCTGCCATCATGTAGAGAGAACCTTGATCTTGACAGTCCACCCACCCTCATGCTGGTCCACTACATTGGCAACAGTATGCTGCTCAGCTCTCCTGAGCAGGAGGTAGCATTTGGTAAGGGGGTTGGCAATAAAACCACTGCTGCTATCTGTCAGTCAGGGTCCAATCTAGAGACAAAACAGCACCAGTTACTTGAACAGAGAGAATCTGATATACTAATTGTTAACTAGACGTGAAGTTGTTAACCAGCTAACTGAGAGAGGAAGAAGAAACCAAGAGGTCATGGAGGCCGCAGCTGCAGGAAGCGGCTACCACCCTGAGGGCTGAGGGGACACGAAAAGAAGTTGGAAAGATTAAAACTGCGAAACTCAGGCAAGGGGCCCAATGGAGCTGAAACTCAGACCTCGGAGGAGGGGGTGCTGCTTGGCTGGTACTGGTGCCCTTTGGTGGGCATTTTGGATTTGGCAGCAGCTTATTCGTGGGTCTCAGTCCAGTGTGCTACTGCAGTCCAATTACCGAACAGCCCAGAGGGCTTTTCCTTTTGAGTGAGCCCCAGAGCATGTGAAGGCTCTGCAGTAAGTCCTGGCTACGTGCAAGCTGATCTGCCCACTGGGCCTGGTGACCCAGCAGATCCAGGGATGTGCAGAGTGCTGGTGGCATATAGGGATGCAGGCACTAAGAGGTGACTCAGCTCAGACCTCTAGCGTTTGGGAGCAAATCGTGCTCTCTTCTGCAGATACCTGTTCTCCTTTTGAGAAACCACTCCTTACTGGGCCCTGCTAGAGACCGAACACCTGCCGGTGGGAGAGTGAGTGACTGTGTGTCCTGAGCGCTCATGTAACCTGGGTGTTGTTATTCCTGCATCAGTCAGGGTCCTGCCAGGAGACAAGCCTCCCCAGATATTTGAAAGTAGAGAATTATTTACTAGGAGAAAAATTGTTAACTAGGTAACTGAGAATGTAAAAGTTGAACTTCAAGGCAGGGATCAGCAAACTCTTTCTGTAAAGGGCCAGATTGTAAATATTTTCAGCTTTCAGGCCATATTGTCTAAACTACTCAGCGCTTCTGTTGTATGGCAAGCAGTCATAGATAATACCTAAACAAATGGGCACGGCATTGTTCCAATAAAACTTTATTTACAAAATCAGGCAGATGGGCTGGACTTTGCCTGAGGGCCATAGTTTGCACACCTGTGTCGAGGTAGCAAGGCAGGAAGTGGCTATGTCCCTAGTTCTGAAGGAACAAAGGGAAGAGCTGAAATGACTGGAAACTTAGAGGAAGGGCTCCATGGAGCTGAAACTCAGACCCTGAGGGGGCGGGGGCGCTTGCTGGCTGGTGTTTGTCTCTCCGAGAGCTGAGGCTGGTTCTTCAAGTATTGAGAAGCTGGGAACTGGATTTATCTTCTGCGCCGGGGAAAAACTGCTGCTGCCCGGGCTGCAGAAATGAGGCTGGGGAACTGAGAGTAGACAGGAAGGAGGAGCTTGTTCTCCCGCCTCCAGCCTTGCAGCCTCCCCTCTAGCGCCCCCTATTGGCAGCACCTGACAGGGAGCCTATGGCAAAGCAGAAATGTGGTTGGCACAGAGCTGGTGTAGACAGCGGATTTGGAGCTGGGGGACAATCACAAGTGCTTTGATAGGTTTTTAGGCATTTAGACAAACCACCCCATCATTTCTACAGGTGGCTCATCATTTGAATTCTTCCTGATTTCATTCCAGAGATTAAATGACTGTTGACTGTCGGAGTCCCCTTGGGGAGGGAAGCATTCTCTAAGAAATAGGTATCTCTGCTGGGAAATGAAGGGTGAGGAGGAGGAGGTGGGAGGGGGGTTCTCAAGGCTCTGAGAGGAGTCTAGAAGGAACTTGTAGCATTTAAGGATCTCTCTGTCCTCCCTTCAGAATGAAACCCAAATCTGACTACCTCTCTCCACCCTTAGCCCTGCTCCCAGCATCTCCATGGACATCATCAGTCAGCCCCTTGCCCACCCTACAGTTCCACTCTTGTCTCTGTGGTCTGTTCTCATGCAGCCAGATCACATCATCCCCCTGCTCACACCCTCCGAGTGACGTCCCCTGTTGCCCTTGGAGTAGAATCCAGCCCCCTGACCATGGCCTGCAAGGCCCTGCAGGGCTTTGGTCCCACTTGGCTGCATTTCCCACCCACCCCCCAGTGTGCACCACCCATTTTGGACACTGCAAGTCACTTCCCACCTCAGGGATTGTGCCCACTGGTCCCTCAGCCTAGAACTTTCTCTATAGATCTTCTCATGCCTTGCTCCCACACTTCCTTCACGTTTTTACTCAAGACCTCCCTGCACCAGGGAGTGTGTAGCAGTCTGGATGGTGTTGCCCTGCTTTGTTTTTCTTCATAGCACTTGTCGCTACTTGATATGTGTTTATATTCACTGCTGAATTCCCAAAGGTAGAATTGTGCTTGGCCAGGGGTGGGTGTTCTGTAAATGTTTGTCGAACAGGTAAATGAATGAATGAACAGACAGAATGGGCAGAGTGGCTGCAATGTGGGGATACAGGGCAAGATGGCGGGTATCTTAGTCTGTTTGTGTTGCTATAACAGAATACCATGGACTGAGTGGCTTATAAACAATAGAAATTTGTTTCTCACAGTTCTGGAGGCTGGAAGTCCAGGATCAAAGTGCTGGCAGATTCTGTATCTGGTGAGGGCCCACTTCCTAGTTCATAGTCGGCCATCTTCTTGCTGTGTCCTCACATGGAGGAAAGGGCAAGGGAGCTCTCTGAGGCCTCTTTTGTAAAGGCGCTAATCCCATTCACGAGGGCGCCACCTCATGACCTAATCACCTCCCAAAGGCCCCCACCTCTTAATACCATCAGATTGGGGGTTAAGATTTCAACATGTGAGTTTTAGGGGGACACAAACCTCAGTCCATAGCAGTGAGGGTGAGGCTGGTGAGTTAGTGGGGGCCAGGTAGGGCAGGGCCCCATGGGGCCAGGTGAGGAGTTTGGATGACAGTATAAGAAGAATGAGAGTTATTGCAGGGTTTAAGCAGTGGATAGTGTGGCTGGGTTGTAGTTTTGGGATCCCTCAGGCTGCCCACTGAGTGGCCGAGGAGGCGGAGACCAGTTTTCCGGTCCTGAGAGACAGCGATCTGAGCAGGGGCAGCGCAGTGGAGGCAGAGAGAAGCGACTGGATTCCAGAGGTGTTTGGGGACTGAAATCAGGAGGGCTTGAGGATAGATGCAGTGAGGAGTGTGGGGGATGTGTATGAAGGACGCCCTGGGGCTTTTGCCTGGGATGTCGTTGGGGAGAGGATGGAGGCTGAGTTTACTGCGTGTTCATGGGAGGTTCAAGGACTCACTCCTCTGGTCACTCAGTCACTGAGCACTCATTTCCTGAGCTCCGTGGGACCAGGGAGGAGTCACACACCTGGACCCTCACCTCAGATGCCCCAGGCCATGGAGGGGCCATGGACAGGTGAAGCGTCCTCAGAGGGGGGGGTGGTTATGAATCCTGGGGTCAACTAGAGCAAGGTACTTACCTTCACTGTGCCTCGGTTTCTTCACATGTAAAATGGAGGGAATGATGGTCCTCCACATAGGTTGGCTCTGGGGACTAAATGAGCTTTTCCAGGGAGGGAAAGCCCTGGAATGGTGGCCTCAGGGTAAGTGCTGTGTAAGTGCCAGTGTCTGGACCTGTGTGGGGTTCCATTACAGCCCAAGGAAGGAGAGGTGTCTCTGTCTGGGAGCCTCTGGGAGGTCCCCTGAGGAGGGGCGACATTCTCAGGCTTTCAGCAGAGGAAACACTCAGCGCGTCCAGCTGGCCCTGCCTCTGAAGGTTTCGTAGAGGAGGCAGAGAAGCGAACAGATATTTTTTGAACTGAGCTGAGTGCTGAGATCAAGGGGTGTCCAGAATGTGGGGGCTCCACGGAAGGCGTCACAGAGGAGGGAATATTCGAGGGGTCCCTGGAGGGATTGTGGGATCCAGTTCTGCAGGGTGGAGTGGGGCAGGCAAAGGGAGTGGCTGGTCAAAGGTGCGGAGGCCATAGAACAGCTGGCACAAGAGGGGTGGCGAGAGGCCCAGGAACGCGGTGGGGAACCGTAGCAGCCTTGGGTGCCATTCAGAGAGGCTGGACTTGGTCGAAACCAAACAGTATTTGTTGGGAACCTATGTGTAGGCTCTGAGTGGACCTCTAACCAGACAGGGAAGAAGCTTGAAATTTAGTAGGGCAGACAGACCATTAGTAAGCAAACGGGCAAGGTCATCTCTAGTAGTGCTAAGATGGGTATGAAACGGGGTGATGGGTCATGTGAGGGAGAGGACCCTGGGATTGGGGGAGTGGAGTCTAGAGGTCGCTGTGGAGAGGGCTGAAGGGATGAGATAGGAGCTAAGCCTCGAGTGGTGAGGAGGAGCTGGGGAAGAGCAAGTGCAGAGGCCCTGGGGTAGGGGACAAGCCTGCTGTGGTAAAGAGCAGAAAGCGCCATTGTGACTGCAGCTGAGTGGGCGAGGGAAGGGGCATGAGGTGAGGCCAGTAGACGGGGGTCTCACATCATGAAGGGCCTCTTGGCTATGAAAGGGTTTGCCTTAGGTGCAGTGGGAAACCACCAGTGGTTTTGAAACAGGGGACTGTCCCTTTGGATTGGAGGGTCATGAGCAGAGGCACCTCGGTGAGGAGACTAATGTGGTTGTCAGGAGGGAGATATGGGCGGTCTGGGCTCGGGGCTGGAGGTGGAGAGAAGTAACCAGATCCCAGGAGTGTTCCTCTGCCCTTGCTCCTGGAGGAGAAGTGGTAAGAGAAGAGACAGGCCTGCCTAGGTGTTGGGCCTGAGCCAGGGTCTCGAGAGGGGGTGAGGAGGCTAGTGAGCCAAGCAAGGGATGGAACAGAAAGGAGCCAGGAGCCCTGCAGGCCTCAGGGAGGAAGTGGGCTCCTGAGCGTGGGGACCACCGGGGCCCGCCCCAGCCCCTCTGAGAGGCTACCACCTCCTGCTTTCTGAAATGGGAACTTGGGCCCCGTGGAAGGTCTTGCCAGGACAGACCTCCCGTGGGTGTGTAAAAATAATCCGATTCCTGTATGAGTTGTGATTATTACTGAAAATTCACATATTAGTCAGTGGCAAGAGCACAGGAAGGGGAAAGAGACCTTCACTCTCAGTGCTCAGGGTGCCCAGGGATTCCCAGATGTGCTCCGTGTCAGCCGTGTCCTGGGCCCTGGCCACACATCGCCACCTCCGGACTCTGCTTTGGGGCTGTGCCGTCTCTGCTTCCAAGTCATATGGGGCCAGAGCCATCTCTCCCTCCCCCTGCATTAGTTGTTTGACCTGCCGTCTCTCTCTGCTCTTGGTTTATCTTTTGGGTCTGTCCTCTCTCCCTGGCGTCAAGTTGTCTTTGAGATCTCTCTTCTTTCCCTGACTGTGGATTTCTTTTAGGGCCCGTGTGATCTCTCCTTGGCCTTGGTTTTGTTTTTAGCCTGTGCCACCTCTCTACCTTGAGGTTATCTTTTGGGCCTGTGCCCTCTGTCCCCACCTGGGTTCTTCCCTGGCTTGTGTTACCTCGTGTGCTCTCGGTCTCAGCCCCTTTGGGGTTAGTGTGTGTCTTCTCCTGGGCCAGTGATCCAGGACCTCTTTTATTTCAGCCCCAGGGAGAGGTCTCTGCTTGAATTTGGAGTCAATGCTGGGGCCCATTTGAGGCCTGGGGGATGGGGTCATTATGCCTGGAAGGGGGCATCCTGGGAGCCCAGTCCCAACCCCAGGACCTGGACAGCTGTGTGAGACATCTTGCCCAACCTCACCCCCCATTTTACAGATGAGCAACCTGAGGCCCAGAGATGTGGAAGCCTCTGCCTGAGGTCATCCGGCAAGCTTGGGGCAGAGCCAGGGTTCCTCACTCCTGCTCTGGGCCCTTCCTCGTGCCCTGCCCTGTATGTGAGAGCCCAGTGTGCGAGTGTGTGCACTGAGCCTCTAGTGAATGCCACCCCCCATGTGTCTCCGTTCCTCCCTACACTTGTGTATAGGGTACGTGTCTGTCGGCCTGCGTCCTTGTGGATGGTGTGTCGCTGGGTTGGCCTGTTTCTGGGCACCCATGTGTGGGTGTGGTGTGATGTGCACATGGTGGTGGTGGTGTAGATGTGACCATGTACAGAGCTCAGTGCAGTGTGTATGTATGTATGTGGGGGGTTGGTGTATGCAAAGTGCCAGGTTTTTTCCATCTCGTGTCTAACCCACAGCTAAAGGCCAGCTACTGTCCACTTGGGCCTGAGCAAGATAGCCTTTTTGGATCAGGGATTCCAGGTGTGCAAGCCAGACCCCACCGAAACCCTTCTTCTGTCCCACCCCACCCATGCCCCACCTTCACCCCTTCAGACCTGGACGGCAGGCACCCCTCCCCTGCTCGAGACTACATGCAGCTTCCCCTGACATCACATCTCAGTTGAGCTGGGCACTGGTCCTTTGTCGCGGCGATGCCTTCATGCACACATCTAGGTCGCTAGTGCCTGCCAGGGGTCTGCTTTAGTGTCCCCAGCTCCTGCCTTTACTCACTAGTGCCTTTGCTTCTCTGAGACTCAGTTTCTCCGTACAAAATGGGGCTAGTAGTGGCCCTCAGGGAGCTGTTGGGAGAAGCATACAAAGTAATCTCTGTAAAATGCTATCTAGCATGGAGCCTGGCACACAGTAAGCACATAATACCTGTTCCATGTTGTTAACTGTTAAGACAGAGGAGGAAACCAAGGCCCAAAGAGGGTCCTGAGTGGGTCAGTGTCCGGGCATCTCACCTCAAATCTCAAGCTCTCTCCAGGCCCCTAGGGTGGTGGGGGGAGGTTAGGGTCAGTGGTAGGTTTTATAAAGCAGGGCCTTAATGATGAACTTGACGGGGCCGGGAGCTGAGGGGTGTGTGTGGAAAGATTGGACGGGGCAGGGCAGCCGGCAGGAAAGAGGCCATGGGAGCCTCTTACAGCAGCCGTGAGATGACGAGGGTCCAATTTGGGCCCAAGGTGCACTCCTGGAGCCAGTCCAGGCTCCTGGCCCCTCCTCTTCTCCTTCTTTCTCTCTGCCTCTCTCTCAGCTTCTGATATTCTCTCTCAGTTGCTCTCTCAGTGCGTTTCTCTCTCACTGCCCGTCTCTCTCCCTGGCCCACCCCTCTGCTCCCACCCTGCTTCCCCTCCAGCAGAAGGCAGACCTGGCTGTGGCTGCATTCACCATCACCGCTGAGCGGGAGAAGGTCATCGACTTCTCCAAACCCTTCATGACCCTGGGGATCAGCATCCTCTACCGAGTGCACATGGTACGGTTCCCGGGGAGATGTGGAGGCTGGGGGCAGGGACTGGTGGTGGAGCCGGTGTCCCCAAGGGAAGCAGAGGCTGTAGGCTGGACCTCTGATGGGCTGGTCAGGCTCCTGGGCCCCTGGCGGGGGCAGGGACTAAGGATGCAGCTCAGGGGCTCAGGTCAGGGTGGTTCCAGGGCTCACTTCCTCTTCCCCCAGGGCCGCAAGCCTGGCTACTTCTCCTTCCTGGACCCCTTCTCCCCTGCTGTGTGGCTCTTCATGCTGCTTGCCTACCTGGCCGTCAGCTGCATCCTGTTCCTGGCTGCCAGGTGAGTCCACTGCCTGCTGCCTGGGAAGAGGGGGTGGGGAGGAGGCATGAGTAGGGGTACTCTGTGACTGACCTGCACATTTTGTCATCTGTCCCTACCATCCTCGGCGTCCACTTGGGGCCCCTGATTCCCTGCACCCTCCCTTCTCCCTCCTGGCCCCGTCTCTGGGTCCTCTCTCTTCCTTCTGTCCTTGTGGTTCTGACTTTTGCGCTGCGGTTCTAACTCTGGGCCTCTCCCCTTCCCATTCTTTCTGTCTTTCTCCTTCTCTGTGCGTGTCTCTCTGTCTCTTTCTGCCTCTTCTGTGAGCCTCTCTATCTCTGTGTCTCTCTCTCTGTTCATCTCTCTGTTTCTCTTTTCCCCTCTTTTTTCTATCTTTCCCCTCATCTCTCCTTGTTATGGTGGCTCTGTCTCTTTCCTGTTTCTCTCCTTTTTCTCCCCACCTTGGCCCCATCCACCCCCCCCATGTCTCTCCACAGGCTGAGCCCCTACGAGTGGTATAACCCACACCCGTGCCTGCGGGCGCGCCCCCACATCCTGGAGAACCAGTACACACTGGGCAACAGCCTCTGGTTCCCCGTGGGGGGCTTCATGCAGCAGGGCTCGGAGATCATGCCCCGGGCGCTGTCCACGCGCTGTGTCAGCGGAGTCTGGTGAGAGGCTTTCTGTCTGGTCCACCTGGGGCTGAGGTGGGGGGCGCCTTTCTGAGGCCTGGGCGGGTCCCTGTTCCCCACCACCAGCTGTGTGACAGGGAATGGGATGGGGAGAGCTGAGCCCTACTCTGCCACTCACTAGCTTTGTGACTTGGGTAGGTAGGACACATCTCCTCTCCATGCCTCAGTCTCCTCATCTGAAAAATGAGGATAAAAATACCCATGTCTCAGCTTGTAAGGCTCCAGGAGGCTGCTGTGGGAAAGTGCCTCTGCTTACATGAGGGGTTATAATCAACAGCATGGTGTTGCTATCACCATCTCAGACATTGCCCTGACAGTCACAGAGACCTAGAATCTTTGAGCCAGGGTAGCCTTCACTGTCCAGAGGCGGAGGCCAAGGCCCAGACAGGGACACCTGTTCCCTCCAAGTCCCACAGGGGACTCAGTCACTTGGACAGAACTTATTTTGCCCCTGAGACAAGCTCCGAGAGGCTGCATGTCAGAGCAGATGTCGACAACTGGTGGTGTCTGGGCCACAGTTTAAAAATATTTTGAATTAGCTGGCAAGGTTCAGAAATTGGGCAAATTCACTCACATATCCAGATTTCTCATTCTTGAAAATTCGGGAGATCTGGTAGTGCTCAGCCGGCATTCCCACCTGGTGTTGGTGTCTGTTCCTCAGTCCCCTGTCTCCCTTCCCTTCAGTCTTTTTCTGGCCTGGCCTCCATAGGCATTCACATTTGCTACCCCTGTCGTTTTTTTTGAAGTGTAATTGACATACAATATTATGTTAGTTTCAGGTGTACAACAGTGATTCCACCTTTGTATACATTACAAAATATTCACTGTGATAAGTCTAGTAACCATCTGTCACCATACAAAGTTATTACAATATTATTGACTATATTCCCTATGCTGTACATTACATCCCCATGACTTATTTATTTTCTAACTGCAAGTCTGTACCTCTTAATCCTCTTCACCTATTTCACCTGCCCCCTTCTTCCCCGCTTTGGTAACCACCAGTTTGTTTCTTGTCTTATTTGTCTTATTTCACTTAGCATAATACCCTCTGGGTCCCTCCATGCTGTCGCAAATGACAAGATTTCATTCGTTTTTATGGCTGAGTGATATTCCATTGTATATAGATACCACATCTTCTTTATCCATTCATCTATTGATGGACACGTAGGTTGCTTCCAAGTCTTAGCTATTGTAAATCATGCTGCAATTAACATAGGGGTGCATATATCTCTTCGAGTTAGTGTTTTCGTTTTCTTCAGATAAATACCCAGAAGTGGAATAGCTGGATTGTATGGTAATTCTATTTTTAATTTTTTGAGGAACCTACATACTGTTGTCCATAGTGGCTGTGCCAGTTTACATTCCCACCAGCAGTGTACAAGAGTTCTCTTTTCTCCACATCCTTGCCAATATCTGTTCGTTCTTGTCTTTTTGATAATTGTCATTCTGGCAGGTGTGAGGTGGTATCTCATTGTGGTTTTGATTTGCATTTCCCTGATGATTGGTGATGTTGAGCATCTTTTCATGTGCCTGTTGGCCATCTGTGTGTCTTCTTTGGAAAACCATCTATACAAGTCCTCAGCCCATTTTTTAATCAGATTGTTTATTTTTTTGATATTAAATTCTGTAAGTTCTTTGTATATTTTGGATATTAACCCCTTATCAGATGTATGATTTGCAAATATCTTCTGCCATTCAGTTGGTTGCTTTTTCATTTTGTTGATGGTTTCCTTCGCTTTGCAGAAGCTAACCGTGTCTTTTAAATAGCAGCTGGGCTTGGTTGCAGTTCATATAACTCTTCTCACTCCCTTTCCCTCATTAGAACCACAGAAAGCTGAGGAGAATGCTTAGGACAGAGAATGTTCTCCCCGTTTTATGGATTAGAAGACTGAGACCCAGAGAGAGGGAGTGATTTGCTAAAGAACACGCATTTGGCTAGAGGCAGGGCCAGGCCGAGCTAGCTCCCTCCCCAGTGCGGCTCACCCCAGCCAGCCCTCGGAGCTGCCTGAGCCCAGCCCTGCTCCCCAGCCCCTGGTGACCTCTCCAGGGCAATCCCAGGCATCAGGCCTTCTCAAGGAGCACTTCTTCCTCACCTCATCCCCATCAGTCAGAATTCACGCATCAATAATCATTCAGCAGATGCTTGTCGAGCCCCTCCATGTGCCAGGCACTTGGGTGAAGAATCAGCCCCCAAGAAGCAGAAAAAGAGTAAACAGATACATAAACACGGGGATGTCATGTGTTATACCAAGAATGTGTCCCAAAGATGTTGTCTTAATTCAAAACTTATTCAGTTCAAGACTAACTGTAACGGTGGCAGGTTTTTCTCTCCCAACTAAGTGTGACTAACTATCATATGGCATTCATTTGCAATTCACTTGGTCCACTGGCTTTGAAACTTTTGAGTCTTGAGGATTTATTTTTTTAACATTTAAGGATTTGCATCATTTCAAGTGTTATACCCTGTATTAGTTTCCTATTGCTACTGCAACAAATTACACAAACTTAGTGGCTTAAAACAACAGAAATTTATTCTCTTATAGTCTGGAGGTCAGCGGTCTGAAATAGATCTCACTGGGCTAAAATCAAGGAGTTGGCAGGGCTGGTTTTTCTGGAGGCTCTAGGGGAGAATCCATTTGCTTGCCTTTTCCAACTTTTGGAAGCTGCCTGCATTCCTTGGCTCTTGGCCCCTTACTCCATCTTCAAAGCCAGCAGCATAACATCTTCAAATCTTTGACTCTGACTTCCTTCTTCCACTTATAAGGACCCTTGTGATTCCACTGGGCCCACCCAGATAATCCATCTCCCATCTCAAGTTCCTTAACTTAATCAGATCTGCAAAGACCCTTTTACTTCGTAAGGGAACATACAAATTCCAGGGAGTATGATGTAGACATCTTTTACGGGAGGGGGGGGGGCTGTCTTCTGCCTGCCGTACAATCCAAGTGAAATTTATTAACATTTTCAATATAATGATGTATCAGATGTAGTAAACTGTGCCTATTGAGGAACCAAACAGGGTGCAGTAAAAGAGTATATTAGAGAATGGGGTGCTCAGGGAAGGCCTCTCTGAGGAGGTGACATCCACCCTGAGTCCTAAAGGCTGAAACAGAGACGTCTGTGACAAGAAGAGAGGGAGCATTCTGGACAGGCAGGAGAGGGCTGTGTGTGTGAGGTGGCTGGAGAGGGCACGAGGAGATCTTCTCTGACAAATCTGGCCAAGTCCCCAGGTCAGGCAGGGGACCAGTGAGGCCTGCCTTCTGCTGGAGGCTGTCCCCACTGCTCCTCAGTCAGGGACCCTCTTCTGCAGCTGGGTGTTCTCTGCCTCTTCCCATCGCTGTCACTCAGGAAGCCCCCAGTCACTCTTCCTCCCTCATTGGAGCCTTTGATTCCGGGCTTACTCCTGTCTCCACCCCGAGTCCTCCCACACATTCCCTCATTCAACAGATGTTTCAACAGATGTTGATTAATCTCCAAATGTGACCCCGGCCCAGTAATTCGGCAGGCCAGGGCCAGTGGTGGGGTGGTGGGGGTGGGTGCCAGTACCCTAGGGGACTTGGCTGCCACCTGAACAGCAGCAGCCTGGCCAGAACCCGCCTTCTGGGCCCTTCGTCTCCAGCGTCCACTCGGGCCACAGCCTCGTGCAGCCACACCCAAGGGCTTATCATCATCAGGACCGCTCTGCCTCAGAAATCAGTGTTTCCGAGGTTATGCCCAACCACAGCCGTGTCCCTCCCGGACTCTCGGTCACTCCTGTGAAGTGAGTCCTTAGACCTCCCTCTTTCCTGTTCTCTGAACCCTGCCTGCTTTCGTGTCTGTCCACCTCCAGGTAGGCTCTAGGCCGTGTCTTCAGCCACTCCTTTGCCATTTTCTTCAACCCCTCCTCAGGTCATCCTCTCCTCACGCCTTCCTGACAAGAAAGGCCCACAACCTCCGATGTGGCCAGCAGCGTGGCTCGCCCTCCCCCCGGCTCCACCAGGGTCACATGGGACCCGTTAATTGACATGTCCAATATGCCCCGTTAGCCACCGTTCTAGAAACTCCTGCTTTTAGGCTGCTATATCCTTTTGGTTTCCTCCTACCTCTGCATCCTCTGTTTCATTTTGCGGTGGGTTCCTTTTGTGCTTGCCGTCTCACCTGGAACTCCTCACTCCACACCAGTGATTTTTCAGTGCTGCAGACCCAACGCCCTCTTTTTACAACAAATATTTTGTAACATCTCCTTTCCATCCTGATGAAATTCAAGGGTAATATATCCACCTACACACAGAATTTAAAACAAATCGATAAAATGCCCTGATGGCAATACAAAGGAGAAAAAGGGAAGTGATTTATGATAAAACAATACAGTAGTGATATGGAAATGCTTGGGCGAGACTGTGCTGGAAGACAGGTGCAGTAGTCAGGTGGTTGCACCTACTTATAATGGATACGTCTGGAATTACGAGAAGTAAGACCATTTAACCGTATTACATCCACACTGGAGACTTGACACTTTGAAATAGTTGGTAGATGAGTATGTTTGTACAAATACAAATCACCACGAACGTGATGATTTTCTAATGCAACTGGTCCAAGTGTCTTGACTTGGTGATTCAAATACCAGAGCAGAGCTGCTGTCAGAGACGTGATTTCCCAAAATGGTGAAGGGTTCTTGGCAAAGTTTCAAACAAAACGACATCCAGTTGTTCCTCAGTCTAAACAATATGTGCATTTCTAGAGATTTCGGTTTCTCTTATAACCATGCAAAAAATACTTTGGTTTTTATGTACCAAGGAGTTAGGCTCAGATAATCACATACTGGATTTTTCCTGTTGTTCAGCCGGGGCTGCGTTTTCGGACACCTTCCTCCTTCATTGACACCAGGACCCCCTCAGTCACTCTGGCTCCAGAGTGCCCCATGCCTCACTGAACACTGTCCTCAGACCTCCTGGGGTGCTCCCTGCCCGGGGACCCCCGCTCTGTACCCTCCAGGGCCATCTCATCCGCCCCTGGCTTCCCTTGCTGTTCGTAACTGACACTCCAGTCCTCATCTCCAGACCTCTCCATGGGTGCCTGACAGGCATCCTCAAAACTCAACTTGTCCAAAATGGAGCTACATCCCTACTCCCAAATCAGACTCCCCGTCTGTGTCCCCATGCTCTCTCGGAGAGTGGCCCCATCTCCCCGCCATCACTACCACCAGTTAGCCATGCTGTATCCTTGGGGTCTAGGTGGTGCCTGGTGTGTACTGGGCACTGAATAATTTTGTCTTGAGTGAATAACAACTCTGACTCCTGGGGTGGGTTTGGAGACACTTGGTTTCTGGAGAGGTTGTGTCAGACCCTGGGTCTTTGTGTGTCGGATTTTGGTTTCCTTTTGCAGGAGGCATATTATTCATCACTCTGTCCTCCAGTCCACCCCCACCCCAGTGCCTAGCACAGCACTGTGCACGTGTGTTCAGCAAAGAAAGGCTGCTGTTTTCATTATGATCTGCCAGAGGAGGGGGTGGTCTGGGAGGCCCTCTCAGCATCTGCCCTGTCTTCAGGCCCCACAGATCTGTGTCATCTGTGGGGAGCCTGGCCACTCTCACCTGCCAGGCAGGAGAACAGAGAGGGCCAGGGTCAGACAAGTGGCTGTACTTGGGTCCCATAGCCAGGCCAACGGGTGCCTCTTCTCCGAGTCAGTCCTGAGTCACCAAGACAATAAGAGCACACACTTGGGCACAGCGCTTGCTCTGTGCCAGATGTAACTCCCTCTTACAACAACCCTGTGAGGAGGGATCTGCAACTGTACTTACTTCACAGGTGAGTCCAAGGTCACACAGCTAGACAGCGATGGAGCCAAGATTTGGGGATTTTCCAGAAATCTTTCTACTATTGATTTCTAGTTTAGTTCCATTGTAGTCAGAGAACATTCTCTGTAGGATTTTAATCCTTTGAAATTTATTGAGACTTGTTTTACGGCTTAGCATATGGTCAATCCTGGTACATGTTCTGTGTACATTTGCGTAGAATGTGTATTCTGCTGGTCGTGGATGTGGTGTTCTATTGATGGCAGTTAGAGCCAGTAGATTGATAGTGTTATTCAAGTATTCTATATTCATACTGATTTTCTGTCTACTTGCTCTATCACTTATTGAGAGAGCAGTGGTGAAATCTCCACCTATAATTGTGGAGAAGTTGTATCTATTTCTCTTTTCAGTTCTACCTTCAATTTCTCTATTTCAATTCAGTTTTTGTTTCATGAATTTTGAAGCTCTGTAATTAGGTGCATAAATGTTTAGGATTGGTATGTCTTCTTGATGAATTGACCCTTTTGTCATTATATAACGTCCCTCCTTATTCCTGGTAATATTCCTTATTCTGAAGTTACCTTTATTTGATGTTAATATAGCCACCCCAGCTTTCTTATGCTTAGTGTTTGTGTAGCATATCTTTTTCCTATCCTTTTATTTTTCAATCTACCTTTATTGTTATATATAAAGTGGGTTTCTTATAGGCAGCATATACTTAGGCCTTGGAGCAGGGGTTGGCACACTTTTTCTCTATTGGGCCAGACAGTAAATATTTTAGGCTTTGCTGGCCATACGATCTCTGTCAAAACTACTCAACTCTGTAATGTGAGGGCAGCCACAGACAGTACGTAAATGGATGAGAGTGGCTGTGTTCCAATAAAACTTTATTTATGGACACTGACAGTGCATTTTGAATTTTATATGTCATGTGTCATGAAATATTACTCTTCTTTCAGTTTCTTTTTAACCATTTAAAAATGTGAAAACCATTCTTAGCTTGTGGGCTATCCAAAAACTGACAGCAAGTCACATTTGGCCTGTGGGCTATAGTTTGCCAACCCCTGGTTGAGACCATTTGCCTTTAATGGAATTATCGATATGGTTGGGTTTAAATCTACCAACTTGCTGTTTGTTTTCTCTTTGTCCCATGTCTTCCTTGTTACCTTTTCCCTCTTTTCCTACCTTCTTTTGGATTTATTGAGATTTTTAGGATTCTGTTTTATGTCCACTATTGACTTACTAACTATGCTTCTTTTTGAATTTTTCATACTAGTTGCTCTGGGTTTACAATATGCCTCTTTAATTTATTACAGAATACTTTCAAGTAACATTATATCACTTCACATAAGTTGTAAGACCCTTAGAACAGTATACTTCCATTTCTCCCTCCCATCCTTTGAGCTACTTTTGTCATATATATTACTTCTACATATCTGTGACCCCACAGTATATTAAGTGTATATGTGTGTGTTTGCTTAAAAAGTAAATGTCTTTTAAAGAAATTTTTTAAATGAGCAATATGTCTTTTATATTAACCCATACATCTACCATTTCTGATGCTCTTCATTCCTTCATGTACATCCAGATTTCCATCTGCTTTTATTTTCTTTTTACCTGAAGAACTTCTTTTAATATTTCTTGAAGTTTGGGTCTACTGGCAATTAGTTCTGCCAGCTTTTGTTTGTATGAAGAATTTACTAGTGTGCTTTCTTCTTTGAAGGATCTTTTGCTGGATATAGAATTCTAGGTTGACAATTTTTCTTTCTTTCAGCACATTGTTGTATTGTCTTCTGGCCTGCATACTTTCTGAGAAGAAGTCTACTGTCACTCTTATCTTTGATTCTCTGTATGTAATGTGTTTTCGCCCCCTCTGACTCTCTTTTAAGATTATCTGGGGCCAGCCCTGGTGGCCTAGTGGTTAAGTTCAGTGCACTCTGCTTCGGTGGCCCGGGTTTGGTTCCCAGGTGCGGACTTACACCACTCGTCTGTCAGTGGCCATGCTGTGGCAGTGGGCCCACATGCAAAATAGAGGAAGATTGGCAACAGATGTTAGTTCGAGGCGAATCTTAAAGATTTTCTGTTTATCACTGGTTTTCAGCAGTTGATTATAATGTGCCTTGATGTGTTTGGTGGTGTGTGTGTTTATCCTGCTTGGGGTTTATTGAGCTTCTTGGATCTGCAAGTTGATAGTTTTCATCAAATTTGAAAAATTTTTGGCCATTACTTCTTCAAATATTCTTTTCTGTTGCCCCCTTTCTCTCCTCTCTTTCTGGAACTCTAATCACGTATGTAAGACCACTTGCTATTATTCCTCAGGTCACTCAGGCTCTGTGCTCATTGTCAGTCATTTTTTCCTCTTGTGCTTCATTTGGATAGACTGTTTTGCTTTCTTCCAATTCCCTGTTCTTTTCAGCTGCAGCGTCTAATCTGTGTAATCCACTCCAGTAATATTTTCAGATGTTGTATATTTCACCTTTGGAAGTTCCATTCACTTCTTTTTTATGGCTTCCATTTCTCTCTACGATATGTTCATGTTTTTCTTTATGTCCTTCAGCGTAGTGAATCCATCTATAATAGTTGTTTAATGTCCTTGTCTGTTAATTCCGTCATCTCTGTCAGTTCTGGGTCTGTTTCAATTGAGTGATTTTTCTCTTGGTTATGAGTCACAGTTTCCTGCACCTTTGTGTATGTGGTAATTCTTTTTTGGATGACAGACATTGTGAATTTTACGTTGTTTACATTGTTGAATGTATTACTTGAAAGAGTCTTGGACTTTTTCTGGCAGGCAGTTAAGTTACTCGTGGATTACTTTGATCCTTTCCAGGCCTGTTTCTAGGCTCTTTTGGGGCAGGTCTAGCATGGCCTTTATTCTAGGGCTAACTTAACTCTATTTCTAGCATGTTGTCCTTTTGGGTCCCTACTGAATGTCTCAGGTATTCAGTGAGATCTCTCTGCTCTGGTTAGAGGGAGCTCAAAAGATTCCCAGCCCTGTGTGAGCCCTGGGATTGTTCTGTCTTTGAAAGCTGTTCCTGTCCAGTCTCTTGGAGTTTCACCCTTTGCATACACGGATTGATACTCAGCCAAAGACTCAGGGGGACCCCATGCAGATTTCTGGAACCGTCTCTCTGTGTGCAGCTCCCTCCTCTTGGGTACTCTGTACCATAGATTCCAGCCATCTAGGCCTCCCTGATCTCTGATTTCCATCTCTGCAGCTCAGTGAGATTGCCAGACTGTTTGGGTTTTCCTTCCTGGCGTTGCAGTCTGTGAATTAAATCCAGCCGGCCAGCCTGGGCAATGATCAAGCTCACCTCGTTTGTTTCTCTTTTCTCAGGGCTCACAGTCTTGTGATGTTTCTTGTCCTATGTCTTTAAATAGTTTCCTATATTCTGTTCAGTTTTCCAGTTCACAGTGGGAGGGTATGTCCAGACCATCTTATTCTCTTGTATCTGGAAGTGGAAGTCTCGAGAAGCAATATTTAAACCCAGGGAGTCTAGCTCCAGAATCCATGCTCCCAGCCTCTCCACTAGTCAGCAGTCTCTGAGCCTTCCAGATGCCGGGGTCACTGAGGGGTCACCACCAATGGGATGCAGGGCCACAGGGACAGGGTGGCAGGGGTGGCTCCCACCTGTAGCTCACCCCTCCCACCCCTCAGGTGGGCCTTTACCTTGATCATCATCTCCTCCTACACGGCCAACCTGGCCGCCTTCCTCACCGTGCAGCGCATGGAGGTGCCTGTGGAGTCAGCTGACGACCTGGCAGACCAGACCAACATTGAGTACGGCACCATCCACGCTGGCTCCACCATGACCTTCTTCCAGGTGGGGCTGCCGGAGCCACCTAGGCTCAGTGTTGGGATCCCCACCATGCATAGCAGCTCAGGGTGGGGTTGGCCCTGGGTCAGAGGGACTGATTGTCATGCCAGTCAGAGAGGCCGGGTAGCAGAAGACATGCTCATACTCTCTCAGGGGCTGCTGCTGTCTGGCTGGGGAAACTGGGCTTTCACTCAGGGAATGGGGAAAAGGAGGCAGATGTGGGATCTAACGTCACATCAGTGTTGGACAGGCCAAATGAGGTCACGGAAGCTGCTAGAAGGGTCAGGCCTGGGAAAATGGGCCAGCAGAGAGGAGAGGAAGGCTCTTCAAGATGAAAGGGGCTTGTCCCTGTGTGTTTTGGGGTGGTGGGAAGGAAACGAAAGGAAAGCAAGCCTGCTGAGGAGATTTGGGTGAGACTGCAGAGGCCTCGAATGCCAGGATAGGGCTGAGATTGGACCCTGTAAGTGGGAGGGTGGGAATGGTTAGTGAGCAGAGGGGTGACCCGTTTGTTTATTTGTTTGTTTTTTTGTGAGGACGATCAGCCCTGAGCTAACATCCGTGCTAATCCTCCTCTTTTTGCTGAGGAAGACCGGCTCTGAGCTAACATCTATTGCCAATCCTCCTCCTTTTTTCCCCCCAAAGCCCCAGTAGATAGTTGTGTGTCATAGTTGCACATCCTTCTAGTTGCTGTATGTGGGATGCGGCCTCAGCATGGCCAGAGAAGCGGTGCGTCGGTGCGCGCCCGGGATCTGAACCCGGGCCGCCAGTAGCGGAGCGTGCGCACTTAACCGCTAAGCCACGGGGCCGGCCCAAGGGGTGACCCATTTAGAGCTGCAAGTTCCCCTTGGGGAGTAGGGAGTTAGACAAGTGGTCTAGAGGAGGCTGGAGCTGGGCCGTTGGCTGAGTGGTAAAGGAGAGGAAGAGGGGGTGAACTCCCAGGTTGAGAGGTTGTTGAGCCACGGGGAGGGGCCTGTGGGGCACCTAGAAAGAGCAGTGTCTGGACCTCAGATCAAAGAGGGAGAGGCAGGGCCGGCCCTGTGGCTTGGTGGTTAAGTGCGCGCGCTGCGATGCTGGTGGCCCGGGTTCGGATCCTGGGTGCGCATCGAGGCACCACTTCTCCGTTCATCCTGAGGCCGAGTCCCGCATACAGCAACTAGAAGGATGTGCAGCTACGACATACAACTATCCACTGGGGCTTTGGGGGGAAAAAATAAAATAAATAAAATCTTTAAAAAAAAAAGAGGGAGAGGCAGGTGCGGGAGGGCGTGTGTTGGGAGTAGTGGCAGGTGTGTCATCCCCAGCCTGGCCTCCTCACACCTCCCCCTCCGGGCTGTGGCTGGGGTGGGGTGGGGCGTTTCCCAGAAGGTTCCCACAGAGCCTGTAGGAAGTAAGCTGTTCTACTTGTCATGGATGCTGGTCTCCCTGAACCAGGCTGCACCTGGGTAGATTTGGGGTTGAGCATCTGCTCCCAGCTTCTGTGAGTAAGGCCTGGGGGTGTTGGGAAGACGGGGATGGAGTCAGGCTGAGCCAAGCCCAGGGGTAGAAGAGAGAAGAAGGGTTGAAAAATAGACCATGGCCCCTTCTTCCCAAGCCTTCCGTCCTCAGGTCCTTGTTGGGCTGATGGGTATGAAGACAACTTGGACCTGGCCTTGAGCAGTCTGTCTTGTCTCTCTCCTGTCTTTGGCTCTCTCTGTCTTCCTCTGGTCTCGCTCGCTATCTCTGGTTAAGGGAGATTTCCTGGCGGGCAGGGGACAGGGCTCAGGGGAGAGGCAGGGAGTGGAAAGACCCTCTCCTGACTTTTCCTGGTGCCCCCTCTGCCCAGAATTCACGGTATCAGACGTACCAGCGTATGTGGAACTACATGCAGTCAAAGCAGCCCAGTGTGTTCGTCAAGAGCACAGAGGAGGGCATCGCCCGTGTCCTCAACTCCCGCTACGCCTTCCTGCTTGAGTCCACCATGAATGAGTACCACCGGCGCCTCAACTGCAACCTCACCCAGATCGGGGGCCTCCTCGACACCAAGGGCTACGGCATCGGCATGCCGCTGGGTATGGCACAGCAGGGCTGGGGAATACATTAGGGGTCTAGGTATCTGGAACTAAGCTGTCTGAGCAGGCCCAGGACTAGGCCAGGCCCTCCCTGAGGCAGGCTGGGTGTATTGTATGTGGCCTCCTGGCAAGTGTGTGTGGCCTCAGGCAAGTGACGTCACCTTCCTGAGCCTCTGCTCCCTCAACCTGCAAAAACAGGCCTAGGAGCAATGAGTTCCAGTCCTGCAGGGCTGTTGGGAGAACCCAGTGAGACTGTGCAGAACTCAGTACACGTGGGCCATGAGGCTCGCCGCCTCCTCCCATTGGCTCAAGGGCCCTTTGAGGGTGAGAACCTGGTTTTATTTACTTCATATTCTCTGCACCAAACCCACAGCCTGGCTCAGAGCAGGTGCTCAGAAAATGGATGATGGATGTTAGATAGAGGGAAGGGAGGGAGAGAGGGTGGGTGGAAGGAAGGAAGGGTGGATGGATCTGCCAGGGAGACTCCATCTCCCTGGATGTGCTTTTCCTTTTCCAGGGCTCAATGCTGGAAACTCACCACCAATTTTGTCACCAAATTTTGGCATTTAAAACCATCTATGTGCTGATGACTGCTGTCTTAGTTATCTATTACCATATAACAAATTACCCCAAATCGTACAGCTTTGTAGTAGAGTCGGTGCTGTGCCAGGGAAGCAGTGTGGCCTGGTGCTGTGGGGGACAGGCTCTGGAGTCATACGACCTGGATGTAGACCCCAGCTTCCTCCCTGACTCAGCGCATGACCTTAGGAAGAGTGTCACCTGCCTCTTCCAGATAGTGGGGGTGGTCATACCTGTGCACAGGACGACTGGGAGACTTGAATAGATTTCTGTAAGCCCAGTATCTGGCACACAGGAGGTGCCTGATAAATACTAACCACCCCACGCGTCCATATCCCTGGTTCTGGCCCCTGGTAGATGCTCAGGAAGTATCACAGTGAATGAAGAAATGAGTACAGGATAGGGTGTGTCAAGGGGCTGTTTGGGGCCCAAGGATGGTTTAAGGGGAGGGTCTGAGGGTGGAGAGGAGAAAGGTGGTCCTGGGTTGGGGCCATGCTGAGGAGAAGTGTGGCTGGGATTCGTTCATTCAGAGATGTGTCTGATGCCCTACTGTGTGCCGGGCACTGCGCTAGACACTGGGATACCACAGTAGGGAGCTGCCAAGCCCCTGCCCTCCTATCTTCTAATAAGGTACAGACAGCAAACAGACAATGAACACATAGCTTTATAGTGTGATATCAGGAGGTGACGACTGCTCTGCAGGAGATTAAAGGGAAGAGACTCAAAGGGAGCCTGGTGCCATTTTAAATAAAGTTAGTCAGAGAAGACGCCCTGAGGAGGCACCATGTGAGCAGAGCCCTGAGTGAAGTGTGGGAAAGAACATTCCAGGCAGAGGCAAAGAGCCTAAGGTGGGATTACGCCTGGCGGATTCAAGGAACAGCCAGAGGCCATTGTGGCTGGAGCTGTGGGCAGTGGGCAGCGGGAGCCCCAGGTGGCAGGGCCAGTGAATGTAGGATCTTGTTGGCCGAGGGAAGGACATTGTTCTAGCTGCAACTGGAAGCCACTGGAGAATTTTAAGCATGAGAGAGGCGTGATTTATGACTATGTTTTTGAAGTTGTCCCCTGGCTGGGTAGGGGGTAAGGGGAGGCCGTGGGGGGAGGGGGGCGTTGGTGACAAATGTGACATGAGGTGTAATGGGGGCTTGGCCTAGGGTGGTTGCAGGGGAGGTGGCGAGCAGTCAGACTTGAAGGTGGACAGGGAAGACCCTGGGGATGTGGCAGAGGTAGGAGGAGAGGCCGTGGTGAGGGAGCAGTTGGGGTTTGGGTGGGCAAAGCTCCAGAGCCCCGATGGCTGGTCCACCCCCTTGTATGCCCGGTCCAGGCTCCCCGTTCCGGGATGAGATCACGCTGGCCATCCTGCAGCTTCAGGAGAACAATCGGCTGGAGATCCTGAAGCGCAAGTGGTGGGAGGGGAGCCGGTGCCCCAAGGAGGAGGACCATCGAGCTAAAGGTCAGCCACCCCACACGCTGTGCTCTTCCAAAGACTCCTCGAAGCCCCCATGCCCACACAGCCCTGACCACATGGCTCTCCCCCTCGACCCCAGGTTTGGGCATGGAGAACATCGGCGGCATTTTTGTCGTGCTCATCTGTGGCCTCATCATTGCTGTCTTCGTGGCAGTCATGGAATTCATATGGTCCACGCGGAGGTCGGCAGAGTCTGAAGAGGTGAGGAGGTTGGCCAATGGTGTGTGGGGGAGAAGTGGGATCCCAGGGGTGGAGGGGCGTGAAGACTGTGGCATTGGGAGGGGAGAGAGAATCCACAGGTGTGAAAGAGGGCAGAGGGGGAATGAGGACAGGGCAGAGACGAAGGTGCAGGGGAAAGGAGTGAGAAGGGGCCCAGAGAGAAGAATGTGGGGAGAGGTGGAGGTGGCAAAGCAAGAAGAAATAAGAGGAGAGACAGAGGCAGGAGAATGCAGCTGAATGTGACCCGAAGGAAACAGACTTGCTGACCCTTCTCACGTCTCACGCTGTGTTCAGGATCCGTGCTGCCCAGCGACATTCCTACATTTCCCAACCCATTCGTGCCCCCGTGCTCCTAGACGGTTCCCACCTTCCCCTCTCTCACCAGCCTTCAGCCCCTCCTCACTTTTGGCTGATGACCTTGCCTCTACTCTCCTGAGAAAGCAGACAAGTCAGGGAGAGCATGCAAAGCCCCACAGCCACATCCAGCCACCCGCCTGCTTTTTCCGCTCGCCTGGTTAGGTTAGTTACTCCAAATGAACGTCCACACTCCTAGCTAAGGTGCCCTCCCCTGTGTCCCGTCTCCTCTCTTGCCTCCCCAAAGACATCCCTCAGCAGTTCTCTCCTTCCCTCCTGCATCATCAGTTTCCCCCTCTTTATTGGATCAAGGCCAGCAGCATACAAACATGCTGTCATTTCTCCCATCTTCAAGAAACCCTCTCTTGACCCCACTTCCCCTCTCCGCCACCACCCGTTTCTCCCCTTCCCTTACAGCCTTGAAAGAGTTGTGTCCCCCTGCTGTTTGCAGTTTCTCTCCTCTCATTCATACGTGGACCCTCTCCAATCCAGCTTCTGTCCCACCTCTCCACTGAGGCCAGTCTTGTCACCAGTGACCCCACGTCTGAAATCCAGTGCCCAGGCTCGGGCCTCATCACATGTGAGGTAGCAATAGGCTTCAGCATGCTGATCACCCTCCTCAAAACCCTTCTTCCCGGCTTGCACCTCATTTCCTCCGACATCTCTGGCCATGCCTTTGTTGGGGGGCTCTCGGGCTTGGTCCTGGGACTACTGCTCTTCTCTTTCTCCACTCCCCGTGATCCCATCCAGCCAGATGGTTTGTGAGACATCCATATGCTGATGACTCCTGTAGTAGTTATCTTTTGCCACATAACAACAAATTATCCCCAAACTTAGCAGCTTAAAACAGCAAACTTTTACAAGTTTACACTTTCTTTGGGTCAGGAAGCTGGGAGCAGCTTAGCTGGGTGGTTCTGGCTGCCCAGGGTCTCTGGTGAGGTCACAGTCATGATGTTGGCTGAAGGCTCACCTGGGGCTGGAGGATCCACTTCCAACATGGCTCACTGTCTCAAAATGTACCTGTGGGATTTTAATTTATGGAGGTGACACAGAGAGGCCAATGCCATTGAAAGAAGATTTTTATTACTTACATTTTCCAAGAGGGGGCATGCCACACTGTGCAGGGCGACAGGGGAAGCACCATGTTTGTTCAGGAGGCAGAAGCAGGAGCAAGAGAAAGCCTAGGCCAGACTTTATTGGCGTTTCTACAGGAAAGGCAAGGCAGTGCAGCTTCAGAGTGGCTAGTTTGGATAATGTGGCGGGCTCTGGGCTAGTGGGGTGGTGTCTAGTTGTCTGGTACCTGCCCTTGGTTGATTTAGGGCAGAGAAAATATTGAGTTTGTGTGTGAATTGGATAAAGGGAGTGGTTGGGGGTATAGAGTCCTCCAGGAATTGGTTGGTTTGTATATGAAAGGCAGGCACCCAGCCCTTCCCTACGCCTAAGAATTGTCTAGCTCTGGGAGGGGCAGTCTTTCCCTGGCCAGCAAGATTTTTAAGATGTCAAAACTGGGCCGGCCCCGTGGCTTAGCGGTTAAGTGCGCGTGCTCCGCTACTGGCGGCCCGGGTTCAGATCCCAGGTGCGCACCGATGCACCGCTTGTCCGGCCATGCTGAGGCCGCGTCCCACATACAGCAGCTAGAAGGATGTGCAACTATGACATACAGCTATCTACTGGGGCTTTGGGGGGGGGGGGGAAGGAGGAGGATTGGCAATAGATGTTAGCTCAGAGCCGGTCTTCCTCAGCAAAAAGAGGAGGATTAGCATGGATGTTAGCTCAGGGCTGATCTTCCTCACAAAAAAAAAAAAAAAGATGTCAAAACTTCCTAAGGTAGAAAAAATAAAGAACATGATTAATACACTCAGTCACATGGCAGTTGGCAGGAGGCCTCAGTTCCTCGCACAGGCACCTCTCCACACGGCTGCTTGAGCGTCCTCACGCCATGGCAGCTGGCGGTCCCCAGAGCAAATGATCCAAGAGAGAGCCAGGCAGAAGCCAAAATAGCTGACCTAGCCGTATTCTGTTGGTCGTACAGCAACGCTGATACAAAGGCAGAGGGGATTACACAAGGGCGGGAACACCGGTGGGGTGGGATCCTGGGGCTGCCTACCATAGCCCCCAAATGTCTATCCCTCACAGGGACCTCTCCCTGAACCAAGGGTTTGTAAATTCAGCTCCATGCTCAACATCTCCACGTGGATGTCTGACAGGTAGCGCACATAACGTCGCGTGTCCAGCATGGAGTTCTGCCCACCCACCAGGCAATGCCATCATTCCCGTTACTCAGGTGAAAATATGTAGAGTTACCCTTCACTCCTCCCTCTCTTTCACACCTTGTATCTGATCTCTCAGCAAATCCTGTTGGCTCTACCTTCAAAATACACCCAGTATCCAACTCCTCCTCATCTCCTTAGCCACCACCACTCTGGTCCGGCCACCACCATCTCCTGCCTGGTTATAGTAGCAGCTTCCTCAGTGGGCTTCCTGCTCCTGCCCTCAGCCTCCCTACGGTCCCTTCTTAGCACAGCACCAGAGTGACCCTGTGGAAGCACAGCAGTCCTCTGCTTACAACTCTCCAGTGGCTCCCATCTGACTCAGAATAAAAGCCACATCCTTACAGTGGCCTCTGGCCTTACATGAATGGCCCCCATTGCTTCTGTGACCTCATCTCTCTCCCCCCTGTACACCCCCTTCCAGCCCCCAACCTGCTCTTGGTCCCTCCAACAGGCCATGCCTGCTCCCACCTCAGCACCTTTGTCCTGCTGAGTTATCTGCCTGCTCTCCCAGCTCCACGTGGCTCTCCCAGCACTGCCTTTCAGGTCCTCTTCTCAATGAGTCTCCCTTAACTGTCCTCTCTCAAAATTCAGCATCACTCCCCATCCACACTCCTCACCTCTCTTGCTGATTTTATTTTTCTCCAGAGCACTCACTACCACCTGATATACATTTACATTTATACTCTGATGACCTACATTTCTTGTCTCTGCACACTGGAATGTGCAGAGGGCACATTCTCCAGGAGGGCAGGGACTGCTGTTTTCTTGGCTGTATCCCCAGTGCCCAGAGCAGTGCCTGGCACACAGTAGGCACTCAGTAAATACGTCTAGTAATAGTGACTGCATTTAAAAGAAGCAGAAGTATGAGGGAAGGACTAGAGGCAGTTAGACAGTTTAGAGTGAAAAGACAAGAGGAAAGAGAGTCGCCCAGGTAGGAAGTGAGGGCAGGTTCAGGAAGAAACCAGAAGAAGCAAGGGCACGGAGTAGAGAAGTGGAAGAGAGAGAGAAGAATTGAGAGGTGGAGAGGTGAGGCAGGAATCACGAGGATGAAGGAATTGAGGGAAGTGGGTGGGAAGTGTGGAGAGGGAAGAAGGAAGAGAGGAGATGAAGGGGCCTGCAGGGAAGAAGGAGGTGAAGGAAGGAGGTGGGGCGGGAAGAGCGGAGGGGGTGCAGAGACAGAGGGGAAGAGAGCGGCTGTGGGGAGGAGCTGGGGGAGGCGGGGAGGGGAGAGAGGCTGCGAAAGCCAGGGGAGGGGGCGGCGGCGAGGAGAGCGCCGGCGGTGACCACCATGCCCCGCGCTGCCCGCCCGTAGGTGTCGGTGTGCCAGGAGATGCTGCAGGAGCTGCGGCACGCGGTGTCCTGCCGCAAGACGTCGCGTTCCCGCCGGCGCCGGCGCCCGGGCGGCCCGAGCCGGGCCCTGCTGTCGCTGCGCGCCGTCCGCGAGATGCGCCTCAGCAACGGCAAGCTCTACTCGGCCGGCGCAGGCGGGGATGCGGGCGGCGCGCACGGGGGCCCCCAGCGCCTCCTGGACGACCCGGGGCCGCCCGGCGGGGCCCGGCCTCCGGCGCCCACCCCCTGCACCCACGTGCGCGTCTGCCAGGAGTGCCGGCGCATCCAGGCGCTGCGGGCCTCCGGGGCCGGCGCGCCCCCGCGTGGCCTGGGCGTCCCCGCCGAGGCCACCAGCCCGCCCCGGCCGCGGCCCGGCCCCGCCGGCCCCCGCGAGCTGGCCGAGCACGAGTGACCACGGGCGGGGCCGGGCGGGCGCCCGGACTGACCGCAGGGACGGGGCCCACCCCAGGCCCCGGCCGCCCTCGCTTCCCCAGCGGGCGAGGGACAGGACTTGTGCCCCGGCGCGCCGGACGCCGCGTTTTTGCCTTCGGTTCCCGGTGAAGTCCGAGGTCCGGCTCCGGAGCCTGCCTGCGCCCCCTAGTGGGCTTGCCGGTGGGTGCCGCGGACGCCGCGCTCCGCCGCCGACTGCGGGCAAGAGGAGCGCAGGAACCGGGGACTCCAGGGGCCGGGGACTCGGGGGCCGTTCCTGGAAGCGGAAAGAAGTCTGCGGGGAGAACTCCATCCTGGGACTGCTCAGGCTCCCCAAGACTTGACGCAGCCCTCCCCACTTGTGGAGGAGGGGAGGGCCTCTGGGCAGATGAATGTCCCCTGGTGCCCCTCGACTCTTCTCTTTCTCTCTTTTTTTTGGGGAGAAACCTCGGAATTTCTATGAGACCCCCCCCAAGGGAGGGGGTCAGTTGGGCCCCCATCCCTTCCTCTGCCACATCCCAGTCCCTGTTGGAATAAAAAAAGAACAAAACCCCAAAACTGGGGATACCGGGGTCTCATTTCCTGGGGGTGAGGGCATTGAAGTCTTGGGCCCTGGGGAGTGTGTTGAGAACCACAGACTGGATGGTGACTCCTGCACTCTCTTCACCCTCGGCCCTGCCCACAGCCAGCAGGTCAGCCCAGGTCCTGGCACCTGGCCCCTCTTCACTGACCTTCTCTTAGGACAGAAGGAGGCTGCGACAGAGACCCTAGGACAGATGGGGAAAGATGCAGGGATCTGGAGAGGCGGAGACACAAGGAAACGGAGACACAGAAAGACAGAAACCAGATGGGGCTGGGGGAGGGGAGGGCGAGTGAACTGTTCACTGTGGAGATGCCGGGGTGGCCCGTATAGTTGCAAGTGTATGCCTGGGTCAGGGTGATTTGGAGACTTTGTATCATGTGCATGTGTGTGTGTACATCCATGAGGCCATCTTCAACTGTCTGTGACTGTGACCCTGTGTTTCTGCTGATAATGTTACCTCCCCAGCCCCCCAAGAGAGTAAGTGAGAAATCCCAGTAGAATGGGGGCGGGAGGGTGGGTGCTGAAGGACTGGATGAGCAGAGAGAAGGGTGGATCTACTCTCTGTCCCCACCCTACTCTCTGTCCCCACCCTTCCCTGCCCCGCTGGAGGTTTCTGTGGAAACTGCAGCTGAGAAAGGACGAGTGAAGGTCACACAGCAAGAGCCAAAACGAGGCGGAGTAGAAGGGGGAGAGATGGAGAGGTGGGGAGAGAGAGAGATGGGGTGGAGTGGGGGAGACAGAAAAGGGAGAGACAGGGATGGAATAGAGAAGAGGAGGGACAATGAGGTGGGTAGAGAAGGGTGGGAGAGAGAGAGTTAGGGACAAAGAGGGGGAGAGACCAAGAGACATGCGGTGATGAGGTGAGAGAATGGCGAGAGGGAATGGAGAAGGGGGCAGAGGGGTGGGGCAGAGGGGCAGACAGATGAAGCAGGGAGGGTAAGAGACCCGGGGAGCTGGGGCTGAGAGAAGCAGATTGAGATGGAACAGAGACAGGTGAGAGACAAGGGGCCATAGAAAACTAGATGGAGACAGGAGGGGGCCCGAGCGGTTAGGAAAGCCAGACAGGGACAGAGTGAGGGAGAGGAGAGAGGCTGGGCCCGCCCCTTGGGCAGGCGGCCCAGAGTGCAGGAGCTGTCCGTTCAGCACCGGCCTTGTGGGCCTGGGGTGGCATTGCCCTGTCTGCCCTGCAGGGCCTGCCTGCCTTCGCAGTCCTGGGGCGGGCCACACACCGGGGCACCCCCCCTGGCACACAGCAACCTCAGTCTCCACCCGGCCCCTCTGTGTCTTGGACACTTGCCATGCGTGTGCCCCTCAGGGACAGGTGTGGGAAGGAGCTTGTGTGTCAGCCTCTCTGTTGTCTCCATGTCTCTTACAGATACTAATCAATGTCTCTGCCCTTGGGCGGGACTCTCAGTCTGTTGAAGTGATTAGAATATGATTGCAGACATTTCTGGTCTCTCTCCCTCTCTGTCCCAATACCACGAGGCTGATCTCCTCTGGGGTCCTTCCCTATTTCTGAGTCTCCCCCGCTTCTGCTCTGAGTCTCTGCTCTGCTCTGTTCCTGCCTGGCTCTCTGTCCCTGTCTCTCTGTCACCTTCACTGAGTACTTCTGTTGCTCAATCTTCCTCTGTCTGTTTTCTTATCTCTGTCTGCCAGTCTCTCTGTCTGTCTTTTTCAGTCTGTCCATATCTGCCTCTCTGGTTCTGGACTGTGTCTGTTTCTCCTCTTATGTTTCTCTTCCCACCTCTCACGCTGAGCTCCCCTGTCTCCGTCTATCCCTGTGACCTTCCTAAGTCTTCCCTCCTCCCCCCACAACTTCCGCAGAGCCTCGCGCTGAGAGCACGATTGAGAGCACGATGCACAGTCATCAGCCTCACCAGGCTTGTGTCTGAGGAGGAAGCGTAAGGGGGGATGTGAGCCTGTGTCTGGGGTGCGGTATGGGGGGCCGAGGTCTCCCCCAGCCCAACTAGAGAGCAGGAGAAGAGAGAGCCTAGAATCTCCTGGGATCCAGACAACCCCAGGCTTCTTTGTCCCCCAATCCCCTTCCCCATGGTCCAGGCCCATCTCTGCAGGCCAAGGTGTCAGGCTCTCCTACCCTCCCTCCCCCAGGAATGGGGCAGAGTTGGAGAGGGGGACCTGGGGGCCAACTACCTGGGTTAGAAGATGTGGCTCCCCCTTCCTTCCCCAGTCTCCATGGAGACAGGCCAGGTCTGCAGGCCCAGCCTCCTTTGCTGCATGGTCGGCCTCCCTGTTACCATGGCAACAAGGGACAGCAGGGAGAGATGGGGACGGGTCAGAGTACAGGATTAGGCCGAGCCTGTGGGTGCTGGGGGAATCCAAGGAAACTGACTCCCTGCCTCCTACTCTCTGGCCCTGTCTCCCTGTGCATGCCCATCTCTCTGTGGCTCTGAACCTCTGTCTCTCTCTGTCTCTGCTTCTGTGTCTCTCACTCTGGCCTTTAGCCTCTCACACATTTCCCTGACCAGGTCCTTAACCTCCCCCACCCACCCCCCCATACACCAGGCTCACTCCATGCCCTTGCCTGTGTCCCCCACACCTCCACTCCCATAGGTGGGGAAGATGCCCACACTCTGAGAAAGCTACAGGGACAGGCTCTTGCTCTCTCTCTATCCTTCCTACCATCCGCAGGGAGAGTTGGGGCATGTTCCTCATAGAGCAAAGGGGTGAGGGTGGGAGGCCGTGACTCCTCGGGCTCCAGTGGGTGGCTGATGGGGTGTTGTGTGTATATGAGAGGCTTGGGGTGTGGGTGCTGGCTGTGCGTGTGTGTGTGCATACGTATACTGAGATGGGGTGTATATGGTGTGTGGGTGGGGTGTTGGTGTGTTTAGGGGTGCAACAAAGGTGTATGTGATAGCGCTGCAATAAGTGATATGTGTAGTGTGGGAGGTGTGTGGGATGGTGTCGTGTGATGTTTCTGTGAATTATTGTGCCCTGTGTGAGTCTGTGTGCACCTTTTGGTCTGTCATTCACAATTAGCAATGCTTTGGCAATTTTGCACTGCGGGCCTTTGCTTGTGCCCATATATACCGGGAGGAGTGTGTGTGATGGTGTGTATCATGTTGTGTGACCATGCAACAGCATCCACAAAGGCTCATGTGGTGTCTGGAGGCAGTGTGGAGCCTGTGGTGTGCAATGGTGCTGAGTGTGGATGTGTGTTGGTTCTGCGGTCCGTGTGCTGCATGGTTGTGGGTCTCTATGTGAGATGGTACAAGGCTAGGTATGGTTGGAGTATGTGATGTGTGTGTCTGTGATGTGGTGTTCTGAGGATGCGTGTTAATCTACATGGCACTTTATGACCGTGATTGTGATTCTGTTGTGGTGTGATGGGGTATGCAGGTGTGTGTGCTATGTGTGTTTCATTTCTTTGTGTTCCTGAGTCTCTGGGGTTGTGTAATGGGGTAGTGTACTGTGTATGTGAGGGTACAAGCTGGTGTGATGGAATGTGATTGTGAACTTGTGGTGGTGTGTGATGGGGTGGTGTGTGTGTATCCCCAGCATCTGGGTATCTGGGTGATGACTGTGTGTGAGCCTGATGCTCAGTGGGGTCCTCTGGCTGCCATGTGTCTCCTGTGTACCTGTGCAGTTGTGTCTCCTTGGATAACTCTGCCATACTGGGAAGGGGGCATACACAGTGAAGGGGCCTCAGGGCTCCTCCTCCCTCTGCACCCCTCCTCATTTTGAGGTCTTCCTAGCCTTTGGTGCTCCTTCCAGCTCCCGCTCTTGAACAGCACCCCCACACAGTCTCCAGGAGCCCCCCTGCTTCACTGCAGAGGGATGTGCTCTGGGCCTCCTGCCTTATTGCGGTGGTTTACCGGGCCTTCCCCCGACCCGGTGTCCACCTCCCGCAGCGCACCCCTCTCCCTGGTGGCACACGCCCACCGTGAGGGGATTTCCGGGGCGCTCTCTCCCTCAGCGCTCCCTCGGAGGCGCCACCCCACATTGCGGGGGTCTCCAAGTCCCTTATCGCGGGGGTCTCCGGGATCCTCCCCGCCCCCCGCAGCGCTCCCCCCTCTCAGTGGCGCCGCCACTTTGCGGAGGCTGGGGGGCGGAGAGGACAGCTGCAGTACCGGGGGCGGGGCCACGGGCCATCCATCAGGACGGCGGCGCCCCTGATTGGCCGGCGCCGGCCCCCCCGCGGGCGCAGGCATATGAGGAGGCGGAGGCGGCGGCCGCCGCAGACTGTGCGGTAGGGCTGCCAGACCGACGGACGGACGCGCGCACCGAGGCGCGGGCGCTGCAGAGGCCCCCAGCTCCAGCCTGCGCCTGAGCCCGCCCTGAGGCCCCTGCCCCGGCCCCCGCCCCGCCTGCCCGCCCCTGTCCCCCGGAGCCGCCAAGATGGGGGTAGGTGTTCGGGCAGGCCGGGCCGTGCGTGTGTGTGACATTGTGGGTCCAGTGACATTGGTTGTTTGCGGAGCGCGGGGGTTCCGGGACCCCCGCGCTCCGGGGCTAGGTCTGCGGGACCCGTGAGCCGGCTGACCCGGCCGGTCTGTGTGGTTGTGTCGCTGGTTGAGTGTGTGCGCGGGGCCGCCTGGGTCGGCGGGGATCTGTGGCGCATGTCGGCGTGTCTTTGTGTGTAGGGTCCGCGGGGGCACGGACCGGCCCTCGGCATCTCTGCCTGGCCTAGTACGGTTGCGTGCTCGATCGTATGTGTGCATGTGTGCGTTGGTGAGCTCCTGGCTCCGTCAGGACCTGCCAGCACCATCTGCCAGCGATCATGTGGCCCGGGTTATGTCTGCCTGTCTGCAACCATGTCTGGGTGTGTCTGAGAGCTGGTGTTTGTGTCTGGGGTGTTGAAGCCCCTCTGCTTCCCTTGCTGGGTGGGGACAGGTCCAGGCTATGGGATGAACGCCAGATGACCTCTCTTTCTCCTTCCAGGCCTGGATGAGGGGGCTCTGCAGTGCAGTGTGGCCTGGGGCTGTGTGTGTGTCCAGCCCCTAATCTGGGGGAGCAGGCATGGGGAGCTGGGAGGAGCACGAGAGCCATGGTGTGGAGACTGAGTGCCTGGCTGGGGTGCACATGTACGACTGTGTGTGGGGGGGGTGGTATCGTGCATGCTTGGATATGCCCTTGCCTCTGTGTCCGTGTGTCCTTGTCTGTCTGTGAGTCTCTCCAGCAGATGCCGCCTCCTTCCCTGGATGACCACCTGACCCCCTCACAGCCCTGGATTCCTCCTTTCATGTCTAGGGCGGGGCTATGGGGAGTGTGGGGGGGTGGCCTGGGTGGGATGAAGAGAGGGGTGGGGATGGAGAGGCTAATGGAGAGGGAATATGAGGGATGGGGAGAAACATGGCGGATGAAGGCTGATTGGCCCAGGGATGGAGGTGGGGGAGGAGGGATGAGGAGAAGAATTGGGTGGGGAGAGGACTGGGAGAGAGAAGTGGGGAGGTGGGAGTCAGTGATGGCTTCCAGGTAAGTGGAATGGAGGGAACAGAAGCTCTGGACAGATGGGAGGAGAGGACTGAGGCTAAATGCCTTAGAGAAGGTATGAGAGGGAGGGTCTTGGAGGGTCTTAGGAAAAGAAGTGAGGACAAGGGGAGAAGTGAGTTGCTTTAGATAGAGGAGGCAGAGACAGAGAGACAGACATATGGAAAGACAGAGAGAAATGGGCAGAGACAGGGAGAGACATAGATAGAGACAAAGAAAGAGACAGACACAGGCAGAGACATGGACGAGACATAGACATGGAGAGACATGGAGAAACAGAGAAACTGAGGCTGAGATGAGGAGACCCAAGGACAGACATTTCCTGTCCAGAGACAACCAAAGTCAGCCTGAATGATGTGAAGAGGAGGCAGAGGGTAAAAGGGGAGGTCAAGGGAGAGGTGCTCAGAGACGACAGCCCCAGAGACCCTGTGAGGGGGAGGGAGAGGCTGGCCAAGGTGCAAGGCTGCGGGAGCTGGCAGGCATCGGGGAGGCGGACAGCGCGGAAAATGGCGAGGAGCTGCAGAGGCGGGCTGCATCAAGACATGCGTTATCTCCCACCCTCGGAGGTCCTTCCGCCCCGCAGTGCACCCATCTGGGCCTCCTGCCTTGACTGGGAAAGCCTCGGCTCCCCTCCAACAGATGGAAGCCCGCCCCCAAGGGAGTCTAGTCATAGCACGGGCAGGCAGGAGCCAAGGCTTGCCTGCCAGGGACTGGGGTGACCCAGCCCCCTCCTCCCTCAGACCCAGGAGTCCAGGCCCCAGCCCCTCCTCCCTCAGACTCAGAGGTCCAGGCCCCAGCCCCTCCTCCCTCAGACCCAGGAGTCCAGGCCCCCAGCCCCTCCTCCCTCAGACCCAGGAGTCCAGGCCCCAGCCCCTCCTCCCTCAGACCCAGGAGTCCCAGCTCCTCCTCCCTCAGACCCAGGAGTGCAGGCCCCCAGCCCTTCCTCCCTCAGACCCAGGAGTCCCAGCTCCTCCTCCCTCAGACCCAGGAGTGCAGGCCCCCAGCCCTTCCTCCCTCAGACCCAGGAGTCCAGGCCCCCAGCTCCTCCTCCTCAGACCCAGCAGTCTGGGACCCAGGAGCCCAGGGGCCCGCCCCTAGGCCTCACAGGGACCCAAGCATCAGCTCCCCAGCCTCTCCTAAGGTTTCAGGGGCGAGCAGCTGATTTTCTCCCCCACTCCTGCTAGACCCCCGTTTCTCTACCTTGACCCCATGACCTTATATCTCTACATCTCTCCGTCCAGGGGTCCACTCCTTTGGGGAGGCTGAGACTGCTCCTGATGCAGGGGTTGGAGGAGTGTCCTCCCTGTCCCCCAAGCCTCCATGCTTCCGTGTCAGACGCAGTGCTGCTGCAGGGCTGGCCCAGGGCCAAGCCTCCCTCCCACCCGCTGCAACCCTCTTAGAGGTTCCCAGGCTTCCAGGCTGCAGCCCCTCCCAGTAGCCCCCGGGCTCAGCCTCCAGGTCTGGGGGCAGCCAGCAGGCAGCTCAACCCTCCACAAGGTCACGAGGGGATTAGCGCTGAGCCGTGCTGAGCCGAGGATCTCTGCTTGGCCCTGGGCCCGCAGGATCTGTCAGCAGCCCTCCACCAGCACCAGGCCTCACCCCACCCCTCCTGCCAGCCTCCGAGGACACTGCCCTCCCCATGTGCCCAGGCCCCCAAACTGGAACTTCAGTCACTCCCCCTCACACCACATCCTGTTCCAGCCAGGCCCAGGGCCTCTGCCTCTTACTCTTCTGCACCCCAAATCCAGGCCAGCTCCTAGTCTGTCCTTCAGAGACCTGACCATGCCCACCCCTTATTCAAACCTGTCCCTGGCTCCTACCAGCCTCCAGGAGAGAGGCCAGGGCCCACAGCTTGTTGGTCAAGGTCCTCAGGACTGGTTGCATGTCCACCATCCCTGTCCACAGCAGGCTGCCTCCTGGGCTTCTGTCCCAGCTGTGCCCAAAACCTAGAGTGCCCTTTCTTCTCCATGGCTGCCAGGCCTGAGGGGTCTTCCATGATTTGCTGGGTCCTTTGAGAGACAGAGACTGAGACATCCATGGGGCCGGCAAGAGAGGTCCAGGAAAAGAGCCAGGCAGAGAATACAGGGAGAGTGACATACAAGGAGATCTGGAGCTGGAAAGACAGAAATGTGAAGATGGACCCAAAGAGAAACAGACACAGGGATAGAGAGGAAGATCGCAGGGTGAGACAGTGAGAAATGGACAAACCAGATGGTTGAAACAGGAGAAACAGACAGGGAGAGACACCCCAAGCATTACAGAGAAGATAGCTTGACAGATGAAGACAGAGACGCAAGGACAGAGAGAGGCAGAGATATGGATGGAGAAAAACATAGAGACAGAAAATACTGACACTTTTGAGGCCGTCTGAGATCCCAACACACTGACTCAGAGAGACACAGGAACCCAGAGAGACAGACTCAGGGAGAGAGAGTTCAGGAGGTGGAAACAGAGAGACATAAAGAGCCAGAGATCAGAGAGAGACAAAATCATAGAGACACACACAGAGAGACTCAGAGACAGAAAGAAAGAGAGACAACGTAAAGTGATAAAGGAGAGGTCAGTGAGAGAAATAGCCACAGAGAGAGACAGATACACACAGAGTACAGAGATGGAGAGGTGAAGAGGCAGAAGGGGACGGAGAGAGACAAAACAGAACAATAAGACACAGAGACCTGGAAAGACAGATTGAGAGAGAGACACACAGACAGAAAAAGAGAGAGAGAAACAGAGACACTCAAGAAGGTTGGACAGGCCCAGGGAGAGGGAGAAAGAGACAGAAAGAGACACACAGAGATAAAAAGACATAAACTGAAGGGGAGAGACCCACCGAGATGGGCACAGAAGCAGAGAGAGAGATGCACAGACAGATCCTGACAGAGAGCCTCAGGGACAGAGACTCAGAGACACATGGAACCAGAGATGGTGAGGCCAATCGGAAGAGACGAGACTCATGGGTTCTGAGAGACCCAGAACCAGAGGGAAAATTCACCCAGAGACACTGGGCAGAGACAGGGAGGCACAGGTGAGCCCCAAGCCAGCCCCTGCCCAGAGACGCAGATATGTGCAGATGCAGGCCAAGGTGAGAGCGGGGCATAGAGGGCCGGTGTCCCCCTGTAACCCCTTCTCGCCCACAGTCTGGTGGCTCTGACAGCTATCGTGTCGCCACCTCGCAGGACAAGAAAGATGACAAGGGCTCGCCCAAGAAGAGCAAGGGCACTAAGGAGCGCCGGGACTTGGACGACCTCAAGAAGGAGGTGGCTATGGTAAGCCCTACCCTCTGCACCCACACACCCTCCCGGAGCAGGCCCCACCCCGCCCCCTGAAAGGCCTCCACACTCACCCGCCTCCCCTCAAATTCCTGTTCTTCAGACAGAGCACAAGATGTCAGTGGAAGAGGTCTGCCGGAAATACAACACAGACTGTGTGCAGGTGCGGCAGGGCCCAAGGGAGGAGGGGCTAAGGGAGGAGGGGCTGGGGGCCTGGACTCCTGGATCTGAGGGAGGAGGGGCTGGGGGTCTGGACTCCTGGGTCTGAGGGAGGAGGGGCTGGGGGCCTGGACCCCTGGGTCTGAGGGAGGAGGGGCTGGGGGCCTGGACCCCTGGGTCTGAGGGAGGAGGGGCTGGATCCTGGACCCCTGGGTCCGAGGGAGGAAAGCCTGGGGGCTGGGACCCCTGGGTGCCTGGGGATGCTCGTGAAATGTTGGGGTGCCAGGGTTGCTGAGGGAGGGTTCTGTGTGAGTCCTTTGTCCCCCAGGGTCTGACCCACAGCAAAGCCCAGGAGATCCTGGCCCGAGATGGGCCTAACGCACTCACACCGCCGCCTACCACCCCAGAGTGGGTCAAGTTCTGCCGCCAGCTCTTCGGGGGCTTCTCAATCCTACTGTGGATTGGGGCCATCCTCTGTTTCCTGGCCTACGGCATCCAGGCAGGCACTGAAGATGATCCCTCTGGTGACAATGTGAGTGCCTTCCACCCTGCCCTACACAAAGTCCCTGCACATTTAGGGACACACATGCATGCCCCACTTCTTCCTGTCCCTTTAGACTTTTCAAAGGCCACTCCTGAACTTTTTCTCATCCCTCTTGCACAATAACCCAGTGAAAGAACCAGAGAAAGTACAGGGAAAACTGAGGCTCAGAAAGGCTAAGTAACTTGTCCAAGGTCACACAGCAGGACACGTGAGCTGTTATCCCAAGGCTATGTGACTTCAGTGACCTTGGGGACAGAAACCACCAGGTGGTCATGGCCTGAAAGATACCCGAAGAGTGAGTGCACTCATGTTGAGACCCAAGCACACCCTCCTGCTAATATGTTAGGACCCATCCACCCAACACAGGGGACACAGTCTCAGCAGACGCCATGCCTGTAGACACAGACCCACATGCTGACTACATAGAGATCCTTGCCTGCACACACACACACACACACACACACACACACACAGAGGCATGCATGCACAGATACACGTGCAGAGCGTCAACGCACACAGTCACACTTGGACACAGATTCAAACACGGCCGTCTAGTTCAGACACAGGCACAGACAGACACAGACATGGATTCATAGACAGACGCAGGAACTCAAACACACAGAGTTGCAGGCCTAACCTGGTGACAGACGGACATGGGAATCGAGCACAGTGTTCTCAGAAATTAAAACCTAAACAGGCAGACAGACAGACGCAGAGTCTCAGACCCAGGCTGACCAACAGAGAGGGACAGAGATCCACATACAGAGACTCAAACACAAACAAACACAAACAGTCCCATAAATTTAAAGCCAGGCATGCAGACAGACAGACAGATACACTGACCTATGCATAGACAGACACATGGACAGACAATAGTATACACTCAGATTCTCTAACACAGGCAGAAGACAGACAGATAGACACGCAAAACAGAGATGGACAGACCAGAGCCACAAACACACCATGTTCAGAAAGAGGGACTCATACATGGACAGGCAGACAGACACACAGGCAAGAGAGACTCAGACACACAGACCCTCAAGTGGACACAACCTGGGATCAGACACACAAACACAGCCCCATTGACTCAAAGCTCCCTTCCCAGACTCCAGGAATCTCGGGGCGGGGCTGGTGGGGAGCGGCTCTGGGGCTGCCGTGACCCTGCACCTCCCCGCAGCTGTACCTGGGCATCGTGCTGGCGGCTGTGGTCATCATCACCGGCTGCTTCTCCTACTACCAGGAGGCCAAGAGCTCCAAGATCATGGAGTCCTTCAAGAACATGGTTCCCCAGGTGAGGGGTGCCCAGGAAGGGCCAGGTGGGGGCACACAGGTGGGAGAGGCTGGGCCAAGTGACCCCAGGCAGAGGGGGTCAGGAAGTGACTCTTCTCCATCCCACCCTCAGCAAGCCCTGGTGATCCGGGAAGGTGAGAAGATGCAGGTGAACGCTGAGGAGGTGGTGGTTGGGGACCTAGTGGAGATCAAGGGCGGAGACCGAGTCCCGGCCGACCTGCGCATCATCTCAGCCCACGGCTGCAAGGTGGGCCTGGAGCCTGGGGCCCAGCTCTACCCTTCCTGGAGTGGCCCAGGAGTCCAGGCCCCCAGCCCCTCCTCCCCCAGGACCAGGAGTCCAGGCCCCCAGCCCCTCCTCCACCAGGACCAGGAGTCCAGGCCCCCAGCCCCTCCTCCCTCAGACCCAGGAGTCCAGGCCGCCAGCCCCTCCTCCCTCAGACCCAGGAGTCCAGGCCCCCAGCCCCTCCTCCGCCAGGACCAGGAGTCCAGGCCCCCAGCCCCTCCTCCCTCAGACTCAGGAGTCCAGGCCCCCAGCCCCTCCTCCCTCAGACTCAGGAGTCCAGGCCCCCAGCCCCTCCTCCCTCAGACTCAGGAGTCCAGGCCCCCAGCCCCTCCTCCCTCAGACCCAGGAGTCCAGGCCGCCAGCCCCTCCTCCCTCAGACCCAGGGGTCCAGGCCCCCAGCCCCTCCTCCCTCAGACTCAGGAGTCCAGGCCCCCAGCCCCTCCTCCCTCAGACCCAGGAGTCCAGGCCCCCAGCCTCTCCTCCCTCAGGACCAGGAGTCCTGGCCCCCAGCCCCTCCTCCACCAGGACCAGGAGTCCAGGCCCCCAGCGCCCAACCCTCAGACCTGCGGGTACCTTAGACCTGGGCAAGCTGTGTACCCTCCCCACCTTCAAGAGCCCAACCTCTGCCCTCCTAGACACCACCCACCCACACAGGCACCCAGACTTCTAGCTGTGACCTCCAGGGACACAGGCTTCAGCTTCATGAACACAGGGCCTCATTATCCAGACGTTTTCTCTAGACAGATGCCCTCTAGTCCCAGGTCCCTGGCTGAGCCCTTTCTCCTTTGCACCCCGCTCCAGGTGGACAACTCCTCCCTGACTGGTGAATCCGAACCCCAGACCCGGTCTCCCGACTGCACGCATGACAACCCCTTGGAGACTCGGAACATCACCTTCTTCTCTACCAACTGCGTGGAAGGTGAGGCGGGGTGTGGTGGGGGCACCCAAGTTGGGGCAGAGCTGGTCTAGACAGAGGGACGTGCACCAGGGGCTCGGGTCCCTCGGAATGCCCACGACAGCCTGATCCCCTCTGGCCCCACAGGCACGGCTCGGGGCGTGGTGGTGGCCACGGGTGATCGCACTGTCATGGGCCGCATTGCCACCCTGGCTTCAGGCCTGGAGGTGGGCAAGACGCCCATCGCCATTGAGATTGAGCACTTTATCCAACTCATCACTGGCGTGGCTGTCTTCCTGGGTGTGTCTTTCTTCATCCTCTCCCTCATCCTTGGATACACCTGGCTCGAGGCTGTCATCTTCCTCATCGGCATCATCGTGGCCAATGTCCCAGAGGGCCTGCTGGCCACTGTCACGGTAAGGCCCTGGGTCTGAAGGAGGTGGGGGCTGGGGGCCTGGACTCCTGGGTCTGAAGGAGGAGGGGCTGGGGGCCTGGGTTGGAATGTTCTTTTTTTTTTTTTTTTTTTGTGAGGAAGATCAGCCCTGAGCTAACATCCATGCCAATCCTCTTTTTGCTGAGGAAGACCAGCCCTGAGCTAACATCTATTGCCAATCCTCCTCCTTTTTCTCCCCTTTTTCTCCCCAAAGCCCAGTGGATAGTTGTATGTCATAGTTGCACATCCTTCTAGTTGCTGTATGTGGGACGCGGCCTCAGCATGGCCGGACAAGTGGTGGTGGTGTGCGCCCGGGATCTGAACCCAGGCCGCCAGTAGCGGAGCGCACGCACTTAACCGCTGAGCCATGGGGCCGGCCCCTGGAATGTTCTTGATGAAGGCAACTTGGGCATTGAGAGCTGAGCCTCCTGGATCTGGAATGAGGAAGGTTCTGGGACTCAGAAGGCCTCATTAACAAAACAAACAAACAAAAGTCTTGAGAAACACTGCAAGGCAGAAAGGAGTAACAATCCTATCACTTTTTAAGTTAACTTACAAACTTAAGAAGTACACCCTCATGGTAAAAAGTCTAAAGAACATGTGAAAATGGTTAAAAAATAAAATAATAGTCCCGCTCCTGTTGCCCAGCCATCAGTACTGCTCCAGAAGGACGCCCTCCACACTGTTCCCCCCAGCAGAGGAGGGCGTAGTGCAGCCTGTATATGGAATGTTGTTTTCACGGTACCTAGAAGGGACCGTCCTAGGAATACCGTTTTGCTCATTGATCCTTTTACTTAATATATCCTGCACAGTTGCCCATATTAGCATATTCAAAGCTACTCTAGGTCCAAGGCTCTTTATTGACATACAACATACATACAAAGGGTTGCACGTATGAATGTAAAGCCTGATGAGTGGGGTAAACTGAACATACCCCGTGTCAGGTGCACCCAGATCAAGTTCCCCAGAAGCCCCCTTAAGACCTTATCCAGCCCTGACCACCCAATCCAAGGGAACCCCTATCCTGGCTTCTAACAGTATATTCCATTGATAGGGAGTAATTCAGTATGGACTCTTGTTTCTGCTGATGCTTTTTGCTGAGTATCATGTTTTTGAACTTCGTCCATGCAGTTGTGGGCAGCAATAGCTTGTTCTTTCTCACCACTGTATAGTATTCCATTATTTATTCCACAATTTCTATATCCTTTCTGCTGTTAGTGGGCATTGGGTTGTTTCCAGTTTGGGACTATTATAAATGCCGCTGCTAAGAACATTCAAGCACATGTCTTTTGGGGCACATCTGAACCCATTTCTGTTGGTTTGTACCTCTGGGTGGGATTGCTGGGTGACATTCTATTCATTGCAGGACACCAGGATTCTCTCTGGGCTGGGTAGTTGGGTTGTTGGCACTCATGTTGCTGGTCCAGCCCTGCCGTCAGGCTCTACCTGTCACTTGCCTGTCCTTGCATGCCCCCAGGTATGTCTGACGCTGACTGCCAAGCGCATGGCTCGGAAGAACTGCCTGGTGAAAAACCTGGAGGCTGTAGAGACCCTGGGCTCCACCTCCACCATCTGCTCGGACAAGACAGGGACCCTTACCCAGAACCGCATGACAGTCGCCCACATGTGGTTCGACAACCAGATCCACGAGGCCGACACCACTGAGGACCAGTCAGGTGAGGGTGGGGTCTGGGCAGGACCGAGGAGGCCTGGCCCCAAGGCGCCCCCGGCCGTGACACGTGCCTCCTTCAGGAACCTCGTTCGACAAGAGCTCGCACACCTGGGTGGCCCTGTCCCACATCGCCGGACTCTGCAATCGTGCCGTCTTCAAGGGTGGCCAGGACAACATCCCTGTGCTCAAGGTGGGTCTGGCCGCCCGCCTCCCCTTGGCCCTGCCCATCCCACCCCCCGCGTCTCTGCTCTTGACAGCCCTCTCCCCTCAGAGGGATGTGGCCGGGGATGCCTCTGAGTCCGCCCTGCTCAAGTGCATCGAGTTGTCCTCCGGCTCCGTGAAACTGATGCGTGAACGCAACAAGAAAGTGGCCGAGATTCCCTTCAACTCCACCAACAAATACCAGGTACTCTGGGCCCCCCAGGAGAGCCAGCCTGGACCTCGGTTTCTCTAGGGTGCCCGTAAGCGGTCACCTCGGCCCCACTGCCCTCTTGCTTTGGGCAAGTTACTACTCCTCCCAGAGCCTCAGTTTCCTCATCTGTAGAATGGGAATGAGAGTATCCACCCAGTGGGGAGAGGAAAAGGCAGATGGGGAGCGAAAGCAAGGTCTGTGATGGAGTGGGAGGCAGGGGAGTAAAGATCTTCCTGCAGCAGAGTGGACCAGCCAGAGATCTCTTTCGTTTGTTCAACAAGTATTTTTCTGAGCAGCCACTGTGTGTCAGGCATGTGTTTGAGGTGCCGGGGACACATATGGCAGTGAGCGAAACAGTGAAGTCCCTCCTCTCGTGGAACTTACTCTCTAGTGCTAGAAGACAGAGAGTGACAAAGGCAGGAGGAAATACGGAATATGTCGGCTGGTTATCATGCTGAGGGAGGAGCCCTGCAGGTGTCTAGGGGAAGAATGTTCCAGACAGCGGGCACAGCATGTGCAAAGGTCCTGAGGCAGGAGTGTGTTGATGTGTCTGAAGAACAGCCAGGCAGCCAATGTGGTAAAGCAGTGAGCCAGGGAGTGTGGTGGGAGGTGAGGGCAGTGGACACTTGGCCAGGTCCCGTTGAGCTCCTGGGTGACGGAGAGGACTTAGGTGTAACTCTGAGGGAGACATGAGGCATGGGAGTGCTCTGAGCAGAGGAGAGATGGGACCTGACTCACATTTCTTTAAACAGCTTTATTAAGATATAATTCACATACCATAGATCACCCATTGAAAGTATATAACTCAAGGGGCTGGCCCGGTGGCGCAGCGGTTAAGTTCGCACGCTCCGCTTCAGTGGCCCAGGGTTCACAGGTTCGTATCCCAGGCGCACACCAACGCACTGCTTGTCCAGCCATGCTGTGGCGGCGTCCCATATAAAGTAGAGGAAGATGGGCATGGATGTTAGCCCAGGGCCAATCTTCCTCGGCAAAAAGAGGAGGATTGGCATCAGATGTTAGCTCAGGGCTGATCTTCCTCACAAAAAAAAAAGGAAGTATATAACTCAATAGTTTTAGTATATTCACGGATATGTGCAATCATCTACCCATTTTCATCATCTCAGAAGAAACCCCAGGGGCCAGCCCTGTGGCATAGTGGTTAAGTTCACGCACTCTGCTTCAGCGGCCCGGGGTTCGCAGGTTTGGATCCTGGGTGTGGACCTACACACCACTTATTAAGCCATGCTGTGGCAGATGTCCCATATATAGAGGAAGATGGGCACAGATGTTAGCCCAGGGCCAATCTTCCTCACCAAAAAACAAAACAAAAAAAAGACACCCCACACTTCTTAGCTTTTGTCCCCTACCTCCCCCATCCCTGCTAGCCCTAAGCAACCACTAATCTGCTTTCTGTCTCTATGAATTTTCCTATTCTGGACATTTCTTATAAATGGAATCACACAATGTGTGGGGTTTTGTGGCCAGCTTCTTTCACTCAGCAGAATGTCTTCAAGCTTCGTCCATGTTGTGGCCTGAATCAGTACTCCATCCCTCTTCATGGCTGAATAATATTCCATTGTATAGGTAGTCCCCATTTTGTCTTTCCAGTCATCTGTCGATGGACATTTGGGCTGTTTATACCTTTTGGCTACTATAAATAATGCTGCCGTGAACATTCACATACAAGTTTTTGTGTAGACACAGTTTGCATGTCTCCTGGGTATAGACCTGGGAATTGCTAGGTCATACGGTAACTCTAAATTTGATGTTTTAGGGAACTGCCAGACTGTTTTCCAAAGTGGCTGCACCATTTTCCACTGACTCACATATTTTGAGGAAGGCCCTTGGCTGCCGTGGGGAGGAAATACTGTGGGTGGGGAGGGCAGAGACGGAGACTCAGTGTGGAGGCTGCTGCAATATACTATATGAGAGATGGTGGTGGCCAGCTGGGGTGCAGGGGGGTGAGGGGAAGAGGGCAGAATCTGGGTGTATTTCAGAGGTGAGCTGACCAGATTCCGTGATGGGTCAGATGCGGGATGAGGAGGAAATGGGCGAGGCAGAGAGAGACACATATCGGAAGGACGGCCCAGATTTCTGTGAGCGACAAAGAGGGGCAAAAACATCTGTGACACAGAGAGACAGAAGCGGGCAGGGGATGAGCAGAGATCTCTGTGGGGGTCTGAGAAACAGATGAAGATCTCTCTGGTGGAGGTGTGGGCTGCGCCCTCTGGGGAGCCCGGGGGTGGTCTGTCCTGGCACCCACGGCTCTGGGTGGGGTGGGGGCGGTTCTCTCCCCCAGCCAGGTGCAGGCAGCCTCCAGGTCGCTGTGAGGCTCAGGTACGCCACCCTCTGCTCTGTCCACAGCTCTCCATCCACGAGACCGAGGACCCCAACGACAACCGGTACCTGCTGGTGATGAAGGGTGCCCCCGAGCGCATCCTGGACCGCTGCTCCACCATCCTGCTGCAGGGCAAGGAGCAGCCGCTGGACGAGGAGATGAAGGAGGCCTTCCAGAACGCCTACCTGGAGCTCGGTGGCCTGGGCGAGCGTGTGCTTGGTGCGCATCACGGTGGGGCAGAGTTGGGGCAGGGGCTGGGCCAGCTCTGGGGGCCCCTTGCGGGTAAGGAGGGGCATGATGCTGCCCAGAGCCTGGCTCAGAATACGGCCTCCCAGAATGCACTGTGAAAGAATGAATGAATGAATGAGCGAGAGAGGAAGGCATCTTTAGGAAATAAATTTTGGCCGACTGGGGAGATTGACTGCAGGGACCCGGACAGCCGGGAGCTGTGGGGACGGAGACATGGAGGTCTCATGCCCCACGCTGTCCCTGCCACCAGGTTTCTGCCACTATTACCTGCCTGAAGAGCAGTTCCCCAAGGGCTTTGCCTTCGACTGCGACGACGTGAACTTCACCACCGACAACCTCTGCTTCGTGGGCCTCATGTCCATGATTGACCCACCCCGGGCAGCCGTCCCCGATGCAGTGGGCAAGTGTCGCAGCGCAGGCATCAAGGTGTGGCCTGGGGCAGCTCAGGGAGGCAGGGCCAGGGCCCCAGGGGCCAGCGGTGAGGCTGGACCATCCTCAAACAATGCCCGCAGGTCATCATGGTCACGGGCGATCACCCCATCACAGCAAAGGCCATTGCCAAGGGCGTGGGCATCATCTCCGAGGGCAACGAGACTGTGGAGGACATCGCCGCCCGGCTCAACATTCCCGTCAGCCAGGTCAACCCCCGGTGAGCCCCGCCCGCCCGGCTCAGGGTTCTGTCCCCACCCGGCTTCCCTCTGGGACTGCTGGTCCCCGGGCCTTCGGGGCCTCTGCTGTTGACTCAGCACCTGGGTCCTGTTCCTCCTCCACGTGTGAGGATGGGCATCCTGGTGTAGGTTCTCGTCCCAGCTTAGCCACCCTCAGGCTGTGTGACCTTGGCCTCCTTGAGACTGCTTCCCCCTCTCTCTGTGTCTGTCTCCCTTTCCTGGTTGTCTGCATATCTGTCCTTCTACATCCACTATCCCAAAGTCCTTCCTAAGGTCTGCCCTTGCTCCCTCCTGCTGCAGCCCCCCTCCTCCCCAGTTTCACTTTGTCTCTGACCCCTAGAGACCCCATCCCTCTCTCAGAGCCTGGTCCTCTGCCTCTCCTGGCTGTGAGTCTGTCCCTCAGGCATCGCTCACCTCTCCCCACATGTCCTGACCACTCTCTGCTCTTCCAGAGATGCCAAGGCCTGTGTGATCCATGGCACTGACCTCAAGGACTTCACTTCTGAGCAAATCGACGAGATCCTGCAAAACCACACTGAGATCGTCTTCGCCCGCACATCCCCTCAGCAGAAGCTCATCATTGTGGAAGGCTGTCAGAGACAGGTGGGCTTGGGCTGGGGTCCCTTGGAGGAGGGGGCCCAGGGCCTGGACTCCTGGTCCTTGATGAGGAGGGGGCTGGGGCCAGACCGCTGTCTTGTCAGACATCATCCACGCCCTGTCTCCCTCCAGGGAGCAATCGTGGCTGTGACTGGGGATGGTGTGAACGACTCCCCTGCTTTGAAAAAGGCCGACATCGGGGTGGCCATGGGCATTGCTGGCTCTGACGTCTCCAAGCAGGCAGCGGACATGATTTTGCTGGACGACAACTTTGCCTCCATCGTCACGGGTGTGGAGGAGGGTGAGTTGGCCAGGGGTGGCCCTGGAGACTGGGGTCCCAGCGTGAAGCCCGAGAAGGGCAAGGGGAACAGGCCAGGGCTGCAGCAGGATGCATGGCAGGGAGACCATGGAACCCCACTGGGCCCTGGGGGAGTCTGAACTTGTCCTTTCCGGTCTTTAGTCTCCCTCCCCCACGGGGCTGGGGCGCCCTGGGGACAGGACTGAGCTGACACACTTCTGAGTCCCAGCTTCACCCAGCGCAGGCCCAGCCTGGTGGGCGAGGCAGACTTGGAAGCATTTTTAAAATGCAATGGGGAAACAGAGGGTCCTGCGGGAGCCCTCAGGAGGCCCCTCACCCAGCCTGGGGTCAGGGCCAGGGAAGCTTCCAGTGTTATCAAGGCTCGTGCACCGAGTCCTGAGGGCCATGTTGGAATTTTCATGTATGTGGTGCCAGGGAAGGGAGTTACAGGCAGAGGAAACTGAGTGTGCAAAAGCAAGGCGATGTGAAGAAGCCAGTGTGTGAGGCGGGGATGCCAGGAGCCCAGGCCGCAGAGCCGACGGGCACTGCCGCCTGATGGGCCTCGATGCAGCCACGGATAGGGCTTGTGCACATATAATTTTATTCCTTTTTTGTGTGTGTGTGAGGAAGATAAGCCCTGAGCTAACATCCATGCCAATCCTCCTCTTTTTGCTGAGGAAGACTGGCCCTGGGCTAACATCTGTGCCCATCTTCTTCCACTTTATATGGGATGTCACCACAGCATGGCCTGACAAGTGGTGCATCAGTGTGCGCCCGGGATCCGAACCGGGGCCACCAGCTGCGGAGCGCGTGCACTTAACTGCTACGCCTAATTTTATTCTTATCATCAAAGTAATTCATGATAATTATAGAAAATGAAGAAAAGCATTCAGAAGAAAATTGGAATCACCCATAACCTCACCATCCAGAAATAATCACTGTTCATGCTGTGGTGCATTTTCTTCCAGTTTCTCTCTACCATTTGAAATGTCCCCAGTGTAAAAAATAATTCATGATATAAGAGAATTCAGACAGTAGAGCTAAGACTAAATTGTCAAATTAAATGCCCTTATCCCTTGTCTCTTGAGTCCTAGGACACCACGCTTAACCCTGTCTTACCCCCATGTCATCTTGTGTGCGTAAGCAATGTACACGCTCACAGACACATGCACTCATACCTTCCACACATGTGTTAGGCTTGCACATTATGCTGGGTGCTGGAGATACAGCTGTGAGTAGAGTAGACATGGTCCCTGCTCTCAAGGAGCTGGGAGAGACAGCCTGAAACAAGTTAACAAACAAACTGTAACATAACAACATAATTACAAATTGTGACAAGTGATAAGAATAAACAAGCAAGGTGCTATGACAGATAATAACAGGGGTCCTTCCTAGACAGGTGGACAAGGAAGGCCTCTCTGAAGTGACAGACACAAAGTTTAACTTCCAGTGGGGGAAACTGCAGGCACACACAAAAGCAGAGCGAATGGCATAGTGAACCCCCATATCACCATCACCCCGCTCTGACAGTTATCAGCTCACGGCTGATCTTGCTTCAACTCCACCCCCCACGCCCCCATCACACACACTGGATTATCTTGAAGCGTGTTTAAGTCATCATTTCACCCGTAAATATTTTAGGATGAGACACCACTGCAGGGAAAGGGAATAGCAGGTAAGAAGACTTATTTTTACATAAAGGTGATCAAACCATCCATACCACCAAGCAGCTTGCCTTTCTGTTCCTTCTTAATAACATACCTTGTGCTCATGCCTCTCAGTACACAGGAGAAGGTGGAGGGAGGGGCTGGCTGGGTTCATCTTCAGTTTGTTTTCATTTTATACACACTGTACTGATTGCATTTTTATTGGGATGTAACATATACAGTAAGTTGGGCAACTTGATGACTTTTTACATGCGTACACACCCATGCAACCACAAGACCCCAATCAAGATAGAGAACATTTCCAGCCCCTCATGAGGGTTTTGTCAGGTTTCCTCCCAGAAATAACCACCATCCTGACTTTTAGTGCCATAGATTAGTTTTGAAACTGATCTATATGGACTATAGTATGAACTTTTTTATACAGTATGAAGCCAGTATGCCTGGCTTTTTTACTCAACATAACATCTGTGAGATTCATCCATGGAGGTGGGTGTGTCAGTAGCTTGTTCCTTTTTCTTGCTGAGCGGTGTTCCATTGTATGGACAGACTACAGTTTATTATCCACTCACCTGTTGATGGACATTGGGGTTGGTTCTGGTTTTGGTTATTATGACTAATGTGACAGTGAACATTCTGGTACTTGCTTTTTGGTGGACATAGCACTCATTTCTCTTGGGTATAAACCTAGGAGTAGGATGACTGGGTCAATAGGTAGGGGGACATTTAACTTTAATAGGAACTTCCCAACAGTCTTCCAGAGTGGTTCTATTTTGAGAATGTTTGAACAGGGGCGACATGGTCAGACATTTGTGTGGAAAGGTGGCGGGTGGGGGAATGGACCAGAAAGGATGCATGGACGGGCAGGGAAGGGGCAGAGGGAGCGTGGGCGCCCGAGGTCTGAGCCTGCCCCTGCTGTAGGCCGCCTGATCTTCGACAACCTGAAGAAGTCCATCGCCTACACCCTGACCAGCAATATCCCTGAGATCACGCCGTTCCTGCTGTTCATCATGGCCAACATCCCGCTGCCTCTGGGCACCATCACCATCCTCTGCATTGACCTGGGCACCGACATGGTGAGCCCCGACCACCCCCAGGCCCCAGGAGGGCAGGGTCCCCGCCTCCCCAGCTCACCTGGCCTCTGCTGTCCAGGTCCCCGCCATCTCACTGGCGTACGAGGCTGCCGAGAGTGACATCATGAAGAGACAGCCCAGGAACCCGCGCACTGACAAGCTGGTCAATGAGAGGCTCATCAGCATGGCCTACGGGCAGATTGGTGAGGATCTGGGGAGCCCGCCCTCGTTTATGGCCCGATGCCCTGGGCCTGCCCTGGGCCTGCAGCAGGGCCTGGCCCACAGTGGGCGCTCAAGAACCGTGTGTTGGATGAGTGGAATAGAAGGCGGGTGTAGTGCTAGAGGTTAGGAAGGAGTGTCTGGTAGATGGGTGCTGGTCACCAAGGTGGGGCTGGCACAGGTGGATGAAAGGCCTGGGGGGCCCATGGCACACTGAGCAGCAGATCAGGGTTGGCCCCAGGCCGCCGACTCCAGAGTCCACTGCTCCACCCGCCTTCATGATGGGGAGGACAAGCCCAGCCTGTGAGCTCTGAGGGCAGGAGTGAGCCCCACCCCTCTGCCTGCTCCTCAACCTGCTGCTGGAGATGAAGCAGAGGCTTCATGGCGGTGGTCAGAGGCCTGGGGAGGTCATTCCCGCATGGGGGGCTGTCAGACTCAAGCCCGAGGTCCTCAGGGATTTCCTGATGTTCAGGTGGCCTGGCCGGGTGAGGGGAAGCCTCCAAGCTAGCCATCTCAGGAGAGCCCCTCCCTGAGGCTCCTGTCCCAGGTGGCCCATCTCAGGTGTTCACCACCAGGTGGCACCCTCAGGTGGCCCTCTGGGACCCCAGCCCCAGATGATGCTCAGGCAAGTGGATTGGGGTAGCCCACTGACCTCTGGGTGGGGGTCCCAAGGGGCCTCAGAGGGGCACTGGGCTGGCTGCTGGCCCCACCTGAGGCTCTCCTCATTTCCCTTCTCTCCTCTCCGCAGGAATGATCCAGGCTCTCGGCGGCTTCTTCTCCTACTTTGTGATCCTGGCAGAAAATGGCTTCTTGCCTAGCAACCTAGTGGGCATCCGGCTGAACTGGGACGACCGCACGGTCAATGACCTGGAGGACAGTTACGGGCAGCAGTGGGTGAGTGGAGCTGGGCCCCACAGCATGGCGGAGGCCTCCCAGGCAGTGTCCCAGGGCCAGCTGTCCCAGCCATGCATGGGCCGCTTCTACGTTGGCCGCTCTGCCCCAGGGGCGGCATCAAGACCCTGGCCAGGTGTGCGGGGCCTCCAGGCGCCCTTGGCCCAGCCCATTGCGGTCCTCATGTTCATTGGCCGTGCTCTCTGCCCCGCCAGGTGAGTCGCCTTTGCTGCCTTCTTCCCCACCACTGTCTGTCCCTTCAAAGCCTGGCTGGTATCCGTCCCCTCAGGAGGCCCACCGGGTCCCTGGTCCCTGGCTGACGACTGAGGTCACTGTTAACCTCTCTCCTTCCTTGTACATCTCCTGACTCTCCCTGCGGAGCTAGGAGCCAACGAGGGGAGACACGTCTGAGGCCCTGGGGACCCCATCTTGACAGAGTCCCCGCTTTGCCTTGGGGCCCGAAGCAGGGGCACCGACAAGGAGCACGTGGCCGGGGGGCTGGGCGCTGGGTGCCGGGCCGCGGCCTCGCTGACTGCTGACATGCACGCCCGTCACCCTCCTGCAGACGTACGAGCAGAGGAAGGTGGTAGAGTTCACGTGCCACACGGCCTTCTTTGTGAGCATAGTGGTCGTCCAGTGGGCCGACCTGATCATCTGCAAGACCCGCAGGAACTCCGTCTTCCAGCAGGGCATGAAGTGAGGGCCGCGGCCTGGCGCCGCTGTCTATCCCGTCCGTGTGTCTGCCCCTCCCTCCCCTCGTTCTTCGGTTTCGGTTTTTGCCTCCGAGTTGGTGTTCTCTCGAGTGGTCACGTCTCTCTTGGATTCTCTCTCACTCTGTCTCTCTACGTGTGTGGGGGGCGGGGGTGTCACTGGGTCCCTCTCTAGATCTGCTTTATCTTTTTGTTCCTCTGCCTGCCTGTGTGTCTGTCAATGTCTCTGTCTGGCTTTATCTTTCAGTGGCACCATCTCCCTGGATGTTTTTGCCTTTCTGTCTGTTTTTGTCTGTCTCTCTGTGTCTCTCCATCTACCCCTGGGTGTACCTCTGTCTCTGTGGGGCAGGGGTGCGGGTCGGGTTCTCTGGGTCCAGCCCTGCCTGTGCCTCCAGGAACAAGATCTTGATCTTCGGGTTGTTTGAGGAGACGGCCCTCGCCGCCTTCCTGTCCTACTGCCCTGGCATGGACGTGGCCCTGCGCATGTACCCTCTCAAGTGAGTGCCCCTCGCTGCCCCCAGGACCTCCACTCCCAGCTCCAGATCCTCTGAGGAGCCTTCCCTGTGGGACGTCCTCCCAGGCCGGGGCCTCCGTCGTGGATCTCAGGCCCCACCGCTCCTGATGTCTCTCTGGTTGCCTCCTCTGTGTCCACCATTGCAGTCCCTGTTCTGATGCCACCCAGCCTTCCCTGTGGGACATCCTCACAGTGGGGCGCTCTGCAGACCCCAGCCCAGCCATGGCCAGGACGTCCCTCAGCTGTGGGCACAAAGGGTCAAGGGAGAGCCCCCTGGGTGCCTCTTCCTGCCCTCTGGGACTCTGCCTGTGTCCGTGTCACGGCCCCACACTGACGCCCTCCTGCTCCCCCGTCTCCGCAGGCCCAGCTGGTGGTTCTGTGCCTTCCCCTACAGCTTCCTCATCTTCGTCTACGATGAAATCCGCAAACTCATCCTGCGCAGGAACCCCGGGGGTGAGGGGGCTCCCGGGGCCGAGGGGGAAGGCTGGGGGGGCAGCAGGGGCAGCTGGAGAGGGAGGCGGGGGAAGCCCTGTGGTGACCGGTCCGAGCTGACCTCACTCTGTCTCCCCCCGCATCCCTCTCCTGTGTTGTCGCCCCCTCCCCTTCCAACTCTCCTCTCTTCCTGTCTCTCTGGGCCTCCTCCCCTCTGTCTCCTGTGTGTCTCTGTGTCTCTGTCCCTTTTGGTTTCTTCCTGTGTCGCTGTCTCTCTCTAACTCTCTCTCTCTGCTGTGTTTCTTTCTCTCCGTGCCTGTCTCTGCCATCTCTGTGTCTTTCGTCCTTTGTCTCTCGCTCCAGGTTGGGTGGAGAAGGAAACCTACTACTGACCTCAACCCACCACATCGCCCGTCTCTTCCCTGTTCCCCCAGCCCAGGACAGCCCCCTCCAGTGTCCCCCATTTTGTATTCGGGGGGAGGGGCCCTCTCTCCCAGTGGCCCCACCTTTGCCTCACCCCTCAAATTATCTCCTGCCTCCCTCCCTCTCCCCCTCTGGCTGGCTTCTCCCTCCCACCCCACCCCCTGCCTCTCTCTTCTCTCTTTTCTGTGTCTCTGTTCCTCTCCCTCTCCTCACCCCTACCTCCCAGCCCCCTCCCTGGGCTCTTTTTTACTCCTTCTCAGCCCCTGGCTGATGCCATCTCTGGTTCTGGACAATTATCAAATATATCAGTGGGGAGAGAGAGGCGGTGTGTCGTGTTTGCTTTCTGAAGCGGGGGTGTGGGCAGGATGGCGTCCCCTGTGCTGGCACACATGGCCGGGTGATTCACACGATCCCAGGAATGTCGCCTGGCACGGGCTTGGCAGTCACAGAATCTCGGAGTCATCGAATCTTGGAATTTTAGACTCACGAAAGTTAGAGTGGGAGCAGCTTGAATTCGCCAGGTGATGGGATTATGGGATCAGAACAGGGGAGAGGGAGGGAGTCAGATCCTCTCACGTTGGAGTAGGACCCCAGGGAGACAATGACAGTGACCATGACGATGATGGTGAGTCACTGAGCGCCCACTCTGTGCTCTGCTCTCTCTTGAGCACTCTATGTGTATTAGCTCTTTTAATCTTTACAAGATGGGAGGCACAGAGAGGGAAAGTGACTTGCTCAAGGTCACACAGCTGAAAGGTGACAAACCTGGGATTTGAACCTAGGCTGTCCAAGCTCTAAGTCACTGTGCTATTCTCTCTTTCTACTGAGAAAAACTTTCATACAGTGAAGTGCACAAGTCTTAAGGGCACAGCTCAATGACTTTAAAAATTACATCCATGTAATCACCACCCAGATCAAAGTATAGAACATGTCCATCCATCCAGAAAGTTCCCTCCTGTCCCTTTCCAGTCAGCACTGCCCCCCGCAGAGGCAACCACTGATCTGATTTCTGTCACCATCCTTTAGTTGTGCCTGTTCTTGGACTTCACATAAATGAAATCTTACAGCATTTTGTCTCATGTGTCTGGCTTCTTGTCCTCAACATCACGTCTGTGATAGTCATTCATGTTACTGCATATATCAGTAACCCATTCTTTTTCATTGCTGCGTAGTATTCCATTGTGTGACTATAACACAATTTGTTCATTCATTTTCCTGTTGGTGGACATTTAGGTTGTTTCCACTTTGGGGGCCATGACAATTGGTGCTGTTAGGAATAAGAACATTCTAGTAATGTCTTCTGATGATACGTGTATGCATCTCTGTTGGGTACATGCCTAGAAGTGGCATTGCTGGTCAGGGGATGGACTATGTTTAGCTTTAATAGAAACAGCCAGACTCTTTCCAAAGCTCTTGTGTCATTCTGCATTCCCACAGTGTATGAAAATTCCATTTGCTCCATATCCTCGCCAACACTTGGTATTATCAGTCTTTTGAATTTTAGCCATTCGGGTTGGGCAGCTATACCACTTCCCTTGAGGCAGCCTTTCTAACACAGCCCAGAGAAGTGAGTCAGAGGAAGGCCTGGGGCTGGACCTGGCCTGCCTACCTCCCAGCACAGATGTCTGGGATGCTGAGAGCTTGTGTGTGAATGAGTGTGTGCATATGCCCATTGCATTAGGGAGGAGCACCCAAACCTGAGGGGGGAAGGTTGTCAGAAGGCAGGAGCCACGTGTACCAGATGTGCTCTTGATGCCCAGGACAGAGCCTGGTCCTAGTAGGGGTTTCATAAGCCTGGACCTCTCCTAGGAAGGCCACAGAAACTACTTTATCAGGTGCAGGGAAAGAAATACCATAGAGGTGGGCAAACTGAGGCCCAGAAACGGCAGGGACTTCCTTGAGGTCACATAGCAGGAATATAACCCAGGTTTCTGATTGTCTATGCTAAGGTCTTCCCACCCTCCCAGCTCCACTTCTCTGGGGATCCTCAGGCTGGAGGGACCACAGGGCCAGAGCTCATCTCCCACAGTCTTCTCAGGTGTCCCCTGCCACCATCCCCCCGTCTCAGGGATCCTCCTATCTCTCACAATATCTCTGCCTGAGGGTCCCCTCTCCCATAATCCCTGTTTCAAGGGGCTCCTCTCCCACAATGCCCTGTGCCAAGGCCCCACCTCCCAAAATCCCCTGAGTCAAAGTTCCCCCCATGTCCTTCTCAGAGGGACCCTCCCCACAATGTCCTTACCTCTGGACCCCACTGCCCACAACTCATGCTGTTCGACACCTCCAGCCCTTTGCCCATTATGTCCTCTGCTCGGAACAAGTCCTGGTAGGTTATGGAGTGAAACTGCTTTGATTGAGTTCCTATAAGGAAACCCAATGGCTCTCATAGCAAAAGTCAAACCCCCAATTTCCAAGGTTGGCCATGGAGGAGGCAAATGGACTTCTGCCTCCAACTCTCTGCTCCCCAAGATTTGTCTTCCTCTTGGGGGCTCTTCTGGTTCCCTCTGCTGCCCCCATCACTCTGAACTCAGTTAATGCTGCTCCCCCATTAACGCTCTGAGCTAACTGCACTCACCATCCTCCTTTGATTTCATGATGCCAGGCGAGACCCAAGAGGGAAACGTGAACAAGATTCTACTAAAAGGCTGACTCTGACAAAGGGGAAATAAAGAGTAACTCGCCAATCTGATCTTCAAAGTGTGGCTCATTCAGCTTCAGCTTGGGACCCCTACAGGGGGCCTCCCCGCCTATTGCTCCACCAGGCCCTTTGGCAGGGCCGTCTTCCCCACCTCCAGCAGGCCTCAAAGCCCAAACCCAAAAGGGATGTTGGGAGAGTTGGGGTTGAGTCATTTGGATATCCCATGTGGATATTCTCCTTCAGCCCCACTCAGCCTTGGAAAATTAGGACCTCAGTCCACGTAAGGGAGCCCAGGCTTCCTGACACTTCCACCCACATTCTTGGGGCCCTGTTCTGGTGCACTCCTTAAGAACTCCAGCTGTTTTCCCACAACTAACTCAGGGGCAGGGGCAAAGACTGAGAGAACCACAGCTGTGGGAAGTGGGGAAAAGAAAGCCCTAGGCTTGGGATGCCAGCCACTCTTTGGGACATCCAAGGGGCCAGCAGCCCCTAATATATTACTGTTAAATTTGAGAAGCCTGAACTCTAGAAATAATCATAACATTCATGATTATGTAGTGGCAATAACATTGACTACCATTTATTGAGCAGTTATAAAGCATCAAGACTCTTTCAAACACTTTACATGGACCATTTAACTGAATCATCAACCTCATGAGTGTGCTACCATCAGGATCCATCCCCACTGTCCCGATGAAGATACTGAGGTTCAAGGAGGTGATGAGATCATCAGCCTGGATTTTCACCTGACTCCAGAGTCCCAGCTCTTTTAATTATAACAACTCCCTTCAAAAAATTCTCAATCCTTTCCGTTTCCCAACTTCCCTCCTTCCCATTCAAACGGGGGAGTCCCTAGGTCTTTAGTCCTAACCCATTCATCCTTGGCAGCCCAAGGGTTGTGCGGGCAGCTTTGCTCCCCACCTCAGATACCCGCTCCAGCAACCATGGCCCTCTCACAAGCCTCTGTCTCTTGAGGAAGGAAGGAAGGAACAGATTCTCGCGAATTCTCTAGTCTCCCGTCTCAAAATGTGGTCCATAGGTCAGCAGCTTCAGTATCACCTAGGAACTTGTTACAAATGCAGATTAATGGGCCCCACCCCAGACCTGCTGAGTCAGAACATCTGTTTTATCAAACCCTCCTGTTGTTTTTATGCACTTTAGAGTCAGAACGACTGCTCTACACGGTTCCCATTGTACCCTGCACGGGAGAGAGTACACAAGGTTTACTTCCGCCTTCAGAGTTCCCATAATGCCTCGACACTGGACAATCCACCGTCCCCCTACTCCACATACGCCGCTTCTGCAACTACAATTCCCACAATGCCCAGAGGCGCTCACCGGCGCTTTATGCGACAGCATCTCCGAAGGTGTTTTGTGAGCCATCATGGCGCCCACCCTGCCCGACAGCATCAGGACTACAATTCCCACAATGCTCAATGCAGAACTACCGCCCCCAGCGGCTCCCGAGCGGCGCCACGTCGGCTCCGCAGGGTGAGGCCGGGCTCGGGCGGGGCCGGCGGGGTCCGCAGGGCCCGGGGCTCGTTAAGGCGGTTCTACCCCTCACCACGCAGACATGGCGGCCGAGAGGGACCAGCACAAGGATGCCGAGGCGGAAGGGCTGAGCGCCGCGTGAGCGAGCCGGCTGTAGCCCCCCCTGACCGACACTGGAGTTCTGGCCCCCGCCCCCTCCTCCCTCGGGCCCCAGGAATCCCAGACCCCAGACACAGGAGTCCAGGCCCCTGGTCTACCCTTCGGGGACTCTGAAGTCTGGGCCCTCAGCCCCCTCTTGCCCTGGGATTTAGGAGTCTTGGACCCTTCGCCCCCAGGACCCCAGAGCCCGCCCCCCGCAGCCCCCATCTTGCTCGGGAGTCCGGGCTCCCTCCCGGTCCGCCGCTGACCCGGTTCCGCCCACCAGGACCCTGCTGCCGAAACTGATCCCGTCCGGCGTCGGCCGTGAGTGGCTGGAGCGGCGCCGCGCGACCATCCGGCCCTGGGGCTCCTTCGTGGACCAGCGGCGCTTCTCGCGGCCCCGCAACCTGGGCGAGCTGTGCCAGCGCCTCGTGCGCAACGTGGAGTACTACCAGAGCAACTACGTCTTCGTGTTCCTGGGCCTCATCGTATACTGCGTGTGAGTGCCTCTCCGCCCCGCCCTCGCCCCCCGCCCGCCAGGCCCGCCCCACCGAGAGCTCTGGCCGCACTGCTCGGCCCCGCCCCCCGGACGGCTCCGCCAGACCTTTTCACCGAAGGGCCAGGTCCCTACTTCCCCATCAGCCTGGCTAGGACGCACTGTGACCTAACATGACCTAGACTTGCCTGGCCTCAAGGACATAGCCTGTCATCCGCTGGTGTAGACAATCGGGTTCCCTGGCTGGCCCAGCCACAGCTGCCTGACCGATGCCTCCCTGCCCTTCTCCAGGGTGACGTCCCCTATGCTGCTGGTGGCTCTGGCCGTCTTCTTTGGCGCCTGTTACATCCTCTATCTGCGCACGTTGCAGTCCAAGTTTGTGCTTTTTGGTGAGAAATCCCTTGCCCAGATGGATCCCTGACGCCTCAAATCCTGGTCTCTTGGAAGGAAAACCTTAAACCCCAAACCTGTCTGCCCAAGCCTAGATCTACACTAGGTCCCCCAAACCCGATCCCTTAAAATCTCAGACACACCAGGTGCTCCCACCCAGTTTCAGCCCCCCAAATTGCTGTTCCCCAGACCCAGAATGAGATACCCCAAAACTCACTCTCCACCTATCTCCTGTCCCTTAAAGCTAGCTTCCGCTCTCCTCCGTACCTTGCGGAAGGCATCAGCTGCAGGTACCCACATTGGACACCAGGTGGCGATCTTACACTGGCCTAGATCTGTCCCCTGCCTCTGTCCTGCTTCCTGGGATGAGACCAGAAAGATCTTGGGACTTTGCAGAGAGGGAAACTGAGGCTTTTGGCTCTTGTGGTCCCAGACTAGCACCAAGCACCATTGGGAAGAAAGGCCTAAGTCCCCACGCAGGAGTAGCTCAAGATTTAGAGTAAGGACAGGGAAGAGCTAGGATCAGACAAACAGGGAGACTTGAGACAGAGTTCTTCAGGGGCCTGCAAGTCATGCACATGACAAAGGTGGGCTGGGTGGAGGGGCATGTGGGACAAGCACAGGGCATGGAAGGAGCGCCTGGAAAGCACAGCTGTGACTTGGCTTCAGCCACTGCTGCTGCTGGTGTGTGCAAACCTGTCTTCCAGTCTGCCACGAGAAGCCAGAAATCTGTATTGTTATGTGAAGTCATTCAGTTTCTCTGTCAGCCACAAATCAGATTCTTGTGGAACATTGTGCAGACTCAAAAATACATCCATAGGTCAGACTTGGCCCTCGGGCCACCGGTTTGAGACTCCTGGTCTACCTGAGTGCAGGTTGGAGCAGGAGAGCTCTCATCTGGGGGAGTGGGAGGCTGGGAGCTTCCTAGCAGAAGTGGGGTTGCAGGGCAGAGGGCAGGGGGCTCAGGGAGGTGTGCTCTATGCTGGCAGACAGTTGGGACATTGGAGACGTGGGTGGGGCCAGGACTTCCTTGGCATGAGGAATTTGGATTAGATCCAAATTCTAATCCAGGATTAGCTCCTGGAGCTCGTGACACCAGCCTGTTTGAGGGGCATCAGGGGTGACTGGGAGAGGGCCCGAGTGCCGGAACAGCATGCCCCCATGCCGTCTGCCCCTCAGGCCGAGAGGTGAGCCCAGCCCATCAGTACGCTCTGGCAGGGGCCGTCTCCTTCCCCTTCTTCTGGCTGGCTGGCGCGGGCTCCGCCGTCTTCTGGGTCCTGGGTGAGTACAGGGTCTGGGTGGGCGGTGGGGGCCAGGTGAGAGAGCATGTTCCTAAACTGCCCACTTTCCTGCAGGAGCCACCCTCGTGGTCATTGGCTCCCACGCTGCCTTCCACCTGACGGAGGCCGTAGACGGGGAAGAGCTGCAGATGGAGCCTGTGTGAGGTGTCTTCGAGGATCTGCCAGCCTCCCAAGCCAGCCGCCCCGTCCCTGTCCAGCCCTGTCCCGCGCGGCTCTGCTGCTCCGGCCAAAGGCCCCGTTCTCGTCACAAGCCCAGGGAGGGACTCCGGCTTTGGAAATAAAACCGTTACAGTTGTCATTCAGCAAATATTCTCCCAGGGTCCTCTGTGGGTGTGTGCGGAGTGAAGCTGGGGATACTGCAGAGGCTAAAAGAGAGGGGGCCTGGGTGGGGGCGGGGGGAGACAGTAAGCAAGATAAATAACTAAAATATCATAGGATGGCCGATGGTGATAAGTGCCCAGGAGAAGAAAAGGTATGTTGGGGGGTCCCTGAGACCACCCCCGTGTTCGATGATTTGCTGAGAGGACTCGGCTCAGTATACAGTTGTGCTCACAGCTGTCATTTATTAGCCTGAAAGGTTAGGAAGCAAAATCTGCCAAGAGAAGAGGCACGTGAGGAACCCAGGGGAGTTCCCCACAGTCCTCCCACAGTGGACTCACACAGGACATGCTCCAGTCCTCCACTGAATTGTGACAACGCATGTGAAATATCTGCCAGGGAAGCTCGTGAGAGACTCAGCGCCCAGGCTTCTTTTTTTTAAAGATGTTATTTATTCATTTTTTTCCCCCCAAAGCCCCAGTAGATAGTTGTATGTCATAGGTTCACATCCTTCTAGTTGCTGCACGTGGGACTCGGCCTTGCGTTGGACGGAGAAGCGGTGCCCTGGGGCGCGCCCGGGATCCGAACCCGGGCCGCCAGCATCAGAGCGCGCCACTTAACCGCTAAGCCACGGAGCCGGCCCCGCCCAGGCTTCTTATTTGGGGGAGGCCACATAAGCACCCTCTGTTTAGCATGTACCAAAATTCCAGACTCCCAGAAGGAAAGCAGGTGTTCAGCATAAACAATATTGTTTGCACAGGGTTTAAACACAACGAGCCACTCTTACCAGGGAACGGGGAGGACCCTCCAAGGGCCAGCTATGCGAGCAGGCCTCTCTAAGGACAGCAGTCTCGGGCCTACTATGCTAACTCCTACATAGAGAAAGTTATGGAGGTGAGTTACAGGTTAAAGAAGGCCTCCCTGAGGGCATTGAGTGAAGATATAAACTGAGTGAGGGAGCAGCCACAGACCCTTTGGAGGAAGAATGTTCTGGGCAGAGGAAGCAGTGGATGCAAAGGTCTGGAGATGTGAGTGGGCCTGGAGGTTTGAGGAACAGCGAGGAGGCCGGAGTGGCTGGAGCGGAGGAGCCGAGGGAAAGGGGGAGACTTGCAGGCTTCGGTGAGCGCTCTGGTTTTACTCAGAGAGAGGCGAGAGTGACACCATTTGCTTTTCCCTGTAACGTGAAGACTGTCTGCCACATGGGACACTGACAACAGAGAAACATACCTGGGAGGAAAAGCACTAGGCGGATATGACAACAGTGAGGTGACGGGGAGGGACTGGAAAGCTACTTAGATGGTGCTGGTCTGGGAGGGCTGTCTGAGGAGGTGACATTTCAGTGAGCCCTGAGGATGTGGAGCCAGCCACAGGAAGAGCCATGGGTGGAGTGGCCTCAGTGGGGGGACAGCGGGTGCCAAGGTCTTGCAGGGCAGTCTCCAGCCTCTCCAGGCTCGTTTCTCGTCGCCCAAACTCACCCACTCACCGTTAATTCAGCAAGTGTTTACCGAGCGCCCACGTGTACCCAGCGTTTTTCTGGATTCCTCCTGTCACGTATGGCAGCCCCCAGCCACATGTGGCAGCTGAGCACTTTTCAGCTGGTCCGAATCGAGATGTGCTGCGAGTATAAAGTGCACACCAGATTTCAGAGTCTTAGTAGGAAAAAGGTGTGAAATATCTCCATAATTTTTATATTGGTTATGTGTTGGAGGGATATTTTGGACGTACTGGGTTAAACGATGATATTCATGTTTTTTTCTTCACTTTTTAAAATGTGATTATGTAGAAAATTTAAAGTTACACCTGAGGCTCATATTCTCTTTGTACTGGACACATGGGCTTAGGTGCTGGGGAAACGGCAGTGCTGCAAACCGACGGGGCCAGCCTCCTTAGAGCTCACAGTCAGTGGCAGAGGCTCGCCAGACACGAGGCAAACAACCAACAAACAGGAAACTCGCAGAGTGGTAAGCGCTCTGAAGCCGATAAAACAGGCCTGGGCGAGGCTAGAGAGTACTTGAGGAAGGGGAGTGGCTCGCTTAGAGCGGTGAGGCAGGGCCTTGCTGGGCAATGAAGAGGAGATTGCCCTTTGGATGTCTGGGGGAAGAGTATTCCAGCCAGAAGGAACAGCAAGTGCAAAGGACCTGAGGTCGGACCTGCTCCAAGACAAGGCGGCGCTGTGGCTGGGGTGAAGGAGTGAGGGGGACAGCCGTAGGAGATGATGGTGGGGAGGATGTTGGGGGTCAGATCACACAGGACCTGCAAGCCATAGTGAAGTCTTTGGATTTTAGCTTAAGGTAATGTGGAACTATGGAAGGGTTTTGAGCAGAGGAGGGACAGGGTCAGGTGTGAATGTTAGAAATATCCCCTTGGGGTTGTATGGGGATGGGCTGGAGGGAATGAGACCAGGGAGGATGAGCCAAGCTGCAGAAGAGGAGGCAGGAACGTGGAATGGAGAGGAGGGACAGGGAAGACAGATTCAGGAGGAGGAGGGTCTGGGCTTGGTGACTGATGTGTGGGAGCTGAGTGGAAGGGAGCAGGCAAGGATGACCCCTAGGTTTCAGGCTTCTGGCAAGATGGGAAGACGGGGGGCCTGGGTGACTGGGTCCACACTGGTCCTGGACAGTCACCAGGGATGCACTTCCAGTGACTGCCACCAGAGGGCAGAAAAGTGCTTCTCTCACACTCTCCAGGGAGTGAGCCAGAGATGGATTTATCTTGGGAGATGGAACCTGGGGTACCTGAGGCCCAGAGTCAGGCACCTGGGTCTGCTCCAAGACCAAGGTCCCAACCCCAATTTTGGGGTGGCAGAGGGCATTTCGTCTGTTGATCCAGATGCCAGTGTTCCCAGGAGAGACTGAGTCTTCATGCCCAGACGGGTGGGTGGTCACTACAGCCAGTTTACGCTGCTGGGCCTGGAGTGAATGTGGTCAAGCTGCCTTTTTTGAGGGACTGAGGCTTGGAGCCCAAGGACCTGGGACTGAGATCACTGAGGCAAGTGGTCAGCAGCCTGGGGCTGGGGTGGCAGCAGGAGGTTGAGACTCAGTCCAGAGGCCTAATCTGGGGGTGACTGAGTTAGCACAGACCTACTCCACTCACCACACTCACCTAATTCTGATGTTGAGTTATTGAGATGCCGAGACCAGAAGCTTCCATTGGAGGTGGTCAAGACTGGGGGCCCATTCCCCATCGGTCCCTTCCTAAATGACCTTGCGTTGAGAGGTTTGGATTGGCGTAACAGATACTGGGGGCCTTGGTGTCTCATTGAGGGGACAGAGGTCTGGTTGTCTATTTTGGTCACAGATCCTGGGGGTCCAGTTGGCTGGTTGGGAGTGACAGATGGGGGATCTGGTTGTCGACTTTATGATTAAAGAGCCTGTGGGTACAGGTTTGGGGTGACAGGGACAAGGGATCCAATTGTCCAGTGTGGAGTGACATAGCCAGGAGTGCCTGCACCTCACTCTGGGTGTCAGACTGGGCATCTGGTTGTCTCATCTGGCGTGGCAGGGTCCAGTTTCTGGTTTGGGGTAATAGAAATTGGGGATCTGTTATCCACTTTGATGTGACAGGGACTGGTGGTCATTTATCTAGCTTGGGGTGACAGAGAAGGGGATTCCTGAGGCCTAGGTGTCTAGTTGGCAAACTTGGGGTGATGACATGGGGAATCCAAGGCCCTAGTTTGGGATGACAAGGTAGAGTGTCCCCTTGACTGGAGGCAACCTGATTGGGGTCTGGTTGTTTCCTTGAGGCAACAGAGACAGGCCACGCTGTCTAGTGGGTGGTGACAGAGCCTGGGGGTCCTGTTGCATAATTTGGGACAAAAGAGATTGGGGGGTTCTCTTTGCCTAGTGTGAAGTGACAGTGGCAGGGGGTCGCATTTTTTAGTTTGGGGAATGTATGCTTGTCTCGTTTTGGATTAAAAACACAGTAGGTCTAGTTCTCAAATTTTAAGTGACAGATTGGGGACTCTTGTCTGGTTGGGAGTAACAGGGACCAGAGTTGTTTGAGGTGTCAGAGACTGGGGTTCCTTTTTTTTTGTTTTTTTTTTTGCTGAGGAAGACTCGCCCTGAGCTAACATCCATTGGCAATCTTGTTCTTTTTTTGCTTGAGGAAGATTAGCCCGGAGCTAACATCTGTGCCAATCTTCCTCTATTTTTTTGTATGTGGGACACCACCACAGCATGGCTGGTGAGTGGAGTAGGTCTGTGCCTGGGATCCGAACCCGTGAACCCATGCCACTGAAGTGGAGCACGCGGAACTTTAACCACTCAGCCACGGGGCCAGGCCCAGAGACTGGGGTTCATGTCAAGGTTGGGGTGATGGGGTCTGGGATTCTAAAGTCTAGTTTGGGGTGACAGACTGGGGGTCTGATTGTTTAGTTTGGGTGACCAAGACTGTGAGTCCTGGAGCTTCCTTAGGGGGATCAGAATCAGGATCTACTCTCTTTTGGGGTGACAGAATGGTAGTCTAGTTGCTAGGTTGAGACAAAATTTTAAGGTTTGGGATGCCAGACTGAGCATTCAGTTGCTAGTTTGGAGCAACAGAAATTGAGGGCCTGGTGGGCTCCATCGGGCTGTCTGAGACTTGTGGTCTGATTATCTCATTTGGGGTGCTGAAGACACAAAGCTAATTGTCTAGCTCGGGGTTATAGAGATAAAGGACTGGTTATCTAGTTTGGGATCATGACACTGGGGTTCAGGGCTTTGGTTTGGGGTGAGGGACATTGGGTGGCCACTTGGCTAGCTGAGGCGGCAGACACTACAGGTCCAGTTGCCAAGTTGGGGTGACAGGCTGACTGGGATCCTATTGTTTGGCTTGGAAGGCAGAGGTTAGGGACATGGTTGTCATGATTGGGATTTCAGAGGACCATGGAGTCTCTTTGTCTAGTGTAGTGTGCCAGAGCCTGGGGGTCCAGATGTCTTGTTTGGGACATAAGAAGTGGGGTTCATTTGTCTAGACTGGGGTGGCAGAACCTAGAGGTTCTGGGATTCAGGACCTGGCTTGGGGTGACGGAGACTAGGAAGTTGAGTTTGGAGGTTAGGTGTCTGGTTTGTGACGACAGAGATTAGGGATCAATTGTCCAGTTTGGGGTGAAATGCCTGGGGACCCAGGGTCTAGGGTAGGGTGACATAGAGTGGGAGTTTGCTTGTCTGGTCTGGCATGAGAGGGACCAGGGGTCTGGTCGTCCACTTTAGGATGACAGACTGGAATCTGGTTGACAAGACAGGCTGTGGGTCCAGGTCTCTGGTTTGAGGTGACATGTTATGCATCTTGCTCAATGTGGAGTGACAGAGCCTAGAGGCACCACTGTCTTGTTTGGGGTGGCAGTGTCTGGGGGTCAGTTGTCTAGTACTGTGGGACAGAGACTGGCTCCCAGGGTGTGTTTGGGGTGACAGAGACTGAGGGTTTGTTTGTATCCTTTCATGGAGAAGAAACTGGGGTCCTAGGGACCATTCAGGTTGACAGACTGGAGGTCTGGTTGCTTAGTTTTGTGGGACAGATTAGCATCCCTGGGCATATTTGGGGTGACAGACTGGGGTCTGGTTGTCTAATGTTGAGTGACAAACTAGGGGTACCAAGGACTATTTGGGGCAAAGATATTGGAAGTTTGGCTGTCTAGTTTTATAAGACAGAGACTGGGGTCCCAGGACATATTTGGAGTGACAGACTGGGGGTCTGGTTGTCTAGTTTTGGGGAACAGAGACTGGGTTTATCTGGAGTGACAGAGAATGGGGGCCTGGTTGTCTAGTTTACCAGGAGAGTGACTGGGATCTCAGAGAGGATTTGGGGTGCAGAGATTGGGGTCTGGGTCTAATTTTGTGTGACAGACACTGAGGTCCTGGGGAGCATTTGGGGTGACAAAGACTGGGATATGGTTTTCTAGTTTTTTTTTTGTGTGTGTGTGTGTGTGTGAGGAAGACTGGCTCTGAGCTAACATCTGTTGCCAATCCTCCTCTTTTTGCTGAGGAAGATTGGCCCTGGGCTAACATCTATGCCCCTCTTCCTCCATTTTGTATGTGGGACGCTGCCACAGCATGGCTTGATGAGCGGTGCATTGCTCCGCACCTGGGATTTGAACCTGTGAACCCTGGGCTGCTGAAGCGGAGCGTGTGAACTTAAACACTGCACCACCAGGCTGGCCCCAGGTTTTCTAGTTTAGTGGGACAGAGACCAGTGTCCCAGGAAGTTTTGGGGGGTGGTGGTGACAGATTGGTTAAGACTGGAGGTTTGGTTTATAGTCTGGATGAGGGACAGGGTGCTCACTTTGCAAATTCATGGAGACAGTTTGAGTTCTGGTTGTCTGGTTTGATGTGGCACACTTTATTCATCCGCTATCGTGTTTGGGGGTGACAGAAACTATTGGTCTTCTAGTTTGGGGTGACAATGACTGAGGCCCTTTTGTCCAGTTTGAGTTGACAAGTGGGGTTCAGTTGTGCATTTGGAGGAGACAGAGACTGGAACCAGTTGTCTAGTTTGGGGTGATGAGAGCAGATGTCAAGGGCCCCGCTTTGGGGTGACATAGGTGGGGGGATATAGTCACTCATTTCCAGGTGCAGAGACTGCCTGTCCCTGGGTCTGGGGCCAACTTGTCTGAACGTGGTTCAGTTTAGGGTGATGGAAACTAAGGCTAGTTATCTAGCATGGGATGACAGAGTTGGGGTTCTTGTGATCTAATTGGGGGTGATGGGATGGGGTAACAGAGATTGGGGGTGCTGATGAATAGTTTGAAGGAATTGAGATGGGCGGTTGGCTTGTCTCCTGTGGATGACAAAGACTAGGGCTACCTTTTCGGGGTCTCGGAGACTGGGGTTCTGGTAATCTACTTTGGGGTGACAGACTAGGAGCTCAGTTGTCTAGTTAGGGGAGACACAAAGGGGGTCCAATGGCCCATTTGAGATGACACACAGTGCTGTGGAGACTGGTTATGTTTTCATACCAAGGGTCTGGCGCTGTTTAGGGTGGTGTGACTGGGAGTGTGGGAGCCTAGTTTCATGTGACAGAGATTAGGGTCCAGGGCCTAGTTTGGGGCGCTAGGCCAGGAGTCCAACTGTGTAGTATGTGGCAACATGAGAGCCAATTGTCTAGCTTGGGGCACAGACATGGGGGTGTGGTTGTATGGAGATGGTGAGACTGAGAAGCACCTTTTTTAGCGTGAAGTGGCGGGAACTGTCATTCCAGTCCTATAGTTGGGGTGCAGATCTTGGGGTCCTGGCGCCTTCTAAATGTGGCTGAGTCTGAGAGCGTTGATGCCTGAGTGTTCCTGGCATGACTGTGTCAGGGGTTCCCTGCACCCAGGTGTGGGGGGGGTCCCTGGATAAACGTGGACTTCTGAGTAAGTGTGGCCAGGGGTGTGGAGCCCTACTTGGGGGTTACTGAAGCTGGAAGTCCGGGAAGACTTTGGGAACTGGGGAGTCAAGAGGTCAGGACCCCAGGGGCCGGCCTGGTGGCACAAATGGTTAAGTGCACGCGCTCCGCTGCGGCGGCCCGGGGTTCGCCTGTTCGGATCCCAGGCGCGCACCGACGCACCGCTTGTCACGTCATGCTGTAAAGTAGAGGAAGATGGGCACAGAAGTTAGCTCAGGGCCAATCTTCCTCGGCAAAAAAGAGGAGGATCAGCATCGGATGTTAGCTCAGGACTGAGCTCCCTCACAAAAAAAAAAAAAAAAAAGAGGTCAGGACCCCAGGTCCGAGGGTCCCCTTGAGGAGTGCTTGATTGGGTTTGGTAACGTCTGTGACACGAATGGCCCTGGCTTTCAAGGCTGGGGGCATCTGCACACATGAGTGTGGAGGTGATAGACACTGGGAGGCTTGAGGATGGGGCCGAATGCTGGGCTGGGGGGTGTCTGAGGCTGGGGCACAACAAGCTGGGGGGCTTTCTGGCCCAGGGGTCTCGGCCATCTTTATCAGACACAACAGGGTCCCAAGGGCTTAAAGTCTAGTTCAGGGGCAAATGATTATGGTGGTCAAGATGCGTTGTTGCAGGTGACAAAAACTGGGAACCCAGATCCCTACTTTGGGGAGGTGGATGCTGGGTTTCAGATACTGAATTTGGGGTGACTGGAGTCCCCTCTGCCAAGTTCTGGGTGTTTGTGAGCCCATGTTCCTCGTTTGGGACGCCTAAAGCTGGGCTCCAGATCTGCAGTAGTGCAGGCCTACATGGGGTAGGAGAGAGGCCACTGAGGCGCGCATTAGCGATGACAGTGTGGGGGCCTGAATGTCCACGTTAGAGGGACCTCCTGCGGAACTTCACCTGTCAAATTTGGGGTGAGTCTGGAGGCTCAGCTGTCCAGTTGAGAGGGACTGGTTAGTAGTGACCATATTTGGGAGCCCACATGTTCATTTTGGGCTCCTATTGATCACTTTAGGGCTGACTGAAGTTTGGGGCTCACACGCTTAGTTTGGGGATCTCTGAGCCTGGGCGTCCCACACCCTGGTTTTGGGGGTATCTGAACCGGGAGGCTAGAAGCCGAGCTTGTGGACAACTAGCTGTGGGGTTCGGATGCCTATTTTGAGAGTGACTTGCTGTGGCTTTACTGAACGTGGGCCCTGAAGGTTAATTTAGGCGTGAGACTGTGGTCTGCATTCTAATTTGGGGACAACGCTAGGGCCCTAAATGCCAAATTAGAAGTGACTTACCCTGGCATCCGGATGGGGATTCTGAGGCTGGGGGCTTAGAGCCCAAGTTTGGGGGTGGCTGAGGCAAGCCACTCAGATGTCTAGTTTAGGGGTGCCTAATCCGGGCTGCCCAGGTGCTGAGGTTGGGATGACCAACTGGGACTCCAAATGCCAGGTTGGTGTGACAGCTGGGGCCCAGACATTGGGTTTGGCAATGACCCCCTAGGTCACCTGTGGTTGACTGTGTCATCAGATGCCTTCCTGGGGCGGTTGTCATTCTTGTTATCAGAAGCCTAGTTTGGGGGTGCATTTGAGAGGGGGGACCAGCTGCCTAGTTTAGGGGCTCCTGATTAAGAGTTCCTAATACTTACATACAATTTGGGGCTCACTGAGCCTCAAGACCTAGTTGCTAATGTTTGAAGTGACTGTCACTGGGATCCTTGGACCTGATTCAGGGGTGATGGAATTTGGGGTGTTGTTGCCCAGTATGGTGGTGTCTGAGGCTAATCACTTAGGTACCTAGTTAGGGGTGACTGACATAGAGGCTCAGACCTTGGGGAGCCTAGAGTCTTGGATTAGGGGTGGCTTAAGGTGGGGGTGGACTAACCTCGGGGCCCAGATACCAAGTTTAGGTTTCAACAACTAGAGGGGTTCTAACGCTGACTTTATTTTAGGGGTGCTGAGACTGGGGCCCAGCTGCCTCGTCTTGTGGTCAGGTGTCTGTTGAGGCTGTGGCGATGAAGAGGTTGGAGGTTACCACCTAGGGGATCTCAAGGCTCATTTTAATGGTGACAGTGGCTGTGAAGCCACATACGAGCCTTGGGGCTGAATGAGACTCGGGACCTAGTTAACAAATTTGGGGGCAACCGTGGGTCCCTGACGCCGCAATGGTGGGTAACTGGGCTGAGATCCAGAAGCCTGGTCTGGGGAATAGAGGCTAGTTTGGGGCACCTGACTGTGGGGGTCCACATCCCTAGTTTTGGGGGTCACTGAGTTTAGAGGTACAGAAGCTTGGTTTTGGGGGCTGTATTAGTTTCCTGTGGCTGGTAACAAACCCAGTGGCTTAAAACAGCAGAAATTTATTCTCTCGGAGTTCAGGAGGCCAGGAGTCCAAAATCAAGGTGTCAGCAGGACTGCACTCCTCTGAGGCCTCTGGGGAGGATCCTTCCCTGCCTCTTCCAGCTGCTGGTGGCTGCTCACATTCCTTAGTTGGTGGCCCCAGCACTCCTGTCTCTGTCTTCACGTGGCCTCCTCCTCTTCTGTCTCTTATAAAGACACGCATCACTGGATTTAGGGCCCGCCCAGGAAGTCCAGGATGATCTCATCTTGAGATCCTTCACTTGGTTACATCCGCAAAGACCCTTTTCCCAATTAAGGTCACGTTAGCAGGTTCTGGGGTTAACACATGGACATATCTTTTCTTGGGGTGTTTGAGGCAGGCACCCTAAATTCTAAGTTTGAATCTCTCTGATTATAGGGTTCCCAGAGTTTGGTTTAGGATGACTCACCTTGAGGGTCAGCTCCAGATGCCCGATTTGGGGGTTCTTGACTTGATTTGCCTACTTTGGGGCGGTAACAGCCTATGAGGTCCTAATAGTTAGTGTAGGGGTAACTGAAGTTTGGGGACCAGAAGTGTAGTTTGGGGATCACTCAGCTTCAGTGTCACAGAATCCTATCTTTGGGGGGGGCGTCTAAGGTTGGGAGGCTAGCTGCCTAGTTTGTGGATCAACTTACTGAAGAGTTCCTAACTCCTATCAAAGGGGGTGACTTAGGGGGGAAGCTCAGATGTGTATTTTAAGGGCAGCTGATGCTGGGGTTCTGGATGCCAAGTTGGGGAGCATCTGGAATCCCAGACGGTTGTTCAAATGCCTAGGTCAGGGTCACCAACGATCAGGTCCCGATGCAAGGTTTGGGGGTGACGGTAGAGACCTAGATGACTAATGTCAGGGTGACTTGCTGGGGAGTTCCTGATCTTGGTTTGGTGAAACTGAGTCTGGGAGCCAGGTGGCTAGTTTGGGGGAATCTTAAGCAGCGTGGGGCCCAGATCCCAAGTTTGGATTGATTGAGTCTGTGGATCAAGATATGGGTTGCTCAGTTTAGGGGTGACTGAATTTCAGTCCCATTTCCTAGTTTGTGTTGAGAGTGGGGGTCACATGCTGAGTGAGGTGACAGCAGCTGGGGGTCCATTTGTCTAGATCCTGGGTGACTCATTTCAGGGTCCTGATGTTTCTTTAGGGTTCAATGAGGAAGTTTAGGTGTGCCAACTTTGGGGCCCCTGATGCCTACTTTTGGGGTGATGGAGTCTGGGGAAATAAATGCCTATTTTAGGGGTAACTTGTAGTTACTGGTGCTTATTTTGGGGTGACTGGGCTAAGGCCCATCTCCCTTATCCCATCAGTGTCTTGGGCTAGAGGTTTGGGGTGAATGGGGCTGGGGCCCAGAATCCTCATTTGCGGGTATCTGGGGCTGGGCTGGGGGTACAGTCCTTGGCGTTTCTGAGTCTGGGTTACTATTCAAGAGGCCTGGGGTGAACCAGCTCAAGGCAGACGTCTGATCCCAGGGGTCTCCAGTCTGCTTGGGGTTTCTGAGGGAGGGTGGGGGTTCACATGCCTGGTTTGTGGGTGTCTAGAGGCCTCCTTTGGGGGAATGTGAGACTGGGGCCCAGAAGTGCTAGAGACCTAGTCCTCGGGTCTGGGGGGCTCCAGCCCCAGCGCTGCCCCCAAGCCTGGGCCCCTCCTGTGGGTCTTCAGGGGGACAGCCCATTCCAGAGGTGACTGATCTGGGGGTCACGCGTCTGGAATACGTGGTTCTGGTGGGGACTGCGGGGGCCCGGGAGGGGCGGGAGTGGGGGCGCCGCGGGCAGAGGCCGGCTGCGCCCCCAGGCTGGCTGCGGCGGGGGTTCCCGCGGGAAGCAGAGCGCGGCGGGGCAGCCGGCGGCGGGAGGGCGAGCGCCGGAGTGACAGGAGAGGAAGAAAAATGGGCCGAGAAATCAGAGTGGACGCGCGGGGGGCGCGAGTCCGGGAGCGGGCGGCGGCGGCGACGGGCGGGGGCCGCGCCTCTGCCTCGAGGGACGCCGCCCGCACGCCTTCCCGGGCCCCGCCCTGGAGGCCGGCGATCCGCCCCTCTCCCCAAGTCCAGTCCTGCGCCCCCTACCCCGCGTTCCAGCCCCCCTTCCGCATTCCAGGCCCCCTCTCGCGTTCTAGAGGCCCCCTCCCGAGTTCTTCCTTCCTCCAGGGAGTGCTATTTACTTTCTCCACGGTCTAACCCCTCACCACGGTGTTCTCCCCCTCCGCCCGCTTTCTATCTGAGTTGCCCGCGTTCTAAACTCGGCCTCTGCTGCCTAACCCCCTTCCCTCCACGTCCTAGGCCCCCTCCTCCCTTCCTAACTCCGTCCCTGCATTCCAACTCCCTCTTTCTTCAATCCGCCCCCCTGCCCTCTTCCCTCCCCCCCATCCCTTCCGAAGGTTTGGGCGGAAATGGGGCGCGGCGGCGGCGGCGGCGGCGGCGGGGGAGGGGAGGGGAGGGGAGGGGCGGGGCGGGGCGGGGGCGGCGGCCAATGGAGCGGGAAGCAGGACAAATGAGGCCCGGCCCGCGCGGCCGACAGGCCCCTCCATCTTCCCATTAGCGCCTAATGGCCCCCCCGCCGCCGCCTGATGAAGATTTATCGGCCCCGGAGCCCCCGCCCCCTCCGCCCCCGGCCTCCCCCCGCCCGGCCTCCCCGCACCGCCGCCCGGACACCTGATGAAGCCGTCAGCCGGCGGGCGGGGCGGCGGGGCGACCCCAGCCGGGCCTCGCGGGCACCGACGAGAGAGCAGAGACGCGGGGACTGCGACGAGGAAGTTCTGGGGACGAGTCAGGGACCCAGGGAGGGAGTTGAGGGAAGGGTCTGATCAGCAGCCCAGGGGCCCCCAACAGTGACTCCGTCCTTAGTTCTGTGCCCAAGAGCCAGGGACCGGAGTGGGAGTGGGGGCTCCAGCCAAGGCTGAAGGAGTCACGGCCTTCAGGGGCCTGGGGGAAGATAAAGCTGGGGGGCTGGAAACCTGAGAGAGAAGTGGACTCGGGACCGAACTCTGGGTCCGAGGGAGGAGGAGGTCGGGGCCTGGACTCCTGGGTCTGAGGGAGGAGGGGCTGGGGGCCTGGACCCCTGGGTCCTGGGAGGCAGAGGGGGCTGGGAGCCTGGACTCCTGGGCCCGAGGCTGGGAGCTTGGCATTGGGGGGGCTGGGTTGGGAGGCCCCTGATTGATTTCTGTTTACCGGCTGTCCCCGCAGGCGGAAGAGCGAATCGCGCCCCATCCATCAACAGGCTCGCAGCCTCCCTAATAAAAACATTTTACTCCTAAATGATCTCGAACTAATTAACTCAAAGTGTTAATTAAAGTTTGCGCAGACAGCATTGTCATCAGGGAGGGCGGTGGATCCATCTTCCTGAGAGAGAGACAGGATTTGGGGGGGCATCGGGAGAAGTAGGGCGAGCTCCCCCTCCCACACTGATCCCTGTCCACTATTTGGCCCCAGCTCCCCTGGCAGCCTCCGCTGGCTTCTCTCTTTGCATCTCTGTCTCTGAGTTTCTCTCTGTTGCTCTCTTTACCTCCCTGTGTCTCTTCCATCTCTGTCACTATGTCAGTCTCTGTCTCTGAGTTTCTGCATCTCTCTGTCCCTGTCTCTGGCTATCTCTTGCCAGAACAGTCTCCTCATGTTGCTCCCACCTCCCATTAATGTGGAGCCTTTATCCATGTGTCTGTGTGTGGGGCTATGTGTGTGGATGTGTGTGTCAGAGTTTGTGTGTGCACACGTGTGTTTGAACCCGAGGGCAGGTGTGTGGACATGTAAATGTTGGGGTTTCTGTGTGGGCACATGTGTCTGGATGTGTGTGACCAGAGCCAACAGGCTCTAGCAGGATGTCCCTGAGACAGTATTTGAGGACCTCTGCGGGTCCCTGGGGACAGGGCCTGGGTCCCCCTCCTGTCTCCCTCTGGCACAGGCAGGATCAGGTCTGCAGGTACACTAGGTAAGTGAGTGACCAGGCGTGAACTCAACTGTGAACCCAGGCGAACTCGTGCACACGTGCGTGTACAGCCCCTCCCTCTGCCCCTGGACAGGGCCTCCTCTTCCTCCCCAGCCCTGCTCACCCATCTCCTCTTCCCCCTCTTCCGCACGCAGCCCGCAGCCAGCAGGGCAAGGAAGCTGGGGCCAGGACAGGCCACCAGGCCATGGGCATCCGTGGGGTGGCTGGCTGGGCGGCCCCGGTGTGAGCTCATACATCAAGGCTGACAGGCTCCGAAAGCCCCGGAATTAAAACCTAAATCGAATATTGATCACCCGCTCCGGCCGTGGCGCCCACTACGCCCCCCCAGCTCCCGCACGCTTGCTCCCTGCTCCCCTGCTCTCAGGCGTCGCCACTGTCCTGTCTTTCTCCCTGTCTTTCTCGCCTCCTCTCTCCCCAGCTTCTCCCTACCTGGAGCCCACTTCTTCTGGTGTCTTGCCTCTGGCCCCAGCAGATGCCCTCTCAGCCAGAGACAGAGCAACACCAAGAGACTGGGAGAGATAGAGAGACACACAGTCACAGAGATATGTAGATCCACAAAACAGACCCAGACATGAAACAGTTAAACGAATGCCCTAAAGCAAGCAACACACAGACACAAACCCAGGCAGGCAGACAGACACACACAGGGACATAGGCATCCACAGATGAACACATAGGAAGTCACACATAGGAAATCACACATAGTCATGCCCTGAAAGTCACATAAACACAGACACACAAATACTACACACACAGGATGCACATAGTGAAAGTTACCCTCAGACATGGACAGACAGACAGACAGACATCCATAGGCCCAAGGAGTTATAGCCACACACACAGGATCACATAGGCACAGGGGTGGTGACACACAGAGAGACAGGCACAGCCATCAAGCAAATGACAACACAGGCTGAGCGAGACAGACAGACAGAAAGTACAGTCATCTATGCAAGACAAACACACTGAGCTCTGGAGCGGCAGAGAACACACAGACACACTCCCTGTCCCCCCATTTCCACTCATCTTGACATAATGGCCACCTCCTTCTGAGTCACCCCCCAGATGCCACTGCCACTGCTGGATCCAGAACCCAGAAAGGCACCCTACACAGGGGAGAGGCTCTCAGACCTCATTCTCCCCGCCCCAAACCAACTGAGCAGCCCCTCCATGCCCCAAGGTCCTAGGCTGGTCCAGGAGAGGTAGGCCCCAGAGGGGGCAAAAAGGGCTCCCCACCAGAGAGGGGCAGAGATAGGGCCAAGGTCATGCTGCCCAGGCTGGTCCAGGGATCTGGGGTCCCAGTGTCTGAGACCACCTGTGGGATCGAAGCCAGACAGTGGGAAGAACTTCCCTGGGCCATGAGGGCTGGGGCCCCACAGAGTGGGCAGGGGTGCTGCCCCAGCCCCCACCCCCACTCCATGGCTTGTCGGCTGGGGCGGGCAGCGATGGAGGCGGGTGGTGGCGGCTGCCGGGGAGAAGATGAATCTTTCATGAGTGATTTGCGGCCGCCTCTTCTCGTCCCGTGTTGTTTAATGTTTCAATTTGGGCGAAAGCAAAACATTCAATCAGGCGGATTAAGTGCGTAATGCGTCTCATCGCTCAATCTGTCGCCTCCGCCGGGCAGCCCGCCGGGTGGGGGGGGGCGATTAGGAGGGGGTGACGGGCAGAGACCCCGGCCAGGGGAGCCCCGTCCCCAGCTCCACTCCTAAGCTGTGCCTCAGGAAGCCCCTCAGCCTGGAACGCCCGCCAGACCACAGTCTCCCCCAATCGCAGATCCAGCCTCACCCCCACGTACCACTTTCTGTTCCAGTTCAGGGTGTCCACTTGGCTTTTGGGGACCTGGCTTCTCTGTACCCCTCTGTCTACCTGACTTGCTCTGTCTGCCTGTCTCTCCGTGTGTGTCCACCTGTCTTTCTCTGTCCACCTCTTGTCTTTCTGGGTGTGTCGCCTGTTTCTGTGTGTCCATCTGTCATTCCATGAGTGTCTACCCATCTCTGTCTCTGTCCTCTGTGTGTCTGCCTGTACCTCCTGTATCTCTCTGCTTATCTTCTCTCAGCCTGCTCCCTGAGTTTTCTCTTCTTCTTTACATGTCCCTTCTTTAGATCTATCAGCCATCCCCCTGTCACACTGTCCTGTCTGCACGGCTCCTGTCTCTGTGCAGGAGCCCCCTGTACTATCTGCCCCTGAGCCTTCTCACCAGCCCAGCCTCTCTCTGTCCAACAACAGTCTCTGTCACCCTTACTCTCTGCCCACTGCCTGTGGGCAGACCCCCCCTCTGTCTCCCATCTTCCTCTGTCCCTCTCTAATTCGGCCCCTGTCTCCATGTCCTCTCTCTCCCTCTCTCTCTTTTTCAACCAGGTTCTCAATCCTCTGTCTGCCTGACCCTTGCCCCTCTGTCTGCCTACTTCTCTGTCCCCTAGTCATCTCTGTCCCTTAGTCATCTCTGTCCCTGTGTCCACTTGTCTTTCTGTCCATCTCTGTCCATATCATTCTGTCTCTGTCTCTGCTCCCATTTGGGTCTGTCCCTCTGCCTTCCCTTCCCGGAGTTCCTTGACCCGTCAGCTCTCTGTCCCTTGGCTGGCCCAATCTCCATGTCCACTAGGGGGCAGCAGGTACAGGCTTTTCTGGTGGGGAGGCTGACAGGATGGCTGAGGAGCTTCCCAGTCAGCCCCACTGCTGTCTGCGGACCATCCCGTTCATGAGTATCCATGCCAATCAGGCCCCTCCTCCCTCAGACCCAGGAATCCAGGCCCCAGCCCCTCCTCCCTCAGACCCAGGGGTCCAGGCCCCAGCCCCTCCTCCCTCAGACCCAGAAGTCTGGGCCCCCAGTCCCTCCTCCCTCAGACCCAGGAGTCCGGGCCCCCAACCTCCTCCTCCTTCAGACCCAGGAGTCTGGGTCCCTGGCCCCCTTCTCCCTCAGACCCAGGAGTTGGGGTCCTCAGCCACCTTCTCTCTCAGAACCCAGGGGTCCCATTCTCCAGCCCCTCTCTTTCCTCTTTTCCAGGCAGCCTGTGACCTGCTCAGGGATAAATGGAGATTTCAGCTGGGGGACTGACAGGCACTAACCAGAAATGTTGTCATCACTGCCTGCTGCTGAGGCCCAGGGGGCTGCAAGGCTGGGGACCCAAAGCGGGTGCAGGCGCGGGAACAGGGACACACACAGATGGATTTTAGGGAACACACAAGTAATCACATTCCGTCACAACATGCAAGGGCACACTCAGGCAGAAGTGAACACACGCACACCCCTGCCCGAAACACAACCCCCGTCACACCCCACGAGGCCTGGATCAGACCCCTCACCCCCCAGAGAAGCTCACAGACACACAACACACCCACTCACACTCTGCCTCAACCCAGCCTGCAGCTTGGACTGTGTCTCACACACAGACTCATGCACACACACTTCCCCCCATTCACAGTGACTTGGGGGACAGCACAGGCAGGGCAGGAGGCTCTCCCCAGACCCCCATCTCTGTGTGTGCCCTCAGCCTGGGCCCCTCAGCCTCTGCCCCTCCCCTGGGTGCCCTTGCCCTTGGCCACCCCTCTCCCTTCCTTCCATCTGGCCCCACCCCCCTCTCTCATTTCCATTTTCTCTCCTCTTCTCTTGCTCAGCTCCCCTCAGTGTCTCTCTCCCCAGCTCCCTAAGATTCTCCCTCTCCGTCTCTCACTTTTTATGTCTCTTCCATCTGTCTGTCAGTTTCTCCTGCCTCTTTCCCCCTTTCTCTCTTTCTCTGAATTCATTGTCCATTTCTTTGCCCCTCTGTGGCAAGTCTCTAACATCTGGGTTTCTCTCTGAGACACTCTCAATTTGTCTCTCTGTCGTGCCTTCTTAGCCTCTCTCTCTCCGCCTCTCATCCTGTCTCTCTATCTCGGAGGCTCTCTAGGAATGTCTCTCTCAGTCTCTGTCTCCCTCTAACTCTAGGCTTTACAGTCTCTAAGTTACTCTCTCTGTGTCTCCGTGTCTCTGCATATCTCTGTCTCCCCCCCCATCTCTCTGGGCCTCTCTCTCACTGTCTGTCCCTGTCTCTCTGTCTCTGTCTGTGTCTCTCTGTCCATCCATCTCTCTCCTCCCAGCCCCTCCCTCCCTCCCCCTCTCTCCCTCTCTGTCTCACTCTTCGCCTCTCTCTTTTCTCTCTCAAGTGTTTTCAATTTTATTCTGAGTGGAATTAACTACCCCTGATGTCAAATTGCCGCCGAAATCGATAATAATATCTTTACAAAAGAGGATATTCTTCTCTCGGAGAACGGCCTCTGAAAAATGGAAAATTTAGTCGAAATTGATTCATTACTTGACACTTTATAGAACGGCTGCGTATTGATCGCACCTGTCATGTCCCATCTCCCCTAATCGAAGCTGAAGGCCGGCTCCGATGCCTGCTATTTTTCATAATTCCACCGCAGCCGACAGCTCCACAAACACCGCCGCTCGCCCGGCCTCCGCCTCCCCGCTCCGGCCGCCACGGCGCCGCGCCCTCGGCCTGGCCCCGGCCTCGCCGGCCGCGCCTGCACGGCCGTCCATCTGTCTGCCAGTTCCTGGGATGTCCTCTGTCTGTCCTCCCCTCACATATGGCCACTCTCCCCTGCTGTCTGTCTGTCCTCTCGGCCCCAACCTCAGGCCCTAAGTCTGTCCACCCTTTTCCTGGGAACCCCTGGCCCATCTATACACCAGTCTTCTCAACACGCCCCCCCTTGTCTGTGTGTCTGACTCCCACCTCACGCGCACACCCTAGCTGCCTGCCTCCCCCTGCTTCCCGTCTGCCTGCGTGGCAGTCTGTCTGTCTTTCCCATCATCCCATGCCTGCGTCCTTCCGCCACATGCAGAGGATGGAATGGGGGAGGGAGTGGGGGAGGGGCGGGGATGCTGTCTGCTCCCCCCCCACCGCAAACTTCACTGCCCTGGCTCTGGATCCCCCTCAGCGCTCCCCGACACCCTGGGTGTGGCCTGGCCCAGTCCCAGCCTGCTCCCTCCCTCCCCCGCCCTCCTTCAGCCACCCCCCTAGGAGCCCAGGGCTGCCTGCCCTCCTCCCTGAACCCCTCTTTACTGCTTCTCCCCTCTGCCCCTCCCTGCTCTCTTTAATTTCTTCCTCCTTCCTCCCTTCTCCCCTCCCTCCTTTCTTGGGTCTCCCCAGCTTCCTCTCCCAGTGCCAGGCTCTGCATTCAGTGAGGACTCAGAGATGAATCAAACACAGGCCCTGCCCTCAGGGAGCCTTGAGCCAGGCAGGGACCCCGGCTAGGGTGGACTCTGCTTGTGGGGGAGGGTGTCAGTCAGAGCTGGAGACTGGAGTCTAATATGTGTGCTGGGGGTAGGGGTGGGGTAGAGATGGGGGTGGGTGTATACTGGGGTGGTAGAACCTAATGGTTAGGAAGAACACAGACCCCCTCCCCCAGGGCCAGGCTGCTTTAGCTCAGATCCCACTTCCAACACTAACTAGCTGTGTAAGAATGGGCAAGTGACTTCGGTGCCTCAGTTTCCTCATCAGTAAAATGGGGATGATGCTAATAATAGCACCTACCTCATAGAGTTGTTGTTATGAGAATTAAATGAGTTAATCTATGTAGAGAGTTTAGAGCAAATACTATTAAAGTGTAAATTGTCATGGCTGTTGTAATTGTGCATGGATACTGTTCAGCCCCGCCCCCCCGCCACACCCATGCATTTCTGGTTCAGGGAGGGCTGTGGTGGGGACTGGGTTAGGGGGATAGATTGTTGGGGTGAAGGGGTCAGCTTACACCCACCCTGGTTTCACCCTCTGTCACTTTAGTGGTGTTCGCTGCACCCGGAGGCCTCTTTCAAGGGTGTTACAAGCATCTAAAGGGCGGTGTTAGCCCTCACAGAGGGGTCCTCTCACTCTTTGGGGGTTTAAAAAGAGTCTAATGGATGTTACAGATCCCAGAGGTGTTCTCTGGGGTAATAAATTCAGTCTACTGGGTGTTACAGGCCGGTGAGGGGGTTCTCTCTCACTCTCTGTCTTTTTTCCAGGGGACACTAAACAGCCTGAGGGGGTTCCCTCCCAGTGGGGTGTTAACTACAGCCTTGTGCTATTGCAGCCTCCCTGGGGATGTTAACTACTGCTTAATGATCCCCCTCCTGTGAGATGCTTCCTTCAGTCAAGAAGGTGTTGGCAATACTGCTAACAAGTGACTACACAGCCCGGGTGGGTGTCACCCCCCCCACGCAGGTATGGTGTATGGCAAGAACTCTCCCTTTTATTGAGCACCTACCATGTGCTTACAGGGCGTGGCACCACCTTCTCACGAATCCTCCCAATCACCTGGGGCTCAGAGAGGGAACGTAGATTGCCCAAAGATGCACAGCCCAAAAGGCGTTACAGAAATCAAGAAGGTGTCTTCTTTGGGGGTGGGGTGTTCTGAGCAGTCAGATGAGTGTTTTTCACATGCCCATCAGCGTGATGGACAGCCTATTAGGTCTTGGCCACTGAGGGCATCAGAGGTCTCCTTGAGGGTCTTCTATACCCTCCGATGGGGCATTGAAGCCCCTCACTGGTGTTACCTACAGTCTAATGGGTGTTTCTGACACCCCGGGACGCTGTCATCTCTCCTAGAGGCAGGGCTTAGGGATAAAGAGTGTGCAAATCCTCTTGGCTGCCGCTCTTTGCTGTCTTATGGGTGTCACTAACATTCCAAGGTTGTTCTATTTTCCAGAGGGTGTTGCGTACAGTGTAATAAGCAGTATCTTCCCAGAGGGTGTGCTCTCTAACTGAAGGGTGTTACCTACACTCAACTGAGTTCTTTCTGCTCAGAAGGTGTTCTTTCTCTCTTTTGCGCATTTAATGGTCATCAAATACATTCCAGCTGGCGTTCTGGAAGCCCTGATGGTGTTCTAGCTCTCTCCAAGGGTGTCATATCCACCTGGAGGGGGCTGTCTCTCTTCCAAAGGGTGTCACGTGCAGACAAAGGAGTCCTACCCCACAGAGGGTGTTCCAGAACCTCCTCCTTGGCATTCAGAGCCCCACACTGTGAAGGTGCTGGAGGATGTTCTCCACAGTGACGGGGTGTGTATCTCAGAGAGTGGCTGGTGAGCTATCTTCAAGGATGCTGTGTACAGTCCAAGGTTGTTCTAGACACCCAGAGGATCATGGCTCTCCTGAAGGGTCTCAAGTACAGCCTAATGAAGGGTAGAGTGCAAGGGCTTCCTGCTGGCTCCTTGAAAGAGTGTTGTTCCGTGTAGAGACAAGTGAGGGGATTCTCATTTGGAGCCGAGTGTTTTGTATTTTTAATCTAATTATGCTGAAGGAGTAATGCTCAAAGTAAGCGTTTATTTGGTGCTTGGCAGGGTGCCAAGGGCTCCGCACATAACCACCCCCGCAACAACCCTAGAAGGTAGTTGTCATTATTGCCCTGTTTTGCAGATGAGGAAACTGAGGCTCCGGAAGTTTAGCGACTTGCCCAAGTGAGTGGTGAGCGGTGGTGGAGCTGGAGCCTGTCTGAAGTTCTCTTCATCCCCCCAGCGCCTCGATCTCAGTCTCAGCGCCTAGGCGTCAGCCGGGCTGGTGAGATCCACAGAGCTGTCCAGGCCGTGCATATCCACCTGGGGACTCTTGTCTTGCCCCAGGCCCTTCCCCCTGCTGAGACAGGCGATTCCAGGGGTGTTCTCCTGAGAAGGTAGTATTGGGGCTTAGGGGGCGGAGCCTGACCTGGGAAAAGAGAGAAAAGTGGGGGAGGGAAGCAACAGGGGGAGAAGGAGAAGGGGTGAGGGGAAGGCGCAGGGAGGGAATAGGAGAGCAGAGAGTGAGAGTGAGGGCCAGGCTGGGCCAGGAGTCAGAGGGGAGCTGAACTTGGGCTGGGGACTGCTACTCTCAGGGCCCGGAGGCCAGTGGCTGTTTACTTGTTATTTCAACGGGAGCAGATCCCCTGGGCCTTTCTCTGTCACTGCAGGTGTGAGTGTGTGCTCCTGTGACCACGTGGGCGTGCAAGGGGGAGTGTCAGTGTGCCCACCCTGTGTTCTCCCTTTGATTGTCTGTGTGTCTGTCCACATGCCCTGGGCTCCTGTGTCAGGGACAGTTTGTGTGTCGGGGTGGAGTGCAGCTGTATGTCACCAAAGATCTGTGTGTGTCCGTGTGTCCAGTGGATCAGGGCAGGCTGTGTGTCCATCTGTCTGTGTATATGCTTCTCTGTGTGTGTCTCCGTGTTTAGGTTGTGCATTTCAACTTTTGGTATTACTGTATCCATGTATATTGCTGGTGCAGACGGTAAGTCTGTGTATCCGTGTGTGTGTGTCTCTGCCTACAGCTGTGTGTCCATGTGCCCACTAGGCTATGTGTCCTCTGTGTGTGTGTTTGTACTGTCTGTTACTGTATCCGTGTGTCCCTACATCCGCGTGTCCCTATGTCCGTGTGTCGGTCTGCTATCCAGGTTGTGTGTGTGTGTCCAGGTCCAGTTTTGCGTGTCCAGCAGGGATCCTGCCCACGTCGTTGCTACCTCCACCTCACGCCTCCGTCCGTTTGTCCGCGCGTCCTCCTTGGGAGGGGCGGGGAGGGGAGGGAAGAGGAGAGGAGGGGGGTTTCTCCGCCTCTCCGCCCACCCCCGCCCCCACCCCCACTCCCTCAGTCCCGGGATCGAACCTTATTTAGAGTCGCGATTCGACATCTGTTTTCAAATTTGATCAGCTCTGAACTTTATTTTCCGAGTTTGAGGAAAATTATATTCCATCGATCGCGCTCCCGCCCCCTCCCCCGCACCGCCCGCCGCCGCCTCCATATATCTGCGCGCCGAGCCGGGCCGGGCGGCCGCGAGGGCGGGAGGCGCGCGGCGCGCCGCGGAGGAGCAGAGGGAGGAGGAGGAGGAGGAGGAAGAGCAGGAGGAGGCTAGGAGGCCGGCCGCCCCCGCGTCCCCCGCCCCGGCCCCGCGGCCCCGCGCCCGCCCGCGCCTCGCTCGCTGCGCTGTCGCCCGCCCGGAGCTCCGTCCCCAGCATCCCGCATCTCCGTCTCTCTTTGCGCATCTCTGTTTCGTGTCACTCTCTGCATCTCCCTGTCTCTGCTCGGCCCCCGTCTATGTCTCTGGCTGTCTCTGTGTCTGGGTCTGTCTCTGTCCTGGTGTCTCAGTGACTCTCGCTCCCTGCTCGCGCCCCCCACCCCCCCGGCTCCGTCCTCCCGGGGCTCGGAGCGTCTCCCCTACTACGCCCGCCCTCCACCCCGGTGCCCCCTCCCCAGGACGCCGCGGGGGCCATGGCTGCGGGATCTGAACTTTAAACACTTCTCCCCGGACCGGTGCGGATGCGCAAACCCCAGAAAGTGAGTGCGCGCCGCGGGCCGGCGCAGGGGCGGGGATGCGGGGCGGGGATTCCTGCCCGGGGCGGGGGCCGGGGTGCGGAGGTGCTCCCGAGAGACCTGGGGACCTGGGCTCCCCGAGCCCGAGGCGGGGAGGCGGGTGGGGTCGCCGGCCCCGGCAGTGCGGGCAGTGGGGCTGCGACCAACTTTGGGGAGGGGGAAGGGGAGAGGTTTGGAGATGCGCCCTCGCGGAGGGGGCCGGGGTGCAGGGGCAGGGGAGTGTGTGAGAGCGCGGGAGGAGGGGGGGCCGGGTCACTGGGGTCTGAATATTTGGGAATGGGGGCTAGTGGCCAACCTGAGGGTGGGTCTGGACATTTGGGATTAGAGTCCTGGCGGGGTTTAGACGCCAGGACTGAGGGCTTGAAATTTGGGACCTGGGTGCTCAGAGCCAAGAGACTGGATATTTGGGGTTGAGAGCTGACTGTTTGGGGCTGGGGGTCAGGACTGGGGCCATCGTTATTTGGGGCTAAGGTCAGCATGGGGATTTGGATTGCGGGGCCTGGGAAGTCTGGATTTGGAGCTGGAGTTCAAGGCTGAGGGTCTGCAAATTTGGCTCTGGATATTTGGGGTCTGGGTATTTGGTGTGAGGGGTCACAGGAGCTGTGGGAAGGAGATTTGGGCCAATTCTGGGGTCTGCACACTTCCGGGCTGGGAGTGCAGGCCTGGCCCTGACCTTGGAGGGGCCGGGTCCTTCTGGGGACAGGTAGCCTACTATGCTGCACACCTTTTCTGTCCCAGTCATTCTGCAACCGTCCTGGGGACATGCTGGACCACCTCTGCCATCTCTTCCCTGACTGGGTCTCTCCGCACTGTCTCTCTGTGTCTGTCTCTTTCAGCACCCCTGTGTCCACCTCTTATTTTCCCAGGATCTATCTCTCTGTCTCTCTGTGACTATCTCTGTCTCTCGCAGCATCTCTCTCTACCTCTTTGGGTCCAACTCTTAGACCATCTCTCAGAATCTCTGTGCCTATCTCTCCCTTCCCATATCTTTCTCAGTATCTCTGTTTCTGTCTCTCTGTCTCTGCCTCTCTCGGTCTCTCACTATGTCTCTGTCTCTGTCTCTCCCAGTGTCTCTGTCTCTGTCTCCCCCTCGCTGGTTTCCGCTCAGATTAAGCCGGGGACCTAATTCCAGGCCCAGGATCGAATTTTCTGGCAACAAAGGGAAATAGCGAATCGATCGGTCGCTCCGGAGATTAAGAGACAAGCGGCGCGCGGATCTATCACAGCTAAACGGCCCCCCCTCCTGCTCCCTCTGCCCGGCCGGCCCGCCGAGGCCCAGACGCGCTCCGCATCGCCAAGCAGCCTCAGGAGCCCGGGCTGCCTGGCAGGCCCAGCCTCCGAGCCCAGAGCTAACTGCGTGCCCTGCCCAGGGCTGAGCAGTGGGAGGGATCGGAGAGCTGGAACTGGCCCCTGGGGAGGGAAGGAGAGGATAGTGAGTGGGAGGGAGGCGGCGGACCACCCTGAAGAGTCAGGCTGCACACACCTGTGGCCTCAGGTAACACCTTTCACCCACACCTGTCTGTCAACACACCTGTCCCACCGATGTTCCCCCTTCAGTTTCCCACATCTGGACCTCCAGGTAACATTTGTCTCCTTATGCCTGTCCCCTTCAGGTAACACCTGTCCCCTACCCCTGTTCCCTTCATCTGCCCCTGTAAGTATCACCTATTTCCTCTCACCTGCCCTTCCAGGTAAACTTGTCCCCTTGGAACTTGCCCCAAAGATGCCCATGATCTCTCAGGTAACACATGTCCCCTCTTACCTGCCCCTCCAGGTAGGACCTGTTCTCCAAAATCTGCCCTTTGCACCTGAATCTCTGCATCTGTCTCATTTCATACCACATTGTCCCCTTCCTACCTGCCGCTGCACCATGTCACCTGTCCCCTCTAAACACTCACATGTGCATATTTCTTCACCTCTGCTTCCCCTCAGGCAGTACCTGTTTCCTGTATCTTCACACACACACACACACACACGCATACACACACCCCTTCCTTGCATGTCAGCGCTCACACGTGCATCCTCTTCATCTGTCCTCAGGTAGCACCTGCCCCCTCCCACTCTCCTAGCTCTCACCCATACTTCTCCCTTTCGATGCTAACTTCGTCCTCCCTTACACCTGGCCTTCCAGAAGAGCTTCCCACACATGTCACCTTAGCACACACCTGCCTCATACCACTCTCTCTGCCTGGACCTAACTCCCTCAGACTCCATTCCTATCATGTTACATGAATACACCTCTTACAGCTGCCTCCCCCATAGCTGTCTTTCTCACCTGTCATTTCAGGTAACTCATGAAACCTGTCTCCCACCTGTCTCCCAACCCCACCTGTCTCCCAACCCCAACACCGCCTGATTGCTCACACATGCCGTGGTTCCCACATATCATGTGTATCCTTCATCCTCGTGGCCTTCCCCTGCCACGATGTCTCCTATGAGCACTTGTCCTCTGAAAGTCACACCTGCTGCTCACCTTGTGTCTGGCTGCTTCTCACGGTCTCTGTGCCTCTGCCTGTCTCACTGTCTCTTGCAACACACACCTCTGCACACATACACACGTGTGGACAGGGGATCTGTCCTTGGCCACAGGTATCTGCCTCCCCTCTATACCTGTTTCCCCACACCTGTCCCTCAGGTACTATCTATCCACTTCTCTTCTTTTCCCACATACCTAATTTCCTGTGTTTCTCACTTCCGCTTTCCTTGCCACAAGGAAGGAAGGTCACACCAGTATTTCCACACACCTGCCCGTTCCTCACCTGCCCTCAGGCACGAGCTGCTCAGGTACCACGTCCCCTCATCTTTTCAGCATAAAGGTACTGACGCATCCACACCCTCCTCCTTAATCTCTCTCTGCTTTACATCTCTTCAACCGGGGCTCTGCCATACCCCTGGCCTCCCCAATCTGTCCCCAAAGGGAACATCTACTCCTGGCTACACTCCTGTCCCACAGATGTGCACCTGACTCGCACCACTGGGTGCCCCTCTATCCTTCTCCTCCTCCTGACATCCGGGTAACCCTGGTCCTTTCATAGCCTTTTCAGACATTGTCTACCCACCCCACACCTCTCAACCACCTTGTCTCAGCTGTGCTCATCTTCACCACCTGTTCAGGCCACCTGTCACCCCACACCTTTAGAGCCTAACCTTCAGATCCCTCACACCCGTCTCCAGCCTGCTCCCCTCTGGAAATACCTGTCCCTTTTCATAGAACATGTCACCAGCTCCTCAGGGAACACCTTTCTTGGAGAGCATGAGCAACACCTGTAGCTTTTGTTAAACACACGTAACAGCTGTCCCCAGCTGTCCACATGCCTGCCCACAGCATCCTACAGAATCCCTTAAGTCAGAGGTTCTCAGATGTCAGTGAGCATCAGAAACACCTGGAGGGCTTGTTGCACCACAGAGGCCTGGGCCTCACTCCAGAGATTCTGGTGCAGCAGGTCTGGGGTGCGGCCTGAGACTCTGCATTTCTAACAAGCCCCGGGTGCTTCTGCTGGTCCACGGACCACTCCTTGAGTAGCACCTTCTTATAATGTGTTCCCAGCTACCGCTTAGTCAACCTGTCTCTGTGACAGGCACTGTTCCCAGTTCTTCATATCCATTGTCTCGTTTTATCCTCATGAGACCCTGATGAGGCAGCTACTGACTCTGTCCCCATGTGAGAGAGAAGGAAACTGAGTCCAGAGAAATGGAGTAATTTCTTTGAGGTCTCAGAAACTGGTGGATATTGGAGATTTGAGTCAAACCGAGACCATCTGACCAGTCATCCAGGTGTCCTCGCCTCCCACTCCTGCCTATCAGGTGACCGCCTTCCTCCACAGACACATGTGCCCACCTAGCCACTTTGGCGACACTTGCTTCTCCATCACCTGCCAGCTTTCCCACAGCCCAGCCTCACGTTCTCCCTCGACCCCTGCCCTCAGACTTGCCCCACCTCCCTGCTCACACACCTGTCTCTCTCTGACACTGACTCCCCAGGCCAAGCTTGTCATCCGCATCCTCACTCCCACCTGCCCCCCAAGCCCATGGAGCCCGCACAGCCTCCTGCTGTCACAGACCTGTCTCCCCAGATGCACCTTGGTCTCCAGAACTACCCAAGACTATATGCACCTCCTTCCCGGCTTGTGTTTCCTATCTGCTCACTTCTATTCCCTTTCTCTATCTCCATCTCTGCCTCCATCTGCCCATCTCCCCCCCTTACCTATCTCTGAGTCGCTTTGTCTCTCTCTGTCTCTATCTCTTTTCCGCCCTCCTTGTCTCTCTTTGTTCTCTGTACTTCTCCATTTCTGTCTCTCTTTCTCAGTGTCTCTGTATCTCTGCATATCTCTTTATCACTCTCTCTGTTTATTTCTCCCTGTCCTGCACTTTCTGTCTCTGTGTCGTCTCTCTCCCTCTCTCCTCTTCTGTCTCTGTCCCTTGCACTCTCCTCTGACAGTGCAGATATTGGGCCTGAAGTCAGACTGACCCACATTTGTGTCCAGGCATCACCACTTCACTCCTGTGGGACTTTGGCCGAGTTACTTTCCCTGTCTGAGCTTCAGTTTCCACATCTGTGAAATGGGCCTCATGGCGGTTGCTGCCTCCCAGGGCATGGTGAGGATGGGGTGCTGAGGGAAGCCAGAGGACTGGGACAGATAGGGGCTGATCTTCCCCCCGTGGGTTCCTCTCTGTTCCTGTCTCTTCCCAAGGGCCGCAGCCCTTCCTGGCTGTCAGTGGGAGTGTGTGTGGTGGGGGAAATGGAGAGAGAGGTGGGCAGAGGCGTCCTGGCTGAGGTCTGGGCATGGGACCTGGTGTGGGGCTGGGGACAGGGATCGATCCGCCTCGGCGGCAGTGCGCGGGCCAGGATTGCATCTTGTCACTATAATTTATTGCTCTCATCCCGTCTGATCGATGGCGCTGAATTAGCACCGCGCGATGCCCCTGGAGCCCTGAGCCTCCCCCCAGCCTGTCCGGACCCTGGCCCGTCTCTGGCCCTTGTGGGATCACCGCAGCCCAGGCACCCAGCTCCAGCCGGCGCAGGCCCACCCCTGCCTGGGCACTGGGCCCTGCCCTCTGTCTCCTGTCCTCGTCCCCGTGTCTCTCTGCCCGCTGTCTGTCCCTCTTTGCCCTCGTGCCCTCGTGTTTGCTTTCTTGGGTCTTTGATCCCATTTCTCTGTTCCTCATTCTCTCTGACCCTTAGTCACCCACTTCTCCTCATTTCTATTCCCGTTTCCTCGCACATTTAATTCCCTGTCCCTCTCTTTTCCTTGTGCCTCAGTCCCCTCTCTCTCTGTCCCTCTGCCCACCTGGCCTCTGGTTCTCTGCTCCATTCCTATCTCCCTGTCTCTCTGCCCCTCACCCCAGGTCTGGCTGCCCCACTTCCATCTCTGTCCCTTGATCTCTGGCTTTCTGTCCCTTTGGCTCACCATCTCTTGGTCTCTCTGTTTCCCTGCCTTGCTCCGTTTAATCTGAAGCTTTTTTTGTGTGTGTGAGGAGATCAACCCTGTGCTAACATCTGCCAATCCTCCTCTTTTTTTTTTTGCTGAGGAAGACTGGCCCTGGGCTAACATCCATGCCCATCTTCCTCCACTTTATATGGGATGCCACCACAGCATGGCCTGCCAAGCAGTGCGTTGGTGCGCGCCTGGGATCCGAACCGGAGAACCCTGGGCCACCACAGCGGAGCGCGCGCACTTAACCGCTTGCGCCACCTGGCTGGCCCCAGCTCCTTTTAATCTGGATTTCATTTAAACAGTATTTCCTTAGCACATACTTGGTGCCAAGCGCCATGAACAAGACACACAGCACTCCTGCCCCTGGGCCATGACAGTCCAGAGGGCTCTCTCCGTCTCTTGGCTCCTGGAATCAGCTGGCCACACTTGCTTTCAGCTGTCTGTCCCTCCACCCCTCCAGCACCACCACATCACAGTCATGGTCACTCACGTCTGTCACTGTCTCTCTGAGAGAAGGCTTGGGGCCAAAAGGTCCAGCCAAGGCAGTCAGGCAGGGCCTGGGGTGTGGGGATGAGACAGGGGAGGGAGCTGGAAATGAAGAAGGATGTGGCATTGGGAAGAGGTTGGGGTTCAGGATGAGGCAGGAGTTGGGGATGGGGCCAGATGAGGTTGAGGTTGTAGTTGGGATTGGGGATGGGGCCAGCTGGAGGGGAGGAGGAGAAGGGGCGGGCTTTGGAGTTGAGGTGGCAGCCAGGAGCTAGTTCAGGCCCCCGGGGACACTGACCCGCAGGACTGCAGAGGGCTGAGGCGGGCTTCATGGTGGCCATGAACCTGCACTTGCGATCTGCCCGCACAGCAGGACTTCCTGTCCGCCCTGGAGCTCCGGCTCTCCCTCACCCACTCCTTTGCCTCTGCCCTAATCCCTCAATTTTCCGCATCTCTGCCCCCTCCTCTCCTTCCTCCCTGACCCGGGGTCTCCTCCAAGCAGCTCTCTCCCAGTGACCTCCAGCTCTCTAATTCACTTTGTCCAAGTCTCTCTGACTCACTCCCCGCTTCCGGGTTTCCCTAACTCGGATCTCCCCCCTCTGTCTCTTTGTCTCTGACTCTCTCACTCCATCTCTCTGTCTCTCCTCCCTCTCTGTTCTGATTTCTCTCCCTCTGTGTGTCACTGCTTCCCTCTTCTTCTCTCTGTCTCTCTGTTCCCCATCTGTCTCCCCTTCCCCCTTCTCTGTCTCTCTCTCTCTCTGTATCTCTCCCTTTCCCTGTCTCTGTCCCTCCCTGTGTGTCTCTCTCCCTCTCTGCATGTCTCTCCTTCTCTCCCCACCCCCCCCACACACTGTGCTTCCTCCATCTCCCTGGGTCTCTGACGGGAGGGGCAGGGGGCCTCAGGCAGGGGTGGGGGAGTAGCCTGAGCTCTGGGTCGACATCTGCGGTTGCGCCTCCCGCCGCCCTCCCTCTCCCCTCCCCCAGAGCTGTTTGGTAGGCGGGGTGCGTGGCATTGCGGCTCCCAACTCCCCAGGGACGCTCCCTCACCACCCCCCTACTGACACTGTTCCGCGTGCTGGCCGCAGCCCCAGGGACATCCATGCAGAGACTGGGACTCAGAGAGACAGAGACCCAGAGAGACACACTCGGCCCCAGACAGAGACGCCAGCCAGAGGGAGAGACAGGGAGGGGGGGGGAAGGGGTCTCCGCCCCTGCCCTGGCTTGGTGCCTCCCAACCACCCCAAACCTGGTGTCACAGACACACCTTCTCCAGGCTGGGAAGCCAGTGCCCCGTTTGTCTACCGATCTGTCCCTCTGTCTGTCTTGCACAGTGTAGCTTCAGCAGAGGTTCCCGCATGCGCACGTGTGTGTGTGTGTATGTGTGTGTACGTGTGCACGAGCCTATCGTGACTGTGTGTGTGTCTGTGGTATGTGACACTGCGTGTGTGTTAGGGGGTTGGGGGTTGGCTGTCTTTTCATGTGACTGTGTGACTTGTGTCACAGCACATGTGAATGTGACATGTGGAGACGTGTGCATTCCTGACGCAGGGGACTAAGTATGGGTGAGACCGTGGGGCTGGGTAAAGCCACATGTGTCGTGTTTGTGAGCACGTCTGTGTGACTTGAGCTGTGAGCAACGGGTGTCACTGTCCAAAGCTCTGGAGTTGTGCCGTGTCTGGAGTTTCCACATCGGGTGGCCACGTGGGGGTGTCTGAGTGACCAGGACAAAACAGCCCTCACCCAAGGAGACCTGGTGGAAACACTGAGCGAGTGCCACCTCGATAGGACCCCAGGCATGGGCTGGTGAGTGTGGGTATGAGGAACACAGCGAAGGAACAGCTGTGGTCACAAAAATCCCCCCAAATCTGTGCATCGGAGACCAGCTGTGTGAGCTTGTGTGGCAGCGCATTTGGTTAAGGGGTTGCTGTTGTGTCTTTGAGCCTGTGGGCTTGTGTCTGAGTCTGGGATCAGAGGTGGATGGTGTTGTGTGTGTGTGTGTGTGTGTGCATGTGTGTAGTCATTTTGGGGAGCTGAATGTAACAGGCTGGATAAGGAGTATCGGTTTGTAACAATTAAGTGAATGATACTGTGTGTGACCAGCCCTAAAGAGTGGTGGAGGCTGTGTGTGTTTGTGGTTGTGTATTCACGTGTGATTGTTGGATGGTGCATGTGTGTGCTAATTGTGTGGGGCTGTGTCTCTGTGATGGTGTGTGAGCAGACGTGTTTGGTGCCACTGTGTGTTCTTTGGGTCTGTGTGTTACGGTGACTGTGTGTTTCTGCCCCTGTGTTTTGTGTGCCTATGTGGGGATGAGTCAGCTCTCAAGTGAACCAGCCTGTTGTGGGGATGACACTGTGTGGCCTTGAGAGAAGTAGTGAGGGGTGTGTGTTTGTGCGTGCGTGTGTGTGCACCCCAGGCACAGACACACCCCAACCCGGGGTCAGGCCCGGAGCATGTGGTTGATGCGGGCAGAGGTGGGAGTGGGGTGACCTTGGGGGTTGGAGGGCAAGTCCTGGTAGGAAAGCCCCCATCGCCTTTCTGACCCTGTCCTCCCCTGGACAGCCACGGGGTCTCCTCGCTGCCTGTGGTGGGACAGTCCCTGAGCCTGGGTTTGTGTACACACGGACGTGGCCAAAATCTGTATGGACAGGTGTGCATGTGAGCACGAGCATGTATAGTGTGTGACAGCAAACAGCTGGGCAGTGTGCACCCAGATGGGACAGGGTGTGTGTGGTGTGTGAAGTGTGCCTCCTGGTGGGTTCCAGAGAGAGTGTGTGCGTGGGGGTCCACTGTGTGTCTCTACTGTGTGCATAGATGTGTCCCTACACAGGTGTGTGGCGTAGGGAGGGGTGTGTCCCCACGTCGTGTCTGAATGTGTGGGCACGAGTGGGTGCTGACAGAGTGTCAGGGTGTACGTGTGTGTGTCCGGGCGTGATGTGTGTGCACGTTGGTGTGTGTGTGCATGCGGGGGCGGTGGCGGGAGAAGGGTCTTGGGCCGCGTCTCTCTCCTCTTTAGACAGAGCCCTGGAGAAGATATGAAATTTAAAAAAAAAATCAATTTTCATTCCACTTGTGCAGATTGTGTTAAGGGGAGGTGGGGGGAGCCGGGTGAGGGATGAAGGGGCTGGGGGGGTGTGAGGCCCGAGGCAGCTCCCAAGGCGGCTGGCGCAGCTTAGAGAAATCAAAACAGCTGGTTAAACCCCAGCCCAGGGGGCCAGGGTGATGGGGGGTGAGGAGACAGGGGCGAAGAGACTTGGAGGGACAGAGAGGGACAGAGACGGAGCGAGACAGAGACAAGAAACAGAGACTCTCAGAGACAGAGATATTTGGAGATAGAGGCATATAGAGAGATGGAGCAACAGAGATCCTGAGTGCAGGAGAGAGACACTGATACCCAGAGGGGCCTGAGAGAGGCTGGGACCTGGCCTGAGACACACGAGCACACACACGCAGAGACATGCTTGAGAAGCCCACAGATGGGTGGATGGACAGCCAGACAGCTGGACAGATGGCAGCAGGAGCAATGGGGCCCTGGGGTGGAGTTACCTCTGAGTGCCCACCCCTACCCGGACCCAGCCCCTCACCCAGTTGGCCTGTGGGTCTGAGTGTGCCACTGTGCGGGCTGGTCTGTGTGTGTGTATGACCATGTGCGTTTGCGGTCTGGCAGTGGCTGTCTGTGTTAGTGCAGTGTGTGATCTCTGTCTCCATGCATGATGGAGCACGTGTACACACAGGGTCTCTGGTGCTCGTATGTGTGACTGTGTGCTTTTGTGTTACTTGTGTGTGACTCGCTTGGCTGTACTGGTGTGTGTGTCTCTGTTTCTGTGTGGCATTGTGTCAGTGTGTGCTTGTGTGTCCCTGTGTGCTTGTAGGTCTGTGTGTCTGTATTTGTAAGCCTCAGTGTGTAATTGTGTGTCTGTGTTAGTGTGTGTCTATAATTTGTGATTGTGTGCCTTTGTGTGGGGGACTGAATTGGTGTGTGTCTTGTGTATCTGTGTACAACTGTATGTTTATGTTTCTGTGTGATGATGTGTATGTGACAGTCAAGGTATATGTGACTATTTTGACATGGGTGTCTGTGTGTTGTGTGTGACCTGGTAGTATGTGTGCCTGGGTTGCTGTGTAGGTCTCTGTGTGTGTATAGTATGTGTCAATTTGTTGACCTATGTCTGTGTGATGCGTTGTGTATGACAGTGTGGTGTGTGCAACTTTGATGACATGTATCTGTGTGTGACAGTGTGGTGTGTATTGCTTTGTTGACATGTGTCTGTGTGATGTGTTGTGTGTGACAGTGTGGTGTGCATCATTGCTTTGTTGATGTGTGTCTGTGTGACAATGTGATGTGTGTCCCTTTGTTGACGTGTGTCTGTGTGATGTGTGTGACAGTGTGGCATGTGTCGCTTTGTTGACGTGTGTCTGTGTGACAGTGTGGTGTGTGTTGTCGTTTTGTTGATGTGTGTCTCGTGTGCCATGCTGTGTGACAGTGTGGTGTGTGTGCCTGGGTTGGTGTGTGGGTCTGTATAACTGCTTGGCAAGGAGAGGAGGGAGGCAGCCTCTTGCCTGCCCAGCCCCTCTCCACACTGCTGCGCGCACATGCACACGCGCACACACATTCTGTGCCATGGCTGCGGGCGGTGGAGATGGGGGGCAGGGGGGGTGGAGGAAGCAAAATAAAATTAAAAATTAAAGCTTGCCCGGAGTCCCCATCTGCACCGCGTGGGCCAGCAGGGAGGGGCGGGGGTTGCAGCAACTCCCCCTTCGCAGCCACGGGGGCTGGGGCCAGCTGTCTGTCTGTCCAGCCGTCCTACCAGGCCCCTGCCCGCCCTGCAGCCCCGGCCCCTGCAGGCCCTGCTCCCTCCATCAGGTCGATCAGTGATCGATGGGGCCTGGGGGGCGCCAGGGGCAGGGCAAGATCAAAGGGGCCCCAAGAGATGGACACTGGGACGGAAACAGAGACTCGGAGACGGAGATGTGGAGACAGAGACAGAGATGAGGAGACAGAGACAGAGACGCGGAGAGAGGGGTGGGGGAGGAGAGACATGGAGACCCAGAGACATAAAAACAGGTGTGGAGACATGGAGACGTGGGGACCCAGAAACAGGGAGACATGGGGACCCAGAAATGCGGCGCAGTGGACCCGGACAGTAGTGGCCGAAATGCAGGGAAGGGAACGAACAGGAGGGAGCTGGGACCCAGTTCCTGGGGGCCTGCCAGGACAGAGGCAGGGGACAGAGACGGGAGAAGTGGCAGGCAGAGATTGCGAGATGGCAGAGACGTGTGAGAGATGGTGGGGGGAGCGTGGGAGCAGGGCCCGGAGCGCCGATCCCACGGCTCCTCGTTATAACGTGTCCGGAGGAGGCGGCGGGGAGTTGAAAGCGTCGGGAAGAGAAATCAAAACCAACACGGAAATGAGAGGGGCGGGGGGGCGGGGAGGAGGAGGGGAACCCAGAGAGGCAGAGAGCCAGGGAGGTGGGAGAGGTGCGGGAGAGGTGCGCGGAGCTGGGCTGATAGAGGGACGGGAGAGAGATGGGGAGACCGGAGGGAGATGAAGAGAGAGACTGAGGGGGGCGGGCTAGGGGCAGAGAGACAGAGAGATGGAGAGAGTAAGAGAGATGAAGAGGGAAGGAGTAAAAGAGACAGATGGTGGAGAGACAGGGAGCGAGAGAGACTGAGGGATGGAAGAACTGGGGAGACAGAGAGAGACAGGAGAAGGGATGGGGACAGGGAGAGACAGACAGGGATAAAAGATGGGGGTGGGCGTGGGTGACAGAGAAACAGGAAAAGAGACTGAGTGATGGAGGGAGAGAGACGGAGAGAGCTGGAGAGAGACGGAGAGGGCCAGAGAGCTGGGGAGACAGCGGGGTGGGGACAGATGGGGAGAGAGACACTATGGGTTGAGGGGAGACAAGGAAAGAAGAGAGAAAAATGGAAAAAAGATGGTGGGAGGAGACCGAGAAGAGAAAAGAGAGACCGAGTGAGGAGAGAGAGACAGAGGTAAAGAGGGAGAGAGGCAGGGAGGGAGGAAACCAGAGAATGTTGGGGAGATGGGGTGAGAGAGATGGAGATGGAGACAGGTGTGGGAATAAAGTGGCCGTGGGCAGGGGAGACCATGGGGGGCAGCTGAGGTGGTGGAGGGGGCTGGGTGCTGGAGGGAGAGGGTGGGAGAGACTAGACACCCGGCAGTAGGGGGTTGGGGCGAGGGTGTCTGGGGAGACTGGACAAGTCTGAGGGGAAATGGGCTATCTGACAAATCTTGTCTAGTGTCCGAGGGGTGAGGTGGAGTTTGTGGGGGCACAGAGTGTCTGTGGGTTTCTGAAGGGTGTGGGATCTTTGGGGAGCAGTGGGGGGTCAGAGAGGAATGTGTTTAAGAGTATGTAATGGGGTGGGGTATCTGAGGGCGGTGTGTCTAAAGGAAGGAGTCTGAGGAAAGTGCTCTCTCTCAGAGGTGAGGTCTGAAGGTGTGGAGTGGTGAGGGGCTGAGGTATGGAAGGGGAGGGGTGTCCAAGGTGTGGTGTGTCTGGGGTGGGTGTCTGAGAAGACCAGATGTCTGAGGGTGCGGGTGTCTGAGGGCAGTGTCTGGGGTGGTGGGTTATCTGAGGGGGAGGGGCTGTCAGAAAGGGGAAAGGTTCTGAGAGACAGGGATGAAGAGGGGACGCGGCATCTTAGGGGGATGAAGTATCTGAGGAGAGGGGGATGTGAGGGAGTGGGGGTCTGAAAGGGAAGACTTGAGAGGGGAGCCAATCCAAGGGGGAAGGGGTGTCTGAGGGGGAGGCAGATCTGAGGGGAAGGGGTGTCTGAGGGGGCTGTCTGAGGGGGAGGCAGATCTGAGGGGAAGGGGTGTCTGAGGGAGGCTGTCTAAGGGGGAGGCAGATTTAAGGGGAAAGAATGTCTGAGGGGGCTAAGGGAGGAGGCAGATCTAAAGGGGAAAGGGTATCTGAGGGGCGCTAAGGGGGAGGTAGATCTAAGGGGAAGGGTGTCTGAGGGCGACTGTCTGAGAGAGGGGGCAGATCTAAGGGGAAAGGGTGTCTGAGGGGGCTGCCTGGAGGGAGGCAAATCTAAGGAGGCAGGGGTGTCTAAGGGGGGGCTACCTGGGGGGAGGCAGATCTAAGAGGAAGGGGGGTCTGAGGGGTGAGCAGTAGGCTTAGGAGGGGCGTCTGTGGGAGCACTCATGCAGGGCGCTGGGGGCTGCTCGGTGGGGTGGGGGAGAAGGGCAGGGGCCCGGCGTGGGGCGGGCGCCTGGTTCTGGCCCGCTCAGGGCCCACAGATGTGAGCAGGGGGCTGCGCAGGAGCTGGATGAGCCAGCCTGGGGGTCAGCTGGGCGGGCCTGCGGTGGGGGCGAGGTTCGGAGCGAGATAAATCGCGGGCAGCCAGAGAGAGAGAGACAGAGGGAGACCCAGAGACGCAGAGACAGACCGAGAGGTCAGGCACGAGCCGAGGGACGGAGAGACGGCGCAGAGACGGTGCGGGGTGGGCAGGCAGCGAGACCCAGGGAGCGTGAGTGAGTGAGTGAGTGGCGAGGAGCAAGGCAGGAGGCTGGGAGCCCCGGTTAGTGATAGAGGAGGCACAGAGTAAGGGGGAGGCTGCGGGAGGAGAGGCTGGGAGGGAAGATTGGGGGCACAGGGCTGGGAGCGGGATGGGAAAGATGGGGACCAGCAGGGCAGAGGGGTCTGCGGGAGGAGGTGGGATGTGGGGGGAGATGGCAGTGGGCATCAGGCTGGGCGGGTCCTGGGCGGATTGGGGAGCCCCTTGGGCAGCGCCCAACCCCCTGACCCCTGTCTGTCTCTCCCGCCTGCCCCATCCTGTCCCCGTGTGTCTGTCCCGGCCTCTCTGCAGGGCTGGCTCCACCATGGACTGTAGCTGCGTCTCCGACCTTCTCTTCGCCCCACCCGCCCTGCCGGCTCTCTGGACCCCCGGTAACTGGCCTGACCTCCCACCCACCCCTCTGGCCTCCCCAGCAAACTGGTCCCTCCTCTGCAGCTCTCACTCTCTTCCCCTTGCCTCCCCGGCTCTGCCAGAGTCCCCCCCAAATACAACCCCTTAGTGAAAAACTTGGCTAAAACTTCACAGTCAGATGTCCCTGCCACCTGCCTGCTGGGACAGAGGGTCTTTTGGGGGGTGGGTGAGATATTGAGGTTGGAGAGGGACAAGGATCCGGGGCCTGAGGTCCAGAGGTCTCTACTGTATACATCTCAGCCTGCTCCCACCCAGGACCTGCAGGCAGAGAGAAGCAGGGAGACGAGACAGACAGGCACTAATGGAGCAGGGATGGACCCCGAGGGGGCACTAGGTGAGGCGCTGGTGGACAGATGGACAGATGGGACTACCCAGGCAGGGGGACATGGAGACACCACCCAGCCAGCCAGAGCCCTGGGAGAGAGGACGGCTTGGTTGGAAGTGGACACTCAGAGCTGGGGATGTGGACAATAAGACTGGCTTGGATGTGCATTTAAGTCCAAGTCACAAGCCCCGTACATGGGCAGTGTGTGTGTGTGCGTGTGTGTGCGTGTGTGGACTGAGACTCTGTGCCTGGTTATTTGGGGTCTTGGAGTGTGTCTGTGTGTCACACTTCAGTGTTTCTGGAAGAAGGGGGTCACACTGGGAGAGTGTGTGTCTGCACAGCATCTGTCTTGCTGTGAGCTGGTGTGCCTGCTTGTACATGCACAGCGGAGGCTACCTGAATGTCTCTGGGCTGGGTGTGTCTACATTTTAGGAGTGGGGGGGTGTCTGTCAGCTCACCGAGTGTGTACCTGCCTCAGTGGGGTGAAGAGCCTTCGCCTGTCCCTTATGGGTCTGTTGTGTGGTGAGGCATTCCGAATGGATGTCTTGGTGCATTCTGGGCTGTGTGGGTGGGTGCCCCCTGGGCCCCTGTGTTGGGGGCTGTGTCTGTATTGGTGCGTGTGTGTGGGTTCTCACAACTGTGTGTCACTGAGTGTGACTGAGTATTGGGGGCTGTCTGTCACAACGTGTGTGTCTGCTGCTGAGGTTGTGGGTCCTCTCTCTAGTTGTGTGTTTCAGCAGGTACAACACATTTGAGGACATGCATTTGAGGACAGGTGGTGTTTCTGGGTTGGGTTGTGTGTCTGCATGTGTGTGCCCAGTTGCACATTGTCATCTTTGGGGTCCTGTGGATGTGTCTGTGATACAGTTGCTTCCCCACTAGGACATGTTCTGGGTGTGGAATGGGCCAGAGCCCACGTGTTGATGGAGCCCTGTCATCCGAGGTACAACTGAGTTAAGAGAAAAAATCTCCCTTCAGGGAGGAAACTGCCTGGCCTTCTCCAACCTAGGCAGGCAGGCATTAGCACTGCCTTTTATACACCAAGCAGCCTGGACACATCTTGCTTCTCCTTGCTTCCCACTCCTGAAATTCTAATAAGTCAGAGAGGGCAAGGAACTGCTCTGGGACCACACAGCAAGTGGATAGGGAGACCTGATCTCCTAGCTCAGCATCCTCCTCCTCCCCAACCTCCTTCCCTTTCTTGCAGGCTCTTTATAGGCTAATTCTGCCTTCTGTTTTCAAGCCTGGGTCTGGGGTCTCTGAGGTGGGGGAAGGGAACAGAGGATGTGGCACAGGAGTGAGCACAGAAACGGGACCCTGGGTCCAGGGCCTTCTGGATGGGAGGTGAGATTTAGGGGTGGGCAAGACCCCCCCCCCCCATTTCCACCCAGCTTCTGGGCATATTCGGACAATGGAGTGCAGGACACCCATGAGTGTGCAACGCGTAATGCTGAGTGAGCTGTGGGTGTTACAGAGTGTGGGTGCCTGCATGGGGTTTGGGAGGCTGTCCTACTGTCATGGTGTCACCCTGTGTGTGCCTTTCTTGGTTGCTTGTGTGTCTTGACAGGTTGACACGTGTGTCTTGATGCTGCACTCACTGTCTCCACCACACTGTGTGTCATTTGGGCCTTTGGGGTGCTGTGTATCTCTTGTCATGGTTGTGTTTTTAGTGGGTCCCAGTTCTGAGGGGCCTGAGATGTGTAATTGTGAGTGTCGGGATGGGTGTGCGATGCTGGGTGTCTGCCGTGTCCACTTTGGTGGCACATTGTGCATGGTGTGTTGTGTTCCAGCAGGAGTGTGGCACTCTGGTGCATCTGTGTCCCCCGGTGTAGCTGGGTGTCCCTCAAGGGTCAGTGGACATCTGTGTGACGTGTGCTGTGGGCATCTGCAGACACACACTGCTCTCAGACCGACACAGCATGGATGCAGGGAGGGGACATGGGGACGTGAAAGGCATGTACACGGAAAGGGCCAGAGACAGGTGCACACAGGCCGTCTCGTCTGGATGTGCCAGGCTGGGTCATCTGGGGGCTTTGGGGAGAGATGGAGCAGGGGGCCAGGGACAGGGAGGAGGGGAGACAGCAAGAGACAGGCATTTCAGAGTGCAGGAGAGACCAGAGACCTCCCGGGCAGGGGACCTCCCCAGGATTGGGGCACAGTGGGGACAAGGGCTAACCCCTGGGGTTGGGGTGCAGTGGGAAGAGGGCTAATGCTGTGGAGGGGGTGTCCTTCCCTGCAAGCTGCCCCCTCCCACAGTCAAGAATGCAGGAGACTGGTCCCTCCCACACTCCACCCCAGGACACTGAACCTGGGAGAGTTGTGCCAAGGTAGGGGATCAGGCTGGAAGTGCCAATCCAGGGGCCCCGATGACTGAGTTCTCTCTCACTATTTGGACAATTTGGGGACTAGACACCAAGTGGGGTACAGAGTGGGAACTGGGTCCCTAAAGATGCCTGAGGCTGGGTGGCTGCTCATCAGAGACTGGGCGTTGGGGGAGGGCTGGACGCCTCCTGGTTCCCAAGTCCAAGCAGGACCCAGAGCCCTGGACTTGGCGTCCTGACCTGCGGCCACTCCCCTGCTTCTGTCCCCAGGGTTTGCCTTCCCAGATTGGGCCTACAAGCCGGAGTCGTCCCCTGGCTCGAGGCAGATCCAGCTGTGGCACTTTATCCTGGAGCTGCTGCAGAAGGAGGAGTACCAGGGTGTCATCGCCTGGCAGGGGGACTACGGGGAATTCGTCATCAAGGACCCCGACGAGGTGGCTCGGCTCTGGGGCATCCGAAAATGCAAGCCCCACATGAATTATGACAAGCTGAGCCGGGCCCTGCGGTGAGGAGGGGCTGGGGGCCTGGACTCCCACTTTGCCCCTTCTCCCCTCACTGTCCCTCTGGACCCTACTCCCAGGGACTTCCCCTCAACTCCCTGGGGCAGAATGCCAGTGGAACCCACCACACGGGGCGCACAGGGCCGTGGTCCTCTAATTCCTTCCTTGAGAGTAAAAGGAAGGCAAGGAGGAATGAGGGGAGCCCCGGGCGTTGGAGCCACACAGGCCGGGATCCCAGCCCCGGCCTCACCCCTTCCTTACCCTGGGACCTTGGTCAAGGGTCTTCTGTGAGCCTCAGTCTCCTCAGATTGCTGTGTTCTGTGCACTGTGCCCGGCACTGTGTTGGGGCCTCCCCAGCATCGCCCCCCATTCTCCCTCTCCCCATAGCTACTACTACAACAAGCGGATTCTCCACAAGACCAAAGGGAAGAGGTTCACCTACAAGTTCAACTTCAGCAAAGTCGTGCTTGTCAATTACCCACTGTTGGACGTGGCGGCGGCCACCACGGGCTCCCCACTCTTGCTGACACCCGGTCCCTTTGGGGGAGGCCCTGGGCCAGATGCTCCACCCCTCACCCCTGAGGTGAGTTAGTTAGGACATGAGGGTCCCAGAACTGGGGCGTTTGGTGGCCCCCCAGCCATGAACCCCCTGGGGAGGGCGCAGCCAGTCTAAGCGGCACCGCCTCCCTCACCTCCCTCTCCAGACCCTGCAGACGCTGTTCTCTGCCCCACGCCTGGGAGAGCAGGGGGCCCGGGCACCCCTGTTCACCCCCGAGACAGACAAGCTGCGTCTGGACAGCCCGTTCCCGTTCCTGGGCTCCGGTAAGGGCCTGGGGGTCCAGGGGTGGCGCCGGGGGGATGCTGCAGGTGTTTGAGGGAAGCGATGAGCAAAGACAGGGAGGACAGACAGGATGAAGGAAGGAGGCTGCTCGTGTCTGTGTGTATATGTGTGTGTGTGTATGTGTATGTGTTTAAAAGCCAGAGAAGGCACAGAGGAGGGAACTGGAGAGGGGGACGGCCTGGGATAAGGGCTCTCAGGGGCACTAAAGGAAAGGGGAGAAGAGTAGGGGAGGTGGAGGAGATAGGGGGAGCCACATGAGGGTGCGGAGATGTAGTGGGGGGAGAATGGGATGGAACTTGGCAGGGAGGTGGCACCGTTTACTAATGCCCAGGCAGGCCCCCCATGGTAGAAGTGTGGTCCAGCCTGACCCACCCCCTGTGCCCCCCAGGTGCCACTGGCTACTCCAAGCCCCCTGGCCTGCTGGGTCCTTATGGCCGCGCCTTCCCAGAGTACCCCTGGAACTTTAACCCATACCTCACTGGCCCCTTCCCCAAGTTGCCCCCTTCTCTCTACCCCCCGCACTTCTACCCTAACCCTCTGGCCAGTTCCCTGGGCCACCTGCCCTCAGCAGGGGCAGGGGGAGGCCCCACAGCCCAGCCCCTACTGGCTGCAACAGGGGAGGGCCTAGGCCACGAGCGTCCCTCAGGCCTGACAGCAGCCCCCCGCCTGGCACTGCCGGGGGCTGGGGGTCCAGAGGCCACACTGGGCGGGAAGGAGGACAGCGACTCGGAGCTGGAGATTACCGACGTCAGTGGCTGCAGCTCTGACAGTGAGGGCGATGAGGGCCCCCCTGTGCCCCCCAAAGCCAAGGCGGGCAAAGGGGGGGTCGGCAGCTGAGCTGGCATGGGGTGATGGATTCTGCCGAGGCAGGGACCAGGGCAGCCGACTGTGCAGCATCTTCTGTCTTCTGGTCTGCCCTCGATGTCCCGCCCAAGGCCCAGGACCAGCCCTCAGCCCCTCCCAGGGCCGGGGCACATCACTGCCCCAGTCTCCTTCCCCAACCCCAGAATGAGGGTCTCACCTCCCTCTCCAGAGGGGGAGAGGGAATGTGATGGCCTCCAGCCTCCTCCCCAGGTTCCAGTTTGAGGGGGGTCCCTGCCTGGCCCCACTCCCGAAGTGCAATACGGCGCCCAGCCTCCCCTGCCCACACACCCCCTGTGCTGTAACCTGCGTGTTTGTGTGGCCGTGACCCCCCCCTGTGCCGGCTCCAGTCCTGATCCCCCATCACACAGGCCCCCTGGGGACAGGGAGCTCAGAGCAATAACCCCGCCCCCAGCCCCCACCCAGGAGGGCCCCCCCCACAAGCTCCCCACGACCCCCAACAGCCACTTCCAGAGAGTTTACTACAAAAATAAAAGAATGGAAAGGAGCGTGAGATGTGGGGCACCCAGCGTTGTGAGTGATCATGGGGCTTGGGGGTGGGAACTGGGGGTGTGTTGGGGGGGGTGCCCGGGGAGTAACTGCTAAAACACAAGAATGAACAAATGAACAACTGAAGAAAGGCAAGAGGCAAAGAGGCAACGTGGTGGGACAGACGCAGGAAGGCAATGCCAGACAGTAACGGAGGGTTCCAGACGCCACTCCAGGGCCCCCGCCCCACCCTCACAAACACAGACCTCTCCTTAGATAATATATATTAAAAAATAAACCTCCAATTCAGGGTATAAAAACAGAGCAAAGGCACTTGGGGGTGGGGGGTGGCCCCCCAGGCAATACTGAGATGGCCCGGGAAACTGGGGTCACCGTGGTGCTCCCTCGGAATGAAGCCCTGAGTCTCCCAAGCAGAAGGCAGGAGAGAAGGCCAAGGCCCATGGGAGGTTGGCGGGACAGTGATCCCAGCTGGGCCCGCCCAGGCGTGGCCCCGGCAGCCTGGCACCTTCTCCTCAGGCCCTTGGGGTTGGAGATGCTGCAGCAGCTGTACGGTTGGGGGGTGGCCCTCACGTCCTCTCCTTCTTGCAAAAGGCCTGGCGGGATGTAGGAGAAGAAGGGAGACAAGGAGAGAGAGACGGGGAGAGGGAGTTGGAGATGGAGAGAAACAAAAAGAGGGGAGAAGAGAAAAAAGAATAAAAACAGGGGAGAGAAGGGGAGAGAAAGGGAGGGTGGGAGAGAGAGAGACAGCTCACCAGAGCCAGGGAAACAGGAACTGACGGAGAGATGGAGAGACAGGAAGTGGAGTTGGGGAGATTCAGAAAGACAACTATGGAGGGAGAGAAACGGATGGGGCTGTGCAGAGCGGTGCCCATTCTGGTTCTTCCTCCCTGGGCAGCACTCGGACCCCCTGGTCCCTCACTCACCTGCCTGGGGCAGGAGCCTCAGGTACAGCCAGGCTGGGGGATGGTGTTCTCCCCAAGCTGAGACAGAAGGACTCGCAGGCGACAAAATTCCTCCTCCACCTCCTGGTTGGGGGGTCATCAATGAGAGGGGTCCCTCCATTGAGTTAGCCCCTTCCTTCCCCACCCCCAGGCCACCACCTCCAGCTGTTTAATGGTCTCCTCCAGGCTGAGTAGCTCCTCCCGAATTTCCTGGGTCTGTGCCGGGCTCAGGGGGCCACCCCCTGGGACCCCCTCTCCTTCACGGGGAGGCCCCGCCCCGCTGTCTTCCTCCACGGGAAACAGGAGTTGCTTCAGGGACAGCACTGGCCAGGGGCAAGGGGAGAGAGTCAGAGGTGGAGCTGGGGCTGGGATGGGGAATCCAGAGGGGGACAGGTGAGGGGTGAGGGCTGGGAAAGAGGCCAGGGGCCTGCGGGCAGGAGGGGAGGGTGGACGCTGGGCAAGGCTGAGCTTTGGGTTAGCCAGGCCTGCAGATGGGTCTGGGGGATTCAAAAAGTGGTGCAGAGATGAGGCTGGGGCTAGGGTTGGGGAGAGGTGAGAGGGCACCAGGGATAGAGATGGGTCCAGGGAGAGGCTGAACTGAAGGTCAAGGAAGGGACGGAGGCTGCAGAAGGAAGAGGGACTTGGGGTACCAAGGACGGTGGTGCGGCCAGGGTGGTGGGCACGGTGCATTTGTTTCTGGCAGTGGGGCGTGAGGCAAGTTGGAAAGCACCATTTGGGCAGGTGGCGGCCCTGGAGGGGACAGGGCTGGGTTACCTTTCCCAAGGGCCTTGGCAGCGAGCTGGCCCTCAGGGCCGAGTCTGCAGAAGGGCAGGAGGGCGCTGGGGATTCTCTCGATCCGGCCTGGGCGGAGGAGCAGGGAGGGTACTCAGATCCTGCTAGGCTTCCTGTGGACACTCCCACCCCCACTCGGCGCCCCTCAGGCTCACCATCAGCTGGGGGCATCTCACGGCCACAGCTGCCATTTTCAGAGCTGCTGAGCAGGGGTTCACGGGTGCTGGGGGGAGGAAGAGCTAGGTGACATCACGGCCTTGGCCCCGGGGGGCAGCAGGGGCCAGGAGACAGAGAGCTGGGGAGGCCCGGAGACAGAGAGAGAGGTTGAGGCTGGGAGACAGGGAGCCAGAGGCCTGGAGAGGAGCCAGACAGGCAGTGGTGTTGTGACACATGCACACATATGCACACGCATGCACTACACACACGTGCGCGTGCACACACACACGGAGACAGGGCTGGACTTCGGGTTCTGGGGATATACAAGGAAGCTGCCCCCGGCCCCCCGGCCCTCCAGTTCCCTCCCTGGCCCCTCACCTGCTTGGGCTGGGCCGGTGTTTGTGGCGGGAAGCAGGGGCAGGCACCTTCAGGGATCCGGCGGTCTCGGTGATGAGGGCACACCAGCTGGGGAGACAGGCCAGCCCCTGGGCAGTCAGAGCCCCCAGAGTCTGTGCCACAGCCTCCCACCTCCCCCAGTTCCCGGGGACTCAGGGGCCTGGGCTTCCTTCTCCGCCCGCGTTCCAAACCCAGAATCCCTCACTTCTTCCGCTCCGACACTGTCTGCGCCACCAGCTCGTATATCTGAGCCTCCTGATCCCAGGTAAAGATGACATAGAAGGCTTTGTGATCTGCAGTGGGAGGGAGAGGTGGGGCTCAGAGCCAGGGTCACCCAATGTGCACCCTCTGTGAGCACCAGCTGGAGGCTGCGAAGCCCTCAGTGATGCTGGTGCCCTCAGGGCCCCCACAACTCAATTTGCCCCTCCTGTGCCCTCCTTCCAGGCCCTCCCTCTCTCACGCCACAAGTCTCCCACCGGCTCTACCTACAGAACCCCTCGAGCCACTCCCACCACCGTGGTCCTGGTGCAGTTTCTTGGCAGCACATTTGCAAATCCCTCCTCACTGGGCTCCCAGCTGCTACCCCTGCTCCCCTACAATCCCCAAGTGGCAGCCAGGGTGTCTTCAAAATACTGATCAGAGCTGGCTCCTCTGTGCAAAAACCTGGGGCAGTTTCCCATCTCACGTAATAAAGCTGACAACCCGGCCTGGCCCCTGGTCCTGCCCAGCTCTCAGGCCTCTCTCTCATGGCCTCGGCCTCAGGCCTGCCAAGCCTTCCCGCTTCTCAACCTCTGCAGCGGCCTCCCTTTTGCCAGAACGCGCATTCCCAGCTCTCAGAGGGTCCTGCTCCCCACTCCTCAGGCAGCTCTGCCCGGGGCCCCCCGGGGCCAGGCCTCACCGGTGGCCACCTCCCGGGTCATGGCGGAGGTGAGCCGCAGCACCGGCCGCAGCATGGTCTTGCCGTCAGGTGTGGGTGTCAGTGTCCGGCTGTGCGACTTGAGTAGCAGCCGCTCGTCCTGGCGCTGGAGCAGCAGCAGCAGGTCGTCCAGCAGCAGCACGTGGACCTCTGCGGGGGGCGAGGCCCGTGCTCAGCACTCCCCACCTGAGGCCCGCCCCCTTCAGCCCCCGCTCGCTGCCCTGGCGCTCACCCACAGCCTTGTCCTTTGTCACCCGCCACGTCAGCGGGCCCTCGTGAACCAACTTCTTTTTGGTGATGTCCAGGTTCTGCAGGCAGGAAGGAGTGACGGTCGGCGCAGGCAAGGGCGGGGCAGGGGAGGGTGGGGGTGACTGTGAGGCCAGGTACTGCAGTCAGGGTCAGGATGGGTACCCCAGCTGGGAATGGGGAGGGGGTCAGAGCTGAGGGGACACTCTCCCTCCCTGGGCACATTCTCAGAGAATCCCCTGAGAAAGCAGGGCCAGAGCAAGAGAAGAGAAGAGAAGGGGGACCACCTTGAACTCGCTCAGCATGGGGTCGCTGCTCTGCCGCAGGTGGGACAAGTCCAGGCGCCGCTGATAATCTTTGAGCCGCTGGAACAGGAAGGGAGTGTCAGGCGACAAGCCAAGGGCTGAGGTTGACCCACAGTGATACTGTGGGGGACAAGCCGAGGGCTGGGCCTGACTTCCAGTGACCCTGAGGGGGAAGAGCTGAGGGCCAGGCCAATCCTTGGACAGGCAATGACCCTGAGGCGGACAGCCCAGGGCCGGGCTGACCCTTGCACACACATGCCCCACTGCCCTAGGCCTCAGGGCACACCCAGGCTCACCAGCAGGTCCTCCATGTCACGCACGGCTTGGTTGACATGGTGCAGAATTTCCCGGCAGCACTCAGCCGCCAGCTCCACTTTCTCCCGTTCCGCAGACTGTTCTGTGGGCGAGGCGGAGACCAGCCCCAGTGAACCCCAACCTTGGAAGCTCCTGGTCCTGCGGCCAAGGTTAGAGACAGGAGAGCCGGGGCCCAGCAGGGTGATCCGGGCCCGGCAGTACCTGTGTTCTGCCCGATGCTCTGCAGGAGCAGGGGGTACTTGGTCAGACGCTGCATCTCTGTGGGGATCATGTCCTTCAGCTGCAGGCGGCGGCACCGTGGCCGGCTCTCTGCCTCCTGAGGGGACAGCGGTGCTGAGGTGGCCCATGCTTGGGCTTGCCTTGGGGACCGGGACACCAGTCCCCTCCTCCCGGGGACTCCGGGGCCCACACCCGCACTCACCTGCACAAAGGCACAGAAGCGAGGCTCCTTGCGCTGTTTAGCTTTGAGCTGCTCTAAGGCAAACGACTGGCGGCTGCAGAAGCGGGAGGAGATTTTCTGGAACCATTTGCCCTCAGCACCATCAAACTACAGCAAGATTCAGGCCAGGGAAGTGTCTCAGGTGGGATTGGGAAGAGCGGGGCCTTGGGGATGGCAGCCTAGACAGGAGGACAGGGCTAGGGGCCTGGACCCCGGGTCTTGAGGGGGGAAAGGCCTGAGACCTGGCCTCCTGGGGCCTGGATTCCAGGTCCCTGGCTGGGAGGAGGGGATAGGGGCTGGGCTGGGCGCCCTCACCCGGGCCAGCAGCACATCTCCGATCTCCTCAATGAGGTAGCCACTGTCCTGCCTCCGCTTCATCAGGTGGTCAAGGAACAGGGCTGCAGGAGCAGAGAGGAAAGGGAGAGCTCTGTCAGGGCCGAGAAGACTGTACATAGAGCTACTCAGGAGCTGGTGGGGTTTGGGCTGAGTCTGATCCAGTGGGCCTGCCCCCTGCCATGCACTTGTTGATGTTCCCCCTAGAATGTGAGCTCTGGGGGTCCGGGGCGGGGTTGTCCCCAGTGCTAGAACAGAGGCTGCCCACGCTAGGCTCCAGGTCTAGCTGCCAAAGCCGCGAAGGAGGGAGCTGGCGGTGGGGTGTGCAGTGGGGCCGCGGCCCGGTACTCACAATGCACCTCGATGAGCTCGTCCAGGCTGGGGAAGATGTTCTGTAGCTCCTCCTGGGAGAAGAAGCCCCCTCCCGCCATGGGCTGGTAGAAGAGGTCGTGCAGCACCCGGAGCATGCGCACGTGGGCTGCCTCCGTCACCAGCAGCTCTGCAGGGTCACCAAGCAGGAAGCATGGTTGGGGAGGATGCAAACTAGTGGGGGGCGGGGGTGGGGGGCGTCTGAGGCAGGCTGAGGGAATGAGAAGGAGGGGACAGGATGGGGACAACTCTCTCTGGGTGGAGTTATTTGCCCCTGAAATAGCCATTGAGGATTCCCTGACGCACTGCTTTTCCCTTTTGGCCGTGGCAGACAGCCAGGGTGACCAATGGTCCCAGCTTGCCTGGCACCAGCACTGGTGGGTTTCCCAGGACATGAGATTTTCAGTGCTAAAACTGGGCAAGTCCCAGGTGAGTTGGTCGCACCACCACCAGCAGGCCTGCAGTTGTGTTTATGTCTAACCTTCCAGGAAGTTTCTCAGCCTTGGTTTCTGGCAGAATGATTATTCCCTCTACACACAAGTTGATAGCCTCAGATCCAGAGGTCCCCAGAGGGTGCATGCCTGAGTTCCAGGGTCCCCAGAAGTCCCTGGAGACTAAATGCATGATTCTGTGTGTTATATGTATTTTTCTGGTCAGAGAAATTGCTATGCTGTCCGATGTGGTAGCCACTAGTCATTTGAAGAGCCACTAGCTCTTCAAGTTTTAATTAGTTAAAATGAAATGAAATACAAAATTCAGTTCTCAGTTGTACTCGGCACATTTCAAGCACTCAACAGCTATTAACTGGCTGGTGGTTACCATGTTGGAGAATGCAGATATTGCACATTTCCATCATTCCAGAAAGTTCTGTCCAATAGCACTGCTTATGTTTTGATCTTATCCTTAAAAGGACCTGTGACCCAAAAAGTATTCATCTACTGCCCAAAAAATTCTGAATGAGTACCCTCCTTGCTATTAAGTAATCTGTAAATAAACTTCCAAACAAGCTTCCAGAAAAGTGTTCTACTTTTGCCAAACATTCTCTACACACAATTTGAAATAACAGAAAGGAATCAACATGGGAATGATACTCCCATCGTCTCTCTGCCCAAAAGCAAGCACTGCTAATAGATTATCTTCCCAAATGTTTCCCTGGGGAATCCATCTTTCCCTGGAGCAGTTAAGAGCAAGGTAACAGCAGCGTTGCATTCAAACGCTCTTACTTTGTGCCCAACCCTTCACGCTAATCATCTCATCTTCATGACATCTTTTGAGGTGGGAACTATTACTGCCCACGTTTCACAAATAAAGAAACAAAGGCTATGCTGGAAATACAATTGTATATATTGTTTCCGGTTCTTAACATCAGCACTGTCCTGTACTACTAAAAATTCTCTGGAAATATCACTTTGCCACCACAAGCCCGTTTCATTGAGGGGCTGTTCTACAATTTAGTAACAAAGGGCCCTCTGTCGGACACAGGCTGTCTTCAAGTTCTGTCTGTTGTAAGTGACACCCAGACGGACATCTCCCTGCATCTGCCTCTCTCTCTGCCACAGTGGATTGGGTCCTACGTCACAGTGGGTTGGAGGGGGTGGCACTCACCGCTGATGACCTCTTGCCGCTTCACCTGGCTCTTGGGCAGGCTGTGCAGGGTGTCTGGGGGGACGAGCTCCCGCCAGCCGGGGGGCTCCTCGGGTTCCAGCTCTAGTCCCGACCGCCCTGGCTCCCCCTCATCTCCAGGCTCGGGGCTGTGGGACAGAGGCCTTGTTAGGACCCCAGCTTGGGGTGTCCCAGAGAGGAGCCTTCAACTCCTTAGTGTCCAACCCCCTCTGTGGCCTCAGCATTTGATGCTCCCCAGGTGACCCATGCTGCAAACCACCCCAAATTTCTAGAAAGAAGCGTCCCCCCCGCCCAGTGACAACAGTCGGCCCTCAGCATCCGATACCCAGTTCTCTTTGACTCTGGCAACAACTCCCACCCTGCTGCCATCCTCCCTGACTCTCCAGGCTGCCTCAGCAGATAGGGGGGAGGAGTGACGTACGTGGCTCGTCGGGCAGGGCCAAGCACGGCCGTGGCAGAGCTGGGGTCCATGTCCACGTCACTCCGGGAGCGGCCCCCACCCCGGCCCTTAGCCCCGAGGCTGCCCCGGGAAGGCCGGCGGCGGTCACTCACCCGCAGGCTCTCCGAGCGCCCCAGACGCCCCGATAGCCTGGACCCCGAGGCCAAGAACAGAGTCAGGCAGAGACCAGGACAGAGATAGACAGAGACCAAGACAGAGACAGAGACAGGGAGAGACCCGGACAGAGACAGACAGGGAGAGACCAGGACAGAGACAGAGACAGGGAGAGACCAGGACAGGGAGAGATGGGAAGAGACCAGGACAGGGAGAGACAGGGACCAGGACAGGGATACGGGAGACCAGGACAGGGATCAAACATGCAACAGAAGAGAGAGTCAGAAGGAGCAGTGGGATTTAGGGGTGTTGGGGCAGTGGGGGTGGTCAGGAGGGATACTGAAATTTGGTGGGGGAGGGGAGGGGAACCCAGTTTGAGCACAGGACTGACCCCTCCCTTCCCTGAGGCAGGGGGATGGGGCAGAGCTGGGAGTTGAGGTGGGGAAGAGGGATTCAATACTTAGCTCTTCAGCTGGGAGGGTGATGTCCCCACCCACCCCTCGCAGGGGTGAAGGGGAGGGAGTGGCCCATGGGGAGAGGGGAGGGGCTGGGAGAAATGGGGGAGGGGCTAGCCCTCCCCCGACCCAGGGCCCAGGCACCCACCTCTTCCACCTTCTGGGGAGAGAGGGGCACAGGGTCAGAGGTGAACCCAGATGGAACCCAAGTCACCTCCCCACACCCGCCAAAGTGCCCCCAAAGCAGCGGCACAAGGACAGGCAGGGGGCAGAGCCTGCCCCCCAACTGTGAGGGGGACAGGGCCCCCAGGCAGGGAGCACAGAGGGTGGGGGATTGAGGGCAGGGGCACCAAGAGGCAGGAGCAAGGCAGCCGGGCTGGAGGCTTAAAAGAGAAGGGAGAACAGTTGCAAAAGTGAAGGGATGCAGGGAGAGGGGCTGGGAGGAGCTGGGGCTGAAGACAGAGGAAGAGGAAGGAGGAGGAGGAGAAGGGGAGGAAGAAGGAGTGAAAGGGGAGGAAATGAGAAAAGAAGAAGTAAAAGAAGGAAAAAGAAGGGAGAGAAGAGGGAGGAGCAGGGCAGAGTGGAGATGGCTCGGAGGCAGGCAAGTGCAAATGGCAGCGCAACCCCCAACACCCCCCACCTCTCACCCCGCCCCAGGAAGCTCGTTCCTGTGCCCAGACCCCGCTGCTGCCCCCCGGCCCTGGGCACCTCTCTGTATCAGCACCCTCCTCGGTGCTCTCGGCGGGCGCTGGGAGCTCCAGGCTTGCTGGGCCCTGTGGGGGTGGGTCCCCCAGCTCCAGTGGGCCATCAACACCTGTTGGGGTGGCAGAGGAGAGCAAGGCTGGCTGGAAGGCCCCTGTGGTGGCGAGACCCACACTCTGGGGGCCTCAGTTTCCCCCGCCATGGAATGCGGGGGGGGGGGCTAAAGCTGTCCCATGCCTGGCAGGCACCAAGTAGCTGCTCTGTCGTTAAGTGGGGGTGATGGACAGATGGAAAGACCACTGAGAACATGGCAGCTGGGACCAGGTGGGTGAAGATGCCACAGAACTAGGGGAGGAGACTGGATGCTCTGCTTGACACCTCCACATCCATCCATTCTCTAGACCCTCAATGGTGACGTGCAGGAAGAGGATATACCCCATTTAGAGAAGAGGAGACAGGCTCAGAGAGGGGAGTGACTTCCAAGATGAAACACAAGTAAGGCACAGAGCCAGGCTTTGAACCCAGGCCTGGTCAAGTAGTTGTCTGAGATCCAAGGGGCTGAGGGCCACAAGGACTGTGAGAAGTGAAGTTAGCCGGGCTGGTGGGCTCATTATCTAAGGGACTCGGAGAGGGTTCTGGGAAATGAAGTCATAGGGGCTCATGGGAAATGTAGTTTAAGGAGGTGAGACACAGGTCACCAGGACAGAGGTCAGAGCCTGGGGGGAAAGCTGAGGAAAGGGTAAACTGAGGGAAGGGGGTGGTTATTAATAACACTGGTGATCAGGAGCAGGGAGGAGCAGATTTGGAGAACCTAGGGGGCAGTTTCGCTGGCCCCAAGTTGATATCTGAGGGGCTGGCAGCACCACTGCCCTGGGCCCAGGTCTTCATAGAATCCTGGTCCAGGAAACTCTCACCTGGTTCCCGGTCGGGGCTGTCCCCAGACAGAGGGTGCAGAGAAACTCCGGGGGTGTCCTGCCCAGGAGCCCCGACATTCCGGTCCCGGGAGGGCACCCCCAGGCCTCCCTTCCGTTCTGTAAGGCCTGGCTTCTCAGCTGGGGAGACAGCGAGAAAGAAAGCGGGAAGTGAGACTCCAGGGACTCTAATTCACAACGGCCTGGGGGATCCAAACACTGTGCTCCAGCCCCATCCCGCTATCCCCCCATCATGCAGGAGACACCCCCCCACCTCCCTCAGACCCAGGAGGGCCCCCTCCCTCCCCTCTCAGGTTCCCAGGATGGAAGCTCTGGCTTCAAGATCATTACCATCAGTCTCGACTTTAAGGTGTCGAAAATCCGGGGCTGAAATGAGAGACGGGACTGTGAGGTGGGGCTGGCGGGGGACGACATGGGGAAGCTGGGGTGCGGCTGAGGCTGGGCACCTCACCCTGTGGCTCTCCCCGGTTCCAGCGTGCGGCATCTAGCAAGCTGCTCAGTCCTTTCTTGGTCTTGGTCGGCTCGTCTGACCGCCGGGTCCCCATCACCTGCGGGAGGTGGGGGAGAGGACAAGGGGCTGGGCATTTCTGAGATGGCAACAAAGTGAAATCGGACCCCAGGGGTGCAGAGTCACCAGGCTCCCCAGGGGGTCTCTGGGGAAGAAAGGGCCAGGTTTGGACACTCAGGGAAGCACCTTTTTTCGGAAGAAATTCCTCCCTGACTTCTTGTCCCCGCTCTTGGTCCGCACTCCAAGGTGGCGCATGTACAGGCCGATGGCGTTGACCACAGCGGCACTGTGGGGAGGGGATGGTGAGGGCCCCAACACGCACAGACGCGTACACTCCCATGGATGCACACACTGCTGCCCTCACAGCTTTCCCCTCCGTGCTCGCTTCCCACCCCAACCCCAGAACCACTTCCTGCTGAGTGTCTGAGGAAAGGAGAGAGGGTTCCAGAGGACTGGGCCGGGGATGTTGCTCAAAGCTCAGGCCCCCAAGCCCCTAGGCCCCCAGCCCCTCCTCCCTTGGGCCCAGGAGACTAAACCCCTCTCCCCCTGGCCTCTCTGTTTCCATCACCTCTTTTCTTCATCGGTAGAGATGGTGTGTCTGTAAAGAGAAGGAAGAAGCTTGTGACAAATTTGCTAAGCCTGGGGTCCCTGTCCACCCAGCACAAATATCCATGTTGCTGTTCCCTTCAAAGCTGGGACAGGGAGAGAGAAGAGGCAGAGAGGGGGTAGTGGAAGCAATGGGGAATGAGGATCACAGGAGGGAGCAGACCCTCTCAGCAGGGCAGACGGGGCCCAAGCGCCAGGCTTGAACACAAGACCATGGACAAGACCAGGAAACTACAAGGAAACCCCAAAGATAGAAAGGGAAGATGCAAACCAGATGAACTAAAGTGCCAGGGGGACCCGGAAGTCAGAGGACAAGCCCAAATGCTAGGAAATGAACCCTGAAGCTGCCGAGGGAGCCCAGAAATGGAATGGGGCAGCAGAGGGCACCCCGGCAGCTGGCCCCACTCACTGCATCTCCTCCAGGTGGGTCAGCAGCTGCTCGGCCACATGCCGCTCCCGGGCCTCAAAGCTGGCGCGGTCCCGCCCAACCCAGGCCTCCAGCTGGGCCAGCTCCTGCACCCAGGGCGTCATGCCCATGAGCCGCTTAGAACGGAAGTCCTCCAGCTGCCGGCTGACGGTTGCCTGCTGGCTCTGCACCACCTCCTGCACGAATTGCCGCTGGATGTCCTCAGAGAGGAATTCGGGCCGTGTGCGGTCTGCAGGGACATGGTGGGAGGCTACGGGCCAGTTCCCTGGGGCCCGGCTCCCCACCCACCCTTGGCCTCCAACAGGAAGGAAACTCTGCTGTCCAGGACAGCTTGGGGGTTTGGCCTTCCTCCCTGGGGCTCCTGGGAGGGCTGACCCCAGCTAGGGACCTCTCCCTCATCCTATTGTCCCCTCCTCCTCTCCTTACCAAGTTCAAAGGCGACAGAAGCAGGGACTGGCACCCGCAGAACCTGCTCAGGGGAGAGAATGGAGTAAAAGAGAGGACTCAGGAGTGGTGGGATCAAGCCTGGTGGGAATGATGGTCTGAGGGGAGGGCGTGGTCTAGGGACACCAGGCTGGCCCAGCACAGGGTCTCCCCAAGCCAGCTGCCCTCCACACTGCCCTCCATGCTGCCCTCAGCGGGGCGGAAGCGGGGAGGAGCAGGGTGGCTCTCCAGGGCCAAGGGGAGGGGCGACTGGGGCCCCTCGAAGGTGTCTCTCACCGCGACCTTGTCCAGGAAGCTGTGGTAGAAGTCGAGGAAGGCCTTCTTGACCTCCTTTGGGCCCAGTGAGCCCAGCATGTCCGCGTGCAGGCAGCAGAGCTGGGGAGACAGAGTGGGACCTGTCCTCCCTCCCCTCCCACTCAAACCACACTCCTCCTTGGAAAGCCTCAGGGCTCAAATGCCACCTCCCCTGGGAAGTGCTCCCTGATCTCCATCATCCCCTTCCTGGGGCCACCATGACCATTTGCTAATTTTCTATCCCGTGAAATGGTTCTCTGTGGTTCTGTCTCCTCCCACTACCACCACCACCACCAGCTACGCTAAGAGGGCTAGGAGTATACTAGATGCTGTTCTAAACCCCCTACATGCATTAACCTGTTCATTCATAGAGACTACCGTTATCCAATTTTACAGATGAGAAAACTGAGTTCAAGAAACTTGCTCAAGGTCACACAGCTAGTAAGTGACCAAGTTAGGATGGGAACCCAGGGAGCCTATCTCCACTATACTCCATTGCTTAGAAATACTGTGCATAGCCTGAGAGTTAATATGTGTGTACGAGGTTCTGATGCATCTAAGTCCCAGACAGGGTCCAGGACACAGTGGGTTCTGGGGAAGTATACAAGTGGATAAGTGGGGCTCACTCCTTCACTCATCAAGCGTTGCCTGCGTGTCAGCCTTATGCTGGGTGACACTGGCAATGCAGTGGGGACTCCAACCTGTCCTGGCTCCTGGGTGGCTCTCGTCAGGTAAGGTCTCAGCGTGCTAAGGGCTCACATCAGTGAGGGTGGGACTCTTTCTCTACTGTAAACACTTTCAACAAATCTATGTCTGCCCTATCCTATAAAGGAAAACTCCACAAGAGCAATAGGAAGCAGCCCAGGGGACCACAACTATCTCTAGGCTACTCCCCAGGCCGATGAGGTGAGGGAGCGGCATGAGGACAAGTGTCAAAATACCAGAGGTCATCTGAGTCACTCCAGCCCAGCCCCTGGCCCTCAGTTTCCACATCTGTAAAAAGACACGACAGTCAGCACCATGGCTGAGTTCCAGGAGCCCGAGTTCTAGAAACTCCCAGGATCAGGAGGGGGACCCTCTTGCCCAGACGGCCAGAGCCTCCATGCACCATGGGAGGGGCAGCCACTTTACTGGAGAGAAGGCAATTTCCTATTTTCTTGCCAGTTTCTCTGAAGCTTTGGTGTCAGTCAATGTGCTCTTCTTTCTGTGCCTCCAGGCGTCCCTCCCTGGCATTTTCATCAGTCTCCTTGTTTTCTGGAGGGCTCTGCTATGCATTTCCAGTACAATGCCATGTACTGGGCTAACCCCCATTCGCGGCCTGTGTTGGGCTGCCCTGGGTCTTCTTGGGATAGGACCCTTGTCCACAGAGTCCCCCTCCAGCCAGCGCTGTGACTTCGTCCTTCCTAAAACACCTGCTGGATTCTCTAGACTCTGCAGGTGTGTCCAGCGGCACGGCTCTGCATCTGCACCTCCCAGGAGTTTTCTGCCTGATACAAGAGGTTTCTGGATCATCGATTACATTTTCTCTGCCTTGTGAGCTGCTTGCGGTGGTTCCTTGTTTCTGGACCAGGGCCTCCTGTGCCACCTAGACCCGGGAAGGCTAACGGCTTTCTCCCAAGCACCAGCCCTAAATGAATGACTAGGGGCACCTGATGAGAATGCATGGAAAAGGATTTGATTTCCAGTCCGTGGGAAAGGGTACTGTCACTGATGGGTGATGCTGCCACAGGCAGGGAAAAGGGGCGGGGGGTGTGGTTTCTGCCAGGCTGCTGGATTCCCTGTTGCTCTCTGCATGGCCCTGCTGTGTGTACTCTCCCGGCCTGTACTCACTGCTCACTGAGATTTATATGGGGCACCTGCAATCTTGTCTAGGCCACATGGCAGGCTTTCTGGCTATTTCCAGATCTCATGCTGTGCATTCTGGATCTGTTTTCCAGACGCTCTCGGCTCACCTTCAGTGGTCTCACTCATTGAACGCTGTGGCCTGTCCTAGCCCCAACCCTCCCTGTGCCTACCCAGCCCCGCCCTCACCAGGGGTCCCGGCTCGAACTGCAGGGCCACGTGCTGCAGGAGGGCCATGAGGTGGGCTGGGCGCCGCTTCACCTGCTCCAGGCTCTGGAACTGGCTGTTTTGCTCCTCTGCATTCTGGGGGTGAGGATGGGGGTGGGGGATGAGGTGAGACAGTGGGGAGCACAGGAAGGGCTTTGGGCTTGACCCTCCCCCTCCGTGGCACTTCCCAAAGGATCCAAGCTGGGAGGAGGGGGGTGATGATGTCTATGCTGTAATGGTGGCAGTCATGACAGGTACTGGGGACAGTGGATGAGATTTAATGTTATAAAGGTAGGTGATGAGGACAGACATTAGTAGAGATGAAATGGGGATCTGTGGTGTAATCTGTGCTGTAATTGGGGGGGCAGCGATAAAAATTGGGGTTCGGGGCCGGCCCTGTGGCTTGGTGGTTAAGTGCGCGCGCTGCGATGCTGGCGGCCCGGGTTCGGATCCCGGGTGCGCATCGAGGCACCACTTCTCTGTCCATCCTGGGGCCGAGTCCCACATGCAACAACTGGAAGGGTGTGCGGCTGTGACATACAACTATCTACTGGGGCTTTGGGGGCAAAAAATAAATAAAATCTTTAAAAAAAAAAAAAAATTGGGGTTCGAGTAAAAAGGCTGGGAGTCTGCTGTAATGGGGGGCAGCAAGAATGGGGTGAGGGGATGAGGAAGGAGGTACTGGGAAGGTAAGAGAGAGATAGGCAGGGAGAGGAGGCAGGGGGACAGCAGCTGAAGATGGAGAACTGGACCTAAGGCAGGAGGGGACACTGAGGAGGGGACTTAAGGGCTGGGCCCAGGGGCCTGAGACAGAAGGTATTCCACCCTCCTTCCGCCTCACCGTCTCCAGCTCATTCTCAAAATCCTCGTCCTCAGCCCCGATGATGCTGACGGGCACCAGGCCAGGCCGGGGGTGCCCTGGGGCCTGTGGGAGGGGAGGGGTGGCTTCAGCCAACAGAGCTCCCCACCTCATAGTCCCCCAGTCCCCTCACCCCTCAGCCTCTCCACTCACCGCCCCTCGGGCGACGTCTTCGGCCTCCATGGGCTGTGCAGGGCTGGGGGAAGAGGAGGGGCTGCGGTTAGCAGGGTGGGAGGAGGCAGCAGAGGGCGGTTACTCACAGATTCCTGGCCCAGGTGTGAAGGTGAGTAAACAGCCTCCCCCCACCCTGGCCTCCGCAGCTCAATGGGGCCTCTGTGTGGTGACAAAGAGCTCTTCAGAGCCCTTCAGAGGGGGCGGGAACCCAAGGACAGGGAGCCTTGTTGGGGGTGAGCTGGAGGCCCAGGAGCCTGGGTCCATGAGAGCTGTGGCCATGAGAGCCTGCAATTTGGGGTCCCTAAGCAGGAGGGGGCTGGGGGCTCAGACTTTTGGATCTGAGGGAAGAGGGGCCTGGGGGCCTGGACTCCTGGGTCTGAGGGAGGAGGGGCTGGGGGCCCGGACTCTTAGGGTCTGAGGGAAGAGGGGGCTGGGGGCCCGGACTCCTGGGTCTGAGGGAGGAGGGGCTGGGGGCCCGGACTCCTGGGTCTGAGGGAGGAGGAGTTGGGGGCCCGGACTCCTGGGTCTGAGGGAAGAGGGGGCTGCAGGCCCGGACTCCCGGGTCTGAGGGAGGAGGGGGCTGGGGGCCCCGACTCCTGGGTCTGAGGGAGGAGGGGGCTGGGGGCTGGGTCCTGGGGAGACAGGGCATGGAGGAAAGCAGAGTTGGGAAGGTTAAAGGAGAGGTAGGAGGGAGATAAGTGGGGTGTAGGGGGATCTCCTCTGATCTCTGATAGGCTTGGGGCAGGATGTTGCCTCTGAACCCACCAGCCCCACTTCCTGTGACAGGAAATCACAATGGCAAATCCCCCAACCCCCAACTCTCTCCACATAAGAAAACAAAACTCTGAACCCTCCTCCCTCAGAGACCAAGAATCCCGGAACCCCGAAATTCTTTCCCTCAGGGACGTGGTATCTTTCCTGGCTTCCAGTCCCAGACAACAAGGGACTGTCCGCACCCTACATCTTGTCAGCTCTCCTTTCCTCAGACAGCTCTCCCTGGCTGTCTCTTCGTTGAATCTGCTTCATGTCTTTGCCTCTCGTCTCCCTGTTTCCTCATTTTTCTCTCTCCCTTCCTTCAGACTCGTCTCATTTTCCCCACCATCTCTGCTTCCCCTCCCTCCTCCTCCCCCCTCAGCTGCTACACCCCATCTCTGCTTCAGTTGCTCTGTCTTTCCCCCATCTCTCTTCTGTCTTTGCCTCTGTTTTCCCACATCTGGTTTCTGCAGCCACCTTCCCGCACCTCTCCGAGTCGCTGTCTCATGTGCTGTCTCTCATCTCTCTCTCTCTCTCCTCTCTTGCTGTTTCTCCCATCTTGTCTCCCTTAGAGTCTCCACTTCTCCCTGTTGTCTTCCCACCAACATCTTCTGTGTCCTTAATCAGTCTGACTAATGCCACGCGAGCCCATGTAGGCAGGAAGGAGCTGTGGAAACAGGGGTGGGGTGGACTAGTGGGGGAGCTCTCCCCACAGCCCAAAGCTATTTATAACCCTAGTCGCCTGAGACCCACCCTTCCCTCTTCCACAGGCCTCCCTCTTCCACAGGCCTCCTCCCTAGCACTCAATAAATGGTAGCTGCGATTTTGATTATGATCATTAAACAATGATGTTCTGCAGTGTCCAAATGCCATCCTATGGGTTCACCCGAGCAGGCATCATTTTTATTCTTTTCCATAAAGTGTATTTGTCCAACATCCAAACTTGGGTAACTTAAGATTTGAGCATTGTTAAATGTTCACATAAATAAATTTGCAAACCAATGCAGAAAAATAACAGTAATTATTTATTATGAGAGCCGGACTTACATAGCACATGCAGGGTGCTGAGGATGGCTCTAAGTGCTTCTCACATAGTAACGCACTTAACCTCACAACCACAAGCACCCTATGCTATTATTATTCCCATCAGAGATGGAAACCTTCACCAGGCCACCAGCTGCAACTTCTGGGCTGGAAAACATGACCACGGACATGGAGGGTCCATGCTTGTCCTGCTCAAGGGTGGAAAGGTTCCACAGAGGTGGGGAGATTCCAAAAGGGCAAAGGAACACACGTTATCCAAGCGAATTTTCAATGCCAGACAGGCCCTGAATAATGCACTTGACACTATTATCTCCTTTATTCCTCAACACAATAATATGAAATACTAGCTAACACTTAATATGCCCTAGGTGCCACTTAAACGTATGTGCCAGGCACAGCATTACTGCTTTATAGGTATTAACTTGCTCAATCCTCTCAGTGACCCTGTGAAGTCAGTATTATTATTATTATCCCCATTTTACAGAGGAGGAAACTGAGGCACAGATTATAAGGGACAGAGCCAGGATTCAGACCCAGGCAGTATGGCCCCAGAGTTTATACATTTACCTACTGGAAAGTGCTGCTTCAGAGCATGGGGAACCCCCACCCCAATGTTAGGAAACTAAAATCTGAATCAAAGCTGAGCCATATCTGGTCTCCTTATGAGGTCTGGGAAGTCAGGGATATGTGGGCACTTTGGTCTGGGCAGGACGGAAGCTTAGACTCGGCTGCTCCACAGAGGCCTGCGGCTCAGAGAGGATTTGGAGGGGGAAGGGCGGCTGCTTAGGAGATAGATTCCCCACAAAGGCTGGGGAATTATAGGTTGAAGCTGTCAGATGGATCTATAGGCAACAAGGCCTGTGGTCCAGCAGAGGGGGTGCTGTGTGCATGGGGCTGTGGGGGGTCGGGGCAGGTTTAGAAGGTCGTTAGAGGTGGGGACTCCTAGAGCAAAGCAGGCACATGGGTGGCTGGGTTCCATGCAGGGCTCAGGGTCTATAAGATACTGGGAGGATGGCTCTGGTTTCCAAGAACCTCTGGAAGCCTTAACCTAAAATATAGAGTAGTCAAAGTGCGTCTGTCAGGGGCCCTTGGAATGTATAAAGCCCCAAATTCTGGTTGACACATGGTAGGTCTCCAAGGATCCGGGGATCAAACAGAACCAGGATTCCATAGGGAAAGTAGCCAGTCTATAGGACCTCTGGAGACTTAAAATGGGACCAGAATTCTATAGAAGCGTGTGGTGGTCCCCGAGACCCAGGATCTACAGGGTCTCGGATTCTAGGGATGCTACTGATCTATGGGGATCCTACGTCTGTAAGGAGCCGGGTCTCCATGGGGGGCTAGTAGGAACCTGGAGGGTCCGTAAGACCTTGTAATCTACATGGAACGTGGCGGGTCTACACGAGCCCCAAATCATACATGGGACATGGCGGGTCTACACGGGCCCCAAATCCTACAGGGGACGTGACAGTGTGCATGGCTAGGGATGCTGGGGCAGACGTGCGGAGTCAGGGTCTGACGCCCGCCGGGGGCCGCGTCCCTCACCTGCTTCAGGTCGGAGGAGAAGCCACCGCAGCCGCCAGAACCGAAGCCTCCGCGCGCCGGCTCCGGCCTCCCCCACCCCTGCCTGCGAGTCACTCTAGCCGCCCCAGAGTCCACCTTTGCTTCCAGCTCCACTCCTCCCGCCAGCCGCTCTAGCCCGGCCCCTGCCAGGCTCCTGCCCAGGCGACTCTACTCCTCCTGCCGGCCGCTCTAGCTCTCCACCGCGCCACGCTGGCCCGGTAGGGCCGCTCTGGCCTGTCTTGGAGGGCTGGCGTTTCCGTATCTCGACTGCCCCCGAGATTCTCCTGGGCCCCGCCCCCTGCCCCCTGTCCCCCGTCTGGACGTGGGGATGCTTCCATCCCCTCCGCCAGGGCTCAATCCGAGATCTCCGAATCGCCCCGGCCCTTAGCCCCCGGACTGAGGTTCCCGCCCTATCTGACCTCCCTAACTCGAGGACCAGGTGAATTCCTAACTGTCGTACATTAATTCTCGCCGCACTCCGCACCCCCACCCCCGCACACTTTCCACTGCGGCCGGAAAGCAAAAGTCCTGGGTTCGAGCGTACCTTTCCCTCTGATATGCAGTGTAACCTGGGAAAAGTAATTACTTCTCCCCCGGCCTCAGTCTTCCCATCTGTACAATGGAGGAAGATCTCCAGCTCTGTCTCCTACAACCCATCTCCCAGGGTCTAATTAATGGTGTAGAAAAAGAGCTCTCCAAGAACGCGTTCAAACGCGTTCTGCAATTTGCAGCTTCACCGCGCCCTACGGCGTTGTTATGGTCGTTTTTATTTTTAGGTGGCCCTAAAGCATGCGGGATTGGAGGGCGGCGCTTAGCGGAAAGTACCTGCGAGTTCAAATCCCAGCTCCACTCGGTCTCACGATGTGTGTGCCCTGTGTGAGTCGGTTCTGCTCCCTGGGCCTCAGTTTCCCCACCCGTATAATAGGGGTGATCATCCGTCCTCTGTTGGACAGTGGGAGGCCTTGACCCCGGCCTCTCACCCCTCATCCCCACTGGGCACTCGGCAAGCATTACTTCTCCGGTCTTTGCCCCCTTTGACAGATGGGAAAACTGAGGCACAGGGAGGGGCGGTCGCGGCTCAGCGGGGCCGCCAGGAGGCCCCTCCGCGGCCGGCAGCGCCCCAGCCCCTCCCTCCTCCCCCCGCTTCCCCTGGCCGCCGAGGGGAGGGAGGCCGGGCGGGGCCGGGGCGGGTGTACCTGGTGTCCGCGCGGGGAGGTGACCGGCGGGGCGCCCGAGGTCGGGCTCGGCGATCCCGGGCCCTGGGTCCCGGCTCCCGCTTCCTGGCTCTGGCGGGGCAGGAAGTTGGGGCGTTTTTCCGGAGGCCCCCGCCCCGCCGCCCCTCCCCGCTTCCTGCCCGCGCCCCGCGCCCGCCCGGCACCTCCGCTTCCTTCCCCTTCTTGCCGGCCGCCCGCCCCTCTGTCCCAGCTCCGCCCGGGACCCGCGGGCACCGGCGCCGCCCCGCCCCGCCCCGCCCCGCCCCGCCCCGCCCCGCCAGACCTCTCCCGGCCTGTCTGTCTGTCGGTCCGCGGGGCGCGGCTCCGCGTTTCTCACATCTGCCCGGCGTCCGCCATCGCCTCCCTGGCGGGCCTGGGGGCGAGGCTCGCCCTGCGTCCGCCTCAGTCTGCGCAGCAGCCTCCCCTGCTCTCCGTCTGTGTCTCTTGGTCTTCCTTTCTCTTTGCCTCCCTGTGTGTGTTTCTGCCCGTGTCCGTCTCTCTGGCCCTGGCCCTGTCTCTCTTTCTCGCTCCCCCTTTCTCCGTTGGGGTCTTTCCCTCCCGCTCCCCCGTGTCGCTCCTCCTCTCTGTCACTTTCTCCCTCAGAACCCTTCTCTTCCCATCTCTGGGTCTCTGGGTCTTTCTGCATCTTGCTCACTCTCAGTCATTACCCCAACTGCTGCTTTCCCTAGATTCTCAGGGGTCAGCCTCTCCACATCCATTTTTCTATGGACCCTCCTTTCCTTTCTATCGCTTCCTGCTGTCTCTCGGCATCACTGTCTCTCTCCGATTCCCTGTCCCCTCATTGTCTTTCTCTACTCTTGCTCTGTCTCTCTGTCACTATATCTCTGTCTCAGTCTCTCTCCATTCTGTATCTCAGAAACTCCACATCTCTGTCATTGCCCCTGGGTCTCCCCACCGTCCCCAATTAGGGCCACAGACTTTCCAAATCGCTCTGCTAGGAGTCCACTCCCAGAGAACAGGTGTGGCCTGGCTGGAGTCAGAATTCCATACTAGCCCCACCAGACAATCCCCTGTGTTTGTACTTGTGTTTCTGGGACTTAAATACCAGTGAATAAATATGGTCGTCTTACTCCCTCCTGTCGCGCCACCCCCTGCCCCCTGCTCAGGGACGTGGCCTGGGGTGGGGCCTTCCCCAAGACACTCCTGTTTCTCTCAGGAGGCAGCCAAGACTGGCTACCTGGTCCCAGGTGTGGGGAGTGGGCAGGGGCTGGGGACCCAGAATCCTGCGTCTGAGGGAGGAAGGGACTGGGGGCCTGGACTCCTGGGTCCCAGAGGAGGAGGGGGCCGATCCCAGTGAGATCCGTGACTCCTGCCAAGGTCTGCAGTTGGGAAGGATTTATTATCACTAAGTGGCCATGACAGAGCAGGGAGGGGGAGGTGACACTAACGAGGCTGCTACAATCAGCTCCCCCAGAGGCAGCAATTAAGGGCTCATTACCTGCTGGGGGTTGAGGGGGAGGCTGGGAAAGGCAGCAGGGGGAGGATTGAGTTAGGGTGTGAGCTGGAGATGAGGACAGTCTAGAGGGAAGAAGAGTGGACACTCCTAAGCGGAAAGTTGAGTCAGGACACTCCCAGGAAAGATTGTGAAAAGAGAGCGGGTTCCAGGGATGTGGGATCAGACATGAGTTGGAAGCACCGCAGACAGGGGCAGCCCAGCTGGGTCATGGCTTCTCCAGCTGGACGTCTCCGATGTGGAGGCTGCCCACGTCCTGGTAGGTGCCCTGGAGGCCCCTGGAGATGTCCTCGTACATGGAACAGTCATCAAGGTTCAGGCCCTGGGGTGGAAACGTGGTGATGGGCCTCAGTGTCCTGATGCCCAGGTCCCTGCCCCAGCCAACACTGGGGAGGAACCCCATGTGACCACCCCCCAATGCACCTGACCCTAACCTGTCCCTACCCTCCACTCACCTCATAAAGATTTTCATCTTCATAGTCATCCTGCATGTCCGGCCCAAACTTCAAGTTCTGCCATCGTTTCTGTTGGGGGATTGGGAGCCTCAGTGAGGGGGGGATGGAATATGTTTGCAGACCTCTTGGATGCCAGGAGGTGCTTTACCAGAGAGGGTAAGGGACATGCCCAAAGCCACATATCCAGTGAGTGGCAGGTCTCTCTGGGGCCAAGCCAGTGTCCTTTCTGCTGTCTTCACTGCCTTACATGAATAACAACAACAATAATAGTAAACAGCAGTAGTTGCCCTGTGGCCTAAAGAGAGGCTGGTTCAGGTCAGAGACTCTGGGAGGACACCCAGCCACCATCTTCCCTGGCCTGGGCTACATCTGGAGGGCTACAGCACTCTTGGGGGTGGGGAGAGTGAGGCACCTGGCGGGGAAGAGTGAGGCACCTGGGAGGGGGGGAGAGTGAGGCATTTGCGGTGGGAAGAGTGAGGCACCTGGTGGGGGAGAGTGAGGCACCTGGAGGGGGAGAGTGAGGCACTCTGGGGGAGGAGAGTGAGGCACCTGTGGGGGGAGAGTGAGGCACCTAGGTGGGGAGAGTGAGGCACCTGGGGGGGGAGAGTGAGGCACCGGGGCGGGGGAGAGTGAGGCACTCTGGGTGGGGGGGAGAGTGCGTACAACCATGAGGGAAGACTGAGCAAGGACGTTCCTCTGGGCCCAGGACCATGTAAACTCCTGTCGTTGTATTAATTCATTTAGTCCTCACAGCCCCTGTGAGGTGAGTGCTGTCATTCTCTCGAGTTTTAAGTGGGGACCCTCAGACTCAGAGAGCTCTGGTCCCCAGTGGCTCACCCTGAACAGCAGCAGCGTCCCAGGCACCACAGCGCAGAACAGCAGGATGATCCCCTCGGCTGTGATGATGTTGTTCTTGGTGCCCTCCGCCATGTCCAGGAAGGGTCTGGGGAGCGGCTCTGTGAGGGGGGTGCTGCTCAGAGCCCTGGCACCTCCGGCCCTCCCTGGCCTCCTGGCCCTCCCCACCCACCGCCCAACCAGGCCCAGGACCACTGAAGCCCCCACTGGGCAGATGTGAAAATCGGTCAGTGTGTGCGAGCCGGAGGTGAGGATGCCCACTACGGCACTGGCCCCATCCCCACGTCACAGATGAGGATGCTGAGCATCCCCAACTGCAGAGGGACCTCGGGGCCAGGGCCCAGGCACTCACCACGCACGCGGAGGTAGGTGCCGCAGGAGTGCTTCACCATCTTGTTTTCCTCCACCTGGCACCTGTACATGCCCCCGTGGCTCTTGTTCACCTGTGGGATGATCAGCTCGCCATTGGTGACCTTGCTGTGCTCCAGGAACACTGAGGGCCACGTGTGGTTCTTCTTTTCGAGGATGAGGATGCGCCACCAGGTGATGTTGACGGAGCTGCCTGGGCTGCTGCCGTTGTACGGGCACGGGAGGCGGGCGTCCTCCCCCACGCTCACTGTCACTGATGGCGGGCCCCAGTGCACCCACAGGGCCTGGCACCCAGGGCCTGCAGAGAGGAGGATGGGTCAGGGGCTGCAGGTAGGGACCAGGCCCAGCCCTGGCCTCTGCAGCTGCGGCACCCCTGGGTGTGTGTGTGGGGTGCATATGAGGACACTCCTGGGAGAGGAGAGAGAAGTGCGGGGGAGAGAGGGTGGTGTTAGGAGCAAGGAGTGAAGGTGCCTCTGTGGGGAGAATTAGGATAACGTACACTTGATGGGGGTGAGGAGGAACCTAGAGGAGGAGAGTGAGACACCCTGGGAGGAGAGAGGATGCAACTTGGGGGGGGGGGTGAGGACATCCTGGGGAGGAGAGTGAGACACCGGGGGGTGGTGACACACCCCTGAGGGTCCCCACTCGCCTCTCCAGTGCTACCACTTGCCACTCGCCCCACACCTGCTCTGTGCTTTGGCCCCACTGAACTCGCTGGTGTCTGGATATTTGGTTCCCTCGTGCTAGAAGTACCCTGCCTAGGCAGCTCCTTTTGGAATCATGGGCATCACCTCCTCCTGAAGGCCCTCCTGGTCTACCCAGCCTGGCCCTGCACCTGGCACTTGATCTTGTGTAATCTTCACAAAACCCTTAAAGTAGGTTCTCTCACTATCCCCATTTTATAGGTGGGATGGCTGAGGCCCAGGGAGTTGGCTGCCCGGCATCACCAGGGCAGCAGGAGTGGCTGGGGGTTCAAACCCTGGGCCCCCTGGGCCTCTTCCTGCCAATCTTCGGCCTGCTGTGCCCTGTGATCCCAGGCCTGTCCCTTATTCTCTGTGACTTGCGTGTGTTGACCTGGGGGTCAGAGGTGAGTGCATTCAGTGGGCTGGGCAAGGGGTTAGGGGAGGGCTTCAGCAGGGTGGTTGGCGAGAGGCAGCCAGGGGTGGCCCAGGGTGGCTGCTCAGGGAAACCCCAGCCTCAGCCCTCCCTGGCCTGTCCACATGGCTGGCTCTGCCTTTTCTGGAGGGAGGAGGAGGAGGAGGAGAAGTGAGGTGAAGAAGAGAGGAGGAGGAAGAGGTGGGGAAAGAGGCAGTAACCTCAGGGTCGCGGGCTCCAATCTCAGCTCCTAGTGTGACCTTGAGTGACCGCCCCCCTCTCTGAACTTGTCAGCCAAACAGGGTGGTCACAGCCCCACCAGCTGGTACTGCAAAGGGAGAGGGGAGGGGGGCGGTGTCGATGAGGCGCCCCCTCCCCAGCACTGAGAAGGGGCTCCCTACACAGCAGGGACTGAAATTTAAGGCAGAAAAGGAGATAGCTTCTTCTGCCCTCTGAAGCTGAGTGCTACCGCCAGGTCCCCTTCCTGCCCCCAGCTCTGGAGCTCAGTCAAGGGTGACCTTAGTTCCTTATTTTGACCTGTGCGGATGAGGGGGTGGGGAAGGCGTCTCTCTTTTGCCCCTGCCTTCCTCCATGGGGCTGTGGACGTCCCTCCAACGTCGCTGAGGCCCCTCCAGCCTCTCCTCAGCCAGCTTGGGACAGTCAAGCAGACAGATGCGGCTTCTACAGGGCCTTTCCTGGCTACCCTTCCTGCTGCCCCCCCCCCCCAGCGCCCTTCCCTCTGCCTGTGCCCTCTCCAGGCTCCCTAGTCTCCCCACCACCTCCCCCCAGCACCCGCCTGTTAGCCACATACCTGGGCCAGCAGCGGAGAACAAGAAGAGGAGGAAGATGGTGGCATGCGGGGCTTGGAGGACTCCGGGACCCCCAGGCATCTTCTCCAGTGGGTTGGTCCGTCTGGGTCGCAGCACTCCTGGGGTACCAGATCCCACCTCGGCGGGCCCCAAACCCCGCCCCACTTCCTGCCCAGCCCTGCCGGAGATGGGCTCCACTGGCCCCAATGCTGGGCCCTTCGGCTGCTGGGCAGACCCTGGCAGTACGCCACTTCAAGTACGCCGCTTCAGGCCGTGAGTGGAGAGGAACCGCTCCCTGCACCTGCGGTGGCCACAATTCCCCTGAGGGGAGGCTCCTTGGGTGGGAGGAAGAGGCCGGTTCAAGGCCTGGTTTGGCTCAGGCTCATTACTGGCAGAGCCCTGGAAAGGAAGCCTGAGGGAGCCAGAGTTCGAGGTGCCTACCGCACACAGGTGGTCGGGGTGCTGGGTCCCAGCTTGGTTTCTGCCCCTCACTGGCCTTGGGCAAACCTTGTCCTGTCTCTGAGCCTCCATGTCCTCACTTCTTGGGGTTGGAAACGAGAATTTAAAGGAGCTGTGAGTGCACAGCACTGAACACAGGGCCCGGCACACAGTAGGTGCTCCGGAAACATTGGTTACTACTGATGTCCCCAAGGAATAAATGAGGCAGGCCAGCTAGCTCTATGACGAGGTGGTGGCTTCCGTTTCTGAGCCTTGGCATTTTTAATCCAAGAGATGAGGCTGAGAAGATCTCCCTGGTGTTGTGACATGAGATGATGTTTCTGGCCCCCAAGGAGTTAAAGACATGAGGGGCTCTTTCTTGGTGTTCTTTCACTTCCACCGCCCCACATGGAGGCAAGGTAGGCCACCCCCCATCTTACAGAGGAGGAAACTGAGGCCCAGAGGGGGGATGCCACCACTGTCACTTGCCCGGTTGTTAGGTGGAGCAGAGATTCAAAGTCACTTATGTGTGCCCACGTTCCTTTGAGTATCATTTCAGGTCAAGTGGGAGGGAAATGGGGTCCGTGGGGTGCGGGTGGGGAATGACATGAGGTTGTTGAGATGTTTGTGAGCAGTTAGGGGACCACCACACACAGTGGGGAGACATGTAGGAAAAAAATTTATCACAGGGAGAGTTTTGGTAGCAAAAGCTGGGAAACGAACGAAAAGCCCACTTACAGGAGATTGGATGCATAAATTGTGGTACAACCAGCCAGTGGAGCAATATACAGCAGGAGAACAGGCGGAGGAGCTTCACGTGTCAACAAGGCTGGATCTCAGGAATAACACGAAAATGAGAAAAAAAATATTTTAGTGTGATACAGTTGACTTGTTTTCAAAAAGCGAAACAACACCGTGTGCCGTTAGGGACACATGTGATTGTAGTAAAGGTGTAACCCCAGGCAGGGGAGTGACGCCCAATTCCTGAGAGGGGTTACCTCTAGGGGAAGACAGGGGGTATGACGGGGATGGTACCCAGAAGGCTTTGTCCTTCTTAGTTTTACGTCTTGTTTTACTTCTTAAGCTGGGTGGTGGGTTCATGGGTCTTTGTTACACTACTATGTATTCTGTTTTGCATGCTTCAAGTATTTCCTAATTTTTAAAAATGCAACTGTCACCCACACAGAAGAGCGTAGGCCTCGAGAATTCAAGATTCCTGGGTTTGAATCTCAGCTCTGCCAACTGACTAGTCGTCTGAGCCTCAGTTTCTCCTCCTGTAATCTTGGCACAATCCCCCCGCCTTATGAGGCTGTAAAAGTATTACACAGTGTGCTTTGCACAGTTCCTAGGACACAGTTCCCCTTCTCTAGCCCCAGGGCCCTCCTCCCTTCCCTCCAGGGACGCAGGTGTTCTGTTGGGCCCTTCGCTATATAGCAGGTCATTAGCCCCTCTGTGCTTCAGTTCCTCCTTAGGACCCCCATCTAGGAAAAGCCTGGTTCCAGAGGCTGCAGCCCTAGGAATTCACCTCTTTTAGCATTCTTCAGTGGCTGAGCCGGTTTCCAGGCCCTCGACTGCCCCCCAGCGGCTGGAGAGGCGCTGCCAGCAGAATGCAGACCCTCTCAGGCGGGGCTGGCCAGTCTGGGCACCTCCACCTCCCTCTTACCCAGAACCGCTGATGTCTGGCTCTGTGCGTGGGAACCAGATGCTTGGTAGTGTTTTCTCATGACAACTCTGGGAAATGTGTTCATCCTCAATCGGCAAAAGAGGAAACTGGAGCCCAGAATGGGGAGTGACTGGCCGAAGGCTATGCCCAGAAGTGTAACCCTTTGGGCCTCGTTTTCCTGTTTTCTCACTTCTGAGGGACAGAGCACCGTAGTGGCTAGAGCCTTGGGCTGGAGCCAGGTTGCCTGGGTACAAATGGCTGGCTTTGCCACCCCTTAGCTGTGGCATCAGGGGGGCAAATTACCCAATGCACGGCTTACTTTCCCCATCGCCAAAATGCGGGTGCTTTTTGGCACCTACTTCATAGGGTTGTCAGGTGTATTACATGATGTAGTATTTATAAAGTGCCTTGCATGTGGTAGGCTCTAGGTGTTTATTCAGTACAAATCTTCCAGCACCGACAACTTCCGGCCAGCTGGTGGGATGACGGCTTCATTCCTCACCCAGTGTAGGACTCTTTGGTTTGATATTCTATTTTGAACATCTCGGTCTTAAATTTGGGTAATACCCACTGGTTGTCTGCCAGATGTGCTGCTCTGAGCCAAGGCACTCTCTACATGGTATCTCCCCAAATCCTGAATCCCTCAGGAGTAAGCAGCATAGACAAGGAGCAGAAGGATCACAGGGGAAGTAAGTTGCTCAGGGTCGCACCGCATTAGGGACAGAGTTGGAATTGGAACCCCATTGTTTGGAGCTGAAAGCCCAGGCTTGGCACTGGAAGGAAATGGGTCTGATCTGAGGACTAATTTGAGCCGTGGGAACCTTGGCCAAGCCAACTCAAGCACAGCATCTTAGTTCTCCCGGACTGAGAAATGATTCTGGTCACATGGGGCGGTAAGAGGGCCCTTTCCAAGCTCCTCTCTTTGGGGCTCGGCACGTGCCCACTGGGCACCCTTCGCATCTCCCTCCCCGACTAGGGGTCCAATCACAGGCGGAGCTGCCGCGCCATTCGTGCCCAGAGCCAACCACCGTGCAATACCGTGGAAGTGGCGCCGCGAGCGCCAGGCGAGCTCAGCCTCTGCGCAAGCCCCTCGAGCGCCCCTCCCTCGGGGGTGTAGGCGGCCGCCCGGTGCCAGCCTGCTCCGTGCCGCCTCCAGCACTCCACCCCAACTCTGGGACGGTGCGACTGGCTCCATTTCACATTAGGGCCCAAGGCCACTGAAATCCCTCGAGAAGGCTTAGGCAGGACCACCCTGCCGGTGTAGGCCAGCAAGAGGAGGTACATACTAGATCACCTGGGGCTGGAGGCACTTAAGGGGCCGCCTGGAATCAGGGATGTCTGCCCTTGTGCAGCTCCTTCCAGGGAAGTATCTGAGCCCAGGGGCCCTCCTGCTTTGTTCCAGCAGGGGGCAGTGTCACCTCCGCGGTCAAGGCCCCAGCTGGGGCCACTGCCTAAAACAGCCACTCCTTTCAGTTTCTCATTTTCTGAAAATTGCAAAGGCAGGATGTGGGGGAGGTGCAAGGGCCCCTGGGGCCTGGGCCACCCACCCACCAGCCCAAGCAGGGCATTTTGCCCGCTTGGGGAGGAACTGTTTGAACCGGGAATGCTGGGCCTCAGGCTCTCGCAGCTGCTGGGTGCCACCGCCACCCAGGGACCCCTAGCCCCTCTCTTTCAAAAAGGATGGGAAGTGCAGTGCTCCTTCCTCATGCCCCCAAACAGAAAAAGAGCAGCCAATCAAGAGAGATGAAGACCAGGACTACGAATGAGGCAATTTATTAACCCAGCATCATTTGTTCTAATGCTTCTTGTTGGCAGCTGCCACCTGTGGGAAAAGATGGACGAGTAATTAGATCAGTCACAGGGTCTGTGTTCAGGCACTTTGTAATAGCTACCCATGACCCACCAGGCATCCCGATTCAGTTTCACATGTATTCATCTCATCTAATCCTCACAACCCTAGATGTGCCCCCATTTTACAGAAGCCTACATAAACTGCGACTCAAGGAAAGGGAGTGTTGGAGTGAGATTCCAACCTCTGCTCACTGCCCTTTGTCACCCACACTGATGTTTGTGCCAGGCCCTGCACTGCCCCGGAAGAGCTCACCTTTCTCCTTCCAGATCCACCCCCAACTCCCAGAGAGCTGACATATTCCACATTTTTTCCTGACAGCTAAGTGACTAAACACTCCAAGGCTCCTAGGAGGCCTGAGTGAATGATACAGAAAGAAGAAAACCAACCATGGGTTCATGCCTAACTCTGGGAGCTTTTGCTGCTGTAGCTCACTGAATCCTCACCACCACCCTGTGAGGCAGGCAAGTACAGATCATTCTAGACACAGGGAGACTGGCTCCAGGTGATTCGACTCTGCCCCAAGGTGTCCAGCCAGCCAGTCATCTGGATGGAGACCCAAGTTCTGTGCCAGCCTGCCTCTCCCGTCTCCCCAGCCCCCCATCTCAGGCTGAGTAAGCATGAAGACTAAGGAAACATTGCAGGGCCGGCCCCGTGGCTTGGTGGTTGAGTGCACATGCTCCGCTACTGGTGGCCCGGGTTCAGATCCCGGGCGCGCACCGATGCACCGCTTCTCCGGCCATGCTGAGGCGGCATCCCACATACGGCAACTAGAAGGATGTGCAACTATGACATACAACTATCTACTGGGGCTTTGGGGGAAAAAAGGAGGAGGATTGGCAATAGATATTAGCTCAGAGCCGGTCTTCCTCAGAAAAAAGAGGAGGATTAGCACGGATGTTAGCTCAGGGCTGATCTTCCTCACAAAAAAAAAAAAAAAAAAAAGAGGAAACATTGCAGCCAGAATCGGTAAGAAGGCTGACCTGGGAAGAGGGAGTTGTGTGCCGGAACACATTCTATACGAGAAGCTAGCTCAGCTGCACCCTGGGCCTGGGTTCCCTTCACCCCGACACATGCATTTCCAACTAGCTCCGGGAGGCAGTCAGTCAGAAATGTTCTTTCTTCTCCACACGCCTCCCCCCCCCACCCCCCGCAGCTCTCTGACCCCCACCAGACTGGCTGTGCCCTCCAGGAAGGAACTCTGATCCGACAAAGCCTGGGCTCTGGACACGCCCCGGCAGTGACTGAGGAACCCAGCTTGCACTCCCGCCTCACCTGTCCAGCGATTCTGTCTAGATCTCTCTGTCCCTGAGGTGTCAGTTTGCGGCCCCTGAGGAGAGAAGGGTCATGCAGCCCCCAGTGAGTGCTGGCTTTCAACCCCATCCCTGCCAGGCCCCTCCTTGATGTGAGCCAGGCTTCCCAAGAAGGCACCTGGTCACAGGACCACATGACGCCAGCCAAGTCCCATTGAGGGCCCCAGTCGGCTGCATTCTAACGAGCTGGGGGCAGGAGTGGGAGCCCCCCTGGGAGCTGACGGGGTGTCGTCTGTGCAAGGATTAGATCAAAAGCCCCGAAAAATCAATTGGGAAAAGTTAACGAGCAGGCTAATGAAAGCAGACAGTCGCTAAATTACCTTCCTGGAGCCCAGGGTAGTCAGCCAGAGAGGTCGGGGTGAGGCCCCTCGCTGTTTGCTTTTTTGCAGAATCCCTTGCCTGCCTGATGGGCAGGTGCAGCCCGTGCAGGACAAACCTGGCACCTCTGCATGGGGGGGTGGGATCGCCCTTGACAACTTCATTGTAGGTTATCTGGCCCCAAGGCTCCTCCATCACCCCCCTCCCTTGCTTACCCATCTTGGTCCTTTTCCACCATTTTCAGCCCCTCCAGGGCTTGGAGGACCCTGCGGGCCACGCTCTTGGAGCCTCTGCTAAAGTGGCTGGGCATGACACCGTTTCTCTGACGTCCCCCATAGATCTTGGTCATGGAGCCGACTCCAGCGCCGCCCCGGAGGTACAGGTGCCGTGCTGTGGAAGCTGGGTGGGGCACAAGGGAGAGACTTGAAGAACCTTCTCAGGCAGAGAAACTCCTCTCCACAGCTGAGGCAGGCTGAGCAAAGGGCCTGGCTCAAAGTCACACACATAGACAATTCTCTGTGTGCCAGCTAATTCTCACCTTTCGATAGCCAGAGGGAATGAGCACACACACCAAGACGCAGTACCTGACCCCCACCTCCAGCTCTTTCACAAACTGCCCTGCACCCTAGGCCCAGCCTAAGAGACGGGACACACAGGCAGTGGAGGGACTGCCACAGCATGTGACTGGGCAGGGAACCCGCCTCCCCAGGACCGACTTTCTTAGCTGCTACTGCCCTAGCCGTGCTGCTGTGAGGCTGGACCTGAGGTTCTGCAGGTAGAGCCTAGCAAGTGTTTAAGCCATGACTGTCCGTCTCCATGTGCCCGGGCCTGAGAGGCAGGAGAGTGGAGAAGGGACCTACTGCCAGCCCCGGAGAGCTCAGGGTAACAGTGGTCCAGGACAGGGGCGATGCCTCACGCGGTGGATGTTCCCAACCCAGAATGTGCATTACCCCCTCTGTGATCACAAGGATTTTTGTCCCTAGACTGGCTCGGGCAAGTCCCTGGTCCATTCCAGCCAGCCTCTTTGGAAATGAGCTCACATTTCTGTTCACCTGGAGCACCCATCTGCCAGGCCCTGTGCCATCTGCTTTCCAGCTTTTCTCCTATGAGGTAATAAGATGGCCTTAGGAGCTGGCCTGACGGTGTGGCCTTGGCAAGTCACCTACATTCATCTGAGAACCAGGAGAAACAGTCCCTCAGATGAGGGTTACTGTGAGGATCCCATGGGTATCTGTCAAGTGCTAGTCTTCTTCACAGAAAAGGAAACAGGCTCCAGGAGCCGGCCCCGTGGCGTAGCGGTTAAGTGCGTGCGCTCTGCTGCTGGCGGCCCGGGTTTGGATCCGGGTGCGCACTGATGCACCGCTTGTCAGGCCATGCTGTGACAGCGTCCCACATAAAATAGAGGAAGATAGGCACAGATGTTAGCTCAGAGCTGATCTTCCTCACAAAAAAGGAAAAAAAAAAGAAAAAAAGGAAACAGGCTCCAGAGGGTACTCACTGGCCTTACGTCACACAGCTCTGGACGGACAGCCCCTCCAGACTGCTCTGGATTTTTACCTTAGGGGGCCACTGAGATTTGAAGGAATTGGAGCCCAAGGTACTTCAGCCATCACAGGCCCTACTTGGCTGGGAGCTCAAGGGCAGAGACTCCAGGTCACCCCGGGGCCCTGAGAAACCAGCATGTTAGGTTTTGCCCAAGTGACTACTCTTAGTCCTGAAGACGGGCAAGGCAATCAAGGATTCATTCCTTCAATAACTACTTACTGCTGAGAGCTGAGCACCCGGCCACATCCATGACCCTCCAGTGTTGTGAACCGGGGGTGGGTGGGACTGACCAGGTGAGGTGGGCTCCTCCTCCCCTCCAGCTGCTCCTCCCAGAGCAGTTCTTCCACACCACTTGTTCCCAGGACCCTCCTGCCCCCTAAGATTGTCTCCCAATACAGCAATGGGCTTCTAGGGGCCAAAAGCACAGCCCAAACCCTCACCACCTCTCCAGCCCCACTGTGCAGCCTCTCCCCGGTCTCACTGCCTCCAGCCTCTGCTCATTTTAAAACGACTCCTTGGGTCTTTTTTTCCTCCACCTACCCCCTACACCATTGCTCTGCCCCTCTTTCAGGCATCAAGCTGCCCACCCTCTGCCAGAAGCCACCCCCACAATCTTTGTGTCAGTAAAGTGACATCACTGGAAGATTCCACCCTTTAAGACCAGCTCAAATGCCTAATGGTGACTGCCATCCCTCCCGCACCTGTACCTGGCCATGCCCTGGCTCTGGGTGGAGCTCTGCTCTCCCACTCGGGCTGTACCCATGGCTGGGGAAAGTAGGACAACCTCAGGAAAGGGGTAAGATGGACACCAGGAAGCACGCAGATGTCCAGAAGTGCTTCGCACCAGACACAGGATGCCTAACCTCTGTCTTACCAAACCAGGACCAGTGCTCAGCCCAGTCCACCTGGGCTCGGGATGGAAAGGGGTGGCCAAGCCCTGAGCTGTCCGGTAGATGGGGTTTGAATCCCAACACTGCTCCCCATCAGCTGTGACAAAGTCCACCCCCACCTCAGGTAGTCCGTGCAGCGGCACTAAAGGGGACGGCTCACTTAAATCCTGAGCAGGGACCGGCAGAGAATACGCTCTGATGAAGTCCAACTATTAGTTTCTTCAAGGCGGGGGATGGGTTTAAATTTTTTTTTAACACCATGTAAAACCTCTGGTGTGGTGTCAAGATATCATAAGGTCCTCTCCGCCACCCTAGTGTGTGATAATTATTTTCCTGACCCATGAGAAGGGAGAAGAGTATAAACTTCACAAATCAGAAGTGGTTAACAGTTGAAATATTCAGTTGTACAAAATACTGACCTCTTTTTCACCCCCTCTCCTCAGCCCTTGAGAGGCAGGTCCCAGCTCCACCTTTTGAAGTGGAGTTGTAACCGCGTAAATCCAGGTCATCCTAGCTGGTGTATATGAGGGCCACAGCGAGCCAGGTGCTGTTGCAAATGGCTTCTCCTTCAGTCCCTCAAAAGGTCTTCTCCTGCATCCTTGAGGTGGTGACCTGCTCGCTCCTCTTGGGAAACCCTGTCAAGGAGTCACTTCCCACCTTGAACTGTAAATGAGGGACCATGTAGCCCCTGCCCCCACTGTGAGCCCAGTCAAAGGAGAGCAGCTGCGTGTCCTGCTGGGCCACTAGGTGGACGAGGGCAGGGTCACACTGCACTTGAGCACATGGCAGACCAGGCAAGGCTTCTCAAGGATCTTGGCAACTCAGCATCTCAACAGCTGGTTTTAAGTTCAGATCCATGGCCCCATCCTGACCTACTGAGTCATAGTGAGGGAAGGAAGACTTCCAGATACACTTTGCCCTTCACAGTTCTCCGCCAAACTTCTAAGGAAAAAAAACCACTTCCCTGACCTTGATTCACCCCTTAACTAGCTCCTGCAATGCAAATGCCTCCCAGGCCTCAGTCCTTCCACTAACACAGCGTGACTGGGTGCCCAGTCCTGCGCAGGGGTCAGAGATGACCAGCCTCCATCCTACAGTAAAACGCATTCAGGTGTCCCAATTTAGCAGTTGCTCACTGCTGGATGCCTAGCAAGACACACTGGATTCTCACCTCCCTCCCAGGCAGACCCTTCTGAGAACTGGAGGTCAAAAGGCACGTCCAGGACCACACTGCACCACCCCCCTCACAAAGCCCTAGGGTGGTCTTCCGCTGAATGACACCGCCCTTCCCCTTAGACGCCTCCACTTGCCCGACACAGGTTCTTTCTAGCCCCACCTCACTCTACCCCTTATACCACTACCTTGAGACTTCTGACTCCTACGGCTCTGTCCCTCTTCCAGACCAACCTGAGGAGGGCACTGCCCTCTGCCTCGGGCCTCTTTATCCCCCACCTGAGACCAAGACCTGTCCACCTCACATTGGCTCCTCCACGCTTCTAGAATTTGCCCTGTAGCCTCCAAGGCCAGAACTCAGTGTTGGAGGCCAGGCCACTGCCCTACCTGTGCTTTAGGCCCGACCCCCTTAGGGGGCTAAACAGGCCAAGCTCCACGACCCCGAGAAGGATAAAAGTAAATATGGCACAGACCCTGGTTTTCGAGTCAGCCCACCACACACTCCCAGGGTGGCTTCACCTGTCTGTACTTCAGTTCCCTCTTTGGTAAATGAGTATCTCCTAGGACAACAACTTGTCCAGACTATGAGCTGACCAAACTAGGCAGCAGCACTCTAGACTCTAGAATAGAGCTTGGGAAACTCCCCATAAAGGATTAGATAGTAAATATCCTAGGCTTTGTAGGCCATGTAGTCCGTCACAACTGCAACTCCACCTCTGCCACAAATGTAAACAAATGGGCGTGGCTGTCTCCCAACAAAGATGTACATACCTTGGTCTAGAACCACCACCCTATGCCACTAGGGCAGCTAGGAAAATGAGGTCAAAAAGGGAGCTTTGGACACCCCAAGTAAGGGAGACCAGCAGGGCACGCAGAGGATGTACACCCAGTGAGATGCTAGAGAAGGGGCATGGTGGCCAGAAAGGACCACAGCAACTGTAAAGATGACCAGCAGGCTCATCTAGGTGTGTTATGCAGGCTCTCAATCCCATTTCCCATTAATCTATCCCCATGTAGAAAATGCTGCCAAAGACAGCTGGAGCCCCTCACCTCCAAGCGATGACAAGGGTGGGGTGGACGGTGGCATCACTTGTGGGCAGACCCTGAGCATGTTACTTAACCTCCCTGACGTCAACTATGAAACAGACACCACCAGTCCTTCTTTGGAGGTTTGTGATAGGTGCAGATTAAGCAAAATATGTATGTTCACCTGACCAAATGGGAAAAGCTATTAGATTCTTTCTCCTAATATTAGATCCAAAGCTGCCTTGACCTACTGACTCTTGGGGCATTGCCAAAGAAATTGAGGACCACACAGCCTTGCTTCTCAAGATGGAGAATGGGGTGGTGGTGGTCTCATCCAGTCCCCATCACTGCTGTGTGCACAGGGAAGTCAAGTCAGCTTCCCTTCACCAGCCCCATTTTCCTTCTAAAAGCACAGAACTGAGTGGGTGGATATGCCACCCTCCTTACCCACCTCACAGAGACCTTGTAGTCCTCAAGGGTGAGAGGCATGGCTGAGTCAGGTTGGCCCCTTTGCCCAGCCTAGGGCCTGAAACAGAGTGGAGCTCATGGGCATCTGATGGATGGGTGCACCACCAATCTACAAAATACCTTGTCTTCTCAGGTGCTGGGCAACTTGGACCAAGGCCAACTCTTCTCAAGGTCATTCTGGAGTTTTGTCAATTTCCAAACTCCGTTTCCCACCTACTTCCTATCTGGATACAAGCTTTGGCCAGGACCGAGCCCTCACTTCACAGCATAGGAAGGTTGAAGATCTGAGAGGCTGAGGGCCCTTAGTGGAGGCCTGTGCAGAAGCTGCCACGTTGGCACAATACAGCATTAACCCCCTCATCCCCAACTTAAGCCTTCGGGAGGGGTGGGGGTAAAAACTTAGAGAAACTTGAAATGTCAAGGACAGATAAGAACTAGCACTGTGCAATTAGGGGCTACACTCAATTCTTCCAAGTTGTTATTACTGCAAGATTAAGAAAAAGATAAAAGAGGGGGCTGGCAAATGTCACAGGGTGATCATAGGTTTTCTTCTGGGCACTTGGGACTTCTCAAGATTTAGAGCAAGGAGCTACCTGGCCAGATCCCCAATCACTTTCTCAGGAACAACTTGCTAAAGACAGGGAGAAAACTAGCATGATCATCTGAGCAATAAAAATAAGACAGCTGACTTTTCTTGGACAATTACTTTGCAATAAGCATGTTTTAAAGCATTTTGACTGTGTTAAACTTATTTGATCCTCACCATAATCCCACATTGGTATAATCATCAGCCCCATTTTAGAGATGGAAAAACAAGAGGCACAGGCAGATAGCGATCACACAGTTGAGTGGTAGAGAAGGATTTGATCTGGGAGAGTCTAAACTCCACTGACCCATTGACACAGAGAGAATAATGCCTTTCTCTAAAACAAACCACCTCTAAACAAAATATGAACACTCATTTGTCCCTGGATTTCCCTTGAGGCTCAGAGAAAACCAAGGGTCCTCACACAAAACTTTTACAAATGAATTATCAGGTTCAGAGTACAAAATTACTGAATATCACACAAAGCATGCAGTGACAGTGAAAGCTTTCTCCTCTCTTGCAATCTTGAGGGAGCAAGTAAGAACTCAGGGAATGGGGAGGTATGGTCTGTGCCAGGCGTCACCCAGATCCCCACTACCCAGCCAAAGGCCCCAGTTCTCACCAGCTCGCGTGTAGAACCAGTTCTCATCGTAGGGAGCAAGCTCTTTATGCTTGGCTAGCTTGACAGTGTCCACCCATTCAGGGACTTTCAGCTTCCCGGACCTGAGACCAAGACAGTGAAAGGCAAAATTCAGAGTTCTCCACAAACGCCTTCATCCTCCAAATCCCCTGCCCTCAACACAACTGTAGCAGGAGCCCGATGTGTTCCAGAACACAAAGAAGCTGAAACTCAAACACAACCCAGCCCTCATGTATCAAGGATAAACTCCACACTGAGACTTCAAATCTCCCCCACCCGAAAAGAGAAACACTGCGGGCCCTGAGGGACCAGGCAAAGACGACAGGCCCATGCCCTCCGAACCCCAGTCCCCACACTCACTTCTTGAGGAAGGCTGCCAGAGCTCGGACGAACTCCTGCTGGTTCACGTCTTTTACAGTAACTCCAGGCATCTGAGGGAAGGACCAAGCACATGAACCCAGGACCGGCGGAGAGACTGACAGGGGCCGGAGGCCGGCCCCACGCGACCTACACTGCCACCCTGTTCCTTCCCAAGGCCCCACTTCAACTTCGCGCCCTGAAGGCCCCGGCGCCTGCGGGTCCTACAGAGTTCACGGGCGCCCACGGCCTCCATAGGGCGCACGAACACAGCCTGCCCAATTTGCGGATACGCCGCAAACCCCGGCCGCTGACTCTGGGGGCCCCCCGCCTTCCCCGCGGCCCATCAGGTCCCCTCGGGTTCAGGACCGCGCCAACCGAATATGCCCGGGCCTGCCGCTCGCACGTGGCCGCGGCTGCAAGGGGCGGGGCAGCCCTGTGCGGCCGCCCCGGAGCCCCCAGGCACGCGCTCCGGGCCGAAGAGTCGGGCCCGGACACCCTGCACCCAAAGCGAACCGGAGCGCCCGACATACCGTGCGGCCTCCGCGCTGCCAGCCAGGGGAAAGGGAGCAACGGGGTTTCCCGGGCGCACAAGTCGGGCTTCGGGTCTCGCGAGAGTTGCGAGAGCTCGCGAGAACGGGGTTAGAAGAGACGGCTCCACCTTTCTCAGGGCAAATGTGGCTTCGCCTTCCCCGAGAGGGGAGGGTGTGTAGTGAGGGGCCGGGAAGGCAAAGGGAAAAGCCAGGGGAACATGCGTGGAGGCGTGTTTCCTCCCGCCCTTCCTTCTCCTGGACCGTAATAGGGAGAGGTGGAGAGAGCTCCTGTCTTGAGCTGAGGGGATCTGGCTTTGTTTGCGTCGATCGTGGCTGGAAGGAACAGCGGCGGAGGAGACTATGATGGCGGAAGTTATGGGGACGTTGGGTGGGCAAGAAAGACCTTGCGGGCGCCCCCACTGGGACAACCCCTTTCCGGGTGGAAGTGGCTTTTCTGGCCGGAAGTGGGGGTAGTAAGGGCGGAACTGTGACAAGGAACCCAGAGGAAGCGCGAGGAAGAAATGTGGCTACTACTTCCGTCCTTCGACGACCAGTACTCGCGAGAGCAAAGTCGAAAGCCCCACCCTTGTTAGGGCGGAAATTGCTTCACCACGGCACAGGTGACCCTCTGGTGGGAATAAGGCACTGGAGGCGGGGAGGAGATAAGGGCAGGGACAGAGAGGCGGAGGCGGGACCTTTGGAGAACTGAGTTCAGCTCTGCCTCCTAGTGCCTGAATGTGTTCGCTGTGCACTTAGGCTTATCTTGCCCGCTTAGGTTTATCTACTTCACTAACCTGTGCAGCTTTAGCCTGTCCACTTGCTTTCTCAAGGCTTCAGTTTCTCCGTAAAAAAAGAAAAAAAAAAAACGGAGACGCGGAGATCCCAATTATTTGCCCCTTTTAAGTGACTGCTCTGGTACATGATGCATCACATTCATTCTATCAACAAATATTTTTTGTGTGCCTACTCTCTGCCAGGCACAAGTAAACATTATGTAGTACTGTCGGCCCTCTGTGTCCACGGGTTCCGCATCCGCTGATTCAACCAACCTCTGATCAGAAGGCCTACTATGTCGTGTCTGTACTGAACATGTACAGACTTTTTTTTCTTGGCATTATTCCCTAAACAATACACTGTAGCAACTATTTACATAGTATTTACATTGTATTAGGTATTATAAGTAATCTAGAGATGATTTAAAATATACCGGAGGATGTGTGTAGGTTATATACAAATACTACACCCTTTTATTTAAGGGACTGGAGCATCGCAGATTTTGGTATGGGGGGTTCTGGAACCAACTCCTTGTAGAGACCTATGGATGACTGTATTACATACATGATCTAGTTTAATCCTTATAAGGTCCAACAACCAAGAATACTAGGGACACACCTATGGTCCAATAAAATTGTTAACTTGCTGCAAAAAGGAAACATTTAAATGTGTGTAGCTATTTTATGTTGAAAAGACTTTCAGAGTTTAAAACTTCAGAGGGAATGTTAATTTTTTTCCACAGTGAGATACTGTGTATGTGAAATGCCTTAATTATTAATAAGCCAATATGTTATGCCAATATCTGTTTTAAAAAATTAAAACCAACTGTCTTAGTTGGTTTGAGCCCCTCTAACAAAATACCATAGACTTAATGGCATGTAAACAACAGAAATTTATTTCTCACAGTTCTGGAGGCTGGAGGTCCAAAATCAAGGCGCCAGCAATTTGGTGTCTGGTGAGGGCCTGCTTCCTGATTCATAGACAGCCATCTTTTTGCTGAGTTATCACATGGTGGAAAGGGGGCAAGGGAGCTCTCTGGGGCTCTCTTTTATAAGGGCAATAATCCCATTCATGAGGGCTCCACCTCATGACCTAATCACCTCCCAAAGGCACTACAGCCAGATACTATCACATTGGGGATTAAGTTTCAACATATGAATTTTGAAGGGACACAAAGATTCAGTCTATAACACCAACTATGCTTCTAGCATGATAATATCATGTATTTAAATTAGGGGCTTTACGTTCATGTGGAATGTTGTTGAAACCTATTTTACATTAAAACTTGTGAATAGTTTTAGTATCTCAGATTTTTTTTCTCCAGAATCAACATATGTGTGTTTGAATATGTGTTTGTATGCAGGTGTAACTGTAAATGTAGGTATACTTGGGTAATTAATATTCACCTATTATACATTTCTGATGTACACTTCTAATATCAGTGCTGAATCATTTAAGCTTAATTCACTTGAGTCAATTAACTAAATATTTCTTTAAAAAAAAAAAAAAGGAGAGCTCTCCAGAGGAACTGCATAGTGCCTCAGCAAACAAATGAGGAGACAGGGTAAATATAGGATTTGGGAAAGGATGGAGCTTAGGTAAAATTTATTTTAAGCAGAATTTTGATGGACTCAAGGCAAAGCAGGCCCCATGTAATGGAGTCAATGTTATGTGTGGGCTGAGAAGCAGACACAGGCTCCTGTTTCCTTGGAAATTACAGGGTTAAGATAAACGTGCAATGTTATCTCTGGAAATCCCTCCTCTGAAGCTCTGCCTTGGGCTGGAAATCATGACTGCTTCTCTGTGACAAAGAGGCAGAGCCTCTATGCAAGAGTGAGATGTCCCATTCTCACTATTGCTGTGATTTCAAACAGCAAACTTTCTGACAGTCTATGATTTTAGATAACATGGATTCTCAGCAGTGGGTCCTAGCTATTAATTTCTATATGTGTTAGTTTTTACAGGTCCATAATCTTAACAACTCTGTGAGGTGGTTACAGACCAGGCAACTGCGGCTTAGAGAGTCAAGTCACTTGACTAAGGTCAGGTAAGCTGGGATTTGAATCCACAACTAATGACTGCTCAACCTTTTTCAATAACTCTGTCAACAGAGACTTTAAAAATGGTTCGAGACTGTGATACATCCAGACAATGGAATGCTATTCAGTGCTAAAAAGAAAGGAGCTATCAGGCCATGAAAAGACATGGAGGAAACTTAGATGCATATTATTAAGCAAAAGAAGCTAAGCTGAAAAGGCAAAAGGTATAATTCCAACTATATGCCATTCTGGAAAAAAGCAAAACTATGGAAACAATAAAAAGATGAGTGGTTTCCAGGTATTGAGGAGGGGAAGAAGGATGAAAAAGTGGAGCACAGAGAAACTTTAGGGTGGTGAAACTATTCTGTGTGATACTATAATGGTGGATACATGTCATTATATATTTGCCCAAACCCATAGAACGTACAATGCCAAGCATGAACCCTAATGTGAACTATGGACTTTGGGTGATAATGTGTCAATGTAGGTTCATCAGTTGTAACAAATGTACCACTCTGGTGGGCGATGTTGGTGGTGGGGGAGGCTGTGCTTCTGTGGGGGCAGGTGGACTATGGGAACTCTTGCTTTCTGCTCAGTTTTGCTATGAACCTAAAACTCTGTTAAAAAATAATGGGTTGAGGACAAGAAGTTGTTCATGTCATGATGAGGGGAGAGGTGGCATTAGAGTGCATTAACTTTGTAGGAAAAAAAAAATTCCTAAGGCATCAGACAGAACGTGTTTAGTCATTTATTCTAAGCCCCAGAGAGGAATTGAATGCAGTCCCTGCCCCCTGAGAGTATTTATTCTTGGAGGATGAGACACAGCTGGACAGAGATAGGCACAGCTCAGGGTGATCAGGCCTGTGAAATAGAGGCCAAGGGCCCCTAAGGAATGTAGGGAACTCTGCTTGAGGGGCATATCAGAGACATTATTTTAAATCAGATGAAAAGGATGAATCTTGCTTTTGGGAAGAGCTCAGGATCTCATGAGGGTCTATGCAGGGCATGGGTTATAGGACTGTGTCTATATGAACATACATACATTGGGGGCTGCAGAGCCAATTATACAATGGGACAGGGGTGCAGAATGAGGCCTACATGGGTGAGGCAATGAGGGTCTGAGTAGAAACTGGATGGGGATGGGTGGTATGATGTCACTTCTACTTTGGACAAGGAGTGTGGTCAGGAGTGGACCAGGTTCACACAGGGCTGAAGTGAAGGGAGCCTGGATTCCCAAAGGGTAGAATGTGCTCCTCAAGTAAAACCTGGGTGGCTGTTGAGGAGGAGTCTTGTTTGGAGAGAAAGGAGCAGGGATGGTGCTTCAAATTTGGAACCTCATTGGTTATTTCTGCAGAACATCAGGACGGTACACACAGGAAGCTTAGAAGGGGGATGATTTTCTCAATACCCTGTTGGACCCAGGCAACACCTTCCCTTGCTCTGCAATGGGAAGGAGGAAAGGGGGTCGCATATGAAACAGTGCTCACAGTCCACTGGCTGTAATCTCCAAGGGCTGGTCAGAGTCCAGGAGCCCATTGGCTCCCCACAACTGCAGGTGAAGCCTTTTGCACCCAAAAAGGCAGTGGCGTAGGAGCATGAGCAATTCCTAAATCCACCCTTTTCCCCAAGGCTGACCTCAGCAGAGCCTCTGCCCCTCTCCCTCAGGCACCAATGGGGAAGCCCTAATGATCTGATAGACAAAGTAGGCCTAGCCAGTGGTGTGAAAAGCCCTGCCAGGTCTGGCAAGAAGGGGAGGTGGGCTGTAGAGAAATGAGAAGGGCCTGTAAAGAGGGGCCTGCCCCCAGCTCCTTTCCTCAGTCTCCATCACTTTATTTCTCTATTCCTCCCCTTTCTCATGTCATCCTTTAACCCCAAAATATACTTTCTCTTTTACTCTTCCCAGCTGTGTGGCCTTGGTGTACTGGGGACCTTTGGTCAGCCCTGAGTAGAAGAGTCTTAGCCATGGTGCATGCTGCAACACTTCCCTCCTCCATGACTGTGTGGGCTTGGCCATCTGTCACTGGGAGAGCATGGCACAGCAAGGCTTAGGCAGATCTCTTAAAGGGCAATGATATTTCTAAGTTATAACAAGGGGAAGGAAGGAAGGGGTGAAGCCAACTTTTGTCCTTTGATTATCTTGTGCTGAGTCCTGACAAGTGTTGCAGATTTGTTACTCTGTAATCTGTTAGGGAGTAGAAGAAGCCCATGTTCTCAAGGCCCCAAACAAGAAAGAACAAGCTGTAATTGGATGTCATCACCATCAAGCATCTTGAATAAAAAGAAGGGTGTTGGTAACATCAGGAAAAAGATTCAGTTATCAGGCACGTCCCTTGAGCTTCCTGTCTGCCCCTTCTAAGGGTAGGGATGGGGATGGGGGTCTCCAGGTCTTCATATCTTTGGAATAGCTCAACAGGTCTTCACATGTTTGGAATGGTTCAAGGAGAAGGACTCGACAGCAGAGGACTAAGAAACAAATGCAGGTAATATCTTATTATTACTTAATGATATCTTGGGTAGAAAAAGAAAAGACTTTTTGAAAAACGCTTGGAACTCATGTCTGTCTCCTGGAGTCCTGAATTTTTCACTCTGTTTTATTAAAATTACCTACTAATTGACTTATGGCCTGGGAAAGAGAAAGAATTCCCCCAATACTTGCCTAGAAATTTTTCTTAAAATACTTGGGCAAGTCACTGTATCTCTTTAAGCTTATTCCTTTATTTGTAAAATGGAGTAATCATGCATAGCTTACAGAGTTGCTGTGAGGAGATATGTGAATCACATATAGTGGGTACTCAATACATGGTAATAATTATCTCTAATCTTTTATAGGTCTTTCAAAACTTACACACATGAACCTCCCTAGTTTAGGAAAAATCCTTGATAAAGACTAACTTGATTCTGCCTGTCCTGATTGGCCTCAGTTTCCCCATTTGAAAACCGTTATGTTAGATTAGCATTAAATTGGCATTCCATTGGCCAAAGCTGGCCTGAAGACATGTTTTATTTGGCCCACATAGGATTTAAAGAATAAAACTGAGCCCACATTTGAAAATTAAGACATTTTACATAAAAATATAGTTTTCCAGCTTCTCTTGAAAAATCAGATGTGGCAATACTGAGCCCATTCCTGCTTGGCAGCAACACGCAAGGGCCGAAAGGAGGCTCTCCCTTAGGTAGGGGAGACAGCCTCAGTTTTCTAGGGCTCATCTGGCCTTCTTTACTCATTTATATGATCTCCTTGGCCCCGTAGGCATTTTAATTTGTGGCCCTCTGGACAGCTGGAAACTGCCTATGTCTGGCACAGAGCAGGAACTTAATTATTGAATCAGTGAATTTCCCCCTCTCTCCCTCTACCACTCTTTCTTATCTGGCCATAATAAGAAATCCAAGTTTGTATTCATTTGTGGTAGTTATTGAATAACTGATTTTCACTTTGAGAAGTGAATTGAACAAGTCCTTTCTGTCAGTCAGGATAGACTAGGTTAGGCCGAAGTAACAAACAATCCCCAAATTTCAGTGGCTTAAAGCAACAATGGTTTATTTCTTGCTTACTCACACAAACCGAGACACAAAATGAAAATACTCTTCTGTTTTCACATGCATGGAGACAGACATGAGTGCATAGGTATGTACAGAATCATGTGTCAAATGAATACCCTGGAACATGAATTCATGCCAAAACCTATTTTGATATTGGTTAGCTTAAACTGCACAACTCTTTCTTTGTTGGGGATTTGAAAAGGTCCCAGGACCCAAGGGTGGGGGTAAGAGAATATCCACCTTTGGGCAAGGAAATGCCCCCACTACAAAGGGAACCAAAAGCTAACACCTACCTAAGCACCTGAAAGCTTAAAAAAAGCCCGAAGTTTGTACTATATTAAATTTGATGCATAAATCCATAAGTAAAATATCAAATATGCAGTGCCTGCAGGCTGTTGCCCCCTGCCCCAGCAAGGCCTCCACCTCTGGGCTTCTAGCTTAGGAGGGAGATGGACCCCAGATGCCCAATATGCAGAGCTACGGAGGGGGCTGGGCTGGGTCGGAGAGAGGCGCCAACAGGCTGGAATCCTCTTCCTCCAGCAGGAGCTACAGGCAGGAAGGAAGGGGGCAGGACCAGGTCACATCCATTTCCTCTCCCAGCAACCCCCTCTTTTTACCCCATCCAATCCAGGCCTCATCCTTGTTCACCTGGATTATAGCAAACACTTCCTCCTCACTGATTCTCCCACCTCCAGTCTTGCCTCCTCCAGTCCCTCCATCACAGCCACCATACTTGTCTTTCTAAAGCTCAGGGTCTCTGAATATGTCCCTGCATAGCTCAGAGACATTCCCTAGTTCCCCTTCACGCACAGTTGCTGGTCTAGATTCCTAAGCCTGGCATGCCAGACCTCCATGATCAGAAGCCTCTCCAGCCTCATCTCCTGTTCCAGCAGTTCCTCTGGGCAGGTTTCCTTGCCCGCACACCATGCTCACTCCACCATTTTGGAGAGGAGAATTCTCAGCCTTCCCTCTCTGTCCCTATAGGTGTTTTGCATTCCTCAAGATTCCTCTAGTTCTCTCCAGGTTTGTAACTGAGCTTTGTGAAGGCATCCAGGTTCCCCAAGTAGAATGGAAGCTCCCTGAAGGAGATCTCAGATCTCCTTTCAGGCCAGACTCTTGTTACCTCTTCAGCCCCTCTCCAGACTTCAGCAGGCAGCTTGGGTCCAGAGAGAGAGCCTTGGGCTGGAGTCAGGAGACCAGGCTCTGCCACTGTCTTGCTATATGTCCTTGGGCAAGTCCCTACCCACTCAGGACCTCCCTTTCCTTGACATCAGGGAGCTGGACATTTGCTTTTGAGCACAAAGCTGATAAAACTGATCCACTGAACAACTCTCAACTGCAACCCCAGGGGCTAGGTTGAGAAGCTTGGGGCCTGGGCCCGAGAATGTTCAACCTGCGGACCCCCGGATCTCGTTAGTTAGTCCCTGCATACTCCAGTACCTCCATTTCCCAACCATCCCTATCCCATCCTCTCCTTTCAGGGAGCAAGTTACCTGGTGGGCCACAAGGGTGGAGCAGGGAGATCCAGGCAGGGTTTGGGGGGACAGAAGAGGTCAGGCGGGGAGCCTGGGACAAATCTTTCAGCCCCACAAGAGCCTCAGCTGCCTCCTGCTGCAGCTGCCGCTCTGAGGGGGCAGAGGTCCAGGCCAGGCGAGAGGCTCTGGGGGCCTGCAAAGGAAAGGAAGAGAAGTAGACTGGGAACCCCCACTTCTGCCTGCCCTCCAAGTGCTCCCTCAGGCCCTGGTTCCTTCACTATCCCCCACCCCTCTTTTCCCCACGCTCAACTTCCTCCCAGGGTCCTGGACCCCAATTTTTCCCCAGGACCTGTGGTTGCAGCAGAAGAGGGTCTAGGGTGCCACAGGGCTGGAGTATCAGAGTTGAGCATCTAGAAGCAAAGAGAGAAGATGCCAGGGGGATTAAACACACGGTCAGACATGTACGCATGGAAAGAGGGGCAGGATTTTGCTATATTTTGATCTGGGAATCTGAGTGCCTGCTGGGTCATTACGCTCTGTGGCCTTGGGCAAGTCCCTTCCCCTGTCTTGGTCTGCTTTGTTTTCCGTAAAATGAAAATCCCTGCCAGCTTCTTCCTCCCAGGACTACTGTGAGGATTATGGGAAATCATTGGTGTCCGTTTTTTCTTTTTCTGAGGAAGATTCACCCTGAGATAACATCTGTGCCAATCTCCTCTATTTTGTATGTGGGACGCCTCCACAGCATGGCTGATGAGTGGAGTAGGTCCACGCCCGGGATCCGAACCTGTGAACCCGGGCCGCTGAAGTGGAGTGCGTGGAACTTTAACCACTCGGGGCCAGCCTGTGTCAGTTTTTAAAAATGACAAATCATCTAGAGGGAATGGGATGACTGTTCCTGCCCTATAAGAGTCTGATTTCCCTCCCTGTAGATCCCCAATCCCCCTGGAACTTGAGGAGCGGCTTGGCCCACCTTTAGGAAGCCTTCTGTAATGGCCTCTAGCCTCTCTCCTAGGCCTCTGAGGCTGTCACCATCACGCCCCACCCCCCCATTTCAGCAGGCAATTTGACCCCATCTTACCTGTTTAGGTGGATTTAATAGCCACTATTTGTTTAAGGCCAGGGCCTGTGCTAGGTGTACTCCATACACTATTGCTAATTCTCATGACAACCTGAGAGGTAAGTAATAGTGTCTCCAATTTACTGATAGAAAATCAGGCTCAGAGAGGTAAAGATACTTGTACAAAGGTTCACAGCTAGGCAATGGCAGAGCTGGGAGACCTCTGCCTCACCCATTAGTCTGAGACCTTTTTTCTTCTTTATTATCTACTATGGTGTCCAGCACAAGGTTAGGCACATGATAAACACATATCCCTTCTCTCCCTACTCACGTGCGGGGCAGGGCAGAGGGCCCTTGGGATTCTCCAGAAAGAGGAGCCATCAGTATCGGGTGAGATCCTGGGCAGGTTGGGAGGGGCTCAAGATTGTGCAGCCGGAGGGAGGTGCCGGGGTCAAACCCTAAAGAGGGTAAGAGAATGCAGAGTGCACAGGGGTCAGAGGTCATGGCTTCTGTTGTCCATCTTCCTACCCTGTATCCTCTTCCTCTTGTTTTTCTGATACAATGATACACTGGCATTCAAATATCTGCTGAATGAATGTTGAATTCATCTTACCAGGGAAGGGACGTAGAGGGACAGCAGGTTCTTGGCATAGCAAGCGGCACACCATTGGGGGTGGCATGGCAAATCCTGGAGGCAGCCAGTGTCCAGGGGCCCTAGGGCCTGGAGGCACTGGAGTCCAGGGCAAAGGCAAGGCATTTGGGGGACGGCTGAGCAGCAGAGGTCCCTGGGAGGTCTGCAAGGGCAGAGGGCACAGGTTAGAGTCAGGTACAAGGCTGGGGAAGGAATGGGTATGTTCTAGGATAGGGGTAGGATCCCCAAAATTCAGAGCTTGGAAGGCTGTAAAATCCCACCCCCTCATTTTGCCTATGGAAGAGAAGTCAGGGCTGGACCTAGGACTCAGGTGTCCAGGGCATGGAGGAAGGGGTCTGGGTTGGGGTTAGGATATGAGTCATTACCTCAGGGCCCAGGCTCTCCTTACCTTCCCAGGAGGTGTCAGTGCCTGTGGGACTGCCCCATGGGGGGTCTCAGGCTGGGGCACTATGTTCTCTTTTCCAGCTGTGAGGGACCAGGGGGAGCTTTGGTGAGCTCTTTCTCTTGACCCCCATTCCACTCCGACCCCAAACTGAGTTCTTATCTCCCCCTGGCTCCTTTCTATTCCAGATCTCAGTTTCCTCCCAATACTTGATCACATTCTAAAGTTGAGGAGGCTGAAACCCAGAGAGTAGGACACCTTGCACAAGGTCACACACCAATTCAGTGGCAGGACTGGGACTCTTTTCCCTACTTATGCTTTCTCTACCCAAATCCCTGCCCCATCCCTGGCGAGAGACACTCACGGCAGAGCCGTGGTTGAGTGGCTCCCTTCTTGACATGGCTGGGAGCTTTGGGAGGGGCTTCCCCTCTCCTTATCAGTCCCTGAGCCAGGTGCCGCTTTAGCTGTGCCTCCTGCTGCCTACGCAAGGCCACCTGGGCAGCCATGACCCTTCGGCGCTCCCTGAAAGAAGGGTTGAGAGTCAAAAGTCAGCCACCCTTTAGATGAGGCCCATCCTCCTCCCTTCCCTGGACCTCATACTCACAAGATGAGGACACATTTGTGACACTCGCAAGCCTGAAAGAGGCAGAGGCGCTTGTGGCCCTTGAGGTGGGCAGTAACACCGTGGTTGCGGCAGCGTGCACAGGTTGGAGAGCGACTGATGGCTCTCCTGGGGATAAGCTCCGTGCCCTGGGGGGCTCTGGTCTCACCCGCTGTGGCAGAGTCTGAGGGGCAGTGGTGGACAGCAGGCATTTCATTGGGTTCCATGGATCTAGGGGCAGGAGTGGAGGGTCAGGATGGCCATGTGGCCCTCTCCTGACCAGCCCTCCTGCCTCTGGGAGGCCACACCTGAGATGGTTCTCCATCCCGCCCACCTCTGGGCTCAGATTTCACCCTGGCTTCTCCCCTGCCTTTCTCTCTTCTTCACCCCACTGCCTTCCTCAGGCATCCTCCTTCCCAGGTGCACCTGCTTCCCAAGAACCCCTCTCCTCTTTCCATTCTTCTGCACTCTTTCAATCCAAACATTGTTCTCTTCTGCCCACCTGCACAAATCCCAGTTTCAGGCATACTCATGCACTCTCATGCCCCCTTCAACAATTCCTACACCCTCCTTTTCACCAACACCCCATCCCAACAGTTCTTGGCATCATCTTCAACAATTATCATCCTTCCCTCCTGCATTTGTCCAACTCCTACAAATATTTTTATGCTCCCTCTTCAATTCTTACCCTCAGGTATGTGCTACAACTCAATTTCCCTCTTGCACCCCTTTTAACAGAACAGTCTCTTGCCCCCTGCCCCCCATTACATTATTCTCATGGACTCCTTGTCCCATCTTCAATAATTATTTTCCTTCACCCAGCAAATGTTTACTGAGCCGCTGAGATGTGCCAGGCCCTGATCTAGGCCGAAAGCCCCCTCCTCATGGCACGAATTTCTCTTGCACCCACACGCCCTCCACACATAGATGAGGACCCGTGCAGTCGCTATGCCCAGTGCTTCGTGTGCCATTGCCCACTCCCAACAATTGATCTCTCACAGCGCCCGCCCCACCTCCCCGCAGTGTACCACCTCCTCCTCAGGCGGCTGTTACTCGTGTGCACCCCTTTCAGCAGCTGTCCCCTCAGAGGCTGGGCTGGTGGCCCGGCCTCGCTCCAAGGTGCCAGGGAGGGGGCATGGCCCGGAGAGCGCAGAGGGGCCCGCGGGGTGGGGGAGGGGAGAAGAGGGGCGCGAGGAGCGCGAGGGGAAGGCGGGGGGATACTTGGGGGGAGGGGGTCGGTCCAGCGCAAGAGAGAGGGAGGAGAAGGGACAGGGAAAGGCGGGGTCGTGTTCCCGTCGTCAGCTAGCGATTACCACAGCCTCAAAAGAAGCCAGACTCAGTCAGGAAGAGGTGAAAGGACTGCCTGAGGAGCGCTGTGAGGAACGGTCGCGCTCACGCCGGTTTTCCCGCCCCTTCTTACAAGGACCAATGAGCTTCAAGTGCCGCCACCCTCCACCGAGACGAGTGACCAATGCACTTCAAGATCCTGCACTGATGGCCCGCCCCTTACCCCTGGCCTGCTTCTTCTCGCGCGAGACTATGAGGCCAGCCAATAGCGCGTCGAGTTGACTCTCACATTCCTTCTTCCTCCCTCTGTGGCTCCCCTTCCGGAATAGTTGTTCTTCTTTCAGGGGCGGTGGCCAATGGGGCGTCGAGTACTACTTCCAGGACGAGGCTGGCCTTGCCCACCAGCCCGCCCCCGCCCCGCGGGCGTTGATCTGGACCCGGCTGCGCAGGCGCAGTTTCGCCCCCTGGCTTGTACGGCGCAGGTGGGCCTTTTGGGCTCTTAGCCTCGGCGTCCCTCTCTCGCTTCTCTTCGCTGTGTGGACGCTGGTGTCTTCTCCTCTCTCCCAGTGCCCCAACTCCCGGTCTATCCTTCTGCTTTTATGCGTTCCCCGCTCTGTGACTTCCCTGTTTTCTTCTCGAGTCCCACCTTCTCAGGTTGGGCCCCTTTCCTTGTGTCTCTTCTCCGTGTCTGTGCCCGTTTTCCCAACCTCGATTTTTCAGTTCTCTCCGAGTCTCTCTCTGCTTGTCCATCCTGCTAATTTTCGGATCCCCTTTCTCCTGGTGCCTCATTCCCTTATAGCCAAGCCCCCTCTCTCCCTTTCTTTGCTTCCTGAGATGCCTCTGTAATTTTTCTGTCTTTTCAGCCCTTTCCATTCTCTGTGTGCATCTCTCCAGATTTCCACCCAATTCGCGGGCTCCATGCTGTAATCGTCGCCTTCTCTGTGTATCTCTATTAGACCCATCTCACGGTTTCCCTCCCCATCCATCCACTCTTTGTTGTCTCCTCTTCTCTTTTTCACCTGTTAAGATCCTCTCCTCTTTCCCCTGAGAAAGTGTCTTTGTGACCCACTCCTCATTTTCCTGCCACTCCAATTGTGCTCTCTCTGCTAGTCCTCCTCTGTCTCCCTGCAAGTTTCCATTCCATTAGTTTGCTCCTCCTCCTGTGTATGGTTTCTCTTTTGTAGGGGTAGCATCCCCTCCGACCACTACTCCCTCCTTTTCTCCTTGAGGATTTCTTTCCAGTCTTTTCTGGTTGCGTCCCCGCTTCTGCTCAGATTGTTAGGTCCTGTCGTGTGGCGTTCCAGGCTGGTATGTGCCATCTTCTTTGATTGGCCCAACCCCTTTGTGTGATGTTTGTCCGCCTTCACTTCCCCTTCCTCTGTCCCATGTTTTCTGCAGGGTTTGGCCCCTTTGTTTGCCACAGATTTCTGGGTTACAGAGCCTGAGTGTTCGGCCTTCTGGACAGAAAAGGGCAGAAGTGACCTCTAGCTGGACCGCTGTGCAAGGGAAGCAGTACTAGACAAAGTTGGAAAGGTTGTTTGGGGCCAATCTAGGGGCGGTGGGATGGGGGTGTGTGGGGGGCTTGAATGCCTACTAAAGAGGTTGAACTTGATCCTTTAGATAGTGGAGAGAGAGAGACAGGGGAACCAACATTTATGGAGAGCTTTTCATTTTCCTGGCACTTTGTATTAATAATCTTATTAATTTTAACAGTAATCCTAGGAGATGAATTATTAATCCACTTTAAATGAGTTCAACAAATTGCACAAGATCGTACAGCTAGTAAGTGGAGGGGTAAAGAGTCCAACCTTGGTCTATCTTTGAGTCCAAAGACTATGAACTTTGTACTACCTACATTGTTTTAGTTGTTTCCAGGAATCCGCATTCCCCACTTTCGTTCCCTAACCCTCCCCTAGGGAGTCATTTCAGGTGGCCAATGCGTATCTTTTGATTTGTGTATGTTCTTGCAGATGTGCGGTGTTTTATGTGCATGAGGTTTTAATTTATGCAAGTGATATTGTGTTACTTACTATTTAAAATAATCAGCACTATGCTTTTACAATCCATCCATGTACAGTTATGTGTACATCTAATTAGTTGCTTCTGACTGCTGCATGATATTCCATGGTGTGCATCCCTGCGTGTTTCAAGTTCACTAGGTCTAAGGGAGGGACACTAACATTGTCTTCAACTCACCATCACCACAGTAGTGCTGCATTCTTGTACATATTGCTTTGTAGACGAAGGTGGAAATCCCTGTTATATGTATTAGGGTATACCAGAAGTGGGTATTTCTAAGCCTAATTTGACTAAGTATTTCCAGACCCCTCCCTGGAACACTGCTTTGGGCCTGAGACACTGATCCAAACCCTCAACTCCTCTGTTCCTCAGGGTCCAGAAGAAGGCCCTATACCCCGCTACCCCCACCTTTGCCACCATCAACCACCCTACGAGCAGCAGGGCACAAGGGTCCCCGTGTCCCCACATTTCTGCCAATGCTTGTCTTTTGCCAGCTTTCTGATCCTTTGCCAGTCTGATAGATGTACAGTTCAATAGATTGCATTTCTCTGATTATTGTTGAGCTTGAGCATCTCTTCACATGTTTGTTAGCCTTTCTAGTTTGCTCTTCTGAGAATTGTCTCTTCCTATGGTTGGACCATTTTCCTCCTGGGGTTGCTCTTTTTTTCTTGTCAATTTGCCAGAGATCCTTGGCCATTCTCATTGGTTTAAGACAGTGCATATACTCTTTTTATGCCAATTTTGGCATTTCATATTATTCTAGAAATTTATCCATTTCATCTGGGTTTTCAAATTTATAAATGTAGAATTGTTAATGATACTTTTATTATTTTTAAAACATCTGATGTCTGTTATTTCCCATTTTTCATTCTGTATTTTATTTGCATCCTCTCTGTTTTCTCTTGATTGGATTTACTGGAGAATGATCTTAATCTTGTCAAAGAATGAGTGTTAGTTTTTTGTAATAATTTTTTTGTTGTTTTCTATTTTATTGATTTCTGCCATCATCTTTGTTTCTGTCCTTTTTTGGGGGAGGAGTGCTTTGTTGTTCCTTACACAACTTCTTGAGTTAATTCATGAACATATTTTTTAATGCTTCTTGTTTTATTGTACATTGATAAATGTATTTAAAGTATAAATTTACTTCTAAATACTGCTTTAGTTGTGTCCCAAATTTTGATGTGTAGTTTTATAAAAGCTTTTGATTTTGAAATGATTATTGCCTCACAGGAAGTTGCAAATATTGTATACGGAGTCCCTTAAACCTTTCTTTCATCTTCCCCACAGGGACATCTTATATAACTGGAGTATATATAAGCAGGAAATTGACATTGGTACAATGCTCTTAACTAGACCTCTGACCTTATACAGTTTTCATCAGATTTTACATGCATTTGTGTGTGTGTGCATGTAGTATGTTCATACTGTTCATTTCTAAATACTTTTTAATTTCCTTTTCACACCAAGGGTTATTTAGTAATATGTCAGTTAACTTCCACACACACATTTGTTGTTCTGATCTCATTGTCTCTGGCTGGAAAACAGCTTGTATGATAAGTGATCCTTTGAATAAGGCAGAATCCTCTGCTCAGCACCATGTCCAATGGGAGGAGCTAAGCAGGAGGGTGAAAGTCATGATTTGAGAAGCTAATGTGGTGGGTTTGAGTGAGGTTGGAGAAGAAACTATGGAGATGGAAAGACCTGTGTCCCTGAAGGTCTCAGGGAGCCTATGTCGCAGAAACTGATAATCAGATTTCTGCTCCAGGAACAGTGACCCAGAGGCAGGTGGACAGAGAATTCAGGGACTGGCAAGAAGTGAGCTTGAGACCTAGGTTGAAGTTGATTCCAGACTGACCTCTGGCATCCAGCACCCAGACACAGGACCATGGGACCCCAGCATTTGAGCCTTGTGCAGCTGATCTGCCTCTTAGTGGCCATCTCCACTCTGCCTCGTAAGTCCTGTGGGGCTGCATGCTGTGAGACCCCCAGAGGGTGGGGGACGGGATTCACATAACTCAGGGAAGGAGAGCTGGATGTCTGGGTTCCTCAGGGGACACAATCTGTGAAGGCTGAACTCTTAGTTGACAGTACAGGGGCTGAGAAGGCAATGTGAGGGGCAGTGGCTGGAAGAACATTCTCTTTTTAGGAGCTGGGACTCTTCTGTGCTATGAAGCAACATCTTCACTCTTCAGAGCTGTTAGTTTCCATAACTGGAGATGGCTTCTGTTGAGAAGTATGGTGTGTAAGCTGGCCGAGGGCTGTGAGGAGACGCTGGTGCTCATCGAGACAGGTGAAGGAGAGTGACTTTGATACACTTCTTTTTGCTTGCTCTTCTGACCCCCAGCTCCATTCCCAGCACCCAGGGACTATCGACCTGAGTTCCATATATTTACCCCATTATGTCTTTGGAAATAATGTCAAGACACTGGCAGGAGAGGGGCAGGACCCAGCTGGTTGTGGTGTGGGCTGGATAAGAGAGCAGAATGGAGGTGGGTAGATCCCAGGAGGAGGGGGGCAATCTGGGAGAGAAAAAAAGGGTGGGACACAAGGGAGAGAGGAGTGAGGAGAGACAGATGGAGACCCAGGGATCTGAGCTCTGTGAAGCTGCAGTGAGTGGACACTGGGGGAGAGGCAAAGTTGGTGATGGGGCAGAGGGAGCAGGAAGCGCAGGGTGGAGGGTGGGAGTGTGGACTCTGGGTGTGGCCAACGACACTGATCTCTCTAATCTGCTCTTCAGGGACCAGAAGGGGAGTCGTGGGCTTTAAAGGCTGCAGCCCAGCCTCATCTCACCCCCAGCAAGTCTCCTACCTCGTTTCACCACCTGGATTGTCCATTGCCTCCTATAGCCGCGTCTGCAGGACATATCTCTGCAATAACCTCACCAGCTTGAATCCTTTTGTAAAGCTCAAGGCCAACACTCTTAAGGCTGCAGCAGTTTCTTCCCATAGTTGCCCAACCTGTGTGGGCGTGCACTCTCAGGATTGCCTCCCAAGTTTTGTCACCGTGGAGTCTTGCCCCTCCAATGCCCCTAAGTGTTACAGTTCCACCTTAAACTTTAAGGCAGGTGAGAGGAGAGACACTTTCTTTTTCAAATACCTACTCTATGCCAGGTGCTATCTGGTGCCTTCCCATCTCTGAGAGAGGCTGGTGGGATCCGAAGAGGGGATTAGGATTGTGCGGACCAGGCACATGAATTCCAAGGAGGAAGGAGGATGGTGCCTGGTGCCTGAGACTTTGATGGGAGAGCAGGTGCCCTTGTGAGGGGTGTCTGGAAGGAGAGGCAGGGCACTTGAGTCTTGAAAGTGTCCCTGACTCCTCTCTCTGTTCCTTACAGGGTTTCTCAATACCACCTTCCTCCTCATGGGCTGTGCTCGTGAACAGGCCAAACTTTTAGCACATTTTTACCAGATTGGGAGCATCAGTGTGACTGAGGTCCTCAACATTGTGGAGAAGGCCCAGATTGCTGGTGCGGAGCCCTCCAGTCAGGGTCCTGCTTGGGGCATCCTCTTAGGCCTCCTGCTTGCCTTCAGGAACTGATGATCTAGCTGGACCAGGCAAACACCCAGACCCCTTCGTGTAACCAAATAAAGTCAGAGTTGCCTTTATGTTTGGCTTGGAAAGTGTGAGGAGGGCCAGACATGTCCAGGGGGGTGGGAGGGAGGGGCAGGCAATGGGCAGTGTGCTTGGTGAAGTGAGCGGGGGAATGGGGAGGAGGGTCGCTGGCAAAGTGACAGTGTCATGCCCAACAACCAGGAGGAACTGGAATATTCTTTTTCTCCTCCCCCTTCCTCTGGTCTCCTCTGGAGATCTGAGCTCTAGCCTGGGTTCAGCCATTGACTTAGAGATCCTGGTCAAATCTCTCCCCTTTTCTGGGCCTCAGTTTCCTTCCCTTTAAAATGAAGAGCCTTACGAATTAGAGCTGAGTCTCATCAGGGTAATTTTAAAATACCATCACTTACTGAGTGTGTGTCAGATACTGTGCTAGGATCTGTGCTAGGATTTTACACACAGTAGCTCATTTCATCCTCACAAGACCTCACTGAGACAGGTTTTCTCCCTATTTTGCAAAGAAGAAACCGGCTCTAGGAGGTTAAATTGCCTGCTCAGGGTAGAATCCCTCTTGCCTCCCCTGCTGATCTCTGTCCCTGCTGAGGGAATTTTATTGAGAAATTTGGAGACCTGAGCTGCTTTCTTCTGCCCAGTAGTTGTTTCTTTGTGTAAGTTGGCAAATGAGGAAAGGGGAAGGAGCAGTGCTGGGGGTGGCGAGTTTCACTCAAAGTTCAGATTCCAAGCTCCTAGGAGAGGAGGACAGTGTAATTCCTCTCTATGGCCATAAGGGAACAGCAGATGTATGAACCTTGGAACTTCAGGCTTTTAAGTTGGGGTGTAGGTGTGTGTGTGTGCATGCGCGTGTGTGTAGGGGTGGGGAATGGGGAAGGGAGAGTCTCTGCGCTAGGCCATTTACGTGTGTGATCTCAGTTTAATTCTCTCCACTGTCTTGTGAAGTGGGGAGGCAGACACTTAGGGTACTTTTACTGTAGTTTAAGCATTTTCTGTGTATTACCTCATTCATTCTTACTACAACCTTATCAAACAGATATTGTCACTTCTGTATTTCCATTTTACAGGTGAAGAAACAGGCTTAACTACTTGAGGCCCCAGAGCCCATCTTTGTTAATAGCTTGGGCAAGTGGGATCTGAAGCCTCAGAAGGGGGACTGGCATGAAGACCTCGATTACTATGTACAGGTTTTGGAAGGGTGGTTGGGAAGCCAAAGGAGGTCATGGTAAGTGGAATAGGTCTGAGTGGAGACCAGAGAGCCTGTGGCAAGAGGCTGTTAGGTCATGGAGGGAAGGTTTTGTGGGTGAGTTTTATTGGTGGACTTCACCCACCCTGTACTTATGATCAGCTGGGCTAGTAGATAATTTTAGAGGGCTGAGCCGAGGCCTGGGTAGGCCAAGGCATATTTCCATAGATTCTCTTAATGCCACTAGCCAAGGTGGCAAGGACATTGATTAAAGGGAGTTGGCCGGTCAAAGGGGGTGGTATCCTTAGGTGTCCCAGTGGCCTAAAGGATGGCCTCAATTGTGATACCAGAGACAGGACATGTTTACTATGTACAAAAGATTATGTGTAACCAAAATATTAGAGATGGAGTGTGATTTAATGAACCCCACAAACATATCACTCAACCTAAGAAATACGATATCAGGAGTAACTTGCATCTTACCTCTGGGTCTTCCCAGCCCATCTTCCTGCCTCCTCCCATGAGGTAACCACCACCTTACATTTTACTTGGCTTGGATTTTTATATGCTTTGATCACATATGTATAATATGTTTAAACAATAAATGTTGTTTAGATTTGCTTGTTTTTGATCTATGTAAAAATGATATCATATGTAGTTTTCTGGAACTTGCTTTTTAAAAACTCATCATTCTATTTCTAATCTCCATCCATATTCCGGTATATGGTTTGGTTCTTCCATTTTCACTGATGTGTTACCTCCTATTGTGTTATTGTATCACAATACAATTATTGTCAATTATGCTTGGATTTCCCTCACCCACTCCCCCCAGTTTTTTGATACTTGTGGTCATTGCTGCTATGAATATGCTGGTACGTGTCCCCTTGTGCTCATGTGTAGGAGTTTTTGCTGGGTACACACTCAGGAGCGGAATTGCTGGGCTGTAAGGTTCTTCAGCTTTGGGAGACAATGCCAAATTGTTTTCCAAAGTGGTTGTAGCAATTGTACATGGTGAGAGAGTAAGGAATTCTTGTTGATCCACATGCCCATCCACATTTGCCAATCAGTTGGGTGTAAAATGGCATCTCATTGTGGTCTGCATTTGCATCTCCCTGATTTACTAAGTAGCTTGAGCTTCTTTCCATGTGTGTATTGGCTGTGCTTCTTTTGTAAAATGTCTCTTTAGGGGGTTTTTGGGTCTCTTTTTCTGTAGGGTTGTTTATCTTTTTATTATTGATATGTAGGAGTTCCTTATGTATGCTTGATTATTGTATACTAATCCTTTGTCAGTTAGATGATTTGTCTTCATTTCTTATAGTGTCTTTTGAAGAACAGAATTTTAATGTTGAATTTATCAATCTTCCAGTTTTATGATTGATTTTTCTTGTGCCTTGCTTAGGAGATCCTTCTCTACCCAGAAATCCTAAAGATACTCTCCTTTAAATTCTCCAAAAAATTAAGTTTGGCTTTTCACATTTAAGTTCTTAATTTGTTTAGAAATGATTTTTGTGCATCTTTGAGGTAGGAATCTATTTTCATACAGATAAGTAATTGCCCAGCCCCCTTTATTGAATAATTCCTTCTTCCCCCATTTATCTGCAATGGCATTTTGGTTGTATATCAAATTTCCCTATTTGGATGAGTCTGTTTCTGGGCTTCCTATTTTTCTATTGATCAGTTTATCTACTCCTGTGCCAACACTACACTGTCTTAATTTTTATAGCTTTGTAATAAATCTTTATACCTGATAAGGCAAGTCATTCACCTCCCCACTTGTTCTTCATCTTCAGAAGAATCTTGGCTATTCTTGGACTTTGCACTTCCATATAAATTTAGGATCTTTTTGATCAACATCTCCCCATTTCCCCCACCCCTCAGTCCCTGGTAACCACCATTCTACTCTCTGTTTCTATGAATTTGGCTTTTTTAGATTCCCCATATAAATGATATCATAGGGTATTTGTCTTTCTCTGTCTGACCTATTTCACTTAGCCTAATACCCTCAAGGTCCACCCATGTTGTCGCAAATGGCAGAATTTCCTTCTTTCTCGTGGCTGAATAATATTTCATTGTATACAAACACCACATCTTCTTTATTCATTCATCCATTGATGGATGCTTAGGTTGTTTCCATGTCTTGCCTGTTGTGAATAATGCTACAATGAACATGGGAATGAAGATATTGGTAGATGTTCTTTAGCAGATTAAGGAAGTTCTCTTCTATCCCTAGTGTAATAATTTTAAAAATATAAACTAATGGCAAATATTGTTATATGATTTTTTGCATCTATTGATATGATCATGAGTTTTCCCTTTAATCTGTTAATGTGGCAAATGATGTACATTTTTTTTTTTCGAAGATTGGCCCTGAGCTAACATCTGTTGCCAATCTTTCTCTTTTTCTTTCTTCTCCCCAAAGCAACAGTACGTAGCTGTATATCCTAGTTGTAGGCCCTTTTAATTCTTCTGTGTGGGATGCCGCCTCAGCATGGCTTCATGAGTGGTGAATACGTCTGCACCCAGGATCCGAACTGGCAAACCCTGGGCTGCTGAAGCGGAACGTGCAAACCCAACTGGTGTGCCATTGGGCCAGCCCCATGACGTACATTTTTAAAACTTTAAAAATTGATGTATTACTTACATGTAGAAAAATGTACACATCATAAGCGTATTGCCTAATGACTTTTCAAAAATTGAACACACATGTGTCTAGCAGCTAGATCAAGAAACAAAACATTGTGAGCACCCTAGAAGCCCCTGCCCCCTTCCATTTATAGATTTATAATGTTAGGGCCGGCCCCATGGCTTAGCGGTTAAGTGCGTGCGCTCCACTGCTGGCGGCCTGGGTTCGGATCCCGGGCGCGCACCGACACACCGCTTCTCCGGCTGTGCTGAGGCCGTGTCCCACATACAGCAACTAGAAGGATGTGCAGCTATGACATACAACTATCTACTGGGGCTTTGGGGGAAAATAAATAAATAAAATCTTTAAAAAAAAAGATTTATAATGTTAAATCACCTTTTCTTTCCTGGAACAAACAAAACTTAGTCATGGTGTATCATCATACTGCTGGATTTGGTTTGCTAATACCTTGTTTGGGATTTTTGCATCTCTGTTCATGAGTGTGATTGGCCTGATATTTTTCTCTTTTGTCCCTGTCTTTTGGTTCTGGTTTCAATGTCAAGGTTATACTAACCTCAGAATGAGTTGGGGAATATTCTGTTTTTCTCTTCTATGGAAGAATTTGTATAAGATTGATATGATCTGTCTTGAAAGTTCTGTAGAACTCACTGATAGAACTTCTGGGCTGGGTATTTTTTCTCTTTCCTTTAAAAACTTTTCATATGCAAAGTTTCAAATATATACAAGAGAGTTTGTATACAAACATACACAAATGAACTCTAGTTCATTATACTAGAGACAGTGGTATGGTGAATCCCCATGTACCCGTCTACAGCTTCAAAACTATCAACTTGTTCCAAACCTTGTTGTATCTATCCCCCTTCTACTCCTCCGCCCACTGGATTAAATATCAGAAATCATATAATATTGTTTTTAAACACATCATTATGTATACCTAAAACATAAGGCAACATTCCCCCAATTAAAAAAAGTCAAACTTAGTGAAAAGTTGCAAGAATATTACAGGGAACTCCCATATATCTTTTATGTTGATTTACCAATGCCATATTTGCATTCTATGTGTTTAGATGTAAATATATGCATGTGTATGCACACATATTTTTTAATCATTATATATGTATATATGATTTTTTTTTAAAGAATCCTTTGAAAGTTGCAGTCACTGTTATAGTTCACTCTAGCTACTTCAGCCAGAACCGGGACTTTCTCCTATGTATCCACAGTACTGTTATCAAGCCCAAGAAATTTAATATGAATACAAGAATATAATCTAATATAAAGTCTATGTTAGTCTATGTGGTAATTTGTTGGGTAACAATTTACCACAAACATGGTGGCTTAAAACAACAGAAATTGGACCGGCCCCATGGCTTAGCGGTTAAGTGTGCGCGCTCCGCTGCTGGCGGCCCGGGTTCGCATCCCGGGCGTGCACCGACGTACCGCTTCTCCTGCCATGTTGAGGCCGCGTCCCATATACAGCAACTAGAAGGATGTGCAACTATGACATACAACTATCTACTGGGGCTTTGGGGGAAAAAAAAATAAATAAAATTAAAAAAAAAGAAATTTATCATCATACAGTTCTGGAGGTCAGAAATCTGACATGAGTCTCATTGGGCTAAAATCAAGGTGTTGGCAGGGCTACATTCCTTTCTGGAGGTTCTAAAGGTGGATCCATTTTCTTGCGTTTTCCAGTTTCTAGAGGCTGTCCACATTCCCTGTCTTGTGGTCTCCTTCCATAGTCAAAGCCAGCAACAATGGGTCAAGTTTTTCTTACATCCACTCGCTCTGACATTGACTCTTCTGCCTCTTTCTTCCACATTTAAGGACTCATGATAACACTGGGCCCACCCAGATAATCCAGAATAGTCACCCTTTTTTAAGGTCAGCTGGTTAGCAACCTTAGTTCCGTCAGTTACCTTACTTCCCCTTTGCCATGTAATGTATATTCACAGTTTCCGGGAATTAGGATGTGGACATCTTTGTAAGGACATTATTCTGCCTACTACACAGTCTTTATTTAAATCTACCCAATTATCCCAATAATGCCCATTATAGTTGTGTGTGTGTGATATTAGGGATTCAATCAAAGACCATTTGTTGCATTTAGTTTTCATATCTCTTTAGTCTCCTTTAATCCAGAGCAACTCCTACCCTCCACTGTATTTTTTTGTCTTTCACGACATTGATGTTTTTGAAGAGCCTAGGTCAGTGTCATATAGAATTCTTATAATATGGATTTGCCTGGATCATGATTTCCTCATGATTAAATTTATGTTCATCATTTTTGGCAAGAATACTAGCTGGATGATGTTGTATAGTACCCGCTACATACTATCTAGAGGCACATAATGTCAGTTTGTCCTGTTATTGGTGATGCTACTATACTAAATATAATCACTTAGTTAAGGTGGTGACTGGCAGGTTCCTCCAGGGTAAAGAAATTGTTTTTCCCCCATTGTAGTTAATAAGACATCTTTGGGATCATGCTTTGAGACCATGTGAATATCCTGTACCCCAACAAACTTTTACCCAATGCTTTTAGCATCCATTGATGATCTTTGTCTGAATCACTTAAGTGGTTGCAAAGTGGTGATTTTTAAATTCTGTCATTTGTTCTATTTTTATTACCTGGCATTTTTTCTTTGTAAAGAAGAGCTTCTCCCCTATAATAGGCCAAATAATACCCACCCTAAAGATTTCTATACTTCAATCCCCAGCACCTGTGAATATGTTACCTTACATAGCAATTGGACTTTGCAGATGTAATTTAAGGTTATGAACTTTAAGATAGGGAGATTATTCTGGATTATCTAGGTGGGCCCAATCTATTCACACGAGCCCTTGAAAGCAGAGAACTTTCTCCAGCTGGAAGCAGAAGAGAGCTGTAACAGAAGGAGAAGTTGGAGAGAATTGAAGCAGGAGATGGATTCAAGGCTCTGTTGCTGGCTCTGAGATGCAGGGGCTCCCCTACAAGGACTGGAAAGAAGCCTCTAGGAGCTAAGGGTTGGCCCTGTTGACATCCAGCAAGGCAATGGTGACCTCAGCCTTACAACCACAAGGAACTGAATTCTGCCAATAACCCGAATAAGCTTGGAAGTAGATTCTTCCCAGAGCCTCCTGATAAGAACCCATCTGGCTGATGTCTTGATTTCAGCCTAGTGAAACTTGGAGCAGAGAAACTGGCGGACGCAACCTGGCTTTCTGACCTCCAGAATTCTGAGATGATAAATTTGTGTTTTTTTAAGCTGCCAATTTTGTGGTAATTTGTTACAGCAGTAGCAGAAAACTAATCCCCCCCCTTTTTGAGTATCACTTATGGACTCATAGGTCCCTTTTGGATCCAATGTATTAAAATCCATTCCCATCATTATCCTTTTTTTGATGCTCAGTTGTCCCAAGTTTGGCGAGATGTTTTCTCTGAAGCACTCTTTAAAAAACATAACAATACCATTGCCTCACCTAAACATTTACCAATATTTCTTTAATATCAACTATCCACTTTGTGTTCTAATTTTTCCAGTTGCTTCATGATACTTATAAAAAATAATTTATTTGTTTGAATTGGGTTCTATATAAATTTGATGCCTTGCACTTAGTTTATATATTTCGTAAATCTCTTTACGTTTCCTTCCACCCCTTTCAGTCTCGCTACTTATTTGTTGAAGAAACTGGGCCGTGTGTCCTGTAGTTTAGATTTTGCTGATTCCAACCCTGTGGTGTCCTTTAGCATGTTTTCTGCTCCTTATATTTCCTTATTTGATAGTTGGATCCAGAGCCATGATTCTCGACCTTGGTTGTACATTAGAATCATTGATCCTAAAATCAGGACCAGGTATTGGTATTTTTGTGTAACTCTCCAAGTGATTCTAAATGGAAACCAAGGTGAGAGCCATAAATCTAGATTAATCAGATCCAGGTTCGATTCTGTGGGAAGAATTTTTCACGGGTAGTGGTACGTATTTGGAGCCACATTGTTTGGTTATGTCTTTGTATTGTCTTTGTGGGCAATTTTTCACCTACTACTGTTTCAATACCTTTACTAGTTATAGGACTACTCAGGTATTCTATTTATTTCTAAGTTAGTTTTGGGAAGTTATATTTATCTAGGAATGTTCTCATTTTGTCTGTTTCCAAACTTAGCGTAATCTGTGCTGTATCTATAGCTAAGTCCCCCTTTCCATTCATATTATTGTTTATTCGTCTTTTCTCTTTTTTTGATCAAAATTTCTGGAAGTTTATCAGATTTATTTACTTTTGCGTAGGCAATCTTTTGACTTGGTTAAGTCTTTCATTGTGTTTATTTTCTATTTCATTGATGTCTGTTCTTTGTGATCTCTTTCCTTTTATCTCTAGGTTTATTCTGTTGTTCTTTAGATTTTTAAACTGCTTTAGTTGGACACTTAAATCATTGTTTTCCTGTCTTTCCTCTTTCCTAATCTAAGGTTTTATGGCTATAACTTTCCCTCTAAGTGTTATTTTGCTATATCTTACAAGTTTTCATATGTAAGGTTCCATTTGTTTTTCAATTTAAATTCTTTGACCCATGAGTTGTATAGAAGTACATTATAAAATTTCCAAGTGTATGGGGATTTAAAACATCTTTTTGTCAAAGATTTTAAATTTATTTTCTTCATGGTCACAGAATGTGGACTGCGTGATACTGTTTGAAATTTAATGAAACTTGCTTTAGAACCTAGCACATGATCAGTTTTTGTAAATGTTCTATATGTGCTTGAGAAGAACCTGCATTTTCTACTTGTTCAGGCGGATTTTCATATATGCCCATTAGATCAAGTTCGTTAACTGTGCTGTTCAAATATTTTAGATGTTTAATTTTTTTTGGATGTGTTTTCTTGACCTCTTAGTAATAAAGAGATGCAAGGGAGATCAGACTTCTTAACAACAACACTGGTTATAAGAAGATGATAGCATCTTTTAGGGAATTGAAGGAAAATAACTTCGAACCCAAGTTTTTTATGTTAGCCAAATTGTTATCAAAATATGAAGGCATTATAAAAATATTCTCACACAAAGACCAAAGACCCTTATTGAAAGCTTTGGAAGAAATGCTCAAAAAGAGAAACAAATAAAGAATATACTAAAGTAGAGATATGTGAAATAAGGGTGATCAAATGCCTTAAGTTTGTTGTTGTCTTAAAAAACTAAGACAAAAGAAAGAGAAAGTATATTCACAACAACTCAGAATTAAAGTCAACTAGATGGAGGTGTGCATGTGGAAGACCAAGTTAACACTAGCTCACATGACAACTCCTAAATCTCAGTGGCTTAACTCAGTGCAAGTTTATTTCTCTTATCTAAGGTCTAAAACGATGCTCCTGATGAATGGCGATCGAGTGATGACTCCGGGCCTCAGGCTGCTTTGGTCCTGTAGCTGCTCCATCTTCGATGTGTGGGTCCCAAAGTCAGCACGGGGGGAGAAGGGAGCATGGAGGACCACATGTGACAGGTTTCTGTGGGCCAGCTTTGTGGCTTTTGGTTCTCATGTGAGTTAAGAGTAGCTTCAGTGTTTATTAGGATAATTTTCCATACACAGCGTTTGATGGTGTCCAGATGCTCCATCTCATCATCTACCACATCACCCACTCTATGGACTGTCTTTCTCCTGTAGGCCTCCCTCCTGGAGCCCTCCATCCTGCTCAGTCTGGATTCATTGTTCTCTAGGCCTTCTGTGCAGCAGTCTTTCTGGAACACTCTTCACTGCTTTTCTGATTTGGATCTCCTGTGTTCGGCATCATGTCTTTCCCTTTGTAGATTTCCCTGCTTGTTTTGCTCTAGGAGCACATCCTCCAGTAAATTCCTAGGAGAGGGCACGAGAAGGAGATTCTCTGAGATCTGTGTGTCTCAAATGTCTTCACTCTGCCCTCACATCTGACTGATCATTTGGCGGGGTATAGATTTCTAGGTTATTTTCTCTCAGAGTTTTGACATTATTGCTGTATTGTCTTTGGACATCTAGGGTTGTTTTGAGGAGTCTAGTGCCATTCTGACTTTCCCGTTTCACCGTGATATATTTCTTCCCCTTGGGAGATTTCACAGTCTTTTCTTCGCCTCTGGAGTGCTAGAAGTCATCATGATGTGCCTTGGTGCGTGCCTTTTTATGCCTTTCAATTCTGGGAGTTTTTTTTTTGTTAATTTTGTCACCTCCATTTTCTCATTTGTTTCTTTCTAGCACTACCCTTATTCACACGTTGGACTTCATGTCTTTTAATGTCCTTTACTTTTCTTTGTCTTTATGACTATTTTTTTGTGTGTGTGTGTGTGAGGAAGATTGGCCCAGAGCTAACATCTGTCCCCATCATGCTCTATTTTGTATGTGGGTCATCACCATGGCATGGCTGATGAGTGGTGTATGTCTGCGCCCGGGATCTGAACCTGTGAACCCGGGCTGCCAAAGTGGAGCGTGCCAAACTTAACTGCTGCGTCGTGGGGCCAGCCCCACTGGGAGAAGGCACTGCCTGCTGACATTCTGTGAAAGGAAATGTAGGATGGGGCCTGACTTTGTATGGACTTTCTGCCTGTCTCTGTGTTTCCCCCTCCCTCACCCTTTTTCCTGCCTGAGGCTTTCCAATTCCGAGCCTCTCTGCGTTTGGGGCCAGTTGGCCGTTTCTCACTGATACGCCCCTCTGACTGCACTCTAGGTTATAGTTTCCTCTGTGGGTGAGTTATCACTCCACCTGCTTTCTGTTTCCTTAAAGTGTGTTGAACTCTTGTCCACTGATATCACCTCATTTATTCTAATTTTTTTTATTCCTTTGCTATCATTTTCATGGGGTTGTGGATAGAGACTATATAAAGTGTGTGATCAATTTACTATCTTTAACCAGAAGAACTGTCTTACTCTTTGTAATGGCCACATGGTATTCCATTGTCTGGCTGACACTTTTTTTTTTATCCATTTTCCTTTTCATGACCATGACCGATGTCTGTTCTCCTCTTCTTCCTTAGTAAATGAATACCCTGATTCTGGTTATGTGGCTGTCTAGGATTGAAGGTACACTTCCTAGCCTCTTTTGAAACTAGGTATAGCTTTATAACTAAGTTTTGACCACTGGGATGTAAGTGGAAATATCATATATGGCTTCTGAATTATATCCTAAAAGGGAGGAACGTGCCTTCCTTTCTTCTTCCATTCCTTCATCCTGCTGGCTAGAATGTGGAAGTGATGGCTACAGCTCAAGCAGTCATCTTGGGTTGTGAGATGTTAACCATGTGTTGAGAATGACAAGCAACCACACGGAAGGAGCCTGGGTCTCTGATGCCATGAGCCATCGTAACCTCTGTATTACTTTTCTAGGGCTACTATAGCAAAATACCACAGACTGAGTGGTTTAAACAATGGAAATTTATTTTTATTTCCCTACAGTTCTGGAGACTGGAAGTCCAAAATCCAGGTGTCAGCAGGGTTGGTTTCTCCTGAGGCCTCTCTTCCTGACTTGCTGATGGCTGGCTTCTCGTTGTGTCTTCACATGGCCTTTTCTCTGTGCACACATTCTGGGTCTCTCTCTGTCGTAACTGCCTCTTCTTATAAGGACACCAGTCAGATAGGATTAGAGCCCACCTTAACGGCCTCATTTTAACTTAATTACCTCTTTAAAGGCTCTCTCTACAAATGCAATCACATTCTGAGGTACAGAATTCAGCATATGAATTGTGTGTGGGGGGACATAATTCAGCCCATAAAAACCCCCATGTATCTATGTTTGTGTGAGAAAAAAGTAAGCTTGTAACTTGTTTAAGCCACAGTTATTGCTGTTGTTGTTGTTATTATTTGTTATATGTATTGGTCTATCCTAGTGAATACTATGCTCACTCAGGTTGTTCTGTTTTGAGGGGCCCAAGGCCGTTAGGAGGAACTATGTGTGTGGAGGGGGAGGAAATCGTCTCATACTCTAATTTGTTCATTCATACTTTTCTCTGGAGGTGGGCTGCACATTGGGATCTGAGCTGTCTAGCAATCATGGCTGGAGGCCTTCTGTTCACCCACTTTACTGTGTTCATCTGTCTCAGAGAAGCACAGGTGGTCCTGGAACTGAGATCTGAGGGTCACTTTCTCATAAAGGGGCACCGCGAAGGTTGGTGGATGGTGTCCCCGACCACGTCCTTACAATAAATATTTAAAATGGCTCTTTACACAGAGTCCCTCAGTGTTGACAGACTGCAATATTGGGCTAAAAATTTCAAGAGAAAAATGTCAGAATGGAGTGACACAGCCTAAAGGTGTTCCTTTAGAGGTGGAAAGGGGGAAATCTTACCCCTTTAAACTTGATGTCACTTGCAGAGGAGTAAGTAACAACAACAACAGTAATGATGGAAGTAATAATACTGACAAATATTGAGCCTGACTATGTGCCTGACACTGCTCTGGGCACTTTAACTTTCTTAATTCTCACAGTGATGCCAAGGGGTGAGTACCATTATCATCTCCCTCATTTTTCAGAAGAGAAGATAGAGAGGGACTTGCTAATGTGAGCGTGTATCCACAGTTCTTTTGGGACCCGTGAGCATCAGCACTCCAAACTTGTTTGCCCAAGTTGCTGCCTTATAACAATCCCCACCAGGGCCTGGTGTCCTGAAGTAATTTAGGCAAAGCTGTGACTAGATGGACTATTCCCGCATCAGTGCTCTCATAAGTTTGGTATTTTTTTTTTTGATGTCATAATAGTTTATAACATTGTGAAATTTCGGTTGTACATTATTGTTTGTCAGTCACCATATACATGCCTCCCTTCACCCTTTGTGCCCACCCCCAAGCCCACTGGCCCCTGGTAACCACCATACAGTTCTCTCTGTCTGTGCGTTGGTTTATATTCCACATGTGAGTGAAATCATGTGGTGTTTGTCTTTCTCTCTCTGGCTTATTTCGCTTAATGTAATATCCTCAGGTCCATACCTGCTGTTGCAAATGGGACAATTTTGTCTTCTTTTATGGCTAAGTAGTATTCCATTGTGTTGGAAGCACTTGGGTTGCTTCTACTTCTTGGCTATAGTGAATAATGCTGCAATGAACATAGGGGTGCATAAGCCTCTTTGGATTGTTGATTTCAGGTTTGTTGGATACATTCCCAGCAGTGGGGTAGCTGGATCATAGCGTATTTCTATTTTTAATTTTTAGAGGAATCTCCATACTGTTTTCCATAGAGGCTGCACCAGTTTACATTCCCACCAGCAGTGAATGAGGGTTCCTATTTCTCCACATCCTCTCCAACATTTGTTGTTTTTTGTCTTGGTGATTATAGCCGTTCTAACAGGTGTAAGATGAGGTCTTAGTGTTTTGATTTGCATTTCCCTGATGATTAGTGATATTGAACATCTTTTCATATGCTTATTGGCCATCTGTATATCTTCTTTGGAGAAGTGTCTGCTCATTTCCTCTGCCCAATTTTTGACCCATTTATTTGTTTTTTTCTTGTTCAGTTGTGTGAGTTCTTTATATATTATGGAGATTAACCCCTTGTCAGACACATGTTCTCCAAATATTTTCTCCCAGCTGGTGGGTTGTCTATTAATTTTGATCCCGGTTTCATTTGCCTCGTAGAAGCTCTTTAATCCGGGGAAGTCCCACTTGCTTATTTTTTCGTTAGTTTCCCTTGTCTAAGTAGACATGGCATCCAAAAAGATTCCTTTATGACCAATGTCAAATAGCATATTGCCTATATTTTCTTCTAGGAGCTTTATAGTTTCAGGTCTCACCTTCAGGTCTTTGATCCATTTTGAGTTAATTTTTGTGAATGGTGATAGCAGATGGTCTACTTTCATTCTTTTGCATGTGGCTGTCCAGTTTTCCCAGCACCATTTATTGAAGAGACTTTCCTTTTTCCATTGTATGTTCTTAGCTCCTTTGTGGAAGATTAGCTTTCTGTATATGTGTGGTTTTATTTCTGGGCTTTCAATTCTGTTCCATCGATCTGTGTGTCTGTTTTTGTACCAGTACCATGCTGTTTGGATTACTATTGCTTTGTAGTATGTTTTGAAGTCAGGGATTGTGATGCTTCCAGCTTTGTTCTTTTTTCTCAGGATTGTTTTAGCTATTTGAGGTCTTTTGTTGCCCCCTATGAATTTTAGTATTCTTTGTTCTACTTCCGTGAAGAATGTCATTGGGATTCTGATTGGGATTGCATTGAATCTGTAGATTTCTTTAGGTAGTATGGACATTTTAACTATGTTTATTCTTCCAATCCATGTGCATAGGATGTCTTTCCATTTCTTTATGTCATCATCGATTTCTTTCAATAATGTCTGATAGTTGTCATTGTATAGGTCTTTCACCTCCATAGTAAGATTTATTCGTAGATGTTTTATTCTTTCTGTTGTGATTGTAAATGGTATTATCTTTTTGAGTTCTCTTTCTGTTAGTTCATTATTAGCATACAGAAATGCAACTGATTTTTGTAGGTTGATTTTGTACCCTGTGGCTTTGCTATAGTTGTTGATTATTTCTAATAGTTTTCCAATGAATTCTTTAGGGTTTCTAGATATAAAATCACATCATCTGCAAATAGTGAGAGTTTCACTTCTTTGTTGCCTACTTGGATTCCTTTTCTTCCTTTTACTTGCCTAATTGCTCTGGCCCAAACTTGCAGTACTATGTTGAATAAGAGTGGCGAGATTTGGCACCCTTGTTTGTTCCTGTTCTCAGAGGAATGGCTTTCAGACTTTCCCTGTTGAGTATGATGTTGGCTGTGGGTTTGTCATAAATGGCCTTTATTATGTTGAGGTACTTTCCTTCTATACCCGTTTTGTTGAGAGCTTTTATCATAAATGGATGGTGGATCTTGTTGAATGTCTTCTCTGCATCTATTGAGATGATCATGTGGTTTTTATTCCTCGTTTTGTTAATGCAATGTATCACGTTGATTGATCTGTGGATGTCTAACCATCCCTGAGTCCCTGGTGTAAATCCCACTTGGTCATGTTGTATGATCTTTTTAACATATTGCTGTATTCAGTTTGCCAATATTTGTTGAGGACTTTTGCATCTATGTTCATCAGTGATATTGGCCTGTAATTTTCCTTCTTTGTATTGTCCTTGTCTGGCTTTGGTATCAGGGTGATGTTGGCCTCATAGAATGTGTTAGGAAGTGTTCTATCTTCCTCTATTTTTTGGAACAGTTAGAGAAGGATGGGTATTAAGTCCTCTTTGAATGTTTGGTAAAATTCTCCAGAGAAGCCATCTGGTCCCAGACTTTTATTTTTTGGGAGGTTTTTGATTACTGTTTCAATCTCTTTACTCGTGATTGGTCTATTCAGATTCTCTATTTCTTTATGGCTCAGTTTTGGGAGGTTGTATGAGTCTAAGAATTTATCCATTTCTTCTAGATTGTCCAATTTGTTGGCAAATAGTTTTTCATAGTATTCTCTTATAATCCTTTGTATTTCTGTGGTGTCCATTGTAATTTCTCCTCTTTCATTTCTAATTTTATTTATTGGAGACTTTTCTATTTTTTTCTTAGTGAGTCTGGCTAAGAGTTTGTCTATTTTGTTTCTCTTCTCCAAGAATGAAATCTTTGTTTCATTAATCATTTCTACTGTTTTTATGGTTTCAATTTCATTTCTTTCTGCTCTAATTTTTATTATTTCTCTCCTTCTGCTGACTGTGGGCTTTGTTTGTTCTTCTATTTCTAGTTCTGTTAAGCATAATTAAGGTTGTTTATTTGAGATTTTTTTTGTTTGTTAAGATGGGCCTGTATTGCTATGAATTTCCCTCTTAGGACCACTTTTGCTGCATCCCATATGAGTTGGTATGGCGTACTTCCATTTTCATTTATTTCCAGATATTTTTTGATTTCTCCTTTAATTTCATCAATGATCCATTGGTTGTTCAGTATCATATTGTTTAATCTCCACATCTTTGCCACTTTCCCAGTTATTTTCTTGTAGTTGATTTCTAGTTTCATAGCATTATGGTCTGAAACGATGCTTGTTATGATTTCAATCTTCTTAAATTTACTGAGGCTTGCCTTGTTTCCGAACACATGGTCTATCCTTGAGAATGTTCCATGCATGTTTGAGAAGAATGTGTAGTTAGCTGTTTTTGTGTGGAGTGCTCTGTATATGTCTATTAAGTCCATCTCGCCTAGTTTTTCATTTAAGTGCACTGTTTCCTTATTGACTTTTTGTCTGGATGATCTATCCATTGATGTAAGTGGGTTATTAAGATCCCCTACTATTATTGTGTTGTTGTTAATATCTCGTTTTAGGTTTTTTAATAGTTTCTTTATGTACTTTGGTGCTCCTATGATGGGTGCATATATATTTATAATTGATATGTCTTCTTGGTAGAGTGTCACTTTTATCATTATATATTGCCCCTCTTTTGTCTCTCATTACCTGTTTTGTCTTGAAGTCTACTTTGTCTGATATAAGTATGGCAACAATTGCTTTCTTTTGTTTGCCATTAGCTTGGACTGTTGTCTTCCATCCTTTCACTCTGAGCTTGTGTTTGTCTTTAGAGCTGAGATGTGTTTCCTGGAGGCAGCATACTGTTGGGTCTTGCTTTTTAATCCATCCTGCCACTCTCTGTCTTTTGATTGGAGAGTTCAAACCATGTAGATTTAGAGTGATTACTGATACATGAGGGCTTAATGTTGCTGTTTTGTGTCTTATTTTCTGGTTCTTTTGCATTTGCTTTGTTTCTCATCCCGTGTGTTTCGGACTACCAATGCAGTTTGATAGTTCTGTCTGATGACTCTTTTAGTTTTCTCTTTATTTGTCATATGTGATTCTGTTATGATTATTTGTTTAGTTGTTACCTTGAGGTTTGTATAAAAAATCTCGTGGATGAGATAGTCCATTATCTGATGACCTTGTATTTCCTTAGACTAAGTTGATTTGATCCCTTTCCTCTTCCCCTTCTAAGTTATTCTTGTCACAACTTATTCCATCTTGTGTTGTGGGTGTGTGTTTAAAGTGATGAGGTTATATATATTTTTGGTGTTTTCCTTCCTCTGATCTTTGATTTTGGTATTTAAGTGGTTGTTAACCTCTTCTGATAAAGAGCTACTAGTTTTCTGATTCTGTCTACCTATTTTTCTCCTTGCTCGAAGCTTTGTATTCCCTTTCTCTTTTTTTTTCATGCATGACAGACTTCTTGAGCATTTCTTGTAGTGGGGATCTCGTGGCCATGAACTCCCTTAGCTTTTGTTTATCTGGGAAAGTTATTATTTCTCCATCATATTTGAAGCATATTTTCACTGGATAGAGTATTCTTGGCTGAAAGATTTTGTCTTTCAGGATTTTGAATATATCATTCCAGTCTCTCCTAGCCTGTAAAGTTTCTGTTAAGAAATCTGCTGAGAGCCTGATGGGAATTCCTTTGTATGCTATTTTTTGTTTTTGTCTAGCTGCCCTTAATATTGTTTCTTTGTCATTGACTTTTTCCAACTTTACTACTATATGCCTTGGAGAGGGCCTTTTCCTGTTTATATATTTAGGTGACCCATTGGCTTCATTTACTGGAATTTCCAGCTGCTTCCCCCATTTGGGAAGTTCTCAGCTATTATTTCCTTGAATAAGCTCTCTGTTTCTTTCTCTCTCTCTTCTCCCTCAGGAATACCTATAATTCTTAATGTTGCATTTCCTAATTAAGTGGGACATTTCTCGGAGAATTTCTTTTTAGTCTTACTTCTCTCTCCTCCTCCATCTGGAGCTTGTCTGCATTCCTATCCTCAATAATGCTAATTCTTTCCTCCATATTGTCAGCTCTGTTTGCTAAAGAGTCCAGGTTTTCCTTTATGTCCTTCATTGTTTTTTTCATCTCCAACAATACCGATTGGTTTTGCTTTATGGTTTCAATCTCTTTTGTGAAGAAATTCCTTATCTCATTGTAATTGTAATTCATTGAGCTTTTTTTTTTTTTTACCAGTTATTTATTAATTTATTTATTGTGAGGAAGATCAGCCCTGAGCTAACATCCATGCTAATCCTCCTCTTTTTGCGGAGGAAGACCGGCTCTGAGCTAACATCTATTGCCAATCCTCCTCCTTTTTTTTCCCCCAAAGCCCCAGTAGATAGTTGTATGTCATAGTTGCACATCCTTCTAGTTGCTATATGTGGGATGTGGCCTCAGCATGGCCGGAGAAGCAGTGCATCGGTGCGCGCCGAAGATGCGAACCCAGTCTGCCAGCAGCGGAGTGCCTGCACTTAACCGCTAAGCCATGGGGCCAGCCCTCGTTGAGCTTATTTATGATAGCTATTTTGAATACCCTGTCATTAAGGTTATAAATTTCTGTGCCTTCAGGGTTGATTTCTGGGTGCTTGTCATTTTCCTTTTGGTTTGGTGATTTAAAGTATTTTTGCATCGTGCCTGCTGTGTTTGGGTTGTGTTTCCTCATCCTAACAATATCTGCTTGCAGTTTCCACCTGCCACCACTGGGTGGGGGTCAAGGGCTGTGTATTCTGAGCCAACTGTTTTCTGCGACTGCTCTGACTGACCAGCTGAAGTGCTGGGTGGCAGAGTGCTGGTCAGCAGGGCGGAGTGGCTCTCTCTTTTGCCTGCCCGATCCCAGAGGGCTTTGGTTTCTTCCCTTGCTATCTGCTCTCCAGGGTGCTCAGATGATGCCGGCAACCCTGCAGCAGTTCCGACTCCTCCATGTGGGAATTTCCAACAGGTTGTGAGAGAACTGGAGAGTTACGACTTTCCCGCAGATGGCTGCCCCTCCCCCTTCTCTGGAAGCTGTGCAGACCCAGAGTCGCTGATCCGATGGGGATGGGGAGGATTTCTCCTTACCTCTCCCCACTTCCTCTGAGGCCTCCAACACGTCCACTCTCAGATGTGTGGCTACATGGGTCTTTCAAACGTCCTTTTGTGTTGTGTAAGTGTCCTTTATTGATATGTGAATATCCTTTTTGTTGTATCTTCTCCAGGGAAAGTTTACGGAAAAGCTCACTCAACCATGATGCTGATGTCACTCAGTCTGGTATTTTTTAAATGTATGCTTTTAGACAGCTTCCTTGAGGCATGAACTGATGAAATACATTGATGGAAATATCAAAAGGTAGCTTAGGAGTGTGGTCAGAAGAGTAATGTCTCCCCAAAGATGTCTTAATCCCTGGCACCTGTGAATATGTTGCTTTACATGACAAAAAGGACTTTGCAGGTCTGACTAGGTAAGGACCTTGAGATGGAAAGATAATCCTGGATTATCTAGGTGGGCCCAGTCTAATCACATGAGTCCTTAAAAGCAGTAAACCTTTCCTGGTTGTGGTCAAAGGGAGAGATGATGATGGAAGAAGGGTCAGATAGATGCTACATTGCTGGCTTTGAAGATGGAAGAAGGGGACCATGAGCCAAGGAATGCAGGCAGCCTCTAGAAGTTAGAAAAGGCAAAGAAATGGATTCCCTCTAAGAGCTTCCAGAAAGGAACACAGCCCTGCTGACATCTTGACTTTAGCCCAGTGAGACCCATGTCAGACTTCTGACTGCCAGAAGTGTAAGATAACAAATTTGCATTGTTTAAGCTGCTAAGTTTGTGGTGATCTGTTACAACTAATACAAGGAGATGACCCAGGCTTCCAATTCTGGAAGAAGATGATTCCCCCCAACAGACTCACTTTTCCCTGCTCCTCTACTCCAAATACAACTAAATACTTGGGAATTACTCAACAGACATTGGTAAAAGAATTCTGAAAGCTGGAAAGAAGAAGGCAGATAGCTAGTGAGTTCCCTGGATTTTTTTTTAATCTCCCATATACCCCAGACTAGGTGCAGCAGAAGCCTGCAACTGGGAACTGCTAAGAGACATAGACAGAAATCCCCTCACAGCCTAGTGTCTTTGGCCAAAGGACTGGCAAAGGGGAAGTCTAACAGAGACCAGGGTGGAGCCCCAGCCTCTGCTCACAACTGAGGCTCCTGCAGAGTGGTGATGGGTTTGCAGCAGCTGCAGTAAGAAGCCCTGTTGGGCTGTCCCAGCCCCCACCTGACAGACAGCTGAGTCACTGGCAGTGGTGTGATCCGTGGAGCCCTGTGTCTCTCGGTTCTCCTTCTTTGGCAAAAGGAATCTCAGGCCCAACAACTTCTGCTTCCCCACTTCCCCGCTGGCAAAAGGTGGCCCAGGCAGCCAAGGGAAACCCGTTCTGCCTTTTCAGGGAAGAAGCAGGAGCTACAGCAGTGCCAGAGAGCAAAGCAGACAGGATAGCAGAGCCGGGGCTCTAAAACTACCTGGTCATGAAAACCAAATCCCACAAATGTAGGCCAGAATCCCCCTAAATGCTGAACCAAAACAGGGCAACTGCCTGCTAAAACTGAAGATTTAAAGATTTTATTTATTTATTTTTTTCCCCCCAAAGCCCCAGTAGATAGTTGTATGTCATAGCTGCACATCTTCTAGTTGCTGTGTGTGGGATTCGGCCTCAGCATGGCCTGAGAAGCGGTGCCTCGGTGCACGCCCGGGATCCGAACCCGGGCCGCCAGCAGCGGAGCGCACGCCCTTAACCGCTAAGCCACGGGGCCGGCCCTAAAACTGAAGATTTAGAAGTGATCAAGTCTCCTAACACAACTACAAAAATGTCCAGGATACAATAAAAAATCACTCATCAGACCAAGATCCAGCAAAACCACAATTAGAATGAGAAAAGGCAATCAACTGACTCCAATTCCAAGAGGAGTCAGATGTTGGAATTATCTGATAAGCGTTTTATAAAAGAATCATCATAGAAAATACTTTAATAATCAATTATGAACTCCTTTGAAAAAAGTAGAAAACCTCAGCCAAAAATAGGAGTTATAAGGAAGAACCAAATGGAAATTATAGAACTGAAAAAATACAGTAACTTATATGAAAAAACCTCACTGATGGACTCAGTAGTGAAATGGAGATGGTAAAAGATAGAATCAATGAACCTAAAGACAGATCAATAGAATCTACTCCTTCTGAAGAATGGAGAGAAAGTAGACTGAAAGGAAATGATCAGAATCCCAGCGGTCTGTGGGTCAATAACAAAAGGATCTAAAATTTGTACCATGAGAGTACTGGAAGTAGAGGAAAAAAACATGGACTGAAAAAGTATTGAAGAAATAATGGCTGAAGAAGCTGAGTCAACCCCCAAGAGGATAAACTAAACAAATTCACACTAAGACATGTGGCAACCTTCTGAAAACCAAAGACAAAGGAAAAAATCTTAAAAACAGCCAGAGAAACAACCTTCTATCTATTAAGAAACAGTAAATTGAATGACCAGCAGATTTTGTGTCTATCTGAAAACACAGGGGCCAGAATGAAGTGGCACGTTTTTCAAGTGCTGAAAGAAAAGAGCTCTTAACTGTGAATTCTACATCTGGTGAAATTATTCTTCAGGAATGAAGGGGAAATAAGGACATTCCCTGATGAAGGAAGAGTATGAGAATTTGTTGCTAGCTGATCTACCCTTAAGAATGGCCAAAGGGAGGAATGTCCAATTCATCCTTTTTTATTGCTTATGCTTGGTGTCATATCTAAAATCTAACCAAATTTAAAATAATTGAAATCAAACAGAGAATGTTCTCTGACAGCAATACAATCAAACTAGAAATTAATAACAGAAAGATAACAGAAAAATCTCCAAAATAGTTGGAGAGTAAATAACATATGTCTAAAAAATCTATGGCTCAAAGAGGAAGTCTCAAAGGAAATTAAAAAATACACAGAATTAGGGGGCCGGCCCGGTAGCATAGTGGGCAAGTTCACATGCTCTGCTTCCCTGGCCTAGTGTTCACTGGTTCAGATCCTGGGTGTGGACCTACTCACCGCTCATCAAAGCCATGCTGAGGTGACGTCCTGTATAGAAGAGATACAATGCTACAACTCTACAACTATGATACACAACTATGTACTGGGGCTTTGGGGAGAAAAAAGAAAAAAGAGGAAGATTGGCAAGAGATATTATCGCAGAGCCAATCTTAAAAAAAAAAAAAGAAATAGGTAAATTTATTAAAAAAATACACAGAATTAAATTCATGGAATAAAAAGGAAAAAGAAAGAAGACCCCACCATCTGTGGGATGCAGCTTATGCAATGTAGAGTGGGGAATTTATGGCACTAAATACTTACTTTAGAAAAGAGGAAATTTCTCAAGGCAATAATCTAAGTTCCTACCACAAGAAACTAGAAAAATGAGAGCAAAATGAGCCCAACTCAAAGCAGAAGGAAACAAATAATAAAGATAAGAACACACAGGTGGCCTTTACACTGAGCACCCTGAGAGGACAGACAGGACTGGAGCCCCTGGGAAGGGCAGGGCTGAGTCTGTAGGGTCAGACTTGGTTCTGTGTGTAGGATTTGGATGGGAAAGAGGAAGATGGGGGTGACTGTGAGGTCCCAGTCTTTTCTGTTCCCCTGCTGGTCACAAGCAGGTGGAGGAGCCGTCAGGTGTTGGTTCTATCCTGGGAGATTTGTTGTCATGCCCCATGTGTCCCTCGGGAGGAGGGTTTGCTTGACTGGAGAGGATGGGTGGATGGCCAAGGCCTCTGACATAGGCACGGGGCTCAGTGTAGAGGAGCTGGGAGAGTAGCCCAGGGGCGTGGCTCAGCCCTGCTGCACAGGGGGCTCAGCTGGGGCTTGGGGAAACAGGATGCTGTGCTGAGGGGGTGCTCCAGGCTGGATGATGGATGTGTTCCCAAGGTCAGGCACTGAGAGTCAGAAGTTAATCACAAAACCTTCCCTCCGGGTTGTAGGCAAGACAGTGGCTTGACTCTCCAGGATGAGATTCCTCAAGGCCACCCTCTGGGTGCAGCAATCTGCCATGTGGGGAGTTGTAACGATGTGCCAACAACTAACTTCCAGACACGTGCAAAGGGTTCACGATTTATAAATTAGAGCAGAATTGGGTTATCCCTGTAATAACATTCTCCCTCACATCTTTCTCATATAGAATAGAAATGGGGTGATCACCCTGCTGCAGCTCCTAGGATGAGCATTGCTGTGACACTGTCCATGGCACTGACAACCACAAACTATCCAAGGCTTGGGAGTTGTGATCTTTGAGCTGCATCTGCTTTCCTTTTGTTCTTATCAACTGAGCATGAGTAACAAGGAAGAGGTGGAGAGGGCTGCAGGGAGTATGGATCAACCTCTGTCTCCATTGCCGGGGGACAGTGGGGGTGCTGTGGGTATCGCTTTAGGAACTGACTCCACAGTCAGGATGACCAAGTCCAGGCTGCCCATGGGCAGTTTGTGATGAAAGAAGAGAATGAACATGGCCTTGAGAGGTGTGGTAGTCAGAACAAGGACCCCTCAAAGATGTCCACATCCTTATCCCCAGAATCTGTGAATATGTCGCCTGATAAAGGGAATTTACAGATTAAATTCAGGATCATGTAACTGAGAGATTATGGTGGTTTATCTGGGTGGGTCCAATGTAATCAGAAGGGTCCTTTTTATAAGTGAAAGAAGGAGATAGGAGAGTCACAAGCAGAGAAGGAGATGTGATGATGGGAGCAGAGCACAGAGAGACTTCAAGATCCTACGCTGTTGGCTTTGAAGATATAGGAAGGGGCCACAGGCCAAGGAATGCAGGCAGCCTCTAACAGCCTGAAAAGGCAAGGAAATGGACTCCCCCTTAGAGCCTCCAGAAAGAACAGAGCCATGCTGACACCTTGGTTTGTTTTGTTTTATGCTGATAAGCTTGTGGTAGTCTCTTACAGCAGCCAAAGGAAACCAACAGGAGGCGCCACCTTGTCTAACCCAACACCGTGTGCAGGTGGGATAAGGAATAACTTAGAGCTAAATCATGCTGTGAAACTTTGTGGGTTTTGTAACTCTCTCTCATCTCATGACAAACAGCACACGGGTAATGGCAGAACATCCTTGTGAACTGTGGACTCCCTGTCTTGGTGATGGAGCACCTTTGTTTGTGTGAGCGTGGACACCCCGATCCAAGTAAACCTACATGGGAACATCACCCTTCCTGGGTGACGTCAGTCCTTCAGAGAAGGACTGAGAACTGCTGGCCCAGGTGTGTGGAGGGGGCTGCCGGTGAGGCACAGGTGGGAGGAGGCCCGTGGGCCAGGTCGAGGAGGAGACACTTTGTCCTGTTGCCAGGGCTGTCTGGTGAGTTTAGGTGGGAGGAGCCCATGGGCAGAAAAAGAGCAAATGAGGGGTAGGGCCGGCCCTGTGGCTTGGTGGTTAAGTGCGCGCACTGCGATGCTGGTGGCCCGGGTTCGGATCCCGGGTGCGCATCGAGGCACCACTTCTCCGTTCATCCTGAGGCCGAGTCCCGCATACAGCAACTAGAAGGATGTGCAGCTACGACATACAACTATCCACTGGGGCTTTGGGGGGAAAAAAAAAAAAAAGAGCAAATGAGGGGAAGGTCCTCTTTATTCAGATCTCTCAGGTGGTCCACGGTGGGTTCCAAGCCCAGTCACTTTCTTTGGGAGCCCGCCACTTCCTGGAGCGATGGGAGCCTTTGTCCTGGGCTCAGGGCAGCTTCTTGGGGTTTCCAGACATCCAAGAGGGAACCGAACCTCCGGGCCCAGGTCCCTGAATATCCTCAGGGCTCAGAACTGATTCTCTGGCTCATGCTGCAGCTCCTGACCCCACCCAGGGTCTGGGGGTGGTTCTCAGGAGGGCCCCTCCCTACAGCTCTTAAGGAGCGGCTCCTGGAGGAAACTAAGAAGCCACATCTGCTTTGTGGTCAATCCGGCAGTAAATGTTTGTGTGGGGATGTAGTAAATCCTGTAAAAGAGAGAAGAGGCCTCCAAGCCCCTGTAACATTCTCAGAACATGTCTCAGCCTGTCCCAGGCCGTGGGCCCACACAAGCTGCTCTGTGGGGTCCTGACTGTGCTGGGGGTTTCTGGCCCTAGGCCCTTCCCTCCTTTCACCACCCCCTGTTCTCCTCTTTGCTGCTGTTTCCTGAACCTCGAAGCACAGCCAGGGGTGGGCTGGGGGACAGATTTTGGTCCCCCTTGGGCCTGTGGCACCAGAACATTCATGGCCCACACTCACCTGGTAGATGGGAACAGCTGTCCTGGGGCCGGGTAGGGGGGCCTGGGAAGGGGAGAGAGCAGGTGTCAGGGGACAGGGAGGGAGGGTCAATTCTCCTCAGGGGTGACCAGCTCTGTCTCTGGAGCAGCAGTCTCCAAACCTGTAGCCCTGCACCCCAATCCCAGTGCATGCTACCCCCACCCTTGTTAGCCCAGGACCCCCAACCTGATGCTCCTGGTGCCCACTCTGCTCCTGGCTAGTCTACAGGATTCTCTTCAGGCTGACTGAGGGGGCCAGGGAAGGTGCAGGATAGGTTGGGGGTGGTCCTGCCCCTGAAATGGGGCCCACTCTTGGCCAGGGCGTGGCTCACTTTTCCTGAATGTTCTGGGGGACGGGGGTCTGCATTGTGCTTCAAGATGGAGCAGTCCCCTTGCCCTGAGCCTGCACAGCTGGAATCCCGAGGTAAAGGGATGGGGACAGGATGGGCTTACCGGGCATGTGGAGCTACTGGAGGAACCATGGCCTGGGAGCAGAGACAGGGGTTAGCAACAGGGGAGTGAGAAAGTTTCAGCCCATCCTCCCAGGAGGTGCTGGGGACCTCAGCTCCCAGACAACGAGGGGAGATACCCTCTGGCCTTTTTAGAGTCCAGTGAGGGCAAGGTGGTGAGCCATGATCAGACCCCACAGGTGAGGGCTGACTAGCCAGTTGGGGTCCCCTGTGCTGAAGCCCTAGGGAAAGAGTCAGATGCCCCAGGGATGACTGGCAGCAGTGGACACAGTGGGCAGACCCAGGGGCTCCCAGCTGCTTCCGGGCTGAACGGACACTCACCGGGGGTGGACGCTGGGGACCGGTGCTCTTTGAGGTCACGCTGGCCACTGGCCCTAGGAAAGGTCAGGCTTATTTGTGAGATTGCAGGGAGAGGTCACAGCTTTGGTGTCAGAACAGGGGACAAGGGGGGTCCCCTTGGTGCAGGGGGTGGAGACCTCCTTTCTCCGCCAATGCTGTTTAGGAGGGGAGGGCCCAGGAGAGGCGAACTGAGGAAAGGCCTTAAGAAGCCACGTCTGTCCTGGGCCCCGAGGGAAAGGATCCTCAGGCCGATGGCGGTCTAGAAGTAAGTTGCCAAGAAGGGACTAAGGAATGATACCACTAGGGTCTGACTGAGTGGAAGGATCGAGACCCTCAGAGGAAAAGCAGGGCCACTTGTGCAGGCCAGTTGGGGACCCCCGAGGATCTTGGATCTCACGAAATGTGGAGCCCCTGCTGTTGCCAGACCCGCCCCTGAGGCCGGGAGATGCTGAGATGTGACCGTGGCCGCGTCCTTTATCTCCATCTGCCTGGACAGAGGCCTAAGGACATCCCAGGACCTGCTGTCCTGACCGGCCCAGTTACTCCTTCTCACCGGTCAGGGGCTGTGGTTACCGCATCTGCCACATGGGGGCGTTTGACCCCCACCCGGCCTGTCCAGGCTCTTCCACTCTCCACTGTGTGACCTGGGCCAGGGCAGCCCTCAGATCCAGGCTGTAAATTCCCCTCACCAGGTGGGCAGGGTGAAATAAAGAACAGGAGGTACCGTTCGCTGAGCTGTTACTACGGGCCAGCACTGCTGTGGGTTTGCTGAGTGAACAGGGACAACACTAAGGGGATGTTTTCTTCATTGTGCCTAATTTGTAGATGAGGAAGGCGTTGAGGAAGCAGCACCAGGTGAGTGGCTGGTGTGGAAGGAGCTGGATGGAAGGAGAGGGGAAAATACACGGAGAAATTGGGCAGCCGTGGAGAGCCAGGCCCAGAATCCGAGAATGGGGTCTCCTTCCTCCTGGCCTGGGGTCAGCCTGGGGGACTGGAGCAGCGTGCCAACAATGCCATCATACCTGCTAGTCCTTGTGAGGAACAGGAAACATCCCAGGGCAGCTGCCAGTGCCACGCCGACCAGGACCCCAAGCACGATGCCCACAATGGCTCCCACAGGGAGGCCTGTAGTGGTTTCTTCTGCTGAAAGCAGAAGAGAAAGGGGGAGAGGGTGAAGGCCCAAGTCCATTCCAGGGGAAACCACAAGGGGCCCTGCAGGGGAAGGGCCTGGCGGAAGGAAGGAAATGCTCCCGAGGTCTGTGTGCGGTCTGTGTGTGTGGTCATCACAACGTCCTCCCGACACCCCCACAGCCAGCGGTTGCATCCTGTTCTGTGTCTCACATTTGAAACCTTGGACTTGCTCTAACTCCTCACATTCTCCCACAGGTAGCCAGTCCCATGTCCTGTTCATTTTCTTTTTAAGGCCTCTTCTCCTCTCACATGACGCCTTTTCCCTCTGCTTCTTTCCGTCATTATTGACTGTCTTAGAGGGCAGGCCCTATAGGTCAGCCTGACGCTGATTAATAATAGTAATGATGTGAGCTGACTGTTTTCCAGTGCCTCCTGTGTGCCAGGCACAGTGGAAAATACTTTACATCCCTCTCATCGGTCCTTCCATCCCCAGCAGGAGAGGGGGTGTCGTCCCCACTGTGCATCAATAGAACTGAGACGCAAATGCTCTATAGAGGTCATGGAACTGGGAAGTGATTTTTACAGCTAATGACAACATTAATAAAATAACAGCTGCCAGCTTTGATTGAGCCCTGACTCTGTGTGTGACCCTAAGGGCTTTAATCCTAATAAACATCCTCACAACAGCCCTAAGATTCAGCTGTTCTATTCCAGTTTTATAGGTGAGGAAACTGAGGCTCAGGTGCTTGAGAGTCTTGCTCAAGGTCAAACATCTGGTGCCTATCTGAACCAAGACAACAAGAAGATTAGCCTCATTCTGGGGTTCTTATCCATGTTGTTCTATAGGCTCTGAAGGAAGCTCCCACCTCCTCAGGGCTTGCATCATTTCACACCCCCACCAGTGAAATATATGAGAGAGGAAGTGGGAGAGGTTGAGGGTCACTCACAGCTCACGGCCAGGGTGATGAGGTCACTTTTGCTGGAACTGACTGGGTTGGAGACCTCACACTGATAATCCCCGGCATCCTCCCTCCTGACAGGGTCTATGGTGAGGGTGCTGTTGTCCTGGGACAGCTTCATCCGCTCTGTGAGCCAGAGACTCTGGTTATTGAAGAACCACTGGATGGAGATGCCAGCGTCACGTGTGAGGCAGGTCAGGACCACAGCGTCCTTATATTCTGTGACTATGGTGTTGCTGGCTTGGATGGAGGGCTGTGCCACTGAGTCTGTGGAGACACAGAGGAGGCGACTGACTGAGAGTGGGCCTGGGCCTGGGGCCACGCTCCTTCCTCAGAAATCTCAGCCAGTTCTCAGATCCCACAGTGGGCTGTGTAAGGTGACCCAGAGGATGACCCTGACCCTGTGAATAAGGTTGTGAGTATTTATTCAGGTGACAGTCTGTAAGGAGAGGGCTGCACCTCCCCTCTGACCCCCAGATCACCCCAGGATGACCCTTGACCAGTTCCCCTGGACATTTTTGTAGTGTCAGTACCAGGAACCTCTTCTCTAACTTCGTGTCCTATAACTTCATCATCAAGTGGAATTTTTGTCCCATGGACTTTCATGTGACTCTTTCTAGAAGTTTTGTGGCTTTAAAAGGTCGGGCCCTGCTCCTCATGTAAACTTGCCTGTGTTTTGGGGAAGGCAGGTCTGCCAGCCCCGTCCATCTCTGGGGCCAAGGGAACTTTACACGAAGTAGGTATGTAGTAAATACATATAAAGGTATTTCCTTCTTGTTAAATAATTTGTTAGGGAATGAGGATGGCCCCACCCAGGTTTCCTGACCTTAGGATCTAGAGAGCTTCTATCTAAAGGATTTCTCACTCTGAAAAGGACTTTTACTTCCAGGTCTGTGGATTGAATATCACAGTGAAGGAAATCTCTGGAGAATTGGTTACCAATTTAACAAAATACGGGCACTCTTAGGAAGAGAGGGAAATTACTGCAACATAGTGAAGGCCTTACATGACAGGCCCACAGCCAGCAGCATACTCAGTGGGGAAACACTGAAAGCTTTTCCACTAAGATCAGGAAGAGGACAAGGATTCCACTTTCACCACCCTATTCAGCATAATCTAGACGTCCAAGCCAGAACAATTAGGCAAGAAAAAGAAATAGAATGCATCCAAATTGGAAAGGAAGAAGTACCATTACATCTGTTTGCAGATGGCATGAACTTATGTGTAGAAAACCATAAAGATTCTAAAAAAAACTTGTAGAACTAATAAATGAATTTAGCAAAATTGCAGGGTATAAAATCAACATACAAAAATCAGTTATGTTTTGATACACTAATAATGAATATCTGAAAAGAAAATCAAGAAAACAATTGCATTTACAGTAACATCAAAAAGAATAAAGTACTTAGGAATTAACCAACGAGGCAATTGCCTTGTACTCAGAAATCTACAAAATGTTGCTGAAAGAAATTAAAGAAGACACAAATAAATGGAATGACATCAGTATTCATGGATGGAAGGGCTTAATATTGTTAATATGACAGTACTACCCAAAGAGACCCCCAGATTCAATGCAATCCCTATCAAAATCCCAACAAAATATTTTGCAGAAATTGACATTCCCAAATATTCACATGGACTCTCAAGGGACCCCAAATAGGCAAAATAATCTAGAAAAAGAACAAAGTTGGAGGACTCACACTTCCTGATTTCAAAATTGATTCCAAAGCTACAGTAACCAACATCGTGTGAGTTGGGCATAAAAGACAAACATATAGCCCAATGGAATAGAACAGAAACCCCAGAAATAAACTCTGGCATATATGGTCACATGATTTTTTGACAAGCTTGCCAAGACCTTTCAATGGGGAAGAAATCTATTCAAGAACTGGTTCTGGGAAAGCTGGATATCCACATGCAAAGGAATGAAGCTGAACCCTTACCTTACACCATGTATAGAAATTAACTTAAAATGGATCAGAAATCTAAACGTGAGTCAAAACTATAAAAGTCTTAGAAGAAAACAGAGAAAACACTTCTTGAAATTGGATTTGTCAAGATTTTATAGATATGACACCAAAAGCACAAACAATAAAAGAAAAAATAGATAAATTGGATTACATCAAGAGAGAACATTTCTGTGCGTCAAAGGATACAATCAAGAGAGTGATGGCAACCCACAGATTGGGAGAAAACATTTGCAAATCGTGTCTGGTAAGAGAGAAATATCCAGAATATATAAAGAACCTCTTCAACTCAACAAGAACAAAAAGGAAGTTGACCCCAAGGACTCTTCTTCCTTCCCCATCTGCAAACCCCCCACTTTCTGGGGCTGAGAGAACCCCCTCCCCACATTCCAGGCTGGACCCACATCTGCCCTGGGAAATCAGAGAGCAAGGGGGGGAAGTGTCTGCAGAGATGTGGTGGGAGGATTCAGGGACAGATTTGAGATTTGCTGGTGTCCGTGGAAACAGGCTGGGAAATAGCTTCTTTCAGACTCTTTTCTGAAAACCAACAGCCTGCACCCCAGAGCCTGGTGCCGATGGTCCAGGGAGCCACTACCAGAGACCGTGATGGTCTTGACTGTGGTCCCAGTGAGGCCAGGGACAGAGTTATGGACGAGGCAGGGATAGGATCCACTGTCATTCACAGTGATGATGGGGATGAAGAGCTCCGGTGTGGATTGCTGGGGCCTCCCATTGATAAGCCAGGAATACCGTGCAGGCGGGTTAGAGGCCGTGTGGCAGGAGAGGCTGAGTATTACCATCCAGATGCCCCTGGATGGTAATAGGAGTCTGAGGGGGAAATGGTGGGGGCATCTGGGCCATCTGGAGCAAACAGAGTAAAGCCGTTTGTGATGTAATCAGAGGGAAGGGGAAGCTCCTGGTCTGTAAAAGGGCCACAGTGTTCCTCTGAGCCGGATCACACCCTTGTTTTAACGAGTCCCAACCATGACCCCTCTGCGTTCACTCATGCTGAGTCTGAGACATTAACCTGTTTCTCCCATCACAGGTTATTAACCCCAAGCCTCTCAAGACAGCAGCAGCCCGTCCTCTCCTATTCTTAGCTCAAGGCTGGGCCTGCACAGATTTGCCTGAGACAGGAAGTCATGGCCAGCCTGGTGTCCAGGGGTGACGGTCTGTGTACTTGAATCTGAGAGGGATGGATGTGGCCTGGCCTCTGGTAGTGTGGATTTGGGCAGACACGCTGGGCCAGGTAGGGACAGGAGTTATTTACAGAGAACATTGAGGTAGAATGGGTGGCTACGACGGGCACTCACTGGGTTCCGGGTTTCACACTCATAGGGTCCTGTGTCATTCCTTGTGACACGGAGTAAAGTGAGAGTCCTGTTCCAGGGACAGCTCTAGCCAGGTGCTGTCCGGGAGGCTCTGATTGTTGATCAACCACAGGTAGGTGGTGTCCTGAGTGTCAGGTTCACATGTTAACACTACAGGGTCCTCGTGCTCCACGGGGCTGGAGTTGTTGCTTGTGATGGTGGGTGTGGGTAACTCCGTGTGCAGGTAACAGAGAGAATGTTGCCCTGTGTAGTACCTTTGATTCAATCAGAGTTGGCATCTCTCACCTCTTAAGTCCTTGAAAGAATAATGCAAGAGGATCCGAGTGCTCAGAGATCTAAGGCCACTTGCTCTATATCTGTGAGAAAGCGCAGACTTTCTGAGGTATCCATTCTGCAGCAGTGTTTGGTCACGGAAAGACACAGGACAGGAGTCAGAGACCCCCTGGCGCCTCTCCTAGTTTTTTCCTGACCAGCTGACTGCCTGGCCTGGGGACTGGGAGTCTGAGCAGAAATGAACGTGAGGAGACCAGGAGCAAGCCCTGAGGTCAGTTCCGTGCTCAGGCTGCATGCCCTGGAGGTGGGGCAGTTCTGTCCCGGTGTATGATAACAACTGACAGGAGACAGCGACCCCCTAAATGGTAGAGCAGAGTCCAACTAATCCAGAAAAGAGTGATGGGGGTGGAAGGAAGGAAAGAATGGTGAGTAAACGAATGAATGATCCGTAGTCTCTTCAGAGACTGCATCCTGAGTGCTGGGTCCTGGGTAGTTTTGGTCACACATGTTCCCTGTCCCCCCAGGGGAGAGACACCCACACCATCCGCTCATTCCTCCTTCATCAGAAGCAATCGAGAGTGTGTTACACGCGGGCCCTGTGCTGGCTGCAGGTGTAGAGTGGGGAGTGAGATGGCAAAGTCTTTCCTTTCTACTCCAGTGGGAGTGACCCCAACACGTCCGGAAAGAAATAAGTAATGTCAAGTCCAGTGCAGGGAGGTTGATCATCTACCCGAGGGGGCGGCCTGGACATTCCCTGCACTGACTGATTGTTGATGCAGGTAATTTAGTTCTAGAGTAAATGGTGATGAATTCTCCATTTGCTCTCACTCCCTAGACCAGAATTTCTCCCTCTGAGCTGAGGACACCTAAGAAGAAAGGATCTCAACCGACAGCTGGTCTTGGGTCCACAGACACCTAATAAGGCCCCGGGTGGAGGAGAGGACGGGGCTGTAGCTGCAGACAGACCTCGTGTCTGCCGCGCATGGTCAGTGAGACCCTTGTTCAGAGACTGTATCTCCCTGTGCCTCAGTTTCCCCTCAATAAAATAAGATAAATGGTAAGTGGTCTCTATTTGCCATGTTGTCTATGAATTAACCTTAATACATCCCCAAATACCTGACCTAAATCTTGGTAAGGTGCAGATGCCCAAATAAACATCATCTGTTATTGTTTGCCTCCATGGGAGAGGGCCCCCTGGGCTGATCGCGGGTCCTTGAGGAACTGCCAGGAGCATCTTCTCTGCTTTGTTCCTCCTCTGGGGGCACTGACCTTCCTCTGGAGTCTCCTAAGTCTCCCAGGGCACTCAGATAATACCCTGGGGACCTTACACATCTGCGCTCCCCACGCTGAGTCTCAGGTGAAGGATCAGGCTCTGCCCCTGCCCAGGTGTGGCTCTTGGGGCTGAGCCCTGGCTGGTGACCAGCTCAGGAGCCTTAAGACTCAGGCAGCCAGGAAATCCTTGCTCCCGGTCAGCGCTGCCCACAAGGCCAAAATCTAACCCTGGCACAGTCTCCCCAGGGTCACTGGAGTCAGGGTCCCTGGGACAGGGGTTTGTGCAGGGACTTCCCAGGGCTCAGCTTCTCTGTGAGGATCCCAGGTGGTCCCTCAGGTCAGCCCCTGACCAAGCTCTGCAGGGTCTTCCTCAGATTGTTGGAGTCTGGATGCTGGGAAAGGAATTCTGATCTTATGAAGTTTGTCTCCACTGTGTGTGTCCTGCACTAAATGCTCAAACTCCAACATGGGATGTAATGCAGAGGGGGATGCAGGCACAGTCCAGGCCTGTCAATCCTGTGTGTGAAGTAGAATTCACCCCACCCAACACTAGAGGTCAGAGAGGAATCACTCACGGTATACGCGGAGCTGTCCCATTCCTACTTCAGTTAGCAAAGTTGTCTTTATGACTCGTAGGGTGTAGTATCCTGTGTCCTTCTGGGTGACATTCTGGAACAGCAGGGATCCGTTGGGGTATATTGTCTCTCGACCACTGTATACAGGCCCTGGGATAATTACTTGTCTGCCTATCACATAGGTTGCAATTTGTTGACTGGAATCTACTCTGTCCCCTTTGTACCAGCCAAAACCGACAAGCCTCCCAGGCAGATTGTGGACAAGTAGAATAACATCCTTTCCTTCAGCAGCTTTGCTCGGCACCGATTCAATAGTGAGTTGAACAGTGGTGGGCGGGTTCCAGAAGGTTAAGAGCGAGACTAGAAGGGAAGAGAGAGAGATCAATCAATATTTGGACCTATGTATTGGGATGGAAAGATGAGGCCCTGGGTCCTGAGCAGGTCTCTTCATCTCTGAGACTTGGAGTGTGTGTGAGTGTGAGTGTGTCTCTGTGTGTGTGTCTACTGGTCAAGGTCAGCAGCATGACCACCATTACTTCAGCCCCTCTGAACTTGTTATTTCCTCTGTTCATAAAACTCTTCCCGGGTGTCTGCCTGGCTCACTCCCTCACTGCCCTCAGAGCCCTGCTCACTTTCAGGGGCGTCCTTGGGAGATGCCTTCCCTGACCTCCTGCTCTAAAGACTCTCTGTGTTCACTGTCTGACCTTTCCTGCTCTGTTCCCTTCATGGCACTTGTCAGTCCCTGACATCACATTCTAAATCTCTTTGCTCATCTGTCCTCCTCCCCATGGAATGTGAGCTCAGTGAGGGCAGGGACTTGTGTGATCTAGTTGTACCCCCAGTGCCTGGAACAGGCTGCAAACACCTGTGGATGAGTGAATAAGTGTCTCCAGGGCCCTCCACGTCCTGGTGTTTATTTGCCAGTTTCTGAGGTTGGTGGATAAGGATAATTTTAGTGCCACTGGTTAAGTGTTTTTTTTCGGTGTCACCTCACATAAATTATTATTATCATCAGTTTTCAAAATTCAGTAGTCAGCGATGAATAACTTGGGAAACGAATAGTAAGTGAGATTTTCCTGCCCCTCACCAATTCCAGTTCACTGAGAATTTCCTGTTGCTGCGTCCCCTCCCCCATCCTACTCTGCTCCCGTGTCCTTTCCCCTTAGGTTCAAACAGAGGTTTTGTCCTCTCTCAGAGCCCTGTCCTCCCCAGGTGACCCCACCCAGTCTCTGTCCTCCCGTCCTCCCTCCCTCCCACCCACCCTGAGGGAATGGTCCCCTCTCACCGGCCAGCAGGAGCCTCTGCCAGTGGCCGTGCCCTCTGTGGGCAGGGGCTGAGGGGGGCTCCATGGTGTCTGCTGCCTGCTCTGTCCCTCCCTCTGTGAGGAGAGCTTGGGCTCCAGAAATGCTCACAAGGGCTGTGGCTCCTGATGCCTCAGCTCTGCTGTCCTTCCTCCCTCTGTGCTGAGCCTCCTGCTGGGGCAGGAGCACTTTGCCTGTCACGTGGGCCAGGGGCGGGGTCTGTGCCCAGTACTGTCCCTCTCCCTCCCCTCACTCCTGCCTCCCTCTTCCCCTTCTTGCCCTTTCACATCTGTCTCTATTTCTGTTCCCTGGGAGCTGCTGAAGCCTCTGCCTTCTTCAGCAGTGATTCTCATCACTACACACACACACACACACACACACACACACACACCCTTGTTTGGACAAGCATGAGCGTGGGGCATGGTGTCCTGGTCAGTCCCTACAGCTTCGGATGGGGGTGCACAGTCAGCCACCTCCCCCCATTCACATCTGGCTTTGTTCTTTTGAGCAGGAGCCTGGGGGCTACATCAGGAACTCTTGTCATAGGGATGTCACCCCCATTGTGCTTTGGAATCCACTTGTGAACGTTATGAAGATTGTGAATGTCCAGGTGACAGGTTAGAAATGCTACTTTAGCAGGTGCTCTGGTAACATGGATGCCCTGCCATGCTGAGACCCCATGATGTGAGGGTGGGGCAGCCTCTCCCCATCTCCTGTGCACAGGGAGGGTCTGCAGATCTGTTAAGATGCAGATTCTGAACCGGCAGGTGTGGGGTGGACCCGAGAGTCTGCATCTAACAAGCTCTCAGGTGATGCTGATCACACTGGCCTGTGGAGCACACTTTCAATAGCAAGGCTGATGGGGACCCCTGTCCCCTGAGAAGATGACCCACCTGCCCCAGCATTGGCCTCTGCTGTGTCCTGGCCTTGGGGTCTGTCAGCACCACACAGAGACCCGGGGGTCTCCAAACCCAGGGGATTATTTCCATTTGTGACACAGAAACCCAGCTGGACGCCAGGGTCTTCCCAGTGTCCTCAAATGCTCTGGGAAGGTTGGATTTACTCTCAGCAGGAAGGTCACAGAGATGGCTCTGGGGATGAGAAAGGGGCAAGCTGTGTGACGACTGGTGAGGGGATCCGCCCTCCGTCTCCAGTGTCATCAACCTGGCCTTTGCTTTCCGGGACAGACACCCAGTATGGGTGTGTCAGAAGGAGCTGCAGTTCCCGGGTGTGAAGGGGGAGGTTTCCTGTGTGTCCTGGTGAAAGGATGGTGGTGGTGGGAGGTGGTGGCTGTGGGCTCCCTTGTCCTCAGGGGAAGATTTCAGGGAGACCACCCCCCTTCCCCGTGTCTGTTGGTTGAGCTGTGGCTCAGAGCCTGTCTATGTGCTCCCTGACCATCCTGGGGCGTCTGTCCTCTGCCTGGCTGACTATCCTGTGGTCATTCCAACTTCCCTATGGTTGGTGCCAGGCGGGGAGTGGGGACCTGCAAAGGACCCCAAACAGAACAGGGTGCTCTGAGTACCTTAGAGGGGCGGGTGGGACAGAGCAGGCATTTAGGCGGGGCCCAGAAGGATCTGTTGGACCAAGGGATGGAAATCAGGCTCCTTCTCCACCTCAGCCAAAACCATGTTCATGTGTTAATTTCCTGCTAATTGTGTGTCCCAATTTCACCCCCTGGAGTACATGAGGAGACCTGCAGCCAATGTCAGGGGCTGAGCCAGGGATACTAACCAGGCTGCAAAGGGTGTAAGCTGACCCTGAGCCTTGGACAGAGGTGGGCTCTGAACTCCAGGATGAGGGGCCTCTCAGCATGGGCCCTGTCACTGGGGATCCCGGGCTGCCTGACTCCATCCCAGCTCAGGGTGAGCCCAGGGAGAGGCGAGGCGATGTCCAGTGGACTCCTGATCCAGTGTCCTGTGCTGCCTGGTGGGTTTTCTGCCTCAGCAGGAGCTCTTTGCCCCCAGAGTTCAAAGGAAGGGCCCAGTGAATGGTCTCTTGAGGTCTCAAGGCACCCTGGGAGGTCTCAAGGCCTGGGAGTCTGGTCTCCATAATGGCCTGTGTTTCTCCATCACAGCACTGGGACATTGTATCCAAGTTATTTTATCCCTGTTTGTCATCTGCTATAGATTTCCACATAGGGTCCATGACCTGGAGCAACACCACATGGAGACTCAGCCAGGGGATCCCCTGGTTTCCTCTGTTATAGGAGGGGAGGCCCCTGTGGGACCCTCAGCCCTTCTGAGATGGAAGCAAATGCAGATCCTGGTTCTCCTGTCCCATCCTGGGTGAGAAATTCCTCTTGTTTCCCCTGACACTTTGGGCTGGTGCGATGTCTTCCTGGGTCCACAGCCAGGTGTCCCCACTGACCAGGGATCCTGGGGATGGGGAGTCACACCCTGGTTCCTTTGTGATCAGGGTAGGGCTGTGACCCGCCCTGGTGGTAACTCCACCTTGGGTGGAGGATCCAGAGTTTGTGTCAGGTCAGGTCTGTGTGAGTAGCGGAAGGACCCAGGACTTCTCTCGGGGGAGAGAAGTCACTCACAAGGAAGAGATGGGGAGGGGGTGTGATATTCTGGGAGGAATGGGAATCTGACCCCTCAGTGTCAGGAGGCCCCTGTCCTCCCTCCGGACTCTACAAGGGGTAAAGACTCATCCCCAGGACAGCTGTGGGCACTTGCTGGCCTCCTCCCATGCTGACGCCAGTGCTCCTGTGTCTACACAGAACGTGTTCTGACACCCCCAGTGTCACGGGGGTGACACACTTCCACTGTGTGGTTTCCCTCATTTGTTTAACGAGTGTTTATTCAGCAGCTGTTACTGGGTACAGACAGGGATGGCTGGGTATCTGGTCTGGCTTAGGTCTCACCCTCATAGACGTTGTTGCTGGAGTGGTTGCTTCTGTTCAGAGTCCACCCTGGGCACAAGGAAGGGATTGATCCTGGTGGCCCGTGACCTGGCTCCGCCTCCTGCTCTCACTGCAGGTTCCTTGTCAAACCTCCGTCTCCCATTCTGGCACCAACTGAGGCCTCAGCAGCCCCTTCCTGGCACCGGGGTCTGGATGCTATCGGGTGCCAAGCCGACTAAACCCTCCACCTCACCTGACTCTCCTGGCTTAGGAGAGAAGGGCCAGGTGACGGGATCGGGGTGTCTTGTGGGAAAGCACCTCCAAGCCTCGGGGACCGCCTCTTGTGGGGACTGTCAGGTGGCATCTTGGTGGGTGGTCGCAGAGCTGCCTGTGAGAGCTGAGTGTGGGGTCGGTGCTTTCCAGTAGGTATTTGGCTTCCAGAACTTCCCCATGTCCCTGGACTCGGCTGAGGCAAAGAGCACAGGGTTCTGGTGATGGTTGGGATGGAGCCACAAAGAGAGCGCAGGGCTCGCTGGCCTCGACACACATCCACCCATCAGCACCCTGCCAACACAGGGACATCAGGTCGCAGGGAGAGCCTGGGGCGTCCGCACTGTCTTGAGGACCAGGGGAGCTGGAGCCTGGGCTCCTTCTGTTGCTGGTTGCAGGTGGCGGGATCTGGGAGAGGACCCAGGAGCCACCTGTAGTTTTGTGTTTGAGATTTAAAGGGAAAAGGGGAGGAGGCCGGCTGGCTGGTGCAAGCGGTTCAGTGTGTACACTCCGCTGTGCTGGCCCGGGGTATGCAGGTTCGGATCCCGGGCGCGCGCTGATGCACTGCTTGTCAAGCCATGCTGTGGTGGCGTCCCATATTAAAAAAGTGGAGGAAGATGGGCACGGATGTTAGCCCAGGGCCAGTCTTCCTCAGCAAAAACAGGAGGATTGACAGATATTAGCTCAGGGCCGATCTTCCTCTCACACACACACAAATAAATGAAGGGAAAAGGGGAGTCATTTCTACCAGGTCACAAAATTGTAGGTAGCCTGTTGACAGAAGGACACTCTTACATCATTGTAAAACTAACAGAATGCACTGGATGCTCTTTTAAGGAAAAACAAATGTCTGTTTTAATCAGTAACTGTGATGCATGTTTTATTCTTCTAGTTCATTATTAATGTCACTTTTTGTAGTTTATCTCTTAAGGAAATGGTGAAAGCCGAGCAGGGTCCATGTTTTAGCACAGGAATGCGGATTTTATGTGGACTCTCCTATGATTTTAATGCCTTCCTATAATCTTCTGTGAACACTAATGTGATTTGTCTTTGTCCATTTCTACCGGTCATCCCTGTGGAGAGAGTCGCATTTCTCCCTAAGAGTTGGAAAGCCTCCAATACTAAAAAAAAGTGTCCAAATCCTTCTGGGTGATGATGATGGCACTCAAGTGGAGGTCTGCTCAGGGTGGGAGAAGGCATCTGTTTTTGAGAACTTTTCCCTGAAAATCACAAGCAGAAGGCACCTCTTGGACCTGTCACAATGTTGGGATGGAGGATGGACAGAAATAGAGGTTGGTAATCGAAGTATCAAATCGAAGATGGACAACACATTCTGCCCAGAGCTTGGGGATGGGTGAATGGCAAGGACACTAACAAGACCCCTCCTCAGTGAGGGTGCATCAAAGGCTCTGTGCTTAAGAGAGGAGCCTCGAGCTGGGGAGCAGGGTGCTGTCAGCCCACAGGTGCTGGGAATGAGACCCCAACACTGGCCAGTCTGTGACGAAGTCCACTTTTTGGGTGTAGATTCATCCTTAAGGAATGATGCCAAGATATATGATTCTGAAAATAATGAGATATTCCTTTGATATTATTTTCTTCTTAATAAGATATTTTTTCCTAATGATACAATGACTTTGCATTCGTTGCTAAGCTGCGTCTTAAGATGGTAAGAACATCAGACTAGGTGGTCTAATGACATTGCATCTAGATTTGTTATCGTGTATTTTTTCATCTCAACATCTATAGTATTTCCCTCATCTCACGTTGCTGTATAACCCAGTGGTGTCATTCTGACTTGTGGTTACACCCTTTGAAACACCACAGGGGCCAGCCCAGTGGTGTAGTGGTTAAGTTCGCGTGCTCCGCTTCGGTTGCCCAGGGTTCGCAGGTCCGAATCCTGGGTGTGGACGGACACATCACTCATCATGCTGTGGCAGGTGTCCCACATATAAAATAGAGGAAGATTCGCACAGATGTTAGCTCAGTGCCAATCTTCCTCACCAAAAAAAAAAAAAAAAAAAGAGAAACACCACAGTCTTCCAGCTGGTGAGCTACAAGCAGTCATAAGTGAATCACCCCTAAATATGCCTCCTTCTGAACCTGAATGTGCCCTTTGTCCAGGGTCAGCCCTAACCTCTCAGCTCTCCTGGCCCTTCTTTGCTTTTCTTCCAGCAGGAACCATCCACTAGAGGGCACTCACGCTCCTCCTTGAGTCTGGGGACCTTTTCCATCACGTGGGACAAATGCAAATATTTTTACTGCCACAACCCCCAGCCCTCAAATACTCTTTAGATTTGTTCTGAGTGAAGCTCCTGGGACAGACGCCAGGGACCCCAGGGAAGAGCCCCCCATTAGAGGAGGTGGCAGCCTGGCCTGCTGACCTGGAACCAAGCCCCGGGCCCAAGTCATTGGGGAGGGAGATGGTTCCAGGTGCAGTGGGCAGTGAAGGCTGGAGACTCAGGGCCCAGATTCCCCTGCCACGATGTAGACAATGGTGGAAATGGCCATGAGCCTGTGGCCCTGAAGGCCCTGTCACTTGGGATTTGTGCACATGGGCCTTGGCTGGGCTGCTGCAGAATATTCCAGACTGGGCCTTCCATGGCAGGAGACTGTGCTTCCCAGGTGTTTCAAGAACCTTCCTACTGTGAAGAATCAGGAGAGATGCATCATTCACCATGGCACAGCCTCTCTCAGGGCCTGAGGGAGCAGGTGGTGTCACGGCTTCACCGTTGATTCCAGATCAGGACCCAGGATGCGGGGAATGTGAAGTCCTGCTGACCCCACCTCTCAGGACACCACTGCTAGGCTGTCTGTGGGGAACTGGGCCTCCCTTCCCCATCCCTGCAGTGCAGGAAAGGGACCCCAGAGTCTCTTCATGTAGAGATGAACAGTGAAGGGGCACAGGCGAGTTTGGGCAGGTGGATGTGAGGAGAGGCCATTACTCCTGGAGGGAGGAGCTGTAGGTGGTGGGCAGACAGGAGCGCACAGCCCTCTGAGCTGCTGCAGCTGAGTCATTTCCTTTGGAGAAACCAGCCTTTTCCCTGCAAACATTCTAGAACTTCCTAGTTCAGAGCTTCTGGCTGAGGCCCCTCAGTTCTGTTCCCCAACCCCGTCCTACATCAACTCTCTGTCCCTATCACACTTGGGCAGCTCTGTTTGACTGCTCAAGTTTCCTGATAATGCCGGGTCTTCAGAATGGTCAGTGCCACCCTGTGCCCACCAGTCTGGAGGCCGAGTCCTGCCTTCCTGGTCAGCTGTGGGACCAGGCTCTCAGGCTCTATCATCCTGATTATCCATCGTCTGCCAGGAGGTGCCAGCAGCTTAACAAAGGAGAGATGCAGGGAAAACTGTGAGCCACCCTGTGTGTCTGCAAGTGGACCTGTGGGGGAGGAACCCAGGAAATGACTGAACTTCCTGCCAGTTTAGATGTGGGCAGTGTGTGCCCTGGGGACTTAATAGAGAATCCATTGGTATTTTCTCTCTTTTTTTGTGTATGTGTGTGAGGAAGATCAGCTCGGAGCTAACATCCATGCCAATCCTCCTCTTTTTGCTGAGGAAGACTGGCCCTGGGCTAACGTCTGTGCCTATCTTCCTCTACTTTATATGGGATGCCACCACATTATGGCCTGACAAACAGTGCATCAGTGCACGCCCGGAATCCGAACCCGGGCCGCCAGCAGTGGAGTGCGTGAACTTAACGGCTACGCCGTGAGGCCGACCCCGTATTTTCTTATTTTGTAGGACAGGCTTTTAAGTTTGGAATTATAGATTTCCCTTGATGTCACAGTTAACCTCACTCCCACTCACGTGGGGCACAGACTGCTAATTCCGCACCCTGGAGCAGGGTTGGTGTTGGGGCCAAGGCACTGGTGGCCTGGCCCGGGGACCCTCTGTATATGCAGCTGCTGCCGAGAGGTGTGTTCTGGGTTGGGAACAGTGAGCCTTCCTCCCTTGAGCCCTCCCTACTCCGGGCAGCACCCCACCCTCTGAGACCAATACCCCCATCCCCAGCCTCATCTCAGCCTTCCCGGCAGGCTCTGAGCTGACTGCCCCAGGGCCGTCATGGGGGTCACTCACTCTCTTTGCTCTGCTCCTGATGCCTGCCTGGTGCTGTCCAGGATCCTGTAGGTTCCCCGTGGGATGTGTGTGTGTGTGACAGGCCCTTGCACACATGTGAAATCTCAAGGTGGGGGAATTTGATTGTCATTTAACAAATATTTATTTTGAATGCAAGGATTCATGATTAGGACTTCTACATCTAATAAACGAGGGTTCATGTCATAGATTGGATCCCTCTTCTTAATCTTCCTGTCTTCCCGATGTTAGAATGATACATCCATGCCCTTTGCCTGTACCTTGCTGCTCCTCCCACTAGAAGGAGAGCATATCCTCAGCCTCATTTATCTCAGGCTTGGCCATAAGAACATGGAGTCCAGGGGTCTCCACTCTCAAAGATCACCCCCAGATAATTCTCAAGAACGCTGAGAATATGAGAAACATTCCCCTAAATAGTATGATTTGAGAGATTCCACCAGTAGGACAGATCGTTACCATATTGTAGGTTACAGGAGATTTGCAAATAGCGACTCCTTATCCTAATCTATAAAACCAAAGCAAAATACTCAAGAAATTATGTAATGAAATACGTAGGAGTACCAGGAGTCTTAGGAGATAAAAATATTACCTGTGGCTCTGAACCCCTTTCAATAAATAGCAGAAAAGGATGATAGTTAAGTAACTATTCCCCATTCTCCCACACTTCAGACAAGCATGTATCACAGACTCCGTCACTGTCTGGGGCAGCTGGACCAACAGCTCGCCCGTGTTTTGGACTAAAGTTAGGACCTGGTTCTTAAGGCTGTTGGAATGGGCCCTGCAAATGATCTTGGCAGGGCTGGCGTGTGTAAATAGCTACACCAAGGGAGCCTTCCTGGGGAAAACGCTCAGGAGATTTCAGTCTTCGTGATCTTACCACAAAATTAACAGAAATGAGGATGTAGTCCAAGCAATAAAAGGACCTGGAGACCCACCCTCCCTGCTCACACCCACGCCACCTCCCCTCAAAAGTGGGAGCAGCCAGTGTGCCTGAAGCCTGGGGGGCAGATTGTGCAGGGCCTGGGGTGCAGCCCATCTAGAGTGACATGATTCTTACGATATGAAGAGTCTGCGCTTTAGTCCGAGTGTGGTAGGAAGTCACTGAGGGGTTTGTGTATTTGTTGTTTGATTGATTTGTTTTCTGATAGTGACAGATGTGTCCTCACAACCCTCAGCAGGAACCGACCCTGTTGACACCTTGATCTCAGACGTCAGTATCCAAGACTGTAAGGTAATAAAATTCTGTTTGTTCTAAGTCACCTGATTTGTGGGACTTTGTTACGGCAGCCATAGCAAACTAAGACACCACACTTAAAAAGTAAAAATAAGCAGACGAATTTAATTTTGTTCTATTTTATCGAAATATTATAATTCCACATGTAATCAATATAAAATTATTAATGAGATATTTTACACTCTTTTTTTCATTCTGAGTTTTGAAATCCAGTGTGTGTTTGGCACTTACAGCCCATGTCCACTTGGACTCGCCCCATTTCAAGAGTTCAGTAGCCACAGGTGGGCCGTGGCTCCCGGCTTGGACAGTGATGAACTGAAGGGTCACCTGCCAGAACTCTCAGCTGCAGTGTCTCACCTGGACATGCATCTTGGGAGGATTCTCTCTCCATCACGCAAAGCTGTTCTGGCTCCAACTGGAATATAATATCTGCTATAAAGGGTTAATCCCAGAGAATGGGGAAAGCCATAAGGGCCTGGAAAAACATGCAAGAGGGGCCGGCCCGGTGGCGCAAGCGGTTAAGTGCGCGCGCTCCGCTGCGGCGGCCCGGGGTTCGCTGGTTCGGATCCCGGGCGCGACGCACTGCTTGGCAAGCCATGCTGTGGCGGCGTCCCATATAAAGTGGAGGAAGATGGGCACAGATGTTAGCCCAGGGCTGTCTTCCTCAGCAAAAAAAAAAAGAGGAGGATTGGCGGATGTTAGCACAGGGCTGATCTCCTCACAAAAAAAAAAAAAAGAAAAACATGCAAGAGTCAAAATTACCCCCAAATTCGGTACTAGCCACACACGATCTTTGAAATCTCTCAAAGACAGATAAGATAAGGCTTCAGAAGGGACCCAGTGAAACTACGCCTTTACAACTTTAAAAATTAAAATCTTTTACCCAAATGTGAAAGAATGTCTCGTTCTCTGTGTGGTAGGGTTTCAGGCTTGTGTCTTTGTGAGCTTTCTGGGCACTTCCAGAACCCCACAGCCTCTGACATCTGAGTAGATAAAGACCCACCACAATGGGCTGCATGAGAATTTGGAACATTGCCCTGAGCTACTGAGAGAAGGTTCTTGTGGTTCTCCAGCATCATGTCTCTATGTAGGTTTCTCTGAGAGGCATCCAGGATCCAAGTCCTTGGCCACATCCTTGAAGCCCACTCGTCCCCCAAATTTAAGCTCATTCCTCAGTCAACCATCATCAATATCTATGTCTCTAGGATGAAGTGCATGAGCCCTGAGAATAGAAGTTGGGCCTGAAACAAAACGTGTTGATCAACTCCTTCCGGATAAAAATTTTCAGAAAAATTGTATTTCTCAGTTGCTTTTGGTTGAAAAGGAAGGGGTCCATGCCTGTAGCTTTAAAGTCTCAGGGGAATAAGTATCCCGATTGTGGTCAGTTGGATGAAAACAGTGTTTTGTGTGCACTGATGTTGTCCTTTTGGTTGAAATTCTTCAGTGTGCATTTTCTAATGACCAGAACATTCTCTCACATAACCCGAATAAATCCAACAATAACAGGAAATGAACACTGATACGATATCACAATCTAATGCAAAGACTCCCTTCGAATTTTGATCATTTTTCAAATAATATTTTTATAGTAAAAATTAAACAAAACTAAAAAAAAGCTAAAGAAAACAAACTCCTTTTCCCTTTCCTTACTGTTCCAGGACCAGGTCCAGGCTGGCACGCGCCTTGAGGTGTCAGGTCTCTGGATCTCCCTCTGTTTTTGTTTCATGACATTGACATTTTTGAAGAGCTCCCAGACAAGATTTTGTTGAACAAACCCACTCAGTTGGGTTTGTCAATTATTTCCTGATGAAGAGAATCAGTTTATGTATTTTTGGCAGAAATGCCACAGAAGTGATGCTCTGTTTTCTCTATTACATCAAGAGATGCATAAAAGTTATTTACCCCATTATCATTTGGTTGAGATGGTATCTGCCAGGTCTCTGCACCATGAATGTAATTAATAAGTCTTCGGTACTTAGTACTTACTAAGCATAAAGCATTCACATGTATTTTGGGGGAGATATTTAGAGGCTGTGCTGTGTGAACGTCCTGTTCTCTCAGACTTGCCTCCACTGGAGCAAGATTCACCGGTGTTCTCTCCTAAACCGGTTACTACCGTGATTCTTGTCAGGCGGTGGTTCTCTAATTATGTCATTTCTTCTGTATTTACTAGTTGGCATTTCACTGTAGAGTCCAGCTTTCTCTTCACTCTGTTTGTTTGTCTACATCTATAAATCTTGTTGATTAAAAAGCAGACAATCTTTCCTGTTACTTTACAGATAGAAGGAATGCTGGGATTTTATTTGTCTTAAGTTTTTTTTTTTAGTTGCTCAGCTAACATCATCCACCAGGTGGCAGTCACAGCTCCCAGATGAAATTGTCTCTCTCTTTTATCTTCCCCCCACCCCCGCCCCCTTGACTCTTTTTTTTTTTATAATTTTATTTATTTATTTTTCCCCCAAAGCCCCAGTAGATAGTTGTATGTCATAGCTGCACATCCTTCTAGTTGCTGTATGTGGGACGCGGCCTCAGCGTGGCCGGAGAAGCCGTGCGTCGGTGCGCGCCCAGCATCCGAACCCCGGGGCCGCCAGCAGCAGAGCGTGCGCACTTAACCGCTAAGCCACGGGGCCGGCCCTGTCTTAAGTTTTTTTACCTGTGTCAACTTGGCCTTGTGGGTTAAAAATAAGAGAAATGGGCACCAACCCACCCTGTTTGTTTAAATTTATCAACAATTATCCACATCTAGTTATTTGCTTAAAAAGAAATGAAAATGTTCTGATCTGGCATGATTGGCTTCACAAATTTTAAGTGTCTAGATCAGACTCTATATGTTAAATGAGTTATAGGTAGCTTAAGAGGAAAGAGAAAGGGCTTCCTTCTCTCCAGAAAATACAACATTCTAGTATAAGCAACACTCCAAACACAGGCCATAGTCATCCTTCACCAATTCATTCAATGCTATGGAATCCATTCTGGTTCTGCTCCAACTTGGGTGGGGAGTCTCATCCCCACATCTGAAATACTGATCTGGTCCACCAGGAGGATCTCAAAGTCATGGAAGGGATGTAATCAGAAGCCTGTGCCCGTGAGGACCTGGCAAAGCCCTTGTCCACGTGTCTCTGAGACAGTCCTCTTTGGTGGTAGAGGGGGCACTCTGGCTCTTGAGAAACACAGTAATATAAAAAACTATCAAGACACTTAAAATGGCTGTGTTTAACTTATTTAAAATTTTCAAAAGTGAAAAATCTGATGACGGTTCGTTACCAAATGATGCAATTGACAGGGAAATGTGGTTGATTAAGTAACATACAAAACAGTAAAAGATTTTAATAGTCAACAATGGAAGGAACATGATATTAGAACTTAACCCTTTGAAGAGTGAGAAGAATTGATTTGTTAAAAATCAAGGATGTGGGGCTGGCCGGTGGCCCAAGCAGTTAAGTGCACGCACTCCGTTGCGGCGGCCCGGGGTTCGCCGGTTCGGATCCCCGGCGTGCACAGTCACACAGTTTGTCAAGCCATGCTGTGGCGGCGTCCCATATAAAGTGGAGGAAGATGGGCATGGATGTTAGCCCAGGGCCAGTCTTCCTCAGCAAAAAGAGGAGGATTGGCAGATGTTAGCTCAGGGCTGATGTTCCTCACAAAAAAAAAAATCAAGGATGTGATAAAGTCAACATACAGCACAGAGAACTGCTCTGACATGACGCAGAATCTCGCCTTCTAGGGAGAGTCAAGAGAAGGCAGAGAATACTTTTTAAAACGTCTCCGTAAGAGCCAACTAGTAATCCAGGGAAATTTTGTCCTCTTCGCAGAGAGAGAACCAAATTCTAGTTTTATATCAGTACAATACTGGTCATCAAAGCCCTCTTTAAAAATATTCTTATACATAAGCCCATTAAATATGGGCCGGCTATGACCAAGACAAACAAAATTCACTGTCTGTGAACCCTTTGCCACTGTCTACATCCATTCGGGTTTTGTCCTACACTTTCCTCTTCCCTATTCTGGAACAATCCATCATTTCATGTTAGGACAAAACGACTCTCTTTTTTGCTTAACAAAATCTCATCCTGCATATTTTCCATGCACTATTGTTCTCTGTCATATTTCCTCCTACGAGAGTCTCATTCACATGGATGGGTTCTAATCTTAACCACGGAAACATCTACTTCATAGAGAAAACTAGGAGGTGGGTCATGGTGAACTGTCTGTCCAGCAGAGCATATGCATATACATCCCACGTATGGTTATAACCATAGAAGTCCTTCCAGTAACATTCTCAATGTGACAGAATGAACACAGTCATTAACACACACAAAGATACTTATAGCCTGAAAATTATCCCTTGTAATTAATATTTCAGTGTGTTAACTTACTTAGGATTGATCTAGGTATTTAATGAATAGCCAATAATTAACTTAATTTAGCATCAGATAAGGTTGGAAGTTCCCGAAAGACTTTGAAAATTATTTTCATGGTGACATACTACAAAGATATAATTACTGCTGAAATAAAGTGTCATCAGAATGAATTCACTTTCCTTAATTTATGGGCATTTTAGAAATATTCAGTTACTTTTCCCTAGATCCCTGAACTAAACCTCCCTGAAGGGATTTTATAATCTAATTAGTAACACCACTGGAAGGTGGGAAAATATTGCACATACATACATACCTACATAAACATCCAGACAGACACAAAGAGAGAGCTTCTCGCTTCAATTAAAGTTTCAGCTCCTGGTTTGTAGACAAGAAGGGTGCTTGTCCTTGCTCTATCTTGGGGTTCTTACCAGGACTGTGTTTCTGGCGGAAGGGGCAGGTTGAGGTCACCTGCTCAGTATGAGGCCTAAAGTGTCCCACCAGTATTTGAGGAGGAGGCCCTTTCAGGATGTCCTTTCCCAGAGTGTGTCATCCTGCGGGAGCTGTGGATGAAATTTCAGGCTGGGGGCCCAGGAGAGACCAGGTGGCCATCTGGGTGTCTCCAAAATGCATCCAAGTGGATAAAACATCCTGCCTGTTTCCAATGAGCTTTTTCAGCCTCAGGCAGCTCTTGGGGTCCCTGAGCCCCTTGAGAACCCACTTTGGGGGAAGAGGCCTGAATTCCCAGTGACTAGAGCACATTGAGGGGCAGGAGTAGGAAGAGAGAGGTTTGGGAGGGGTGTATAGAGGGAGAGAGGAGTGGAGGAGGGACAGGTGTTGAAGGGGGACAGATCAGAGGATGCCAGGGAGCTGATGGGAAGGCCTAAGGTGGGAAAAAGGAGGAAGGAGGAAGAGGGGGTGTCTCAGTCCATTGGGGCTGCCGTAACGGAATACCATGGACTGGGTGGCTTAAACAACAAAGTTTATTTCTCACAGCCCTGGAGGCTGGGAAGTCCAAGAACAAGGCACTGGCACATTTGGTATCTGGTGAGGATCCTCTTCCTGGTTCAGAGATGGCCGTCTTCTTTCTGTGTCCTCACATGAAGGGAAGGGTGAGGGTTCTCTCTGGGGTCTCTGTATAAGAGCACTAAACCGCATTCATGTGGATTCCAATCTCTTGACCTATCACCTCTCAAAGTCCCCACCTCCTAATACCATCACATTGCCGATTAGGATTTCAGCATGTGAGTATTGGCGGACACAAACATTCATTCCATATCAGGGGGTCAGGGGAAGAGAGAGGTCTTGGAAGTTCCCAAGTTGCCTACAGTGGCCACTGAAACTCCCAACTGTCATTAGGAAATGTTTGCATTTTTCTGAAGATATTGCTCTGAATCGATGCCATCCTGGTGAAGAACATAGTCAGTAGGAGAGGAGGAAGGAGAATGCGAGTTGTCCATGATATTGACAAATGATTAAGCCAAAGGGGAAAAAAAACTTTAAAGGAGCCAGGATAGAGTCCCCTTGATTAATTTCCTCACCTAATCTCCTGGTCCAAGATGTGAGGGATCCTAGGAAATGGAATCAGAGCAGCTGCCCCTCAGGAAATCAACCACAGTAGCACCAAAACAGAAAGACTGTGGTCTGAGACTCTCTGAACATGGAAAGCCAACAGTAGTGTCTGGATTCATATTAAGGGACTGGATTACTTAACCAGATTTTTGGAACTCACATCTCTCCCTGGGCACTGCTCCCCTCCTGCTCCATGCTGAACTGACCCACCCTGGGCTGGTGGAACTCATTTTACCTTCCCAGGAATCTCTGCACCTTGTGTCTCTCTAATCCCCAGCCTCTCTCGCAGCCCCTGGTTTGAGAGATGTTCGCACCAGGGCCTGCCCTCCGGGTGCACAATGGACCGGAGTTAACACCGGCAACTCTGACTAGTGCCTGAACAGTTCCTCTGAGGGCCCCTCCCACAGAGTCACCACCTCCTGCTGGCTCGAGGTACCTCCCTCCCTTTAGTGCTGGGCGTGTGGCACAGGCTCATTGGCCAGGACACTTCCTCTGTGTGTGGAGTAAGAGACAAGTCATACCCTTGTCTCCATTACTGCTCTCAGAGGCAGTCAGGTTCTACTGTGTTGCCTTAGATTCTGTGTTTGTCCATTGGCATCCATTCATCACAGGGCCATTTACGTTAACTACATTTTCTTACTTTATATATTCTTGATACTTCTAAACAAAAAAGAAGAAAAACAGTTTAGGCTCCCTGAGACACAAGCCATTCTAAAATATTTTGTTTAAGAAAAAAAAGGGGGGGGGACGGAAGGACTGATCATACTGCAGATAGAGCACTGGGCCCTTCCTCCACCCCCTGTGCCTCTAACCTGCTGGAGATGCAACAACCACAGCCGACACCTCTGCTTGCAGCTGCGAAAAGCCTAAAACACAACAAACAAAACAACACAAAGGGAAAAAGCGAAAAAGAAAAAGACCCCTAGATACAGGGGGAGAAAATACAAGCTAATTAAGTAAATTATGTATACCTATATAAATTTTAATGTAAATAGAATTTGTGTATATGTATATGCAATATAAAACTAAATGAAAACAAATTTTCATATTTTTATTCAATGGGAAATTCAACATTTATATACTAGATTTATATACAGAGGAATTTATACAACGCAGTTAAAGCAGGCCACCAACAGGCTTTTGTGCCTCTCCACGGTAGGTTCTGAATTCATGTGAGCACTTGCTAAAATGCATCAACTGACAGCACTTCATGGAATTAATCAATACTGGAGCTCAGATTATAGTTATACCTGGAGCTCTCACCAAATTTAAGCATTGTACCCCTCTAATCCTAGGACGGTAACCACATATAAAATAGAGCGATAATACGCATGTCTCACTTTAACTGTAGCCTCATCTAAATTTCCCAAATTCATAAGACCCGTGGTCCTAAAATACCCCATACTGTGCATAAACACTCTAACATAATGAATATTAAAATTAAATTATTGTGTCTATAAATTGGTTTGATTAAAAGAGATCCTACAGACCTCTCAGTTGAAAGAGTTAATATGGTGCAGTGCAAACTAAAACACGGCCCTCGAGGCTAAAAATTTACATAAAAACCTCATTACAAAAGGGCTGATTGTCCCCACTCCTTCTCCATTTGACAGCCCAATCTTGTCTGTTCTTAAACCTGGAAGAAATAAAGGGTGCCTCATGGTGGATGAGTATAAGGTTAATACTGTGGTTCCATTCATTGGGCCCCCAGGCCCAATATCCGACATTATGAACATTACTAATTATATCAACATCCAACAAATATTTTGCTCTGATTGATCTGGCTAACACGTTCCGTTCAGCGCCTGTGTCACTGCCTGTCAACTACAGATTGCCTCTACCTCCAAAGGGACACAAGACACGTTTTCCAGGCCGCCCATGGGGCACCTCCATGGCTAGCCATCCCACACCATCTTTGCAGACAAGATCTTACCTGCATCCACCGTCCTCCAGAAGCACAGGTATGATGTAGCATGACATCCTCCTCCAAGGAGATTCATTGGACACATTTTATTTATTAAGAACACATAAGTGCAACATCTTTTACTTCTTTTTGGGTTCTTTTTATTTTTGTCCTGAGGAAGATTCACCCTGAGCTAACATCTACTGCCAATCTTCCTCTTTTTGCTTGAGGAAGTTTCGCTCTGAGCAAACATCTGTGCCCATCTTCCTCTATTTTGTATGCCTTTTTGTGTTCTGATGGCAACATTCCTCATTTACAAATTTTACTTCCATATTAAAATCAACAGGCAATCCCATTAGTGCCCTCAGAGACTCTTGCGCTAAAGAAACTTTAACAACCTCTTCTCATGCCTCCTGGAGTCTCTGGACCACTTGTGATGCCATAAGTTGCCCGAGGGTTTCTGCTGCAAGACGCTGCCCTTCTTGGCCTTGGACTGTACATTGAAAAAATAAATGACTAGCTACCAGCTGGGCTTTCCTGGAAACAAAAGCTCTTACAGACCCTGAGCCTGTGACGCTCCATCTCCAGGTGCCCATTATGCTTTGGGTCATGGAAACAGCACCCTGCAAGCTTGGCATGGCTACCGAGGCCTCCTTAAGACAGGAGGGAGGCATACCTGGGCCTCTGGTATGTGCCACCTGTGAGAGGGAGTAGCTTCCTCTGTCCTCAGTTCCTTGTCAGATATCAAGGGAGGTCACTCCTCCCCCAGCCCCTTGGCCACACGGGGAGCCCCTTGGGATGAACTGAGTGAACAGCAGTGGGAGACCACAGACTATGTGGATGACACTGCACCACCATTTGTCATGGAATTCAGTGAAATACTGCTGCTTTCCATCCCTTAGCCAGGGTGTCCCAGATAAAGGATGGGACCCCAGCATCATCCTGCTTGGCCAAACTTCAGGCAGTGGTGTTAGTGCTGGATGCCCTGGCCAATGAATGGTCCCATTTTCACATTTCTTATAAACCATTGGACCATTACCTAAAAATTACCTCTAGGATAAAGGACTCTGGGACTGTCCTGCCTCACATGTACCAAAATATACTTAAAAATCACACATCTTGGGCTGGCTCCGTGGCATAGTGGTTAAGGTCAGCTGGCTCCACTTCAGTGGCCCAGGTTCGCGGGTTCAGATCCTGAGCGTGGAACTACACCACTTATCAGTCATGCTGTGGCAGTGACCCACATACAAAATAGAGGAAGATTGGCACAGATGTTAGCTCAGGGCAAACAAAAATCACACATGCCCACATCCACTAAGGCCACAATACAAGGCCTCACCACATATTCTTTATTTCCTTTGATGCTACAGACATTACTGGTAGTAAACAAGACACATTTCACTTCTCAAAATACACAATGCTGGGCTCTTGACAGAGACACTCAATAGAACTTTCTGGCCCTGTTAGGCCCCAGATAACTGGTTTAATTAAGAGACATAATGGTCTCCTCAAACAACTCCTTTTAAAATTCCAATCTGACACTTCCTTGATGAGTGTCTGTCTTGCCCCAGGCCTTAACCTGTCTTGATAAATTTTCCATGTTGCCCCCATCCTATAAGGGCTAGAGGCCAGATCGAAGGCCATGCTCTCCCGTCACCCGTTAACCACAGATGGCTCCACAGGCCAGACAGTTGCTCACGTGAGACGGGGCTCATCTGAACCTAAACTTCCACCAGAAAACAGAACAAAAGCCCTGCTCCTTCACAGCTGCTGCCTTCCGTGACGGCTGGTTTCATTGCCACTGGCCTGGCTGCTTTCACTGCTTATGATCCAGACACTCACACCGTCCACGAGAGCCACGGTTTCAGTAAACACGGCAAACGCCGAGACCCACAGCAGCCCCGGTGGATACCCACTTGGAGAGGACACGCCAGTCTCAGGCCCCAGAGGACATCATCCCAGTCCAAGACCTCACCTTTGGAGGTGACTTGAGCCCCTGTGCCAGAGACCCCTGCAGTTTGGGCATCAAATTTCCACTCCAGCGACGTCCACGGACACCTCTCCTAAGACACAAATTAGACCTGGGACATTCATTGCTTTCCTTCCTTTGGTATCAGGAATTCTATTATGTTTCTGAGTCCCTGTCTGCTGAGCCCTTCATCCTGGTGTCCTGTTTGCTCCCTGCCTGAACCTCCAGCCTACAGTCACATGCCTGAAGGAAGGATGGGAGAGCTGCCCACTTGTGCTATTCCAAAAACTAACAGAGATTACTGCTCACCCCGGGGGTACCTACTCCCCAGTGCCTCTTCCTACTCTCCAGAGATCTCCATTATCCTCTCCATAAGTCTCCCTAAAATTATGCCAAATAGCCACTGGCCGCATTGTTCTGTGTTGTCTTAGATTCTTTATTGGTCTATTTGACATCTGTTCATCCCAGGGCCGATTCTATTAACTATATTTTCTTACTCTCTATATCCTTGAGCCTTTGACATTTGGGGGCCTTACAGATCACGGGCGAGACTGCCCTTCCCAGGGCTAGCCAATTCCTAAAGACAGTAAAGAACTTTCTTGGGAGCAGGTCTCTCATATGTCAGACAGCTATCTCCTTATCTTTTTTGAAATCTTTATTAAACTTTATTGTCTCAATTGTCTAAAATTAACATCTACGTTTTTATGATTAAAATAGTCAAATATTATTTTTCCAGCTTTATTGAGACACAACTACCTCCTTATCTAACTCTCACACGTGAAGCCAATATTTCCCCTGCCCTCAATTGTCCCAGTGCTGGGTCCCAGGCAACTAGAGAGCACCCCTGTAGCCCAAGCCTCCAGAATCATTCAATTAGACAGTAGTAAACTGTTTGCTCTGCCCGCCAGGGAGCCATTACCAGAAACCACAATAAGGGCTCTGACGTAGGCCCTCCCCTCTCGTGATCTTCCACCACCTTCCCCACACCCGGCACTTCTCCTGGGTTTCTGCGTGGTGTGCAGTGCCTCTCTTGTCTACGGTAACGGTGCGTAAGTTTAAACTTTCTTTTAACGGCATTGGCCTCTCTATATTGCCAGTCTGTCAGCTTTATAAATTAGGACCCAGGCTCCAGGTTTGAAGTCGTAGCCGAGACTGAAGGAGATATTCATTATGTGTTCGATAATTTCACTTATAAAACGCATAATCATGGAATTTGTAGTGCGTAGCCTGGCGAAATTTCTCATGAATGAGGTGATGCTACGTTTACCAGTGAAATTAGCAACATATCTAGAGAAGTTACCAACGTTCATAAAATCGACATGCATGTCTGCAGCTGAGAATGTTCTTATGTGTGGAATCAGAAAGATTGTGGCTGCTATTAAAAACCTGTTGGATGTTAACTTTGCGAAAATTACCACGTATTTATGTAAGAAGAAGAAGCTTCATGAACCAATATGTGCAAATACCGTTTAATGAAAAAATTATACATACATATGTTTTGCCTTCCTCAATGGATCATAATGGGCACCGTGAATTGGATTATTATCAGAAACAGAAAATATCTGTTATTGGAAATATGTCTGCTCTGATTAAATAAAGGTGCTTTATTTACCGAGTTGTTTTCTTTAAATCAGTGATCCGCTTTCACCATTTTTGTTTTGTGAGGCAGATCAGCCCTGAGCTAACATCTGCCCATCCTCCTCTTTTTTGCTGAGTGAGACTGGCCCTGGGCTAACACCCATGTCCATCTTCCTCTACTTTATACGGGATGCCGCCACAGCACGGCTTGACAAGTGGTGCGTGGTTGTGCGCAGGAGACCGGAACCTGCGAATCTGGGTGCCAAAGCAGAGCGCGCGCACTGAACGGCTACACCAGTGGGCCTGCCCCCCACTTTCATCATTTTCTCAAATCTGCTTGCCTGACCCAGAAGGCATATTTGAACAATGGATAAAAATAAAATTTTATTAAATGGAATGCAGTCTATGGCCGGTTTCTGTGGGGAGGTCTGTCTGGGGTCCAGCCCAGGGACTCTGTCCTGGACACTCGAGGGCGGCTGGTCAGTGGAATGGAGTCCTGGGATGGGGGTGGGGAGGAGGTCTCTCTGGGGACTGGGGCGGCCTGCCCAGGGGCTTGAGCCTGGATGCAGTTCAGAGAGTGGGGGAGGGGAGCCCCAAAGTCTAAAACTGTGGAGTTCAGAGTCCTGAGGGGCTTTGAGAAACTCCTGCCCCAGTAGGAGACTCTCCAGGGAGGCTGAGTCCCACTGCGGTGGTTTGAGGGGCAATTCCCGACCTGAGAGGAGGTGTAGAAACCAGGGCCAGAGTAGAAGTGGCAGCCTGGAGGATAAAGTGCGGGAATGAATGGACGTGGGAAAACGTTCCAGAAGCTTCCTGATATAATCTTTTTGGTCAATGGGTCCCAGGAGGCCCAGATCTGCCTCTTGTTAGAATATCATTGGCACCTTCTCAGATGGCTGGAAGAGCCCTGCCCTACAAGCCCGTGCTTGTTATAAGTCTTGAAAACTGCACTGATCTGTGCATCTTCCATTGAAAACACAATTTTTGAATCCCTGTGCAAACAGCAGACCTCTGGAGGGGTGCCCCTCCCCCGATGTCTGCCTCAGTCGTCTAGGGTCCCACGTCCCCACCCTCACACCTTTCCTCACTCCCTTGGGCTCAACAAGTTCCAAGAACACCCCGCCCTCAACCCCTTCCACTTGGCACCCCAACACCCCACTGCCCTTCCCCACTCCCAGCAGGCTGCTCCTCAGCCTCTGCTCGGTGCCTCCTTCGTGTGCACTTGCACTCAATTCCCTGGGGAGCTTGCTACCTTGCAGGCTCAGGAGAAGAGGTCTTGAGGGAGTGGGGAGGCAACATTTGCTCTTTCAAGGTGCTCCCTGGTGATGCTGAAACCGCCCTACCCACAGCCTGCTTGGGCAACAAGCTGCACCATCCCACCCTGGTCGCAGCTGACGCTGGAAATCCCTGGCCCTCTCTCTGGAGACTGGGATCCCTGACTCTATCTCCCCACACTCAGCCCCCCTGCCCCACTTTCCCACCCTTGCCCCAGGCGGGAGTTCAGAACCCTCTTCTGATCTGACACGTCGCACTCTGACTCCTTCCCTCCCTGGAATGGCCTCCTGGCCTCAGCTCCAGCCGTCTGCCCCCGCGCAGTCCCCTTATGCTCCTATCGCTCCTTGCTCCTTGGACTCTGGTCCTCACTGGACTCTAATCTCCCTCTCAGCCAGGACCCCTCTCCCAGGGTCCCCTTTAGCCCCTTCCCCTGGGCCACCCAGCCATAAACCACACACTTCTGTGCCCCGGGGATGTGTGTCTGCCTGTCCCTCGCTCTACCTCTCTTGAGGGACACTCTCCTCCCTCTGGTTTGTTGATGTTTTACTTCATTTTTTTTATCCTTATGACCGCTCACCCCGGGATTCCCCAAATGAAGTGTTTGGTCCCAGTGTCAAGGGCGCTCATCTGAGTCTTCAAGTATCTTATTCTTTCCTCTAAACTCCATCCCTCCTCTCAAGATCACACCCAAGTCTGAAACAATGGCTCCCTCATCTTCACTCCCGCCCAGTTCCAGTGATTTTCTCCTCCATTGGGAATCCTCAGGCTCTCCTGAAGACCCACTCCCCCTCCCTATTCCTCCTACATTCTCCTCACCCTAAACCATGACTACACCCCGTGCTCTTCCTCTTCTCCCTCCTTCCTGGTCCTTACAATTCCGCGTCCTCAGTCTGTCAGGACCCCATCCCTCCATGCCACCCCTCACTCCTCTTTGGTTTCCAAGCTCTGCCTGGACCACAGGTCTCTAGAATTCAGCCCAATGCTCCGAGGCCAACCTCAGCAGACAAAACCCAACAGAACGCAGGGGGTAGACTCTCTTTCCCATTTCCCAGGATCCTATTTATGGACTGTCTTTTAGACAGGCACACTGTGTTTGTGAAAACAACAAAGAAAGCAAAGAGATGAGGGCATGAATGTCTGCCCTGAAGTGGATGCCGCCCGAGGGCGCCAGTGATCACAGGGCAGTGAGGGCCATGGGGGCCACTGACCAGGGTGGCATTTATTTGTTTGCTAGAGCCCAACGCTCCCACCTGCTGCCTTTTTAAGGCATCCTTAGATACCACACACCGCTTCCATTCTATAAAAGAATATCTTTGAAACATCTGTGTGAGCTGCTCCCTCACATGTGAAGTGAAAATGTCTGTGGAATTGGAACAATGTTGGTGGTGAGGGGCCCGTACAGCTCTCTATCAAGTCATTGGTTATTTACCAAACATGTAATTTGTGCAGTGTCCCCCCAGATTCAGTGAGGAGACCTTGAAAGATGTCCTCTGCCTGATGTGCCGTCCTGTGAAGTCTGTGGAGGAAATTTCAGAAAAGGGACTAAGGAGTGAGCAGGGGGTCGCCTGAATGCCTCCAAAGCACATCTGAGTGGACAAAACATCCAGCCTGTTTCCAAATTCTCTAACAGTCCTGGAGGCCGGAATCCCAAAATGTGTTTCACTGTCCTGGAATCGAGGTGTCTGTCTGCAGGACTCTGCTCCCGCCTGGCACTCTGGGAAAGCTGTCTTCTTGCCTTTTGCAGCTTCTGGAGGCTGTCATCACTCTTGACTCATGGTCCCCCATCCAATACACCTTCCCTTCCCCTGCTACCACAGTCACGCCTGCTCTTCTCCTTCTGTAGTCCAGCCTCCCTCTGACTCTCTCTCTCATAAGAACAGTTGAAATTACATGGAGGGATCACGCAGGTAATCCAGAGTGATCTTTCCATCTCACCATCTATAACTTCATCGCATGTGCAAACTTTCTTTAGCCAGGCCATGTAACATTCACAGGTTCCAGGGATAAAACTCAGGATCTCTCTGGGGGCAATTATTAGCCCTACCACAGTCTTAAAAGAACTTCAGAATGTCTTATCTTCACATATTAAAAAGCTTTAAAAAACTGTCCTCTTCCAGTCTTGTGTACTTGATTGTGGTAAAGTGTTGTCCCCACAGTTGTACCTCCTCATGCCCCCAGCCCTGGAGGGCAGTCACATTGCATTTCACACTCTTGAACATTTGCATGGTCAGGCATTCTTCCCAATAATCTGGTTGGGGGGTGGTGACATTGGAATGAAAATAAGGCTGGCACCTGTGCTCTTGATCATGGGCCAGGAGCACTCCCCCCGACTGTGAGGCAAGCTCAAGGCAGCTCTGTGATTCTAGAAGAGATAGACTCTCCAGGTCTGAAGTCTCAAGACTGAAACTAACTGACACACTTCATTCCCGAGACTGAAGCTAAAAGACACACTCATTATGTCTTCCAGAGATCCAGTAATTTCATTTATGAACGACAAAGCTTTAGAATTTCTAATGGACAATTTGGTTACATCTCTCATGGATGAATTACAAATATTTCTGCCACACAAATTAGTGATGTGTCCAATGAACCAATCACCAAGATTCTTAAATCAGACGTCTAATCTTCCATTGAAGGAGGTTTTTATTTCTACTGGGCAAGATTGCTGTAGTTGAGCTTGTGTTAGCAGAAGAAAAGAGAGGACAAACTACAGAAGGAGAATTACCCATAGAATTGACAGAAAGTTAAACCAGAGAGAAAAAAATGAAAGCAGCAGGGAAAAGGTCCAGCTTAAACTCCTCCCTCAAACCCGTGATCTGAAGCCTTGGAATCCCAGTCCTGTTCTCACCTCAGGTCATCCCAGAGTGGGGCGGGAGAGGTTAGTGAACCCCTTTGGAGGAATGAGTTCAAGGAGATTTCAGGAAAGAGAATGAGAGTAACTGCTTCTTTGAAAGTCCATCCTCGTTAGCAACAGAACCATGGATTGGAAGACTTAAGGTTGTTAAAATGTCTGCACTACCAAAGTGATCTACCGATTCAATGCAATCCAATTTAAAATTCCAATGACATATTTCACAGAAATAGGAAAAAATCATCTCAAGTGTACATGGTATCTCAAGGGACCCTGAAGAGCCAAAAACTTTGAAAGAGAGCAAAGTTGGAGGCTTGCACTTCCTGATTTCAAAACACAGTTCAAAGCTAACGTAACAATAGTGTGCTACTGGCATCAAGACAGACTTACAGACCAATGGAACAGAACAGAGATCCCAGAAATAAACCCCCCTGTATATGGTCAAATGGTCTTCGAGAAAAGTGCCAAGACCCCTCAATGGGGAAAGGACGGTCTCTTTAACAAAAGGAGTTGGGAATATTGGATATCCACATAGAAAAGAGTGAAAGTGGACCCTTGTCTTATATCATGTACTAAAATTAAGTCAAAAAGGATTAAAGATCTGGACTTAATTCCCAAAACTGTAACATTCAGAGAAGAAAACACACGGAGAAAGCTCATGACATTGGATTTGGCAGTGATGTTTTAGGTTTGACCCCAAAACCTCAGGGAACAAAATCAAAATGGACAAATGTGACTACATCAAGGTTAAAAACTATCGGTCATCAAAAGAAACAATCAACTGAGTGAAAAGGGAGCCAACAGAATGGGAAAAAGTCTTTGCAAATCATAAATCCGTTAAGGGGTTAGTTAACATCTAGAATATATAAGGAAAACCTACAATTTAACAACAACAAAAAAACCCAAACTACCCAATTAAAAAATAGTCAAAACCGGAGAAAACTATATTGTGGTTACCAGGGGCAATGGGGGTGGGGGATGGGCACAAGGGGTGAAGGGAGACATATATGTGGTGATGGACAAACAAAAATGTACAACCCCAAATTTCCCAATGTTAAAAACTATTAAAACATCGTTAAAAAAATAAATAAAAAAAAATGGTGAAAACACATGAATAGACAGCTCTCCAAAGAAGATATATGAACGGCTAACAAACTTGTGAAAAGATGCTTATCATCACTAATCATTAGAGAAATGCAAATCAAAACAACAATGGGATATCACCTCATACCCAGTAGGTTGGCCAGTATCCGAAAAAAAAAAAAAAAAATGAAAATGACTTGTGTTGGCAAGGATGTGGAGAAATTGGAACTCTCGAGCACTGTTGTTGGAAATGTAAAATGGCACAGAAATAGACTTACCATATGATCCAGCAAACTGACTTCTACTTTTATAATCAGAAGAATGAAAAGCAGGACTTTGCAGAGGTATTTGTATATCCGTTATCATTGCAGCATTTTCCAAAATAGCCAAGAAGTGGAAACAACCCAAACGTCCACAGACAGAGGAATGAAAAAAGAAAACGTGGTCTATCCACACAATGGAATATTATTCAGCCTTAACGAGAAAGACATCCTGGACTTTACGCTGAGTGAAATAAGCCAGCCACAAAATGACAAATACTGTATGTTTCTGCTTATATGGGGTATCTGAGGCAGTCACATTTATCGAAACAGAAAGAAGAACGGTGGTTGTCAGAGGCTAGGGGGAGGAAATTGGGAGATGTGCAATGTGTATAGATTTTCATGTTTACTGGTGAAAAAGTGCTAGAGATCTGTTGTCCAACAATGAGAACATATACATACTACTGAACTGTACAATGATGGTAAATTTAATGTTATGTGATTTTTACTGTAATTCAATAAATATATTCTTTTAAGGGAGAATTTTGTTGTAAGAACCCTAGCCTTTGAGAACTTCCTGCCTCCACAGGTGGTGCTCTGTGTGTGATAAGTACAAAGTGTGGGTGGCTTGTGGGTTCATTTCCTGTTTGCAATCAGCCTGTTTCAGCCTTAGGCGGTTGCTCTCGGAGTCTCTGAGCCTCTCAAGAGCCCAGGATGGGGGAGGAGGCCCCAAGCCCCAGGGACTATGGGAGCTGAGGGGCTAAGGTGGGAGAGGAAAGGTCTGGCAGGGGTGGAGAGAAGGGCAGAGGACGTAGGAGTGTAGAGGGGACAGATCCAAGGATTCAAGAGAGCTGAAGAGTCTAAGGTGTGAACAAAGGACAAATGAGGACAGGGGATGAGAAGGAGGAGACATCTGAGAGGAGCCGGGTTGGGGAGTTCCCACGTCAGTCCCCCAGGGTGGCCATTGAAGTTCCCCTTGTGTTTAAGAAACATTCGCCTTTTCTGAAGACATTAAACTGAGTCAATGCCTTAACCGTGAAGCATGTAGTCAGGCGCAGAAGAGGAGGGAGCGTTACCCGGAACATTAACAAATGGTCAAGGCAAAGAGAACATTTTTCAAAGGGCACAAAAAATGTCTCCCTTGATTACCCTCCTGCCACAAAGAAGACCCAGGTTAGGGCAAGGAGGGAACCCACTCAGGGCATCTGAGAGCTGCAGGGAGGGGACCAGAGCAATTGCTTCTCAGAAATTGACCATCCTTAGCACCAAAAGAGCCAGATCATGCACTTGAGACTGTCTTCATTCTGTATTCAAGGGTTCCATTGAGATTCACATTAAGAGACATGATTTCTTTCTTTTTTCTTTCTATTATTGTGATAAAATGCTTGTAACAACATTTGCCACCTTAACCATTTTTAAGTGCATAGTTCTGTGGTATTAGATACATTCAGATTGTTGTGCAACTGTCACCACCATCCATCTCCACGAGTCTTTTCACCTTGTAAAACTGAAACAAAACTATTAAACACTAACTCCCCATCTTTCCCTCCCCAGCCCCTGGCAACCACTATTACACTTTTTGTCTCTATGACTTTGACTAAGTACCTCATACAAGTGGAATTATACAGTATTTTTCTTTTTGTCACAAGATTATTTCACTTAGCCTAATGTACTCAAGGTTAATCCATGTTGCAGTGTATTCCAAGATTTCTTTCCTTTTTAAGGCTGAATAATATTCCATTGTATGGAGCTACCACCTTTGGCTCATCCATTCACCCATCGATGGACACTTGGGTTGCTTTTAGATTTTAGCTGTTGTGAATAATGCCCTATGAACATGGGTGTACAAACGTCTCTTTGAGTCCCTGCTTTTAATTCTTGTAGGTATATTTATCCAGAAGTGAAATTGGTGGATCATATTGTATTTCTATGTGTAATTTTTCGAGGAACCATTCTCCTCTTTTCCACAGCAGCTGTACATTTTACATTCCCACCAACAACACACAAAGGTTCCAATTTCTCCACGTTCCAGCCAGCACTTGTTATTTTCTGTTTTTTGATACCAGCTGTCCTGATGGGTGTGAGGTGGTATCTCACTGTAGTTTTGACTTGCACTTCCCTAAGAGACATGATTTCTCACCACGGCTGCTGACCCTCACGCACAGCTCTGGACACAAGTCCCCATGCTGGATACACCTGCCCTGGGCGTGTTGAACTGACCTTCTCTCTCCCTGCGAGTCATTACAGATTGTGTCTTGCCTATGCCCAGCATCACTGCCTGCCAGTGGTCTGAGCGACCAGCCTTGCAGGGCTGCCCTTCCAGGCACACACGGGCGGGGGTGCAGGGTGGTGATGGAACTGAAGTTGCAGAGGAAGGAGCCCCTGCAGGGTTCAAGAGGAGACGTGAGGGGAAAGGGCGTGAGAGGAACCACAGCCCAGTGGGGATGCCTCTCCTGAGCTGACCTGGAAACGTGTGGCCTGCGCTGCTCTGGCTCTGTAGCCTCCTCATTCAAAACGGAGCATGGAAACACCAACCTCTACAGCAGCAATAGGAAGCCCTGTCACTTCAGACAAAAACAGAGGGAACGGGTCCTGAAGGTCCTTTTGCTGTCCTGGATCCACTGCCAGATTGTCCCTGTCCTCTGAAAATATCCTCAGCCCCTTGTTTTGTGCTGTAAGAGGAGAGCCCTCCATGCTCCTGAGGGAGACAATCCTAAAGCCAACTAATTTGGACACGTTGACTTCATACACAATTAGGATTCTGAATCCTAGTATGTTTAACATCAAATGAACCATTGGTGGAAAAAAAACGTCCTAACGGGCAAGTTTTGATTAGTGTTTGAAGGGGCACATTACGCTATAGAGCCCTTTAATATATGAAGAAGGAAAACTGTGTGGAAACAGCTCTGACCCTGGAGAGTTAACCTTCCCTCCAAGCTCATCCTCAATCCTCCAGGTCTTCTCTCCTTTTCTTAGCTTTTGGGACTAACTCCACACCCCGCTTTGAAAGCCAGTCCCACCCGTCTCACTCGGTCAGAGGTGGACATTGGAAACCCTGGCCTCACTCCGCAAACCTGGTCCCTCCACCATGGTCCCTCCACCCCAGGCCTGCTGTCCTTCCTGTTCCCAGGCTGAGGTCTGGAACCCTCTCCAGGTCACCACCCCCAGGCTCATAGTCAAGCCCTCACCTCCAGCCTCTGCCTCCCCGGTATCCAGACACCCCCAACCCCTCTCACGCTGGACTCCTAATCCTTACTGGATTCTGTCTCCCTCTTGGCCTGTCCTTGATCCCTTGTTCTGTATGGGTCTGCTCAACTGGCCCGCACTCCTCATCCATAGCATCTGCACCTCCCTCCATCCACCTCCCTTGGGAACATACCGCCACGCTCTACAGGCCACCCCTTACCCCACCACTTCCCCTTGCCTTCGCCCGTGCACATCCCCAAGGGGCTGCCCTCCCAGGTACTCGCAGGAAGCCATTCATGCCCCAGGCCTTGAGCCCTGCTCTGAGTGGCACTGACTGGTAATCAGGGGGTCCACCTCCTCTGGGTTGGTTCTGAGCCCCCGGGTCCTTGAACTACACCTGACACTCTCTGTGCCTAGGAGTCTTTATTTTTATTTTATCTGAAGTGACTGCTCAGGCCATATTGCTTAAAAATGAAAATACTGCTGTGTGCCTGCTATAGAAGGAAGCTTTGAAACAGCAGTTTCTGTCTTTGTGTGGAAACAGATAGGAATGTGTATGTTCTGATTTCGTCATTGGCATTTGTATCAGTTTCCCATGCATGCACTGGGTTCCTGGGCCGACATCAAGGTGTCTGCAGTCGCTGCTCTCTCTGGAGACTCTGCGGAAGAATCCTTTCCCTGACTTCCAGCCTCCAGTGACTGTCCTCATTCCTTGCATCAGGACAGCATCACAGGCCTTTCCTTCTCTGCTTCTGTCCTGACTCCACTTCTCACTCTGGCCTTCTGCCCAGCTCTTAGAAAGACCCTGGGATTCCGTGTAGGATGGTCCAGAATATTCTCCCAATCTCAAGATTGTTAACTTTATCACATCTGCAAAGTCCCTTGTGCCATGTACAGGGACAAGCACAGGTTCTGGGGATGCGACTCTGGATACCTTTTGCAGCCACTAGTCAACCTACCAAGTGTAAAAAGAACTTCAAAATGTTCACAATTTATATTAAAAAGCTTTTGCGCAAACCGCCCTTTTCAAAAGCTGTTTACTTGATGGTGGTAAAGTGCTGTCTCCTTATTTGCACCTCCTTGTGTGGCCCCAGCTCTCACTGTGGGAGGGTCCCTGCTGCCTCTCACCCCCTGGACATTTGCACTGTTGGTGTCACACCTGCCAGTCTGGTTGGAGCTGGTGACTGTGGACGGCCCATGGTGCTGGGCACCGGGGCACAGGCTCCTCGGCCAGGCGCATCTCTGCAGTGTGGGAGGAGCAGAGGTCATATCCTTCTTTCATGGCCGACTCTCCAGGGATGAAGTCATAAGCGGGACTGAAGCAGGAAGACACAGTGTGTATTCCAAGTATTCGATTCTTCCTTGTGCAGAGGACTGGGCTACGCCAGTTCTAGTGGATATTGTGGCTGCATTTCTCATGGACGAGGTACGGACAACTCTCGCAGACTAATGACGTGGTCAAAGAAAGAGTGAGTGCTGTTCCTAAACCAGGTGTCTAATTTCTAATTGAGAGGCTGCCTGAATTTGTAGTGGGCAAGAGAGTTCCAGTTCTTATAACCGGTTGGTCATGAAATGTTTAAAAACAATATGATTTTTTAAAAGATGTGTCACAAACCAACAGCAATGATTGTGAGTTTTTACTGCTTACCAATTGAGCCCAGTATCTACATACCAAGGTCTTCCTGAAATGTTTAAAAGAAAAAGTCACATCTGGAAATAGTGTTTATAGTTCCACAACATTCTGAATGTACTTGATGCCAATGAATTGTATGCTGAAAAAGGGTTAAAATGGCCAATTTTACTTAGATATATTTTACCACAGTGAAAAATAAAGTTAAGGGAAGTCCAAAAAGGAATGACATCCCTGTTTGCTGCAATAGACTTGAAACTTACAACCTAATAGAGAGTAAAAGATTCAAGAGAAAGTGGCAGTTGGAGTGTGATGTGGGTAAACGGAGGTTTGAGAAGACAAACTCTAACCCCGATCTCCAGATTCAGGTGTAGTTGGGAAAACTGGGGAAATAATGGGAATGACCATGAATTCAGGGAATGGTCACTTCTAGGTTCAAGGGAGTAGCTTGAGGCTGGGACTGGACCCAGAGGCACTTCTGAAGCTGGCAATGAAGGAGTTCCTGACTTGGGTGGTTACCCAGGCGGCAGCTGTTACGTTTTGTTAGTTTATGCCAACGTGGTATGAACTTTCTCGTACTTTCTAAATAAACTAGCTTATAAAGAAATGCTCTTGGTTTGGTTTCATAATCATCTTGTCTTTAGATACACAATTGCTTTATCTTTAATATGAACATTTATACAAAAATATAATGACTCATTTTAGATAAACGATATTATGTTGCCCTTTATCATTAATGTAGTCATCTATTAAAATAAGATTATACGGTCCTTTCAAAAGATAGAAGATTCATATCTCTTTAAAATACAATACTCAGGGTTTTAAGAGTAGTGAGATTGTCCTTATAGAAAATAAAATGATCATATCTTCTTATTAACAGTAAAGATACTTCCCTTTGAAAAGTACTTTCAAAGTACTTTTAAGTACTTTTAAAAGTATGATGACCTTTTCCTTTGAAAACATCCAGACCGTGTCCCGCAGACATTCAATGATTCTGCCTTTAATAAATGCGTCATTTCATTTAGAGAAAGTGTAAAAACCTTGTAGCGACAACAATGAGAGAAACACGACCACATGTGTCAACTTGGATGTGGCTCAAAGACACGTTCAGTAAAAAGAAGCTAGACACTAATCCATGGGTCTAATGTACGTAGTGTGTGTGTGTGTGTGTGTGTGTGTGTGTGTGTGCGCGCGCGCAGATAGGAGAGGGAACAGTCTTACTGTTTCACGTGGACGTGGTTAAGTGACAACACCAGCGTGAGTCTCTGTTTTCTCTCTGTAGAAGCAGTGTGAGAACTGTGTGACTCTCTCAGCGTTGTCACAGACATGACATGCGGAAAGGCGTGAAGAGCCAGGGGGTGAGCCCTCCACAGGGACCCCCAGTGTTCCTCCTGCCGAGAGCTTCACCCAAGATTTTGGTTCTTCTGTCTCCCTGGTGCACAAGTTTATCGTCTCTCAGCATGATGGAGTTTATAAAGTTTTCAGGTCCCTCATCATTTCTGACATAGTACAATGTTAGGTTTGGGGTGTTTTGTTACATAGGAACAGATATCGGGAATGAGGCCCATCCTTCCCTGATTCGTACATGTTAACAGGGCTGGAATCATCCACATTTTACAGACAGTGAAATTGAAGGGACTGCACTCACTTCCCAGTGTGCAATTATGCACAGGTGAGTGAATCCACTTTCTGAACACCGAGCACACATTCTGCGCAGGCTCGTAGTGGTTGTAGGGACACAAAATTGAACCTGACAGACGGTCACTGGCCTTGGGGAGCTGATGTTTTGGTGAAGAAGGAGAAGTAATCCAGATAAACAAATAAGCAGTAGTTCACATGGTGACAAGTCCTCTAAAGGAAAACAAAGTGGGTGAAGGAGACAGGGAGTGGCCAGGTTTTTGGGGGGGGTCTTTCTATTTTACATAAGATGGTCAGGAAATCCTCCATGAGAAGGTGACAATTGTGCAGGATCTGAAGGAAAGGAGGGAGGGATCATGTAAGTCTCTTCAGGAAGATTATTCCGTGGAGAGGGAACAGCCAGTGCAAAGGCCCTGGGGCAGGAGCTTACTTGACATGTTTGAAGGTCAGGAAGCCACTGTGACCACAACAGATGGGATGAGGAGGATGACGTGGGAGTGTAGGCAGGGATTAGCTTGTATAGGACAGTGCTACCCACAGGGTGATCTGCAAGGAGCCAAGGAGCTTGGGCCAGAAAGTAGACCAACCACATCACTAAGTGCCCTGTTTATTTCAGCTGACATTTCCTTCCTTGCAAGACATTCTCCACCAGAGCACTGAGTTGATTGACCTTCCAGCGGAAACTCCCTGTCTTGCTGCAGACCAGCACTGTGAGTAGGACCAACCTGAGCCTCTGGGCTGGCGAGGACATTGGATTTTGGGGGGCTTGAAATGTGAGCAACAGGAAGGCTTTGAGCTGAGAAAGGATGACCCGAGTAAGTTTTAAAAGAATTCGCCTCTGTGGATTCAGAGATCCTGCTGTGAGGAGACAGCTGTAAGGGAGCGAGGACGAGGAGGCGGCAGAAAGACCAGATAGGAGACTATTACAATAACCCACATAGGGGTGCTGGTGGTTTGGACCTGAGAGTTTGGATTCTATTTATATTCTGTAGATGGATGGCAGGGTGTGCATGTGGATTAGAGATTAGTGTGAGAGCACAGAGGCCTCAAGGATAACACCAAGATTCTCAACCTTAGCTCCTGGAAAGATGGAGTAGACCTTGACTGAGAAGAGGAAGACTCTGGGAGGGTCAGGCTGGGAGGTGGGGGAATAAAGGTCTTGGTCGTGGACGTGTTATGTTGGAGGTCCCCATGACGTCCAGGATAGACACCCCAGACTGACCTAACTCATTCTCCTCCAACCCCCTCCAAAAACACATGAAAGCCTCAGAAGCTGAAGACAGCAGTTCCCGGGATCTCTGACAGCAGGCTCATGCTGTGGAAGAGGGAAGCGCTTCTTGTGAGATGCAGGTTGAGTTTCTCCCAGAACTCAGGGCCGTGGAGCCAGTGGGGCCCTAGCTTGTCTCTACCCAGAGACTGCAGGGGGGCAGCAGCACAGGGTCTTGATTTCCCAGTTTTTTCATCAAGGCAGTAGGGAGAGCTTCCTTAGTGAGCTGAACTTCCATTCCTGCCCTTGGAGATCTTCTGGAAGCTGCAACTAGAGCCTGATTCTAAATATATGAGTAAAAAAACAAAACTAAGTTCCATAAGTAACAGTTCTCTAAAAAAAGGAAAGCAGGTGATGTATGGATGGGTGATGATTCTGGGTCATGAACCAAGGATTCTAATTTTTCAGTTCTACGCTCCTGATGTCAAAAAAACAGAGAGAACGTGTCAGTCCCCATCATATGTCATATGGACAAAGACCTAAGAGGTTTGGGCTTCTAGGAAGAATCTTGATCAGGTGTGTAAGGCTTGCCCAGGGTGGGTAATATTGTTTTGATGTGAACCACCTGCAACTCCAAGGAGATTTCAGCTTGTCATGCATGCATTGTAGCCAGAACAATGAAATTATTATTGCATTCCAGATATTCACACTGTGAGCAAAACCAGTCTTGGCTCCCTTCTGTTGGATGTTCTCTGTCTTGTATTTGTGACAACACTGGACTTGGCCGTGATGAGCCCAGTGTCTCTGTGTCCTGTTCAGTGATCACAGGAAGGTCCTGGCTTCTCTTGTCCAGGCCACACGGAGGAGATCTGCCCCACACAGCAGCAGCTCCTCCGGACGGAACCAGAGTCATCTCTGAATAACATGTTCTGAGGCTACTTACTGATTTTTCACTTTCAGACATTATGTAAAGTCTTCCCTCTTGGAAGATGAGGATTTAGCTCCTTTCTTCCCCATCACCATCACACACCCCCTGCCCATCCCCCCCCCTCGTATTTTCCTGAGACCAACACTCAGTGTGGACCTTATGATGTCTATTTAACAGTTTTCACCTTTGAGCCAACTAGTTCAATGGACTAATGATTTCTTCCTGCCTCCACCCCTGTCTTGGATGTGGAGTCTAAAATTTGAACCTCTGAAGTCCATCGGGCCTGGAGAACCTTACCTCTGTGAGCTACAGATGTGGAGGGTGGTGGCAGTGGGGGCAGTTAGGGACTTATAACGACACAGATAGAGTAGAAAAAGCCAAACTCCTCCACATCTCTCTTCACAACCCTCCAGGTTACCCTGTGGTGGTGCTGCCCTCTTGTGGCCAAATTTCAAAGTGCACCTCCCAATGGGGTCAAACTTTTTTTTCAAAGGGAGCTCATCAACCCATGGTCACTCCTAGGGACAGAAGCAGCAACATACATTGCAGGACTAGGTGTAAAGCAAAAATCAGGGCTCTTTGTTCAAAAATCATGAAGAATGGCGAGATGGTGAAAGCAAAGCATTAAACCTACCACAGGCCTTTCTAAGTGACTGCACAGATGCGAGCCCACGAAGCTGGCCCTACCTAGCACAGCAAATGGATGTGTTCATCTAGCAAGCCAATTCCACACCAAACTCAAGTCATAAAACACCTACAGACCTACAGCCGCTATCATACTGAATGGTGAGAACTGGAAGCTTTCCTGCTAATGATGAACAAGAAACGGCAAGTATTCTGTACGCCTTGGTGAGAAACGTGTGCTCCAAAGGGTGGAAGTGGATGTCTGCTAATACTGAAGACAGAAGACAATGACATCAGTGTTGACAGTGTCGTCAGTGACAGGCTCAGCTCTGGTTATCAACACTGTAGGCCAAGTGTGCGAGTTCCATGGGCTGCAGGACCATCCACATCTGGGAGCATTCAGGGACCTGCTCCATCTGTGAAGGTGTTAGGGCTCCAATAGTCTGGGGCATGCTGGACACACCCTCCAGAGGAAAGGACAAGTCCCTGCACCTGTACCTCCATCCAACCCACGTGAGAAGGATCAAAGGTCCTTCGTGGAGCCTCTGGCAGGACCTAATGAGAGAGTTCCATCCAGACTCCTAGGGTTCCGAGCAAGGCCATGCCTTCTGCAGCAATAGAAAAACAGCTCCTGGCCTGTTTCTAGGCCTCGGAAGACACAGAGCTTCTGAACATGGGACAGAATGTGACCAGGGACCCAGAACTTCTCATCATGGCCTGGGTTCTATCACACCCACCAATGTAAAGTCAGGTGAGGAGAGCAGAAGCATCACAAATGGAAGTGGTATGTCCTGGATTAGAGGAGGACAGGTGCCCAGACCGTCATAGCACCTACCACTCCTCACTGACACCTGTCACACAGCTCTCACCTGTGCACTCATGGGCAGTTCACTCTGACTAGTCAACAAAGGAGGAGAAGGCTCCACACTCTCCAACTTCATTCTGCCCCCAATCCCCACCCCACATTTGGCCTCCCCTGCCTGTCCCCAGGCTGCTATTCAGCCTTACTCACTCACACACAAATCCCCTGGGGACGTGGCTCACTTGCTGACTCAGCTGAAGTAGGTCTCAGGGTGCAAGGGTGAGGTCTGGCTTTTCTACAGTGCTCCAGGCTTTGAGAACAACCTGCACATGTCTCAACCGGTCAGAACTGGAGACTGGAAAACTCTGCCCCTCAGTTCAGTCTTCACTGCCACCCCTGCCCTGCATTCCCCACCTTCCCCCAGGCTCCATCCCAGATCCCTTTTCTAGTCTGAATATCTCACGCTCAAATTCCCTTCTTGACTTGATTCCCCACATGCCCTCAGCTCAGGTCTTCTGTGTTCATGGTGTGCTCCGTCCTCAAAGCCTTCATGGCTCTCCAGACTCTTAGCCCCCAGGGGATGCTCATTTCACTCTCCCTGTTGTCACCTGTCCCATGTCCCCTTCAACCTATATATCTGGTGCTCCGCCCTTGTCGCCAGTGTCAGGGCACTAATCTGCATCTTCCAGATTCTTTCGTTTTCCCCAGTCACATGTCTCACCCCACACGTCATCCAAGTCTGGAAGGATGGCTCCCCGCCTTCACTGCACCAGCTCCAGTAGGTCCTCCCTCAACAGGGGGTCAGCTGCTCACTCAGAATTCTCAGCCCCAGCCTGGGGTCCCCCCAAAAAGAGCCCTCCCGCGTGTCCCCACTAGATCCCAAATCATGCCTGACACCCTGAAACCCCACCCAGGATTTACTATTCCTCATCCAGACTCCGTGTGGTCCCCATCCCTCTCTGCCCCCCTTCAACGCCCACCTCTGCTTACCCACACTCCACCTCACTGCCTGGTCTCCAAGGATTCAGCCAAAAGGAGCAACCCACAGACCAAAAGGAGCAACAGGACAGAGAACCAGAGGACAGATTCTATTTACCATTTCCCAGGTTCCATCTGTGGACTCTCCTTAGAATAGGCATGTGGAGATTGTGAAAACAACAAAGAAAGCCAAGAATTGAGGACACAGATGTCTGGCCTGAGCCCGAGGCTGGAGAGGGCCCTGGACAGGGTGGTCCTATGCAGGCATGTGGGTGGCTGACGTGGCAGCGACCTGATTGTCCACTGGAGTGGTTGGGTTTTTTGACACAATAGTTTAAAAATCTGTGATCTTGCTTCCTGAAGGTGAGGTGAAAATGTGCATGGAATGAGAACACTGTTGGGGTCAGGGCCTCTGTGGCGGGTGCCTTCCATGTCTCTGTGAAGATGTTGGACTTCAGCTCACAGGGCTTCTCAGATTCTGGGGATGGAGAATGGGTAGGAGGCAACCTGGGACCCCAGAAGGTTCTGGACAGTCAGGTCATCTCCTCCTCTGGATGCCAGGTCAGAAGGCAGGGAGAAAAATTGAAAATATTCCTTTGGAGGGTTGTAGCCAGATAAGGAAAGAAATTAGAGGATTTGAAAATATGGTGAGGATTGACACTGTGTGCAAGATGCCAGGATCAGCTAAGTGCAGGTAGGTAATGTCCAAGCAAAAATTGCACCAGACAAAGTTACAGGGGCAGAAGGACTGTATCCAAGACCAGGGCAATAGGGGAGAGAGACTGAACTCAACTCCGGAAACTAAAGGCTGGAGAGTTTTTAAGAACAGGTGGAGGGACTTGTAGGCACTTGTGTTGCTAATCAGCATTACTCAACAGAATAGTAAAACTTCTCATTTATTCCTGACAGGAGGTAGTTTTACATCCTGGTTGTAAAGGGAGCCCAAGTTAGGCTCCTGCCCTCCCTCAGAGACTGGGAGGTGGGGGCAGGATTTTCCAGGAGGATTACATTTCAAAGGGATGGGCCCAGAACCTTGAGAAAGACATTCCCTGGATCCTAAAACCGGCAAGACAATTTTAAGGAGACATAGATGCATTTCGAAAGGACAGAGAGAGAATCTGCAATTACAGATTTCCATTACATTTCTAACAGAAATGCTCTAAGACAATGGAGGCTAGGGGCCTGCAGTCAGGAAGAACTGCTGAAAGTTTAGTGAGTCTGAGGGGAACATGAGGCCTCTAGGTCATGACAAAACTGCTTTCTACACAGTGGGAGGGTACCTCAACTCCATCTCTAGCCAAGACCCAGCCTGCATCTCCATCAGTTCCCTGCAATTTATAAACGTGCAAAAGAGCAGAGAGACAGTGAACAGGGCCAGAATCTGAGCATCAGAAGGCTCTGCTTGCTGGACGTTCCATGGAAACACAACACTTCTCCAACAGTCACTTTCCGTTTGAACAAAGTTCGTCTCTAAGGAAGAGTGTTCTTGATCCCAAAGCAAGGTTGCTCTCACTTGATTTGGCCCGATTATTTACACAGGTGCAGCAGGATTGCACACTCACCACAGAGTTTCTCCTCTGATGCAGGTTTTCCTAAGGATCCTCAGATGGGACTTTTAACAGCCTCTTGACGTTAGGAAGCCTGGACATCAGGACCCACCTGCAGTCTCTAGAGCTTTGAGTGAGGCCCTCTCTTCTCCAGATCCCCAAAATACCCATCAAGTCAACCTTAGCTCCTTAAAGTGTGGATCATGTCTGATCCCATGGGCATCGTTCTAAACTAGGACAATCAAGTCAAAGCCGTGGTTGTACGGCTTGTACCGTACAGTTGCAAGGTATCAATGTTTCCAACGATATGCAAGTAACAAGGAGGACAGAGTCTTACTGAACCTACGCAAATAACTCTATTGCCATGGAAATAAGAATGCTCAAGAAGACTTTAGGACTTCCTTGAGAGGAATCAGACAGGGAGAAAAAGACCAGTGTTGATACCCGCATGGCTGTCCTCCTGTCTTTTCCCGTTGTTCGTGTCACAGTCCGTCCACACCTCCCTCAGAGGATGGTTGGAACTAAGATTCCTAAGAGCTTATCATGTGCTCCCACCCCTCATTGCACAACCACTGCCCGCCCTTCCACTGGGGAGATGGTGCAATGAGACCAACAGGAGCTGGGGACTGGAGTGGAATATGACCTTAAGCCAACAATAATGAGAATGCCTGTTCACATTGCTGTGCATTTATTAGGTCAATGCAAGTCTTCTAAGGACTTTCCACCTTCATTATTGACTATCACAACAACTCTACTCGAAAAGTGCATCAGATCATCATTTTACAGATAAGAAAAAAAAATCTATCAGAGTTTAATAACATAGAGGAGGGTGAGAGAGCCAAAGGGCCAGACTCATCTTGCACATTGAGCCTGGGGAGGTCACTTTTGCTGGAACTGACCGGGTTGGAGGCCTCACACTGATAATCCCCAGCATCCTCCATCCTGACGGGGTCTATGGCGAGGGTGCTGTTGTCCGGGGACAGCTTCAACGTCTCTGTGAGCTGCAGACTCTGGTCATTGTAGAATCACTGGATGAAGATGCCGGTGTCATTTGTCAGCCTGGTCAGGACCACGGGCTCCTTGTGTTCCATGACTGGGGTTGTTCTGTCGTCTGTGGACTCTGATGGAGGGCTTTGCGACTGGCTCTGTGGAGAAAGAGAGGAGGTAACTGATTAAGAGTGGGCCTGGGTCCTGGGACCATGCTCCTTCCTCAGATCTTTGCTGCTCTGTAGGTGACTCAGAGGATGGCCCTGAACCCTGCAGAAGGATGAGCATCTTTGCTCAGGTGACCATCTGTAAGGAGAGGGCTGCACCACCCCTTTTGATCTCCAGATCACCCCAGGGTAACCCTTGATCAGTCCCCTGGGACATCTCTGTAGTGTCAGCACCAGGAATGTCTTCTCATCCCATGGGTCCTACAATCTCATCATCAGGTGAAATTTTTCTCTCATGAACTTTCATTGATTCTTTCTTAGAACTTTCCTTGACTTGAGAAAAGATCAGGCCATATTCCCTATATACACTTCCGTGTGTGTTGGGGAAGGCAGGCTTGCCAGCCCTGTCCATCTCTGCGGCCAAGGGAACATTACATAAAGTGGGAAGGCATTGACTTCTTGTGAAATCATTTATTATGGGTTGAGGATGGCCCCACCCACTCTTCACAACCTTAGGATCTGGAGAATTTCTAATCTAACCGATTTCTCACTCTGAGGAGGACTTTTACGTCCTGGTCTGTGGGTTAATTATCACAGTGAAGGAAATCTCAAGAGAGAAGTGGTTAGGGTTTTAACAAAAGACAGGCCTGTTAGGAATAGAAGGAAATTGCTCAATATAACAAAAGTCATAAATGAAAAGCCCACAGCTAACATCACACTCAATGGTGAAACACTGAACACTCTCTACACAGATCATGACCAAGACAAGGATGCTGCTGTCACCACTCTATTCAACACAGTACAGAAGCCCTAGCAGAACAACGAGGCAAGAAGAAGAAATAAAAGGCATCCAAAGTGGAAAGGAAGAAGAGAAATTATCTCTTTTAGCAGAAGACATAATCTTATATGTAGAAAACCCTAAAGATTTCACCCACACACAAACTGTTAGAACTAAATAAGCAAATTCAGCATAGTTGCAGGAAATAAAATCAGCACTCAAAATCAGTTGCCTTTATATACAACAACAATGAACAACCCAAAAGGAAATTAAGAAAACAATTCCATTTACCATAGCATCAAAAAGAATAAAATACTTAAGAATAAACTTAACCAAGGAGGTGAAAGATGTGTGCACTGAAAACCACTAAACGTTCTGAAAGAGATTAAAGAAGACACAAATAATGGAAAGACATCCATGTTCATGGTTGGGAAGAATTAATATTGTGAAGATGCCAATATACCCCAAACTGCCTACATATTTGATATAATCCCTATCAAAATCCCAATGAAATTTTTACACAAATCGAAAAATCCAACCTAAAACCCAAGGGACCCTGAATAGTTAAAAGTTTCAAAAAGTTGAAAAAAATTGGAGGACTCACACTTCCTGATTTCAAAACTTACCACAAAGCTAAAGAATCAAAATAGTGTGGCACTGACATAAAGACAGACATATAGACGATGGAATACAATAGAGATCCAGAAATGAAGTCTTGATGATGTGATCAGATGATTTCAACAAGGGTACCAAGACCATTCAACGTAGAAAGGATAGTCTTTTCAACGAACAGTGTTGGAAAACTGGATATCCACATGCAGAAGAATGAAGTTGGACCATTGCCTCCACCATATACAAAAATTCACTCCAAATGGATCAAATCCTAAAGTAAGACCTAAAACTATAAAATTCTGAGAGGAAAATATAGGGTGAAATCTTCATGACATTGGATTTGGCAATGATTTCTTGAATATGACACTAAGAACACAGGGAAAAAAAGGAAAATACAGATAAACTGGACATGGTCAAAATGAAGACTTTGAGTTCGTTCAAGCACACAGTCAACAGAGTGAAAGGTGACCTATGGAATGGGAGAAAATAATTTGCAAATTATACATCAATAATGGGTCAATATCCAGAATATACAAAGAACTCCTAAACTCAACAACAACAGCAACAACAACAACAAAACCAAATAGTCTGACTGAAAAATGGGCAAATCAGAGTTGGCATCTCTTACTTCTCAGCCAACCCGAGTCCTTGAAAGAATAAGGCAGGTTTGTGGACCTCAAGACAAATGCATGGGGCTCAGAGTGCTCAGAGAAGGTAAGGCCGCCTGCTCTGTGTCTGGGAGAAAGCACCGACTTCCTCAGGTGTCAGTGTTAGCAGGATCTGGTCTTGAAAAGACACAAGATGAGAGTCAGAGACCCCTCCACCCCCAGTCTTCTCTGGTTCTTCACTGTCCAGCTGACTGCCTGGCCACTCAGGGGTGATTCCTGCCCACTGCACTCACCTCCATCACCCAGAGAGGAGTGTTTTCTCTGAGGCACCATGTTGCAGGTTCTCCTAGAGATGGGTAATGGTGATTCTGGGACATGAGGACCAGGAGCAAACAGAGCAGTCAGGTGAGTGTTCAGGCCTCAGGGCAAATATGTGGATCAGATCCTCCCGCGTGAGTGTGACTGACATGAGCCAGTGACCCAATAAATGCTAGAGGGAGTCTAAGGGATGATCCAGAACAGAGTGAGGGGACAGGCAGGAGCTGCCTGGCTTTGGCAGCAGAAGCTGATCTCTCCCTTGGTCTTTAACGTCTCTTGTGTCTCTTCTGAGGGCAGGTGTAGACGTGTGTAAATGCAGAAGGGCTGACTGATGGAAAGGGGGGATTCTGAACTGCCTGAAAATCTGGTCCCTGTGGACCATCTGTGTTTGGTGGTTATGAGATAGAAAATTAAGGAGAAGTTTAAATTCTCCCATATGGGAAAATTATGATTAATATCCCAGGGCCTCAGACCAATAGCGGGAAGGAAATTTCTCTAGAGAGCAGTAAAAGGTCTGACACGTGGGCCTCAGCTCCTGGAGGGTCAGAGAACCTGTCCTGTGTGGCCAGAATTCCAAGGACTCTGCATCCAGGTTCCAATATCTAAAGAGATTTGAATCATTCCTTCATTCATCCATTCACCATTCCTTCCTTCCTTCCTTCATCAGAAGCAATTGAGAGTTTGTTACATGCAGGCCCTGTGCTGGCTGCAGGGGTAGAGTGGGGAGTGAGATGGCAAAGTCTTTCCTTTCTACTCCAGTGGGAGTGACCCCAAGACATCAGGAAACAAAGAAGTGATGTCAAGTCCAGTGCAGGGAGTTGATCATCTACCTGAGGGGGCGGCCTGAACATTCCCGGCACTGACTCTGATTGTTGAAGCAGGTGATGTAGCTCTAGAGTAAATGTCTCTTTCTGAGCTGGAGACACGTAGGAAGAAAGGATCTGGACTTATAATTTGGTCTTGGGGTCCACAGACACCTGATAAGGCCCCTGGTGGCGGAGAGGATGGGGCTGTTGCTGCGGACAGTCCTCATGTGACTTATCTGTCCTTACGGTCTGTGTGACCATCATTTAGAGACTGTATCTTCTTGCGGCTCAGTTTCCCCTCAACGAAGTAGGACAAGTATTTGGCACCCAGGTTGTCAGTGAATTAACCAGAAATATTCATAGTACCTGACCTAAATCTTGGGAGACAGGAGCTGCCCAAATAAATGGCATCTGTTATTGTATGATTGCAAGAGAGAATGCCCCTGGGCCTGATCCCTGGTGGCTGAGGAGCTGCCAGCAGCATCTTCTCTCCTCTGTTCCTCCCCTGGAGGCACTGACCTTCCTCTGGAGTCTCCTAAGTCCCCCAGTGGCCTGGGCACCTTGTCCATCTGTGCTCTCCATGCTGAGTCTCAGGTGAAGGATCAGGCTCTGCCCCTGCCCAGGTGTGGCTCTTGGGGCTGAGCCCTGGCTGGCGACCAGCTCAGAGACCTCGGGACTCAGGAAGCCAGGAAATCATTGCTCCCAGTCGACTCTGCCCAGGAGGCCAAAACCCAACCCTGGCACGGGCTCTCCAGGGTCACTGGATTCGGGAGCCCTGAGACAGAGGTTTATGCAGGGGCCTTCCGGGCTGGGCTTCTCTGTGAGGATCCCAGGGATCCCCAAGCCCTGCAGGGTCTTTCTCAGGGTCATGGCCCCAGGGTGGGGCTCCAGGGGGTGGGACTGAGACTGATCTCCTTCTGCTGAGTTACTCCCATCAGCCTGGTCCTTCTCTCTGCAGGGAATGTTTGCAGGGTCTTGATTCTGGGAAAGGAATTCCAATCTTATTATTATTTTCTTTTTTGGTGAGGAAGATCAGCCCTGAGCTAACATCTGTTCCCATCTTCCTCTACTTTATATGGGACGCTGCCACAGCGTGGCTTGACAAGTGGTGCGTTGGTGTGCGCCCGGGATCTGAACCTGCGAACCCTGGGCTGCCGAAGCAGGGTGCACGCACTTAACCGCTACGCCACAGGGCCGGTCCAGGAATTCCAATCTTTTGAAGTTTGTCTCCACTGTGTGTGTCCTGAACTCAATGCTCAAACCCTGACAATGGACGTAATGCAGAGGCGGATGTAGGCACAGTCCAGGCCTGTCAATCCTGTGTGTGTGAAGTAGAATTCACCCCACCCAACACCCAGAGTTCAGAGAGGAATCACTTACAGTTTACACGGAGCTGTCCAGTTCCTATATCACTAACCAAATTTCTCTTAAAGGCTTGTATGGTGTAGTATCCTGTGTCCTCCTGAGTGGCGTTCTGGAGCAGCAGGGATCCATCATCATATGTTATCTCTCGACCACTGTAAAGGGTCCCTGGGCTAATTTCCGATGTGTTTATTACATAGGATACAATTTGACGTTTGGGATCTACTCTATCCCCTTTGTACCAGACATAGCCTATAAGATTCCCAGGCAGATTGGAGACAAGGAGAATAACATCCTTCCCTTGGATACCATTGAGCTGCAGTGATGTAACGGTGAGTTGGGCAGTGGTGGGTGGGTTCCAGAAGGTTAACAGTGAGACTAGGAGGGAAGAGAGAGAGATCAATCAACATTTGGAGCTATGTATTGGGATGGAAAGATGAGACCGTGGGTCCTCAGCAGGTCTCTTCATCTCTTAGACTTGGAGTGTGTGTGCGTGTGTGTGTGTGTGTGTGTGTCTGTGTGTGTGTGTCTGTGTCTACTGGTCAAGGTCAGCAGCATGACCACCGTTACTTCAGCCCCTCTGAACTTGTTATTTCCTCTGTTCCCAACACTCTTCCCAGGTGTCTTCCCAGCTCGCTCCCTCACTGCCCTCAGAGCCCTGCTCACTCTCAGGGGCGTCCTTGGGAGATGCCTTCCCTGACCTCCCCTCTAAAGACCCTCTGTCTTCACTGTCTGATCTTTCCCTGCTCTGTTCCCTTCATGGCACTTGTCTGTCCCTGACATCACATTCAGATCTCTTTGCTTGTCTGTCCTCCTCCCCATGGAATGTGAGCTCCTGAGGGCAAGGACTTGTGTGATCTAGTTGTACCTGCAGTGCCTGGAACAGGCCGCAAACACCCGTGGATGAGTGCATGAGTTTTCCCAGGGCCCTCCATGTCCTGCTGTTTATTTGTCAATTTCTAAAGTGTAGTGGGTAAAGACAGTGTTTAGTGTCCCTAATTAAGATATTTCTGGTGTCATCCTCAAATAAATTAATATTATTACCATCAATTTTCAAAAATGATTGCTCAGTGATAACTAACTTGGAAGGGTACAGCAATTGAGATATTCCTGCCCCTCACCTCTTCTAGATTGTGAAATTTTCCATTTGCGGAGCCCCCCTCCCCCCATCCTACTCTGCTCCCATGTTCTGTCCCCTCAAGTCCAAACAGAAGTCCTCTGTCGTCTCTCAGAGCCCCATCCTCCCAGGAGACCCCAGCCAGTCTCTGTTCTCCCATCCTCCCGCCCACCCTCAGGGAATGGTCCCCTCTCACCTGCCAGCAGGAGCCCCTGCCAGTGGACACCCCCTCTGTGGGCAGTGGCTGAGGGGGATTGCATGGTGGCTGCTGTCTTCTCTGTCCTTCTGTCTATGAGAAGAGCTTGGGCTCCAGAAATGCTCACAAGCACTGCTGTCCAGATGCTTCGGCTCTGCTGTCCTTCCTCCCTCAGTGCTGGGCCTCCACCCTGGGCAGGAGCACTTTACCTGGTCACGTGGGCCAGGGGTGGGCCTCTGCCCAGGACCCTCCTCCTCCCTCCCCTCATTCCTGCCTGCCTTGTCCCTTCTTTCTATCTCCTTTCTATCTATGTTTCTGTTCCTGGGAACTACGGACTCCTCTGCCTTCTTCAGCAGTCATTCCCCACCACACACACACACACACACACACAGACACACACACACACACGCCTTTGTTGGGACAAGCACAAGTCTGGGGCATCGTGTCCCGGGCTGACCCCACAGCTCTGGGTCTGGGTGCAGCATCACCCTCCCTCTCTCTCATCTCCTTCTGACTTTTCCATTTAGAGCAGGAACCCAGGAGGCCCCATCAGGAGCTATTGTCACAGGGATGTCACCCTCGCTGTGCATTGGAATCACCTGTGGAACTTTATAAAGATTGCGAAGTGCAGGTGACACCTTAGAAATGCTACTTTAGCAGCTGCCTAGGTTTCTGGATACTCAGCCAGGCTGAGACCCCATTTTGTGGGGTGGGGCAGCCTCTCCCGTTCTCCTGTTCAGAGTCAGAAGATTCTGTTAAGATGCAGATTGTGACCCCGCAGTTGTGGGGTGGACCCGAGAGTCTGCATCTAACGAGCTCTCGGGTGATGCTGATCACAGTGGCCTGTGGGGCACACTTTCAATAGCAAGGCTGATGGAGACCCCTGTCCCCTCAGAAGATGACCCACCTGCCCCAGCATTGGCCTCTGCTGCGTCTTGGCCTTGGGCTCTGTCAGCACCACACAGAGACCCAGGGGTCCCCAAACCCAGGAGATTATTTCTGTTTGTGACACAGAAACCCATCTGGGCACCAGGGTCTTCCCAGTGTCCTCAAATGCTCTGGGAAGGTTGGATTTACTCCCAGCAGGAAGGTCACAGAGATGACTCTGGGGATGAGAAAGGGGCAAGCTGAGTGATGACTGGTGAGGGGACCCACCCTCCATCTCCAGGTGTCACTAGCCTGGCCTCTGCTTGCAGGGACAGAAACCGAATACTGATGTCTCAGAAGGAGCTGCAGTTCTTGGGTGTGAAGGGAGAGGTTTCCTGCGTGTCCTGGGTGAGAGGACGGTGGTGGTAGGAGGTCAGGTGGCTGTGGGCTTCCTGGTCCTCACGGGAAGGTTTCAGGGAGACCACCCCCCTTCCTCGTGTCTGTTGGTTGAGCTGTGGCTCGGAGCCTGTCCATGTGCTCCCTGACCATCCTGGGGCCTCTGTCCTCTGTCTGGCTGACTTTCCTGTGGTCACTCTGCCTTCCCCATGGGTGGTGCCAGGCGGGGAGTGCAGAGCTGCACAGGGACCCCTGACAGAGCAGGGTGCTCTGAGGCACTTAGAAGGGGCAGGCATGGCAGAGCAGACACATAAGAGGGGCCCAGAAGGATCAGTTGGACCAAGGGATGGCAATCCTGCTCCTTCTCCACCTCCTCAGCCAAGCCACATGATGCATTAATTTCCCGCAAGTTGTTTGTTTGTTGCAATGTCGCCCCCTGGAGGGCCTGAGGAGACCTGCAGCGAATGTCAGGGGCTGCACCAGGGATGCTGACCAGGCTCCAGGAGGTGTGAGCAATCTTGAGGCCTGGACGCAGGTGGGCTCTGACCTCCAGGCTGAGGGGCCTGTCAGCCCAGGTCTTTGTCACTCCAGGTCCCCAGGCTTCCTGACTCCATCCTGGTGCAGGGTGAGCCCAGGGAGAGGACAGGCGATGTCCAGTGGACTCCTGATCCAGTGTCCTGTGCTGCCTGGTGGAGGCGCTGCCTCAGCAGGAGCTCTCTGGCCCTGAGGTTTCAAGGGAAGGGCCCAGTGAGTGGTCTCTTGAGGTCTCAAGGAACCCTAGGTAGTTCCAAGACCTGGGAGGCTGGTCCCCAGAATGGCCTGTGTTTCCCCCGTCACAGCACTGGGGCATTGCATCTGAGTTGTCTGTGTCCCTGTCTCTCACCTGCTCTAGGCCTCTCCATAGGGCCCAGGACCTGGAGCAACACCACATGGGAGACTCAGACAGGGGATCCTGTGGGTCCTCTGTTAGGAGAGGGGAGGCCTCTGTGGGACTCTCAGCCCCTCTGAGAGGGAAGCAAATGCAGATCCTAGTTCTCCTGTCACATCCCGAGTGGGAGATTCCCCTTGTACCCTGGACATCTTGGGCTGATGAGATGTCTTCAGGGGACGACAGCCAGGTATCCCCACAGGCCAGCGATCCTGGAGACATAGAGTCTCCCCCTGGTTCCTTTGAGGTCAAGGTGGGGCTCTCCCCTCTCCTGGTGGTATCTTCACCTGGTGCTGAGAATTCAGAGTTTGTACCAGGTCAGGTCTCTGTGAGAAGAGTAGAAACACAGGCTGCTGGCCCAGGCTCTCAGGGGACAGGAGAAGTCACTCATAAGGTAGAGATGGGGAGGGCGGTGGCGGCCCCGTGGTTTAGTGGTTAAGTGCGCGCACTCCGCTGCTGGCGGCCCGGGTTCGGATCCTGGGCGCGCACCGACGCACTGCTTCTCCAGCCATGCTGGGGCCACGTCCCACATACAGCAACTAGAAGGATGTGCAACTTTGACGTACAAGTATCTACTGGGGCTTTGGGGAAAAAAAAAAAGGAGGAGGATTGGCAATAGATGTTAGCTCAGAGCCGGTCTTCCTCAGCAAAAAGAAGAGGATTAGCGTGGACGTTAGCTAGGGCTGATCTTCCTCACAAAAAAAAAAAAAAAAAAGAGATGGGGAGGGGGTGTGATTTTCTGGGAATCAATGGGGATCTGACCCCTCACTGTTAGGAGGCCCCTGTCCTCCCTGCTGAGTCTACAAGGGGTAAAGACCCATCCCTGGGACAGCCACAGGCACTTGCTGGCCTCCTCCCATGCTGGAACCAGTGCCCCCATGTCTACACAAAACATGCTCTGACCCCCAGGTGTCACACGGCGATGACAGGCTTCTGTTGTGTGGTTCCCCTCATCTATTTAATGAGTATTTACTGAGCATCTGTGACGTGTCAGGCCTTGGTCTGGGCCCTGGGAACTCCACAGACAACAGGACACACGTGGGCCCTGGGGTCACAGAGTTTACCTTGTGACAGGGAGAGACAGGCACTCAGAGAAAATCATGGAACTAAGGAGTTAATTGTAATTGAGAGGAGGGCTGAGAAGGGAAAGTGTCTAGTGCATCTGGAGCATGTAATGGAGTCTCAGCTGGTCTGGGGATCACCGAGAGCACCCCTTAGAAAGTGACCTTTGCTGAGACCTGACGTGTGGATAGACATTCACCCTATGAAGGACGAAGGGTGTGGAGAGAGGAGCTGTCTGCAAAGGGACCGGCCCTTAGGAGGGCAGATGCCTGGCTGAAGGAGGGGCTGAGAGGGTCCAGTGTGGGGAGCTTGGAGAGCGAGGAGGACGGTGGACTGAGTGAGGCTGGTGAGAGACAGACCCTGCTGGGCTGTGGGCGATGCTGAGGGAGGTCAGCAGCCCCCTGGGGAGGCTCCAGACAGTGGGATAGCTCTGCTGCCCTCTGCTGGACAAGCAGGAACATGTGCAAGAAAAAATGCTACTCAGTTTTGCATTTTTAATTTAACTTAAACTTCAAGCAATATTTCATATGTCTATATATGATTTCTAACAGCTTTATGGAGTTATAGTTGACATACAATAAACTTAGCATATGGAAAGCATATATTTATTCTTTTTCCCCATATGCACGCACAGAGACGTTAGTACTACAGTGAAGGTGGAGAATATGTCCCTTCCTCTCAAAGTCCCTTGTGACCCCTTGTAGTCTCTTCATTCTGCCCCTCTGACCCCCTACCGAGCGTTCCCAGGGAACCTCCATCTCCGTTCTGTATTATAGATTAGTTTGCATTTTCTGGAATTTTTAGAAAGAGGACAAGTGAGTAAGAAGGCCGTACTCACTCAGGGAAGGGAGAGTTGGGACCCTACAGCTGCAGCACATCCCTTGGGGAGACCCTGCTCCCTGCCGACTCTGCACCCAGCTTTATCCACACCTGTTGTTCCAGGGTGATGAATGGTGGGGCGGAGTTGCACAACTGAGCTAACGTTTACTTTCTCAAGGGCATGGTGGATGGGGAGAATGCCAAACTTGGAGCTGGGAGGTCCGGATAGAGGCACACTTCTTTATTCTCTAAGAGAACAGCCCTTCAGATCCCAGCTCTGGCTCAGGCACATGGGCACAAAAGGGGTTCTGCCACTGACCATCAAGGAGACTTCAGACAAATGACTCATTCTCTTCGGGCCTCAGTTTCTTTGTCTGTAAAATTGGACAAGGACAGCATCTACCTCATAGGGTTGGTTTTATAATTAATTGAGTAAATATGCACAAAATGCGTAGAGTGTCTGGCATGTAACAGAGTTAGTGGTTCGTGTGAGAAGAGTCCTTGGAATCATCCACTCCAGTCCCTGCTCACGGGGAAAGGCAGTGTGTGTAGGGGTCAAGTGCATGGGCTCAGGAGCCACAGTGCCTGGTTTGAACTCAGATCTGCCTTTTCCTGGCTGTGTGACCTTATGCAAGTTACTTGACCTCTCTGAGCTTCAGTTTCCTCATCTGCACAATACAGACAATAAACTATAACTACTTGATATGGTTGTTGAGAGGATGAAATGAGTTAACATCTGTAAGATTCTTGGAGCTGAGCATGGCACACAGTAAATGCTTGAAAATATTACCTGTTGTTATTAAGATTCCAGGATCTGGGCTTATGGGAAGAACTGAGAGACTGGATCCCAGGGTCCTAGTGCCTGGCTCTCCAGGGAGCCTGTGAGACCTTGGGCAAGTGGGTTCCCCACCCAGGGCTTCTGTTTCCCACTGGGACCTGGATGAAGTTCCCACCTCTGTTCCCTCTGTGTCTTCTCAGTTCTCCAACCCTGGGGCAATGGCTCTTATCCTTAATTCTCACTGTTAAAATACTTGGAGCAGCTTTTGGATTCTGACTGACATGTTCTCCATCCCTTAGAACTAGTGGGGGCTGGGGAATTGGGAGGTGGGCACTGCCTTCTTCCACCAACAAGTCAGAGCCAGCAAACACCAACAACTCTGAGGCCCAGGTTCTTCACACATGGAATCTAGCATTTAATGAACACCCACATGTGCCAGGCAAAGGGTGGGGATTTTACCCATGTCTAAACTTCTTTATCCTATGCCTCTGAGGTAGGTATTTATGTCAGATGAGCAAGACCATGATCCTTGGAGTCCCTGCCGCCTACAGCATGCAGGACCCTCTGAGCTCTCAGCTTTCCCATCTGTAAGATGGGGATGATGATTCTTATTTCCTAGTGTCATTGTTGGGGTCAAGTGAGATAGTGAACATAAAGTGTATTTTGTGCAGTGTGGCACATAGTAGCTCTTGCTTGGTAAAAGGAAGTGGGTTTGATCTGAAGGTAATGATAATATCAGCCCCTGATGTCTTCAGCCCTTTGTACATTTCAGACACTCGTGTGCATTCCCTCATTCTCATTCAGACATTCTACCCATTTCCAGAGGCCTTGGGATACTTACAACACAGACCCACGTGGCATGACAAGGACACCCACAGAGTGTGTGGGACTCAGACAAGGGCAACCAAACAAGGGTCAATCCAGTCTGGAAACATCTGAGGAGGCTTCCTGGAGGAGGTGACATTGGAACTGAGTCTAGAAAGGAACAGAGGATGTTGGCAGGGAGAATTGCATGGGGAAAGACCTGGAGGAGACAGAATGCTTGATTCATCAGGGGATAGATAAGATGGGTAAACATGGAAATGCATAAGGAAAAGGGAGTTCATGGAAAAGGAAGTGCAAATGACCCTTGTTGCCGCCCTCCACACCCTTACTAAGAGAAAGGCAAAGTCCAATGATGCTGAGATGTGTTTCCTCAATCAGCTTGGCAGAAATTCAAACACGTGCTTGCACACCACGTGCTGAGTGTGTGGGGACAGTCGCTGTCAGTCTCAGCAAGTTGGAGTGCAAAGGGGAACAACCTGGAGGAGGGCAGTTTTGCGATTTCCATCAAAATCACAAATGTACTTACTTTCTGACTAACCAGTCCCCTTCTGGGAAATGCAAAACGTGAAATGACATCCGTGCAAGGCAAGTCACTGCAGAATTGTTAGAAATGGCAATAGACTGGAAATGACTCAATTGCTCATTAAGGGGGGCTGGTTGAATAAGCCGTGGTCCATATCTCGGAATACTGTGCAGCTGTTAGAGGAATGAGGGATGCTCTCTGTCTGCTGATATGGACAGTCATCCAGGATAAACTATAACGTGACAAAAACAAGCGATAGAACAGGGTATAGTGTGCTACCTTTTGCATACAAAGGGGTAAATGTAAAAATAATTCGTAAATGGCCAATAAGCACATGAAAGATGATCAATGTCGCTAATCATTATGGAAATGCTAATCAAAACCACAATGAGATACCCCCTCACACCCATTAGGATGGCTACTATCAAATAACCGAAAATAGCAAGTGTTGGCGATAATGTGCAGAAATTAGAACACTTGTGCTTTGCTGGTGGGAATGTAAAATGTTACAGCATTATAGAAAACAGTATGGTGGTTTCTCAAAAAAATTAGACATAGAAATATGATATGACCCAGCAATCCACGTCTGGGTATATACTCAAAAGAGCTGAAAACAGGGAATAAAACAGATATTTGTATACCCACGTTCATAGGAATGTTATTCACAATAGCCAAAGAGTGGAAACAACACGAATGTCCATCAATGGATGAGTGGATAGACGATATGTGGTGTGTTCATACAATGGAATACTATGCAGCCTTAAAAGGAAGGAAATTCTGACACATGCTACAACATAGATGGACCTTGAAGACATTATGCTAAGTGAAATAAGCCAGACACCAAAGGACAAATACTGTATGATTCCTCTTCTATGAGATTGCTAGAGTAGTCAGATTCATAAAGACAGAAAGTAGAAAGGTGGTTGTCAGGGGTTGGGGGGAGGAGGAATGAGGAGTTAGTGTTTAACGGGTACAGAGTTTTCAGATTTAAAATTTCTAAAGATGGATGTTGATGATGATTGCACAGCAATGTGAGTATACCTATTGCCACTGAACTTAAAAATGGTTAAAATGATAAATTTTGTGTAACGTGTATTTTACTACAATGTTTAAAAATTCTTGTTTGATTTGCATAAAGAAACTGTAGAAAGCTTTGTAAGTCGCTAATAGCAGAGGTCACCACTGGGGACCTGGATAGATAAAAAATAGGGATGGGACAAAGACTTTTCATGTTTAGACACATATACACACTTATGTTACATGGGACCATGTAAATATAATATGTATTCACAAAATTAAGTTAAAAAAAATGTAATATAGCTCAAGGCTGGGGTTAGGCAGGGCCCCTGCTAAGGAGGACTACAGAGGCCAAATCATGCAAAGCCTTGTATGCCTCACTCAGCCGTGTGGATCTTGTGGACTTGGGGAAGTCTGGAAACGTAACCAGACCAGAGGTGGACCTGAGAAAGATGATCTCAGCCAAAGAGAAAAGAATGGACTGGAGGCTGGTGGGAACCAGTGGAGACAGAGAGATGGGGGAGGCCATTGCATAAATTCATAGAATTGATGGTGGTCTGAACTTAGGCGATGGCCAAAGTGTGGAGAAGAGGAAATAGAAGAAAGAGAGATTTAGGACACAGAAAGGCCAAGAATGAGTGACCACTGGATGTCGAGGGCAAGAAGAGTGCGGGACTGGGTGCGCACAGTGGTGCCTTTCCCCAAGAGGGCGAACCAGGGACAAGAGCTGATTTGGGAGAAAACAACCCAGCTCACTCCTACTAGTGGACACAGAAAAGGAATTGATCGAAGCACACTGTGGGCAGACCGCAGAGCTCCAAGGGATCAGAGAAGCGGGTTTGGAGGCCACACGGCCCAAGACGGTGCCCAGACTGTAGGCACAGGGCAACTCGGATCAAGATCTTCTGCCCCACTGCTGGGCATTGAAACCACAATGGACACTGCACTGCTGAAGCTGGCCCTGGAGTCCAGAAGCTCCTGCATCACCACCACCACCAATCCTCACTCACGACGATCAGTGTCATGTGCTCTCTGCTTTGTGCTGCTCCTTGCTTCCGGGCCTGTGTCTTGTGTGGGTGCATCTGATTGACAGAGCCTGGGTCCCATGTCTGTGTCATTCCTGCAAGGGATGCTGGGAAAATGAGCTTTCTGTCTTGGAAAGGCAGAAAACTCCCAAAAGATAGTGAAGGTGTTTAAAATGTGCTGGGCAGCCAGAACATGAACTGTGTCCATCACAAGAGTTTCCAGTGTGACATCCCAGTGGAGATGCCGAATGGACGTTGGATACCGGAGCCTGGAGTTCAGGAGCGAGGTCCTGCCTAGAGTCAGGGATTTGAGAGCCACCAGCTTAAGGAAGAGAAGTGAAGCCATGAATGAAGATAGGAGAGGGTGTGAACAGTGAAAGGAGGGGGACCTTGGGGAACAGCCACATTGAAAAGCTGGGTGAAACAGCTGAAAAAGGAGGAAGAGTGGCTAGCCGGGAGATGTCTTAGAAATTCTGAAGTCGGGGATGTCAGGAAAAGGTCATTAAAAACAAATCTAGCAATTTCACATCTGTGTATAAAACCAAAGGAAATGAAAACAGGATATTGAAGAGATATCTGCACTCCCAGGTTTATTGTAGCATTATTCACAAAAGCCAAGATATGGAGACAATCTGTGTGTCCATCAACAGACAATGGATAAAGAAGATGTGGTACATGTAAACAGTGGAATATTATTCAGCCATGAAACAGGAGGAAATCCTGCCATTTGGGAGAACATGGATGGACCTTGAGCTCATTATGCTAAGTGAGATAAGTCAGACAGAGAAAGACAAATACTGTATGACATCGCTTATATGTGGAATCTAAAAAAACCAAATGTGTAAAATTAGAAAGTAAAATAGTGGTTACCAGGGAATGGGGTGGGAGGGGATAAGACACATGGTGTTTAAGGGTACAAACTCACAAAGAGAGTAAAGAAGCCCTAGAGATCTAATGCACAGTATGTATAATGAATATAGACAACAGTATTGTACTATCATCATCAAACTTGCTAAGGGACAGCAAGGACTTAATTACTCCAACCACTAAAAAGAAAGGATAATTATGTAATGTGATAGAGGTGCTAAATATCGCTACATATTACAATATATAAATGTATCTAATTAATATATTGTACACTTTAAATTTACACAATATTATATATCAAATATATTCAATAAAAAAGGAAAAAATTTAAAAACACAGAGGCTCCTCCCAACCCAGAAAACCTCCCCACACAGCTAGAAGAGAAAAAAAACAGTCTTATTATTGAATAAGCATTAAACCAGAATGTGATTGCACCACAGGCAATCTGCTAAGAAACTGCAAAGACAGAAGGAACGCTCACCCTTAACTAGCCAGGCAGATACAACCCCTTATACACATGTTCTCAAGACAAACAATACAAGTTCTCAAGAAGGAGAACTTGATGGCACCATTGGTCACACAGAGTTCATCCTAAGTACTCCTGGTAATTGGGGTGACCATCTGTGTTAGTTAATTGGCTTTATCCAGATGAAGAATAACCTTCTCATATCTTTATGAATGGAGGTCATTTTGCACCATGAGTGAGATGCCCACCTCAGTTAGGCTCCTATCCTCCCCCAGAAACTGGGAGACAGGGTGCTATCTTTGCTGATTCAAAGAGATGGCTCCTGTGTCCTTAAGAAAGTCATCCCTGGGTTGTAAAGCTGGAGAGTCTTATTTAGATTTTTTAAAGATTTATATATATATCAAAGGGACAGAGAAAGAATTTACAATTATACATTTTCTAAAGAAAATGCTCTGGAAGAAAGGGGGATCTCTTTCCTTTTTTGCACCAGGAAAATTAATTTCTCTTTCTTTTTAAATTCGTATTTACCTTTACACGGGTTATTCTAGAACAGAAGTGGGGTATCGAGTCAAATGCTGCAAAACTAGCCTGAGGGGCCCCTGGCAGGTTTAGCAATAAAAGTCTCTACAAAGAAACAAAACAAAAAAAAATATCTAAATTCCAATGCGTTTTACTTCTGGAGTAGCCTACAGTTGATTTTTTGCAATGGATCAGTAACTTGCAATCTATTTTTAAAATCTTGTAACCTGGTTTCACCAATACAATTGGGCGAAACCCTTCCTTGCTGTAAGAGGAACTCACACTTGACTAATCCTCATGCTGGCTCTGAAGAAGCAAATCCTGTGCTCATAAATGCAGATACATTTTAATACCAACTAGTGGGGATGGGAAACCATAGGTCAGATGGGCAATAGCCATAAATCATAAAAAGGACAAACCATTTAAACCACAAAAAAAATACCAGAAATTAACCCTAGCCTCCTCTTACCAAAATCTTTCAGTTGGAAATATTAAAATATTCTTTTAAATAACTCTTGGGTGATTATATTTAGATGTTAATGACAATAAGTAAGTCTATGTTTCCAACCCAGCGTATTTTTTTAATGGAACATCTTATAAGCTCCAATAGGAGAATCACAGTGCAGACTCCAGGTTTTGGAGGATACCTGTGCCTCTTTCCGCAGGCAGTGATCTGACATTTGAAAGGGCTCCTGGCTTGTCACTGGGCCCCAGTGGGGTCTGGGTGCCTGGTGCACTGGACTGAATGTCTGTGTCCCTCCAGAATTCATATGCAGAAACCCTAATCCCAGGGTGAAGGTGTTTGGAGCTGGGGCCATTGGGAGGTAATTAGATCATGGGTGTGGAGCCTCATGAATGGGATTAGAGCCCTGTATTAGTTAGGGTTCTCCAGAGAAACAGAACCAATAGGATATGTAGAGACATATAGAAAGATTTATGATGAGGAATTGGTTCATGCAATTATGGAGGCTAAGAAGTCCCAGGATCTGCTGTCAGGAAGCTGGTGGTGGAGTTCCAGTCCAAACCTCAGGCCTGAGAACCGGGGGAGCCAATGGTCTATGCTCGCAGGTCATGTTTAAAGGACAAAGAACAAGAGGGCCGATGACTGAGGGCAGGAGAAGATGGAAGTCCCAGCTCCAGCAGAGAGCAAATTCCTCCTTCCTCCACATTTTTGTTCTATTCAGACCCTCAGCGGATTGGAAGAAGCCCCCTGGCACTGGTGAGGACCATCTTTACTCAGTCCACCAATTCAAATGCTATTCTCTTCTGGAAACACCCTCCCAGAAATAATGTCTTACCAGCTATCTGGGCATCCCTTAGTATCCCCAGTCAGGTTGAGCTTAAAATTAACCATCACAGCACCATTATGTGAAGAAGCCGGACTACTCAGCTCTCTTTCGTGCGTGTGAAGATACAATGAGAAGTCTGCCATCTGCAGCCCAGAGGAGGGCCCTCTCCAGAAGCTGATCATGCAGGCACCCCATCTGGGACGTCCAGCCTCCAAAACTGTGAGAAATAATTTTCTGTTGTTGATAACCATGGTATTTTGTTAGAGAAGACCAAAGTGACAAAGACACCTGGCCACAAACAAGAAGGGCATTGTGACCTGAACTGCACGTCACATACTGGGTGCAGTCAAGCTGCTAAACCATGATGGTCGGAATGCAGACCACCATCCGTCACCATGGAAAAAGTGTGTACGGGATCAGGCTCAAGCAGGAATGGAGGGCACAGGTGAAAACTCCAGCGGGTGGCTCAGATGCCCATGGCAACTGCGCCTCTTGCCTCTTCCTTTAACCACATCTGTGGGCTCATGGGGCCCTGTGATCTGTTTACAGAGGAGGGAAAGTACAGACCAGGTTTAGGGATGGATCTGCATAGTGGGCTGCCACCAGGCAGAAGTGGATGGCTGCTGGGTTAGCACTTTACTCACATGTCCCTGAAGGAATAGGAAATCCTTTAGGTGGCAAAACTTCAGGGGTCCACCTTGTGGGAGGGAAGGATGTCCTTGTGTCCACTTCTGCATGGATCCATGGTAAACCAGCTGGTCAAGGACTTGGAAAGAATAAAAGCATAAAATTAAGACACGGAAGATATATGGATGGTCCTGTGGGGATGGGAACAGAGTGTGAAGATGTTCACATCCTGCACGAATGTCCATGAAACCCGTGTACCGAGAAGGAGGCCCTTGGTATGTAGTGGACAGTGTCAGACAGCTTCTTTCCCCATCAGGGTTTGCTCAATGGGTCATGTGCAAAGTGGGCATGTGGGCAAAGTGTGCAAAGTGGGCGGAGGCTCTGCATGGTTACAACAAACGGGCTCAATCTCCCCAAGGCTGACCCGGCTGTTGACTGTACTCAGTGCCCAAACCAACAGAGGAAGAGGCCAACACTAACCTGTTATGGCAGCATTCTATGTTAGGACTACACAGGACAAGGTCCACCATGGAGGGGACTGTGCTTTATCCCTCTGTCTTGCAACCTCTCCATGTTCCAGTAGGATGGTAACAAAAACCCAGTGCTATCAGCACCAGAGAACTGCTCTAACCCTTGTGTTTCTCCACAATAGACGCACACTTTTATCAATTATCTTGGTTTTAATCTCTTCTCCAGTTACTCTGATGGGTCAGAGCCCTTTTGTGCTGGGTCCCTGACTGCTAAGTAGAAGCCTCATTGGTGAAAGTGCACCTTCATCTCCCAGGTCATGGTGATGCGAAGATACATTTGTCTGCAGCATCCTGAAGGCTCTGCTCCCACTCAAGGTGGAATGGAGATGTGCCCTAGACCAGTGAAGGACAGGCCTGAGATGGGGCATCTCTCTCTGGTTTCTTTTCCTCCTCATGCCAGATCTCTGGGTGTCCTTGCCTCCACTGCACGTAGGGAAACCCCATCTCTGAGGGAAAAGATGGTGTCTTTCATCAGACACAGGTGACCACTCCCTAAAAGTTTCTTCTCCTACAGGGTGAATTTAGCTGCTCCTGAATCCTCTCATGAAGTGTCACAATGTGATAAAGTGTGTGTCTGTGTGATGGGTGATATATGGAAGGGATGGAGAAATACTTAGGATCAGAGGCCATTAGGTCATATGCTCCTAGAGAAGGTTGGATTTGGAGGAATCCCTGGGAGATTGAGAAGCAGAGGTCATGCAATCAACAGTCCAAAGGCCAGGGTGGCCATATAGGGGAGTTCCAGTTGCTTTTCCTCAACATTTGATATTGTGAGTTCCTTTAATTTTAGCCATCTTAGTTAGGGCTCTTTCCCAACCTCTTTTGTGTAAAGTCTTTCCATTCCCCTAGGGGCCTAGACATTTGACACAAAAGCCAAGAGCAGGCACCCTTTTCTCTGCTAATACCATATATCGCTTCTCTGAAAGAATAAGGATTCTGGGGGTGAGCACTGTGTGCCTGATAACATCAACACTGAGGGAATACTGATCTATTTTTCTGAGGGGAGGCAACTGTTATCGGCTGAGTTGTGTCAGAATGTGACTGTATTTGGAGATAGGGTCTCTATAGAGGTGATTAAGTTAAAATGAAACATTTAGGATGGGCCCTAATACAATCTGACTGGTGCCCTTATCAGAAGAGGAGATTTGAACACACAGAGAGACACTGGAGTTCCTGTGCACAGAGGAAAAGCCATGTGAGGACACAGGGAGAAGGCAGCCGCCTACAAGCCTAAGAGATAGGCCTCGGGAGAAACCAAAGCTCTGATACCTTTTGATCCTGACTTCCAGCCTCCAGAATCGTGGGACAATAAATGTCTGTTGTTTAAGCCACCCAGTTTGTGGTGTTTTGTTATGGGAGCTCCAGCATGCCAACACAGAGACTGTGGGTGTTGAGATGACAGTGGGATAGATGACACTATGCACCAAGTTCCACTCCTGACCCCACCCCTGACACTATTACACAGCCCCTGAGTGACAAGACAGGCCTCAAACTCAGGTCTGCCTGGCTTGGTGAGGGGCACTGTATACACACTATTTTTAAACCTCATCACTTTCCTGCAAGGCAAGAATTACTACCATTTTCAAATGAGGACACTCAGGCTCAGAAAGGTGAAGTTATTTCCTGAAGGCTAGGAGATAATATATGTTGGTCCTCAGGCCACCTCTGAAGTCCAAAGATTGTAGACTTGAGAGCCAACCTGGGGGTCCTTTCTTCCTCAGCACCCAGGGAAGGCTCTTCTTTAATTTTAGAAGACCGCCCAGATAGGTAGTCCTGGTGGTTTCTAAAACAGAACTCTCGCAAGGAGCAAGCAATATGATTGGGGGATCCCTCATCCAGGGCTGTGCCTTCTCTCTCCACAGCTCTGGGCAGGAGAATCTCTAGATAGACCTCCCTTCCTTCCCCCACTCCATTTCATGGGACTCATACCAAGGACCCAGGCACCCTCACTCCCATTCTCAGGTCTCTCTCTGATCCCCAACACTCCCTTTTGTCTCACTTCAAACGCCTGGCCCCCAGATTTATAGTGTATTGGTAAAAACAGCATAGGCATTGGTAAAAGCTTACCTGCTGTACCATTCAAGGTTTCATCAGGAAAACAGAAACCCCTCTAGGTACTTCTAACAGGAAAGTCTTTAATGCAGGGAATTAGGTGCTTATAAAACAATTCAAAGGCTAGAGCAATGGGGGTTAGGGAGTTGCCACTGAAAGTCTGATTTCAAGGTCACACTGCCACAGCTCCCACCCAGAGGAAAGAAACACCTGCCTCTTCCCATAAAGTTTGTATCTGCCACCCATCAGCCAACCCCATAGGAGAAATAATGGCTTCCATCTCCCTTCTACCTTCCCAATCTCATACAAGTGTGTCTCAGGGGCAGAATGAAAATTACGTCTGAAAACTCATTTGCTAGGAGGTGAAAACAAAAAAAGGTAGTATTTAGCCTTTCAGTCCCACTGATATAGGGGTGCAATATAGATGCCAAGTTCCCATAGACAACGTATGGCATGTCTGGGTCTTAACCCCAGCTCTGCCACTTGCAGGTTGTGTGACTCTGGGCGAGTGATCCCACCTCGTGAAGCCTCAGTTTCCCAGGTGCTATCATAGAAATATATTTGTTCTTTGTCCCTTGTTCCTGGCATAGAGCTCCTAACACTCTTGGAATTTTCTGAGTGATAAGGGTGATAGGAGTGTCTTTTGTTCTAATGAGGTAACTCTTGGTGGGCCCTAGATAGCTTAGGTTGGGGGCTGGTCAGTATAAAGACCAAGTCTTGATTAGAAACTTCGGACTTTCAGCCCCACCTTCCAACCTCTAGGGAAGGAAGAGGGGCTGGAGATTGAATCAATCACCAATGGCCAGTGATTTAATCAGTCATACCTACGTAATGAAACCTCCATAGACTCCTAACTGATGGGGTTCAGAGAGCTTCCATGTTGGTGAACACATTGATGTGCTGGGAGGGTGTCACACCTGGGGAGGACATAGGAGCTCCGTGCCCCTACCCCTATACTGTGCCCTCTTCCATTTGGCTCTTCTTGAGTTGTTCCCTTTAATAAACCAGTCATATCTTCTTTTTCCAGTTCCTTTAGGTGCATTGTTAGATTGTTTATTTGAGATTTTTCTTGTTTGTTGAGATAGGCCTGTATCGCTATAAACTTCCCTCTTAGAACCGCTTTTGCTGTATCCCATAAATTCTGGCATGTCGTATTTTCATTTTCATTTGTCTCCAGGTATTTTTTGATTTCTTCTTTGATTTCTTCGTTAACCCAGTCGTTGTTCAGTAGCATTTTGTTTAATCTCCATGTATTTGTGGCTTTTCTGATTTTCTTCCTATAGTTGATGGCCAACAGACACATGAAAAGATGTTCAAAATCACTAACTATCAGGGAAATGCAAATCAAAACTACAATGAGATATCACCTCATGCCTGTCAGAATGGCTATAATTAACAAGACAGGAAACAACATGTGTTGGAGAGGATGTGGAGAGAAGGGAACTCTCATACACTGCTGGTGGGAGTGCAAACTGGTGCAGCCACTATGGAAAACAGTATGGAGATTCCTCAAAAAATCAACGATAGAACTACCATATGATCCAGCTATTCCACTGTTGGGTATTTATCCAAAGAACTTGAAAACACCAATTTGCAAAGGTACATGCACCCCTGTGTTCATTGCAGCCTTATTCACAATAGCCAAGACTTGGAAGCAACCTAAGTGCCCATCAAGGGACGAATGGATAAAGAAGCTGTGGTATATATACACAATGGAATACTACTCAGCCATAAGAAACGACGAAATCCAGCCATTTGTGACAACATGGATGGACATTGAGGGTATAATGCAAAGTGAAATAAGTCAGAGGGAGAAGGTCAAATACCGTATGATTTCCTTCATTAAGTAGTAGATAATAACAACAATAAACAAACACATAGGGACAGAGATTGGATTGGTGGTTACCAGAGGGGAAGGGGGGAGGGTGGAGGGTGAAAGGGATAATTCGGTACATGTGTGTGGTGATGGGTTGTAATTAGTATTTTGGTGGTGAACATGATGTAGTCCATGCAGAAATAGAAGTACAATGATGTACACCTGAAATTTTTGCAATGTTATAAACCAATGTTACTGCAATAAAAAAAATAAATAAATAAAAAAAAAAAAAAAATAAACCAGTCATAGTAGTTAAAGCCATGTCCTGAGTTCTGTTTGTTTTCAAGACAATTATAAAATCTGACTGGGGTCATGGGATCCCCAAAATTTGTAGTCGGCCAAGCAGAAATATGGGGGGCCTTGGCCCCCATTTGTGATTGGCATTTGAAGTGAGGCAGTCTTGTGGGACTGATCCTTTAACCTGTGGGGTCTGCACTGACTCTGGGTAGTTGTGTCAGAACTGAATTGAATTGTGGGACACCCAGTTGGAGAACTGGTTGCTGATGGGAGAAAAATACCCTTCCATCTGTTATGAAAAATGACCCTGTGGGTGTGATGCTAGAAGTGACTATGATCATGTATGTAATCTGCACAGAACGGGTGCTCAGGGAGTTTCAGAAAACTTTCTTTCCACTCTCCTCTTTCCCTAAGACCTCTCACACCTTGACAGGTATGCTTCACCCCTTTCCCTTCTCTCTGTTCTCACAGAGCTAGGCCTTAGGTGGCGTTTCTCATCCCAGGAGCAGTGGAGGGACCAGCCTGTAAATCTATGACCAGCCTGTAAATCTATACGTATCACCCAAGCACTTTCACGTTTAACTTAATTTACTTCCACAAGCGCACACAGCATGAATAGTGCATGGAGGACCTGATATGATTCACAAAAACAAATGGGTTTTCAGGGCCCTTGAGTCCTGGTAACTTTGTGCATCTCTGTATTTTCTTAGTCAGGAAGAACTACTGTGTTTGGGGTGTCCAGGAAACACTTTGATTGTCAATCCCTTGTTCATTTTTTCATCCCGGAAACATGCAATGGGCTCCTGTTATGTACCAGGCACGGTCCTGGCCCTGAGGGCACAGTAGTGAACCAGAGAGACAAAATGGACATTATTGCTGACATCTGACTATGACCTGACAGCTAATCTCTAAAAGGCATTTCAGGATGCCCTCAGATTCCTGATCCCAAGCCAAATTTCTGGTCTCAGTTTGCTTCCCTGGAGTTTTCTCCCATTTCAGGAGGGGCCACCTTGGAGTTTTCCCAGCTCCTCTCTCTCTCACACACACCACATCCAATCCCTCAGCAAATCCTCTGGACTGCATTTGCAGAACATATCCAGAAACTGGCTTCTTTGCATGCAGTTGGGCCACCGTCACCTCTCACCTGGATTACTGCAGTCGCCTCCCTCACTGGGCTCCCTGCTCTCAACCCAGCAGCCACAGGGATCCTGACAGAACACAGATCACTCACATCCCTCCTCTGCTCTGAACCTCAGTGGCTCCCCAGCTCACTCAGAGTAAAGCCACAGTCCTGGCCACAGGGGCTGGGAGGCCCTCACCATCCAGGCCCTCCCTCTCTGACTTCATCTCCTCCCATCTCTCCCTCTCTCTGCTCCAGCTGGGCCTCCTCCTTGCTGCTCAAACACGCCCACAGAGCCCCAGAGCTCATTCCTTCAGTCTCCTTGATGTCTTTGTTTAAATGTTGCCTTTTCAATGAGGATCCCTGATCACAATCTTTTAAAGAAAAAGGGAAAACAAACACCAAAAGCATGCCTTATTTCATTCTAACATACTGTACCACAGTATTATTATTGCTGCTCTTTGTTGTATTGTGTGACACCCCCACTAGCATGTCAGGTCTAGGAGGACTAGGAGTCTTCCACGTGGCTGCGTGGTCACCCTCAAACCAACATAGATGGAGGAAGGAGAAGGCATTCCTGCTTCTTAACCACTCAGGCTCAGAAGTGACACCAGTCATTTCTGCCTGCATTTCGCAGATGGGAATTAGTCACATGGTCCACCTAGAGGCAAGGGATGCTGGGAAATGTAGTCCCTGGCTGGGCAGTCTTCGCTTGTAACATCTTTACACCCTGAGGGGAGCATGGATCTTTGATGGGAAGTTATCTCTGCCACATTGTGTGACCTTGAGCAAGTTATTTAACTCCTCTGGGGATCAGTTTCTTTACCTAAAAAATTGGGCTATTAATAGGACCTCCCTCATAGTTATGGTCATGATTCAACGATTTGAAACATACCAAGTGCTGGGACTAGGGCTTGGAACAGAGTCAGGGCTCATCATATTAACGATTTTTTAAATTGATGTTTTAATAGTTTATAACATTGTGACGTTTTGGGTTGTACATTTTTGTTTGTCCATCACCGTATATATGTCTCCCTTCACCCCTTGTGCCCCACCCCCTACCCCCATTGCCCCTGGTAACCACAATACAGTTTTCTCTGTCCATGTGTTGGTTTATATTCCACATAAGAGTGAGATCATACAGTGTTTGTCTTTCTCTTTCTGGCTTATTTCGCTTAACATAATACCCTCCAGGCCCATCCATGTTGTTGCAAATGGGACGATTTTGTCCTTTTTTATGGCTGAGTAGTATTCCATTGTATATATATACCACATCTTCTTGATCCAATCATCAGTTGAGGGACATTTAGGTTGCTTCCACTTCTTGGCTATAGTGAATAATGCTGCAATGAACATAGGGGTGCATAAGCCTCTTTGGATTATTGATTTCAGATTCGTTTTATAGATTCTCAGTAATGGGATAGCTGGATCATAGGGTATTTCTATTTTTAATTCTTTGAGGAATCTCCATACCGTTTTCCATAGAGGCTGCACCAGTTTGCATTCCCACCAGCTGTGTATGAAGGTTCCTGTTTCTCCACATCCTCTCCAAAATTTTGTTGTTTTTTTGTCTTGGTGATTATAGCCATTCTAATGGGCGTGAGGTGATATATTAGTGTTGTTTTGATTTGCATTTCCCTGATGATTAGTGATGTTGAACATCTTTTCGTGTGCCTATTGGCCATCTGTATATCTTCTTTGAAGAAGTGTCTGTTCATTTCCTCTGCCTATTTTTTGATCAGGTTGTTTGTTTTTTGTTGTTCAGTTGTGTGATTTCTTTATATATTATGGAGATTAACCCCTTGTCGGATATATGTTTTGCAAATATTTTCTCCCAGCTGGTGGGTTGTCTGTTCATCTTGATTCTGGTTTCATTTGTCTTTTAGAAGCTCTTTACATATTAATGATTATTATCATTTCTTGAGAATCTACTTTGGGTCGTATACGTATCTCAGTCCTCACCACAACCCATGGGGTGCAGATAACCATCACACCTAGTTTACAGAAGAGGATGATGACATTCAGAGAGGGGACATGAATGACCCAAGGCTACACAGTCAGGGAGCAGCAGAATCAGCCTGGCAGCAGACAGAGTGTTACACCAAGGACTGTCAGACTTTTAGCTAAACAGCCCCACCCCCAGCCTCTGCATTTGCCACTTGAAATATGAGGGACTCCCAGGAAGGTTGCCTTAATCTCCTGACTTGTCCTGCATTGCTAGCCTTGCCAGCCTTTCCACTCTCATCTCCTATCACGCTCCCTCCTCCCAGCCACAGTCCAGCCAGCTGCTGTCTCTCTAATCCTCACACCTCAGGGCCTTTGCACCTGCTCTTCCCTCTGTCTGGAAAGCTCTTCCCACATGTCTTTCCATAGCTGGCTCTTTCTTTTCATTCTGCTCTCAACTCAGATATTGCCTCCTCAGGAAGGCCCTCCCTGATCCCAGCTCAGTCACTTATTTTCACATCCCTGGTTTTCCCTCTCTGCAGAGCACCCAGCACCATCTAATATTTTTTTGTGCTCATGCATTTGTTAGTGCCTGTCTCTCTCACTAGGCTATGAGCTCAACACAAGCAGTGGCCTCATTCTTTTTGGTGTCCCTGTCTCCCCAACAACTAGGAGAGTTCCTGGGATGCAGTGTAGCCTCAGTAAATATTTATTCACTAAAACAGGACATTTGATTGACTACCTATGACATTATGTACCTCTTTGCCCACCTTTCTTTCCCCTGTTCCTCCAGGGACACTGTTTGAGGCCACACACAACTCCAGAGGGCAGCTTTTGAGACGGCAACAGTGTGAATAGTTGGGGAAGGATGGTGTTTCTACAGGGCGCAACTACACAAATGTAATGATGGCTCTGTTCCCATCTTCCCCTCTCCATTCACTCATTCATTCATTCACTCAATAAATATTTATTGAGTATATACAGTATGCCACAGTAGTGGTGTGGACGCAGTGGGAGATGAGAGAAACATGTCTCCACCTAGGTGCCAAAGTTTAAACTTGCCAACACAAATAAAAATAGAACATATAAAGGTGTGAAAAATAGATATACAATGGGGAGGTACACTCATTGCTCTTTCTCCTCTATATTTTTTCATCTTCTCTTTTCTCTCTTTCCTCTCTCCTTACCAGACACCCACGTCTAGCCTCTGCAGTCACTGACAGATACCCCTCAATCTCTCCTGTCTGTCTCCTACCTGGTGTGCTAGAGCCGGTTGGCACAGGCTTACAAAAGCCAATTGTTAAATATTTAGGAATTGTGTGAGCTGGTTGTCAAGCTGTTGGTAGCTTAAAATCAGATGTGCTAGAAGTATTTACACCACAGAAATGGGCCAACAGTACAAGGCAGGGTTTGTTGGTGCTGTTTCCTGAAAAGCTGGTTTTCTAGCACACCACGGTCCCCACCTGTTTCTGGCAAAGAAACTTTGCTTTGTCAAAGAATATCCTAATTCCCCCATAGATATTCAGTCTCCAGCCCATCCTCTTGCCATACCTTAGCTCCCTCCTGGGTGGCAGAAAGTGGAGGCTTTAGGGCCCCTGTTGTGCTGGGAGGGGAGAGAATAAAAGAGGAAGAAAAGCATGAAGGAAGGTTGTGAAAAAGGGAATAAAAAGGAAAATAATGTAGGAAGGAAAGAGAAAGAAAAGAGAAGTAGGAATCCGTGGGGGCAGAGGTTAGGATAGAGAGAACATGGGACTGGCCAATACCCACCGCACAATGTCCTCACAGGCGGTTGGGCCATTTCCCCACCTGGGGCCTGAAGGTGTCCAGGTTGCCATGAGAGATGAGGAAACCACCTTCTCAAATTACCCTGAAACAGAGTGGGGCTGGAGACCCACATAGCTGGGTTCAGGTGGAAAGAGCTGGACAAGTGGGGCCTGTGGGCCAGCGTGCCTCAGAGTCTAACTTTTGAGGGAGTTGGAGGCCTGGACTCCGGGGTCTGAGGGAGGAGGGGTTTGGGGTCTTGGACTCTTGGATATGAGGGAGGACAGAGGATTCAGATTCCTAGGCCTTTAAGCCTTGAGACTCAGAGAGTGAGCCCAGGCCTCCTCTAGCAAGGCCCTCCCCTCCCCACCCCAATCCTGGGCTGCCTTGAACGGGGCGAGACATAAAAGATCTCAGTGTCCTGGGAGAAAGAGCAGGAATGAGAGAGTTCCAGCTGTCCTCATCACGAGCCCTGCCCTCCTGCTGATCCTCCAGGGCATCACCCTTGTGCTGCCCCATGAGTGAGGACCCCAACCTGGGGTACACTTCCCAGGAGGATGTGCTAAGATGGACTTGCTCTTCTCATCGCAGGAGTGCAGGCACTGACCTGCCAGTCGGGGAGAGGTCAGGCTGTGAAGAATGTATTGGAAATGCCACTCCAGTGGACGGTGACTAACCAGCAAGCCTGTGAGGACAGCTGGGGTTGCCAAGACACAATGATGCTCATTGAGAATGGTGAGAAGGGCCCGGTATCCCCAAGCCCGACTCCCACCCTCTCCTGTGCAGAGACATCCCTCCCCCTGCCCAGTCCTACTTGCATTCTGTCTGGGAACTCAGAAGACCCCTGCCCTCCTACAGGGAGCTGTCCCCTCCCCAGCAGGGGCACAGTCCGGTATCCAGTCACCTCCTCTCCAGTCTCTTACCCCAGACCACAATGCAGACTCTCCCTCGAGGACCTGGAGTCCTGATCCCACCTTGGCCTCCCTGCCTCTCTTGGTTCAGGACTCCAAGTGTATCTGGTGCTCAGCAAGGGCTGCACCCCGGAGGCATATCAGGAGGCCTGTGTCACCCAGCACAGGGCAGGCTCGGGTCCCTCCATTGTCTCCTACACCCACGTGTGTCACAGCAGGGACTTTTGCAACGATGTCCCCAACACAGTCCCTCTCTGGGACTGGCTCCCTCCAACAGGTACGTGAGGGAGGAGGGAGAGAAGGAGGAGGGGAAAGGGGTGTGCAGAGGAGGGAGCAACAGGGCTGAGGGGATTGAGGTGAGCACAGAGGGACTGTCCCTAATTCCCCCCACCCTAGACCTGCAGGAGAGGATCCCAAGGAGGGCATGTATGGGGGAGACAGGGAAGGTTGATTTCTGGGGCGAGCAAAAGTGGGGGCAGAGAGAAGCCACCTGATCTGAAGGCAGAGCCCTCTCTTCCTCCCTCCCATTCTCTCTCACCTCCCAGTCCCAGGGTCCCTGCGGTGTCCAGTCTGTTTGTCCACAGAAGGCTGTCTGTCTGCAACAGAGCTGCCCTGCCCTGCTGGGAGCACGCATTGCTAAAATGGGGTCCTCCAGATCAGGGGAGGTGAGCTGGGACAGCAGGGTCCCTGTGGAGCACTGCATGGGGAGGTCTGAGGATCAAGATCTGGGTCTCTGTGGAGGGAGGGTAGCTGAGGCCTGGGACAGGAGGTGGGTGGGCCTGGCTTCCCAGAGTTGCGCCTCCCCATGAAGGTTGGATTCTCCCAGGGGCAGCGTCTCCATCTTTTGCTCTCTCATCCTTTCCACAGAGGACATCTACAACCTGAGAGTCCAGGGGTGCATGTCCCAAGCAGGCTGCAGCGTGCTTAATAACACTCAAAAAATCGGGGCTCTGACAGTGAGCAACAACTGCGATCCTAAAGGTGAGTCCCCCGTGTGGAAGACGAGACTGTGCCCTGCACCACAGCCTTGAGGCGCAGTGCCCCTTGTAAAAGATGGACCTCCAAACACAACCCACCAAAACAAGCACCCACAAGTCATTCAGAAGTTTATTACTCACTCAGGGTGTGCAAAGGGAGAGATTCTCCTGGAAGGTGCTTCGGTGGGGGTGCCAGTAAGAGGTGTGCAGCCACAGGGGAAAAAGAGGGCCCATGGTCCAGGGGACAGATATACAGGGCCGGATCCCATGCAAGGTGTTTTAATTGATGCCAGGCCAGGCTGAATAGCTCAGGGCAGCCTGTCCAGACAGGAGGGGAAGCGGGGAGCAAAGAAGAAGTTCAGAGGGGCAGAGAGGGCGGCTGCTTTGCATTCCACTTTCCCCACTGGGTGTGGAAGTGAGGGCAGGAGCGCCTGCTGGTTTTCACGCTGGGAGGGACTCAGTGCTTCCAATTCCATAGCTCCACACCCATGATCTTGGGTCACCCTGGGTCTCCCACTTCCCCTCGACCACCCCACCCCTCTCTCACCCACCCCCACCCATGGTCCTGGAGCACCCAGCAGCCCTGCTGCCTAGGAAAGAAGACCAGACAGAACACTGAGGGTGCTCCAGGTGTGACAGGGCAAGCAGCAGCCAAACGGGGACAGTGGGAGCATCCCCACTTCCCCATGGAAACCACACACTGGGCAGACTGAGAGCTGCCTGGAGTGTCTCGATGAGAAGGGCCACTGCAGGCGGGGAGATGGGAAGGGAACTTGGAGGCTGAGGGAAGGGCCGTCCCTGTCTGAGCCTCAGTTTCCTCGTCTCTCTACAGCACCCTGACCCCTAAAGCTTCAAGAGAGAGTTGAGTGAGTTCAGCACACGTTCCTCTTTGTGCGTGGATCCCTCTGGCTGGACCAGGAGCCTGAGGACAGGGCCCGATGTCACTGACACCGAGGTTTCCAGCCTTGGGCAGCACAAGGGCAGGCTCGGGTGGGGTGCCTGGGATTTGTTTGCTGAAGTGAGTTCATGCAGGATTCCAAGGTCTCCCATGGAGATCCCAGAGGACTCAGACCCCGCCCCTGCCCTAAGGGCCTCCAGGACCAGGAGGGGAGACATCACAGAGCAGCAGGAACAGGGCTGTGGGGGAGGGGTCTGGGGGCTCCGAGGAGGGAAGATATTGATGTCCTGGGGGGTGGGTGTCAAGGAGGGCACACTGAGGAGGTGACTGTGAGCCGTGTCTTCAGGATGAGTTGTGGTTTATTTGTAGAAGAGGAAAAGGACACGAGCAGGCAGAGGGAACAGCGTGTGCAAAGGCCTGGAGGTGGGTGAGCCTGCTGTTGTCAAGAAGGCTTCCTCGGCTCTGCCTGAGACTGCTGATCAGGAGGTTGGGGTACAGCCGGGACTGAGGGTGATTACAGGTTTTCCAGGTAGACGAGGGGGGTGTGGGCGATGAAGGGAGAGCCACTCCAAGCAGAAGGAACAGCTGGGGCAAGGCCACGGAGGCAGCAAACGACCTGGTGTGTCTGGGGAATGGATATTGGTGGGGACGGGAGAGGTGGGGGGGGGGGCGGTGATGCCCCCGCAAAGCCAGACTGAGGGCTTGGCCTTTCTCCTGAGGGCAGGGGAGCCCTGGCCGGGGGTTGAGCAGGGAGAGTCAGAGTCTCAGTCTCTCCTTCTAATTAAGGCTGGTTTAATTGTCTGGCCCTCCTCTCTGGGACCAGGCAACATTCGTAATCCAGAAGGCGTTTCAGAAACACATCAGATGCAACACATGCCACACACACACACACACGCACACACTCACACAACATATACACACCATGCCACATACACACCACACATCCATACCACACACACGTCTCCTTACAGCTCACGTGTCCCACACACACCCCAACCCTATACACCACACTCATTCCACAGACCACACACCCCACACGCCATATATCACACACAAACAACACAGAGTCACACAGAACACACACCATGACACACTCGCACAACCAACACATACCGTATACGTCACACACACACTGTGTCACTGCACACACACACCATGCATCACATACCATGCACACACACACTACACACACGGTACAAATATGCCATACACGTGTACACACTCAATACAACCCCATATCCCTCCACACACATACTACACCCACACACACATAGCATACACATACACTACATGAACCACTCATGTACCACATAAAATACAGGTTTTATGCTACAAATGAATATTCCTAACATATATCCATATTCTGTTAGCTTTCTACATTGGAGCCAGATCTTGAAGGGTGTGTTAGGCTTCCTTGGTCAAGTTCAGTTCATCAGTGTAGCAAGTATTTCACGAGCATCAGCAATGCCAGGCATCAGAAGCTGGGAACCACAAGAGGTCAGGGAATAAGGGGAGGAGAGAAGGGGTGGAGAGAACAGCTCCTGCAAAGGCATGGGGGCAGGACAGCACTGAGGGCAAGAGCACGGACTACCCACGATGGGCCATGGCAGGAGCCCAGGCTGAGGAAGAACCAAAGGGCTGGAGCATGAACCGCCTTGACTGCCCCCTAAGGAATTGGGTGGTGGTCCCAGTGAGAGTGGTGGGTCGACAGAGTCAGGAGAGCACAACAGTTAACATCTTAATGTCCGAATCAGAGAGATGTGGACTCCTGTCTGGGCTCTGCCGCTGAACCAGCTTTTGAGGATCACCACATTGCTGAGCTTCTTTAGTCCAATTCAGGAAGGAGGTGATGATTCCAGACAGTCGGGAGCAGGGGAGCATATGCAAAGGCCCTGGGGGGTGTGGCCGGGGCATATGCCTGCTGAGTGTTCAGAGGAGCCTGGAGGCCAATGTGGCTACAGCAGTGTGATCAAGGGAGAGCAGAGTAGGACCTGTAGACAGAGGGGGAGGAGGAGGCCAGATCACGTAGCCTTGGGGCCAATTTAAGGACTTAGAATTTTATTCTGAGTGGGATGGGGACCTATTGGAGTCTTCTGAGCAGAGGAGTGACATGAATCGACTTACCTTTATGGGGATCCTTTGGCTGCTAGGTGGAGAATAGAGTGAGGGGGAGGTGGGAGTGGGGGAGGGGACCCCCAGGGAGACTCAGGAGGAAGCAGGTGAGACCCAAGGGCGTCCTGGAAGCAGTAGAGCTGGTGAGACGTGGTCAGGTTCTGGAGGGATTTTGCAGCTTAAGCCAACAGGATTTCCTGATGGGCGCAACACGGGGTGTAAGAGAAAGGGGATTGTCAAGAATGACTTGAGCAACTGCTGAAAGGAATTGCCATTGACCAAGGTGGGGAGAACAGGGGCCAGGCTGGGAGGAGGCAGCAAGAGCCACCATTTTGTCATCTGTGAAGCAGGACATGAGTGAGTGGTCCTCCTTCGTGGGGGCTGCTGTGAAGGTTACCCATGTCTGTGGATGCTGCGTGGTCAGCCCAGGAGTTTCTGCCTCAGGGGACACGTCACTGCTGATCATGTGATGGCCTTAAGAGAAGGTCTGGGCTTACGGTTTTCACACTGACTCCTGAGGACCACAGGGGCCCAGGAAGCCAAGGACGCTCACCGATCCCTGTCTTCCCCATCACCTAAGGTTATCTAGACACAGTAAACCCCTTGGGAGGCATCAGTGGGCTAATCCAAGGAAAGCAAGCATCACAGCCAGGCTCATAGTAAATAATCAGTGCATGCCAGGTATTTGAGTCTTTTTGTTTAGAACATGTGGTTTCTCAGTGAAAAGAAATATATGATGTCATGCTACCCTGCTCATTATCCAGATGAGGACCTTGAGGCCCAGAGAGGGAAGCAGAGATTGGCTCAGGCTGAGGAAGAGCCCTCCATCTCTCTCCCTCCCAAAGGGAGGAGCAGCCTTCCTCTGGGGTGTTCAGAGAGGTCCTTGCAGGTATTTGAGCAAAAATATGGTAAAGAAAGGAGGTGGGGCTGACTTCCCAGGTCCCTTCTAAATCTGAGATTGAGGGACTCTGTGGCCAGGTCACCTGGAGTGTGACTCAAGGATATGATCACCTTCCCAATCTTGGGACCTGGAAGGACAGACATGGCTGGTTCCCTGGCTTACCCAGACCCTGGTAATTCCTTCTCCCCAGCTCCTCTGACCTGTCAACGGGGGGTCATGTTTAGTATATGGCGAAACTTGGCTCAGACACCCATCGAATGGACCGGGAGTGGTTACCGGACATGTGATGTTGGGGAGATCTGTCAGGAGACGCTTCTGCTCATAGACGTAGGTGCGTGGGCTGTGCTAGAGGGTAAGGCCCCTGCCCTGGGTCCTGGGCCTCCCCGCTCTGGATTCTGTCCATCACTTTCCTGCCTGGTTTCCCTCACACCTGGAGTTCTAAACCCAACTCTTCTTCTTTCTGTGCCTTGGTTTCCTCTTCTGAAAAGTGGGGGCAGTAACAGTATCTACCTTGCTGGGTGGTCGTGAGGAAATATTCAATAACCCATGCAAAGGACTGAGAACAGAGTTGTCACAGAGTGATCCAATGGGTTCATTTGAGGTTTATTGAGCATCTGCTGTGTGCCAGGCACCCTAGGTCCCATTGCATCTGCCTTCGTGCAGCTTTATGAGCCAGGGATGCAACAGAAAAAAACCAACAAGAAAGAGCAAGATAAAGGTGAAGAGTCAAGAGCTATGGATAGAAGTCTTGCAGGAAAAGGGGAGAGGGAGAGTGAGGGGAAGGTTGCAACATGATAAAGCATGCTCAAAAGGCTCTGCTGAGAAGGTGACGTTGGCACAAGAACTGAGGGGTGGCAGCGCTTGGGGAGGACCCCACCTCTGGTCCCAGTCTTTGCCTACATTCAAGGTGACCTGTGCTCTTGTTAGTACTCAGGGAACCTGCGCTCGCCCTCTGCCTGCTGAGCATAAGGGAACCACTGCCTCCTGCCTCCCTTGGAGTCTCCCCTCCCTCAGCCCAGCTCTCACTCTGTCACCCCTCAGGACCCAGATCACTCATAGTGGGGAGCAAAGGCTGCAGTGAGTACAGGACACAGGATTCCGGAAATGTCACCACCTACTCGCAGCCCCCGGGGATGCTCATCGCCTCCTATGCCTGGTTCTCTGATGGGTGTAACAGAGCTGACAGCAGCAGTGTCCTGTTGGATGCCCTGCCTCGTCCAGGTGTGGATCCCAGCAGGCTTGGTGGGACCAGGGACACGGACAGATGGGGCCCCAGAGACATGAGCCTCTGGGGCTCAAGGAGGGTGGCTGCAGCAAGGAGCAGAGCTGTACCCCCAACCTTCTCTCTGCTCCCCAGCTCCCCCCGTTCCAGGAGACCTGCAGTGGCCTGTCTGTGTGAATTTGTTTGGATCCTGCTCACAAAACTCTGAAATTGCGACCTGCCTTTAGGGCACCACTCATTGTTACCATGTTCCATTGATCTCAGTGGAGGTGAGTGCTGAAGGTCGCAAGGGTGAAGGGGTTAAGGGCCTGGATTCACTGGTTCTGAGGTTGGAGGGCGCTTGAGGCCATGACTCATGGGTTTGAGAGTGGAGGGGGCTGTGGATCCATATGTCTAGGTCTAGGGGAAGAGGGGACTAAGAGGGTGATCTCGTGGACCAAGGAGGGAGAGGGCACGTCTGGGATTCCTGGGTCTTAGGAATGTAGTGTGCTGTGCTTTGAGTCCTCTCTGACTCAGTCTTCACTCTCTAGATGCGGTGTCCTCCCCAGTGAACCTTCAGGGCTGCATGGCCAAACATTCCAAATATTTGTTGAATTGTGACCACAGTATTGGGGTCTTCTCCGTGATGGAAAACCTTGAGTATAAGAATAAGAATGTGCCTCTTCCAGACGGAGCTGCCCCTATCTCCTACGTGGCTTTGGTGGTGGGGCTGGGGCTATCCCTAGCCTTTTGGTGTGGAATACCCTCCTGGCTGACCCCATTACCCCTTGATTCTTAACCTCTGCTGACCCCTAAAGCCAACCCTCCCTCTGACCTCATACCAAAGACTGAATTATATTCCCATCGTGTCCATGAATTATAATCCACACACACCCACACACACTTGGTGACCTGATGAGAAGGTATGGAAGGTCCTGGAGCAGCTGAACTTGCCCTATGGGAGAGTAGACATTCAAGCAGTGGCCACATGTGTCTGATAATAAAGACATTGTGCTTTCTCCCAGTGCTGGGCTTTCTCAATGTGAAGGGTGTCTGGGTGGGACACCCAGAAACTTAGCACAGGGGAGGAGAGGAATCTGTGAGAGATGCCCCATCTCAGGCCCGTCCTTCACTGGTCTGGAGCACGTCTCCATTCCAGCCTGGGTGGCACCAGAGCCTTCAGGGTCCTGCAGACAGAGGTATCCGGGCATCACCATAACCTGAGATATGAAGGTGCACTCCCACCAATGAGGCTTCTACTTAGCATTTGAGGACCCAGCACAAACAGAGGGCTCGTCCCACATGAATAACTTGACATGAGGGTTTCTGTGAAGTAGAGAAACAAGAGGGTTTGCACAGTCTCCTGAGGCTGATATCATTGGGTCTGTTATATTCCGGGCCTGAAAGGCTGAGTGGAAGTCATTACCGTTCTATAATCTGGAGAGGGTGGATTGGAGAGGTTTGCAGAGGGCTGCCTGACAGGAGCTTAGATCTCAAATCTGTCCAGTTCCCCAGTGACACTATAGGGACGGAGCTGGAAAATTAATACCCCAACCTCACTCCATGGCCCCCCTCTGGTCTCCTGTTCAGGATCCCCAGTGCCTGAACCCAGATGGAAACCAGGAGATCCCACTGACATTGTTCTCATAGCTCTGCCACCCACAGTGCAGAGCATGAGGGAGAAGGGGAGAGAGTGAATCTGGAGAAGTAAACAGAAAGTGTCCAGCACAGTCCACCCTTTCCTCCTCAGCATCCACTTTTTTCCCTTGTCCAGATGAAAATCCGAGTCCTCAAAATTGAAGACACACAATTCCCGTCTGTTACTTAATCATAGGGACATGGTGTGCTAATGATAATAAGTCAGACTCCCACAGCATTAGACGACCAGTTCTTCATACACCACAGTGAGAGGAGGATGGAGGAGAAAATCCCACAAAACAAAGCAGCGAAGTTCCTGGGTGTGTAGCTGGTGGTCATCAGAGCTGCATTCTTCCACCACCCGTTCCACAGTCCCTTACCACCTGCCAACACCTAGTTAAATGATTGTTGTTGACACAAATCTTCATTCTGATGGGAAGAGAGTGTTCCATGGTCTTGTCTTTATGGAGTTTCTGCAGTTTTCCACTGAGCAAGGACTCTGATCAATAAAATATGAAAATGTATCCTCGACATATCGCCTGGCTTCCAAACAGAGTCCTCCTTGACCCAGCAGCCCAACCTCCCTCTGGTCATCGGGTCCCCTCTGGCAATCAGCACAGTGACCCTCTTCTCTGCCTGTTGTTTCAGCAGCATGAGGAGCACAAGAAGGCTAGGGGGCAGTCATTGGTCCCAACTGATTAGAACTATGATGGGATTCCTCCCCCACAACAACATAGAGACAAAAACAAAAGTCCTTTGAGTGGGCTGTGAGATGTACTAGTGGGAGGGGACACTCCCTTATTCCTCCCTTGTTTCATGGACCCCTGCATTCTGTCTATGGGAGAAGTGACATGATAGACTGGCCACTGGTTTAAGACATACAGCATTTCCTCTTGGATGGGAGGGTGCTGTCTCTCATCTGGTGCCCTTAGAAGCCATCATGGGCCATTCCACACACTGAAAGGCCAACTGTCTCTGTGTCATGGGGCCCCTGGGAAGATCAGTGAGCTCCACGGGTGTGAGTTCATTGTCTCACTTCCTTTGCCTTAAAATGTATCCCCTCATTGGAAACAATACTTCATAGGAGACCATACCAATAGAAAACACATTTTCTAAGTTCCTGAATGGCAGTGTTGACAGAAGCATTGAGTACAAGGAGGGCAAATCAAAGACCACAGTCTGTGTCTATCCGTGTGAGGATAAAACTCAGTCCCCTCCATGATGGACCATGTCCTGTGTAGTCCTACCGTAGAATGATGCTATAATAGGCTAGCGTTGGCCTCTACCTCCGTTGGCTTGGGCACTGAGTACAGTCAACAGCCAGGTCAGCCTTGGGGAGAGTGAGCCCATTTATTGTAACCATGTGGAGCCTCCACCCCTGCCCACATGGCCACTTTGCACACGGCCCAGTGAGCAAGCACTGACGGGGAAAGAAGCTGCCTGACGCTGTCCACTATATACCAAGAGCCTCCTCCTCCGTGCCTGTGCCTGGTGGTCATTCGTGTGGGACGTGAACATCTTCACACTCTGTGCCCATCCCCAGAGGACCATCCACATATCCTCCCTGTCTTAATTTTATGCACTTATTCTTTCCAAGTCCTTGACCAGTTGGCTCACCATGGATTCATGCAGAAGTGGACCTAAAGACATCCCTTTCTCCCGCAAGGTGGACCCCTGAAGTTTTGCCACCTGAAGAATTTCCCTACATCACTCTTCCATGAACAGAGTGCTATCCCAGCAGCCATCCAGTTCTGCCTGGTGCCAGCCCACCATGCAGATCCATCCCTAAACCTGGTCTGTACTTTCCCTCCTCTGTAAACAGATCTCAGGAAATCCCCAGGAGTCCATAGTGAGGGTGGAAGGAAGAGCAGTTGGAGCAGATGCCATGGGCGTCTAGGCCACCTACTGGGGCTTTTACCTGTGCCCTCCATTCCTGCTTGATCTGATGCCATGCACACCTTTTTCCGTGGATGACAGTTGCTGCTGTGCATTCCCACCATCATGGTTTGGCAGCTGAGACTGCACTCAGTATGTGATGTGCAGTTCAGGTCACAATGCTCTTGGCAATCATGGCTAGGTGTCTTTGTCAGTTTTGCTTCTGTAATAAAATGCCACGGCTTATCAAAAACAGAAACTTATTACTCACTGTGTTGTAGGCTACAAGTCCGAGATAAGGGGGTTTGCATGATCAGCTTCTGGTAAGCACCCTCCTCTGGGCTGCAGACAATAGACTTCTCATTGTATTTTCACATGGATGAAAGAGAGCTGACTAGCTCTGGCTTCTTCACATAATGGTGCTATGATGGTTAATTTTATGTTCAACTTGACTGGGGATGCTAAGGGATGCCCAGATAGCTGGTAAAACATTACTTTTGGGCTTTTCTAGGAGGGTGTTTCCAGAAGAGAATAGAAATTGAACTGGTGGACTGAGTAAAGATGGTCCTCACCAGTGCCAGGGGGCTTCTTCTAATCCGTTGAGGGTCTGAATAGAACAAAAATGTGGAGGAAGGAGGAATTTGCTCTCTGCTGGAGCTGGGACTTCCATCTTCTCCTGCCCTCAGTCATCGGCCCTCTTGTTCTTTGTCCTTTAAACATGACCTGCGAGCATAGACCATTGGCTCCCCCGGTTCTCAGGCCTGAGGTTTGGACTGGAACTCCACCACCAGCTTCCTGACAGCAGATCCTGGGACTTCTTAGCCTCCATAATTGCATGAACCAATTCCTCATCATAAATCTTTCTATATGTCTCTACATATCCTATTGGTTCTGTTTCTCTGGAGAACCCTAACTAATACAGGGCTCTAATCCCATTCATGAGGCTCCACCCCCATGATCTAATTACCTCCCAATGGCCCCAGCTCCAAACACCTTCACCCTGGGATTAGGGTTTCAACATATGAATTCTGGAGGGACACAGACATTCAGTCCAGTGCACCAGGCACCCAGACCCCACTGGGGCCCAGTGACAAGTCAGGATCCCTTTCAAATATCGGATTACTACCTGCAGAAGGAGGCACAGATTTTCTCCAAAACCTGGAGTCTGCACTGTGATTCTCCTACTGGAGTTTGTAAGATGTTCCATAAAAAAATGTGCTGGGTTGGAAACACAGACTTACTTATTGTCATTAATATCTAAATATAATCACTCAGGAGTTATATAAAAAGATATTTTAATATTCGAGCTGGAAAAGTTTGGTGGGGGGGGCTAGGGTTAATTTCTAGTATAATTCTTTTGTGGTTTAAAGGGTTTGTCCTTTTTATGATTTATGGCTATTTCCCATGTGACCTATCGTTTCCCATCCCCACTAGTTGGTATTAAAATGTATCTGCATTTATGAGCACAAAATTTGCTTCTTAAGAGCCAGCGTGAGGGTTAGTCAAGTGTGAGTTCCTCTTATAGGAAGGAAGGTTTTTGCCCAATTGTATTGGTGAAACCAGGTTACAAGATTTTAAAAATAGATACGAGTGACTGATCCATTGCAAAAAAAACCAAGTGTTGGCTACTCCAGAAGAAAAAAGCATTGGAATTTAGATTTTGTTTGTTTATTTGCAGAGACTTTTATTGTTGAACCTGCCAGGGGCCCCTCAGCCTCGTTTTGCAGCATTTGACCTGATACAACACTTCTCTCCTGGAATAAACAACCCCTGTAAGGGTCAATACAAGTTTAAAAAGAAAGAAAAATTAATTTTCCCTGGTGCAAAAAGGGAAAGGGATCCCCCTTTCCTGCGAAATTTAATTTTATTTTTAGTTTTTTAAAATTTTTATTCTTTTTTCTTTTTTTTTGGTGAGGAAGATCGACCCTGAGCTAACATCTGTGCCCATCTTCCTCTATTTTTGTATATGGTATGCTGCCACAGCATGGCTGGTTGAGCAGTGCATAGGTCTGCGCCTGGGATCCGAACCTGAGAACCCCGGGCTGCCAAAGAAGAGTGCGCGATCTTAACCACTATGCCCCTGGGCTCGCCCCGAGCACTTTTTTTAGAAAACGTAAAATTGTAAATTCTTTCTCTGTCTCTTTGAGATGTATCTAAACCTTTAGAAAATCTAAATAAGCCTCTTGCCAGCTTTGCAACCCAGGGATATCTTTCAGAAGGACATGGGAGCCATCTGTTTGAAATGTCATCAGCAAAGAAGACAGCTCCCTGTCTCCCAGTGTCTGGGGGAGGGTAGGACCCGAACTGAGGTGGGCACCTCACTCCTGGTGCAAAACTACCAGTCATAAAGATATGAGAAGGTTAATTTTCCTTTGGATAAAGTCAATTAACTAACGCAGACGGTCATCCCAATTACCAGGTGCATTTAAGATGAACTCTGTGTGACCAACGGTGCCATCAAGTCCTCCTACTTGAGGACTCGTATTGTTTATCTTGGGAACATGTATGTAACGGGTTGTATCTGCCTGGCTAGTTAAGGCGTGGGCTTTCCTTTTGTCTTTGTGGTTGCTTAGCAGGTTGCCTGCGTTGATCATGACTTTCTGGATTAATGCTTATTCAATAATAAAACTGTCTTTTTTTCTCTACTAGCTGTGTGGAGAGGTTTTCTAGATTGAGAAGAGAACTTGCTTTTTTTTTTTGTGAGGAAGATCAGCCCTGAGCTAACATCCATGCTAATCCTCCTCTTTTTGCTGAGGAAGACCGGCTCTGAGCTAACATCTATTGCCAATCCTCCTCCTTCCCACCCCCCAAAGCCCCAGTAGATAGTTGTATGTCATAGTTGCACATTCTTCTAGTTGCTGTATGTGGGACGCGGCCTCAGCATGGCCGGAGAAGCGGTGCGTTGGTGCGCGCCCAGGATCTGAACAAATGCCGCCAGTAGCAGAGTGCGCACTTAACCGCTAAGCCACGGGCCCGCCCGGAGAACTTGTTTTTATTTTTTAATTTTGTTCTTTTTTAAAAATATATTTGACATATGACATTGTGTAAATTTAAGATGTACAATACATTAATTTGATACATTTAGATACTGTAATATGATTATTATTCTAGCGATATTTAGCACCTCTATCACATTACATAATTATCCTTTCTTTTTAGTGGTTGGAATAATTAAGTCCTTGCTAGTCCCTTAGCAAGTTTGATGATGATAGTACAATACTGTTGTCTATATTCATTATACATACTGTGCGTTAGATCTCTAGGGCTTCTTTACTCTCTTTGTGAATTTGTACCCTTAAACACCATCTATCTTATCCCCTCCCACCCCATCCCCCGGTAACCACTATTTTACTCTCTGATTTTACGCATTTGGTTTTTTTAGATTCCACATATAAGCGATGTCATACAGTACTTGTCTTTCTCTGTCTGACTTATCTCACTTAGCATAATGAGCTCAAGGTCCATCCATGTTCTCCCAAATGGCAGGATTTCCTCCTGTTTCATGGCTGAATAATATTCCACTGTACATGTACCACATCTTCTTTATCCATTGTCTGTTGATGAACACACAGATTGTCTCCATATCTTGGCTTTTGTGAATAATGCTACAATAAACATAGGAGTGCAGATATCTCTTCAATATCCTGTTTTCATTTCCTTTGGTTTTATACGCAGATGTGAAATTGCTAGATTTGTTTTTAATGACCTTCTCCTGACAACCCCGACTTCACAATTTCTAAGACATCTCCCTGCTAGCCACTCTTCCTCCTTTTTCAGCTGTTTCACCCAGCTTTTCAATGTGGCTGTTCCCCAAGGTCCGTGCTGGCTCCCTCTTTTCACTGTTCACACCCTCTCCTATCTTCATTCATGGCTTCACTTCTCTTCCTTAAGCTGGTGGCTCTCAAATCCCTGACTCTAGGCAGGACCTCGCTCCTGAACTCCAGGCTCCGGTATCCAACGTCCATTGGGCATCTCCACTGGGATGTCACATTGGAAACTCTTGTGATGGACACAGTTCGTGTTCTGGCTGCCCAGCACATTTTAAACACCTTCAGTATCTTTTGGGAGTTTTCTGCCTTTCCAAGACAGAAAGCTGATTTTCCCAGCATCCACTGCAGGAATGACACAGACATGGGACCCAGGCTCTGTCAATCAGATGCACCCACACAAGACACAGACCCGGAAGCAAGGAGCAGCACAAAGCAGAGAGCACATGACACTGATCGTCGTGAGTGAGGATTGTTGGTGGTGGTGATACAGGAGCTTCTGGACTCCAGGGCCAGCTTCAGCAGTGCAGTGTCCATTGTGGTTTCAATGCCCAGCAGTGGGGCAGAAGATCTTGATCCGAGTTGCCCTGTGCCTACAGTCTGGGCACCGTCTTGGGCCGTGTGGCCTCCAAACCCGCTTCTCTGGTCCCTTGGAGCTCTGCGGTCTGCCCACAGTGTGCTTCGATCAACTCCTTTTCTGCGTCCACTAGTAGGAGTGAGCTGGGTTGTTTTCTCCCAAATCAGCTCTTGTCCCTGGTTCGCCCTCTTGGGGAAAGGCACCACTGTGCGCACCCGGTCCCGCACTCTTCTTGCCCTCGACATCCAGTGGTCACTCATTCTTGGCCTTTCTGTGTCCTAAATCTCTCTTTCTTGTATTTCCTCTTCTCCACACTTTGGCCATCGCCTAAGTTCAGACCACCATCAATTCTTTGAATTTATGCAATGGCCTCCCCCGTCTCTCTGTCTCCACTGGTTCCCACCAGCCTCCAGTCCATTCTTTTCTTTTTGGCTGAGATCATCTTTCTCAGGTCCACCTCTGGTCTGGCTACGTTTCCAGAGTTCCCCAAGTCCACAAGATCCACACGGCTGAGGGAGGCATTCAAGGCTTTGCATGATTTGGCCTCTGCAGTCCTCCTTAGCAGGGGCCCCGCCTAACCCCAGCCTTGAACTATATTACATTTTTTTTCAACTTAATTTTGTGAATACATATTATATTTACATGGTCCCAAAATTATACATATGTGTGTATATGTGTCTAAACATGAAAAGTCTTTGTCCCATCCCTATTTTTTATCTATCCAGGTCCCCAGTGGTGACCTCTGCTGTTAGCGACTTACAAAGCTTTCTACAGTTTCTTTATGCAAATCAAACAAGAATTTTTAAACATTGTAGTAAAATACACGTTACACAAAATTTATCATTTTAACCATTTTTAAGTTCAGTGGCAATAGGTATACTCACATTGCTGTGCAATCATCATCAACATCCATCTTTAAAAATTTTAAATCTGAAAACTCTGTACCCGTTAAACACTAACTCCTCATTCCTCCTCCCCCCAACCCCTGACAACCACCTTTCTACTTTCTGTCTCTATGAATCTGACTACTCTAGCAATCTCATAGAAGAAGAATCGTACAGTATTTGTCCTTTGGTGTCTGGCTTATTTCACTTAGCATAATGTCTTCAAGGTCCATCTATGTTGTAGCATGTGTCAGAATTTCCTTCCTTTTTAAGGCTCCATAGTATTCCATTGTATGAACACACCACATATCGTCTATCCACTCATCCATTGATGGACATTCATGTTGTTTCCACTCTTTGGCTATTGTGAATAACATTCCTATGAACGTGGGTATACAAATATCTGTTTTATTCCCTGTTTTCAGCTCTTTTGAGTATATACCCAGACGTGGATTGCTGGGTCATATCATATTTCTATGTCTAATTTTTTTGAGAAACCACCATACTGTTTCCTATAATGCTGTAACATTTTACATTCCCACCAGCAAAGCACAAGTGTTCTAATTTCTGCATTATCGCCAACACTTGCTATTTTCTGTTATTTGATAGTAGCCATCCTAATGGGTGTGAGGGGGTATCTCATTGTGGTTTTGATTTGCATTTCCCTAATGATTAGCGACATTGATCATCTTTCATGTGCTTGTTGGCCATTTACGAATTATTTTTACATTTACCCCTTTGTATGCAAAAGGTAGCACACTATACCCTGTTCTATCTCTTGTTTTTCTCACGTTACAGTTTATCCTGGACGACTGTCCATATCGGCAGACAGAGAGCATCCCTCATTCCTGTAACAGCTGCACAGTATTCCGAGATATGGACCACGGCTTATTCAACCAACCGCCCTTACTGAGCAATTGAGTCATCTCCAGTCTCTTGCCATTTCTAATAATTCTGCAGTGACTTGCCTTGCACGTATGTCATTTCACATTTTGCATTTCCCAGAAGGGGACTGGTTAGTCAGAAAGTAAGTACATTTGTGATTTTGATGGAAATCGCCAGGTTGTTCCCCTTTGTACTCCAACCTGCTGATACTGACAGCGACTGTCCCCACACACTCAGCACGTGGTGCGCAAGCACGTGTTTGAATTTCTGCCAAGCTGATTGAGGAAACACATCTCAGCATCATTGGACTTTGCCTTTCTCTTAGTAAGGGTGTGGAGGGCGGCAACAAGGGTCATTTGCACTTCCTTTTCCCTGAACTCCCTTTTCCTTATGCATTTCCATGTTTACCCATCTTATCTATCCCCTGATGAATCAAGCATTCTGTCTCCTCCAGGTCTTTCCCCATGCAATTCTCCCTGCCAACATCCTCTGTTCCTTTCTAGACTCAGTTCCAATGTCACCTCCTCCAGGAAGCCTCCTCAGATGTTTCCAGACTGGATTGACCCTTGTTTGGTTGCCCTTGTCTGAGTCCCACACACTCTGTGGGTGTCCTTGTCATGCCACGTGGGTCTGTGTTGTAAGTATCCCAAGGCCTCTGGAAATGGGTAGAATGTCCGAGTGAGAATGAGGGAATGCACACGAGTGTCTGAAATGTACAATGGGCTGAAGACAACAGAGGCTGATATTATCATTACCTTCAGATCAAACCCACTTCCTTTTACCAAGCAAGACCTACTATGTGCCACACTGCACAAAATACACTTTATGTTCACTATCTCACTTGACCCCAACAATGACCGTAGGAAATGGGAATCATCATCCCCATCTTACAGATGGGAAAGCTGAGAGCTCAGAGGGTCCTGCATGCTGTAGGTGGCAGGGACTCCAAGGATCATGGTCTTGCTCATCTGACATAAATACCTACCTCAGAGGCATAGGATAAAGAAGTTTAGACATGGGTAAAATCCCCACCCTTTGCCTGGCACATGTGGGTGTTCGTTAAATGCCAGATTCCATGTGTGAAGAATGGGGGCCTCAGAGTCGTTGGTGTTTGCTGGCTCTGACTTGTTGGTGGAAGAAGGCAGTTCCCCCCTCTCAATTCCCCAGCCCCCACTGGTTCTAAGGGATGGAGAACATGTCAGTCAGAATCCGAAAGCTGCTCCAAGTATTTTAACAGTGAGAATTAAGGATAAGAGCCATTGCCCCAGGGTTGGAGAACTGAGAAGACACAGAGGGTACAGAGGTGCGAAACTCATCCAGGTCCCAGTGGGAAGCAGAGGCCCTGGGTGGGGAACCCACTTGCCCAAGGTCTCACAGGCTCCCTGAAGAGCCAGGCACTAGGACCCTGGGATCCAGTCTCTCAGTTCTTCCTATAAGCCCAGATCCTGGAATCTTAATAACAACAGGTAATATTTTCAAGGATTTACTGTGTGCCATGCTCACCTCTGAGAATCTTACAGATGTTAACTCATTTCATCCTCTCAACAACCATATCAAGTAGTTATAGTTTATTGTCTGTATTGTGCAGATGAGGAAACTGAAGCTCAGAGAGGTCAAGTAACTTGCACAAGGTCACACAGCCAGGAAAAGGCAGATCTGAGTTCAAACCAGGCACTGTGGCTCCTGAGCCCATGCACTTGACCCCTACACACACTGCCTTTCCCCGTGAGCAGGGACTGGAGTGGATGATTCCAAGGACTCTTCTCACACGAACCACTAACTCTGTTACATGCCAGACACTCTACGCATTTTGTGCATATTTACTCAATTAATTATAAAACCAACCCTATGAGGTAGATGCTGTCCTTGTCCAATTTTACAGACGAAGAAACTGAGGCCCGAAGAGAATGAGTCATTTGTCTGAAGTCTCCTTGATGGTCAGTGGCAGAACCCCTTTTGTGCCCATGTGCCTGAGCCAGAGCTGGGATCTGAAGGGCTGTTCTCTTAGAGAATAAAGAAGTGTGCCTCTATCCGGACCTCCCAGCTCCAAGTTTGGCATTCTCCCCATCCACCATGCCCTTGAGAAAGTAAACGTTAGCTCAGACTGTGCAACTCCGCCCCACCATTCATCACCCTGGAACAACAGGTGTGGATAAAGCTGGGTGCAGAGTCGGCAGGGAGCAGGGTCTCCCCAAGGGATGTGCTGCAGCTGTAGGGTCCCAACTCTCCCTTCCCTGAGTGAGTACGGCCTTCTTACTCACTTGTCCTCTTTCTAAAAATTCCAGAAAATGCAAACTAATCTATAATACAGAACGGAGATGGAGGTTCCCTGGGAACACTCGGTAGGGGGTCAGAGGGGCAGAATGAAGAGACTACAAGGGGGCACAAGGGACTTTGAGAGGAAGGGACATATTCTCCACCTTCACTGTAGTACTAACGTCTCTGTGCGTGCATATGGGAAAAAAGAATAAATATATGCTTTCCATATGCTAAGTTTATTGTATGTCAACTATAACTCCATAAAGCTGTTAGAAATCATATATAGACATATGAAATATTGCTTGAAGTTTAAGTTAAATTAAAAATGCAAAACTGAGTAGCATTTTTTCTTGCACATGTTCCTGCTTGTCCAGCAGAGGGCAGCAGAGCTATCCCACTGTTTGGAGCCTCCCCAGGGGGCTGTTGACCTCCCTCAGCATTGCCCACAGCTCAGCAGGGTCTGTCCCTCACCAGCCTCACTCAGTCCACCGTCCTCCTCACTCTCCAAGTTCCCCACACTGGACCCTCTCAGCCCCTCCATCAGCCAGGCATCTGCCCTCCTAAGTGCTGGTCCCTCTGCAGACAGCTCCTCTCTCCACACCCTTCGTCCTTCATGGAGTGAATGTCCACTCACACGTCAGGTCTCAGCAAAGGTCACTTTCTAAGGGGTGCTCTTGGTGATCCCCAGACCAGCTGAGACTCCATTACATGCTCCAGATGCACTAGACACTTTCCCTTCTCAGCCCTTCTCTCAATTACAATTAACTCCTTAGTTCCATGATTTTCTCTGAGTGCCTGTCTCTCCCTGTCACAAGGTAAACTCTGTGACCCCAGGGCCCACGTGTGTCCTGTTGTCTGTGGAGTTCCCAGGGCCCAGACCAAGGCCAGACACGTCACAGATGCTCAGTAAATACTCATTAAATAGATGAGGGGAACACACAACAGAAGCCTGTCATCGCCGTGTGACACCTGGGGGTCAGAGCATGTTTTGTGTAGACATGAGGGCACTGGTACCAGCATGGGAGGAGGCCAGCAAGTGCCTGTGGCTGTCCCAGGGATGGGTCTTTACCCCTTGTAGACTCAGCAGGGAGGACAGGGGCCTCCTAACAGTGAGGGGTCAGATCCCCATTGATTCCCAGAAAATCACACCCCCTCCCCATCTCTTTTTTTTTTTTGTAAGGAAGATCAGTCCTGAGCTAACGTCCACGCTAATCCTCTTCTTTTTGCTGAGGAAGACCGGCTCTGAGCTAACATCTATTGCCAATCCTCCTCCATTTTTTTTCCCCAAAGCCCCAGTAGATACTTGTACGTCAACGTTGCACATCCTTCTAGTTGCTGTATGTGGGACGTGGCCCCAGCATGGCCGGACAAGCAGCGCGTCGGTGCGCGCCCGGGATCTGAACCCGGGCCGCCAGCAGCGGAGTGCGCGCACTTAACACTAAACCACGGGGCCGCCACCGCCCTCCCCATCTCTACCTTATGAGTGACTTCTCCTGTCCCCTGAGAGCCTGGGCCAGCAGCCTGTGTTTCTACTCTTCTCACAGAGACCTGACTTGGTACAAACTCTGAATTCTCAGCACCAGGTGAAGATACCACCAGGAGAGGGGAAAGCCCCACCTTGACCTCAAAGGAACCAGGGGGAGACTCTATGTCTCCAGGATCGCTGGCCTGTGGGGATACCTGGCTGTCGTCCCCTGAAGACATCTCATCAGCCCAAGATGTCCAGGGTACAAGGGGAATCTCCCACTCGGGATGTGACAGGAGAACTGGGATCTGCATTTGCTTCCCTCTCAGAGGGGGTGGGAGTCCCACAGAGGCCTCCCCTCTCCTAACAAGGGACCCACGGGATCCCCTGTCTGAGTCTCCCATGTGGTGTTGCTCCAGGTCCTGGGCCCTATGGGGAGGCCTAGAGCAGGTGAGAGACAGGGAAACAGACAACTCGGATGCAATGCCCCAGGCTGTGACGGGGGAAACACAGGCCATTCTGGGGACCAGCCTCCTAGGTCTTGGAACTACCTAGGGTTCCTTGAGACCTCAAGAGACCACTCACTGGGCCCTTCCCTTGAAACCTCAGGGCCAGAGAGCTCCTGCTGAGGCAGCGCCTCCACCAGGCAGCACAGGACACTGGATCAGGAGTCCACTGGACATCGCCTGTCCTCTCCCTGGGCTCACCCTGCACCAGGATGGAGTCAGGAAGCCTGGGGACCCGGAGTGACAAAGACCTGGGCTGACAGGCCCCTCAGCCTGGGGGTCAGAGCCCACCTGCGTCCAGGCCTCAAGATTGCTCACACCTCCTGGAGCCTGGTCAGCATCCCTGGTGCAGCCCCTGACATTGGCTGCAGGTCTCCTCATGCCCTCCAGGGGGCGACATTGCAACAAACAGACAACTTGAGGGAAATTAATGCATCATGTGGCTTTGGCTGAGGAGGTGGAGAAGGAGCAGGATTGCCATCCCTTGGTCCAACTGATCCTTCTGGGCCCCTCTTATGTGTCTGCTCTGCCATGCCTGCCCCTTCTAAGTGCCTCAGAGTACCCTGCCCGGTCAGGGGTCCCTGTGCAGCTCTGCATTCCCTGTCTGGCACCACCCATGGGGAAGGCAGAGTGACCACAGGAAAGTCAGCCAGACAGAGGACAGAGGCCCCAGGATGGTCAGGGAGCACATGGACAGGCTCTGAGCCACAGCTCAGCCAACACACATGGAGAGGGGGGTGGTCTCCCTGAAACCGTCCCCAGAGGTGCAGGGAGCCCACAGCCACCTGACGTCCCACCACCACCATCCTCTCACCCAGGACATGCAGGAAACCTCCCCCTTCACACCCAAGAACTGCAGCTCCTTCTGAGACATCAGTATTCGGTTTCTGTCCCTGCAAGCAGAGGCCAGGCTAGTGACACCTGGAGATGGAGGGTGGGTCCCCTCACCAGTCATCACTCAGCTTACCCCTTTCTCATCCCCAGAGTCATCTCTGTGACCTTCCTGCTGGGAGTAAATCCAACCTTCCCAGAGCATTTGAGGACACTGGGAAGACCCTGGTGCCCAGCTGGGTTTCTGTGTCACAAACAGAAATAATCCCCTGGTTTGGGGACCCCTGGGTCTCTCTGTGGTGCTGACAGAGCACCAGAGGCCAATGCTGGGGCAGGTGGGTCATCTTCTGAGGGGACAGGGGTCTCCATCAGCCTTGCTATTGAAAGTGTGCCCCACAGGCCACTGCGATCAGCATCACCCGAGAGCTCCTTAGATGCAGACTCTCAGGTCCACCCCACTCCTGCGGGGTCAGAATCTGCATCTTAACAGAATCTTCTGACTCTGAACAGGAGAACGGGAGAGGCTGCCCCACCCCACAAAATGGGGTCTCAGCCTGGCTGGGTATCCACAAACCTGGGCCGCTGCTAAAGTAGCATTTCTAAGGTGTCACCTACATTTTGCAATCTTTATAAAGTTCCACAGGTGATTCCAATGCACAGCGGGGGTGACATCCCTGTGACAATAGCTCCTGATGGGGCCCCCTGGGTTCCTGCTCTGAATGGAAAAGTCAGAAGGAGATGAGAGAGAGGGAGGGTGATGCTGCACCCTGACCCAGAGCTGTGGGGTCAGCCCGGGACACGATGCCCCTGACTTGTGCTTGTCCCAACAAAGACGTGTGTGTGTGTGTGTGTGTGTGTGTCTGTGTGTATCTGTGTGTGTGTGTGTGTGTGTGGTGGGGAATGACTGCTGAAGAAGGCAGAGGAGTCCGTAGTTCCCAGGAACAGAAACATAGATAGAAAGGAGATAGAAAGAAGGGACAAGGCAGGCAGGAATGAGGGGAGGGGGGAGGAGGGTCCTGGGCAGAGGCCCCACCCCTGGCCCACGTGACCAGGTAACGTGCTCCTGCCCAGGGTGGAGGCCCAGCACTGAGGGAGGAAGGACAGCAGAGCCGAAGCATCTGGACAGCAGTGCTTGTGAGCATTTCTGGAGCCCAAGCTCTTCTCATAGACAGAAGGACAGAGAAGACAGCAGCCACCATGCAATCGCCCTCAGCCACTGCCCACAGAGGACAGTGTGTCTGCTGGCAGGGGCTCCTGCTGGCAGGTGAGAGGGGACCATTACCTGAGGGTGGGCGGGAGGATGGGAAAACAGAGACTGGCTGGAGTCTCCTGGGAGGATGGGGCTCTGAGAGAGGACAGAGGACTTCTGTTTGGACTTGAGGGGACAGAACACGGGAGCAGAGTAGGATGGGGGGAGGGGGGCTCAGCAAATGGAAAATTTCACAATCTAGAAGAGGTGAGGGGCAGGAATATCTCAATTGCTGTACCCTTCCAAGTTAGTTATCACTGAGCAATCATTTTTGAAAATTGATGGTAATAATATTAATTTATTTGAGGATGACACCAGAAATATCTTAATTAGGGACACTAAACATTGTCTTTACCCACTACACTTTAGAAATTGACACATAAACAGCAGGACATGGAGGGCCCTGGGAACACTCATGCACTCATCCACGGGTGTTTGCGGCCTGTTCCAGGCACTGCAGGTACAACTAGATCACACAAGTCCCTGCCCTCAGGAGCTCACATTTCATGGGAAGGAGGACAGACAAGCAAAGAGATCTGAATATGATGTCAGGGACAGACAAGTGCCATGAAGGGAACAGAGCAGGGAAAGATCAGACAGTGAAGACAGAGGGGGTCTTTAGAGGGGAGGTCAGGGAAGGCATCTCCCAGGGAGGCCCCTGAGAGTGAGCAGGGCTCTGAGGGCAGAGAGGGAGCGAGCTGGGAAGACACCTGGGAAGAGTGTTGGGAACAGAGGAAATAACAAGTTCAGAGGGGCTGAAGTAACGGTGGTCATGCTGCTGACCTTGACCAGTAGGAGACACACACACACACACACACACACACACACACACTCACACACACTCCAAGTCTAAGAGATGAAGAGACCTGCTGAGGACCCACGATCTCATCTTTCCATCCCAATACATAGCTCCAAATGTTGATTGATCTCTCTCTCTTCCCTCCTAGTCTCACTGTTAACCTTCTGGAACCCACCCACCACTGCCCAACTCACCGTTACATCACTGCAGCTCAGTGGTATCCAAGGGAAGGATGTTATTCTCCTTGTCTCCAATCTGCCTGGGAATCTTATAGGCTATGTCTGGTACAAAGGGGATAGAGTAGATCCCAAATGTCAAATTGTATCCTATGTAATAAACATATCGGAAATTAGCCCAGGGACCCTTTACAGTGGTCGAGAGATAACATATGATGATGGATCCCTGCTGCTCCAGAACGCCACTCAGGAGGACACAGGATACTACACCATACAAGCCTTTAAGAGAAATTTGGTTAGTGATATAGGAACTGGACAGCTCCGTATACACTGTGAGTGATTCCTCTCTGAACTCTGGGTGTTGGGTGGGGTGAATTCTACTTCACACACACAGGATTGACAGGCCTGGACTGTGCCTACATCCGCCTCTGCGTTACGTCCATTGTCGGGGTTTGAGCATTTAGTTCAGGACACACACAGTGGAGACAAACTTCAAAAGATTGGAATTCCTGGACCGGCCCTGTGGCGTAGCGGTTAAGTGCGTGCACCCTGCTTCGGCAGCCCAGGGTTCGCAGGTTCAGATCCCGGGCGCACACCAACGCACCACTTGTCAAGCCACGCTGTGGCAGCGTCCCATATAAAGTAGAGGAAGATGGGAACAGATGTTAGCTCAGGGCTGATATTCCTCACCAAAGAAGAAAATAATAATAAGATTGGAATTCCTTTCCCGGAATCAAGACCCTGCAAACATTCCCTGCAGAGAGAAGGACCAGGCTGATGGGAGTAACTCAGCAGAAGGAGATCAGTCTCAGTCCCACCCCCTGGAGCCCCACCCTGGGGCCATGACCCTGAGAAAGACCCTGCAGGGCTTGGGGATCCCTGGGATCCTCACAGAGAAGCCCAGCCCGGAAGGCCCCTGCATAAACCTCTGTCTCAGGGCTCCCGAATCCAGTGACCCTGGAGAGCCCGTGCCAGGGTTGGGTTTTGGCCTCCTGGGCAGAGTCGACTGGGAGCAATGATTTCCTGGCTTCCTGAGTCCCGAGGCCTCTGAGCTGGTCGCCAGCCAGGGCTCAGCCCCAAGAGCCACATCTGGGCAGGGGCAGAGCCTGATCCTTCACCTGAGACTCAGCATGGAGAGCACAGATGGACAAGGTGCCCAGGCCACTGGGGAACTTAGGAGACTCCAGAGGAAGGTCAGTGCCTCCAGGGGAGGAACAGAGGAGAGAAGATGCTGCTGGCAGCTCCTCAGCCACCAGGGATCAGGCCCAGGGGCATTCTCTCTTGCAATCAAACCATAACAGATGCCATTTATTTGGGCAGCTCCTGTCTCCCAAGATTTAGGTCAGGTACTATGAATATTTTAAGGTTAATTCACTGACAACCTGGGTGCCAAATACTTGTCCTACTTCGTTGAGGGGAAACTGAGCCACAGGAAGATACAGTCTCTAAATGATGGTCACACAGACCGTAAGGACAGATAAGTCACACAAGGACTGTCCGCAGCAACAGCCCCATCCTCTCCGCCACCAGGGGCCTTAGCAGGTGTCTGTGGACCCCAAGACCAAATTGTCAGTCCAGATCCTTTCTTCCTACGTGTCTCCAGCTCAGAAAGAGACATTTACTCTAGAGCTACATCACCTGCTTCAACAATCAGAGTCAGTGCCGGGAATGTCCAGGCCGCCCCCTCAGGTAGATGATCAACTCCCTGCACTGGACTTGACATCACTTCTTTGTTTCCTGATGTCTTGGGGTCACTCCCACTGGAGTAGAAAGGAAAGACTTTGCCATCTCACTCCCCACTCTACCCCTGCAGCCAGCACAGGGCCCGCATGTAACAAACTCTCAATTGCTTCTGATGAAGGAAGGAAGGAATGAATGGTGAATGGATGAATGAAGGAATGATTCAAATCTCTTTAGATATTGGAACCTGGATGCAGAGTCCTTGGAATTCTGGCCACACAGGACAGGTTCTCTGACCCTCCAGGAGCTGAGGCCCACGTGTCAGACCTTTTACTGCTCTCTAGAGAAATTTCCTTCCCGCTATTGGTCTGAGGCCCTGGGATATTAATCATAATTTTCCCATATGGGAGAATCTAAACTTCTTCTTAATTTTCTATCTCATAACCACCAAACACAGATGGTCCACAGGGACTAGATTTTCAGGCAGTTCAGGCTCCCCCCTTCCATCAGTCAGCCCTTCTGCATTTACACACGTCCACACCTGCCCTCAGAAGAGACACAAGAGACGTTAAAGACCAAGGGAGAGATCAGCTTCTGCTGCCAAAGCCAGGCAGCTCCTGCCTGCCCCCTCACTCTGTTCTGGATCATCCCTTGGACACCCTCTATCATTTATTGGGTCACTGGCCCATGTCAGTCACACTCACGCGGGAGGATCTGATCCACATATTTGCCCTGAGGCCTGAACACTCACCTGACTGCTCTGTTTGCTCCTGGTCCTCATGTCCCAGAATCACCATTACCCATCTCTAGGAGAACCTGCAACATGGTGCCTCAGAGAAAACACACCTCTCTGGGTGATGGAGGTGCGTGCAGTGGGCAGGAATCACCCCTGAGTGGCCAGGCAGTCAGCTGGACAGTGAAGAACCAGAGAAGACTGGGGGTGGAGGGGTCTCTGACTCTCATCTTGTGTCTTTTCAAGACCAGATCCTGCTAACACTGACACCTGAGGAAGTCGGTGCTTTCTCCCAGACACAGAGCAGGCGGCCTTACCTTCTCTGAGCACTCTGAGCCTCATGCTTTTGTCTTGAGGTCCACAAACCTGCCTTATTCTTTCAAGGACTCGGGTTGGCTGAGAAGTAAGAGATGCCAACTCTGATTTGCCCATTTTTCAGTCAGACTATTTGGTTTTGTTGTTGTTGTTGAGTTTAGGAGTTCTTTGTATATTCTGGATATTGACCCCTTATTGATGTATAATTTGCAAATTATTTTCTCCCATTCCATAGGTCACCTTTCACTCTGTTGATTGTGTGCTTGAACGAACTCAAAGTCTTCATTTTGACCATGTCCAGTTTATCTGTATTTTCCTTTTTTTCCCTGTGTTCTTAGTGTCATATTCAAGAAATCATTGCCAAATCCAATGTCATGAAGATTGCACCCTATGTTTTCTTCTCAGAATTTTATAGTTTTAGGTCTTACTTTAGGATTTGATCCACGTGGAGTGAATTTTTGTATATGGTGGAGGCAATGGTCCAACTTCATTCTTCTGCATGTGGATATCCAGTTTTCCAACACTGTTCGTTGAAAAGACTATCCTTTCTACGTTGAATGGTCTTGGTACCCTTGTTGAAATCATCTGATCACATCATCAAGACTTCATTTCTGGATCTCTATTGTATTCCATCGTCCTTATGTCTGTCTTTATGTCAGTGCGACACTATTTTGATTCTTTAGCTTTGTGGTAAGTTTTGAAATCAGGAAGTGTGAGTCCTCCAATTTTTTTCAACTTTTTGAAACTTTTAACTATTCAGGGTCCCTTGGGTTTTAGGTTGGATTTTTCTATTTGTGTAAAAATTTCATTGAGATTTTGATAGGGATTGTATCAAATATGTAGGCAGTTTGGAGTATATTGGCATCTTCACAATATTAATTCTTCCCATCCATGAACATGGATGTCTTTCCATTATTTGTGTCTTTTTAAATCTCTTTCAGAACGTTTGGTGGTTTTCAGTGCACACATCTTTCACCTCCTTGGTTAAGTTTATTCTTAAGTATTTTATTCTTTTTGATGCTATTGTAAATGGAATTGTTTTCTTAATTTCCTTTTTGGTTGTTCATTGTTATTGTATATAAAGGCAACTGATTTTGAGTGCTGATTTTATTTCCTGCAACTTTGCTGAATTTGCTTATTTAGTTCTAACAGTTTGAGTGTGGGGGAAATCTTAAGGGTTTTCTACTTATAAGATTATGTCTTCTGCTAAAAGAGATAATTTCTCTTCTTCCTTTCCACTTTGGATGCCTTTTATTTCTTCTTCTTGCCTCATTGTTCTGGCTCGGGCTTCTGTACTGTGTTGAATAGAAGTGGTGACAGCAGCATCCTTGTCTTGTTCATGATCTTTGCAGAGAGTGTTCAGTGTTTCACCATTAAGTATGATGTTAGCTGTGGGCTTTTCATTTATGACCTTTGTTATATTGAGCAATTTCCTTCTATTCCTAACAGGCCTGTCTTTTGTTAAAACCCTAACCACTTCTCTCTTGAGATTTCCTTCACTGTGATAATTAACCCACAGACCAGGACGTAAAAGTCCTCCTCAGAGTGAGAAATCGGTTAGATTAGAAATTCTCCAGGTCCTAAGGTTGTGAAGAGTGAGTGGGGCCATCCTCAACCCATAATAAATGATTTCACAAGAAGTCAATGCCTTCCCACTTTATGTAATGTTCCCTTGGCTGCAGAGATGGACAGGGCTGGCAAGCCTGCCTTCCCCAACACACACGGAAGTGTATATAGGGAATATGGCCTGATCTTTTCTCAAGTCAAGGAAAGTTCTAAGAAAGAATCAATGAAAGTTCATGAGAGAAAAATTTCACCTGATGATGAGAATGTAGGACCCATGGGATGAGAAGACATTCCTGGTGCTGACACTACAGAGATGTCCCGGGGGACTGATCAAGGGTCACCCTGGGGTGATATGGACATCAAAAGGGGTGGTGCAGCCCTCTCCTTACAGATGGTCACCTGAGCAAAGATGCTCATCCTTCTGCAGGGTTCAGGGCCATCCTCTGGGTCACCTACAGAGCAGCTAAGATCTGAGGAAGGAGCATGGTCCCAGGCCCCAGGCCCACTCTTAATCAGTCACCTCCTCTGTTTCTCCACAGAGCCAGTCGCAAAGCCCTCCATCAGAGTCCGCAGAGGACAGAACAACCCCAGTCATGGAACATAAGGAGCCCGTGGTCCTGACCTGGCTGACAAATGACACCGGCATCTTCATCCAGTGATTCTTCAATGACCAGAGTCTGTGGCTCACAGAGACGTTGAAGCTGTCCCCGGACAACAGCACCCTCGCCATAGACCCCGCCAGGATGGAGGATGCTGGGGATTATCAGTGTGAGGCCTCCAACCCGGTCAGTTCCAGCAAAAGTGACCTCCCCAGGCTCAACGTGCAAGATGAGTCTGGCCCTTTGGCTCTCTCACCCTCCTCTATGTTATTAAACTCTGATAGATTTTTTTTTTCTTATCTGTAAAATGATGATCTGATGCACTTTTAAAGTAGAGTTGTTGTGATAGTCAATAATGAAGGTGGAAAGTCCTTAGAAGACTTGCCTTGAGCTAATAAATGCACAGCAATGTGAACAGGCATTCTCATTATTGTTGGCTTAAGGTCATATTCCACTCCAGTCCCCAGCTCCTGTTGGTCTCATTGCACCATCTCCCCAGTGGAAGGGCGGACAGTGGTTGTGCAATGAGGGGTGGGAGCACATGATAAGCTCTTAGGAATCTCAGTTCCAACCATCCTCTGAGGGAAGTGTGGACGGACTGTGACACGAACAACGGGAAAAGACAGGAGGAGACCCATGCGGGTATCAACAGTGGTCTTTTCTCCCTCTCTGATTCCTCTCAAGGAAGTCCTAAAGTCTTCTTGAGCATTCTTATTTCCATGGCCATAGAGTTATTTGCGTAGGTTCAGTAAGACTCTGTCCTCCTTGTTACTTGCATATCGTTGGAAACATTGATACCTTGCAACCGTACGGTACAAGCCGTACAACCACGGCTTTGACTTGATTGTCCTAGTTTAGAACGATGCCCATGGGATCAGACATGATCCACACTTTAAGGAGCTAAGGTTGACTTGATGGGTATTTTGGGGATCTGGAGAAGAGAGGGCCTCACTCAAAGCTCTAGAGACTGCAGGTGGGTCCTGATGTCCAGGCTTCCTAACGTCAAGAGGCTGTTAAAAGTCCCGTCTGAGGATCCTTAGGAAAACCTGCATCAGAGGAGAAACTCTGTGGTGAGTGTGCAATCCTGCTGCACCTGTGTAAATAATCGGGCCAAATCAAGTGAGAGCAACCTTGCTTTGGGATCAAGAACATTCTTCCTTAGAGACGAAATTTGTTCAAACGGAAAGTGACTGTTGGAGAAGTGTTGTGTTTCCATGGAACGTCCAGCAAGCAGAGCCTTCTGATGCTCAGATTCTGGCCCTGTTCACTGTCTCTCTGCTCTTTTGCACGTTTATAAATTGCAGGGAACTGATGGAGTTGCAGGCTGGGTCTTGGCTAGAGATGGAGTTGAGGTTCCCTCCCGCTGTGCAGAAAGCAGTTTTGTCATGACCTAGAGGCCTCATGTTCCCCTCAGACTCACTAAACTTTCGGCAGTTCTTCCTGACTGCAGGCCCCTGGCCTCCATTGTCTTAGAGCATTTCTGTTAGAAATGTAATTGAAATCTGTAATTGCAGATTCTCTCTCTGTCCTTTCGAAATGCATCTATGTCTCCTTAAAATTGTCTTGCCGGTTTTAGGATCCAGGGAATGTCTTTCTCAAGGTTCTGGGCCCATCCCTTTGAAATGTAATCCTCCTGGAAAATCCTGCCCCCACCTCCCAGTCTCTGAGGGAGGGCAGGAGCCTAACTTGGGCTCCCTTTACAACCAGGATGTAAAACTACCTCCTGTCAGGAATAAATGAGAAGTTTTACTTTTCTGTTGAGTAATGCTGATTAGCAACACAAGTGCCTACAAGTCCCTCTACCTGCTCTTAAAAACTCGCCAGACTTTTGTTTCCGGATCTGAGTTCAGTCTCTCTCCCCTATTGCCCTGGTCTTGGATAAAGTCCTTCTGCCCCTGTAACTTTGTGTGGTGCAATTTTTGCTTGGACATTACCTACCTGCACTTAGCTGATCCTGGCATCTTGCACACAGTGTCAATCCTCACCATATTTTCAAATCCTCTAATTTCTTTCCTTCTCTGTCTACAACCCTCCAAATGACTATTGCCAATTTTTCTTCCTGCCTTCTGACTTGGCATCCAGAGAAGGAGATGACCTGACTGCCCAGAACCTTCCCAGGTTGCCTCCTACCTATTCTTCATCCCCAGAATCTGAGAAGCCCTGTGAACTGAAGTCCAACATCTTCACAGAGACATGGAAGGCACCCGCCACAGAGGCCCTGACACCAACAGTGTACTCATTCCACACACATTTTCACCTCACCTTCAGGAAGCAAGGTCACAGATTTTTAAACTATTCTGTCAAAAAAACCCAACCACTCCAGTGGACAATCACGTCCCTGCCACGTCAGCCACTCGCATGCCCGCACAGGACCACCCTGTCCAGTGCCCTCTCCAGCCTCGGGCTCCGGCCAGACATCTGTGTCCTCATTTCTTGGCTTTCTTTGTTGTTTTCACAATCTCCACGTACCTATTCTAAGGAGAGTCCACAGATGGAACCTGGGAAATGGTAAATAGAATCTGTCCTCTGGTTCTCTGTCCTGTTGCTCCTTTTGGTCTCTGGGGTGTTTTGCTGAATCCTTGGAGACCCGGCAGTGAGGTGGAGTGTGGGTAAGCAGGGGTGGGCGTTGAAGGGGGGCAGAGAGGGATGGGGACCACACGGAGTCTGGATGAGGAATAGTAAATCCTGGGTGGGGTTGCAGGGTGTCAGGCATGATTTGGGATCTAGTGGGGACACGTGGGAGGGCTCTTTTTGGGGGGACCCCAGGCTGCGGCTGAGAATTCTGAGTGAGCAGCTGAGCCCCTGTTGAGGGAGGAGCTACTGGAGCTGGTGCGGTGACGGTGGGGCGCCATCCTTCCAACTTGGATGACGTGAGGGGTGGGACATATGACTGGGGAAAAGGAAAGATCTGGAAGACTCAGATTAGTGTCCTGACACTGGGGACAAGGGGAAGCATGAAATATACAGGCTGAAGGTGACATGGGACAGGTGACAACGGGGAGAGTGAAATGAGCATCCCTTGGGGGCTGAGAGTCTGGAGAGCCATGAAGGCTTTGAGGACGGAGGGCACCATGAACGCAGAAGACCTGAGCTGAGGGCACGTGGGGAATCAAGTCAAGAAGGGAATTTGAGTGTGAGATATTCAGACTAGAAAAGGGATCTGAGATGGAGCCCGGGGGAAGGTGGGGAATGCAGGGCAATGGTGGCGGTGAAGACTGAACTGAGGGGCAGAGTTTTCCAGTCTCCAGTTCTGATGGGTTGAGACATGTGCAGGTTGTTCTCAAAGCCTGGAGCACTGTAGAAAAGCCAGATCTCACCCTTGTACCCTGAGATCTACTTCAGCTGAGTCAGCAAGTGAGCCACGTCCCCAGGGGATTTGTGTGTGAGTGAGTAAGGCTGAATAGCAGCCTGGGGACAGGCAGGGGAGGGCAAGTGTAGGGTGCGGATTGGGAGCAGAATGAAGTTGGAGAGTGTGGAGCCTTTTCCTCATTTGTTGACTAGTCAGAGTGAACTGCCCATGAGTCCACAGGTGAGAGCTGTGTGACAGGTGTCAGTGAGGAGTGGTAGGTGCTATGACAGTCTGGGCACCTGTCCTCCTCTAATCCAGGACATACCACTTCCATTTGTGATGCTTCTGCTCTCCTCACCTGACCTTACATTGGTGGGTGTGATAGAACCCAGGCCATGATGAGAAGTTCTGGGTCCCTGGTCACATTCTGTCCCATGTTCAGAAGCTCTGTGTCTTCCGAGGCCTAGAAACAGGCCAGGAGCTGTTTTTCTATTGCTGCAGAAGGCATGGCCTTGCTCGGAACCCTAGGAGTCTGCATGGAACTCTCTCATTAGGTCCTGCCAGAGGCTCCACTAAGCACCTTTGATCCTTCTCACGTGGGTTGGATGGAGGTACAGGTGCAGGGACTTGTCCTTTCCTCTGGAGGGTGTGTCCAGCATGCCCCAGACTATTGGAGCCCTAACACCTTCACAGATGGAGCAGGTCCCTGAATGGTCCCAGATGTGGATGGCCCTACAGCCCATGGAACTCTCACACTAAGCCTACGGTGTTGATAACCAGAGCTGATCCTGACACTGATGTCATTGTCAACACTGATGTCATTGTCTTCTGTCTTCAGTATTAGCAGACATCCACTTCCACACTTTAGAGCACACGTTTCTCACCAAGGCGTTCAGAATACTTGCCGTTTCTTGTTCATCATTGGCAGGAAAGCTTCTAGTTCTCACCATTCAGTACGATAGTTGCCGTAGGTCTGTAGGTTTTTTATGACTTGAGTTTGGTGTGGAATTGGCTTGCTAGATGAACACATCCATTTGCTGTGCTAGGTAGGGTCGGCTTCGTGGGCTCGCATCTGTGCAGTCACTTAGAAAGGCCTGTGGTAGGTTTAATGCTTTGCTTTCATCATCTCGCCATTCTTCGTGATTTTTGAACAAAGAGCCCTGATTTTTGCTTTACACCTAGTCCTGCAATGTATGTTGCTGCTTCTGTCCCTAGGAGTGACCATGGGTTGATGAGCTCCCTTTGAAAAAAAGTTTGACCCCATTGGGAGGTGCACTTTGAAATTTGGCCACAAGAGGGTGGCACCGCCACAGGGGAACCTGGAGGGTTGTGAAGAGAGATGTGGAGGAGTTTGGCTTTTTCTACTCTATCTGTGTGGTTATAAGTCCCTAACTGCCCCCCCCACCACCACCCTCCACATCTGTAGCTCACAGAGGTAAGGTTCTCCAGGCCCGATGGACTTCAGAGGTTCAAATTTTAGACTCCACATCCAAGACAGGGGTGGAGGCAGGAAGAAATCATTAGTCCATTGAACTAGTTGGCTCAAAGGTGAAAACTGTTAAATAGACATCATAAGGTCCACACTGAGTGTTGGTCTTAGGAAAATACGAGGGGGGGCATGGGCAGGGGGTGTGTGATGGTGATGGGGAAGAAAGGAGCTAAATCCTCATCTTCCAAGAGGGAAGACTTTACATAATGTCTGAAAGTGAAAAATCAGTAAGTAGCCTCAGAACATGTTATTCAGAGATGACTCTGGTTCCGTCCGGAGGGGCTGCTGCTGTGTGAGGCAGATCTCCTCCGTGTGGCCCGGACAGGAGAAGCCACGACCTTCCTGTGATCACTGAACAGGACACAGAGACACCGGGCTCATCACGCCCAAGTCCAGTGTTGTCATAAATACAAGACCGAGAACATCCAACAGAAGGGAGCCAAGACTGGTTTTGCTCACAGTGTGAATATCTGGAATGCAATAATAATTTCATTGTTCTGGCTACAATGCATGCATGACAAGCTGAAATCTCCTTGGAGTTGCAGGTGGTTCACATCAAAACAATATTCCCCCTCTGGGCAAGCCTTACACACCTGATTAAGAATCTTCCTAGAAGCCCAAACCTCTTAGGTCTTTGTCCATATGACATAATGGGGACTGACATGTTCTCGGTGTTTTTTTGACATCAGGAGCATAGAATTGAAAAATTAGAATCCTTGGTTCATGACCCAGAATCATTACCAGACCATACATCACCTGCTTTCCTTTTTTTAGAGAACTGTTACTTATGGAACTTAGTTTTGTTTTTTTACTCATATCTTTAGAATTAGGCTCTAGTTGCAGCTTCCAGAAGATCTCCAAGGGCAGGAATGGAAGTTCAGCTCACTAAGGAAGCTCTGCCTACTGCCTTGATGAAAAAACTGGGAAATCAAGACCCTGTGCTGCTGCCCCTCTGCAGTCTCTGGGTAGAGACAAGCTAGGGCCCCACTGGCTCCACGGCCCTGAGTTCTGGGAGAAACTCTACCTGCATCTCACAAGAAGCGCTTCCCTCTTCCACAGCATGAGCCTGCTGTCAGAGATCCCGGGAACTGCTGTCTTCAGCTTCTGAGGCTTTCGTGTGTTTTTGGAGGGGGTTGGAGGAGAATGAGTTAGGTCAGTCTGGGGTGTCTATCCTGGACGTCATGGGGACCTCCAACATAACACGTCCACGACCAAGACCTTTATTCCCCACCTCCCAACCTGACCCTCCCAGAGTCTTCCTCTTCTCAGTCAAGGTCTAATCCATCTTTCCAGGAGCTAAGGTTGAGAATCTTGGTGTTATCCTTGAGGCCTCTGTGCTCTCACACTAATCTCTAATCCACATGCACACCCTGCCATCCATCTACAGAATATAAATAGAATCCAAACACTCAGGTCCAAACCACCAGCACCCCTACATGGGTTATTGTACTAGTCTCCTATCTGGTCTTCCTGCCGCCTCCTTCTCCTCGCTCCCTTACAGCTGTCTCCTCACAGCAGGATCTCTGAATCCACAGAGGCGAATTCTTTCAAAACTTACTAGGGTCATCCTTTCTCAGCTCAAAGCCTTCCTGTTGCTCACATTTCAAGCACACCAAAATCCAATGTCCTTGCCAGCCCAGAGGCCCAGGTTCGTCCTACTCACAGTGCTGGTCTGCAGCAAGACAGGGAGTTTCCACTGGAAGGTCGATCAACTCAGTGCTCTGGTGGAGAACGTCTTGCAAGGAAGGAAATGTCAGCTGAAATAAACAGGGCACTTAGTGATGTGGTTGGTCTACTTTCTGGCCCAAGCTCCTTGGCTCCTTGCAGATCACCCTGTGGGTAGCACTGTCCTATACAAGCTAGTCCCTGCCTACACTCTCATGTCATCCTCCTCATCCCATCTGTTGTGGTCATAGTGGCTTCCTGACCTTCAAACGTGCCGAGTACGCTCCTGCCCCAGGGCCTTTGCACTGGCTGTTCCCTCTCCATGGAATAATCTTCCTCAAGTCACCTACATGCTCCCTCCCTCCTTTCCTTCAGATCCTGCACAATTGTCACCTTGTCATGGAGGATTTCCTGACCATCTTATGTAAAATAGAAAGACCCCCCCCCCAAAAACCTGGCCACTCCCTGTCTCCTTCACCCACTTTGTTTTCCTTTAGAGGACTTGTCACCGTGTGAACTACTGCTTATTTGTTTATCTGGATTACTTCTCCTTCTTCACCAAAACATCAGCTCCCCAAGGCCAGTGACCGTCTGTCAGGTTCAATTTTGTGTCCCTACAACCACTACGAGCCTGCGCAGAATGTGTGCTCGGTGTTCAGAAAGTGGATTCACTCACCTGTGCATAATTGCACACTGGGAAGTGAGTGCAGTCCCTTCAATTTCACTGTCTGTAAAATGTGGATGATTCCAGCCCTGTTAACATGTACGAATCAGGGAAGGATGGGCCTCATTCCCGATATCTGTTCCTATGTAACAAAATACCCCAAACCTAACATTGTACCATGTCAGAAATGATGAGGGACCTGAAAACTTTATAAACTCCATCATGCTGAGAGACGATAAACTTGTGCACCAGGGAGATAGAAGAACCAAAATCTTGGGTGAAGTTCTCAGCAGGAGGGACACTGGGGGTCCCTGTGGAGGGCTCACCCCCTGGCTCTTAAAGCCTTTCCGCACGTCATGTCGTGACAACGCTGAGAGAGTCACACAGTTCTCACTCTGCTTCTACAGAGAGAAAACAGAGACTCACGCTGGTGTTGTCACTTAACCACGTCCATGTGAAACAGTAAGACTGTTCCCTCTCCTATCTGCGCGTGCGCGCGCACACACACACACACACACACACACACACACACACACACACACAAAACGTACATTAGACCCATGATTAGTGTCTAGCTTCTTTTTACTGAGCAATGTGTCTTTGAGACACATCCAAGTTGACACATGTGGTTGTGTTTCTCTCATTGTCGTCACTACAAGGTGTTTACACTTTCTCTAAATGAAATGACGCATTTATTAAAGGCAGGATCATTGAATGTCTGCGGGATGTCTGGATGTTTCAAAGGAAAAGATCATCATACTGTTAAAGGTGTATTATACTTTTCAAAGGGTTTTTCTGTGAATAGTCTACAGGAAGCGTAGGAATTTTGTGTTTTATCAAAATACATTTCCTATATTGTTTTTATCAGGCCTTTAATCACAGGTGCTAAGGTTTTTCTTACAGCTATTTAATTCTGCATTTGCCTGAAAATCTTTAATTGTCGCTATGGTTAATGGATAACTAAGCATTGTTTCATAGGGACCTATAATATTGTGTGGGTAAATGTTCTTGATGTAAGTGTTCTAAATATTATATAACATTCCTAGAATTCTGATCTGTCCTGGTCATCAGTCATAATTCTAGTTATTATCTTAAAGTGTTGCTTGTCACAGAAATAACCAAGTTTCTTTGTCAATTGTCATTTTTAAGTCTTTTGGTGTTTACAGACAGTTATTGTCTTGCTCTGATGCTTTTGCAAATGTTTTCATCTTCAGAGAGATTCATGGAAAGAACTCTGACATTTACTCTGGAATACAGGTTTCTGACAAACTTTCAGATTATAAAACTGAACTGGGTAAGAAATCATAGAACTCTAACGGAGAAACTGATGGCCCCATAACACTGCTAACAGAAGATGAAGATCAAAAATCAATTACACAAGACTGAATGAACTGATGAGGACGATTATAATTTTTATGACTTTTGTTTGAAATATTGCTGATTTTTAAAAATGTTTTGTTTTTTTAGACATAAGGAAAACTTTTTCTCTTTTCTCTTAAGCTAACTATGACTTATAGCAATTTGGTAAATTATACTTTTGTAAACAGAATTGAGGCATTTATCTTTTTCTCTCGACTGATCCCTCCAGAATTTGGAAACTCTTAGTAAGTGAATATTCTTATTTCATGACAATATAGTTATTTGCATAAGTTCAATAAGCATCTGTTCTCCTTCTAACAGGACACAATTGGAAACACTGGTTATATTGCCAAAGTTTTGACTGGAATATCATATATGAGAGAAACATGCATTGACTCAGATATGACCAGACAGCTTTTGAGAGACAAAGATTGGGCTTTATGGAATAAAGCCACTTGTAAATATTGGCCTGGTACCTTGTGTACAGTGTTCCCAGCAACCTTACTGGGTAAGTAAGGAATGTCACTTATTTGGCAGGTGCAAGGAACCTCAAAATACTTGAGGGCACCTTCAAAAGAGAGGAATTCACCCAAATCTGTAGGTATTGCAGGCCAAGTCTGATGACAAAGTCCTTAGCTTGGCTTTCCTGGCCTTGAGAGGCCTTTAAAGTTCAATCTGAGATTCCTTATAAAAAGTTCCAGCAAAGCAGATTTAAAAGAGCCTATATGATCAGTTGCTATTCTTGCTGCACTTATGTAAATAATTGGGCCAAATTTATTGAAATTAGACTTATTTGACAAACTAGTTAGTCTTAATTTGGCTATCTTTGATAAAAATGAGGGTGATTTTAGAGAGAAAAATTATTTTTCACTAAAAACTACAGTACACATTTGTGGATATTATATCATAGTTTTGTTAATTGTCTTTGAGGTTTTTGTATTATGTCTGTTGACTGGACTGGATCCTGAATTCTTCTAGTCTCCTGAAATATCTGGCTACAAATCTCTGAACTAACATTTTCAATTTTTCTCATCATTTTCATTTGGAATCATCGAGAACTGAACCTGTACTTTTTCCTGAATCCCTGCAAACTGAAGCAGATAACTTGATATAAACTTTCTAGAAATTATCACGATAGCATGCATGTTGCTGTGTAAGCCACTCAGAAGGATACCTGAATACTTGATGACATCATCAGAGACATTTTAAGCTGCAAAAGATGCTTTGATGCTGCCACCTAGAAGTATTCTTAACTGGCTGCCTTCTGAACTCATAAAACTGTTTATAATTTGCTCAAAACATTAACCTTGTTTTTCTTTTTCTTTCCATAGAAATACTTCTTATTAAATACAGGATTGCTTGCTTACACAATATAGGTCTAACTTTGGGAGCCCACCTGCATCACCACCTCCTAAAATGAATTTCACTGGACTGATCTATTACCAGGACTAAAAAATGTGTCCAGTGAGATGGAACAATCTACCAACTCAGCTTCTGGACTATGAAACTTCTTCAAGTTTCAAAGACGGGACTGTGGGGGATCAGAATTGGCCACCACGGAATGTGTCGTTTTGCCTTGGCTTATTACTTTTAAGAGCAAAAGAGTCTGAAAGAAACTTTGGCCTTCCCCCTAACTGCCTAAAAGAATTTAAGACAGAAGGCCTGTCCAGGAAGGAGCTAATATCATGAGATAACTATAGTATAATGTAAAAAAGTGTGATAAGAAAGGCACCAAAAGCCCATCTTATCAAATTTCTGTCTCTTGGGCCACATTGTCTATAGGTGGCCCAGTAAACAGTTGTCTAACAAACATTTGCTTTTCCATTTCCATGTGAATTGTCTTCCTCCCCTTTGAAATCCCAAACCACTACCCCCAACATCCTCCTTTGCCTTTAGCTGAAGATGCTATTTAACCTGGCACTTCAGTAATCCTGGCTAGCTTTGTTTGATTTTCTCCCTTTATTCTGTCTCATGGCAATTTAATTCATAGCCCAGCAAGAAAGGACCCAGAGTGGGTAGGGGATAAGACTTTCTCCCCTACATCTTGTTTCTAAAAGTTATAGAAAATGCAAAGTATTCTAAAATGATGGAAAGCAGACAGAGTTTCCCTGGGAACACTGGGGTGGGGAGCCAGAGAGGCAGAATGAAGAGACTACAAGAGGGCAAGAGGGTCTTTGAGAGGAAGGGACATTTTCATCACCTTCACTGTAGTACTAACGTCTCTGGTGGGTGCATAAGGGAAAAAGGAATAAACATATGCTTTCAATATGCTAAGTTTATTTCATGTCAACTATAACTCAATAAAGGTGTTGCAAATCATATATAGACACACAAAACATTCCTTAAAGTGTAAGTTGAAATAAAAATACAAAACTCTGCAGCAGGACTTTTTCTTGCACATTTTCCTTCCTGTCCAACAGAGGACAGCAGAGCCACTCCACAGCCTGGAGCCTCCCCAGGGGGCTGCTGACCTCCCTGAGCATCCCCCACAGCCCAGCAGGGTCTGTCCCTCACCAGCCTCACTCAGTCCACCGTCCTCCCCGCTCTCCAAGCTCCCCACACTAGACTCTCTCAGCCCCTCCATCCTGCCAGGTGTCTGCCCCCTAAAGGCTGGTCCCTCTGCGGGCAGCTCCTCCCTCTGCACCCTTCATCCTCCACGCGATGAATGCCCACTCACGCTCTAGGTCTCACAAAGCTCACTTTCTCAGGGTGCTCTCAGTGATCCCCAGACCAGCTGGGACTCCATTACATGCTCCAGACGCACCAGACGCTTTCCCTTCATGGCCCTTCTCTCAATTACAATTAACTCCTTAGTTCCATGATTTTCTCTGAGTGCCGGTCTCCCTGTCACAAGGTAAACTGTGTGGCCAGGGCCCATGTGTGTCTTGTTGTCTGTGGGGTTCCCAGGGCCCATACCAGGACCTGACATGTCACAGATGCTCAGTAAATACTTATCAGATGGATGAGGGAAACCACACAACAGACAACTGACACTCCCGTGTAAGCCTTGGGGGTCAGAGCACGTTCTGTGTAGACACAGGGGCACTGGCATCAGCGTGGGAGGAGGCCCTGCTCTGTGGGCACACCTGGCTGTGGTCCCTTGAAGATATCTCACCAGCTCAAACATGCCAGGGAACAAGAGGAGCTTCCCACCCAGGATGGGAGAGGAGAACCAGGATCTGTGTTTGCTTCCATCTCACAGGGGCTGAGGGTCCCACAGGGACCTTCCTTTCCCAAACAGAGTAATCCATGGGATCCCCAGCTTGAGTCCATGTGGAGCTGCCCCAGCTGCTGGGCCCTGTGGGGAGGCCTAGAGCAGACATCAGAGAGGGACACAGATGACTTTGGTGCAGTGCCCCAGTGCTGTGATGGGGGAAATGCAGGGCATTCTGGGACCAGCCACTGAGGCTGGCAGCCTCATCTGAAATCCTCAAAAGACCCCTAACCAGGTCCTTCCTTTGAACCTCAGGGTCAGAGAGCTCCCCTAGAGGCAGCACATCCACCAGGCAGCACAAGACACTGGATCAGGTGTCGTCTGGACAACCTCTGTCCTCTGCCTGGGCTCAGCCTGCACTGGAATGGAGTCTGGCAGCCTGGGGATGCACACTGCCCAGGATCTGGGTTGACCAACCCTGCAGCCTGGAGGTCAGAGCCCACCTCTGCCCAGGGCTCAGGGGCAGCTCACACCTTTTGGAGCCTGGTCAGCATGCGTGGTGCAGCCCCTGACAGTGGCTGTGGGTCTCTTAGTGCCCTCCAGGGAAGGACATTGGGACTCACAGACAACACACAGGAAATTAGCACATGAATGTGGTTTTGCCTGAGGAGGTGGAGGAGGAGCCTGATTTCCATCCCTCCCTGTAACAGACCCTTCTGGGTCCTTCCTACCTTCCTAGAATGTCCCACCCACTTCTTCCAGAGGCCTCAAAGCACTCTGTTCTGTCAGGGATCCCTGTGGAGTTCCCCACTCCATCCCTGGCACCACCTATGGGGAAGCTGGAGTGACCACAGGAAAGTCAGCCATGCAGAGGACAGAGGCCCCAGGATGGTCAGCGAGCACACGGACAGGCTGTGAGCCACAGCTCAGCCAACACACATGGAGAGGGAGGATCTCCCTGAAACCTGCCCCTGAGGACCAGGGATCCCACAGCCACCTGACCTCTCACCACCACCATCCTCTCACCCAGGATCCCCAGGAAACCTCCCGCTTCACACCTGGGAACTGCGGCTACTTCTGAGACACGCATACTGAGTTTCTGTCCCTGGAAGCACAGGACAGGCTGGTGACACTGTAGATGGAGGGCAGGTCCCCTCACCAGTCATCACTCAGCTTGTCCCTTTCTCACCCCCAGAGTCATCTCTGTATCCTTCCTGCTGGGAGTAAATCCAACCTTCCCAGAGCATTTGAGGACAGTGGGAAGACCCTGGTGCCCAGCTGGGTTTCTGTGTCACAAACAGAAATAATCCCCCGGGTTTGGGGACCCCTGGATCTCTGAGTGGTGCTGACAGACCCCAAGGCCAGGATCCTGCAGAGGCCAATGCTGGGCTGAGTGGGTCATCCTCTCAGGGGACGGGGGTCCCCATCAGCCTTGCTATTGAAAGTGTGCCCCACAGGCCAGTGTGATCAGCATCACCTGAGAGCTTGTTAGATGCAGACTCTCGGGTCCACCCCACACCTGCCGGGTCAGAATCTGCATTTTAACGGGATCTGCAGAGGCTCCCTGTGCACAGGAGATGGGGAGAGGCTGCCCCACCCCTCACACCATGGGGTCCCAGCCTGGCCTGCATCCGTGTTACCAGGGCAACTGCTGAAACAGCTTTTCTAAGGTGTCGCCTGGATGCTCACAATCTTTATCAAGTTCCACGGGTGATTCCAAAGCACAGTGGGGGTGACATCCCTGTGACAAGAGTTCCTGGTGTAGCTCCCAGGATCCTCCTCTGAAGGGAGAAGCCAGAAGGGGACAAAAGAGAGGGAGGCTGACACGCACCCAATCCGGAGCTGTGGGGACACTGGAAGACATGACGCCCCAGACTTGTGCTTGTCCAAACAAGGGTGTGTGTGTTTGTGTGTGTGTGTGTGTGTGTGTGTGTGTAGTGGCGAATCATACCTAAAGAGGAAGAGGCCTGGCTTTTCCCAGGAAACCAAAAAGTAGACAGAAAAGAAAGAGGAAGGAGGGGATGAGGGAGGCAGGAATGAGGGGAAGGAGGAGGAGAGTTCGTGGGCAGAGACCCCGCCCCCAGTGCATGTGACCCCGCTAAGCACTCCTGCCCCTGGAGGAGGCTCAGTGCAGAGGGAGGAAGGACAGCAGAGCTGGAGCATCTGGACAGTGGCAGTTGTGAGCACTTCTGGAGCCCAGGCTCTTCTCACAGAGGGAGGGACAGAGCAGGCAGCAGACACCATGGAGCCCCCCTCAGCCCCTGCCCACAGAGGGCACGGCCCCTGCAAGGGCTCCTGCTGGTGGGTGAGAGGGGGCGATTCCCTGAAGGTGGGTGGGAGATGGGAGAAAAGAGACTGACCGGGGTCTCCTGGGGAAGTCAGGCTCTGAGAGGGGACAGAAGACTTCTGTTTGGACATGAGGGGAGAGGACAGGGGAGCAGAGTAAGAGGAGGGGAGGAGACTCAGCAATAGGAAATCCTCGTGATCTGGAAGTGGTGATGTACAGGAATATTTCAACTGCTGTGCCCTTCCAAGTTAATCGTCACTGACGAAAAACGTCTGAAAACAGATGACGTTGGTGAAGAGGGAGAACCTCCCCACCCGCCCTTTCCCTTAGGGTTCTTATGGCTGGTCAAATAATTAAAAAGGCAGGTTAGCAGAAAATAAAACAAAGTTTAATAACATGTACACATGGGGGAAACTCAGGAAAAACTGAGCAACTCGCCAAAATGGCAGAGGTTCTCATCTTAAACATGATCTTCAGCTAAAGAGTAAGGAGGATGTTGGCGGTGGGAGGAGTCAGCTATGGGAGATTACCAGAATAGCACAGTCAAGAAGAATAAGTTTATTATGCAGATTTTAGTTCCCCCCTCCTTCCACATTTATAAGAGTTTCTAGAGATAAGGTCATCCTCCCTTCTTCCTGGTACAGAGAGGGAGATTCCTTTACAAATGGAGATTTTAGTTACAAATGTAAGTGTCTCTCGCAAAGGATAACTTCTGCTTTTACTTGGTTTTCAGAGCTTTGATAAGAATGGGCTTAGCATGGATTGTCCCAGTCTATCCATACCCAGAGTTATCTATGGTGTTGGCCTGTCCTGGGGACAGGACTTCTATCTCAAGTTCTTTTAGGCAGTTAGTGGGGCGGAGAGGTCAAAGTTTCTTTTAGATTCCTTGGTTGGTGAAAACAATCAAGGTAAAGAGACATATATTGAGGTGGCCATTTCAGATCCCCCACAATGATATTAATCATAATTCATTTGAGGATGACAGTAGAAAAAACTTAACTAGAGAACCTAAACATTGTCTTTACCCACCACCTTTAGAATTTGGAAAATAAACACCAGCATGTGGAGGGCCCTGGGAACACTCATTCACTCATCCACAGGTGTTTGCAGCCTGTTCCGGGCACTGGGGGAACAACAAGGTCACACAAGTCCCTGCCCTTGGGAGCTCACATTCCATGGGGAGGAAGACAGATAAGCAAAGAGATCTAGAATGTGATGTCAGGAACTGACAAGAGTCATAAAGGGAACAGAGCAGGGAAAAGTCAGAAAGTGAAGACAGAGGGTCTTTACAGCAGGTGGTTGGGGAAGACATCTCCCAAGGACGCCCCTGAGAGTGAGCAGGGCTCTGAGGGCAGTGAGGGAGTGAGCCGGGAAGACACCTGGGAAGAGTGCTGAGAACAGAGGAAATAACAAGCTCAGAGGGGCTGAAGTAATGGTGGTCATGCTGCTGACCTTGACCAGTAGACACACACACACACACACACACACACACACACACACACACACACACTCCAAGTCTACAAGATGAAGAGACCTTCTCAAGGCCCAGGGCCTCGTCTTTCCATCCCAATGTGTAGGTCCAAAAATAGACTGATCTCTCTCTCTCTCCCCTCCTAGTCTCACTCTTAACCTTCTGGAACCCGTCCACCACTGCCTGACTCATTATTGAATTGGTGCCGTCCAAAGCCACAGAACGGAAGGGTGCTGTTCTACTTGTCAGCAGTCTGCCTTGGAAGCCTGCAAGCTATGTCTGGTACAAAGGGTACAAACATGAAATGGCAGTATATGTAATAGGCAGATCAGGAATTAACCTAGGGCCTGCATACAGTGGTCGAGAGACAATATACACCAATGGATCCCTGCTGTTCCAGAACGTTACCTTGGAGGACAGAGGATTCTACACCCTACAGATCATAACAAAAAATTTGCTAATGGAAGTAGGAACTGGACGGCTCCGCATATACAGTGAGTGATTGCTCTCTGACCTCTGGGTGTTGGGTGGAGTGAATTCTGCTTCACACACAAGACTGACAGGCCTAGACTGTGCCTACATCCTCCTCTGCATTATGTCTCACGCTGGGATTTGAGCATTTAAAGCAGGACACACACAGAGGAGACAAACTTCAAAACATTGGAATTCCTTTCATAGAATCAGCCTCTGCAGACATTTCCTGCAAAGAGAAGGACCAAGCTGATGAGAGTAACTCAGCAGAGGGAGATCAGTCTCAGTCCAGGCCCTGGGCCCGCCCCGGCACCATGACCCTGAGGAAGACCCTGCACGGCTCTGTCAGGGCCTGGTTGAGAGGCCCCCTGGGATCCGCACAGAGAAGCTCAGCCTGGGAAGTCCCTGCACAGACCCCTTTCCTAAGGCTCCTGACTCCAGTGATCCTGGGGAGCCTGTGCCAGTTTGGGTTTTGGCCTCCTGGGCAGGGCTGACTGGGAGCAATGATTTCCTGGCTGCCCAAGTCCCGCAGTTCCTGAGTTGGTCACCAGCCAGGGCTCAGCCCCAAGAGCCACATCTGGGCAAGAGTGGAGCCTGATCCTTCACCTGGGACTCAGCATGGAGAGCGCAGCAGGACAAGGTCCCCAGGACATTGGCTGACTGCCCTGGGGAACTCAGGAGACTCCAGAGGAAGGTCAGTGTCCCCAGAGGAGGAGCAGAGGAGAGAAGAAGCTTCCGGCAGGTCCTCATCCACCAGGATCAGGCCCAGGGTTATTCTCTCTTTGGAATCAAACAATAACAGAGGCCATGTGTATGGGCAGCTCTTCACTACCGATTTAGGTCAGGTACTATGAATTTTTTTTTTTATTTTTTTTTATTTTTTTTAATTTTTTTTATTGCAGTAACATTGGTTTATAACATTGCAAAAATTTCAGGTGTACATCATTGTACTTCTATTTCTGCATGGACTACATCATGTTCACCACCAAAATACTAATTACAACCCATCACCACACACATGTACCGAATTATCCCTTTCACCCTCCACCCTCCCCCCTTCCCCTCTGGTAACCACCAATCCAATCTCTGTCCCTATGTGTTTGTTTATTGTTGTTATTATCTACTACTTAATGAAGGAAATCATACGGTATTTGGCCTTCTCCCTCTGACTTATTTCACTTTGCATTATACCCTCAATGTCCATCCATGTTGTCACAAATGGCTGGATTTCGTCGTTTCTTATGGCTGAGTAGTATTCCATTGTGTATATATACCACAGCTTCTTTATCCATTCGTCCCTTGATGGGCACTTAGGTTGCTTCCAAGTCTTGGCTATTGTGAATAAGGCTGCAATGAACACAGGGGTGCATGTACCTTTGCAAATTGGTGTTTTCATGTTCTTTGGATAAATACCCAACAGTGGAATAGCTGGATCATCTATCCTTGATTTTTTGAGGAATCTCCATACTGTTTTCCATAGTGGCTGCACCAGTTTGCACTCCCAACAGCAGTGTATGAGAGTTCCCTTCTCTCCACATCCTCTCCAACACATGTTGCTTCCTGTCTTGTTAATTATAGCCATTCTGACAGGCGTGAGGTGATATCTCATTGTAGTTTTGATTTGCATTTCCCTGATAGTTAGTGATTTTGAACATCTTTTCATGTGTCTGTTGGCCATCTGTATATCTTCTTTGGAGAAATGTCTGTTCAGGTCTTTTGCCCATTTTTTAATTGGGTTGGTAGTTTTTTTGTTGTTGAGATGCATGAGTTCTTTATATATTTTGGAGATTAAGCCCTTATCAGATGTATGGCTTGCAAATATCTTCTCCCAATTGTTAGGTTGTCTTTTCGTTTTGTTGATGGTTTCCTTTGCTGTGCAGAAGCTTTTTAGTTTGATGTAGTCCCATTTGTTTATTTTTTCTATTGTTTCTCTTGCCCGGTCAGATGTGGTGTTTGAAAAGATGTTGCTAAGACCGATGTCGAAGAGCGTACTGCCTATGTTTTCTTCTAGAACTTTCACAGTTTCAGGTCTTACATTCAAGTCTTTAATCCATTTGGAGTTAATTTTTGTGTATGGTGTAAGGTAAGGGTCTACGTTCATTTTTGCATATGGTTATCCAGTTTTCCCAACACCATTTGTTGAAGAGACTTTCTTTTCCCCATTGTATGTTCTTGGCTCCTTTGTCAAAGATTAGCTGTCCATAGATGTGTGGGTTTATTTCTGGGCTTTCGATTCTATTCCATTGATCTGTGTGTCTGTTTTTGTGCCAGTACCATGCTGTTTTGGTTACTATAGCTTTGTAGTATATTTTGATATCAGGGAGTGTGATACCTCCAGCTTTGTTCTTTTTCTCAGGATTCCTTTAGCTATTCGGGTCTTTTGTTGTTCCATATGAATTTTAGGATTCTTTGTTCTATTTCTGTGAAAAATGTTGTTGGAACTTTGATAGGGATTGCATTGAATCTATAGATGGCTTTAGGAAGTATGGACATCTTAACTATGTTAATTCTTCCAATCCAAGAGCACGGAATATCTTTCCATTTCTTTGTGTCTTCTTCAATTTCTTTCAGAAATGTTTTATAGTTTTCGGTGTACAGATCTTTCACCTCTTTGGTTAAATTTATTCCTAGGTATTTTATTCTTTTTGTTGCAATTGTAAATGGGATGGTATTCCTAATTTCTCTTTCTGCTACTTCGTTGTTAGTGTACAGAAATGCAACTGATTTTTGTATGTTGATTTTGTATCCTGCAACTTTACCATATTCGTTTATTACTTCTAAAAGTTTTCTGGTGGATTCTTTAGGGTTTTCTATATATAAAATCATGTCATCTGCAAATAGTGACAGTTTCACTTCTTCCTTTCCAATTTTGATCCCTTTTATTTCTTTCTCTTGCCTGATTGCTCTGGCTAGGACTTCCAATACTATGTTAAACAGGAGTGGTGACAGTGGGCATCCTTGTCTGGTTCCTGTTCTTAGAGGGATAGCCTTCAGTTTTTCACCATTGAGGATGATATTAGCTGTGGGTTTCTCATATATGGTCTTTATTATGTTGAGGTACTTTCCTTCTATACCCATTTTATTCAGAGTTTTTATCATAAATGGATGCTGGATCTTGTCAAATGCTTTCTCTGCATCTATTGAGATGATCATGTGATTTTTGTTCTTCATTTTATTAATGTGGTGTATCACGTTGATTGATTTGCGAATGTTAAACCATCCCTGCATCCCTGGAATAAATCCCACTTGATCATGGTGTATAATCTTTTTAACGTATTGTTGTATGCGATTTGCTAGTATTTTGTTGAGGATTTTCGCATCGATGTTCATCAGTGATATTGGCCTGTAATTTTCTTTTGTTGTGTTGTCCTTGTCTGGGTTTGGGATCAGGGTGATGTCAGCTTCAGAGAATGAGTTAGGAGCTTCCCCCTCCTCAATTTTTTGGAAGAGTTTGAGAAGGATAGGTATTAAGTCTTCTTTGAATGTTTGGTAGAATTCACCAGGGAAGCCGTCTGGTCCTGGACTTTTATTTTTGGGGAGGTTTTTGATTACTGTTTCGATCTCCTTACTGGTGATTGGTCTATTCAAATTCTCTACTTCTTCTTGATCCAGTTTTGGAAGGTTGTATGATTTTAAGAATTTATCCATTTCTTCCAGATTGTCGAATTGGTTGGCATATAGTTTTTCATAGTATTCTCTTATAATCTTTTGTATTTCTGAGGTGTCTGTTGTAACCTCTCCTCTTTCATTTCTGATTTTACTTATTTGTGCCTTCTCTCTTTTTTCTTGGTGAGTCTAGCTAAAGGTTTGTCTATTTTGTTGATCTTTTCAAAGAACCAGCTCTTGGTTTTATTAATTTTTCTATTGTTTTTGGTCTCTGTTTCATTTATTTCTGCTCTGATTTTTATTATTTCCCTTCTTCTACTGATTTTGGGCTTTGTTTGTTCTTCTTTTTCCAGTTCCTTTAGGTGCATTTTTAGATTGTTTATTTGAGATTTTTCTTGTTTGTTGAGATAGGCCTGTATCGCTATAAACTTCCCTCTTAGAACCGCTTTTGCTGTATCCCATAAATTCTGGCATGTCGTATTTTCATTTTCATTTGTCTCCAGGTATTTTTTGATTTCTTCTTTGATTTCTTCGTTAACCCAGTCGTTGTTCAGTAGCATTTTGTTTAATCTCCACGTATTTGTGGCTTTTCTGATTTTCTTCCTATAGTTGATTTCTAGTTTCATACCGTTGTGGTCAGAAAAGATGCTTGGTATTATTTCAATCTTCTTAAATTTATGGAGACTTGTTTCGTGGCCTAATATGTGATCAATCTTGGAGAATGTTCCATGTGCATTTGAAAAGAACGTGTATTCTTCGGTTTTTGGATGGGATGCTCTGTATATATCTACTAGGTCCATCTGTTCTAAGGTGTCGTTTAAGGCCAATGTTTCCTTATTGATCTTCTGTTTGGATGATCTATCCGTTGGTGTAAGTGGAGTGTTAAAGTCCCCTACTATTATTGTGTTACTGTCTATTTCTGTTTTTATGTCTGTTAATAATTGCTTTATATATTTAGGTGCACCTACATTGGGTGCGTAGATATTTACAAGTGTTATATCCTCTTGTTGGATTGTTCCCTTGATCATTATGTAATGCCCTTCTTTGTCTCTTTTTACAGTTGTTGTTTTAAAGTCTATTTTGTCTGATATGAGTACTGCTACCCCAGCTTTCTTTTCATTGCCATTTGCGTGGAGTATCTTTTTCCATCCCTTCACTTTCAGTTTGTGAGTGTCTTTGGGTCTGAAGTGTGTCTCTTGTATGCAGCATATATATGGGTCTTGTTTTTTTATCCAGTCAGCCACCCTATGCCTTTTAATTGGGGCATTTAGTCCATTGACGTTTAAAGTAGCTATTGATAAGTATGTACTTACTGCCATTTTTTAACTTTTTTATTTTTTTTTCCTCAGTGTTTAAGTAGTCCTTCTCTGTTCCTTACTTCTTCTATACAGAATTGATGGTCACTTTAGTTTGACCTCTGTCTGAAAGCTGTACTCTTTAACTACCCTCCTGCCTCCTTTTATGTTTTTGATATAATATCTAACCTCTTTTTTGTGCATTTGTATCCATTACATTCTAATCGTGGAAATAGATAATTTTTCCTATTTGTGGTCTTCTCTTTTCCCCTTAAATCAGTCCCTTTAACATTTCTTGTAACACTGGTTTCTTGGTGACAAACTCCTTTAATTTTTGCTTATCTGGGAAAATTTTGATCTCTCCTTCCATTTTGAACGATAACCTTGCCGGGTAGAGTATTCTTGGCTGTAAGTTTTTTCCTTTTAGCACTTTAAATATATCGTGCCATTCTCTTCTAGCCTGTAAGGTTTCTGCTGAGAAGTCAGCTGATAACCTTATGGGGTTTCCTTTGTATGTAACTTGACATTCTCTTGCGGCTTTTAGGATTCTCTCTTTATCTTTAATTCTGGACATTTTGATTATGATGTGTCTTGGTGTGGGCCTCTTTGGGTTTATCTTGTTTGGGGCTCTCTGTGCCTCCTGTACCTGGATGTCTGTTTCCTTCCTTAGGTTAGGGAAGTTTTCATCTATTATTTCTTGAAATAGATTCTCTGCCCCCTTGTCTCGCTCTTCTCCTTCCGGGACACCTATAACACGGATGTTAGTGCGCTTGATGTTGTCCCAGAGGTCCCTTAGACTGTCCTCACTCTTTTTAATTCTTTTCTCTTTTACCTGTTCACCTTGGGTAATTTCTTCTAGTCTTTCTTCCAGCTCACTGATCCGTTCTTCTGTATCCTCTACTCTGCTTTTGAGTCCCTCTAATGAGTTTTTCATTTCCAGTATTGTATTCTTCATTTCTGATTGGTTCTTTTTATATCTTCCATTTCTTTGTTGACATTCTCACTGAGTTCATCTATTCTTCTCCCCAGATCAGTGAGCATCCTTAACACTCTTAGTTTGAACTCTCTGTCGGGTAGGTTGCTCATTTCTGTTTCACTTAGTTCCTTTTCTGGGGTTTTGTCCTGTTCCCTTACTTGGAATGTATTCTTTTGCCTCCTCATTTTGCCTCTTTCCCTGTGCTTGTGTCTACGTATTAGGTAGGTCAGCTACGTCTCCTGCTCTTGGATAGGTGACCTTATGTAAGTGATGGCTTAGGAGGCTTCCAGTGTGCTTCCCTCAGTTCTGAATGTTCCAGGGGTGACCCCTATGTGGGCTACGTGTGTCCTTCTATTGTGGCCTGTTAGCTCTCCCTATAGGCGCCCAGGGAGGCTGAGTTATGCTCCTGGCCAGCTGTTGTAATGCTCAGCTGCTTGTAGTTGTTGTGGGCCCTTCAGTCTCTTTATCAGGTGTGGGGAGCCCCAGCACAGTTGGCTGTAAGTTCTAATACCACATTTGTGTTGCAGTATTTCTTTTAAGTGAGTAGGCCCCCAGTGTGGCAGGTTGTTAGGCTCAGGGCCTTAGAATTGCTGTAAACCTCTAGCCTATTAGGTCTCTTGTCAGCTCTCTGAGGATTGCAGCTGGGTGGGGCTGGCCTCAGGCACAGGAGCACCCAATTGTTTCAGGCTTTGGAAGGTGGGGCAAACCTCCTATGTGGGTCTTTGAGAAGCACAAGTCTTCTGCAGCTGACAAGCCCTGCCGCCCAGAGGTCCACACACACAGGCAACACAGTCCTGCCCCGTGTGAGCGCCCCGACCTCCCCAAGCGGACCCAGTCTCTCCACGGCGGGAGCCCCACACACTCCGCCACCACCCCACACTCTCCACCCGCTCCTTGTGCACACCCTGCCCCGCTCAAGTCAGCTCAGTTGCCAGGCTGCAGAAAATCCAGTCACCAATCTATGCAGGCCCACACGTTGCCTGAGGGCTTGTTGTTAGGTGGGGCCAGTCTCTAGGGTGGGCTGCCTGCCTTGGCTGAGCTGGATTAAATAGGTGCTCTAGCGGGTGGAGCAGACCCTGGGCTAGCAGGTCTCAGGGAAAACTCCAATGGCGTCTGTGTCAGCACGCTCACACCAGGCCACAACAATGGCCGCCGCCAATGTCCCAGTCCCTGGAGAGGTCTCACCCCTCATCGAGATGCACTCAGGGCCTATTAGGTGAGTCTCTTGTCACCAAAGCAGTGTGCACCTTTCTTTCTGGTGATTTTAGGATGCTTTCTGGAACGGGTGAGTTTGTGCGCGGGCCCTTTAAGAGCCAGTTTTAGTTTCTTTGTGAACCGGGTTTTCTGGGGGTGCTCCCCAATGCTTTAGTAGCAGGCAAGGTCAGATATTATGCCACTGGTGTCGATTGTGCTGGGTCCACAAAATGCCCACAGCGGGGGCGCTCCCCGGCTCAGGGCCCCGCGCCTCCAGGGAGGCTGCGTACCTGTGAGCTGCTCCCGGCGGCCGTGACACTGGCGGCTTGTGAAGGCGGCGTTTTTCCTCTCCGGAAGGGAGTCTCTGCCTCTTCCACCCCAGTTAGGATTGTCCGTTGTTGCAGGAGTTCCTCTCATCCAGTTTTCAGTTCTGTCTCAGGGGTAATTTTTCCACGAGTAGTTGTAAATTGGCTGTGTCCACGGGAGGAGGTGAGTTCAGAGTCTGCCTACACCGCCATCTTGACTCCGTATCACTATGAATATTTTAAGGTTAATCTCCTGACAAGCTGGCAGCCAAATATTTATCCTACTTCACTGAGGGGAAACTGAGGCACAGGGAGATATAGTCACTGAATCAGCGTCACACAGATCATAAGCGGCAGAACAGTCACATGAGGTCTGTCTGCAGCCACAGCCCCATCCTCTCCTCCAACCAGGGTCCTTATTAGGTGTCTGTGGACCCCAAGACCAACTGTCGGTTCAGATCCTTTCTTCTTAGGCATCCCCAGCTCAGAGGGAGAGATTCTCACTGGTGAGTGAGAGCAAATGGGGAATTCATCACCATTTACTCTAGAACTACATCACCTGCATCAACAAGCAGAGTCAGTGCAGGGAATGTCCAGGCCTCCCACTCAGGTGGATGATCAACCTCCCTGCACTGGACTTGACATCACTTATTTGTTCTTGACGTGTTGGGGTCACTCCCACTGGAGTAGAAAGGAAAGACTTTGCCATCTCACTCCCCGCTCTACCTCTGCAGCCGGCACAGGGCCCATGTGTAACAAACTCTCAATTGCCTTTCATGAAGGAGGAAAGAATGAATCGTGAATGAATGAATGAATAATCCAAATTTTCTTCAGAGACCCGAACCTGGATGCAGAGCCTTGGAATTCTGGCCAAACGGGACAGGTTTTCTGACCCTCCAGGAACTGAGGCCCATGTGTGAGACCTTTCACTGCTCTCTAGAGAAATATTCCTTTCTGCAATTGGTCTGAGGCCCTGAGGTATTAATCAAAATTTTCCCATATGGAAGAATTTAATCTTCTCCTCAAGTGTCTGTCTCAAAACCACCAAACACAGGTGGTCCACGAGGGCCAGATTTGCAGCCAGTTCAGGCTCCCCCCTTTCCATCAATCACCCCTTTTGCATTTGCACACGTCAACACCTGCCCTCAGCAGAGACAGAAGGGACATTAAAGACCAAAGGAGAGATCAGGTTCTGTGGCCAAAGCCAGGCAGCTCCTGCCTAACACCTCACTCTTTTCTGGATCATTCCTTGGACTCTCTCTGTCATTTATTGGGTCACTGGCTCATGTCAGTCACACTTAACTGGGAGGATGTGATCCACATCTTCACCCTGAGGCCTGAGTACTCACCTGACTGCCTCGTGTGCTCCTGTCCTCATGTGTTGTATATGTTCTAACCCCAGACCCACCATTACCCATCTCTAGGAGAACCTAGGAAAAATTCAATGAAAGGTCATGAGAGAAAATTTCCACCAATGATGAGGTTGAGGGACACGTGGGGTGAGAAGAGGTTCCTGGTGCGGATACTGTAGAGATATCCAGGAGGACTGATCAGAGGTCAGCCTGGGTGACCTGGGGATCAAAGAGAGGGGTGAATCTCTCTCCTCACAGATGGTCACTTGAACAAACACACTCATCCTTCAGTAGGGGCCAGAGCAATCACCTGGGTCACTTTTACAGAGCTCAGTGGGGCCCTGTGGGGGTATGAGATCTCTGAGGAAGGAGTGAGGCCCTAAGCCCCAGGCCCACTCTCAGTCACCTCCCCTGTTTCTCCACAGAGCCAGTGTCAAAGCCCTCCAACGGAGTCCGCAGAGGACATAAGGACCCCAGTCACAGAACATAAAGACCCCATGGTCCTGACCTGCCTCACAAGTGACATCAGAATCTCCATCCAGTGATTCTTCAATGACCAGAGTCTGAGGCTCACAGAGAGGAAGACGCTGTCCCAGGACAACAGCATCCTCACCATAGACCCCATCAGGAGGGAGGATCCTGGGGATTATCAGTGTGAGCCCTCCAACTCGGTCAGTTCCAGCAAAAGTGACCTCCCCAGGCTGGATGTGAAGTATGAGCCTGGCCCTCTGGCTCTCTTATCCACCTCAATGTTATTCAACTCTGAATAGATTTTTTTTCTTATCTGTCAAATGACGATCTGATGCACTTTTCGAGTAGAGTTGTTGTGATAATCAATGATGAAGGTGGAAATTCCTTAGAAGACTTGCATTGAGTCAATTAACGTTCATAAATGTAAACTGACATTGTTATTATTGTTGGCATCAGGTCACATTCCACTCCAGTCCCCAGCTCCTGTTGGTCTCAGTTGCACCATGTCCACAGTGGAAGGACGGGCCGTGGTTGTGCATTGAGGGGTGGGAGCCCATGATAAGCTCTTAGGAATCTCAGTTCTATCCCTCCTCTGGGGGAGGTGTGGATGGAGCCAGAACTGTAACATGAACAACGGCAATAGACAGGTGGATACCCATGTGGGTAACAATACTTATCTTTTTCTTCCCATCTGATTCCTCCCAAAGAATTTCTAAAATATTCTTGAGTATTCTGATGTTCATGACAATAGATTTATTTGCGTGGGACTCTGTCCTCCTTGTTACTAGGATATCATTGGAAACACTGATGCTACAACCATGGCTTTGACTCGATTGTTCTAGTTGAGAATGGTGCCCATGGGATCAGATATGACCCACACTTTAAGGAGCTAATGTGGACTTGATGGGTATTTTGAGGATCTGGAGAAGAGAGGACCTCACTCAAAGCTCTAGAGTCTGCAGGTGACTCCTGATGTCTAGGCTTTCTAAGGTCAAGAGGCTGTTAAAAGTCCCATCTGAGGATCCTTGGGAAAACCTGCATCAGAGCAAAGTGTGTGGTGAGTGTGCAATTCTGCTGCACCTGTATAAATAATCAGGCCAAATTGAGTGAGAGCAGCCTTGTTTTGGAATCAAGAACACTCTTCCTTGGAGATGATCTGTGATCAAAAGGGAAGTGACTGTGAGAGAAATGTTGTGTTTCCATGGAAAAGTCCAGCAATCAGAGTGTTCTGATGGTTAGATTCTGGCCCTGTTTACTGTCTCTCAGGTATTTTGCACCTCTTTATAAATTGCAAGTATTGACGCAAATAATCCACAATCAATCTATAGATAAATATTGGAGTAAGTTTATTATGAGCTAAATTTGAGGACCATATAGCCCAGGGCCTTCCTTCCCCAAGGAAGGGAGGGAACCAAAGAAGTGGGGTGTACAGAGCAGTTATATACCATCAAACAGCAGGTATCGCTTTTGATTACAATGTCCCTTTTACAATAGTCACGAGATTGTTCTGTCACCACAGCTACTGATGGACACAGCAGGTATCAAGTCTGCTGTCTTGATGAGCATAGCAGGTAGAGGGTCTGTTGTCTCCAGTTGGGTGGTCATAGGATGAGTGCAGCAATCAAACCCTAGCCTAGGGAGAAATGCTCATCCTTAAGGAAATGTCAATGCGGGGGAAGTTGCATCCCTATATTAAGAGCATTTGTTCTTGTCTTTGGGACATGGTAAATGCTTAAAGCAGATATACAATGCAAGCTCAAAGGCCACAGGCCCTTTTGGAAAAACAAGGTCAGGCCGAATTAGTTTTACACCAAATGGCTTCCTCATATGCTCCAATATACCCTATTGCTTGCCATTTGTTTATCACAGGGAACTGACGGAGATGCAGACTGGGTCTTGGCTGATGGAGACGTAGTTGTGTTTCCCTCCTACTGTGTAGGAAGCAGGTTTGTTATGACTTAGAGGCCTAATGTTTCCCTCAGACTCACTAAACTTTAGACAATTCTTTCCAACTGTAGACCCCTGATCTCCATTTTCTCAGAGCATTTCCTTTAGAAATGTAATTGAAATCTGTAATTGCTGATTCTTTCTCTGCCTTTTGAAATGCATATATGTCTGCTTAAAATTTTCTTGTTTTAGGAGTTTTAGGATCCAGAGAATGTCTTTCTCAAGGGCCTGGGCCCATCCCTTTGAAATGCAATCCTCCTAGAAGATCCTGCCCCCACCTCCCAGTCTCTGAGGGAGGGCAGGAGCCTAACTTGGGTGGGTGCCCTTACAACCAAGATGTAAAACTACCTCCTGATAGGATTTTGGGGAAGTTTTACTTTTCTGTTTGTAAGGACGAATAGCAAACGCAGTTGGCCTACAGTTCCCTCTGTTTGCTCTTATAATATATGCGTTCTTTTGTGTCAGGGGTTGAGTTCAGTCCCTCTTCCCTATTGCTCTGGTCTTAAATAAAGTCTTTTTGCCTGTTTAACTTTGTCTGGTGCAATTTCTATTTGGACATTACCTACCTGCAATTAGCTGATCCTGGCATCTTGCCCACAGCATCAATCCCCACCATATTTTCAAATCCTCTAATTTCTTTCCTTATCTGGCTATTATCCTCCAAATGAACATTTCCAATTTTCCTCCCTCCCTTCTGCCTTGGCATCCAAAGCAGGAGATGACTTGACTGCTCAGATCCTTCTGGGGTCCCCAGTTGCTTCCTACCCAGCCTTTGTCCCCAGGATCTGAGAATCCCTGGGAGCTAAAGCCCAACAACATGAGAAAGACCTGCAAGGTGACCCCACCACAGTGGCCCTGACCCCAACAGTGTTCTCATTCCACACACATGTTCACCTCACCGTCAGGGAACAAGATCACACAGATTTTTAAATATATTCTGTCATAAAACCCAACAGCTCCAGTGGACAAGCAGGTCCCTCCCATAACAGCCACCCACCCGCCTGACCAGGACCTCCCTGTCTGGGGCCCTCCCCAGCCTTGAGCTCAGGCCATATATCTCTGTTCTCATTTCTTTGCTCTCTTTGTTGTTTTTACAAATGCCGCTTGCCTATTCTAAGGTGAGTCCATGGACAGAACCCGGAAAATGATAAATAGAATCTGTCCTCTGGTTCTCTGTCCTTTTGCTCCTTTTGGTCTCTGGGGTATTTCGCTGAACCTTGGAGACCCAGCAGTGTGGTGGAGTGTGGGTAAGAAGAGGTGAGCATCATGGGATGGTGTGGAGGGATGGGGTCTGTGCAGAGTCTGGATGAGAAATAGTAAAGCCTGGGTGGGATTTTGGGATGTTAGGTGTGATTTGGGATGAAATGGGGCCATGCAGGAGGGCTCTTTTTTGGGGAGGTCCCATGGTAGGGTGAAGATTCTGAATGAGAGGCTGACCTACCTATTGGGGGAGGAGCAACTGGGGCTGGTGCCGTGAAGGTGGGGCGCCATCCTTCCGGACTTGGATGATGTGAGGGGTGAGACATACAGTCAGGGGGAAGGATAATATTCTTGAAGACTCAGATTGGTGCCCTGACACTGGGGACAAGAGGGAGCATCAGATGTTCAGGCTGAAGGGGACATGGGACAAGGGACAAAGGGGAGAGTGAAATGAACATCCCTTGGGGGTTAAGAGCCTGGAGAGCGATGAAGGCTTTGAGGATGGAGGGCACCATGAACGCAGAAGACCTGAGCTGAGGGCACGTGGGGAATTAAGTCAAGATGGGAATTTGAGTGTGAGATATCCAGACTAGAAAAGGGATCTGGGATGGAGCCTGGGGGAAGGTGGGGAGTGCAGGGCAGGGGTGGCAGCAAGGACCGAATTGAGGGGCACAGTTTTCCAGTCTGCAGTTCTGACCAGTTGAGACATGTGCAGGTTGCTCTCAAACCCTGAAGAACTGTAGAAAAGCCAGATCTCACCCTTGTACTCTGAGAGCTACTTTAGCTGAGTCACCAAGTGAGCCATGTTCCCAGGGGATTTGTATCTGATGAAGCCTGAATAGGAGCCTGGCGACAGGCAAGGGAGGGCAAATATTGGGGTGGGGATAGAGGGCAGAATGAAGTTGGAGAGTGTGGAGCCTTTTCCTCCTTTGTTGAATAGTCAGAGTGAACTGCCCATGAGTCCACAGGTGAGAGATGTGTGACAGGTGTCAGTGAGGAGTGGTAGGTGCCGTGACGGTCGGGGCACCTGTCCTCCTCTAATCCAGGACGTACGACTTTCATTTACGAGGCATCTGCTATCCCCACCTGACCTTACGTTGCTTGGTACGATAGAACCGAGGTCAAGTTGAGGAGTTCTGGCTCCCTTGTCACTTCACTTCCCATGTTCAGACACTCTGTCTCTCCTGAGGCCTAGAAACAGGCCGGGAGCTATTTTTCTATTGCTGCCGAAGGCATGGCCTTGCTGAGAACTCTTGGAGTCTTCATGGAACTCTCTCATTGGGTCCTGCCAGAAGCTCCACAAAGCACCTTTCATCCTTCTCATGTGGCTTCGAAGGTGGTATAGGTGAGGGGACTTGTGTTTTCCTCTGGAGGGTGTGTCCAGCATGCCCCAGACTACTGGAGCCCTCACACGTTCATAGATGGAGCAGGTCGCTCAATGGTCCCAGATGTGGATGGCCCCACAGCCTGTGGTACTCTCACATTTGTTTAAATTGTTGATTATTAGACCAGACCCTGTCAGTGATGTCATTGTCAACACTGATGTCATTGTCTTCTGTCTTCAGTATTAGCAGGCATCCACTTCCACCCTTTGGAGCACACATGTCTTACTAAGGCATTCAGAATACTTGTCATTTCTTGTTCATCATTAGCAGGAGAGCTTTCTAGTTCTCACCATTCTGTATGACAGAAGCTGTATGTCTGTAGGTTTTTTAGATTTGAGTTTGTGTGTCCCTTGTCTTCTGTACCCACAGGGCAGATATGTCTGAGGACCAAGCCCAGAGCCTGAGAGAAAAGGTGGCAGAGTTGCACTTCCAGGTAGGCGTTCCACCCGGCCAGGCTGTGCTAAGGTGAAGACACCAGTGGAGAAGGGAGTATGACTCTCAGACATGGAATGGAGACCTGGGGCCGACGAAATCTGCTGCGCGTGACTACCAGTGAAGACATCCCCCACTCTCATCTGAGGGAACCAACCTTCCTTGCATAAAAGCATGCCAATCATGCCCCTAGTGCCATCGCCACCCAAGGAAATGCTTGTTCTCCTCCTGACCACAAGAGTGAGGTTCAACAGGGCCCAGCGGAGCACAGGGCCTGGTCGGGGACAAGTACGCCATGCACTGAGAGTGAGTTACAGGACCTCACCAACCTGCACTGGTAGGAGTCCCAGAGCATGTGTGTGAACAGATTCTGTGCCAGTGATCCATTTATTGCCTCTCTGCTCCACATCCACTCTCCACCGCCCTGCTGGATCCTGCAGGCATCTTTCATCCTCCTCCTGGCACGACTCTAGGCTTTGTCAGAAGAGGGCACCAGAGGGACACTGCAGGAGGAAGGGCTTCTCTCCAGGCCTAGGCAGTGGTAGCGGTTGCTCCCTGTGTCTGCTATTCCCTTCTTCTTTAGAGTTCTCTTCACCCTTTAGTAACAAACCCCTGTTATCTCCAATCCCCTGTTACTAGTTAATGGTTCTTTATAGTAAATGTACCTGTTCTTTATATTAAAGGTACCTGTTAAAGTTAGTATGTGGTTTCTGACTCCCGCCTGGACCCTGACTGATAGAGATTCCAAGGGTGTGAGACCAAATAGGACTAAGAGGAAGGCTTGATGGGGTCGATTCTTTCTCATGGCATGTAGGCTTTAAGGTGTTTGCTGAAGCATCTGGGAACATCATTACTAGTCTGCTGGTAGTGAGTTAACATCTGGAGTCAGTGCTAGACCTTCTCTGACATGTTGGAGACAAATAGAGTCCCAATTTGGGGCACATGGGGAAGGTGGAATGAGTCTGTCATGTGCAGGCTCCTCAGTCCCCTCCTTACCATATCCCCCGGGAAGGCAATAAGAAATACACAGAGGAGGGGACATCGAGAGCTCTGTGGTGGCTCACCTCTGAGACAGAAGATGCTGATGGAAAATGCTGGAAAAGAGGATCCTGGACTGGCCAAGGGTAACACTGAGCATGCAGACTCACCTGTGAACTTGGTCAGCTCTTCTGCTCTCTCCTAAGTCCAGAGGGACCTTGGTCATCTGATTTTCCGTAGAACGCCACACTGGTCCATGTCATTGATGAATTTATGTTATTTAATCAGACACAGTGAACAATAAGTAGCAAGAATCCTTGACGATTCAGGAATAAGACATCTGTATGCCAGAGGGTGGGAGATAAACCATGCAACATCCAGCCCTCCATCACACTGGTATAAATCCTAGGGGCGTGTAGGTCTGGGGCATGTCCCAATATTCCTTCTAAACTGAGGGACAATTTGCTACACCTTGTGTGGCTGCCTTAATCCAAAGAGATAGTTCCCTTAGGATTTATGGCGGGAATGTAACACATTTTGATACACTACTCCTACTCATTTGTGACGGAACCCATAAGTTGCCAGTTTTGAGTGGATCCTAGAGCAAGAGAGGACTCTGATGAAAGTTCATGCTGGAAACTAAGCTCCCATGAACTTTAGTCCATATGACCCAACAGGCCCAATGTCATTGAAAATTTTTGTGACATTAAGAGACCATGGGATAACCACAGTGCAGAACCTCAGGGTTTTGGAGCAAAGGTATGTCTCCTTCTGCAAATAACTATCCTCCATTTGGAAAGCATCCCTGGCTTATTATTGGGTCCCAGTGAAATCTCAATACTTGACGACTGGACACCAAGGGCGCTGTGAGCTTAACTGCACATCACAAACTGGGAGCTGTCTCAGCTATCAAACCATGACATTGGGTGTGCACAGCAGCATCCGTCATCTATTGAAAAGGTGTGTATGGCATCAGATCAAGCAGGAATGGAGGGCACAGGGGAACGTCCCAGCAGGCGGCTAGATGCCCATGGCACCTGCTCCTCCTGTGTCTTCCTCCACCCACACTATGGGCTGAAGGGAATTCTCTGTGATCTGTTTACAGAGGAGAGAAAGCACAGACCAGGTATATGGATGGATGTGCATGGTGAATGGCACCAGGCAGAAGAGGATGGCTGCTGCACTAGCACTCTGTATATATGGCCCTGAAGGAGTGATGTAGGGAAATCCTTCAGGTGGCGAAAGCTCAGGGGTCCACCTTGTGGGACGGACGGGTGTCCTTAGGCCCACTTTGGCATGAATCCATGGTGAGCTACCTGATCAAAGACTTGGAATGAATAAAAGTATAAAATTAAGACAGGGAGGATATGTTCCTGGTCCTCTGGGGATGGCACCGAATTCATGTGGGGACGTCCCACATGAATCCCGCCAGATGCGTGCACCAAGGAGGAGGCTGTTAGTATATAGTGGACAGTGTCAGTTAGCTTCTTTCCCCATCAGGGCTTGCTCACTGGGCCATGTGCAAAGTGGGCATGTGGGCATGGGTGGAGGCTCTGCATGGTTACAACAAATGGGCTCGTTCTCCCCAAGGCTGACCTGGCTGTTGACTGTACTCAGTGCTCAAAGCTACAGAGGTAGAAGCCAACGGTAATCTGTTACAGCGTGTTTGACAGTAGGACTGCACAGGCTATGCCCCATCATGGAAGAGATTGAGCTTTACCTCACAGGGATGGAGAGAAACCGTGGTCTCTGGTTTGCCCTCCTTGTACTCGATGCTTCTGTCTACATTGCCTTGTGACACCTAGGAAACGTGTTTTCTACTGCTACGGTACCCCATGAAGTATGGCTTCCAATGAGGGGATACATTTTAAAGCAAAGGAAGTGAGGCAATGAGCTCACACCCATGGAGCTCACTGATCTTTCCGGAGCCCCACGACACAGAGACAGTTGGCCTTTTGGGATGTGGAATGGCCCATGATGGCTTATAAGGGCACCAGGTGAGAGTCGGTACCCTGCCATCCAACAGAAAATGCTGTATGTCTTAAACCAGTGGCCAGTCTATCATGTCACTTCCCCCATAGCCAGAATGCGGGGGTCTACTGAACAAGGGGATGATAGAGAGTGCCCCGTCCCAGCAGTACACCTCACAACTCACTTAAAGGATTGGTGCTTTTGCTCTCTGTGACCTTGGAGTTGGTGTGGGTGAGGAAGCCCATCATATTCTAATCAATTGGAAGCCATGACTGCCCCCTAGCTATCTTGTGCTCCTCATGCTGCTGAAACAACAGGCAGAGAAGAGGATCACTTTGCTAATGGCCAGAGGGGAGCTGACTGCCAGAGGGAGGTTGGGCTGCTGGTCAAGAAGGATTCTATTTGGAAGCCAGGCAACGTGTCGAGGGTACATTTTCATATTTTATTGATCAGAGTCCTTGCTCAGTGGAAAACTGCAGAAACTCCATAAAGACAAGACCATGGAACACTCCCTTCCCATCAGAATGAAGATTTCTGTCAACCACAGTCGTTTAACTGGGTGTTGGCAAGTGGTACTGACTGTGGAATGGGTGGTGGAAGAAGGCGGCTCTGATGACCACCAGCTACACACCCAGGACCCTCGCAGCTTTGTTTATGGGATTTTCTCCTCCACCCTCCTCTCACTGTGGTATATGAAGAACTAGTTGTCTAACACTGTGGGAGTCTGACTCATTGTCATTAGCACACCATGTTCCTATGATTAAGTAACAGATGGGAATTGTGTGCCTTCAATATTGAGGACACTGATTTTCATCTGGACAAAGGAAAAGGGTCGTTGCTGAGGAGGAAAATGGTGGACCCTGCTGGACACTTTCTGTTTCCTTCTCCAGATTCACTCTCTCCCCTTCTCCCCCGTGCTCTGCACTGTGGGTGGCAGAACTATGAGAACTGTGTTAATGGGATCTCCTGGCTTCCATCTGGGTTCAGGCACTGGGGATCCCCAACAGGAGACCAGAGGGAGGACATGGAGTGAGGTTGGGGTATTAATTCTCCAGCTCCCTCCCTATAGTGTCACTGGGGGTTGGACAGATTATTCAGCCTGATATCACTGCTCCTGTCAGCCCTCTCCAGACCTCTCCCATCCACCCCCTCCAGATTCTAGAATCGTAATAACTTCTTCTCAGTCTTTCAGGCCTGGAAGATGACAGACCCAATGATATCAGCCTCAGGAGACTGTGAAAACCCTCTTGGTTCTCTACTTCACGGAAACCTTTGCATCAAGTTATTCACATGGGGCGACTTTCTGTTTGTGCTGGGTCTCCAAATGCTAAGTAGAAGCCTCATTGGTGGAAGTGCACCTTCACCTCCCGGGTGATGTTGATGTCCGGATACCTCTGTCTGCAGCATCCTGAAGGCTCTGCTGCCACCGAGGCTGGAATGGAGACGTGCTCCAGACCAGTGAAGGATGGGCCTGGGATGAGGCATCTCTCACAGATTTCTCTTCTCCCCTGTGCTAAATTTCTGGGTGTCCTGCCCTCCCCTCAAATAGAGAAAGCCCAGCACCGGGATAAAGCACTATGTATTTATTATCAGACACATGTGGCCACTGCTTGAATGTCTACTCTCCCATAGGGCAAGTTCAGCTGCTCCAGGCCCTTCCATATGTTCTCATCAGGTCACCAAGTGTCTGTGGGTGTGTGTGGATGGTAACTCAAGGAGAGGATGGAAAAATAATTCGGTGTTCGGCTATGAGATCAGGGGAAAGGTTGGCTTTAGGGGGTCAGCAAGGGCTAAAAATCAAGCAGAAATGGGGTCAGCAGGGAGGGCACCCCACACCAAAGGACTAGGGATAGCCCCAGCCCCACCACCAAAGCCACATAGGAGGTAGGGTGGGCTCCATCTTGAAGAAGAGACTAATTCTCATTTGCATACTCAGTCACAGAGAAGACCCCAATATTGCGGTCACCATTCAACAAATATCTGGAAGGTTTGGCCATGCATCCCTGAAGGCCCAGTGGGGAGGACAGTCCACCTAGAGAGTGAAGTCTGAGTCAGAGAGGACTCAAAGCACAGCACACTAAATTCCTAAGACCCAGAAATCCCAGATGGGCCCTATCCCCCCTCATACCAGGAAATCAGCCTCTTAGTCCCCTATTCCCGTAGACCTAGACAGCTGGGTCCCCAGCTCTCTCTACCCACAAACCCATGAGTCAGGGCCTCAAGCACCCTCCAACCTCAGGACCAGTGAATCCAGGCCCCTAACCCCTTCACCCTTGCTACCCTCAGCACTCACCTCCCCTGAGATTAAAGGAACCTTGGTAACAACGAGTGGTGCCCTTAGGACAGGTCACAACTTCAGAGTTTTGTGAGCAGGATCCAAACAATTTCACACAGACAGGACACTGCAGGTCTCCTGGGACAGGGGGAGCTGGGGAGCAGAGAGAAGGTTGGGGGTACAGCTCTGCTCCTCGCTGCAGCCACCCTCCTTGAGCCCCAGAGGCACTTGTCTCTGAGACCCCATCTGTCCAAGTCCCTGGTCCCACCGAGCCTGCTGGAGTCCACACCTGGACGAGGCAGGGCGTCCAACAGGACACTGCTGCTGTCAGCTCTGTTGCACCCATCGGAGGAGCAGAACCGGGCATAGGCGGCGACGAGCATTCCGGGGGGCTGCGAGTAGACGGTGACAGTTCCAGAATCCGGTGTCCTGTACTCACTGCAGCCTTTGCTCCCCACTATGAGTGATCTGCGTCCTGAGGGGTGAGAGAGTGAGAGCTAGGCTGAGGGAGGGGAGGCTCTGAGGGAGGCAGGAGGCAGTGGTTCCCTGATGCTCAGCAGGCAGAGGGTGAGCGCAGGTTCCCTGAGTACTAACAAGAGCACAGGTCACCTTGAATGTAGGTGAAGACTGGGGCCAGAGGCTGGGTCCTCCCCCAGCGCTGCCACCCCTCAGTTCTTGCGCCAACGTCACGTTCTTCGCAGAGCCTCCCCGGAACACTCATTTTCACGTTGCAACCCTCCCCTCACTATCTTTCTCTTTGGGATTTCTCTCCATAGCACTTATCTCCACACTCATATCTTGCTCTTTCTTGTTGGTTTTTTTCTGTTTCACCCCTCGCGCGTAAACCTGCACGAAGACAGACACTATGGGACCCACGGTGCCTGGCACACAGCAGATGCTCAGTAAACCTCGAAATAAGTCGTTGGGTCCCTCTATGCCAGCTCTGTTCTGAGCCCTTTGCACGGGCTATCGAGTATATCCTCACGACCACCCAGCAAGGTAAGTACCGTAATTGCTCCCAGTTTACAGAAGGGGAAACCAAGGCACGGAAAGAAGAAGAGTTGGGTTTAGAACTCCAGGTGTGAAGGGAACCAGGCAGGAAATTCAGGGACAGAATCCAGGGCGGGGAGGCCCAGGACCCAGGGCAGGGGCCTTACCCTTTTGCGCAGACCACGCACCTACGTCTATGAGCAGAAGTGTCTCCTGACAGATCTCCCCAACATCACACGTCCGGTAACCACTCCCGGTCCATTCGGTGGGGGTCTGAGCAGAATTTTGCTGTATCCTCAACATGACCCCCTGTTGACAGTTCAGAGGAGCTGGGGAGAAGGAATTACCGGGGTCTGGGTAATCCAGGGAACCAGCCACGTCTGTCCTTCCAGGTCCCAAGATTGGGAAGGTGATCACATTCTTGAGTCACACTCCAGGTGACCTGGCCACAGAGTCCCTCAATCTCAGATTTAGAAGGGACCATGGAAGTCAACCCCACCTCCTTTCTTTACCGTACTTTTGCTCGAATACCTGCAGGGAACTCTCTGAACACCCCAGAGGAAGGCTGCTCCTCCCTTTGGGAGGGAGAGAGACGGAGGGCTCTTCCTCAGCCTGAGCCAATCTCTGCTTCCCTCTCTGGGCCTCAAGGTCCTCATCTGGATAATGAGGAGGGTAGCGTGACATCATATATTTCTTTTCACTGAGAAACCACATGTTCTAAACAAAAAGACTCAAATACCTGGCATGCACTGATTATTTACTATGAGCCTGGCTGTGATGTTGCTTTCCTTGGATTAGCCCACTGATGCCTCCCAAGGGGTTTACTGTGCCTGGATCACCTTAGATGGTGGGAAAGACAGGGATCGGTGACGGTCCATGGCTTCCTCGGCCCCTGTGGCCCTCAGGAGTCTAGTGTGAAAATCGTGAGCCCAGACTTTCTCTTAAGGCCATCATATGATCAGCAGTGACGTGTTCCTTGAGGCAGAAACTCCTGGGCTGACCACGCAGCATCCACAGACACGGGTAACCTTCACAGCAGCCCCCACGAAGGAGGACCACTCATGTCCCGCTTCACAGATGACAAAATCGCGGCTCCTACTGCCTCCTCCCAGCCTGGCCCCCGCTCTCCCCACCTATCTTCCCCGCCTTGGTCAATGGCAGCTCCTTTTAGCAGTTGCTCAAGTCATTCTTGACAATCCCCTTTCTCTTACGCCCCGTGTTGCGCCCATCAGGAAATCCTGTTGGTTTAAGCTGCAAAATCCCTCCAGAACCTGACCACGTCTCACCAGCTCTACTGCTTCCAGGATGCCCTTGGGTCTCACCTGCTTCCTCCTGAGTCTCCCTGGGGGTCCCCTCCCCGACTCCCATCTCCCCCTCACTCTATTCTCCCCCCAGCAGCCAGAAGGATCCCCATAAAGTTTAGTGGATTCATGTCATTCCTCTGCTCAGAAGACTCCAGTAGGTCCCCATCCCACTCAGCATACAATTCTAAGTCCTTAAATTGGCCCCACCAGTTCTACGTGATCTGGCCTCCCTCTCCCCCTCCGTCTACAGGTCCTACCCTGCTCTCCCTTAATACACTGCTGTAGCCACATTGGCCTCCAGGCTCCTCCTTCAACACACAGCAAGCATATGCTCACCCCAGGGCCTTTGTATATGCTCCCCTGCTCCTGACTGTCTGCATTCACCGCCTCCTTCCTGAACTGGGTGAAAGGGGCTCAAAGATGTGGTGATCCTCAAAAGCTGGTTCAGCGGCAGAGCCCAGACAGGAGCCCACATCTCTCTGAATCGGACATTAAGATCTTAACTGCTATGCTCTCCTGACTGTGTCGACCCACGACTCTCACTGGGACCACCACACAATTGCTTACGGGGCAGTCAAGTCTGTTCATGTTCCAGCCCTTTGGTTCTTCCTCAGCCTGGGCTCCTGCCGTGGCCCATCCTGGGCAGTGTGTGCTCTTGCCCCCAGCCCTCTCCCGTCCCCATGCCTTCGCAGGAGCTGTTCTGTCACCGGGAATGCGCTTCTCTCCTCCCCTTATTCCCTGACCTCTTGTGGTTCCCAGCTTCTGATGCCTGGTCTCGCTGATGCTCAGGAAATTCTTGCTAAACTGCTGAACTGAACTGAACCAGGGAAGCCAAACACACCCTCCAAGATCTGACTCCAATGTCAAAAGCTAACAGAATGTGGATATATGTTAGGAATATTTATTTGTGGTACAAAACCTGTGTTTTATGTGGTACATGAGTGGTTCATGTAGTATGTGTGTATGGTATGTGTGTAGGGGTATAGAGTGCGTGGTGGGGATACGGGGTTGTATTGGGTGTGTGATATGTTTATGGTATGTTTGTATGGTGTGTGTAGCGTGTGCGTGCATGTTATGTGATGTGAAATGTGGTGTGTGTATGCAGTGATACAGTGTGTGTGAGACGTACGTGGTATGTGTTGGTTGTGCAATGTGGCATGGTGTGTGTTCTGTGTGTCTGTGTGTTGTTTGCATGTGATATATGGTGTGTGTGGTGTGTGGTCTGTGGGTTGTGTGTGGTGTATAGGGTTGGGGTGTGTGTAGAGCATGTGAGCTGTAAGGAGACGTGTGTGTGGTATGGATGTGTGGTGTGTATGTGGCATGGTGAGTGCGTGTTGTGTGAGTGGGTGTGTGTCGCATGTGTCGCATCTGATTTGTTTCTGAAACGCCTTCTGGATTACGAATGTTGCCTGGTCCCAGAGAGGAGGGCCAGACAATTAAACCAGCCTTAATTAGAAGGAGAGACTGAGACTCTGACTCTCCCTGCTCAACCCCCGGCCAGGGCTCCCCTGCCCTCAGGAGAAAGGCCAAGCCCTCAGTCTGGCTTTGCGGGGGTATCACCGCCCCCCCCCACCTCTCCCGTCCCCACCAATATCCATTCCCCAGACACACCAGGTCGTTTGCTGCCTCCGTGGCCTTGCCCCAGCTGTTCCTTCTGCTTGGAGTGGCTCTCCCTTCATCGCCCACACCCCCCTCATCTACCTGGAAAACCTGTAATCACCCTCAGTCCCGGCTGTACCCCAACCTCCTGATCAGCAGTCTCAGGCAGAGCCGAGGAAGCCTTCTTGACAACAGCAGGCTCACCCACCTCCAGGCCTTTGCACACGCTGTTCCCTCTGCCTGCTCGTGTCCTTTTCCTCTTCTACAAATAAACCGCAACTCACCCCGAGGCAAGGCTCACAGTCACCTCCTCAGTGTGCCCTCCTTGACACCCACCCACCAGGACATCAATATCTTCCCTCCTCTGATACCCCAGAGCCCTCCCCCACAGCCCTGTTCCCTCTGCTCTGTGATGTCTCCCTTCCTGGTCCTGGAGGCCCTTAGGGCAGGGGCGGGGTCTGAGTCCCCTGGGGTCCCCATGGGAGACCTTGGAATACTGCATGAACTCACTTCAGCAAACAAATCCCGGGCACCCAACCCTAGCCTGCCCTTGTGCTGCCCAAGGCTAGAAACCTCGGTGTCAGTGACATCGGGCCCTGTCCTCAGGCTCCTGGTCCAGCCAGAGGGATCCACGCACAAAGAGGAACGTGTGCTGAACACACTCAACTCTCTCTTGAAGCTTTAGGGGTCTGTGTGCCGTAGAGAGACGAGGAAACTGAGGCTCAGACAGGGATGGCCCTTTCCTCACTCTCCGAGGTCCCTTCCCATCTCCCTGCGCATGGTGGCCCTTCTCGTTGAGACACTCCAGGCAGCACTCAGTCAGCCCAGTGTGTGGTTTCCATGGGGAAGTGGGGATGCTCCCAGTGTCCACGTTTGGCTCCTGCTTGCCCTGTCACACCTGGAGCACCCTCAGTGTTCTCTGGTCTTCTTTCCTAGGCAGCAGGGTTGCTGGGTGCTCCAGGACCATGGGTGGGGGTGGGTGAGAGAGGGGTGGGGTGGTCGAGGGGAAGTGGGAGACCCAGGGTGACTCAAGGTCAGAGGTGTGGAGCTATGGAATTGGAAGCACTGAGTCCCTCCCAGGGTGAAAACCAGCAGGCGCTCCTGCCTTCACTTCCACACCCAGTGGGGAAAGTGAAATGCAAAGGAGCCGCCCTCTCTGCCCCTCTGACCTTCCTCTCTGCTCTCTGGTTCCCCTCCCGCCTGGACAGGCCACCATGACCTAGTCGGCCTGGCCTGGCATCAATTAAAACACCTACTGGTGGGCTCCGGCCCTGTTTATCTGTTCCCAGGGCAGCGCATCCTCTCTCTCCCCTGTGGCTGCACAGCTCTTAGTGGCACCCCCACCGAAGCACCTTCCAGGAGAATCTCTCCCTTTGCACACCCTGAGTGAGTAATAAACTTCTGAATGACTTGTGGGTGCTGGCTTGGTGGGATGTGTTTGGATGTCCAACTTTCACAAGGTCACTGTGCCCCAAGGCTGAAGTGCAGGGCACAGCCTCGTCTTCAACATGAGGGACTCACCTTTAAGATCGCAGTTCTCGCTCACAGTCAGAGCCCCAATTTTTTCAGCGTTATTAAGCAGGTTGCAGCCTGCTTGGGATGTGCACCCTTGGACTCTCAGATTGTAGTAGACCTTTGCTGTGGAAAGGAGGAGAGAGCGAGAGAGGGAGACGCTGCCACTGAGACCATCCAAGCTTCAGGGGGAGGTGCAGCTCTGGGAAGCCAGGCCCACCTCATCCTGTCCCAGGCCTCCCTCCCCAGAGACCCAGACCTTGGTCCTCAGACCACCCCGTTCAGTGCCCCACAGGGACCCTGCTGTCCCAGCTCACCTCCCCTGATAAAGAGAATCCCATTGTAGCAATGCGTGCTCCCCTCAGGGCAGGGCAGCTCTGCTGCAGACTGACAGCCTTCTGTGGACAAGCAGACTGGGCACCGCAGGGACCCTGGGACTGGGAGGTGAGAGAGAGGGGGAGGGAGGATGAGAGGGCTCTGCCTTCAGATCAGGTGCCTTCTCTCTGACCTCCCTTTTGCTTGCCCCAGAAATCAACCTCCCCTGTCTCCCCCAGACATGCCCTCCTTGGGCTCCTGTCATGCAGGCCCAGGGTGGGGGGAATTAGGGACAGTCCCTCTGGGCTCACCTCAATCCCCTCAACCCTGTTGCTCCCCTCCTCCCCACACCCCTTTCCCCTCTTCCTCCTCTCCCTCCTCCCTCAGGCACCTGTTGGAGGAGGGGAGTCCCAGAGAGGGACTGTGTTGGAGACATCATTGCATAAGTCCCTGTCCCGGCACACATGGGTGTAGGAGACGATGGAGACGCCCGGGCCTGCCCTGTGCTGGGTGACGCGGGCCTCGTGATCTGCCTCCGGGGTGCAGCCCTTGCTGAGCACCAGATGCACTTGGGGTCCTGGACCAAGAGAGTCAGGGAGGCCAAGGTGGGGTCAGGACTCCAGGTCCTGGAGGCAGGGTCTCCATCGTGGCCTGGGGTGAGAGACTGGAGAAGCGGTGACTGGATACCGGACTGTGCCCCTGCTGGGGAGGGGACAGCTCCCTGTAGGAGGGCAGGGGTCTTCTGAGTTCCCAGACAGAATGCAGGTAGGACTGGGCAGGGGGAGGGATGTCTCTGCACAGGAGAGGATGGGAGTCGGGCTTGGGGCTACGGGGCCCTTCTCACCATTCACAGTGAGTATCAGTGTGTCCTGGCAACCCCAGCCGTCCTCACAGGTTTGCTGGTTAGTCACTGTCCAATGGAGCGGCATGTCCGATACATCCTTCACAGCCTGACCTCTCCCTGACTGACAGGTCAGGGCCTGCACTCCTGAGATGAGAAGAGCAAATCCATCTCAGCCCATCCTCCCGGGAAACCCCTCCCAGGTTGGGGTCCTCACTCACCTGGCAGTACGAGGGTGATGCCCTGGAGGATCAGTAGGAGGGCAGGGCTCATGATGAGGGCAGCTGGAACTCTCTCGTTCCTGCTTTTTCTCCCAGGAAACCAAGACCTTTTATATCTCACCCCATTCACGGCAGCCCAGGAAGGGGGTGGGGAGGGGAGGGCCTTGCCAGAGGAGGCTTGGGCCCACCCTCTGAATTTCAAAGCCTTATATGCCTAGAACTCTGGCTCCTGACACATCCCTCAGACCCAGGAGTCCAGGCCCACAAACCCCTCCTCGCTCAGACCCAGGAGTCCAGGCCCCCAGCCCCTCCTGCCTCAGACCCAGGTGTCCAGGTCTTCAACTCCCTCAAAAGTTAGAGACTGAGGCATCTTGACCCACAGGTCCTACTGGTCCAGCTCTTTCCTCATGAGCCCAGCTAGGTTGGTCCACCCCACTTCCCCTGTGCCATTTTAGGGTAGTTTGGGAAGGTGGTTTCCTCATCTCTCATGGCAACCTGGTCACCTTCAGGCCCCAGGTGGGGAAATGGCCCAACCGCCTGTGAGGACATTGTGCGGTGGGTATTATCCTGACCCCACGTTCTCTCTATCCTAACCTCTGCCCCCATGGATTCCTACTTCTCTTTTCTTTCTCTTTCCTTCCTATATTGCTTTCCTTTTTATTTCCTTTTTCTCAACCTTCCCTCATGCTTTTCTTCCTCTTCTATTCTCTCCCCTCCCAGCACAGCAGGGGCCCTTGAGTCTCCACTTCTTGTCACCCAAGAGGGAGCTGAAGTATGGCAGAGGGAGGAGTTGGTGGTAGAGACTGAAATCTATGGGGGAATTAGGATATTCTTTGCCAAAGCAAAGTTTCTTTGCCAGAACCAGATGGGAACAGTGGTGTGCTAGAAAACCAGCTTTTCAGAAAAACAGCATCAACAAACCCTGCCTTGTACCATTGGCCCATTTCTGTGGTGTAAATACTTCTAGCAGATCTGATTTTAAGCTACCAACAGCATGACAACCAGCTCACACAATTCCTAAATATTTAACAATTGGCTTTTGCAAGCCTGTGCCAACCAGCTCTAGCACACCAGGTAGGAGAGATTGAGGGGTATCTGTCAGTGACTGCAGAGGCTCGATGTGGGTGTCTGGTAAGAAGAGAAGAAAGGGAGAAAAGAGAATATGAGAAAAATATAGAGGAGAAAGAGCAATGACTATGTACCTCCCCATTGTATATCTATTTTTGACACCTTTATATGTCCTATTTTTATTTGTGTTGGCACGTTTAAACTTTGCCACCCAGGCAGAGACATGTTTCTCTCATCTCCCAGTGTGTCTATACTACCACTGTGGCATACTGTATGCACTCAATAAATATTTATTGAATGAATGAATGAATGGAGAGGGAAATATGAGAACAGAGCCATCAGTACATTTGTGTAGGTTGGGCCCTGTAGAACCACCACCCTTCCCCAACAGTTCACACTGTTGCCATCTCGAAAGGTGCCCTCTGGAGTTTTGTGTGGCCTCAAACAGTGTCCCTGGAGGAACAGGGGTAGGAAGAGTGTGCAAAGAGGTACATAGAGTCATAGATAGTCAATGAAATTACTTGTTTTAGTCAATAAATATTTACTGAGGCTGCATTTTGTGCCAGGCACTCTCCTAATTGCTAGGGATAGAGAGAGACCAAAAAGAATGAGGCCACTGCTTGTGTCAAGCGTGTAGCCTAGTGAGTGAGACAGATACTAACAAATACATGAGTACAAAAAATATTAGATGGTGCTAGTACTCTGCAGAGAGAGAAAACCAGGTAATGTGAAATAACTGACTGAGCTGGGATCAGGCCCCCCTGAGGAGGTGACATTTGAGCTGAGAGCAGAATGAAAAGAAAGAGCCAGCTATGGAAAGACATGTGGGAAGAGCATTCCAGGCAGAGGGAAGAGCAGGTGCAAAGGCCCTGAGGTGGAAGCACACGCAGCTTATGTGAGGATAAGAGAGAAATCAGGCAACTGGACTGTGGTGGGGAAAAGGGAGAGTGATAGGAGATAAGAGTAGAAAGGCTGGAAGGGCCAGCAATGCAGGACAAGTCAGGTCACTAAGGCTACCTTCCGACCATATTTCAAGTGAGAAATGCAGAGGCTGGGGGTGGGGCTGTTTAGCAAAAATCTGACAGTCCTTGGTGTAACACTCTGTCTGCTGCCAGGCCAATTCTGCTGCTCTCTGACTGTGTAGGCTCGGGTCATTCACATCCCCTCTCTGAACCTCACCATCCTCTTCTGTAAAGTAGGTGTGGTGATTATCTGCACCTCCTGGTTTGTGGTGAGGACTGAGATCTGTATATAACCCAAAGCAGATTCTCAGCAAATGATAAAAATTGGTAATATGATGAGCCCTGACTCTGTTTCACACCAACTCCAAGAATCTTGTATGTTTTAACTCATTGAATTATGACCACAACTATGACAGAGGTCTTGTTAATAGCCCAAATTTATAGGTAAAGGAACTGAGCCCCAGAGGAGTTAAACACTTGCCCAAGGTCACACAATGTGGCAGAGATAACTGCACACCAAAGATCCATGCTTCCTTCAGGCGGTAGAGATGTTACAAATGGAGACTACCCAGCCAGAAACTACATTTCCCAGCATCCCTTGCCTCTAGGTGGACCATGTGCCTAGTTCCCACCAGTGAAATGAGGGCAGAAATGGCTGGTGTCACTTCTGAACCTGAGTGGTTAAGAAGCAGGAGTGCCTTCTCCATCCTCCATCTATGTTGGGTCAAGGGTGTCCTTGGAGCCACATGGAAGACTCCCAGACCTCTTAGATCTGAAGTGCTAGTTGGGGTGTCACACAATACACCAAACAACAACAATAATAATGTGATACAGTATGTTAGAATGAAATAAGGCATGCTCAGGGTATTTTTTTTTTCTTTTTCTTCGAAAGATGGTGGTCAGGGAACTCTTCACTGAAAAGGCAACATTTAAGCAAAGACATCAAGGAGGTGAAGGAATGAGCTCTGGGGCTCTGTGGGCGTGTCTGAGCAGCAAGGAGGAGGCCCAGCTGGAGCAGAGAGAGGGAGAGATGAGAGGAGATGAAGTCAGAGAGGGAGGGCCTGGATGGTGAGGGCCTCCCAGGCCTTGTGGCCTGGACTGTGGCTTTACTCTGAGTGAGCTGGGGAGCCACTGAGGGTTCAGAGCAGAGGAGTGATGTGAGTGGTCTGTGTTCTATCAGGATTCCTGTGGATGCTAGGTTGAGAGCAGGGAGCCCAGTGAGGAGGTGACTGCAGTAATCTGGGTGAGAGGTGAAGGTGGCCCGATCACACGGCAAGAAGGAGTTGGTTTCTGGGTATGTTCTGAAAGTCCAGTCCAGAGGATTTGCTGAAAGATTGGACATGTGGTGAGAAAGAGAGAGAGAGAGGAGCCGGGAAAACTCCAAGGTGGCCCCTCCTGAGATGGGAGAAAACTCTGGGGCAGCAAACTGAGATCAGAAGTTTGGCTTGGGATCAGGAATCTGAGGGCATCTTGAAATGCCTTTTAGAGATTAGCTGTCAAGTCATAGTCAGATGTCAGCAATAATGTCCATTTTGTCTCTCTGATTCACTGCTGTGCCCCCAGGGCCAGGACAGTGCCTGGTACATAGCAGGAGCCCATTACGTGTTTCCAGAATCAACAAATGAAGAAGGAATGGGCAATCAGTGTTTTCTGGACACCCAGACACAATAGTTCTTGCTGACTAAGAAAATACAGAGACACAGAAAGTTACCAGGACTCAGGGGCCCTGAAAAACCCATTTGTTTTTGTGAATTACATCAGGACCTCCATGGACTATTCATGCTGTGTGTGGTTGTGGAAGTAAATTAAGTTAAACATGTAAGTGCTTGGATGATACATATAGATTTACAGGCTGGTCCCTCCATTGCTCCTGGGATGAGAAACACTGCCTACGGCCTAGCTCTGTGAGAACCGAGAGAAGGGAAAGGGGTGAAGGGTACCTGTCAAGGTGAGAGGTCTTAGAGAAAGAGGAGAGTGGAAATACCATCTTCTGAAACTCCCTGAGCACCTGCTCTGTGCAGATCACATACGTGATCATAATCACTTCTGGCGTCACACCCACTGGGTCATTTTTCATATGAGAAGGAAGGGTTTTTCTTCCATCAACAACCAGTTCACCAACTGGGTCTCCAACAAATCAATTCAGTTCTGACACAACTACGTGGAGTCAGTGCAGTCCCACAGGTTAAAGGATCAGTCCCACAAAACTGCCCCACTTCAGATGCCAATCACAAATGGTGGGCCGAGGCCCCCCTATGTCTGCCTGGCCGACTACAAATTTGGGGAATCCCATGACTGTCTGTCAGGTTTTATAATTGTCTTGAAGACTCACAGAACTCAGGAAATGGCTTTAATTACTATGACTGGTTTATTAAAAGAGATAACTCAGGAAGAGCCAAATTGAAGAGGGTATAGTATGGGGGAAGGGGCACAGAGCTCCCATGTCCTCCCCGGACATGCCACCCTCCCAGCATGTCAATCTGTTCAGCAACATGGAAGTTTTCTGAACCCCATCAGTTAGGGTTTCCTATGGAGGTTTCATTACAAAGGCAGGACTGTCGAAATCACTGGCCATTGGTGATTGATTCAATCTCCAGCCCCTCTCTCTTTACCAGAAATTGAGAGTCGAGGCTGAAATTTCAAGCTTCTTATCAAGACTTGGGTCTTCATAGTGACAAGCCCCCAACCTAAGCTATCTAGGGGCCCACCAAGAGTTACCTCATTAGAACAAAAGATACTCCTATCACCCTTATTGCTCAGAAAATTCCAAGGGTGTTAGGAGCTCTGTGCTGGGAACCAGGGACAAAGACCAAATATCTTCCTATGATACCATCTGGGGAAACTGAGGCTTCACGAGGTGGAATCACTCACCAAGGCAAATAACCTGTTAGCAAGTGGCAGAGCTGGGATTTGGACCCAGATGCCATACGTTGTCTATGAGCACTTGGTATCTATATCCCACCCCTATATCAGAGGGACTGAAAGCCTACATACTACTCTTTTTACACTTCCCAGCAAAGGAGCTTCCAAATATAATTTAAATTCTTCCCCTGAGACACACTTAGGTGAGATTTGGAAGGTGGAAGGGAGATGGAAGTCAATAGTTCTGCTAGGGGTCTGCTGATAGGCAACAGATGAAGCTTTCTGGGAAAAGGCGGGTGTTTTTTACCTCTGGGTGGGGGCTGGGGCAGTGTGACCTTGAAATCAGACTTTCAGTGGCAACTCTCTAACCTCCATTTCTCTAGTGTTTCAGTTGTTTTATAAGCACCTGATTCCCTGTGTTAAAGTCTTTCTGTTATAAATTCCTTGAGGGTAACTGTTTTCCTGATGAAACCTTGAATAGTACATTAGTCAAGCTTTTACCATGTCTATGGTGTTTTTACCAATATACTGTAAATCTGGGGGCCAAGAGTTTAAGTGAGACAAAAAGGAGTGGTGGGGATCAGAGAGAGACCTGAGAAAGGAGTGAGGGTGCCTGGGTCCTTGGTATGAGTCCCATGAAAATGGAGTGGGGGAGGGGAAGGGAGGTCTATCTAGAGATTCTCCTGCCCAGAGCTGTGGAGAGAGAAGGCACAGCCCTGGATGAGGGATCCCCCAATCATATTGCTTGCTCCTTGCGAGAGTTCTGTTTTAGAACCCACCAGGACTACCTATCTGGGAGGTCTTCTAAAATTAAAGAAGAGCCTTCCCTGGGTGCTGAGGAAGGAAGGACCCCCAGGTTGATTCTCAAGTCTACAATCTTGGAGTTGCAGAGCTGGCCTGAGGACCGACATATATTATCTCCCAGCCTTCAGGAAATAACTTCACCTTTCTGAGCCTCAGTGGCCTCGTTTGAAAATGGTGATAATTCCTGCCTTGCAGGCAAGTGATGAGGTTTAGAAATAGTGTGTATACAGTGCCCCTCACCGAGCCAGGCAGACCTAAGTTTGAGGCCTGTCTTGTCACTCAGGGGCTGTGTAATAGTGTCAGGGGTGAGGGCAGGAGTGGAACCTGGTGCTTGGTGTCATCTATCCCACTGTCATCTCAACCCCCACAGTCCTGTGTTGGCATGCTGGAGCTCCCATAACAAAACACCACAGACTGGATGGCTTAACAACAGCCATTTATTTTCCCACAGTTCTGGAGGCTGGAAGTCAGGATCAAGGTGTCAGTAGGTTTGGTTTCCCTTGACGCCTCTCTTTTTGGCTTGCAGGTGGCTAACTTCTCCCCGTGTCTTCACGTGGCTTTTCCTCTGTGCACAGTAATTCCAGTGTCTCTCTGTGTGTTCAAATCTCCTCTTCTGATAGGGACACCACTCAGATTGGATTAGGGCCCATCCTAAATGTTACATTTTAACTTAATCACCTCCATAGAGGCCCTATATCCAAATACAGTCACATACTGAGGCACTGGGGACAGAGTTCAGCCCCTAACAGTCCCCTCCCCTCAGAAAACTAGATCTGTATTCCCTCAGTGATGGTGTCATCCGGGACACAGCGCTCATCCCCCAGAATCCTTATTCTCTCAGAGAGGGATAATGTGGTATTAGTAGAGAAAAGGGTGCCTGCTCTTGGCTTTTATGATTCAAATGTCTAGGCCCCTAGGGGAATGGAAAGACTTTACACAAAAGAGGTTGGGAAAGCGCACTAACTAAGGTGGCTAAAATCACAGGAACAGACAATATCAGATGTTGAGGAAGAGCAACTGGAACTCCCCTATATGGCCGCCCTGGCCTCGGGCACACTGATTGCATGACCTCTGATCCTCAACCTCCCAATGATTCCCCCAAATCCAGCCTTGTCTAGGAGCATATGACCTAATGGCCTTTGATCCTAAGTATTTCTCCATCCCTTCCATATATCACCCATCACACACACACACACACACACACACACACACACACTTTATCACTTCGTAACACTACATGAGAGGACTCGGGAGCAGCTAAACTCATTCTGTAGGAGAAGAAAGTTTTAGGGAGTGGGCACATGTGTCTGATGATAAACACACCAACTTTTTCCCCAGAGACAACTTTGTCCCCTCTATGTGCAGTGGAGGCCAGGACTCCTAGACATCTGGCATGAGGAGGAAAAGAAACCAAAGAGAGATTCCCCATCTCAGGCCTGTCCTTCACTGGTCTGGGGCACGTCTCCATTCCACCTTGAGTGGCAGCAGGGCTTTCATGATGGTGCTGACAAAAGTATTGGGGCATCACCATGACCTGGGAGGTGAAGGTGCACTTCTACCAATGAGACATCTACTTAGCTGTCAGGGCCCCAGCGCATAGGGGCCTCATCCCACCTGAGTAACTTGGCAAGAGATTAAAAATGAGTTACTTGACCAAAGTTTGTGCCTGTTGTGCAGAAGCACAAGGGTTAGAGCAGTTCTCTGGTGCTGATAGCACTGGGTTTCTGTTACCATTCTACTAGAACCTGGAGAAGTTTCAATACAGACAGAGAGACAGAGAGACAGAGTCAGAGAGAGAACACTAACTGGAGAGGGCTTCCTGACAGGACATCTGACCTCGGGCTGAATAATCAGTCCAGCCCCACAGTGACACTATAGGAAGGGAGCTGGGGAATTAATACTCCAAACTCACTCAGTGCCCTCCCTCTGGTCTCCTTTCACTGAACCCACCTGGAAGCCAGGTGATCCCATTGACACAGTTTCCATAGATCTGCCACCCACAGTGCAGAGCAGCGGGGAAGAAGGGGAGAGAGTGAATCTGGAGAAGGAAACAGAAAGTGTCCAGCACAATCCACACTCTTCCTCCTCAGCATCCACTCTTTTCCTTTATCTAGATGAAAATCAGTCTTCAATATAGAAGACGCACAATTCCCAACAGTTACATAATCATTTTAACACGGTGTGCTAATGACAATGTGTCAGACTCCCGTGGCATTCGACAACCAGTTCTTCATATACCACAGTGAGAGGAGGATGGAGGAGAAAATCTCATAAAACAAAGCTGTGAGGGTCCTGGGTGTGTAGCTGGTGGTAATCAGAGCTTATTTCTTCCACCACCCATTCCACAGTCAGTACCACCTGCCAACACCTAGTTTAAACAATTGTTGTTGACACAAATCTTCATTCTGGTGGGAAGGGAGTGTTACACTGGCCTGTATTTTTTTGAGTTTCTGCAGTTTTCCATTGAACAGGGCCACTGGCCAATACAATATGAAGACGTACCCCCATCACATTGCCTGTCTTCTAAACAGAGTCCTCCTTGACCCAACAGCCAACCTCCCTCTGGCAGTCAGGTCCCCTCTGGCAATCAGCATAGTGTCCCTCTTCTTTGCCTGTGGTTTCATCAACACAAGGAGCACAAAATGGCTAGGCGTCAGTCATGGCTTCTGATTGATTAGAACTATGATGGGATTCCTCACCCACACCAACTCCAAGGTAACAGACAGCAGAAGCAAAAATCTGTTAAATGGGCTGTGAGGTGTACTAGAGGGCCAGGTCACCCCTTTATACTTCCCGTGTTTCATGGACCTCTGCATTCTGGCTGTGTGGGAAGTGACATGATAGACTGGCCGCTGGTTTAAGACATAGAGCATTTCCTGTTGCATCGATGGCAGGGTACTGTCTCTCACCTGGTGCCCTCATAAGCCATCATGAGTTATTCCATGCTTCCAAGAGGCCAACTGTCTCTGTGTCGTGGGAAGATCGGTGAGCTCCATGGGTGTGAGTTCATTGCCTCACTTCCTTTGCCTTAAAATATATCCCCTCATTGAAAACAAACTCCATAGGCTATCATAGCAATAGAAAACACATTTTCTAAGTTCCTGAATGGCAGTGTTGACAGAAGCATTGAGCACAAGGAGGGCACATCTAAGACCACAGTCTGTGTCTATCTGTGTGAGGATAAAGCTCAGTCCTCTCCATGATGTGCCATGTCCTGTGTAGTCCTACTACACAATGACACAGTAACAAGTTAGCATTGGCCTCTACCTCTGTTGGTTTGGGCAGTGAGTACAGTCAAAGTCAGGTCAGCCTTGGGGAGAGTGAGCCCATTTGTTGCAACCATGCAGAGCCTCCACCGCTGCCTACATGGCGATTTTGCACATGACCCAGTGAGAATGCACTGAGGGGGAAAGAAGCTGCCTCACACTGTCTACTACGTACCCAGAGCCTCCTCCGTGGTGTGGGGGTTGGTGGACACTCATGTAGGACCTGAAATCTTTGCACTCTGTGCCCATCCCCAGAGGATCATCCACATATCCTCCTTGTCTTAATTTTATTCTTTTATTCCTTCCAAGTCCTTGACCAGGAAGCTAACCATTAATCCAGGCAGAAGTGGACCCAAGGACATCCCTCCCTCCCACAAAGTGGACTTCTGAAGTTTTGCCACCTGAAGGTATTTCCCTACATCAGTCTTTCATGAATGGAGTGCTAACCTAGCAGCCATCCTCTTCTGCCTGGTGCCAGCCCACCATGCAAATCCATCCCTAAACCTCGTCTGTGCTTTCTCTCCTCTGTAAACAGATCACAGAGTATCACAAGAGCCCATAGTGTGGGTGGAGGAAGAGGCAGGAGGAGCAGTTGCCATGGGCATCTGAGCCACCTGCTGGGCTTTCACCTGTGCCCTCCATTCCTGCTTGAGCCTGATCCCGTACACACCTTTTCCATGGATGATGGATGCTGCTGTCCACGCCCAATGTCATGGTTTGTGAGCTTGACTGCACCCAGTATGTGATGTGCAATTCAGGTCACAATGCCCTTTGTGTTCGTGGCCAGGTGTCTATAGTTTCTGGTGAGGATCCTCCTCTGGGCTGCACGTGGTAGACTTCTCATTGCAGCTTCACATGGCTGAAAGAGGGCTGCCTAGCTCTGCCTTCTTCTTATAAGGGCGCTGTGGTGGTTAGTTTTATGTTCAACTTTATGCTAAGTGATGCCCAGATAGCTGGTAAAACATTATTTCTGGGTGTTTCTGGGAAGGTGTTTCCAAAAGAGAATAACGTTTGAATCAGTGGACTGAGAAAGGATGGCCCTCACTCCTGGCACTGGGCTTCTTCCAATCCGCTGAGAGCAAAAATAGAACAGAAAGTTGGAGAAAGTTTGAATTTGCTCTCTGCTTGAGCTGAGACTTCCATCTTCTCCTGCCTCAGTCATCGGCCCTCTTGTTCTTTGGCCTTCAAACACGCACTGAGAGTCACAACAGTGGCTCCCCTGGTTCGCAGGCCTGAGGTTTGGACTGGAACTCCACCACCAGCTTTCCTGACAGCAGATCCTGGGACTTCTTAGCCTCCATAATTGCATGAACCAATTCCTCATCATAAATCTTTCTATGTCTCTCTCTCTCTATGTATCCTATTGGTTCTGTTCCTCTGGAGAAGTCTGAGTAACACAGGGTGCTAATCACATTCAGGAGGCTCCACTCTCAGGACCTAATTACCTCCCAAAGGTCCCAGCTCCAAACATCTTCACTTTGGGATTAGAGTTTCGACATATGAATTCTGGGGGGACACAGACATTCACTCCAGTGCACCAGGCATCAGATTCCACTGCTGCCCACCGACAAGCCAGGAGACCTTAGCAAATATTGGATCACTATCTACAGAAGGATCCATAAGTTTTCTCTAAAACCTGGAATTCTGCACTGTGATTCTGCTATTGGAGCTTGCAAGATGTTCCATAAATAATGGGCTGGGGTTTCGGGGTTTGAAACATAGATGCTCTTACTGTCATTAATATCTAAATATAATCACCTAGGAGTTATTTAGAAGAATATTTTCATATTTCCAACCAGAATATTTTTGTGGGAGGAGGCTAGGGTTAATTTCTAGTAAAATTTTTTTGTGGTTTAAATGGTTTATCCTTTTTATGATTTATGGCTATTTCCATATGACCTATCGTTTCCCATCCCCACTAGTTGGTATTAAAATGTATCTGCATTTATGAGCACAAGATTTCCTTCCTCAGAGCCAGAATGAGGATTAGTCAAGTCTGAGTTCCTCTTACAGCAAGGAAGGTTTTTGCCCAATCGTATTTGTGCAACCAGGTTACAATTTTAAAAATAGATTGCAAGTGACTGATTCATTGCAAAAAATAAACTGTAGGCTACTCCAGAAGAAACAAGCATTGAAATTTAGGTTTTTTTTTTTGTTTATTTGCATAGACTTTTATTGCTGAACCTGCCAGGCACCCCTCAGGCTCGTTTTGCAGCATTTGATGTGATACCCCACTTTTCTCCTGGAATAACCCCTGTGAGGGTAAATACAAATTGAAAAAGAAAGAAAAATTAATTTTCACTGGTGCAAAAAGAGAAGGAGATTCCTCTTTCTTGCAGAGCATTTTCTTTAGAAAATATGTAACTGTAAATTCTTTTTCTGTCCCTTTGAGGTATATGTAAATCTTTAAAAAATCTAAATAAGCCTCTTGCCAACTTTACAACCCACGAATGTCTTTCTCAAGGACACTGGAGCCATCTTTTTGAATCAGCAAAGAGGGTAGTGCCCTGTCCCTCTGTTTCTCAAGAAGGTGGGAGACTAACTGAGGTGGGCACCTCTCTCCTGGTGCAAAATGACCTCCAGTCATAAAGATATGAGAAGGTTATTCTTTGTTTGGATAAAGCCAATTAATTAACACAGATCGTCACCCCAATTACCAGGTGCATGTAGGATGAACTCTGTATGACCAATGGTGCCATCAAGTCCTCCTACTTGAAGACTCGTATTGTTTATCTTGAGAACACGTATGTAAGGGGTTGTATCTGCCTGGCTAGTTAAGGGGTGAGCTTTCCTTCTGTCTTTGTGGTTCCTTAGTGGATTGCCTGTGGTGAACATCACATTCTGTTTTAATGCTTAGTCAATCATAAAATTGTTTTTTTCCTCTTCTAGCTGTGTGGAGACGTTTTGTGGGTTGGGAGGAGTCTTGGTTTTTATAATTTTTTTTCCTTTTTTTATTGAATATATTTGGTATATAACATTGCATAACTTTAAGGTGTACAATATGTTAATTTGATACATTTACATATTGTAACGTGATAAATAAATGACAAGCAATAGGATATTGGAGTATAGGAGGAAGCCATTTGGTGTAAAACTAATTTGGCCTGAACTTAGTTTTCAAATAGGGCCTGATGTGGCCATTGATCATGCATTGTATGTCTGCTTTAAGTATTTACTATGTCCTAAGGACAAGAACAATGCCCTTAAGGATAAGGATGTAAGTTCCCCCACATTGGCATTTCCTTAAGCATAAGTATCTCTCCTTAAACTAAGGATGGATTGTTGACTTGCTGTGCTCAACTTGTGACCACTCAGCTTGTGACTACTGACCCACTGTGTTCATCGAATTGCTGTGCTGGCAAAGCATCTAGTGACTATTGTAAAAGGGACATTCGAATCCTATGTGATACATGCTCTTTGATGGTATATAACCACTCTCTACACCCCCACTTCTTTAGAGTGCTCCACTCCTCTGTGAAAGGACTCACCTGAGCTATATGGTCCTCAGGGTAGGCTCATAATAAACTCATCCCAATTTCGATTTTTAGATTGGTTATGGATTATTTGTGTCGACATCTGAGTATAATTGTAGTGATATTTAGCACTCCTATCACATTACATAAATATCCTTCTTTTTTAGTGGTTGGCATAATTAAGTCCTAGTCTCTTAGCAAGTTTGATGATGATAGTACAATATGCTGTCTATATTCTTTAAATGTACTGTGCATTAGATCTCTAGGGCTTCTTTACTACTCTTGCATGTTTATGTCATTAAACACCATCTATCTTATCCCTGGTAACCACCATTTTACTCCCTGATTTTACAAGTTTGGCTTTTTCAGATTCCACCTATAAGCAATATCATACAGTATTTGTCATTCTCTGTCTGACTTATCTCACTTAGCATAATGTGCTCAAGGTCCATCCATGTTGTTACAAATGGCAGAATGTCCTTCTTTCTCATGGCTGAATAATATTCCATTTTGTATATGTACCACATATTCTTTATGCATTCATCCCTTGATTGGCATTTGGGTTGTTTCCATATCTTGGCTATTGTGAATAATGCTGTAATAAAGATGGGAGTGCAGATATCTCTTTGAAATTCTGTTTTGATTTACTTTGGGAATATACCCAGATGTGAAATTGCTGGATTTGTTTTTATTTACATTCTCCTGATGCCCCCAAATTGGAGAATTTTTAAGACATCACCCTGCTAGCCATTCCTCCTCCTTTTTCAGCTGTTTTGCCCAGCCTTTCAATGTGGCTGTTCTCAGGGTCCATGCTGGCTCCTTTCTCTCACTGCTGACACCATCTCCTATCTTCATTCATGGCTTCACTTCCCTTCCTTAAGCTGGTGCCTCTCAAATCCCTGACTCTAGGGAGGACCTCGCTCCTGAATCCAGGCTCTGGTATCCAACTTCCCATTGGGCATCTCCACTGGGATGTCCCACTGGAAACTCTTGTGATAGACACAGTTCCTGTTCTGGCTGCCCAGCACATTTCAAACATCTTTGCTATCTTTTGGGATTTTTCTCCCTTTCCAAGGCAACAGCCAGAAAGGTCATTTTTCCAGCATCCCTTGCAGAAATGACACAGATATGGGACCCAGTCTTTCCCAATTAGATGCACCCACATGGGACACAGGACTGTAAGCAAGCAGCACCACAAAGCAGCGGGCACATGACACTGATTGTCTTGAGTGAGGATGGGTGTTGGTGATGATGCAGAAGCTTCTGGACTCCAAGGCCAGCCTCAGCAGTGTCCTCTCCATTGGGTTTCTGTGCCCAGCAGCGGGGCAGAAGATCTTGATTGGAGCTGCCCTGTGCCTACAGTTTGGGCACCGTCCTGGGCCGAGTGGCCTCCAAGCCTGCTTCTCTGGTCCCTCGGAGCTCTGTGATCTGCCTACAGTGTCCTTCAATCAATTCCTTTTCTGTTTCCACCAGTGGGAGTGAGCTGAGTTGTTTCTTCTCATTTCAGCTCTTGTCTCTGGTTCCCCCTCTTAGGGAAGGGCACCACCGTGCACCCAGTCACCCTACTTTTCTTGCCCTCGACATCTAGTGGCCACTCATTCCTGGCCCTTCTGTGTCCTAAATCTCTCTTTATTATATTTCCTCTTCTCCACCCTTTGGCCACCACCTACGTTCAGACCACCATCAATTCTCTGGATTTATGCAATGGCCTCCCCTGTCTCTCTGTCTCCACTGGTTCTCACCAGCCTCCAGTCTATTGTTTTCTCTTTGGCTGAGATGATCTTTCTCAGGTCCATGACTGGTCTGGTTACCTTTCCAGAGTTACCAAATCCACAGCATCTGATCCAAACAGCCGAGTGAGGCATACAAGGCGTTGCAGGATTCGGCCTCTGCAGTCCTCCTCAGCGGCAGCCCTGTCTAACCCCATCCTTCATCTATAGTACATTTATTTTTTCAGCTTAATGTTTTAAATAGGTATTAAATTTACATGGCTCAAAAATTATATATAAGTGTGTGCATATGTACAAGTGTATAACATGAAAAGACTTTGTCCTATCCATATTTTTTGTCCACTCAGGCCCTCAATGGTGACCTCTGCTATGTAGAAGCTTTCTACAGTTTCTTTATGCAAATAAAATAACAATTTTTAAACATTGTAGTAAGATATACATAACATAAAATTTACCATTTAACTATTTTTAAGTTCAGTGGCATTAGGTACACTCATATTGCTGTGAAACAATCATCACCATCCATCTCCAGAATTTTTTCATCTGAAAACTCTGTACCCAGTAAACACTAACTCCTCATTCCTCCTCCCCCCAACCCCTGACAACCACCTTTCTACTTTCTGTCTCTGAATCTCACTACTCTAGGAGTGTCATATAAGTGGAATCATACAGTATTTGCCCCTTTGTGTCTGGCTTATTTCACTTAGCATAATGTCTTCAAGGTCCATCCATGTTGTCGCATGTGTCAGAATCTCCTTCCTTTGTAAGGCTGAATAATATTCCATTGTAGGTACACATCACATTTTGTTTGTCCACTCCTCCGTTGATGGATACTTGGGTTGTTTCTGCCATTTGGCTATTGTGAATAACCTATGAACATGGTGTTATGAGAGGTTCGGGGATTCGATCGGAGATGTAAAAGAAACTTTCCACTCCAAACAAATGGACCGAAGTTATATTTTATTATATAGGGATAGTAAAGGCGATAGTCCGCAAACAGATCCGAATAGGTCAAATAATAAGAGGGAAAAAACACCAGCTCAACTGGAAAGGGAAAACATCCACATCAGCTGAGATAGCAGCAGATTCGAGTAGGTCATATAATAAGAGAGAAAAACATCAGATCGATCGGAAAGGGAAACACCAGATCGACTGAAGGGAAATGATACAAATCAACCGGAAAGAGAAACACGAGGTTGACCGAAAAGAGAACACATCAGATCAATTACTTCACAATAAATCAATTACTCACAACATCCACGCCCCACTGCTGGGAGAGTCCTGTCAATCGACACGGCTGGGCAAGGATCACATGTCCTGGGCAAGGCGTCCCCTCCACAGGTGGAACTCTCACCAGGCCTCAGTCTCCAGCAGTTTATATAAGCAGTTACAGAGTTTACAGAGCAAGCATCCAGTGTTCCCATGCACAAATGGTTATCAGTGGCGTACGTGCACTGAGCCCCTTGGCTAACGTCCCAGCCCAGTAGTTGTGTACATGCATTGTTTACCCTGGTTATGCTCTCAGCCCGGCACAGATGGCCAGTCTGTCCCAGGCTGCGGCACCCAAAGGGCCTTGAAATTTTTACATATTGCAACTATCTCCATGGGAGAAGGGCCAGTTCCCACCATGCAGAAAGCAGCTTTTATATTTCTTTTTGTGTTGGTGGCTGTAGGTCAATGGAGCAGCCAAACACGGCTGTACTCATGTCAAGACACATGGGTGTACAAATATCTGCTCGAGTCTCTGCTTTCAGTTCTGTTGGGTATATACCCAGAAGTGGGATTCCTGGATCATATGGTATTTCTATGTTTTACTTTTTTTTTTTTGTGAGGAAGGTCGGCCCTGAGCTAACATCTGCCAATCCTCCTCTTTTTGTTGAGGAAGACTGGCCCTGGGCGAACATCCATGCCCATCTTCCTCTACTTTATATGGGACGCCGCCACAGCATGGCTTGACAAGTGGTGCATCAGTGTGCGCCCGGGATCTGAACTGGCGAACCCCGGGCCGCCACAGCGGAGCACACGCACTTAACCGCTGGCACCACCGGGCCGGCCCCTCTGTGTTTTACTTTTTTGAGAAATCACCATACTGTTTTCTACAATGGCTGTAATGCTTCAGATTCCCACAAGCAAAGCACATGGGCTCCAGTTTCTCTACATTCTCGCCAACACGTTATCTTCTGACTCTTTTTGATAGTAGCCATCCTAATGTGTGTGAGGTGGTATCTCATTGTGGCTTTGATTTGCATTTCCCTAATTATTAGTGATGTTGATCATCTTTTTGTGTGCTTATTGGCCGTCTAAGAATTATTTCTGTGGTCGGAGTGATGTCAGCATCATGGCGGAGTGAATTGCTCCCTTTGCCTCTCACCTCTAAGTTACAACAAAACATACATCCATTAACCAACAGAGGATTCCCTACCCAGCACGACAGGATGCCTGAGAGATCCATGCAGCTGGATATCTAAAGGTGGGTGGACTGGACCCGCAAGAAGCAGTGGAACTAGGGGAGTGGCCCCCTCCTCTTCACCATGGCAGTAGTCTAGGATGCAGATCCTCATGCAGTGGCTAGTGCGACTGAGAGTGGAGGTGGGGGCAGCCTGTTTGGCACGAGGACACTTGCAAAGTGGCAGCAGCCCAGCCTGTGGGGGTGCTCACCGAGCTGCAGTGGCCCTGCCCACACGAATGCTCTCTGCTAAGCGGCAGCAGCCTGGTTCACTTGAAGGTCCTCCGCCGGGCAGCAGCCCTGCTCGTGTGAGCTCAACCTGCCAAGAGGTGGCAGCCCGGCAACCTGAAGCCGTCCTGCTGAACTGCTGCAGCCCAGCCCACACAAATGTGTGCTGCTGAGAGCCGACAGCCAAGCCTGCACAAATGCAGAGTGGCCTGACTGGCACAACTATGAACAGACAGAGTAGGAACAGAGAATACAGCCCCTGACTCCCCTCCAGTGGTGGCAGGTGGAATCTGCAACCAGAAGCATCAAGAACCACAGCAAAGCTGGAGACCGAGCCCCCAGTGGCAGCAACCCTGACACCAGGTCCATCAGCAGTGGAGGCTTTATACAAGTCCCTGGGTCCCCCGGTCCCCACCAGTGACAGTGACAACTGTGAACCCAGCACCCCTGGCAGTGGTGCGGCCAGTACCCCAAGACAACCCGGGAACAGCAGCACAGGTGGTGCATGGGACAACAGCATCCGAGCCCATGGAGAGCCAGTGAAGGAAGATGAGACCAAGGTGACCAGGACCAATTTAACCAAAGCCGTACCCAAATAAGAAAAGGGTATTACTACCACAAATGCACCAGCAGAGGATCCACTCATCTAACACTATGAAGAGCTACAGTAACGTGACAGAACAGAAGGAAAATGACAACTCTCCAGAAGCCAAACATAAAGTCACAGAAGATTGCAGTCTAACTGATGGAGAATTCAAAATAGGTTTCATAAAGAAACTCAACAAATTACAAGAAAACTAAGAGAGACAGTTCAATGAGCTCATGAATAAAATTCATGAACAGAAGGAATACTACACCAAAGAGATTGAAGTTTTCAAAAAAAAAAACAAACAGAAATTCTGGAGATGAAGGACAGAATTAATGAGATAAAAAATGATACAGAAAGCATAAAAAATAGAGCAGAACTTATGGAGGAGAGAATTAGTGAGCTTGAAGATAGAAACCTAGAAATGCTTCAGGTGGAGGAGGAGAGAGAACTAAGATTTTTAAAAACTGAAGAAATTCTTCAAGAAATAGCTGACTCAATTACCTAAAGTAACATAAGGGTTATAGGTATCCCAGAAGGAGAAGAGAGGGAGAAAGGAGCAGAGAGCTTGTTCAAGGAAATAATAGCTGAGAACTCCCTAAACCTGAGGAAGGAATTGGACATACAAGTACAGGAAGCCAATACAACTCCTAAGTATATCATTGCAAAAAGACCTCCTCCAAGGCACATAATATTAAAACTGGCAAAAGTCAATGACAGAAAAAATATTAAGGGCAGCAAGAGAGAAGAAAATAACCTGTAAAGGAACCTCCACCAGGCTGTCAGCAGATTACTCAGCAGGGACCTTTCAGGCTAGGAGAGAATGGAATGATATATTCAGGATACTGAAACACAAAAAAATATCAGCCAAAAATACTCTATCCAGCGAAAATATCCTTCAGGTATGATGGAGAAATAAAAGCTTTCCCAGATAAATAAAAGCTGAGGGATTTCATCACCACTAGACATGCCTTAGAAGAAATGTTGAAGGGAACCCTCCTACCTGAAATAAAAAGACAAAGATTTACAAAGCTTTGAATAAGTAGATAAGTAGACAAAATCAGAAAATTGCAGCTCTCTATCAGAATAGGTTAGAAAACAATTATGACATCAAAGAAAAGGGGAAAGAAATCATTAAAAGTAAGTATAAGAACTTCAATTCAGTCACAAACTCACAACACAGAAAGAATAGTTTGTGACAACAATAACTCAGAAAAGGAAGAGGGAAGGGAGGGAGCCTGCTTAGGCTAATGGAGATCAGAAGCTATCAGAAAATGGACCATTTCGTCTATGAGATCTTTCATACAAATCTCATGGTAACGGCTAAACAAAAAATCAGAACAGAGACACAAATCATAAATAAAGAGAAAACCATCACAGAAAAGAACCAAATTGAAATAGCAGTCATGAATACAAGGGAAAAGAAACAATGGAAATATAGAACAACCGGAAAACAATAGATAAAATGGCAGTATTAAGCCCTCTTGTATCAATAATCTCTCAAAGTAAATGGATTGAATTGCACAAGCAAAAGACACAGAGTGGCTGGCTGGATGGAAAAACAAGACCTAACGATATGCTGCCTCCAGGAAACACATGTCAGCAACATACACGCAAAAATCCTCAACAAGATATTAGTAAATTAAGTACAACAATACCTTAAAAGGATCATACATCATGATCAAGTGGGATTTATTCTAATGATGCAGGGATGGTTCAACATCCGAAAATCAATCAATGTGATACACCACATTAATAAAATGAATAATAAAAATCATAGGATCATCTCAATAGATGCAGAGAAAGCATCTGACAAGATCCAACATCCATTTAGGATAAAAACTCTCAATAAAATAAATATAGAAAGAAAGTACCTTGACATAATAAAGGCCATATATGACAAACCCACAGCTAAAATCATACTCCATGGTGAAAAACTGAAAGCCATTCCTCTGAGATCAGAAGCGAGACAAGGGTACCCACTCTCACCACTCTTATTCAACATAGTCCTGGAAGTTATAGCCAGAGCAATTAGGCAAGAAAAAGAAATAAAAGGGATCCAAATTGGAAAGGAAGAAGTGAAACTCTCTATTTGCAGATGACATGATTCTCTATATAGGAAACCCTAAAGATCCCACCAGAAAAGTATTAGAAATAATCAACAAATACAGTAAAGTTTCAGGATACAAAATCAGCCTACAAAAATAGATTGCATTTCTAAACACTAGTAACAAACTAGCAGAAAGTGAAGTCAAGAATACAATCCCATAATTCGGTACATGTGTGTGGTGATGGGTTGTAATTAGTATTTTGGTGGTGAACATGATGTAATCTATGCAGAAATAGAAGTACAATGATGTACACCTGAAATTTTTACAATGTTATAAACCAATGTTACTGCAATAAACAAAAAATTAAAAAAAAAAAAAAAGAATACAATCCCAGGGGCCAGCCCTGTGCCATAGCGGTTAAGTGAGCACTCTCCTCTGTTGGTGGCCCCGGTTCGGAACCCCAGGCACTCACCGATGCACCGCTTGTCAGGCCATGCTGTGGCAGCGTCCCACATAAAGTGGAGGAAGATGGGCACAGATGTTAGCTCAGGACCAGTCTTCCTTGGCAAAAAGAGGAGGATTGGCATGGATGTCAGCTCAGGGCTGAACTTCTCACAAAAAAAAAAAAAAAAAAAGAAAAAGGAATACAATCCCATTTACAATTGCAACAAAAAAGAATCAAATGCCTAGGAATAAATTTAGCCAAGAAGGTGAAAGACCTATACACTGAAAACTATAAGGCATTATTGGACGAAATCTAAGAAGACATAAAGTAATGGAAAGATATTCCATGCTCATGAATTGGAAGAATAAATATAGTTAAAATGTCCATATTACTTAAAGCAATCTACAGATTCAGTGCAATCCCAATCAGAATCCCAATGACATTCTTCATGGAAGTAGAACAAAGAATCCTAAAATTTATATGGAACAACAGAAGACCTCAAATAGCCAAAGCAATCCTGAGAAAAAAGAACAAAGCTGGAGGCATCACAATCCCTGATTTCAAAATATACTACAAAGCTATAGTAATCAAAATAGCGTGGTACTGGCACAAATACAGACACAGAGATCAATGGAACAGAGCTGAAAACCCAGGAATAAAATCACATATCTATGGACAGCTAATCTTTGACAAAGGAGCCAAGAACATGCAATGGAGAAAAGAAAGTATCTTCAATAAGTGGTGTTGGGAAAACTGGATAGTCACATGCAAAAGAATGAAAGTAGACCATTATCTTACACCATATACAAAAATTAACCCAAGATGGATTAAGGACTTGAATGTAAGACCTGAAACCATAAAACTCTTAGAAGAAAATATAGGCAGTACATTCTTTGAGATCGTGGTGATCTTTTCGAACACCGTGTCTACTCAGGCACGGGAAACAAAAGAAAAAATACACAAATGGGACTACATCAGATTAAAAAGCTTCTGCACAGCAAAGGAAACCATCAACAAAATGAAAAGACAACCCACCAATGGGGAGAAAATATTTGCAAATCACATATCTGACAGGGAGTTAATTTCCAAAATATGTAAATAAATCATACAACTCAACAACAAAGAAATGAACAACCTGATCAAAAAATGGGCAGAGGATATGAACAGACATTTTTCCAAAGAAGATATACAGATGGCCAACAGGCACATGAAAAGATGTTCAACATCACTAATTATTAGAGAAAGGCAAATCAAAACTGCAATGAGCTATCATCTCACACCTATCACAATGGCTATAATTAACAAGAGAAGAAATAACAAGTGTTGGAGAGGATGTGGAGAAAAGGAAACCCTCACACACTGCTGGTGGGAGTGCAAACTGTTGCAGCCACTATAGAAAACAGTATGGAGATTTCTCAAAAAATTAAAAATAGAAATACCATATGATCCAGCTATCCCACTACTGGGTACTTATCCAAAGAACATGAAATCAACAATTCTAAGAGATTTATGGCCCCCTACATTTACCGCAGTATTATTCACAATAGCTAAGACGTGGAAGCAACACAAGTGCCCGTTAACTGATGAGTTGATAGAAGATGTGGTATAAATATACAATGGAATACTACTCAGCCAAAAAAAGACTAAATCGTGTCATTTACTACAACATGGATGGAACTTGAGGGTATTATGTTAAGTGAAATAAGTCAGACAGAAAAAGACAAACACCGTATGATTTCACTCATATGTGGAAGATAAACACATAGATAAGAAGAACAGATTGGTGGTTACCAGAGGAAGAGGGGTTGGGGGAGAGCAAAAGGGATAAAGGGGCACACATGTATGGTGATGAATAAAAAAACTAGACTATTGGTGGTGAACACTATGCAGTCTATACAGAAACTGAAATATAATAATGTACACGTGAAATTTACACAACGTTATAAGCCAATATAACCTCAAAAAAAAAAAGAAATTATTTTTACATTTCCCCCTTTATAGGCAAAAGGTAGCACACTATTCACTGTTCTGCCTCTTGTTTTTCTCACGTTACAGTATATCTTAGAAGACAGTCCACATCAGCAGACAGAGAGCATCCCTCATTCTTTTAACAGCCGCACAGTACTCCATGATATGGACCACGGCTTATTCAACCAGCCCCCCTTACTGAGCAATTGAGTCATCTCCAGTCTTTTGCCATTTCTAACAATTCTGCAGTGACTTGCCTTGCACGGATATCATTTCACATGTTGCATTTCCCAGAAGTGAGCTGGTTAGTCAGAAAGCAAGTACATTGGTGATTTTGATGGAAATCGCCAAATTGCCCTCCTCCAGGTTTTTCCCCTTTGCACTCCAACCTGCTGAGACTGACAGCGACTGTCCCCACACACTCAGCAGGTGGTGTGTAAGCACGTGTTTTTGGATTTATGCCAGGCTGATTGAGGAAACACTTCTCAGCATCGTTGGACTTTGTATTTCTCTTAGTAAGGGTGTGTGTGGGGGCATCAAGGGTCATTTGCACTTCCTTTTCTGTGAACTCCCTTTTCCTTGTGCATTTCCATGTTTACCCATTCTTAGGTATCCCCTGATGGATCAAGCATTCTCTCTCCTCCAGGTCTTTCCCCATGCGATTCTTTCTCCCAACATAATCTGTCCCTTTTTAGACTCAGTTCCAATGTCACCTCCTCCAGGAAGCCTCCTCAGATGTTACCAGACTAGATTGACCCTTGTTTGGTTGTCGTTGTCTGAGTCACACACTGTGTGGGCATCCTTGTCATGCCACGTGGGTCTGTGTTGTAAGTATCCCAAGGCCTCTGGAAATGGGTCAAATGTCTGAACTAGAATGAGAAAAGGCACACGAATGTCTGAAATGTACAAAGGGCTCAAGACATTAGGGGCTGATATTATCATTACCTTCAGATCAAACCCACTTCCATTTATCAAGCAAGGCCTACTCTGTGCCACATTCCACAAACTACACTTTATGTTCACTATCTCACTTGACCCTGACAATGACGGTAGGAAATGGGAATCATCATCCCCATCTCACAGATGGGAAAGCTGAGAGCTCAGAGGGATCCTGTAAGCCGTAGGAGGCAGGGACTCCAAAGATCACTGTCTTGATCATCTGATGTAAATACCTGTCTGAGAGGCATAGGAGAAAGAAGGTTAGATTTGGGTAAAATCCCCACCATTTGCCTGGAGCACATGGGCGTTCATTAAATGCCATATTCCATGTGTGAAGAATGGGGGCCTCAGAGTCATTGGTGTTTGCTGGCTCTGACTTGTTGGAGGAAGAAGGCGGTCCCCACCTCCCAATTCCCCAGCCCCCACTGGTTCTAATGGATGGAGAACATATCAGTCAGAAACCAAAATCTGCTCCAAGTATTTTAACAGAGAGAATTAAGGATAAGAGCCATTGACAGGGTTGGAGAGCTGAGGAGACACAGAGGGAACAGAGGTGGGAACCTCATCCAGGTCCCAGTGGGAGGCAGAGGCCCTGGGCGGGGAACCCACTTGCCCAAGGTCTCACAGGCTCCCTGGAGAGCCAGGCACTAGGACCCTGGGATCCAGTCTCTCAGTTCTTCCTATAAACCCAGATCCTGGAATCTTAATAACAACAGGTAATATTTTCAAGGATTTACTGTGTGCCATGCTCAGCTCTGAGAATCTTATGATTGTTAACTCATTTCACCCTCACAACAACCGTATCAGGTAGTTATTGCTTATTATCTGTATTGTGAAGATGAGGAAACTGAAGCTCAGAGAGGTCAAGTAACTTGCACAAGGTCACACAGCAGGAAAAGGCAGATCTGAGTTGAAACCAGGCAATCTGGCTCTTGAGCCCATGCACTTCACCCCTACACACACTGCCTTTCTCCGTGAGCAGGGACTGGAGTGGATGATCCCAAGGACCCTTCTCACACTATCCACTAACTCTGTTACATGCCAGACACTGTCTAAGCATTTTGCATATATTTACTCGTTTAATTATCAAACCAACCCTGGGAAGTAGATGCAGTCATTGTCCCATTTTACAGATAAAGAAATTGAGGCCCAAAGAGAAGGAGTCACCTCTCCAAGGTCTCCTTGATGGTCAGTGGCAGAACCCGTTTTGTGCCCACGTGTCTGAGCCAGAGCTGGGATCTGAAGTGCTACGCTGTTCTCTTAGAGAATAAAGACGTGTGCCAAGACCCAGACCTCCCAGCTCCAAAAAGGCATTTTCCCATCCACCATGCCCCTGAGAAAGTAAACGTTAGCTCAGACTGTGCAACTCTGCCCAACCATTCATCACCCTGGAACAACAGGTGTGGATAAAGCTGGGTGCAGAGTCGGCAGGGAGCAGGGTCTCCCCAAGGGATGTGCAGCAGCTGTAGGGTCCCAACTCTCCCTTCCCTGAGTGAGTACGGCCTTCTTACTCACTTGTCCTCTTTCTAAAAATTCCAGAAAATGCAAACTAATCTATAATATAGAAAGGAGATGTAGGTTTCCTTGGAACACTGGGGAGGGGGTCAGAGGGGCGGAATGAAGAGACTGCAAAGGGCACAAGGGACTTTGAGAGGAAGGGACATATTCATCACCTTCACTGTAGTACTAACGTCTCTGTGCGTGCATATGGGAAAACGTAATAAATGTATGCTTTTCATATGCTAAGTTTATTGTTTGTCAACTATGACTCCATAAAGCTGTTACAAATCATATATAGACATATGAAACATTTCTTAAAGTGTAAGTTGAATTAAAAATACAAAACTCTGCAGCAGGACTTTTTCTTGCAGATTTTCCTTCTTGTCCAGCAGAGGGCAGCAGAGGTACCCCACCTCCTGGAGCCTCCCCAGGGGGCTGCGGACTTCCCTCAGCATCGCCCACAGCCCCGCAGGGTCTGTCCCTCACCAGCCTCACTTAGTCCACCGTCCTCCTCGCTCTCCATCTCCCCACAGTAGACCCTCTCAGCCCCTCCATCCAGCGAGGCGTCTTCCCCCTAAAGGCTGGTCCCTCTGCAGGCAGCTCCTCCCTCCACACCCTTCGTCCTTCACGTGATGAATGTCCACTCATGGTTCAGGTCTCAGCAAAGGTCACTTTCTCAGGGTGCTCTCAGTGATCCCCAGACCAGCTGAGACTCCATTACATGCTCTGGACGCACCAGACACACCCTTCACAGGCCTTCTCTCAATTACAATTAACTCCTTAGTTCCATGATTTTCTCTGAGTGCCTGTCTCCCCCTGACAAGGTAAACTCCATAACTCCATGGCCCATGTGTGTCCTGTTGTCTGTGGGGTTCCCAGGGCCCAGACCAGGATCTGACACGTCACAGATGCTCAGTAAATACTTATCAGAATGATGAGGGAAACCACACAAAAGAAGGCTTGACACCCCCCTCTGACACTTGGGGGTCAGAGCACGTTCTGTGTAGACACAGGGCACTGATATCAGCATGGGAAGAGACGTTAGTCTGTGGGGACACCTGGCTGTGGTCCCCTGAAGACGTCTCACCAGCTCAAGACATCCCAGGAGCAAGAGGGACTTCCTATCCAGGACGGGACAGGAGAACCAGGATCTGTGTTTGCTTCCATCCCAGAGGGGCTGAGGGTCCCACAGGGGCCTTCCCTCCCCTAACAGAGGAACCCATGGGATCCCCAAATTGACTTCCACGTGGAGCTGCCCCAGCTGCTGGGCCCTGTGGGGAGGCCTAGAGCAGACATCAGAGAGACACAGATGACTTTGGTCCAGCGCCCCAGTGCTGTGATTGGGGAAACACAGGGTATTCTGGGGACCAGCCCCTGAGGCCGGCATCCTCATCTGAAAGCCTCAAGAGACCCCTCACCAGGCCCTTCCTTTGAACCTCAAGGTCAGAGAGCTCACTTGAGGTAGCACATCCACCAGGCAGCACAAGACACTGGATCAGGAGTCGTCTGGACTCGTCTGTCCTCTGCCTGGGCTCGCCCTGCACTGGGATGGAGTCGAGAAGCCTGGGGACCCACAGTGACCAGGATCTGGGTTGACCAATCCTGCAGCCTGGTGGTCAAAGCCCACCTCTATCCAGCGCCCAGGGCCAGCTCACACCCTCTGGAGCCTGGTCAGCACCCCTGGTGCATCCCCTGACATTGGCCGCAGGTCTCCTCATGGCCTCCCGGGGGCGACATTGAGACTCATAGACAACACACAGGAAATGAATGTGGTTTTGGCTAAGGAGGTGGAGAAGGGGCATGATTTCCAACCCTCCCTCTAACAGACCCTTCTGGATCCTTCCTACCTTCCTGAAATGTCCCACCCACTCCTTCGAGAGGCCTCTGAGCACCCAGCTTTGTCAGGGGTCCCTGTGGAGGCCCTTACTCCATACTTGGCACCACTCATGGGGAAGGTGGAAGGATCACAGGAAAGTCAGCCAAGAGAGGACAGAGGCCCCAGGATGGTCAGGGAGCAGAAGGACAGGCTCTGGGCCACAGCTCAGCCAACACACACAGAGAGGGAGGGTGTCCCTGAAACCTTCCCCTGAGGACGGGGGAGCCCACAGCTACCTGACCTCCCACCACCACCATCCTCTCACCCAGGACGCACAGGAAACCTCCCCCTTCACACCTGGGAACTGCAGCTCCTTCTGAGACACCCGTAATGGGTCTCTGTCCCTGGAAGCAGAGGCCAGGCTGGTGACATTGGAGATGGAGGGCAGGTCCCCTCACCAGTCATCACTCAGCTTGTCCCTTTCTCAAACTCAGGTCATCTCTGTGACTTTTCTGCTGGGAGTAAATCCAACCTTCCCAGAGCATTGGAGGACAGGGGGAAGACCCTAGTGCCCAGCTGGGTTTGTGTGCTAAAGAGGAAGAGGCCTGGCAGTTCCTAGGGAACCAAAAAGTAGACAGAAAAGAAAGGGGAAGGAGGGGACTAGGGAGGCAGGAATGAGGGGAGGGAGGAGGAGGGTCCTGGGCAGAGACCCCACTCCTGGTCCCACATGACCCAGCTAAGCACTCCTGCCCCTGGAGGAGGCCCAGCACAGAGGGAGGAAGGACAGCAGGAGGCATCTGGACAGCAGTGCTTATGAGAATTTCTGGAGCTGAAGCTCTTCTCACAGAGGGAGGGACAGAGCAGGCAGCAGCCACCATGGAGCACACATCAGCCCCTGCCCACAGAGGGCGCAGCCACTGGAAGTGGCTCATGCTGGCAGGTGAGAGGAGATGATTCCCAGAGGGAGGGCTGTAGATGGGAGATCAGGGACTGCTGGGGTCTCCTGGGGAACACGGGGCTCTGAGTGTGGACAGAGGACTTCTGTTGCCCTGAGGGGAGAGGACATGGGAGCAGAATAGGATAGGGGGAGGGGACTCAACAACAGGAAATTCTCATGATCTGGAAGTGGTGAGGGGCAGGAGTATCTCAATTGCTATACCCTTGCAACTTAATCATCACTGAGGAATATTTTTTGAAAATTGATGATAATAATAGCAATTTATTTGAGGATGACCCTAGAAAAAACATAACTAGGAAATCTAAACAATATCGTTGCCTACTACCCTTAGAAATAGAGAAATAAACACCAGGACGTGGAGGGCCCTGGGAACACTCATTCACTCATCCACAAGCATTTGCAGCCTGTTCCAGGCACTGCGGGTACAACTAGATCAGACAAGTCCCTACCTTGACGAAGCTCACATTCTGTGGGGAGGAGGACAGACAAGCAAAGAGATCTAGAATGTGATGTCAGGGACTGACAAGTGCCATGAAGGGAACAGAGCAGGGAAAGGTCAGACAATGAAGACAGAGGGTCTTTACTGCAGGCGGTCAGGGAAGGCATCTCCCAAGGATGCCCCTGAGAGTGAGCAGGACTCTGAGGGCAGTGAGGGAGTGAGCCGGGCAGACACCTGGGAAGAGTGTTGGGAACAGAGGAAATAACAAGCTCAGAGGGGCTGAAGTAATGGTGGTCATGCTGCTGACCTTGACCAGTAGACACACAACACACACACACACACAAACACACACACACACACTGCAAGTCTAAAGGATGAAGAGACCTGCTCAGGCCCTAGGGCCTCACCTTTCCATCCCAATACATAGGTGCAAATATGGATTGATCTCTCTCTCTTCCCTCCTGGTCTCACTCTTAACCTTCTGGAACCCGCGCAGCACCGCCCAACCTTTTATTGAATTGTTGCCGTCCAATGCTCCCGAAGGGAAGGATGTTCTTCTAGCTGTCCACAATCTGCCTAGGAATCCTGGAGCCCATGTCTGGTACAGAGAGGACACACTAGAGCCCAAACATCAAATTGCAACATTTGTAATAGGTAGATCAGGAAATATCCCAGGGCCTACATACAGTAGTCGAGAGATGATATTCGTCAATGGATACCTGCAGTTAAAGAAGGTCACCCAGAAAGACACAGGATACTACACCCTACAAATCATAAAGAAAGATTTCCTAATTAAAGTAGGAACTGGACAGCTCCGCGTATACAGTGAGTGATTCCTCTCTGACCTCTGGGTGTTGGGTGGAGTGAATTCTACTTCACACACACAAGATTGACAGACCTGGACTGTGCCTACATCCCCGCTGCATTATATCCATTGTTGGGATTTGAGCATTTAGTGCAGGACACAGACAATGGAGATAAACTTCAAAAGATTGGAGTTCCTTTCCTGCAATCCAGCCCCTGCAGACATCCCCTGCATAGAGAAGGACCAGTCTGATGAGAGTAACTCAGCAGAGGGAGATCAGTCTCAGTCCAGCCCCCTGGGCCGCTCCCCGGGACCATGACCCTGCAGGGCTCAATCAGGGCCTGTCTTGAGGGGCCCCCGGGACCCTCACAGAGAAGCTTAGCCCGGGAAATTCCTGCACAGACCCCTGTCCCAGGGCTCCTGACTCCAGTGACCCTGGGCAGCCTGTGCCAGGTTGGGTTTTGGCCTCCTGGGCAGGGCTGACTGGGAGCAAGGATTTCCTGGCTCCCCAAGTCCCCAGGCTCCTGAGCTGGTCACCAGCCAGGGCTCAACCCCAAGAACCACATCTGGGCAAGGGCAGAGCCTGATCCTTCACCTGAGACTCAGGGTGGAGAGCACAGATGGACAAGGTCCCCAGGCCATTAGGCAACTGCCCTGGGGGACTTAGGAGACTCCAGAGGAAGGTCAGTGCCTCCAGGGGAGGAGCAGAGGAAAGAAGATGCTGCTGGCAACTCCTCATCCACCAGGGATCAGGCCCAGGGGTATTATTTCTTGGAGTCGAACTATCACAGATGCCATTTATTTGGGCAGCTTCTCTACCAAGATTTAGGTCAGCTACTATGAATATTTTAAGGTTAATTCACTGACAACCTGGGTGCCAAATACTTATCCTACTTCACTGAGGGGACACTGAGGCACAGGGAGATATAGTCACTGAATCAGGGTCACACAGACCGTAAGTGGCAGAACAGTCACACGAGCTCTGTCTTAAGTCACAGCCCTGTCCTCTCGTCCACCAGGGGCCTTACTAGGTGTGAACCCCTAGACCAGCTGTCAGTTCAGATCTTTTCTTCTTAGGTGTCCCCAGCTCAGAGGGAGAGATTGTGGTCTGCGGACTGAGAGCAAATGGAGAATTCATCACCATTTACTCTAGAACTACATCACCTGCATCAACAATCAGAGTCAGTGCAGGGTCTGTCCAGGCCGCCCCCTCAGTGGCCAATCCAATCTCCTTGCACTGGACTTGACACCACTTATTTGTTTCCTGACGTGTTGGGGTCAATCCCACTGGAGTAGAAAGGAAAGATCTTTGCCATCTCACTCCCCACTCTACCCCTGCAGCCAGCACAGGGCCCATGTGTAACAAACTCTCAATTATTTTTGATGATGGAAGGAGTAATGAATGGTGAATGAATGAATGAATGAATGATTCAAATCTCTTTAGATATTGGAACCTGGATGCAGAGTCCTTGGAATTCTGGCCACACAGGACAGGTTCTCTAACCCTCCAGGAGCTGACGCCCATACGGCAGACCTTTCACTGCTCTCTAGAGAAATTTCCTTCCCACTATTGGTCTGAGGCCCTGGGGTATTAATCATAATTTTTCCATATGGGAGATTTTAAACGTCTCCTCAAAAGTCTATCTCATAACCACCAAACACAGATGGTCCACGAGGGCCAGATTTGCAGCCAGTTCAGGCTCCCGCCTTTCCATCAGTCACCCCTTCTGCATTTGCACACGTCCACACCTGCCCTCAGCAGAGACAGAAGAGGCATTAAAGACCAAGGGAGAGATAAGATTCTGCTGCCAAAGCCAGGCAGCTCCTGCCTGTCCCCTAACTCCATTCTGGATCATTCCTTGGACTCTCTCTGTCATTTATGTGTCACTGGCTCATGTCAGTCACAGTCACCTGGGAGGCTGTGATCCACATCTTTGTCCTGAGGCCTGAGCACTCACCTGACTGCCCGGCTTGCTCCTGGTCCTCACGTGTTATTTATGCTCCAACCCCAGACCCACCCTTACCCATGTCTAGGAGAAACTTGAAAATGGTGCCTCAGAAAAAACACACATCTCTAGGTGATGGAGGTGTGTGCAACGGGAAGGAACTGTTTCTGGGTGGCCAGGCTATCAGCTGGTCAGTGAAGAACCAGCAGATGCTTGAAATGGGGGGGGGGTGTCTCTGAATCTCATCCTGTGTCCTTTTAAGACCAAACCCTGCTAACACATTGACACTTGAGAAAGCCTGTGCTTTCTCCCCGATGTGGAGCAGGCGGCCTTAGGTTCTCTGAGCACTCTGATCCTCATGCATTTCTCTTGAGATACAGAAACCTGCCTTATTCTTTTAAGGATTCGGGTTGGCTGAGAAGTGAGAGATGTCAACTGTGATTGAAGATGCCTAGGAGGAATTAAGGTACCACACAGGGCGATGTCCTCTCTGTTCCCTCCACAGTGGAGTTACCCACACCTGTCATCACAAGCTCCAACCCCGTGGAGCACAAGGACCCTGTAGTGTGAATGTGAACCTGAGACTCAGAATGCCACCTTATGTGGTCCATCAACAGTCACAGCCTGGAACTAATAGGTCATATGGTGTTCTGTGTACAATTTCTCGAATATTCCCCATACCGTTTTTGACAGTGGATGCACCATTTTACCCTCCCGTCAACAACGCACAAGGGTTCCGATTTCTCCATATCCTCTGCAGCACTTGTTGTTTTCTGTGTTTTGGATAGTAGCCATTCTAATAGATATGAGGGAGTATCTGATTGTAGTTTTGATTTGCATTTCCCTAATGATTAATGCTGTTGCGTATCTTTTCATGTGCTTATTGGCCATTTGTTTATCTTCTTTGGAGAAATGGCTGTTCAAGTGCTTTGCCCGTTTTTCAATCTGGTTATTTGCCTTTGTTGCTGTTGTTGAGTATAAGAGTTCTCTGTATACTCTGGATATGAACCCCTAATTGATATATAATTTCCAAATTATTTTCTTCCATTCCATAAGTCACCTTTCACTCTGTTGATTGTGTCCTTCAAGTTTTTTATTTTGATGAAGTCCAATTTATCTGTTTTTTTCTTTTTTTTTACCTGTGTTCCTTGTGCCATATTCAAGAAATCATTGCCAAATCCAAGGTCATGAAGCTTTCTTCCCGTATTTCCTTCTAAGAATTTTATAGTTTTAGGTCTGACCTGTAGAATGTGGTCCATTTTGAGTTAACTTTTGTATACGGTTCAAGGCAATGGGCCAGCTTCATTCCTCTGCATGTGGATATCCAGTTTTCCAACACTGTTAGTTGAAAAGACTGTCCTTTCTCCACTGAATGGTCTTGGCTCCTTTGTTGAAGTCATCTGTTCATGTAATCGAGGCTTTATTTCTGGATCTCTGTTGTATTCTGTGATCTATATGTCTGTCTCTATATCAGTGCCACACTATTTTATTCTTTAGCTCTGTGGTAAGTTTTGAAATCAGGAAGTGAGAGTCCTCCAATTTTGTTCTCCTTTTTAAAGATTTTTTAACTATTTGGGGTTGCTTGAGATTCCATAGGAATTTTTGGTTGGATTTTTGTATTTCTGCAAAAATGTCATTGAGATTTTCATAAGAATTATATGAAATATGTAGATAGTTTGGGGTATATTGGCATCTTAACAATATTATTTCTTTCCATCCACAAACATGGATGTCTTTTGATTTATTTGTGTCTTCTTTAATTTCTTTCAGAATGTTTGGTAGTTCTCAATGTACCCATCTTTCACCTCCTTGGTTAAGTTTATTCCTAAATATTTTATTCTTTTTGATGCTATTGTAAATGGAACTGTTTTCTTAATTTCTTTTTTGGATTGTTCATTGTTATTCTATAAAAATGTAACTGATTTTGAGTGTTGATTTTGTTTCCTGCAACTTTGGTGAGTTGTTTATTAGTTCTAACAGGTTTTTCTGTGTGAGGGGGGAATCTGTAGGGTTTTCTACACATAAGATTATGTGTTCTGCTAAAAGAGATAATTCTTCTTCTTCCTTTCCAATGTGGATGTCTTTTATTTTTTCTTCTTGCTTCATTGTCCTGGCTAGGACTCCTGTACTATATTGAATAGAAGTGGTGAAAGCAGCATCCTTGTCTTGTTCATGATCTTAGAGGAAAGTGTTCAGTGTTTCACCATTGAGTATGATGCTAGCTGTGGGATTTTCATTTATGATCGTTGTCATATTGAGCAGTCTCCTTCTCTTCCTTATAGTGCCTGTCATCTGTTAAAACCAGAGATTTCCTAAACCATGATATTCAATCCCCAGGCCAGGAATTAAAAGTCCTTTTCAGAGTGAGAAATCCCTTAGATTAGAAGCTTTCCAGGTCCGAAGGTGGTGAGGATTGAGTGGGCCATCCTCATTCCCTAATGAATTACTTAACAAGAAGTAAATGCCTTCCCACTTTATGTAATGTTCCCTTGGCCCCAGAGATGGACAGAGCTGGCAAGCGTGCCTTCCCCAACACACACAGAAGTGCATATAGGAAATGTGGCCTTATCTTTTCTGAAGTCAAAGAAAGTTCTAGGGAAGAATCACTGAAATTTCATGAGAGAAAAATTCACGTGATGATGAGGCTGTAGGACACGCGAAATGAGAAGAGGTTCCTGGTGTGGTTACTACAGAGATGTCCAGGGGGACAGTCAGGAGTCACCCTGGGGTGATCTGGGGGTCAAAGGGGAGGTGCAGCCCTCTCCTTACAGATGGTCACCTGAACAACGATACTCGTCCTTCTGCAGGGGTCAGGGCCATCCTCTGGGTCACCTTTATGGAGTGGCTGGTATCTCTGAGGAAGGAGCAAGGCCCTAAGCCCCAGGCTCACTCTCAGTCAATCACTCCTCTGTTTCTTCACGGAGCCAGTGTCAAAGCCCATGGTCAGAGTCGCCATAATACATAAAGACCCCAGTCACAGAACATAAGGATGCAGTGGTCCTGATCTGCCTCACAAATGATACTCGGATCTCCATCCAGTGGTTCCTCCCTGACCAGAGTCTGCTGCTCACAGAGAGGGTGAAGCTGTCCCAGGACAACAGCACCCTCACCAAACACCCCATAAGGAGGGAGGATCCCAGGAATTATTAGTGTGACGCCTCCAACCCAGTCAGTTCCAGCAAAAGTGATCTCTCCAGGTTGGATGTGAAGTATGAGCCTGGCCCTGTGGCTCTCTTACCTTCCAGCAAAAGTGATCTCTCCAGGTTGGATGTGAAGTATGAGCCTGGCCCTGTGGCTCTCTTACCTTCCTCTATGTTATCAAACTCTGAATAGATTTTTTCCTTATCTCTAAAATGATGATGTGATGCACTTTTCAAGTAGAGTTTTTCTGATAGTCAATGATGAAGATGGAAATTCCTTAGAAGACTTGCATTGAGTCAATAAATGCTCAGCAATGTGAACTGACATTGTCATTATTGTTGGCTTAAGGTCACATTCCATTTCAGTCCCCAACTCCTGTTGGTCTCAGTTGCACCACGTCCACAGTGGAATGATGGGCAGTGGTTGTGCAATGAAGGGTGGGAGCACACAATAAGCTCTTAAGAATCTCAGTTCTATCCCTCCTCCAGGGGGAGGTGTGGATGGCACCTGACTCTGAAGCAGGCAATGGGAATAGACAAGAGGGCACCCATGTGGGTAACAACACTGATGTTTTTCTCCCTATCTGATTCCTCCCGAAGAATTCCTAAAATCTTCCTGAGTATCCTGATTCTCATGACAATAGATTTATTTGCGTAGGTTCAGTAAGACTCTGTCCTCCTTGTTACCAGGATATCACTGGAAATATTGATGGTACAACAACCATGGCTTTGACTTGATTGTCCTTGTTGAGAATGACGCCCATGGGATCAGACATGACCCACACTTTAAGGAGCTAAGGTTGGCTTGATGGGTATTTTGGGGATCCGGAGAAGAGAGGGCCTCACTCAAAGCTCTAGAGACTGCAGGTGAGTCCTGATGTCTAGGCTTCCTAACGTCAAGAGGTTGTTAAAAGTCCCATCTGAGGATCCTTAGGAAAACCTGCATCAGAGGAGAAACTCTGTTGTGAGTGTGCAATCCCGTTGCACCTGTGTAAATAATCAGGCCAAATCAAGTGAGAGCAGCCTTGTTTTAGGATCAAGAACACTCTTCCTTGGAGATGATCTTTGTTGAAACGGAAAGTGATTCTTGGAGAAATGTTGTGTTTTCATGGAAAAGTCCAACAGCCTTCTGATGATCAGATTCCGGCCCCGTTCACTGTCTCTCTGCTATTTTGCACACGTTTAGAAATCGCAGGGAACAGATGGAGTTGCAGACTGGGTCTTGGCTGATAGAAATGCTGTTGAGTTCCCCTCCTGCTGTGCAGAAAGCAGTTTTCTCATTACCTAGAGGCCTCACGTTCCCCTCAGACTCACTAAACTTTAGACAGTTCTTCCTGACTGCAGGGCCCTGGCCTCCATTTTCTCAGAACATTTCTGTTAGAAATGAAATTGAAATCTGTAATTGCAGATTCTTTCTCTGTCCTTTTGAAATGCATATATGTCTCCTTAAAATTTTCTTGCCAGTTTTAGGATCTAGGGAATGTCTTTCTCAAGGGGCTGCGTCCATCCCTTTGAAATGTAATCCTCCTGGAAGATCCTGCCCCCTCCTCCAAGTCTCTGAGGGAGGGCAGGAGCCTAACTTGGGTGGGTGCATTTACAGCCAAGATGCAAAACTACCACCTGTCAGAATTTTAGAAGTTTTACTTCTCTGTTGAGTAATGCTGATTAGCTATCACTCTACCTGCTCTTAAAATCTCGGCAGCCTTTTGTGTTAGGGGTTGAGTGCAGTCTTTCTCCCCTGTTGCACTGGTCTTGAATAAAGTCCTTCTGCCCCTGTAACTTTGGTGCATTTTCTACTTGGACATTACCTACCTGTAATTAGCTGATTCTGGCATCTTGCACACAGTGTGAATCCTCACCATATTTTCAAATCCTCTAATTTCTTTCCTGATCTGGCTATTATCCTCCAAATGAACATTTCCAATTTTCCTCCCTCCCTTCTGATTTGGCATCCACAGGAGGTGACGACCCGACTGCTCAGATCCTTCTCAGGTCCCAAGTTGCCTCCCACCCAGGCTTTGTCCCCAGGATCTGAGAAGCACTGGGAGCTAAAGTCCAACAACATGAGAGAGATATGGAAGGCGCCCCACCACAGTGGCCCTGACCTCACGGTGTCCTCATTCCACACACATGTTCACCTCACCTGAGGGAACAAGATCACACAGATTTTTAAACTATTCTGTCATAAAACCCAACCACTTCAGTGGACAAGCAGGTCCCTGCCATGTCAGCCACCCGCCCACCCACGCAGGACCACCCTGTCCAGTGCCCTCTCCAGCCTCGGGCCAGACGTCTGTGTCCGCATTTCTTTCCTTTCTTTTTATTTTTACAAATGCCTTGTGCCTATTCTAAGGAGAGTCCACAAATGGAACCTGGGAAATGGTAAATAGAATCTGTCCTCTGTGTCCTTTTGCTCCTTTTGGCCTCTGGGGTATTTGGCTGAACCCTTCGAGACCCGGGAGTGCGGTGGAATGTGGGTAAGCAGAGGGGGGCATCATGGAGTGGTGTGGAGCGATAGGGTTTGTGCAGAGTCCGGATGAGAACTAGTAATTCCTGGTGGGGTTTTTGGGGTATTAGGTGTGATTTGGGATGTAATGGGACCATGCAGGAGGGCTGTTTTTCTTGGGATCCCATGGTACGGTGAGAATTTTGAATGAGAGGCTGACCGACCTGTTGAGGGAGGAGCACCTGGAGCTGTTGCAGTGAAGTTGGGGAGCCATCCTTCCAGACTTGGATGATGTGAGAGGTGAGATATACGGTTGGGGGTAAGGTTAAGATTCTTGAAGACTCAGATTAGTGTTCCAACACTGGGGACAAGAGGGAGCATCAGATGTACAGGCTGAAGGGGACATGCGACAGGGGACAAGGGGGAGAGGGATTTGAGCATCCAGTGGGGGCTTGGATTCTGGAGAGCGGTGAAGGACTGGAGGATGGAGGACACCATGAATGCAGAAGACTTGAGCTGAGGGCATTTGGGAAATCAAGTCAGGAGAGAGTTTGAGCCTGGGGTAGTCAGACTGGAAAAGGGAACTTGGATGGAACCTGGGGGAAGGCAGTGAATGGAGGGCAGGGGTGGCAGTGGGGACCAAACTGAGAGCCAGAGTTTTCCAGTCTCTAGTTCTGACCAGTCGAGACATGTGCAGGTTGCTCTCAAAGCCTGGAGCACTGTAGAAAATCCATATCTCATCCTTGTACCCTGAGACCTGAGTCACCAAGTGAGCCACGTTCCCAGGGGATTTGTGTGTGAGTGAGTAAGGCTGAATAGGAGCCTGGGGACAGGCAGAGGAGGGCAAATGTGGGGCTGGGGAGAGGGGGCAGAATGAAGTTGGAGGGTGTGGAGACTTTTCCTCCTTTGTTGACCAGTCAGAGTGAACTCCCCATGAGTCCACAGGCGAGAGCTGTGTGACAGGTGTCAGTGAGGAGTAGTAGGTGCCATGATGGTCTGGGCACCTGTCCTCCTCTAATCCAGGACATACCATTTGCATTTGTGATGCATCTGCTCTCCTCACCTGACCTTACATTGGTGGGTGTGATAGAACCGAGGTCATGATGAGGAGTTCTGCCTCCCTAGTCACGTTCTGTTCCATGTTCAGACACCCTGTCTCTCCTGAGGCCTAGAAACAGGTCAGGAGCTGTTTTTCTGTTGCTGTAGAAGGCATGGCCTTGCTCGGAACCCTAGGAGTCCGCATGGAACTCTCTCATTAGGTCCTGCCAGAGGCTCCACAAAGCACCTTTCATCCTTCTCACATGGGTTGGATGGAGGTACAGGTGCAGGGACTTGTCCTTTCCTCTGGAGGGTGTGTCCAGCGTGCCTCAGACTATTGGAGCCCTAAATCCTTCACAGTTGTAGCAGGTCCCTGAATGGTCACAGATGTGGATGGCCCTACAGCCCATAGAACTCTCATACTTTGCTTCAAGTGTTGATTACTAGAGCTGATCTAATCACTGATGTCACTGTCAACACTGATGTCATTGTCTTTGATTATCAATACCAGCAGGCATCCGCTTCCACCCTTTGGAGCACATGCATCTCACTAAGGCTTTCAGAATACATTTCTTGTTCATCCTTAGCAGGAAAGCTTCTAGTTCTCACCATTCAGTATGATAGCAGCTGTAGTTCGTAGGTTTTTTAGACGAGTTTGGTGTGTCCCTTGTCTCCTGTAGTCCCAGGCCAGATATGGCTGAGGACCAAGCCCAGAATCTGAGAGAAAGGGTTGCAGAGTTGCACTTCCAGGTAAGCGTTCAACCTTGCCAGGTTGTGCTAAGGTGAAGTGCCGGTGGAGAAGGGAGTGTGACCGTCAGACATGGGATGGCGACCCGGGACATACGATATCCGCTGCACATGAATGCCAGTGAAGACATCCCCAACTCCCGTCTGAGGGAACCAGCCTTCCTCTGCATAAAAGCATGCCAATCATCCTCCTGGGGCCGTCACCTTGCAAGGAAATGCTTGTTCTGACCCACAACAAGAGTGAGGTTCCAACAGGCCCAAGAGGAGCGCAGGGCCTGTTCTGGGTTGAATACGTCATGCACTGAGAGAGAGTTATAGGACCTCACCAACCTGAGCTGGCAGGAGTCCGAAAGCATGTGTGTGACAGATTCTGTGCCAGGGATCCACTTATTGCGTCTCAGCTCCGCATCCACTCTCCACCGCCCTGCTGGATCTTGCAGGCATCTTTCATCCTCCTCCTGGCACGACTCTAGGTTTTGCCAGAAGAGGGCACCAGAGGGACACTACAGGAGGAAGGGCTTCTCTCCAGCCCTGGTTAGCGGTAGAGGTGGCCCCTGTGTCTCCTATTCCCTTCTTTATTTTTTATTTTTTTTTTTTGATGAAATCAATCACAAAAATAAATGTTTTATTTTTTCCCCAAAGTTTTTTACTTTGCAAAGTTTCAAACCCCAAAAAGAGCTGTGAGCTGCTCCCGGCGGCCGTGACGCTGGCGGCTTGTGAAGGCGGCATTTTTCCTCTCCGGAAGGGAGTCTCTGCCTCTTCCACCTCAGTTAGGATTGTCTGTTGTTGCAGGAGTTCCTCTTATCCAGTTTTCAGTTCTGTCTCAGGGGTAATTTTTCCACGAGTAGTTGTAAATTGGCTGTGTCCACGGGAGGAGGTGAGTTCAGAGTCTGCCTACGCCGCCATCTTGACTCCGCCTCCTCCTATTCCCTTCTTTAGAGCTCTTCATTCTTTAGTAACCAATTCCTGCTAACTCCAATCCCCTGTTACTAGTTAACGGTTCTTTATATTAATCTTTCCTGTTAAAGTTAGTGTGTGGTTTCTGACTCCCGCCTGGACCCTGACTGATAGAGATTCCAAGGGTGTGAGACCAAATAGGACCAAGAGGAAGGCTTGATGGGGCCGATTCTTTCTCATGGGATGTAGGCTTTAAGGTGTTGGCTCAAGCATCAGGCAACATCATTATTAGTCTGCTGGGCAGTGAGTTAACATCTGGTGTCAGTGCTAGACCTTCTCTGGCATGTTGGAGAGAAATAGAGTCCCAATTTGGGGCACATGGGAAAGCGGGAATGAGTCTGTTTTGTGCAGGCTCCTCAGTCTCCTCCTTATCATATCCCCTGGGAAGGCATTAAGAAATCCACAGAGGAGGGGACATCGAGAGCTCTGTGGTGGCTCACCTCTGAGACAGAAGATGCTGATGGAAAATGCTGGAAAAGAGGATCGTGGGCTGGCCAAGGGTGACACTGAGCATGCAGAGGCCAAGTGTCCCCATTCACTAAAACAACCCACAGAGCAAAAGACCATCAGAGTTTTGACAGGCAGGGGTCTGTGGCGAAGCTCAATGACCAGGGGGTCCCAAAAAGTGAGACGATGGGAAACCTACTAATGTGCTGCTTGATAGAGGGGGAAATTTCCAGTTCTGATGGGAAGAAATATGACTTAAGTCACCACGGGGGGATTGTTGACTTCCTATCTGCTTCCCAGATGGAGCCGGTTCACAGCCCTGGAACCCCATGGACGAGGGAGGAGGCTGGGTCTGTTTGAGAAGGACCCTGTAGCGCAACCACGAGTGTAGACAGAAAATCTTCCCCCACACCAGAGAGACTGGGCGCCATTTATCTGGAGAGCTGGACGATGGTTAAAGGGAAATGGTCAGACCTTGTGGGGATTATTTGAATGACGGCTCTGGATGGATGCTAATCCCCATCGGGAACCAGGGTGGGGCATAGGTGGACTTTTGGCTCAAGTCCTTCCGCCAGTGAGCCTAGTGGGACCGCAGACTCATCTTGTTGTTGTTTATGTCATCCCAGAATGTGTAATAGCAATAGGTAACTGGAAAAGCCCCCACGTAGGTCCCCTGATCTGAGAGTGAGGGCTATTATGGAACGTAAGGTCAAATGGTGCTTCTGATACCATTCTGATACCATCACCACCGAGACAGTAAATCAGGAGCAATAATGCCCCCTGGAGGAATTTCTGAGATGAGTGCCAACACCAAAGCTTGAGAGACAGAGGGGTCAGGTCACTACCACACCTCCATTTACTGCACCTGTTCACTCACAGCAAAAGAGAAAGGACTGGAGAATGACAACAGGTTATGACAAATGTAAGTGGCCATGACAAATTCAGCTGCAGTTCTGGAGGTGGTTTCTTACAGACCCTGGATGTGCAGCTGTGGACCTAACAATTCATTTTTCCATATTCACTGGCAGAAATCATCAGAAGCATTGACATTCATATTCAGGAACAAGAGTACCCCTTCACTTCTGGCCTCATGGCTTGGTCAACTCTTCTGCTCTCTCTTACAATATAGTCCAGAGGGACCTTGATCATCTGATTTTCTGCAGAACACCACACTGGTCCACTTTATTGATAAATTTGTGTTATTTCATCAGACATAGTGAACAAGAAGTAGCAAGCATCCTTGATGATTCAGGAATAAGGCATATTTATGCCAGAGGGTGGGAGATAAACCACCCAGCCCTCCATCACTTTGGTGTAAATCCTAAGGGCCTGTAGGTCTGGGGCATGTCCCAATATTCCTTCTAAACTGAGAAAAATTTGCTACACCTTGTGTAGCTGCCTTAATCCAAAGAGATAGGTCCCGTAGATTTTGGGGGGAAAATGTAGCACATTTTGATACACTACTCCTACTCACTTGTGAGGGAACCCAGAAGTTGCCAGTTTTGAGTGGATCCTAGAGCAAGAGAGGGCTCTGATGAAAGTTCATGCTGGAAATACAGCTGCTATGAAGCTTGGGCCACATCACCCAACAGACCCAACGACATTGAAAGTTTCTGACAGTGTTTGAGGTTCTGACAGTGCAGAACCTCAGGGTTTTGGAGCAAAGGTATGCCTCCTTCTGCAAATACGTATCCTCCATTTGGAAAGCATCCCTTGCTTATTACTGGATTCCAGTGGAATCTCAATACTTGAGTATTGGATACCAAGGGCGCTGTGAGCTTAACTGCACGTCACATACTGGGTGCTGTCTCAGCTATCAAACCATGACATTGGGCGTGCACAGCAGCATCCGTCGTCTATTAAAAATGTGTGTATGGCATCAGATCAAGCAGGAATGGAAGGCACAGGTGAAAGCCCCAGCAGGTGGCTAGATGCCCATGGCACCCACTCCTCCTGCCTCTTCCTACACTCACACTATGTGCTCATGGGAATTCCCTGTGATCTGTTTACAGAAGAGGGAAAGCATAGACCAGGTTTATGGACGGATGTGCACAGTGAGCTGGCACCAGGCAGAAGTGGATGGCTGCTGCATTAGCACTCTGTATATATGGCCCTGAAGGAGTGAGGTAGGGGCATCCTTCAGGTAGCAAAACTTCAGGGGTCCAGTTAATGGGAGGGAGGGATGTCCTTAGGTCCACTTCTGCACGAATCCATGTTGAGCCACCTGGACAAAGACTTGGAAGGAATAAAAGCATAAAATTAAGACAGTGAGGGTATGTGGATGGTCCTCTGGTGATGAGCACAGAGTGTGAAGTTGTTCACGTCCTACACTAATGTCCATGAGATCCGTGCATCGAGGAGGAGGCTCTTGGTATGTAGGGGTATGTATGTATGACACTTGGTATGTATGACACTGTTGTCAGGCAGCTTCTTTCCCCATCAGTTCTTGCTCACTGGGCCATGTGCAAAGTGGCCACGTGAGCAGGGGTGGAGGCTCTGCATGGTTACAACAAATGGGCTCACTCTCCCCAAGGCTGACCTGGATGTTGACTGTACTGGGTGCCCAAACCAACAAAGGTAGAGGCCAATGCTAACTTGTTACTGCGTCATTCTACTATAAGACTACACAGGACATGGTCCATCATGGAGGGGTCTGAGCTTTATCCTCACAGGGATGGACACAAACTGTGGTCTATGATTTGCCTTCCTTTTACTCTATGCTTCTGTCAACACTGCCATTTGAGAACTTAGAAAATGTGTTGTCTATTGCTATGGTATCCTATGAAGTATTGCTTCCAATGAGGGGATACATTTTAAGGAACAGGAAGTCAGACAATGAACTTTCACACCTGTGGAGCTCACTGATCTTCCCCACTGCCCCACTACACAGAGACAGTTGGCTTTTCAGGATGTGGAATGGCCCATGATGGCTTATGAGGGCACCAGGTGAGAGATGGTACCTGGCCATCCAACGGGAAATGCTGTATGTCTTAAGCCAGTGGCCAGTCTATTCTGTCACTTCACCAATAGACAGAATGCGGAGTCCATGAAACAAGGGAAAGATAAGGGAGTGCCCCCTCCCTCTAGTACACCTCATAGCCCACTTAAAGAATTTTTGCTTTTGTCTCTATGTTGGTGTGGGCGAGGAATCCCATCATAGTTCTAATCAATTGGAAGCCATGACTGCCCCCGGGCCATGTTGTGCTCCTCATGCTGCTGAAACAACAGGCAGAGAAGAGGGTCACTGCTGTGCTAATGGCCGGAGGGGAGCTGACTGCCAGAGGGAGGTTGGGCAGCTGGGTCAAGGAGGACTCTGTTTGGAAGCCAGGCAATGTAATTGGGGGCACATCTTCATATTTCATTGTCCAGTGGCCCTGTTCAGTGGGAAACTGCAGAAATTCAATAAATACGAGACCATGGAACAATTCATTCCCATCAGAATGAAGATTTGTGTCAACAGTAATCGTTTAACTAGGTGTTGGCAGGTGGTACTGACTGTGGAATGGGTGGTGGAAGAAGGCGGCTCTGATGACCACCAGCTACACACCCAGGACACTCGCAGCTTTGTTTATGGGAGTTTCTCCTCCATCCTCCTCTCACTGTGGTGTATGAAGAACTAGCTGTCTAACACTGTGGGAGTCTGACTCATTGTCATTAGCACACCATGTCCCTATGATTAAGTAACAGATGGGAATTGTGTGCCTTCAGTATTGAGGACTCTGATTTAGATCTGGACAAAGGAAAAGGGTGGATACTGAGGAGGAAAAGGGTGGACCCTGCTGGACACTTTCTGTTTCCTTCTCCAGATTCACTCTCTCCCCTTCTCCCCCATGCTCTGCACTGTGGGTGGCAGAATTATGAGAACTGTGTTAATGGGATCTCCTGGCTTCCATCTGGGTTCAGGCACTGGGGAGCCCCAACAGGAGACCAGAGGGAGGACATGGAGTGAGGTTGGGATATTAATTCTCCAGCTCCCTCCCTATAGTGTCACTGGGGGGTGGACAGATTTTTCAACCTGAGATCAGAGCTCCAGTCAGCCCTCTCCAGACCTCTCCCATCCACCCCCTCCAGATTCTAGAATGGTAATAAGTTCTTCTCAGCCCTTCAGGCCTGGATGATAACAGACCCAATGATAACAGCCTCAGGAGACTGTGTAAACCCTCTTGTTTCTCTACTTCACGCAAGCTCATACGTCAAGATATTCACATGGGGCCAGCCCCTGGTGTGTGCTGGGATCCTGACTGCTAATTAGAAGCCTCATTGGTGGGAGTGCACCTTCACCTCTCAGGTCGTGGTGATGCCCAGATACCTCTGTCTGCAGCATCCTGAAGGCTCTGCTGCCACCGAGGCTGGAATGGAGACGTGCTCCAGACCAGTGAAGGATGGGCCTGAGATGGGGCATCTCTCACAGATTCCTCTCCTCCCTTGTGCCAGATTTCTGGGTGTCCTGCCCTCCCCTCACATAGAAAAGCCCAGCACTGGGAAAAAGCACAATGTCTTTATTATCAGACACATGTGGCCACTGCTTGAATGTCTACTCTCCCATAGGGCAAGTTCAGCTGCTCCAGGCCCTTCCATACGTTCTCATCAGGTCACAAAGTGTGTGTGGGTGTGCGTGGATGGTAACTCATGGAGAGGATGGAAAAATAATTTGGTGTTTGGTTATGAAGTCAGACAGAACGTTGGGTTTAGGGTCAGCAAGGTCTAAGAATCAAGGGTAATGGGGTCAACAGGGAGAGCACCCCACAACAAAGGGCTAGGGATAACCCCAGCCCCCCCACCAAAGCCACGTAGGAGGTAGGGGCAGCTTTGTCTTGAAGAGGAGGCTGATTCTCATTCTCATACCCAGAGTTCTCAATCACAGAGAAGACCCCAATATTCTTGGCATGATTCAACAAATACCTGGAAGGTTTGGCCATGCAGCCCTGAAGGTTCACTGAGGCAGACAGCCCACCTAGAGAGTGAAGACTGAGTCAGAGAGGAATCAAAGCACAGCACACTTAAATTCCGAAGACCCAGCATCCCGGACGCGCCCCCTCCCTCACTAGACCACGAGATCAGCCTCTCAGTCCCCTTCTTCCCTGGGACTAGACATTTGACCCCCCAGCTCCCTCCACCCTCACATCCATGAGTCAGGGCCTCAAGCAGCCTCCAACCTCAGGACCAGTGAATCTAGGCCCCTAACCGCTTCATCCTCGAGACCTGCAGCACTCACCTCCCCTGAGTCGAAAGGAACCCCGGTAACAACGAGTGGTGCCCTTAGGGCAGATAACATTTTCAGAGTTTTGTGCGAAGGATCCTAACTTCACAGAGACAGGACACTGCAGGTCTCCTGGTACAGGGGCAGCTGGGGAGCAGAGAGAAGGTTGGGGTACACAGCTCTGCTCTTCGCTGCAGCCACCCTCCTTGCGCCCTGGAAGCTCTTGTCTCCTGGGCCCCATCTCTCCGTGTCTCTGTCCCCATCCAGCCTGCTGGGATCCCACACCTTGACGAGGCAGGGCATCCAATAGGACGCTGCTGCTCTTGGCTCTGTTGCACCCGTTGGAGGAGCAGAACCGGGCATAGGAGGCGATGAGAATTCCGAGAGGCCCCGAGTGAATGGTGACAGTCGGGGAATTCTGTATCCTGATCTTGCTGCAGCCTCTGCTCCCCACTATGAGTGATCTGTGTCCTGAGGGGTGAGAGAGTGAGAGCGGGGCTGAGGGAGGGGAGACTCCATGGCAGGCAGGAGGCAGTGGTTCCCTGATGCTCAGCAGGCAGAGGGTGAGCGCAGGTTCCCTGAGTACAAAGAAGAGTACAGGTCACCTTGAATGTAGGCGAAGACTGGGGCCAGAGGCTGGGTCCTCCCCCAGCGCTGCCAACCCTCAGTTCTTGTGCCAACGTCACCTTCTCAACAGAGCCTCCCTTAGCATGCTTTACACGTTGCAACCTTCCCCTCACTTTCTCTCTCCCCTTTCCCTGAGGGATTTCTCTCCATATCTCATCTCCACACCCACATCTTCCTCCTTATTGTTGGGTTTTTTCTGTTTCCTCCCTTGCACGGAAAGCTGCACGAAGGCAGACACAATGGAATTGATGGATTTTAACTAGTATTTGGGTGGTGAACATGATGTAATCTATGCAGACCTAGAAGAATAATGATGTATACCTGAAATTTATACAATGTTATAAACCAATGTTACCAGAATAAGAAAAAAGAAAAAAGTGGGATCTATGGTGCCTGGCAAACAGCAGATGCTCGATAAACCTCAAATAAACCCATTGGGTCCCTCTGTGCCAGTTCTGTTCTCAGCCCTTTGCACGGGCTATCGAGTATATCCTCACGACCACCCAGCAAGGTAGGTACTGTTATTGCCCCCAGTTTTCAGAAGAGGAAACCAAGGCACAGAAAGAAGAAGAGTTGGGTTTAGAACTCCAGGTGTGAGGGTAATCAGGCGGGAAATTCAGGGACAGAATCCAGGGCGGGGAGGCCCAGGACCCAGCGCAGGGGCCTTACCCTCTGGCTCAGCCCACGCACCTACGTCTACGAGCAGAAGCGTCTCCTGACACATCTCCCCAATATCACATGTCTGGTAACCACCCTCGGTCCATTCGATGGGTGTCTGAGCCAAGTTTGGCAGTGTCGCGGACATGAGCCCTCGGTGACAGGTCAGAAGAGCTGTGGAGAAGGAATTACCAGGGTCTGGGTAAGCCAGGGAGCCAGCCGTGTCTGTCCCTCCAGGTCCCAGGCTTGGGAGTTGATCACATTCTTGAGTCACACTCCAGGTGACCTGGCCACAGAGTCCCTCAATCTCAGATTTAGAAGGGACCTGGGAAGTCAGCCCCACCTCCTTTCTTTACCGTAGTTTTGCTCAAATACCTGCAGGGACCTCTCTGAACACCCCAGAGGAAGGCTGCTCCTCCCTTTGGGAGGGAGAGAGATGGAGGGCTCTTCCTCAGCCTGAGCCAATCTCTGCTTCCCTCTCTGGGCCTCAAGGTCCTCATCTGGATAATGAGGAGGGTGGCGTGACATCATATATTTCTTTTCACTGAGAAACCACATGTTCTAAATAAAAAGACTCAAATACCTGGCATGCACTGATTATTTACTATGAGCCTGGCTGTGGTGATTTCTTTCCATGGAATAGCCCACTGAAGCCTCTCAAGTTGCTTACCACATCTGGACCACAATATTTCCCCACACCAAAGTAGGTGGTGTTATCATCATCGTCCCCATTTTCAAGATGGGAAACACAGGCAGAGGAGTCATTAAGCAGGTTGCTCAATGTCCCTCCACTAGTAATTGCCTGAGCTGGGCTCAGAACTCAGGCGTTCTGGCTCCTTGGGGTCGGTGATGGGGCAGACAGGGATTGATGACCGTCCTTGGCTACCTTGGCCCCGGTGGCCCTCAAGAGTCTAGTGTGAAAACCATGAGCCCAGACCTTCTCTTAAGGCCATCACATGATCAGCAGTGACGTGTCCCTTGAGGCAGAAACTCCTGGGCTGACCACGCAGCATCCACAGACACGGGTAACATTTATAACAGCCTCCACGAAGGAGAACCACTCATGTCCCCGCTTCACAGGCGACAAAATCGTGGCTCCTGCTGCCTCCTCCCAGCCTGGCCCCCGCTCTCCCACCCCCATCTTCCCTGCCTTGGTCAATGGCAGCTCCTTTCAGCAGTTGCTCAAGTCATTCTTGACAATCCCCTTTCTCTTACACCCCGTGTTGCACCCATCAGGAAATCCTGTTGGCTTAAGCTGCAAAATCCCCCAGAACCTGACCACGTCTCACCAGCTCTACTGCTTCCAAGACGCCCTTGGGTCTCACCTGCTTCCTCCTGAGTCTCCCTGGGGGTCCCCTCCCCGACTCCCACCTCCCCCTCACTCTATTCTCCACCCAACAGCCAGAGGATCCCCATAAAGGTAAGTCAATTCATGTCACTCCTCTGCTCAGAAGACTCCAGTAGGTCCCCATCCCACTCATAATAAAATTCTAAGGCCTTAAGTTGGCCCCAAAGGCTCTACGTGATCTGGCCTCCCCATCCCCTCTGTCTACATGTCCTGCTCTGCTCTCTGTTGATCACACTGCTGTAGCTACATTGGCCTCCAGGCCCCTCCTCGAACACGCAGCAGGCCTACACCCACCCCAGGGCCTTTGCATATGCTCCCCTGCTCCTGACTGTCTGCAATCATCACCTCCTTTTGGTGAAATAGGCTTTGGGTGAAAGAGGCTCAAAGATGTGGTGACCCTCAAAAGCTGGTTCAGTGGCAGAGCCCAGACAGTAGTCCACATCTCTCTGACTTGGACATTAAGATCTTAACTGCTTGCTCTCCTGACTTTGTCGACCCACGACTCTCACTGGGACCATCACCCAATTACTTAGGGGGCAGTCAAGTCTGTTCATGCTCCAGCCCTTTGGTTCGTCCTCAGCCTGGGTTCCTGCCGTGGCCCATCCTGGGCAGTATGTGCTCTAGCTCCCAGCCCTCTCCCACCCCCATGCCTTTGCAAGAGCTGTTCTCCTGCAAAGTCTCCTGCAAAGTCACTGGGAATGCCCTTCTCTCCTCCACTTCTTCCCTGACCTCTTGTGGTACCCAGCTTCTGAGGCCTGGTCTCCCTGATGCTCAGGAAATACTTGCTAAGCTGCTGAACTGAACTGAGCCAGGGAAGCCCAACACATCCTCCCAGATACGGCTCCAATGTCAAAAGCTAACAGAATATGGATATATGTTAGGAATATTCATTTTTGGCACAAAAGCTTTGTTTTATGTGGCATGTGTGTGGTTTGTGTAGCATATGAGTATCGTAAGTGTGTATGGGTGTAGTATGTGTGTGGGGGTATGGGGTTGAATGGGGTGTGTCATACGTGTATGGCATGTTTGTACATGTGTCTGTATGTGAGTGTGCATGGTATGTGATATGTGATGTGTGTATATGTGCAGTGATACAGTGTGTGTGTGAAGTATGTGGTATGTGTTTGCTGTGCAGGCAAAGTGTGGTGTGGGTTCTGTGTGTCTGTGTGTTGTTTGTGTGTGATATATGGTGTGTGTGGTGTGTGGTCTGTGGGTTGTGTGTGGTGTTTAGGGTTGGGGTGTGTGTGGAACATGTGAGCTGTACAGAGACATGTGTGTGGTATGGATGTGTGGTGTGTATGTGGCATGGTGTGTGTGTGTTGTGTGAGTGTGTGTGTGCGTGTGTGTAGCATGTGTTGCATCTGATGTGTTTCTGAAATGCCTTCTGGATTACCAATGTTGCTGGGCCCCAAGAGGAGGGCCAGACAATTAAACCAGCCTTAATCAGAAGGAGAGACTGAGACTCTGACTCTCCCTGCTCAACCTCTGGCCAGGGCTCCCCTGCCCTCAGGAGAAAGACCAAGCCCTCAGTCTGGCTTTGCAGGGACATCACCAGGCACCCCCCACCTCTCCCGTCCCCACCAATATCCATTCCTGAGACACGCCATGTCATTTGCTGCCTCCGTGGCCTTGCCCCAGCTGTTCCTTCTGCTTGGAGTGGCTCTCCCTTCATCACTCACACCCCCTCGTCTACCTGGAAACCCTGTAATCACCCCCAGTCCCGGCTGTAGGCTGTAGCCCATCCTCCTCATTAGCCGTCTCAGGCAGAGCTGAGGAAGCCTTCTTGACAACAGCAGGCTCACCCACCTCCAGGCCTTTGCACACGCTGTTCCCTCTGCCTGCTCGTGTCCTTTTCCTCTTCTACAAATAAACCGCAGCCCATCCCGAAGACACAGCTCACAGTCACCTCCTTGATGTGCCCTCCTTGACACCCACCCCCCAGGACATCAGTATCTTCCCTCCTCTGAGCCCCCAGACCCCTCCCCCACAGCCCTGTTCCCTCTGCTCTGTGATGTCCCCCCTCCCAGTCCTGGAGGCTCTTAGGGCAGGGGCGGAATCTGAGTCCCCTGGGGTCCCCAGGGAGACCTTGGAATCCTGCGTGAACTCACTTCAGCAAACAAATCCCGGGCACCCAACCCTAGCCAGCCCTTGTGCTGGCCAAGTCTGGAACCCTTGGTGTCAGTGACATCGGGCCCTGTCATCAGGCTCCCGGTCCAGCCAGAGGGATCCAAGCACAAAGAGGGATGTGTACTGAACTCACTCAACTCTCTCTTGAAGCTTTAGGGGTCAGGGTGCTGTAGAGAGACGAGGAAACTGAGGCTCAGACAGGGACGGAACTTCCCTCACTCTCCGAGGTCCCTTCTCCCCTCCCCGCCTGCAGTGGCCCTTCTCATTGAGACACTCCAGGCCCCTCTCAGTCAGCCCAGTGTGTGGCTTCCATGGGGAAGTGGGGACCCTCCCAGTGTCCCCGTTTGGCTGCTGCTTGCCCTGTCACACCTGGAGCACCCAGCAGGCCTGCTGGGTGCTCCAGGACCATGGGGGGGGGTGGGTGAGAGAGGGGTGGGGTGGTCGAGAGGAAGTGGGAGACCCAGGGTGACTCAAGGTCAGCGGTGTGGAGCTATGGAATTGGAAGCACTGAGTCCCTCCCAGCATGAAAACCAGTAGGCGCTCCTGCCCTCACTTCCACACCCAATGGGGAAAGTGGAATGCAAAGCATCCGCCCTCTCTGCCCCTCTGACCTTCCTCTCTGCTCTCTGGTTCCCCTCCTGCCTGGACAGGCCTCCCTGAGCTAGTCAGCCTTGCCTGGCATCAATTAAAGCACCTACCATTGGCTCTGGCCCTGCGTATCTGTCCCCTGGACCACGTGCCCTCTCTCTCCCCTGCGGCTACACACCTCTTACCGGCACCCCCACCGAAGTGCTTTCCAGGAGAATCTCTCCCTTTGCACACCCTGAGAGAGTAATAAACTCCTGAATGACTTGTGGGTGCTGGCTTTGGTGGGATGTGTTTGGATGTCCAACTTTCACAAGGGGCACTGTGCCCCAAGGCTGAAGTGCAGGGCACAGTCTCGTCTTCCACACGGGGGACTCACCTTTAGGATCGCAGTTCTCGCTCACAGTCAGGGCCCCGACTTTTTGAGTGTCATTAAGCAGGTTGCAGCCTGCTTGGGACGTGCAACCTTGGACTCTCAGATTGGTGGCGATGTCCCCTGTGGAAAGGACGAGAGCGCGAGAGAGGAAACACTGCCACTGGGACAATGCAAGCTTCAGGGAGAGGTGCAGCTCTAGGAAGCCAGGCCCACCTTCCTCCTGTCCCAGGCCTCTGCTACCCTCCCTCCCCAGAGACCCAGATCTTGGTCCTCAGACCTCCCCATTCAGTGCCCCACAGGCACCCTGCTGTCCCAGCTCACCTCCCCTGAAAAGGAGGATCCCGTTGTAGCAATGCATTATCCCAGCAGGGCAGGGCAGCTCTGTTGCAGACAGACAGCCTTCTGTGGACAAACAGACTGGACACCGCAGGGACCCTGGGACTGGGAGGTGAGAGAGAGGGGGAGGGAGGATGAGAGGGCTCTGCCTTCAGATCAGGTGGCTTCTCTCTGCCCCCCGCTTTTGCTCACCCCAGAAATCAACCTCCCCTGTCTCCCCCAGACATGCCCTCCTTGGGCTCCTCTCGTGCAGGCCCAGGGTGGGGGAAATTAAGGACAGTCCCTCTGTGCTCATCTCAATCCCCTCAGCCCTGTTGCTCCCCTCCTCCCCACACCCCTTTCCCCTCCTCCTACTCTCCCTCCTCCCTCACGTACCTGTGGGAGGGAGCCAGTCCCAGAGAGGGACTGTGTTGGGGACATCGTTGCATAAGTCCCTGTTGCGACACACGTGGGTGTAGGAGACGATGGAGACGCCCGGGCCTGCACTGTGCTGGGTGACGCGGGCCTCCTGATCTGCCTCCAGGGTGCAGCCCTTGCTGAGCACCAAATTCACTAGGGGTCCTAGACCAAGAGAGAGAGGGAGGCCAAGGTGGGGTCAGGACTCCAGGTCCTTGAGGGAGGGTCTGCATCGTGGCCTGGAGTGAGAGACTGGAGAGGCGGTGACAGGATACAGGACTGTGCCCCTGCTGGGGAAGGGACAGCTCCCTGTAGGAGGGCAGGGGTCTTCTGAGTTCCCAGACAGAATGCAGGTAGGACTGGGCAGGGGGAGGGATGTCTCTGCACAGGAGAGGGTGGGAGTCGGGCTTGGGGATACAGGGCCCTTCTCACCATTCTCAATGAGCATCATTGTGTCTTGGCAACCCCAGCCGTCCTCACAGGTTTGCTTGTTAGTCACTGTCCAGTGGAGCGGCATTTCCGATACATTCTTCACAGCCTGAGCTCTCCACGACTGACAGGTCAGGGCCTGCACTCCTGCAACAAGAAGAGCAAATCCATCTCAGCCCATCCTCCCGGGAAACCCCACCCAGGTTGGGGTCCTCACTCACCTGGCAGCAGGAGGGTGATGCCCTGGAGGGCCAGCAGGAGGGCAGGGCTCATGGTGAGGGCAGCTGTAACTCTCTCGTTCCTGCTCTTTCTCCCAGGACACGGAGACCGTTTATATCTCGCCCCATTCAAGGCAGCCCAGGAAGGGGGTGGGGAGGGGAGGGCCTTGCTAGAGGAGGCCTGGGCCCACCTTCTGAGTTTCAAGGCTAAAAAGCCTAGGAATGTGAATCCTCTGTCCTCCTTCAGATCCAAGAGTCCAAGACCGCAAACACATCCTCCCTCAGACCCAGGAGTCCAGGCCTCCAACTCCCTCAAAAGTTAGAGACTGAGGCACGCTGGCCCACAGGCCCCATTGGTCCAGCTCTTTCCTCCTGAAACCAGCTATGTGGGTCTCCACCCCCACCCTGTTTCAGGGTAGTTTGGGAAGGTGGTTTCCTCATCTCTCATGGCAACCTGGTCACCTTCAGGCCCCAGGTGGGGAAATGGCCCAACTGCATGTGAGGACATTGTGCAGTGGGTATTGGCCAGTCCCATGTTCTCTCTATCCTAACCTCTGCCCCCACGGATTCCTACTTCTCTTTTCTTTCTCTTTCCTTCCTACATTGCTTTACTTTTTATTCCCTTTTTCACAACATTCCCTCATGCTTTTCTTCCTCTTTTATTCTCTCCCCTCCCAGCACAACATGGGCCCTAAAGCCTCCATTTCTTGCCACCCAGGAGGGAGCTAAGGTATGTCAGGGTGACCGGCTGGAAACTGAATATCTATGGGGGAATTAGGATATTCTTTGACAAAGCAAAGTTTCTTTGCCAGAAACAGATGGGAACAGTGGTGTGCTAGAAAACCAGCTTTTAAGAAAAACAGCATCAACAAAACCTGCCTTGTACTGTTGGCCCATTTCTGTGGTGTAAATACTTCTAGCACATCTGATCTTAAGCTACCAACAGCTTGACAAACAGCTCAAAAAATTCCTAAATATTTAACAATTGGCTTTTGCAAGCCTGTGCCAATCAGCTCTAGCACACTGGGTAGGAGAGAGACAGGAAAGATTGAGGGGTATCTGTCAGTGATTGCAGAGGCTCGATGTGGGTGTCTGATAAGCAGAGAGGAAAGAGAGAAAAGAGAGGATGAAAAACTATAGAAGAGAAAGAGCAATGACTGTGTACCTCCCCATTGTATATCTATTTTTGACACCTTTATGTATTCTATTTTTATTTGTGTTGGCAAGTTTAAAATTTGACATCTAGGCGGAGACATGTTTCTCTCATCTCCCATTATGTCTACACCACTACTGTGGCATACTGTATATACTCAATAAATATTTATTGAGTGAATGAATAAATGAATGAATGGAGAGGGGAACATGGGAACGGAGCCATCAGTACATTTGTGTGGGTTGTGCCCTGTAGAAACACCATCCTTCCCCAACAGTTTACATTGTTGCCGTCTGGAAAGGTGCCCTCTGGAGTTGTGTGTGGCCTCATACAGTGTCCCTGGGGAAAGAGGGGAAAGAAGGTGGGCAAAGAGATACATAGAGTCATAGGTAGTCAATCAAATTTCTTGTTTTAGTCAATAAATATTTACCCAGGCTGCATTTTGTGCCAGGCACTCTCCTAGCTCTTCGGGATACATGGAGACCAAAAAGATGAGGCTACCAAAAAGATGAGGCTAGTGCTTGTGTTGAGCTGGTAGACTAGTGAGAGAGACAGACACTAACAAATGCATGAGCACAAAAAAATATTAGATGGTGCTGGGTACTCTGCAGAGAGGGAAAACCAGGGATGTGAAAATAAGTGACTGAGCTGGGGTTGGGGAGGGCTGCCCTGAGAAGGCAACATTTCAGTTGAGTGCAGAATGAAAAGAAAGAGCCAGCTATGGAAAGACATGTGGGGAGAGCATTCCAGGCAGAGGGAAGAGCAGGTGCAAAGGCCCTGAGGTGTGAGGATTAGAGAGAAAGCAGGTGGCTGGACTGTGGTGGGGAAAAGGGAGAGTGATAGGAGATGAGAGTGGAAAGCTGGCAGGGCAGCAATGCAGGACAAATCAGGAGATTAAGGCAACCTTCCTGGGAGTCCCCATATTTCAAGTGGCTATTGCAGAGGGAGGGGGTGGGGCTGTTTAGCAAAACATCTGACAGTCCTTGGTATAACACTCTGTCTGCTGCCAGGCTGATTCTGCTGCTCCCTGACTGTGTAGCCTTGGGTCACTCATGTCCCCTCTCTAAACCTCATCATCCTCTTCTGTAAAGTAGGTGTGATGGTTATCTGCACCCCATGAGTTGTGATGAGGACTGAGATCTGTATACGACCCAAAGTAGATGGTCAACAAGTGATAAAAATCGTTAATATGATGAGCCCTGACTCTGTTTCAAGCCCTAGTCCAAACACTTTATACGTTTCAAATCATTGAATCATGACCATAAGTATGAGGTAGGTCCTATTAATAGCCCAATATTATAGATGAAGACTGGTCCCCAGAGGAGTTAAATAACTTGCCCAAGGTCACACAATGTGGCAGAGATAACTGCCCATCAAAGATCCATGCTTCCATGTTGTCACAAATGGCTGGATTTCATCGTTTCTTATGGCTGAGTAGTATTCCATTTGTGACAACATGGATGGACATTGAGGGCATGATGCAAAGTGAAATAAGTCAGAGGGAGAAGGTCAAATACCGTATGATTTCCTTCATTAAGTAGTAGATAATAACAACAATAAACAAACACATAGGGACAGAGATTGGATTGGTGGTTACCAGAGGGGAAGGGGGGAGGGAGGAGGGTGAAAGGGATAATTGGGTACATGTGTGTGGTGATGGGTTGTAATTAGTATTTTGGTGGTGAACATGATGTAATCTATGCATAAATAGAAGTACAATGATGTACACCTGAAATTTTTACAATGTTATAAACCAATGTTACTGCAATAAACAAAAAATTAAAAAAAAAAAAAAAAAGATCCATGCTTCCTTCAAGATGTAGAGATGTTACAAGTGAAGACTGTCCAGCCAGAGACTACATTTCTCAGCACCCCCTTGCCTCTAGGTGGACCATGTGACTAATTCCCATCTATGAAATGTGAGCAGAAATGACTGGTGTCACTTTTGAGCCTGCATGGTTAAGAAGCAGGAGTGCCTTCTCCTTCCTCCATCTACACTGGGTCAAGGATGACCTTGGAGCCACATGGAAGACTCCCAGTCCTCGTTGACCTGATGTGCTAGTGGGGGTGTCACACAAAACAACGAACAAAACCGACAATAATAATGTGGTACACTATGTTATAATGAAATAAGGCATGCTTTTGGTGTTTTTTTTCCCTTTTTCTTTAAAAGATTGTGGTCAGGGATCCTCATTGAAAAGGCAATATTTAAACAAAGACGTCAAGGAGGTGAAGGAATGAGCTCTGGGGCTCTGTGGGTGTGTTTGAGCAGCAAGGAGGAGGCCCAGCTGGAGCAGAGAGAGGGAGAGATGAGAGGAGGTGAAATCAGAGAGGGAGGGCCCGGATGGTGAGGGCCTCCCAGGCCTTGTGGCCTGGACTATGGCTTTAATCTGAGTGAGCTGGGGAGCCGTTGAGGGTTCAGAGCAGAGGAGGAGTGTGAGTGGTCTGTGTTCTGTCAGGATCATTGTGGCTGCTGGGTTGAGAGCAGGGAGCCCAGTGAGGAGGCGACTGCAGTAATCCAGGTGAGAGATGACAGTGGCCTGACCACGTGCAAAGGAGCCCGTTTCTGGATGTGTTCTGCAAACGCAGTCCAGAGGATTTGCTGAGGGATTGGACGTGGTGTGTGAGAGAGAGAGAGGAGCTGGGAAAACTCCAAGGTGGCCCCTCCTGAGATGGGGGAAAACTCTGGGGCAGCAAACTGAGACCAGAAATTTGGCTTGGGATCAGGAATCTGAGGGCATCTTGAAATGCCTTTTAGAGATTAGCTGTCAAGTCATAGTCAGATGTCAGCAATAATGTCCATTTTGCCTCTGGTTCACTGCTGTGCCCCCAGGGCCAGGACAGCACCTGGTACATAGCAGGAGCCCATTACATGTTTCCAGAATCAACAAATGAAGAAGGGATGGGCAATCAGAGTGTTTCCTGGACACCCAGACACAATAGTTCTTGCTGACTAAGAAAATACAGAGACACAGAAAGTTACCAGGACTCAGGGACCCTGAAAAACCCATTGGTTTTGTAAATTGGGACCTTCATGGACTATTCATGCTGTGTGTGGTTGTGGAAGTAAATTAAGTTAAACATGAAATTGCTTGGGTGATACATATAGGTTTACAAGCTGGTCCCTTCACTGCTCCTGGGATGAGAAACACTGCCTACGGCCTAGCTCTGTGAGAACAGAGAGAAGGGAAAGGGGTGAAGGATACCTGTCAAGGTGTGAGAGGTCTTAGGGAAAGAGGAGAGTGGAAAGAAAGTCTTCTGAAACTCCCTGAGCACCTGCTCTGTGCGGATCACATAGATGATGATAATCACGTCTAGCATCTCACCCACTGGCTCATTTTTCATATGAGATGGAAGGGTTTTCTCTCCCATCAACAACCAGTTCTCCAACTGGGTGTCCCACAATTCAGTTCAGTTCTGACACAACTATTCGGAGTCAGTGCAGATCCCACAGGTTAAAGACTCAGTCCCACAAGACTGCCCCACTTCAAATGCCAGTCACAAATGGGGGGGGGGCAAAGGCCTCCCACATTTCTGCTTGACCGAGTACAAATTCAGGGGATCCCATGACCCCCGTCAGGTTTATAATTGTCTTGACTCACAGAACTCAGGAAATGGCTTTAATTACTATGACCGGTTTATTAAAGGGCACAACTCAAGAAGAGCCAAATGGAAGAGGGCACAGTATAGGGGTAGGGGCACGGAGCTCCCATGTCCTCCCTGGGTGTACCACCCTCCCAGCACATCAATGTGTTCCCCATGTAGAAGCTCTCTGAACCCCATCAGTTAGGGGTCTATGGAGGTTTCATTACGTAGATATGACTGATTAAATAATTGGCCATTGGTGAATGATTCAATCTCCAGCCCCTCTTCCTTCCCTAGAGGTCGGGAGGTGGGGCTGAAAGTTCGAAGCTTCTAATCAACATGTGGTCTTTATAGTGACCAGCCCCCAACCTAAGCTATCTAGGGGCCCACCAAGAGTTACGTCATTAGAACAAAAGACACTCATATCACCCTTATCATTCAGAAAATTCCAAAGGTGTTAGGAGTTCTGTGCCAGGAACCAGGGACAAGGAACAAGTATATTTCTATGATAGCACCTGGGGAAACTGAGGCTTCACGAGGTGAGATCACTCGCCCAGAGTCACATAACCCGAAAGTGGCAGAGCTGGGATTAGGACCCAGAGATGCCGTACGTTGTCTATCGGCACTTGACATCTATATTCCACCCCCCAATATCAGAGGGACTGAAAGGCTAAATACTACCTTTTTTTTTTTCACCTCCTAGCAAATGAGTTTCCAGACGTAATTTACATTCTGCCCCCGAGACACACTTGTGTGAGATTTGGGCGGTGGAAGGGAGATGGAAGCCATTATTTTTGCTACGGTGTTGGCTGATGGGTGGCAGACACAAGCTTTAAGGGAAGAGGCAGGTGTTTCTTTCCTCTGGGTGGGGCTGTGGCAGTGTGACCTTGAAATCAGACTTTCAGTGGCAACTCCCTAACCCCCATTGCTCTAGCCTTTGAATTGTTTTATAAGCACCTAATTCCCTGCATTAAAGACCTTTATATTAGAAGTACCTAGAGGGGTTTCTGTTTTCCTGATGAAACCTTGAATGGTACAGCAGGTAAGCTTTTACCAATGCCTATGCTGTTTTTACCAATACACTATAAATCTGGGGGCCAGGAGTTGAAATGAGACAAATGGGAGTGGTGGGGATCAGAGAGAGACCTGAGAATGGGAGTGAGGGTGCCTGGGTCCTTGGTATGAGTCCCATGAAATGGAGTGGGGATGGGAAGAGGGAGGTCTATCTAGAAATTCTCCTGCCCAGGGCTGTGGACAGAGAAGGCACAGCCCTGGATGAGGGATCCCCCAATCATATTGCTTACTCCTTGCGAGAGTTCTGTTTTAGAACCCACCAGGACTACCTGTCTGGGAGGTCTTCTAAAATTAAAGAAGAACCTTCCCTGGGTGCTGAGGAAGAAAGACCTCCAGGTTGATTCTCAAGTCTACAATCTTGGGGCTGCAGAGCTGGCCTGAGCACCAACATATATTATCTCCCAGCCTTCAGGAAATGACTTCACCTTTCTGAGCCTCAGTGGCCTCATTTGAAAATGGTGATAATTGCTGACTTGCAGGCAAGTGATGAAGTTTAGAAATAGTATGTACAAAGTGCCCCTCACCGAGCCAGGCAGACCTGAGTTTGAGGCCTGTCTTGTTGCTCAGGGGCTGTGTAATAGTGTCAGGGGTGAGGGCAGGAGTGGAACTTGGTGCTTGGTGTCGTCTATCCCACTGTCATCTCAACCCCTACAGTCTGTGTTGGCATGCTGGGGCTGCCATAATAAAACAACACAAACTGGGTAGCTTAAACAGCAGACATTTATTTTCCCATGATTCTGGAGGATGGAAATGCAAGATCAAGGTGTCAGAGGTTTGGTTTCTCTTGAGGCCTCTCTATTTGGCTTGCAGGTGGCTGCCATCTCCCTGTGTCCTTACGTGCTTTTCCTCTGTGCACGGGAATTCCAGTGTCTCTCTGTGTGTTCAAATCTCCTCTTCTGATAAGGACACCAGTCAGATTGGATTAGGGCCCATCCTAAAGGCTTCATTTTACCTTAATCACCTCTGCAGAGGCCCTTTCTCCAAATACAGTCACATTCTGAGGCACTGGGGACACAATTCAGCCCATAACAGTCCCCTCCCCTCAGAAAACTAGATCTCTATTCCCTCAGTGATGATTTTGTCAGGGACAGAGAGCTCATCTCCCAGAATCCTTATTCTCTCAGAGAGAGATAATGTGGTATTAGCAGAGAAAAGGGTGCCTGCTTTTGGCTTTTATGATTCAAATATCTAGGCCCCTAGGGGAATGGAAAGACTTTACCTAAAAGAGGTTGGGAAAGTGCACTAACTAAAGTGGCTAAAATCACAGCAACTGATAACATCAAATGTTGAGGAAGAGCAACTGGAACTCCCCTATACGGCTGTCCTGGCCTTTGGCACTCTGATTACATGACCTCTGATCCTCAACCTCCCAATGATTCCCCCAAATCCAACCTTCTCTAGGAGCATATGACCTATGGCCTTTGATCCTAAGTATTTCTCCATCCCTTCCATATATCACCCCCCTACACACACACACACACACGCACACACACTTTATCACTTCGTAACACTACATGAGAGGTTTCAGGAGCAACTGAACTCATCCTGTATGAGAAGAAAGTTTTAGGGAGTGGTCACATGTGTCTGATGATAAAGACACCAACTTTTTCCCCAGAGACAACTTTTTCCCCTCTATGTGCAGTGGAGGCCTTGACTCCCAGAGATCTGGCATGAGGAGAAAAAGAAATCAAAGAGAGATTCCCCATCTCAGACCTGTCATTCACTGGCCTGGGGCACGTCTCCATTCCACCTTGAGTGGCAGCAGGGCCTTCAGGGTGCTGCTGACAAAGGTATCTGGGCATCACCATGACCTGGGAGGTGAAGGTGCACTTCCACCAATGAGACTTTTAATTAACAGTCAGGGCCCACGTGCAATAGGGTCCTCATTCCACCTGAGTAACTTGAGCAGAAGTTAAAAATGAGATACTTGACAAAAGTTTGTGCCTGTTATGGAGAAGCACAAGGGTGAGAGCAGTTTTCTTGTGCTGATAGCACTGGGATTCTGTTACCATTCTACTGGAATGAGGAGAGGTTGCAAGACAGAGAGAGACAGAGAGACAGAGAAAGAGAGAGAACACTAACCGGAGAGGGCTTCCTGACAGGAGCTCTGATCTCAGGCAGAATAATCCACAGTGACACTATAGGAAGGGAGCTGGGGAATTAATACTCGAACCTCACTCAGTGTCCTCCCTCTAGTCCGCTTTGACTGAACCCAGATGGAAGCCAGGAGATCCCACTGACAGAATTTCCATAGATCTGCCACCCACAGTGCAGAGCAGGGGGGAGAAGGGGAGAGAGTGAACCTGGAAAAGGAAACAGAAAGCATCCGGCACAGTCCACTCTTTTCCTCCTCAGCGTCCATCCTTTTCCTTTATCTAGATGACAATCGGTCTTCAATATAGAAGACATGCAATTCCCAGCTGTTACATCATCATTGTAACATGGTGTGTGAATGACAATGTCTCAGACTCCCATGGCATTAGACAACCAGTTCTTCATATACCATAGTGAGAGGAGGATGGAGGAGAAAATCCCATAAACAAAACGAGGAGGGTCCTGCGTGTGTAGCTTGTGGCAATCAGAGCTGCCTTCTTCCGCCACCCATTACAAAGTCCCTTGCCACCTGCCAACACCTAGTTAAACGATTGTTGTTGATGCAAATCTTTATTCTGATGGGAAGGGAGTGTTCCATGGTCTTGTCTTTATTGAGTTTCCGCAGGTTTCCACTGAACCTGGCCACTGGCCAATGAAATATGAAGATGTACCCCCAACACATTTCCTGTCTTCCAAACGGAGTCCTCCTTGACCCAACAGCTAACCTCCCTCTGGCAGTCAGGTCCCCTCTGGCCATCAGCACAGAGATCCTCTTCTTTGCCTGTTGTTTCAGAAGCAGGAGGAGCACCAAATGTCTAGGGAACAGTCATGGCTTCCAATTGATTAGAACTATGACAGGATTCCTCACCCACACCATCTCCAAGGTCACAGAGAGCAGTAGCGAAAATCCTTTAAGTGGGCTGTGAGGTGTACTAGAGGGAGGGGGCACTCCTTTATCCTCCTCTTGATTCATGGACTCCGTATTCTGTCTATCAGGGAAGCGACATGATAGGCTGGCCGCTGGTTTAAGACATACAGTGTTTCCTATTGGATGGCAGGTTACCGTCTCTCACCTGGTGCCCTCATAAGCCATCATGAACTATTCCATGCTTCTTAAAGGCCAACTGTCTCTGTGTCGTGGGGCCCCTGGGAAGATCAGTGAGCTCCATGGGTATGAGTTCATTGCCTCACTTCCTTTGCCTTAAAATGTATCCCCTCATTGGAAACAATACTTCATAGTATACCATACTAATAGAAAACACATTTTCTACATTCCTGAATGTCAGTGTTAACAGAAGCATCGAGTACAAGCAGGGCAAATCAAAGACCACAATCTGTGTCTATCCGTGTGAGGATAAAACTCAGTCCCCTCCATAATGGACCATGTCCTGTGTAGACCTACTATATAATGACACCATAACAGGTTATCTTTGGCCTCTGTCTCTGTTGGTTTGGGCACTGAGTACAGTCAAAGCCAAGTCAGCCTTGGGGAGAGTGAGCACATTTGTTGTAACCATGTGGAGCCTACAGCCCTGTCCACATGGCCATTTTGCACATGGCCTAGCGAGCAAGCACTGATGGGGAAGGAAGCTGCCTCACACTGTCTACTATGTGCCAAGAGCCTCCTCCAGGATGCATGGGTTGGTGGGCATTCATGTGGGACGTGGAATCTTCACCTTATGTGCCGATCCCCAGAGGATCGTCCACATATCCTCCCTGTCTTAATTTTATGCTTTTATTCTTTCCAAGTCCTTGACCAGGTAGCTCACCATGGATCCAGGCAGAAGTGGACACAAGGACATCCCTCCCTCCCTCCCAGAAGGTGGACCTCTGAAGTTTTGCCACCTGAGAGTATTTCCCTACATCAGTCTTCAATGAATGGAGTGCTAACCTCGCAGCCATCCTCTTCTGCCTGGTGCCGGTCCACTATGCAGATCTATTCCTAAACCTGTTGCGTGCTTTCTCTCCTCTGTAAATAGATCACAGGAATTCCCCATGAGTCCATAGTGTGGGTGGAGGAAGAGGCAGGAGGAGCAGTTGCCATGGGCATCTGAGCCACCTGCTGAGGCTTTCATCTGTGCCCTCCATTCCTCCTTGAGCCTGATCCCGTACACACCTTTTCCATGGACGATGGATGCTGCTGTCCACATCCAATGTCATGGCTTGGGAGCTTGACTGCAGCCAGTATGTGATATACAGATCAGGTCACAATGCCCTTTGTGTTCGTGGCCAGGTGTCTTTCGTTTCTGGTGAGGATCCTCCTCTGGGCTGCACATGGTAGACTTCTCATTGCAGCTTCACATGGCTGAAAGAGAGCTGACTAGCTCTGCCTTCTTCTTATAAGAGCACTGCGATGGTTAATTTTATTTTCAAATTTATGCTAAGGGATGCCCATATAGCTGGTAAGACACTATTTCTGGGTGTTTCGTGGTGGATGTTTCTAGAAGAGAATAGCATTTGCACTGGTAGATTGAGTAAACATGGCCCTCACCCATGAGAGTGGGCTTCTTCCAATCCATTGAGAGCCAAAATAGAACAAAATGTGGAGGAAGGTGGAATTTCCTCTCTGCTTGAGCTGAGCCTTCCATCTTCTCCTGCCCTCAGTCATCAGCCCTCTTGTTCTTCAGCCTTCAAAAACAGACTGAGAGTTACACCAGTGGCTTCCCTGGTTCTCAGGCCTGAGCTTTGGACTGAAACTCCACCACCAGCTTTCCTGACAGCAGATCCTGGGACTTCTTAGCCTCCATAATTGCATGAACCAATTCCCCATAATAAATTTTCTATATATCTCTCTCTATATATCCTATGGTTCTGTTTCTCTGGAGAACCCTGACTAATACAGTCGCTAATCCCATTCAGGAAGTTCCACCCTCAGGACCTAATTACCCTCCAAAGGTACCAGCGTCAGACAGCTTCACACTGGGATAAGGGATTCAACATATGAATTCTTGGGGGACACAGACATTCATTCCAGTGCACCAGGCCTTCAGACCCCATTGGGACCCAGTGACAAGCCAGGAGCCCTTTCAAAATGTCAGATCACTACCTGCAGAAGGAGGCATGGCTTTTCTCCAAAACCTGGAGGTTGCACTGTGATTCTGCTATTGGAGCTTGTAAGATGTTCCATAAAAAATGGGCTCGTTTGAAACATAGATGCTTTCACTGTCATTAATATGTAAATATAATCATCTAGGAGTTATTTAAAAGAATATTTTAATATTTCAAACTAGAAGATTTTGGTGGGAGGAGGCTAGGGTTAATTTCTAGTAAATTTTTTTTTGTGGTTTAAATGGTTTGTCCTTTTTATGATTTATGGCTATTGCCCATATGACCTATCGTTTCCCATCCCCACTAGTTGGTATTAAAATGTATCTGCATTTATGAGCACAGGATTTGGTTCTTCAGAGCCAGCATGAGGATTAGTCAAGTCTGAGATCCTCTTACAGCAGGGAAGGGTTTTGCCCAATTGTATTTGTGAAACCAGGTTACAAGGTTTTTACAAATAGATTGCAAGTGACTGATCCATTGCAAAAAATAAACTGTAGGCTACTCCAGAATAAAAAAGCATTGGAATTTAGATTTTGTCGCTATTTGCAGAGACTTTTATTGCTGAACCTGCCAGGCACCCCTCAGGCTCGTTTTGCAGCATTTGATGTGATACCCCACTTTTCTCCTGGAGTAACCCCTGTGAGGGTAAATACAAATTGAAAAAGAGAGAAAAATTAATTCCCCCTGGTGCAACAAGGGGTTGTATCTGCCTGGCTAGTTAAGGGGTGAGCTTTCCTTCTGTCTTTGTGGTTTCTTAGTGGATTGACTATGGTGCACATCACAGTTTGGTTTAATGCTTATTTGACAATAATATTGGTTTTTTTTCTCTTCTAGCTGTGTGGAGAAGTTTTCTAGGTTGGGAGGAGACTTTGTTTTTTTAAATTTTTTCCTTGTTTATTGAATATATTTGATATACAACATTGTGTAAATTTAAGGTGTACAACATGTTAATTTGATACATTTATATATTGTAATATAATGGTAAATAAATGACAAGCAATAGGATATTGGAGTATATGAGGAAGCCATTTGGTGTAAAACTAATTTGGCCTGGACTTGTTTTTCTGAAAGGGCCTCATGTGGTCATTTAGCATGCATTATATATCTGCTTTACGTATTTACTATGTCCCAAGGACAAGAACAATGCCCTAAGAGTAAGGATGTAAGTTCCCCTACACAGGCATTTCCTTAAGCACAAGCATCTCTCCCTAAACTAAGGATGGATTGTTGACCTGCTGTGCTCACCTTGTGACCACCCACCTTGAGACTACCAACCCGCTGTGTTCATCGAATTGCTGTGCCGGCAAAGCAATCTCACGAGTATTGTAAAAGGGAGACTCCAACCGTATGTGACATATGCTCTTTGTCAGTATATAACCACTCTGTACACCCACATTTCTTTGGAGTGCTCCATTCCTTTGTGAAAGTACTCTCCCGGGCTATATGGTCCTTAGATCTGGCTCATAATAAACTCACTCCAATTTTGATTTATAGATTGGTTATGGATTATTTGCATCAACATATGATTATCATTGTACCAATATTTAGCACCTCTATCACATTACATGATTATCCTTTCCTTTTACTGGTTGGGATAATTAAGTCCTAGTCTCTTAGAAAGTTTGATGATCATAGTACAATATTGCTGTCTATATTCTTTTTCATTTGTGTAAGGAAGATCAGCCCTGGGCTGACATCTGTTGCCAATCTTCCTCTTTTTGCTGAGGAAGATTGTCCCTTGGCTAACATTGTGCCCATCTTCCTCTACTTTATATGGGATGCCACCACAGCATGGCTTGATAAGAGGTATGTAGGTCCGTACCCACTATCCAAACCTGTGAACCTCAGGCTACCGAAGTGGAGTGCGTGAATTTAATCACTTCTCCACTGGGCTGGCCCCATTGTCTATATTCTTTATATGTACTGTGCATTAGATGTCTGGGGTTTCTTTACTACTCTTGCAAGTTTATACCCTTAAACACAATCTATCTTATCCCTGGTAACCACCATTTTACTCTCTGATTTTAAGAGTTTGGCTTTTTTAGATTCCACAGTTAAGCAATATCATATACTATTTGTCTTTCTCTGTCTGACTTACCTTACTTAGCATAACATGTTCGAGGTCCCCTCATGTTGTCACAAACGGCAGAACATTCTCCTTTCTCGTGGCTGAATAATATTCCATTGTGTACATGTACCACATCTTCTTTATCCATTCATTCATTGATGGGCATTTAGGTTGTTTCCATATCACGGCTATTGTGAATAATGCTGCAATAAACATCAGAGTACAGATATCTCTTTGAAATTCTGTTTTCATTTCCTTTGAGTACATACCCAGATGTGGAATTGCTGGATCTGCATTTATTTACATTCTCCCAACACACCCAAACTGGAGAATTTCTAAGACATCACCCTGCTAGCCACTCCTCTTCCTTTTTCAGCGGTTTCACCCAGCGTTTCAATTTGGCTGTTCCCCAGTGTCCATGCTGGCTCCTTCCTGTCACCATTCATACCCTCTCCTATCTTCATTCATGGCTTCACTTCCCTTCCTTAAGCTGGGACCTCTCAAATTCCTAACTCTAGGCAGGGCCTCGCTCCTGAACTCCAGGTTCTGATATCCAACTGCCTGTTGGGCATCTCCACTGGGATGTCCCGTTGGAAACTCTTGTGATGGACACAGTTCCTGTTCTGGCTGCCCGGCATGTTATAAACATCTTTGCTACATTGGGGAGTTTCTTCCTTTTCAAGGCAAGAGCCAGAAAGCTCATTTTCCCAGCATCCCTTGCAGGAATGACACAGACATGGGACCCAGTCTTTCCCAATCAGATGCACCCACACAAGACACAGGACTGGAAGTAGCACCACCAAGCAGAGGGCGCATGACATTGATTGTCTTGAGTGAGGATGGATGGTGATGGTGATACAGAAGCTTCTGGACTCCAGGGCCAGCTTCAGCAGTGCAGTGTCCATTGTGGTTTCTGTGCCCAGCAGTGGGGCCGAAGATCTTGATCGGAGCTGCCCTGTGCCTACAGTTTGGGCACCGTCCTGGGCCGTGTGGCCTCCAATCCTACTTCTCTGGCCCCTCGGAGGTCAGCAATGTGCCTACAGTGCCCTTAAGTCAATTCCTTTTCTGCTTCCATTCGCTAAAGTGAGCTGGGTCGTTTCCTCCCAAATCGGCTTTTGTCTCTGGTTCCCCCTCTTAGGGAAGGGCGCCACTGTGCACCCAGTCACCCTATTCTTCTTGCCTTCAACATCCAGTGGTCACTCACTCCTGGCCATTCTGTGTCCTAAATCTCTCTTTCCCATGTTTCCTTTTCTCCACCTTATGGCCATTGCCTAAATCAGACCACCATCAATTCTTTGGATTTATGCAATGACCTCTCCCCATCACTCTGTCTCCATTGGTTCCCACCAACCTCCAGTCCATTCTTTTTTCTTTGGCTGAGATGATCTTTCTCAGGTCCATCTCTGGTCTGGTTACCTTTCCAGAGTTCCCTAAGTCCACAAGATCCAAAGGGCTGAGTGAGGCATATAAGCCTTTGCACAATTTGGCCTCTGTAGACCTCCTCAGCAGGGGCCTCACCTAACCCCATCCTTCAGCTATATTACCTTTGGTTTTTCAACTTAATGTTTTAATAGGTATTAAATTTACATGGCTCAAAAATTATACATATGTGTGTGTAGTATATGTGTATAACATGAAAAAACTTTTTTCCATCGATATTTTTTGTCCACCCAGGTCCCAGTGGTGACCTCTGCTATGTGGAAGCGTTCTACAGTTTCTTTATGCAAATAAAATAACAATTTTTAAACATTGTAGTAAAATATACATAACACAAAATTTACCACTTAACCATTTTTAAGTTCTGTGGCATCAGGTACCCTCACATTGCCGTGAAACCATCATCATCATCCATATCCAGAACGTTTTCATCTGAAAACTCTGTACGCAGTAAATATTAACTCCTTCTTCCTCCTCCCTCTAGCACCTGACAACCACCTTTCTACCTTCTGTCTCTACAAATATGACTACTCTAGGAATGTCATATAAGTGGCATCAAACAGTATTTGTCCCTTTGTGTCTGGCTTATTTCACTTAGCGTAACGTCCTCAAGGTCCATTCATGTTGTAGCATGTGTCAGAATTTCCTTCCTTTGTAAGGCTGAATAACATTCCATTGTATGTACACACCACATTTAGTTTATCCACTCTCCCTTGATGGATACTTGGATTGTTTCCACCATTTGGCTATTGTGAATAATGTTCCTATGAACATGGGTGTACAAATATCTGTTCGAGTCTCTGCTTTCAGTTCTTTTGGGTGTATACCCAGAAGTGGGATTCCTGGGTCATATGGTATTTCTGTGTTTTACTTTTTGAGAAACCACCATACTGTTTTCTACAATCCTTTTGATGCTTTAGGTTCTCATCAGCAAAGCACAAGAGTTCCAGTTTCTCTACATTGTCGCCAACATGTTATCTTCTGTTTCTTTTAGATGGTAGCCATCCTAATGTGTATGAGATGGTATCTCATTGTGGTTTTGCATTTGATTTGCATTTCCCTAATAATTAGCAATGTTGATAATTTTTCACGTGCTTATTGGTCATTTAAGAATTATTTTTGTGGTCTGAGTGATGTCAGCATCATGGTGGAGTGAGTTGTTCCCTTCATCTCTCCCCTCTGAGTTACAACAAATCAGACATCCATTAACCAACAGAGGATTCCCTACACAGCATGACAGGATGCCTGAGAGATCTACCCCCTGGAAAGCAACGGAAGTAGGGGAGCGGCCTCCTCCACCTTCCCAGTGGCAGCAATCTGGGATGTGGATCATGCAGTGGCAAGTGCAACTGAGTGGATGTGGGGGCGGCCTGGCCCACACGTGGACACTTGCAAAGTGGTAGTAGACTGGCCTGTGCAAGCACTCACTGAGATGCGGTGGCCCAGCCCTCATGAATGCTTCCAACTGAGTGGTGATGATCAACACGTGTGAATGCAGAGCAGCCTGACTGGCACAACTACGAGCAGACAGAGTGGGAACATAAAAAACAGCCCCTGCCCCCTGTCCAGCAGTGGCAGGTGGAATCTGTGACCAGAAGCATCAGGAACCACAGCAGAACCAGGGACCCAGCCCCCAGTTGCAGGAACCCTGACACCAGCAGTGGTGGCTGCATAATAGTCCCTGGGTCCCTAGGTGCTCACCAACGACAGTGACAACTGTGAACCCAGCACTCCTGGCAGTGGTGTGACCAACACCCAAAGACAACCCAGGAACAGTGGCACAGGCAGTGCGTGGGACAGCAGCATCCGAGCCCATGGAGAGCCAGTGGAGGAACACGAGACGAAGGTGGCCAGGACCAAAGTAACGAAAGCTGTAACCAAATAAGAAAAGGGGTTTACTACCAGAAATGCACCAGCAGAGGGTTAATTCATCAAACATCACGAAGAACTACAGTAACACAGCAGAACAGAAGAAAAATGACAACTCTCCAGAAATGAAAGCTGAAGTCACAGAAGATTACAATCTAACTGACTGAGAATTCAAAATAGGTGTCATAAAGAAACTCAATGACGAGTTGGCCCAGTGACATATCGGTTAAGTGTGCTCGCTCCACTGCGGCAGCCCAGAGTTCAGATCCGGGGTGCGCACAGACGCACCGCTTGTTGAGCCATCCTGTGGCGGGATCCCATGTAAAGCGGACGAAGATGGGCACGGATGTTAGCCCAGGGCCAGTCTTCCTCAGCAAAAAAAAAGCAGAAGATAGGCCACAGATGTTTGCTCAGGGCTAATCTTCCTCACACACACAAAAAAGAAACTCAATGAGTTATAAGAAAACTCAAAGAGACAGTTCAATGAGCTCAAGAATAAAATTCATGAAAATAAGGAATACCTCAACAAAGAGCTTGCAGTTCTGGAAAAAAAAAACACCAAACAGATATTCTGGAGATGAAGAACAGAATTAATGAGATAGAAAATAATGTAGAAACCATAAAAAATCGAGCAGAACTTATTGAGGAGAGGATTAGTGAGCTCAAAGATAGAAACCTAGAAAGGCTTCAGGTGGCGGCGGACAGAGAATTACGTTTTTAAAAACTGAAGAAATCCTTCAAGAAATATCCCACTCAATTAGATAAAGTAACATAAGGATTATAGGTATCCCAGAGTGAGAAGAAAGGGAGAAAGGAGCAGAGCGCTTGTTCAAAGAAATAATAGCTGAGAACTTCCCAAACCTAGGGAAGGAACTGGACATACAACTACAGGAAGCCAATAGAACTCCTAAGTATATCAATGCAGAAAGACCTTCTCCAAGGCACAAAATACTAAAACTGGCAAAAGTCGATGACAAAGAAAAAATACTAAGGGCAGCAAGAGAGAAGAAAATAACCTGCAAAGGTACCCCTACCAGGTTTTCAGAGGATTTCTCAGCAGAAATCTTACAGGCTAGGAGAGAATAGAATGATATATTCACAGTACTGAATCACAAAATCTATCGGCCAAGAATACTCTATCCAGTGAAATTATCCTTCATATATGATGGAGAATTAAAAGGCTTCCAGATTAACAAAAGCTGAGGGAGTTCATCACCACCACACCTGCCCTGCAAGAAATAATGAAGGGAGCCCTCCTACCCGAAGCAAAAATGCAAAGGTTTACAAAACTTTGAATAAGGAGATAAATAGATGGACAAAATCAGAAAATTACAGCTCTCTATCACAATAGGTTAGCAAACAATTATAACATAAAAGAGAAAGGGAAAGAAAGCATGAAAAGTGACTATAAAAACTTCAATTTAGTCACAAACTCACAATGTAAAAAAGAATAGCTTATGACAACAATAACTCAGAAGAGGAAGAGGAAAGGGATGGGGCCTGCTTAGGCTAATGGAGATAAGAGGCTATCAGAAAATGGACTATCTTGGGGGCCGGCCCGGTGGAGCAAGCAGTTGGGAGCACGTGCTCCACTGCGGCGGCCAAGGGTTCACCGGTTCGGATCCCAGGCACGCACTGACACACAGCTTGTCAAGCCATGCTGTGGCAGTGTCCCATATAAAAAGTAGAGGAAGACGGGCATAGATGTTAGCCCAGGACCAGTCTTCCTCAGCAAAAAGAGGAGGATTGGCAGATGTTATCTCAGGGCCGATCTTACACACACACACACACACACACACACAAAAGAAAAATGACTATCTCATCTATGAGATCTTTTATACAAATCTCATGGTAACCACTACAAAAAAAAATAGGAGAGACACAAATCATAAATAAAGAGAAAACTGAGGGGATGGCCCCATGGCTTAGTGGTTAAGTGCACGTGCTCCACTACTGGTGGCCTGGGTTCAGATCCCAGGCATGCACCGTTGCACCAATTGTCCGGCCATGCTGAGGCAGCACCCCAGGTACAGCAATTAGCAGGATGTGCAACTACGACATACAACTATCTACTGGGGCTTTGGGGAGAAAAAGGGGGAAAAAAGGAGGAGGATTGGCAATAGATGTTAGCTCGGGGCCGGTTTTCCTCAGCAAAAAGAGGAGGATTGGCATGGATGTTAGCTCAGGGCTGATCTTCCTCACAAAAGAAAAAAGAGAGAAAACTGAGAAAACAATAGCAGAAAACCACCCAACTGAAATGGCATTCAGGAATACAAGGGAAAAGAAACAATGGAAATATAGAACAACCAGAAAACAATAGATAAAATGGCAGTATTAAGCCCTCACACATCAATAATCACTCAAAATGTAAATGGGTTGAATTGTCCAAACAAAAGACACAGAATGGCTGGATGGATTAAAAAACAAGACCCAATGATATGCTGCCTCCAGGAAACAAATCTCAGCTCTAAAAACAAACATAGGCTCAGAGTGAAGGGACAGAAGGTGATATTCTAAGCAAATGGCAAGCAAAAGAAAGTGGAGGTAACCATACTTATATCAGACAAAGCTGACTTCAAGATAAAAAATATAATGAGAGACAAAGAGGGGCATTATCTAATGAAAAAAAAGGGCATTGCACAGAGAAGACATAACACACATTAATATATATGCACCTAATGCAGGAGCACCAACGTACATAAGGCAACTATTAACATACCTAAAAGAAGAGATTGACAGCAACACAACAACAATAAGGGACCTCAACACCCAACTGACATCAATGGATAGATCATCCATACAGAAAATGAACAAGGAAACAGTGGCCTTAAATGAAGCACTAAACCAGATGGACCTAATAGAGATCTATAGCTCATTCCATCCCAAAACAGCAGAATACACATTCTTCTCAAGTGCACGTGAAAAATTCTCAAAGATAGGCCCTATGCTGGGAAACAAGGCAAGACTCAATAAGTTTAAAAGATTGAAATCATATCAAGCATCTTTTCCAACCACAATGCTATGAAAATAGAAATCAACTACAAGAAAGAAAACTGGGAAAGTCACGAATATGTGGAGAGTAAAGAACATGCTACTGAACAACAATTGGATCAATGAAGCAATCAAAGGAGAGATAATAAAATACCTGGAGAGAAATGAAATTGAAAACACCACATACTAACTCTTACGGTATGCAACAGAAGTGACACTAAGAGGGAAATTTATAGCAATACAGGCCTACCTCAACAAACAAGAAAATCTCAAATAAACAACCTTAGGCTATACCTAAAAGAATTAGAAAGAGAAGAACAAACAAAAGCCAAAGTCAGTAGAAGGAAGGAAATAATAAAAATCAGAGCAGAAATAAATGAAACAGAGACTAAAAAAAAGAAAAAAAAATAGAAAGGATCAATGAAACTAAGAGCTGGTTCTTTGAGAAGATAAATAAAATTGGCAAACTCATAGCCAGACTCACTAAGAAAAAAAGAGAGAAGACTCAAATAAATAAAATCAGAAATGAAAGAGAAGAAATTACAGCAGACACCACAGAAATACAAAGGATCACAAGAGACTACTATGAAAAGCTATAGGCCAATAAACTTGATAACCTGGAAGAAATGGATAAATTCTTAGAATCATACAACCTCCCAAAACTGAATCAAGAAGAAATAGAGAATCTGAATACAGCAATCACAAGCATAGACAGGGAAACAGTAATCAAAAACCTCCCCCAAAGCAAAAGTCCAGGACCAGATGGCTTTCCTGGTGAATTCTACCAAACGTTCAAAGAAGGCTTAATACTCATCTTTCTTAAACTCTTCCCAAAAATTGAAGAAGAGAGGAATCTTTCTTACTCATTCTATGAGGCCAACATTACCCCGATACCAAACCAGACAAGGACAACAAAAAAAGAAAATTACAGGCCAATATTGCTGATGAACATAGATGCAAAAATCCTCAATAAGATATAAGCAAAATGAATACAACAATACGTTAAAAGGATCATATATTAAAAGGATCATACATCATGATCAAGTGGGATTTATTCCAGGGAGGCAGAGATAGTTCAATATCCACAAATCAATCAATGTGATACACCACATTAACAAAATGAGGAATAAAAATCACGTTATCTTCTCAATAGATGCAGAGAAAGCATTTGACAAGATCCAACATCCATTTATGATAAAAACTCTCAATTAAATGGCTATAGAAGGAAAGTACCTCAACATAATAAAGGCCATATGACAAACCCACAGCCAACATCATACTTAATGGTAAAAAACAAACAACCTGATTGAAAAATGGGCAGAGGATATGAACAGACATTTTCCAAAGAAGATGTGAAGATGGCCAATAGGCACATGAAAGGATGTTCAACATCACTAATAAGGGAAACGCAAATCAAAACTACAATGAGATGTCATCTCATGTCTGTCAGAATGGCTATAATTAACAAGACAAGAAATAAGTGTTGGAGAGGATGTGGAGGAAAGGGAAACCTCATACACTGCTGGCTGGAATGCATACTGGTGCAGCCACTATAGAAAACATTATGGATATTTCTCAAAAAATTAAAAATAGAAATACCATATGATCCAGCTATTCAACTACTTTGTACTTATCCAAAGAACATGAAATCGAGAGGTGGAGTCAAGATGGTGGCGTAAGCAGACTCGGAACTCACCTCCTCCTGTGGACACAGCCAATTTACAACTACTCGTGGAAAAATTACCCCTGAGACAGAACTGAAAACTGGATAAGAGGAACTCCTGCAACAACGGACAATCCTAACTGAGGTGGAAGAGGCAGAGACTCCCTTCTGGAGAGGAAAAACGCCGCCTTCACAAGCCGCCAGCGTCACGGCCTCTGGGAGCAGCCCACAGGTATGCAGCCCTCCCTGGAGGCGCGGGGCCCTGAGCCGGGGAGCGCCCCCGCTGTGGGCATTTTGTGGACCCAGAACAATCGAGACCAGCGGCATAATATCTGACTTTGCCTGCTACTAAAACATTGGGGAGTACCCCCAGAAAACCCGGTTCACAAAGAAACTAAAACTGGCTCTTAAAGGGCCCGCGTGCAAACTCACCCGTTTCAGAAAGCATCCTAAAATCACCAGAAAGAAAGGTGCACAGTTCTTTGGTGACAAGAGACTCACCTAATAGGCCCTGAGTGCATCTCGGTGAGGGGTGAGACCTCTCCAGGGACTGGGACATTGGCAGCGGCCATTGTTGTGGCCTGGTGTGGGCAGGCTGACACAGACGCCATAGGAGTTCTCCCTGGGGCCTGCTAGCCCAGGTCTGCCCCACTCGCTAGAGCACCGATTTAATCCAGCTCAGCCAGGGCAGGCAGCCCACCCTAGAGACTGGCCCCACCCAACAACAAGCCCTCAGGCAACTTGTGGGCCTGTATAGATTGGTGACTGGATTCTCTGCAGCCTGGCAACTGACCCGACTTGAGCGGGGCAGGGTGTGCACAAGGAGCGGGTGGAGAGTGCGGGGCGGTGGCGGAGTGTGTGGGGCTCCCGCCATGGAGAGACTGGGTCCGCTTGGGGCGGTCGGGGCGCTCACACGGGGCAGGACTGTGTTGACTGTGTGTGTACTTGTGGGCGGCAGGGCTTGTCAGCTGCAGAAGACTTGTGCTTCTCAAAGACCCACATAGGAGGTTTGCCCCACCTTCCAAAGCCTGAAACAATTGGGTGCTCCTGTGCCTGAGGCCAGCCCCACCCAGCTGCAGTCCTCAGAGAGCTGACAAGAGACCTAAGAGGCTAGAGGCTTACAGCAATTCTAAGGCCCTGAGCCTAACAACCTGCCACGGTGGGGGCCGACTCACTTAGAAGAAATACTGCAACACAAATGTGGTATTAGAACTTGCAGCCAACTGTGCTGGGGCTCCCCACACCTGATAAAGAGACTGAAGGGCCCACAACAACTACAAGCAGCTGAGCATTACAACAGCTGGCCAGGAGCATAACTCAGCCTCCCTGGGTGCCTACAGGGAGAGCAAACAGGCCACAACAGAAGGACACATGTAGCCCACATAGGGGTCACCCCTGGAACATTGAGAACTGAGGGAAGCACACTGCAGGCCTCCTAAGCCATCATTTACATAAGGTCACCTATCCAAGAGCAGGAGACGTAGCTGACCTACCTAATATGTAGACATAAGCACAGGGAAAGAAGCAAAATGAGGAGGCAAAAGAATACATTCCAAGTAAGGGAACAGGACAAAACCCCAGAAAAGGAACTAAGTGAAACAGAAATGAGCAACCTACCCGACAGAGAGTTCAAACTAAGAGTGTTAAGGATGCTCACTGATCTGGGGAGAAGAATAGATGAACTCAGTGAGAATGTCAACAAAGAAATGGAAGATATAAAAAAGAACCAATCAGAAATGAAGAATACAATACTGGAAATGAAAAACTCATTAGAGGGACTCAAAAGCAGACTAGAGGATACAGAAGAACGGATCTGTGAGCTGGATGAAAGACTAGAAGAAATCACCCAAGGTGAACAGGTAAAAGAGAAAAGAATTAAAAAGACTGAGGACAGTCTAAGGGACCTCTGGGACAACATCAAGCGCACTAACATCCGTGTTATAGGTGTCCCGGAAGGAGAAGAACGAGACAAGGAGAAAAACGAGATAGTTTTCATCTATTATTTCTTGAATCTATTTCAAGAAATAATAGATGAAAACTTCCCTAACCTAAGGAAGGAAACAGACATCCAGGTACAGGAAGCACAGAGAGCCCCAAACAAGATAAACCCAAAGAGGCCCACACCAAGACACATCATAATCAAAATGTCCAGAATTAAAGATAAAGAGAGAATCCTAAAAGCCGCAAGAGAATGTCAAGTTACGCACAAAGGAAACCCCATAAGGCTATCAGCTGACTTCTCAGCAGAAACCTTACAGGCTAGAAGAGAATGGCACCATATATTTAAAGCGCTAAAAGGAAAAAACTTACAGCCAAGAATACTCTACCCAGCAAGGTTATCATTCAAAATGGAAGGAGAGATCAAAATTTTCCCAGATAAGCAAAAATTAAAGGAGTTTGTCACCAAGAAACCAGTGCTACAAGAAATGTTAAAGGGACTAATTTAAGGGGAAAAGAGAAGACCACAAATAGGAAAAATTATCTATTTCCATGAGAAGAGGGTAATGGATACAAATGCACAAAAAAGAGGTTAGATATGATATCAAAAACATAAAAGGAGGGAGGAGGGGAGTTAAAGAGTAGAGCTTTCAGACAGAGGTCAAACTAAAGTGACCATCAATTCCGTGTAGAAGAAAGGAACAGAGAAGGACTACTAAAACACTGAGGAAAAAAAAAAAGTTAAAAAATGGCAGTAAGTACATACTTATCAATAGCTAATTTAAACGTCAATGGACTAAATGCTCCAATTAAAAGGCATAGGGTGGCTGACTGGATAAAAAAACAAGACCCATATATATGCTGCATACAAGAGACACACTTCAGACCTAAAGACACTTACAAACTGAAAGTGAAGGGATGGAAAAAGATACTCCACGCAAATGGCAATGAAAGAAAGCTGGGGTAGCAGTACTCATATCAGACAAAACAGACTTTAAAACAAAAACTGTAAAAAGAGACAAAGAAAGGCATTACATAATGATCAAGGGAACAATCCAACAAGAGAATATAACACTTGTAAATATCTGCACACCCAATGTAGGTGCACCTAAATATATAAAGCAATTATTAACAGACATAAAAACAGAAATAGACAGTAACACAATAATAGTAGGGGATTTTAACACTCCACTTACACCAACGGATAGGTCATCCAAACAGAAGATCAATAAGGAAACATTGGCCTTAAACGACACACTAGAACAGATGGACCTAGTAGATGTATACAGAGCATTCCACCCAAAAGCCGAAGAATACACGTTCTTTTCAAATGCACATGGATCATTCTCCAGGATTGATCACATATTAGCCCACAAAACAAGTCTCCATAAATTTAAGAAGATTGAAATAATACCAAGCATCTTTTCTGACCACAACGGTATGAAACTAGAAATCAACTATAGGAAGAAAATCAGAAAAGCCACAAATACGTGGAGATTAAACAAAATGCTACTGAACAACGACTGGGTTAACGAAGAAATCAAAGAAGAAATCAAAAAATACCTGGAGACAAATGAAAATGAAAATACGACTTGCCAGAATTTATGGGATACAGCAATAGCAGTTCTAAGAAGGAAGTTTATAGAGATACAGGCCTATCTCAACAAACAAGAAAAATCTGAAATAAACAATGTAACAATGCACCTAAAGGAACTGGAAAAAGAAGAACAAACAAAGCCCAAAATCAGTAGAAGAAGGGAAATAATAAAAATCAGAGCAGAAATAAATGAAATAGAGACCAAATAACAATAGAAAAAATTAATAAAACCAAGAGCTGTTTCTTTGAAAAGATCAACAAAATTGACAAACCTTTAGCTAGACTCACCAAGAAAAAAAGAGAGAAGGCACAAATAAGTAAAATCAGAAATGAAAGAGGAGAGGTTACAACAGACACCTCAGAAATACAAAAGATTATAAGAGAATAATATGAAAAGCTATATGCCAACCAATTCGACAATCTGGAAGAAATGGATAAATTCTTAGAATCATACAACCTTCCAAAACTGGATCAAGAAGAAGTAAGAATTTGAATAGACCAATCACCAGTAAGGAGATTGAAAGAGTAATCACAAACCTCCCCAAAAATAAAAGTCCAGGACTAGACGGTTTCCCTGGTGAATTATACCAAACATTCAAAGAAGACTTAATACCTATCCTTCTCAAACTCTTCCAAACAATTGAGGAGGGGGGGAAGCTCCCTAACTCATTCTATGAAGCTCACATTACCCTGAATCCAAAACCAGACAAGGACAACAAAAAAAAAGAAAATTACACGCCAATATCACTGATGAACATCGATGCGAAAATCCTCAACAAAATACTAGCAAATCGCATACAACAATACGTTAAAAAGATTATACACTATGATCAAGTGGGATTTATTCCAGGGATGCAGGGATGGTTTAACATTCGCAAATCAAACAACGTGATACACCACATTAATAAAATGAAGAATAAAAATCACATGATCATCTCAATAGATGCAGAGAAAGCATTTGACAAGATACAGCATCCATTTATGATAAAAACTCTGAATAAAATGGGTATAGAAGGAAAGTACCTCAACAAAATAAAGATCATATGTGAGAAACCCACAGCTAATATCATCCTCAATGGTGAAACACTGAAAGCTATCCCTCTAAGAACAGGAACCAGACAAGGATGCCCACTCTCACCACTCCTATTTAACATAGTACTGGAAGTCCTAGCCAGAGCAATCAGGCAAGAGAAAGAAATAAAAGGGATCCAAATTGGAAAGGAAGAAGTGATATTTGCAGATGAGATGATTTTATATATAGAAAACCCTAAAGAATCCACCAGAAAACTTTTAGAAGTAATAAACGAATATGGTAAAGTCGCAGGATACAAAATCAACATACAAAAATCAGTTGCATTTCTGTACACTAACAACGAAGTAGCAGAAAGAGAAATTAAGAATACCATCCCATTTACAATTACAACAAAAAGAATAAAATACCTAGGAATAAACTTAACCAAAGAGGTGAAAGATCTGTACACCAAAAACTATAAAACATTTCTGAAAGAAATTGAAGAAGACACAAAGAAATGGAAAGATATTCCGTGCTCTTGGATTGGAAGAATTAACATAGTTAAGATGTCCATACTTCCTAAAGCCATCTATAGATTCAATGCAATCCCTATCAAAGTTCCAACAACATTTTTCACAGAAATAGAACAAAGAATCCTAAAATTTATATGGAACAACAAAAGACCCCGAATAGCTAAAGGAATCCTGAGAAAAAAGAACAAAGCTGGGTGTATCACACTCCCTGATTTCAAAATAGACTACAGAGCTGTAGTAACCAAAACAGCATGGTACTGGCACAAAAACAGACACACAGATCAATGGAATAGAATCGAAAGCCCAGAAATAAACCCACACATCTATGAACAGCTAATCTTTGACAAAGGAGCCAAGAACATACAATGGAGAAAAGAAAGTCTCTTCAACAAATGGTGGTGGGAAAACTGGATAGCCATATGCAAAAAAATGAAAGTAGACCCTTACCTTACACCATACACAAAAATTAACTCCAAATGGGTTAAAGACTTGAATGTAAGACCTGAAACTGTGAAACTTCTGGAAGAAAACATAGGCAGTACGCTCTTTGACATCGGTCTTAGCAACATCTTTTCAAACACCATGTCTGACCGGGCAAGAGAAACAATAGAAAAAATAAACAAATGGGACTACATCAAACTAAAAAGTTTCTGTACAGCAAAGGAAACCATCAACAAAACGAAAAGACAACCTAACAATTGGGAGAAGATATTTGCAAACCATACATCTGATAAGGGCTTAATCTCCAAAATATATAAAGAACTCATGCATCTCACCAACAAAAAAACTACCAACCCAATTAAAAAATGGGCAAAAGACCTGAACAGACATTTCTCCAAAGAAGATATACAGATGCCCAACAGACACATGAAAAGATGTTCAAAATCATCAACTATCAGGGAAATGCAAATCAAAGCTACAATGAGATATCACCTCACACTCGTCAGAATGGCTATAATTAACAAGACAGGAAACAACATGTGTTGGAGAGGTTGTGGAGAGAAGGGAACTCTCATACACTGCTGGTGGGAGTGCAAACTGGTGCAGCCACTATGGAAAACAATATGGAGATTCCTCAAAAAATCAAGGATAGAACTACCATATGATCCAGCTATTCCACTGTTGGGTATTTATCCAAAGAACTTGAAAACACCAATTTGTAAAGATACATGCACCCCTGTGTTCATTGCAGCACTATTCACAACAGCCAAGACTTGGAAGCAACCTAAGTGCCCATCAAGGGACGAATGGATAAAGAAGCTGTGGTATATATACACAATGGAATACTACTCAGCCATAAGAAACGATGAAATCCAGCTATTTGTGACAACATGAATGGACATTGAGGGTATAATGCAAAGTGAAATAAGTCAGAGGGAGAAGGTCAAATACCATATGATTTCCTTCATTAAGTAGTAGATAATAACAACAATAAACAAACACATAGGGCCAGAGATTGGATTGGTGGTTACCAGAGGGGAAGGGGGGAGGGAGGAGGGTGAAAGGGATAATTTGGTATATGTGTGTGGTGATGGGTTGTAATTAGTATTTTGGTGGTGAACATGATGTAATCTATGCAGAAATAGAAGTACAATGATGTACACCTGAAATTTTTGAATGTTATAAACCAATGTTACTGCAATAAACAAAAAATTAAAAAATAAATAAATAAATAAAATAAAATATGAGGGGCAAAGAACATGAAATCAACAATTCAAAGAGACTTATGCATCTCTATGTTCATTGCAGCGTTATTTACAATAGCCAAGATGTGGAAGCAACCCAAGCACCCATCAACTTATGAATGGATAGAGAAGGTGTGATATATATATACAATGGAATACTACTCAGCCGCAAAAAAGACAAAATGTCCCATTTGCAACACCGTGGATGGACTTTGAGTGTATTATGTTAAGTGAAATAAGTCAGACAGAGAAAGACAAAGACCATATGATATCACTCATATGAGGAAGATAAACACATAGCTAAGGAGAACAGATTAGTGGTTACCAGAGGAAGAATGGTTGGGGAAGGGCGAAATGGATGAAGGGGCACACATCTATGGCGACTGACAAAAACTAGACTACTGGTGGTGAACGCGATGCAGTCTATATAGAAACTGAAATATAATAACGCACACCTGAAACTTACACAATGTTATAAGCCAATATAATCTCAATAAAAAAGTTATTTTACATTTCCCCCTTTCTTTATAAAAGAAAAGGTAGCACACTATACCCTGTCCTGCCTCATGTTTTTCTCACGTTACAGTGTAGCTTGGAAGTATTTCCCTATCAGCAGATGGACAGCATCCCTCATTCTTTCAACAACTGCACAGTATTCCGTGATATGGACCATGGCTTATCTAACCAGCCCATCTTACTGAGCAATTGAGTCATTTCCAGTCTCTTGCCATTTCTAACAGTTCTGCAGTGACTTGCCTTGCACAGATATCATTTCATGTTTTGCATTTCCCAGAAGGGGGCTGGTTAGTCAGAAGGTAAGTACATTTGTGATTTTGATGGAAATTGCCAAATTGCCCTCTTCTGGGGTTGTGACCATTTGCACTCCAACCTGCTGAGACTGACAGTGACTGTCCCCACACACTCAACACGTGGTGTGCAAGCGCGTGTTTGAATTACTACCAAGCTGATTGAGGAAACACATCTCAAGGTCATCGGACATTGCCTTTCTCTTAGTAAGGGCGTGGGGGGGGCATCAAGGGTCATTTGACCTTCCTTTTCCGGTGAACTCCCTTTTCCTTATGCATTTCCATGTTTACCCATCTTATCTATCCCCTGATGAATCAAGCATTCTCTCTCCTCCAGGTCTTTCCCAATGCAATTCTTCCTGCCAACATCCTCTGTTCCTTTCTAGACTCAGTTCCAATGTCACCTTGTCTAGGAAGTCGCCTCAGATGTTTCCAGACTGGATTGACCCTTGTTTGGTTGCCCTTGTCTGAGTCCCACACACTCTGGGCATCCTTGTCATGCCACGTTGGTCTGTGTTATAAGTATCTGAAGGCCTCTGGAAATGGGTCGAATGTCTGAACTAGAATGAGAAAAGGCACACGAGTGTCTGAAATGTACAAAGGGCTCAAGACATTAGGGGCTGATATTATCATTACCTTCAGATCAAACCCACTTCCCTTTACCAAGCAAGACCTACTATGTGCCACACTGCACAAAACACACTTTATGTTCACTATCTCACTTGACCCTGACAATGATCCTAGGAAATGGGAATCATCATCCCCATCTCACAGATGGGAAAGCTGAGAGCTCAGAGGGTCCTGTATGCTGTAGGCGGCAGGGACTCCAAGGATCATGGTCTTGCTCATCTGACATAAATACCTACCTCAGAGGCATAGGATAAAGAAGTTTAGACATGGGTAAAATCCCCACCCTTTGCCTGGCACATGTGGGTGTCCATTAAATGCCAGATTCCATGTGTGAAGAATGGGGGCCTCAGAGTCATTGGTGTTTGCTGGCTCTGACTTGTTGGTGGAAGAAGGCGGTGCCCACCTCCCAATTCCCCAGCCCCCACTGGTTCTAAGGGATGAAGAACATGTCAGTCAGAATCCAAAAGCTGCTCCAAGTATTTTAACAGTGACAATTAAGGATAAGAGCCATTGCCAGGGTTGGAGAACTGAGAAGACACAGTGGGAATGGAGGTGGGAACCTCATCCAGGTCCCAGTGGGAAGCAGAGGCCCTGGCAGGGAATCCACTTGCCCAAGGTCTCACAGGCTCCCTGGAGAGCCAGGCACTAGGACCCTGGGATCCAGTCTCTCAGTTCTTCCCATAAACCCAGATCCTGGAATCTTAATAACAACAGGTAATATTTTCAAGGATTTACTGTGTGCCATGCTCAGCTCTGAGAATCTTATGATTGTTAACTCATTTCACCCTCACAACAACCGTATCAGGTAGTTATTGCTTATTATCTGTATTGTGCAGATAAGGAAACTGAAGCACAGAGAGGTCAAGTAACTTGTATAAGGTCACACAGCAGGAAAAGGCAGATCTGAGTTCAAACCAGGCAATCTGGCTCCTGAGCCCATGCACTTGACCCCTACACACACTGCCTTTCTCTGTGAGCAGGGACTGGAGTGGATGATCCCAAGGACCTTCTCACACTAACCACTAACTCTGTTACATGCCAGACACTGTCTAAGCATTTTGCATATATTTACTCATTTAATTATCAAACCAACCCTAGGAGGTAGATGCTGTCATTGTCCCGTTTTACAGATAAAGAAACTGAGGCCCAAAGAGAAGGAGTCACCTGTCTGAGGTCTCCTTGATGGTCAGTGGCGGAACCCCTTTTGTGCCCCTGTGTCTGAGCCAGAGCTGGGATCTGAAGTGCTACGCTGTTCTCTTAGAGAATAAAGACGTGTGCTAAGACCCAGACCTCCCAGCTCCAAAAAGGCATTTTCCCATCCACCATGCCCCTGAGAAAGTAAACGTTAGCTCAGACTGTGCAACTCTGCCCAACCATTCATCACCCTGGAACAACAGGTGTGGATAAAGCTGGGTGCAGAGTCGGCAGGGAGCAGGGTCTCCCCAAGGGATGTGCAGCAGCTGTAGGGTCCCAACTCTCCCTTCCCTGAGTGAGTACGGCCTTCTTACTCACTTGTCCTCTTTCTAAAAATTCTAGAAAATGCAAACTAATCTATAATATGGAAAGGAGATGGAGGTTCCCTGGGAACACTGGGGAGGGGGTCAGAGGGGCGGAATGAAGAGACTGCAAAGGGCACAAGGGACTTTGAGAGGAAGGGACATATTCATCACCTTCACTGTAGTACTAACGTCTCTGTGCGTGCATATGGGAAAACGTAATAAATGTATGCTTCCCATATGCTAAGTTTATTGTTTGTCAACTATAACTCCATAAAGCTGTTACAAATCATATATAGACATATAAACATTCCTTAAAGTATAAGTTGAATTAAAAATACAAAACTCTGCAGCAGGACTTTTTCTTGCACATTTTCCTTCTTGTCCAAAAGAGGACAGCAGAGCCACTCCACAGCCTGGAGCCTCCCCAGGGGGCTGCTGACCTCCCTGAGCATCCCCCACAGCCCAGCAGGGTCTGTCCCTCACCAGCCTCACTCAGTCCACCGTCCTCCCCGCTCTCCATCTCCCCACAGTAGACCCCCTCAGCCCCTCCATCCAGCGAGGCGTCTTCCCCCTAAAGGCTGGTCCCTCTGCAGGCAGCTCCTCCCTCCACACCCTTCGTCCTTCACGTGATGAATGTCCACTCATGGTTCGGGTCTCAGCAAAGGTCACTTTCTCAGGGTGCTCTCAGTGATCCCCAGACCAGCTGAGACTCCATTACATGCTCTGGACGCACCAGACACACCCTTCACAGGCCTTCTCTCAATTACAATTAACTCCTTAGTTCCATGATTTTCTCTGAGTGCCTGTCTCTCCCTGACAAGGTAAACTCTGTGACCCCAGGCCCCACATGTGTCCTGTTGTCTGTGGGGTTCCCAGGGCCCAGACCAGGACCTGACACGTCACAGATGCTCAGTAAATACTTATCAGATGGATGAGGGAAACTGCACATAAGAAGGCTTGACACCCCCATGTGCCACTGGGGGTCAGAGCACATTCTGTGTAGACACAGGGCACTGATATCAGCATGGGAGAAGACCTTGGTCTGTGGGGACACCTGGCTGTGGTCCCCTGAAGACGTCTCACCAACTCAAGGCATCCCAGGGAACAAGAGGGACTTCCCATCCAGGACGGGACAGGAGAACCAGGATATGTGTTTGCTTCCATCTCAGAGGGGCTGAGGGTCCCACAGGGGCCTTCCCTCCCCTAACAGAGGAACCCATGGGATCCCCACATTGAGTTCCACGTGGAGCTGCCCCAGCTGCTGGGCCCTGTGGGGGCAGCACATCAGAGCAGACATCAGAGAGGGACACAGATGACTTTGGTCCAGCGCCCCAGTGCTGTGATGGGGGAAACACAGGGCATTCGGGGACCAGCCCCTGAGGCCAGCATCCTCATCTGAAAGCCTCAAGAGACCCCTAACCAGGCCCCTCCTTTGAACCTCAAGGTCAGAGAGCTCACTTGAGGTAGCACATCCACCAGGCAGCCCAAGACACTGGATCAGGAGTCGTCTGGACATCGTCTGTCCTCTGCCTGGGCTCGCCCTACACTGGGATGGAGTCGAGAAGCCTGGGGACCCACACTGCCCAGGATCTGGGTTGACCAACCCTGCAGCCTGGAGGTCAGATCCCACCTCTGTCCAGGGCTCAGGGCCAGCTCACACCCTCTGGAACCTGGTCAGCATCCCTGGTGCAGCCCCTGACATTGGCTGCAGGTCTCCTCATGGCCTCCAGGGGGCGACATTGGGACTCACAGACAACACACAGGAAATAATGTGGCTTTAGCTAAAGAGGTGGAGAAGGGGCATGATTTCCAACCCTCCCTCCAACAGACCCTTCTGGGTCCTTCCTACCTTCATGAAATGTCCCACCCACTCCTTCTAGAGGCCTCTGAGCACCCAGCTTTGTCAGGTGTTCCTGTGCAGGCCCCTACTCCGTACCTAGCACCACATATATGGAAGGCGGAAGGACCACAGGAAAGTCAGCCAGGCGAGGACAGAGGCCCCCAGGATGGTCAGGAAGCACAAGGACAGGCTCTGGCCACAGCTCAGCCAACAGACACAGAGAGGGAGGGTGTCCCTGAAACCTTCCCCTGAGGACTGGGGAGCCGCAGCCACCTGACCTCCCACCACCACGGTCCTACACCCAGGACACACAGGAAACCTCCTCCTTCACACCCGGGAACTGCAGCTCCTGAGACACCCATGCTGGGTGTCTGTCCCTGGAAGCAGAGGCCAGGCTGGTGACACCTGGAGATGGAGGGCGGGTCCCCTCACCAGTCATCACTCAGCTTGCCCCTTTCTCATCCCCAGAGTCATCCCTGTGACCTTCTTGCTGGAAGTAAATCCAACCTTCCCAGAGCATTTGAGGACACGGGGAAGACCCTGGTGTCCAGCTGTGTTTCTGTGTCACAAACAGAAATAATCCCTTGGGTTTGGAGACCCTTGGGTCTCTGTGTGGTGCTGACAGACCCCAAGGCCAGGACACAGTGGAGGCCAATGCTGGGGGGAAGGTGGGTCATCCTCTCAGTGCACAGGGGTCCCCATCAGCCTTGCTGTTGAAAGTGTGCCCCACAGGCCAGTGTGATCAGCATCACCTGAGAGCTTGTTAGATGCAGACTCTCGGGGCCGCCCCACACCTGCTGGGTCAGAATTTACATTTTAACGGGATCTGCAGACCCTCCCTGTGCACAGGAGATGGGGAGAGGCTGCCCCACCCCTCACACCATGGGGTCTGAGCTGGCAGGGCATCCATGTTATCAGCACTGCTGCTGAAACGACATTTCTAAGGTGTCACCCGGACACTCATAATCTTTATAAAGTTCCCCAGGGGATTCTGATGCCCAGCAGGGGTGACATCCCTGTGACAAGAGTTCCTGGTGGGGCCCCAGGATCTTCCTGAAGAGAAAGGCCAGTGGGGTTGAGAGAGAGGGAGGCTGACGGTGCACCCAGAACCTGCGCTGTGGAGACTGCTCAGCACAGGATGCCCCAGATTGTGCTTGTCCAAACAAAGGTGTGTGTGTGTGTGTGTGTGTGTGTGTGTGTGTGTATGGGGGGAATCACAGATAAAGAGGAAGAGGCCTGGCAGTTCCTAGGGAACCAAAAAGTAGACAGAAAAGAAAGGGGAAGGAGGGGATGAGGGAGGCAGGAATGAGGGGAGGGAGGAGGAGGGTCCTGGGCAGAGACCCCACTCCTGGTCCCACATGACCCAGCTAAGCACTCCTGCCCCTGGAGGAGGCCCAGCACAGAGGGAGGAAGGACAGCAGAGCTGAGGCATCTGGACAGCAGTGCTTGTGAGAATTTCTGGAGCTGAAGCTCTTCTCACAGAGGGTAGGAACAGAGCAGGCAGTAGACACCATGGAGCCCCCCCTCAGCCACTGCCCACAGAGGGCGCAGCACATGGAAGGGGCTCCTGTTGGCAGGTGAGAGGAGATGATTCCCTGAGGGAGGGCTGTAGATGGGAGATCAGGAACTGCTGGAGTCTCCTGGGGAACACGGGGCTCTGAGTGTGGACAGAGGACTTCTGTTGCCCTGAGGGGAGAGGACATGGGAGCAGAATAGGAGAGGGGGAGGGGACTCAGCAACAGGAAATTCTCATGATCTGGAAGTGGTGAGGGGCAGGAGTATCTCAATTGCTATGCCCTTGCAACCTGATCATCACTGAGGAATATTTTTTGAAAATTGATGATAAAAATAGCAATTTATTTGAGGATGACCCTAGAAAAAACAACTGGGAAATCTAAACAATATCGTTGCCTACTACCCTTAGAAATAGGGAAACAAACACCAGGACCTGGAGGGCCCTGGGAACACTCATCACTCATCCACAGGCATTTTCAGCCTGTTCCAGGCACTGCGGGTACAACTAGATCAGATAAGTCCCTACCTTGACGAAGCTCACATTCTGTGGGGAGGAGGACAGACAAGCAAAGAGATCTCCAGTGTGATGTCAGGGACTGACAAGTGCCATGAAGGGAACAGAGCAGGGAAAGGTCAGACAGTGAAGACAGAGGGTCTTTAGAGCAGGTGGTCAGGGAAGACATCTCCCAAGGATGCCCCTGAGAGTGAGCAGGGCTCTGAGGGCAGTGAGGGAGTGAGCTGGGCAGACACCTGGGAAGAGTGTTGGGAACAGAGGAAATAATAAGTTCAGAGGGGCTGAGTAATGGTGGTCATGCTGTTGACATTGACCTGTAGACACACACACACACACACACACACACACACACACACACTCAGACTCCAAGTCTAAGAGATGAAGAGACCTGCTCAGGCCCCAGGGCCTCATCTTTCCATCCCAGTACATACGTCCAAATATTGATCGATATCTCTCTCTTCCCTGCTAGTCTCACTCTTAACCTTCTGGAACTCGCCCAGCACTGCCCAACCTTTTATCGAACTGTTGCTGTCCAATGCTCTCGAAGGGAAGGATGTTCTTCTAGCTGTCCACAATCTGCCTAGGAATCCTGCAGCGTATGTCTGGTACAGAGGAGACACGCTAGAGCCCAAACATCAAATTGCAACATTTGTAATAGGTAGATCAGGAAATATCCGAGGGCCTGCATACAGTGGTCGAGAGATGATATTCATCAATGGATCCCTGCAGTTAAAGAAGGTCACCCAGAAGGACACAGGATACTACACCCTACAAATCATAAAGAAAGACTTCCTAATTGAAGTAGGAACTGGATGGCTCTGTGTATACAGTGAGTGATTCCTCTCTGACTCCTAGGTGTTGGGTGGAGTGAATTCTGCTTCACACACACACAATTGAGAGGCCTGGACTGTACCTACATCCCCCTTTGCATTATGTCCCATGTTGGGATTGAGCATTTAGTGCAGGACACAGACAGTGGAGATAAACTTCAAAAGACTGGAGTTCCTTTCCTGCAATCCAGCCCCTGCAGACATCCCCTGCAGAGAGAAGGACCAGTCTGATGAGAGTAACCCAGCAGGGAGATCAGTCTAAGTCCAGCCCCCTGGGCCCCTCCCCGGGACCATGACCCTGCAGGGCTCAGTCAGGGCCTGGCTTGAGGGGCCCCCGGGACCCTCACAGAGAAGCTTAGCCTGGGAAGTTCCTGCACAGACCCCTGTCCCAGGGCTCCTGACTCCAGTGACCCTGGGGAGCCTGTGCCAGGTTGGGTTTTGGCCTCCTGGGCGGGGCTGACTGGGAGCAAGGATTTCCTGGCTCCCCAAGTCCCCAGGCTCCTGAGCTGGTGACCAGCCAGGGCTCAACCCCAAGCACCACATCTGGGCAGGGGCAGAGCCTGATACTTCACCTGAGACTCAGCGTGGAGAGCACAGATGGACAAGATCCCCAGGCCATTAGCCAACTGCCCTGAGGGACTTAGGAGACTCCAGAGGAAGGTCAGTGCCCCCAGGGGAGAAGCAGAGGGGAGAAGATGCTGCTGGCAGGTCCTCATCCACCAGGGATCAGGCCCACGGGTATAATCTCTTGGAATCAAACAATCACAGATGCCATTTATTTGGGCAGCTTCTCGCTCCCAAGATTTAGGTCAGCTACTATGAATATTTTAAGGTTAATTCACTGACAGCCTGACAGCCAAATATTTATCCTACTTCACTGAGGGGACACTGAGGCACAGGGAGAAATAGTCACTGAATCAGGGTCACATAGACCGTTAAGTGGCACAACAGTCACACGAGGTCTGTCTGCAGTCACAGCCCTGTCCTCTTGTCCACCAGGGGCCTTATTAGTTGTCTGTGGACCCCTAGACCAGCTGTCAGTTCAGATCCTTTCTTCGTAGGTGTCCCCATCTCAGAGGGAGACATTCTGGTCTGGGGATCGAGAGCAAATGGAGAATTCATCCCCGTTTACTCTAGAGCTAAATTAGCTGCATGAACAGAGTCAGTGCAGAGTCTGTCCAGGCCGCCCCCTCAGGTGGATGATCAACCTTCCTGCACTGGACTTGACACCACTTATTTGTTTCCTGATGTGTTGGGGTCACTCCCACTGGAGTAGAAAGGAAAGGACTTTGCCGTCTCAGTCCTCACTCTACCCCTGCAGCCAGCACAGGGCCCGCGTGTAACAAACTCGCAATTGTTTTTGATGAAGAAAGAAGGAATGAATGGTGAAGGAAGAAGGAATGAATGACTCAGATATCTTTAGATATTGGAAACTGGATGCAGAGTCCTTGGAATTCTGGCCACACAGGGAGGGTTCTCTGACCCTCAGGAGCTGAGGTCCATGTGGCAGACCTTGCACTGCTCTCTAGGGAAATTTCCGTCCCACTGTTGGTCTGAGGCCCTGGGATATTAATCATAATTTTCCCATATGGGAGATTTTAAACTTCTTCTCAAAAGTCTGTCTCATAACCACCAAACACAGATGGTCCACGAGGGCCAGATTTGCAGCCAGTTCAGGCTCCCCCGTTTCCATCAGTCAGACCTTCTGCATTTGCACACGTCCACACCTGCCCTCAGCAGAGACAGAGGAGACATTAAAGACCAGGGAGAGATCAAGTTCTGCTGCCAAAGCCAGGCAGCTCCTGCCTGTCCGCTCACTCCATACTGGATCATTCCTTGGACTCTCTCTGTCATTTATGTGTCACTGGCTCATGTCAGTTCCAGTCACCTGGGAGGGTGTGATCCACATCTTCACCCTGAGGCCTGAGTCCTCACCTGACTGCCCTACTTGCTCCTGGTCCTCATGTGTTATTTATGCTCAAACCCCAGACTCACCATTACCCATGTCTAGGAGAAACTTGAAAATGGTGCCTCAGAGAAAACACACCTCTCTAGGTGATGGAGGTGTGTGCAGTGGGAAGGAATCATCCCTGGGTGGCCAGGCTGTCAACTGGTCAGTGAAGAATCAGCAGAGGCTTGAAGGTGGGGGGGTCTCTGACTCTCATCCTGTGTCTTTTTAAGACCAAACCCTGCTAACATACTGACACTTGAGAAAGTCTGTGCTTTCTCCCAGACGTGGAGCAGGCGGCCTCATGTTCTCTGAGCACTCTGATCCTCATGCATTTCTCTTGAGATACAGAAACTTGCCTTATTCTTTTAAGGGTTCGGGTTGGCTGAGAAGTGAGAGATGTCAACTGTGATTGAAGATGCCTAGGAGGAATCAAGGTACCACACAGGGCGATGTCCTCTCTGTTCCCTCCACAGTGGAGTTACCCACACCTGTCATCACAAGCTCCAGCCCCATGGAGCACAAGGACCCTGTAGTGTGAATGTGAACCTGAGACTCAGAACACCACCTTATGTGGTCCATCAACAGTCACAGCCTGGAACTAATAGGTCATATGGTGTTCTGTGTACAATTTCTCAAATATTCCCCATACCGTTTTCGACAGTGGATGCATCATTTTACCCTCCCGTCAACAACGCACAAGGGTTCTGATTTCTCCATATCCTCTGCAGCACTTGTTTTCTGTTTTTTTGATAGTAGCCATTCTTATAGATATTAGAGGGAGTATCTAATAGAGGGAGTATCTGATTGTAGTTTTGATTTGCATTTCCCTAATGATTAATGCTGTTGCGTATCTTTTCATGTGCTTATTGGCCATTTGTTTATCTTCTTTGGAGAAATGGCTGTTCAAGTGCTTTGCCCATTTTTCAATCTGGTTATTTGCTTTTGTTGTTGTTGCTGAGTTTAGGAGCTCTCTGTATACTCTGGATATGAACCCCTAATTGATATATAATTTGCAAATTATTTTCTTCCATTCCATAGGTCACCTTTCACTCAGTTGATTGTGTCCTGTGATGAAGCGAGGTTTTTTAATTTGTGAAGTCCAATTTATCTATTTTTTCTTTTTTTTTTCACCTGTGTTCTTTGTGCCATATTCAAGAAATCATATTTCCTTCTAAGAGTTTTATAGTGTTAGGTCTGACCTATAGAATGTGGTCCATTTTGAGTTAATTTTTATATGTGGTGGAAAGCAATGGGCCAGCTTCATTCCTCTGCATGTGGATATCTAGTTTTCCCACACTGTTAGTTGAAAAGACTGTCCTTTCTCCATTGAATGGTCTTGGCTCCCTTGTTGAAGTCATCTGATCATGTAATTGAGGCTTTATTTCTGGATCTCTGTTGTATTCTGTGATCTATATGTCTGTCTTTATATCAGTGCCACACTATTTTATTAAGTCTCTGAGCTGAAGCTTCCTGATTTTGAAATCAGGAAGTCGGATTCCTCCAATTTTGTTCTCCTTTTTTTAAGATTGTTTTGACTATTCAGGGTGCCCTGAGATTCCATATGAATTTTCGGTTGGATTTTTCTATTTCTGCAACAATGTCATTGGGATTTTGATAAGGATTATATGAAATATGTAGATAGTTTGGGGTATATTGGCATCTTAACAATATTATTTTTTTCCGTCCACAAACATGGATGTCTTTCGATTTATTTGTGTCTTCTTTAATTTCTTTCAGAAATTTGGTAGTTTTCAATGTACCCATCTTTTACCTCCTTGGTTAAATTTCTTCCTATATTTTTTATTCTTTTTGATGCTATTGTAAATGGAACTGTTTTCTCAGTTTGGTTTTGGGATTGTTCATTGTTATTCTATAAACATGTAACTGATTTTGAGTGTCGATTTTATTTCCTGCAAGTTTGGTGATTTTGTTTATTAGTTCTAACAGGTTTTTCTGTGTGTGGGGGAATCTGTAGGGTTTTCTACACATAAGATTATGTGTTCTGCTAAAAGAGATAATTTTTCTTCTTCCTTTCCCATTGGGATGTCTTTTATTTCATCTTCTTGCCTCATTGTTCTGACTAGGACTCCTCCACTTGTTGAATAGAACTGGCGAAAGCAGCATCCTTGTCTTGTTTATAATCTTGGAGGAAAGTGTTCAGTGTTTCACCATTGAGTATGATGTTAGCTCTGAGCTTTTCATTTATGATCATCGTCATATTGAGTAGTCTCCTTCTCTTCCTAATAGTGCCTGTCATCTGTTAAAACCAGAGATATCCTAAACCATGATATTCAATCCCCAGGCCAGGAATTAAAAGTCCTTTTCAGAGTGAGAAATCCTTTAGATTAGAAGCTTTCCAGGTCCGAGGGTGGTGAGGATTGAGTGGGCCATCCTCATTCCCTAATGAATTACTTAACAAGAAGTAAATGCATTCCCACTTTATGTTATGTTCCCTTGGCCCCAGAGATGGACAGAGCTGGCAAGCGTGCTTTCCCCAACACACACAGAAGTGCATATAGGAAATGTGGCCTTATCTTTTCTGAAGTCAAAGAAAGTTCTAGGGAAGAATCACTGAAATTTCATGAGAGAAAAATTCATGTGATGATGAGGTTGTAGGACACGCGAAATGAGAAGAAGTTCCTGGTGCGGTTACTACAGAGATGTCCAGGGGGACAGTCAGGAGTCACCCTGGGGTGATCTGGGGGTCAAAGGGGAGGTGCAGCCCTCTCCTTACAGATGGTCACCTGAACAACGATACTCATCCTTCTGCAGGGGTCAGGGCCATCCTATGGGTCACCTTTATGGAGTGGCTGGTATCTCTGAGGAAGGAACAAGGCCCTAAGCCCCAGGCTCACTCTCAGTCAGTCACCTCCTCTGTTTCTTCACAGAGCCAGTGTCAAAGGCCATCGTCGGAGTCACCATAATACATAAAGACCCCAGTCACAGAACATAAGCTGCAGTGGTCCTAACCTGCCTCACAAATGTTACTGGGATCTCCATCCAGGGGTTCCTCAGTGACTAGAGTCTGTGGCTCACTGAGAGGAAGACGCTGTCCTAGGACAACAGCACCCTTGCCATAGACCCCGTCAGGATGGAGGATCCTGGGAATTATTAGTCGGAGGCCTCCAACCTGGTCAGTTCCAGCAAAAGTGACCTCCGCAGGCTCAATGTGAAAGATGAGTCTGGCCCTCTGGCTCTCTTACCCTCCTCTATGTTATTCAACTCTAAATAGATTTTTTTCTTATCTGCAAAATGATCATCTGATGCACTTTTCAAGTAGAGTTGCTGTAATAGTCAGTGATGAAAATGGAAAGTCCTTAGAAGACTTGCATTGAGTCAATAAATGCACAGCAATGTAAACTGGCATTCTCATTATTGTTGGCTTAAGGTCACATGCCACTCCTGTCCCCAGCTCTTGTTGGTCTCAATTGCACCAGCTTCCCAGTGGAAGGACAGGCAGTGGTTGTGCAATGAGGGGTGGGAGCCCACGATAAGCTCTTAGGAATCTCAGTTCTATCCCTCCTCTGGGGAAGGTGTGGATGGTGCCAGAACTGTGACACAAACAATGGGAATAGACAGGAGGATATCCATGTGGGCGTTAATACTGATCTTTCTCTCCCTGTCTGATTCCTCTCAGGAATTCCTACAGTCTTCTTGAGCGTTCTTATTTCCAGGGCAATAGAGTTATTTGCGTACGTTCAGTAAGACTCTGTCCTCCTTGTTACTAGGATATCATTGGAAACATTGGTGGTGCAACCACAGCTTTGACTCGATTGTCCTAGTTGAGAATGACGCCCATGGGATCAGACATGACCCACACTTCAAGGAGCTAAGGTTGACTTGATGGGTATTTTGGGGATCTGGAGAAGAGAGGGCCTCACTCAAAGCTCTAGAGACTGCAGGTGAGTCCTGATGTCCAGGCTTCCTAACGTCAAGAGGCTGTTAAAAGTCCCATCTGAGGCTCCTTAGGAAAACCTGCATCAGAGGAGAAACTCTGTGGTGAGTGTGCAATCCTGCTGCACCTGTGTAAATAATCGGGCCAAATCAAGTGAGAGCAACCTTGTTTTACGACCAAAAACACTCTTCCTTAGAGATGAACTTTGTTGAAACGGAAAGTGACTGTTGGAGAAATGTTGTGTCTCCGTGGAAAAGTCCAGCAAGCAGAGCCTTCTGATGGTCAGATTCTGGCCCTGTTCACTGTCTCTCTGCTGTTTTGCACGTTTATATATTGCAGGGAACTGATGGAGATGCAGGCTGGGTCTTGGCTGATAGAGATGGAGTTGAGTTTCTCTCCCACTGTAAAGAAAGCAGTTTTGTCATGACGTAGAGGCCTCACGTTACCCAAAGATTCACTAAACTTTAGACAGTTCTTCCTGACTGCAGGCCCCTGGCCTCCATTGTCTTAGAGCATTTCTGTTAGAAATGTAATTGAAGTCTGTAATTGCAGATTCTTTTTCTGCCCTTTTGAAAGGCATATATGTCTCCTCAAAATTTTGTTGCTAGTTTGAGATTCCAGGGAATGTCTTTCCCAAGGGGCTGGGCCCATCCCTTTGAAATGTAATCCTCCTGGATGATCTTGCCCCCACCTTCCAGTCTCTGAGGGAGGGCAGGAGCCTAACTTGGGTGGGTCCCTTTACAAGCATGATGTAGAACTACCTCCTGTCAGGATTTTAGGAAAAGTTTTACTTCTCTTTAGAGTAAGGCTGGTTAGCAAACACAAGTGCCTACAATTCCTTCCACGGGCTCTTAAAATCTCAGCAGCCTTTTGTTTCAGGGGTTGAGTTCAGTCTCTCTTTCCTAGTGCACTGGTCTTGAATAAAGTCTTTCTGCCTGTTTAACTTTGTCTGGTGCAATTTTTACTTGGACATTACCTACCTGTAATTTGCTGATCCTGTTCTCCCTCACACAGTGTGAATCCTCACCATATTTTCAAATCCTCTAATATCTTTCCTGTTCTGGTTATTATCCTCCAAATGAACATTTCCAATTTTCCTCCCTCCCTTCTGACTTGGTGTCCACAGCAGGAGACGACCTGACTTCTCAGGTCCTTCTGGGGTCCCAGGTTGCCTCCTACCCAGGCTTTGCCACCAGGATCTGAGAAGCACTGGGAGCTAGAGTCCAACAACATGAGAGAGACATGGAAGGTGCCCCCACCACAGTGGCCCTGACCCCATGGTGTCCTCATTCCACACACATCTTCACCTCACCAGAGGGAACAAGATCACGTAGATTTTTAAAGATATTCTGTCATAAATCCGAACCACTTCAGTGGATAAGCAGGTCCCTCCCGTAACAGCCACCCGCCCGCCTGCCCAGGACCACTCTGTCCAGGGCCCTCTCCAGCCTCGGGCTCAGGCCAGACATCTGTGTCCTCATTGCTTTGCTGTCTTTGTTGTTTTCACAATCTCCACGTGCCTATTCCAAGGAGAGTCCACAAATCGAACCTGGGAAATGGTGAATAGGATCTGTCCTCTGGTTCTGTGTCCTTTTCTCCTCTTGGTCTCTGGGGTGTTTGGCTGAACCCTTCAAGACCCGGCAGTGAGGTGGAGTATGGGTAAGCAGAGGTGAGGGATGGGGTCTGTGCCAAGTCCAAATGAGAAATAGTAATGCTTGGGGCAGATTTTGGGGTGTTAGGCGTGGTTTAGGATGTATTGGGGCCATGCAAGAGAGCTCTTTTTTGGGGGTTCCTAAGATAGGGTGAAGATTCTGAATGAGAAACTGACCTACCTGTTGGGGGAGGAGCAACTGGAGCAGGTGGAGTGAAGGTGGGGCGCCATCCTTCCAGACTTGGATGATGTGAGGGGTGAGATATATGGTTGAGGGGAAGGGTAAGGTTCTTGAAGATTTGATTACTGCCTTGACATTTTGGGACAAGAGAGCACCTGATGAACAGGCTGAAGGTGACATGGGACAGGGGAGAAGGGGGAGAGGGAGATGAGAATCCACTGGGGTCTAGGAGTCTGGAGAGCGATGAAGGACTGGAGGATGGAGGGCACCATGAACACAGAAGACCTGACCTGAGAACATGTGGGGAATCAGGTCAGGAGGGAGTTAGAGTGTGAGATATTCAGACTAGAAAAGGGATCTGGGATGGATCCTGGGAGAAGGAGGGGAATGCAGGGCAGGGGTGGCATTGAGGTCCGAATTGAGGGCCAGAGTTTTCCAGTCTCCAGTTCTGACCGGTTGAGACATGTGTAGGTTGTTCTCAAAGCCTGGAGCACTGTAGAAAAGCCAGATCTCACCCTTGTACCCTGAGACCTACTTCAGCTGAGTCAGCAAGTGAGCCATATCCCTAGGGGATTTGTGTGTGAGTGAGGAAGCCTGAATAGGAGCCTGGGGACAGGCAGGGGAGGGCAAATGTGGGGGTGAGGATTGGGGGCAGAATGAAGTTGCAGAGTATGGAGCCTTTTCCTCCTTTATTGCCTAGTCAGAGTGAACTTCCCTTGAGTCCACAGGCGAGAGCTGTGTGACAGGTGTCAGTGAGGAGTGGTAGGTGTCATGACAGTCTGGGCACCTGTCCTCCTCTAATCCAGGACATACCACTTCCATTTGTGATGCTTCTGCTCTCCCCACCTGACCTCACGTTGGTGGGTGTGATAGAACCCAGGTCATGATGAGGAGTTCTGCCTCCCTGGTCACATTCTGTCCCATGTTCAGAAACTCTGTCTCTCCCGAGGCCTAGATACAGGTCAGGACCTGTTTTTCTATTGCTGCAGAAGGCATGGCCTTGCTCAGAACCCTAGGAGTCTGCATGGAACTCTCTCATTAGGTCCTGCCAGAGGCTCCACAAAGCACCTTTCATCCTTCTCATGTGGGTTGGAAGGAGGTATAGGTGCAGGAACTTGTCCTTTCCTCTGGAGGGTGTGTCCAGCATGTCCCAGACTATTGGAGCCCTAACACCTTCATAGACGGAGCAGATCCCTGAATGGTCCCAGATGTGGACGGCCCTACAGTCCATGGAACTCTCACACTTGGCCTACAGTGCTGATAACCAGAGCTGACCCTATCACTGATGTCATTGTCAACACTGATGTCATTGTCTTTCATCATCAACACCAGCAGGCATCCACTTCTACTCTTTGGAGCACATGTGTCTCACTAAGACTTTCAGAATACATTTCTTGTTCATCATTAGCAGGAGAGCTTCTAGTTCTTACCATTCAGTATGATAGTAGCAGTAGTTTGTAGGTTTTTTAGACTTGAGTTTGGTGTGTCCCTTGTCTCCTGTCGTCCCAGGCCAGATATGGCTGAGGACCAAGCCCAGAGCCTGAGAGAAAGGGATGCAGTGTTGCACCTCCTGGTAAGTGTTCAACCCTGCCAGGCTGTGCTAAAATGAAGTACGGGTGGAGAAGGGAGTGTGACCCTCAGACATGGAATGGAGACCTGGGGCAGATGAAATCCGCTGCACGTGACTGCCAGTGAAGACATCCCCCACTCCCATCGGAGGGAACGAGCCTCCCCTGCATAAAAGCATGCCAATCATGCCCCTGGGGCTGTAGCCTCACAAGGAAATGCTTCTCCTCCTGACCCACAACAAGAGTGAGGTTCCAACAGTTCCCAGAGGAGCACAGGGCCTGGTCTGGGACGAGTACCCCACGCACTGAAAGAGAGTTACAGGACCTCACCAACCTACACTGGCAGGAGTCCCAGAGCATGGGTGTGAACAGATTCTGTTCCAGTGATCCATTTATCACGTCTCAGCTCCACATCCACTCTCCACCGCCGTGATGGATTTTGCAGGCATCTTTTATCCTCCTCCTCTCACGACTCTAGGATTTGCCAGTAGAGGGCACCAGAGGGACAGTGAGGGAAGAAGGGCTTCTCTCCAGACCTACTTAGTGGTAGAGGTTGCTCTTTCTGTCTGCTATTCCCTTCTTTAGAATTCTCGTCACCCTTTAGTAACCAATCCCTGTTTACTCCAATCCACTGTTACTAGTTAATGGTTCTTTATATTAAACTTTCCTGTTAAAGTTAGTGTGTAGGAGGCTGGCCTAGTGCCATGGTGGTTGGGTTTGGATGCTCCACTTCGGCGCCTCAGGGTTTGCGGGTTTGCATCCCAGGCGTGGGCTGATGCACCACTCATCAAGCCATGCTGTGACGGTGTCCCATATACAAAATAGAGGAAGATGGGGACAGATGTTAGCTCAGAGCTAGTCTTCCCCACAAAAAAAATATAATGTGTGGTATCTGACTCCTGCCAGCACCCCGACTGATAGAGATTCCAAGGGTGCGAGACCAAATAGGACCAAGAGGAAGGCTTGATGGGGCCAATTCTTTCTCATGGGATGTAGGCTTTAAGGTGTTGGCTCAAGCATCTGTGAACATCATTATTAGTCTGCTGGGCAGTGAGTTAACATCTGGAGTCAGTGCTAGACCTTATCTGGCATGTTGGAGACAAATAGAGTCCCAAGTGTGGGGACATGGGAAAGCTGGAATGAGTCTGATGTGTGCAGCCTCCTCAGTCACCTCCTTGTCCTATTCCCTGGGAAGAGATTAAGAAACACACAGAGGAGGGGACAATGAGAGCTTTGTGGTGGCTCACCTCTGAGACAGAAGATGCTGATGGAAAATGCTGGAAAAAGAGGATCCTGGACTGGCCATGTGGTGACACTGAACATGCAGAAGCCAAGTGTCCCCAATCACAGAAACAACCCACAGAACAAAAGACCATCAGAGTTTTGACAGGCAGGGGTCTGTGGCGAAGCTCAATGACCAGGGGGTCCCAAAAAGTGAGACGATGGGAAACCTACTAATGTGCTGCTCGATAGAGGTGGAAATTTCTAGCTCTGATGGGAAGAAATATGACGAGTCTCCACGGGGGGATTGTTGACTTCCTATCCACTTCCCAGATGGAGCCGGTTCATAGACCTGGAACCCCATGGACGAGGGGGGAGGCTGGGTCTGTTTGAGAAGGACCCTGCAGCGCAACCACGAGTGTAGACAGAAAATCTTCCCCCACACCAGAGAGACTGGGCGCCATTTATCTGGGGAGTTGGACGCTGGTTAAAGGGAAATGGTCAGACCTTGTGGGGATTATTTGAATGACGGCTCTGGATGGATGCTAATCCCCATCGGGAACCAGGGTGGGGCATAGGTGGACTTTTGTCTCAAGTCCCTCTCCCAGTGGGCCTAGTGGGACCACCGACTCATCTTGCTGTTATTTATGTCATCCCAGAATGTGTAATATCAATAGCTAACTGGAAAAGCCCCCATGTAGGTCCCCTGATCCAAGAGTGAGGCCTATCATGGGAGGAAAGGCCAAAAGGTGCTTCTGATACAATCACCACCAAGACAGTAAATCAGGAGCAATAATGCCCCCTGGAGGAATTTCTGAGATGAGTGCCAACACCAAAGCTTGAGAGACAGAGGGGTCTAGTCACTACCACACCTCCATTTACTGCGCCTGTTCCCTCACAGCAAAAGAGAAAGGACTGGACAATGACAACAGGTTATGACAAATGTAAGTGGCCATGACAAATTCAGCTACAGTTCTGGAGGTGGTTTCTTACAGACCTTGGATGTGCAGTTGTGGACCTAAGAACTCATTTTTCTGTATTCTCTGGCAGACATCATCAGAAGCATTGACATTCATATTCAGGAACAAGAGTACCCCTTCACTTCTGGCCTCATGGCTTGGTCAACTCTCCTGCTCTCTCTTACAATATAGTCCAGAGGGACCTAGATTATCTGATTTTCTGTATAATGTCACACTGGTCCATGTCATTGATGAATTTATGTTATTTTTTCAGACACAGTGCACAAGAAGTAGCAGGCATCCTTGATGATTCAGGAATAAGACACATGTATGCCAGAGGGTGAGAGATAAACCGTGCAACACCCAGCCCTCCATCACTTTGGTGTAAATCCTAGGGGCCTGTAGGTCTGGGAAATGTCCCAATACTCCTTCTAAACTGAGAAAAATTTGCTACACCTTGTGTGGCTGCCTTAATCCAAAGAGATATGTCCCTTATATTTTGGGGGGAAAATGTAGCACATTTTGATACACTACTCCTACTCACTTGTGAGGGAACCCAGAAGTTGCCAGTTTTGAGTGGATCCTAGAGCAAGAGAGGGCTCTGATGAAAGTTGATGCTGGAAATCCAGCTGCTATGAACCTTGGGCCACATCACCCAACATACCCAATCTCATTGAATGTTTCTGTGACAAAAGGAGATCATAGGATAATCACCATGCAGCACCTCAGGATTTTGGAACAAAGGTATGTCTCCTTCTGCAAATGACTATCCTCCATTTGGAAAGCATCCCTGGCCTATTACTGTGTAATAGGAATCTCAATACTTGACTACTGGACACCAAGGGTGCTGTGAGCTTAACTGCACATCACATACTGGGTGCTGTCTCAGCTATCAAACCATGACATTGGGCGTGCAAGGTAGCAACCGTCATCTATTAAAATGGTGTGTGCGGGATCAGCCTCAAGCGGGAATAGAGGCACAGGGGAAAGCCCCAGCAGGCGGCTAGATGCCCATGGCACGTGCTCCTCCTGCCTCTTCCTCCACCTACACTATGGGCTCATGGGAATTCCCTGTGATCTGTTTACAGAGGAGAGAAAGCACAGACCAGGTTTATGGATGGATGTGCATGGTTAGCTGGCATCAGGCAGAAGTGGATGGCTGCTGCTTTAGCACTCTGTGTATATATGGCCCTGAAAGAGTGACGTAGGAACCTCCTTCAGGTTGCAAAACTTCAGGGGTCCAGCTTGTGGGAGGGAAGAATGCCCTTATGTCCACTTCTGAAGGAATCCATGTTGAGCCACCTGGACAAGGACTTGGAGAGAATAAAAGCATAAAATTAAGACAGGGAGGATATGTGGATGGTCCTTTGGGGATGGGCACAGGCTGTGTAGATGTTCATGTCCTGCATGAATACCCACCAGACACGTGCACTGAAGAGGAGCCTCTTGGTATGTACCGGACAGTGTCAGGCAGCTTCTTTCCCCATCAGTGCTTGCTCACTGGGCCGTGTGCAAAGTGGCCATGTGGGCAGGGGTGGAGGCTCTGCATGGTTACAACAAATAGGCTCACTCTCCCCAAGGCTGACCTGGCTGTTGATGGTACTCGGTGCCCAAACCAACAGTGGTAGAGGCCAATGCTAAGACTGTTATGGTGTCATTCTACAGTAGGACTACACAGGACATGCCCCATCATGGAGGGGACTGAGCTTTATCCTCACAGGGATGGACACAAACCATGATGTCTGATTTGCCTCCTTATACTCAATGCATCTGTCAACACTGCCATTTTAAAACTTAGAAAATGACTTTTCTATTGTTATGGTACTCCATGAAGTATTGCTTCCAATGAGGGCATACGTTTTAAGGCAAGGAAGTGAGGCAATGAACTCATACCCATGGAGCTTACTGTTTTTCCCAAGTGTCCCACGACACAGAGACAGCTGGCCTTTGGGTTGTGGAATGGCCCATGATGACTTATGAGGGCACCAGAGAGATGGTACCCTGCCATCCAACAGGAAATGCTGTGTGTCTTAAACCAGTGGCCAGTCTATCATGTCACTTCCCCCATAGCCAGAGTGCAGGGGTCCATGAAACAAGGGGAAGATAAGGGAGTGCCCCCTCCCACTAGTACAGCAGTGCCCCCTCCCACTAGTACATCTCACAGCCCACATAAAGGATTTGTGCTTTTGGTGTCTGTGTTGGTGTGGGTGAAGAATCTCATCATAGTTCTAATCAATTGGAAGCCATGACTGTCCCCTAGCCATCTTGTGCTCCTCATGCTGCTGAAACAACAGGCAGAGAAGAGGCTCATTGTGCTGATTGCCAGAGGGGATCTGACCACCAGAGGGAGGTTGAGTTTCTGGGTCAAAGAGGACTCTGGAAACCAGGCGATGTGTTGGGGTTACATTCTTGTATTTCATTGACCAGTGGACTTGTTCAGTGGAAAACTGCAAAAACTCAGTAAAGACAAGACCGTGGAACACTCCCTTCCCATAAGAATGAAGATTTGTGTCGACAAAAATTGTTTAAACTAGGTGTTGGCAGGTGGTAAGCACTGTGGAATGCATAGCGGAAGAAGACAGCTCTGATTACCACCAACTCCACACCCAGGATCTTAGAAGCTTTGTTTTATGAGATTTTCTCCTCCATCCTCCTCTCACTATGGTATATGAAGAACCAGTTGTGTAACACTGTGGGACTCTGACTCATTGTCATTAGCACACCATGTTCCTATGATTATGTAACAGATGCGAATTGTGTGCCTTCGATATTAAGGACTCTGATTTAGATCTGGACAAAGGAAAAGGGTCGTTGCTGAGGAGGTAAAGGGTGGACTGTGCTGGACACATTCTGTTTCCTTGTCCAGATTCACTCTCTCCCCTTCTCCCCCCTGTTCTGCACTGTGGGAGGCAGAGCTATGAGGACAGTGTCAAAGGGATCTCCTGGCTTCCATCTGGGTTCAGGCAAAGGAGACCAGAGGGAGGACATGGAGCAAGGTTGGGGTGTTAATTCCCCAGCTTCCTCCCTATAGTGTCACTGTAGGGCTGGACTGATTATTCAGCCTGAGGTCAACGTTCCTCTCAGACAGCCCTCTCCAGACAGTGTTCTGTCTCTGTCTCTGTCTCTCTGTCTCTCTGTCTTTCACTCTGTCTTGCAACCTCTCAATGTTCCAGTAGGATGGTAACAGAAACCCAGTGCTATCCGCACCAGGGAACTGCTCTACCCCTTGTGTTTCTCTACAACAAGGACACAGTTTTGTCAATCATCTTGTTTCTAATCTCTTCTCAAGTTACTCAGGTGGGAGGAGTCTCCTTTTGTGCTGGGACCCTGACTGCTAAGTAGAAGCCTCACTGGTGGAAATGCACCTTTGCCTCCCAGGTCATGATGATTCCCCAATACCTTTGTGTGCAGCATCCTGAAGGCTCTGCTGCCACCAAAGCTGGAATGGAGATGTGCCCCAGGGCAGTGAAGGATGGGCCTCAGAAGGGGAATCTCTCTCTGGTTTCTTTTCCTCCTGATACCAGATCTCTAGGTCCCTGCCCTCCCCTCACATAGAGAAACCCTCTAATTATAGAAAAAAGATAGTTTTTTGTCCTCAGACACACTGACCACTCCCTAAAAGTTTCTTCTTCTACAGGGTGAGTTCAGCTGCTCCTGAAAGCTCTCATGTACTGTTCTGAAGTGATAAAGTGTGTGTGTGTGTGTGTGTGTGTGTGTGTGTGTGTGTGATGGGTGATATATTGAAGGCATAGAGAAATACTTAAGATAAAAGGCCATTAGGTCATATGCTCCTAGAGAAGGTTGGATTTGGGGGAATCATTGGGAGGTTGAGAATCAGAGGTCATGTAATCAGTGTGCCAAAGGCCAGGGCGGCCATATAGGGGAGTTCCAGTTGCTCTTCCTCAACATCTGATATTGTCAGTTCCTGTGATTTTAGCCACCTTAGTTAGTGCTCTTTCCCAACCTCTTTTGTGTAAAGTTTTTCCATTCCCCTGGGGGCCTAGACATTTGACACAGAAGCCAAGAGCAGACACCCTTTTCTCTACTAATACCACATATCCCGTCTCCAAGAGAATACAGCTTCGGGGTGATGAGTTCTGTGTCCCTAATGACATCAACACTCTGGGAATAGAGATCTAATTTTCTGAGGGGAGGAGATTGTTATGGGCTGAATTGTGTCCCCAGTGCCTCAGAATGTGACTGTATTTGGAGATAGGGCCTCTATAGAGGTGGGTAAGATAAAATGAAGCATTTAGGATGGGCCCCAGTCCAATCTGACTGGTGTCATTATCAGAAGAGGAGATTTGAGCACACAGAGAGACACTGGAATTCTCAGGCACAGAGGAAAAATGATGTGAGGGCAAGGAGAAGGCAGCTGCCTACAAGCCAGAGAGAGAGGCCTCAGGAGAAGCCAATCCTGGGGACACCTCGATCTTGACTTCCAGCCTCCAGAACTGTGGGAAAATAAATGTCTGTTGTTAAGCCACCTAGTGTGTGGTGTTTTGTTATGGCAGCTCCAGCATGCCAACACAGGCACTGTGGGGGTTGAGGTGACAGTGGGATAGAGGACACCAAGCACCAAGTTCCACTTCTGGCCCCACCCCTGACACTATTACACAGTCCCTGAGTGACAAGACAGGCCTCAAACTCAGGTCTGCCTGGCTCGGTGAGGGGCGCTTTATACACGCTATTTCTAAACCACGTCACTTGCCTGCAAGGCAGGAATTACCACCATTTTCAAATGAGGACACTGAGGCTCAGAAAGGTGAAGTTATTTCCTGAAGGCTGGGAGATAATATATGTTGGTGCTCAGGCCAGCTCTGCAGCCCCAAGATTGTAGACTTGAGAGTCAACCTGGGGGTCCTTCCTTCCTTAGCACCCAGGGAAGGCTCTTCTTTAATTTTAGAAGACCTCCCAGAGAAGTAATCTTGGTATGTTCTAAAACAGAACTCTCACAAGTAGCAATGCAATATGATTGGGGGATCCCTCATCCAAGGCTGTGCCTTCTCTGTCCACTGCTCTGGGTGGAAGAATCTCTAGATAGACAACCCTCTCTTCCCCTCCCCCACTCAATTTTCGTGAGACTCATACCAAGGACCCAGGCACCCTCACTCCCATTCTCAGGTCTCTCTCTGATCGCCAATCCTCCCTTTGCTCTCACTTCTACTCCTGGCCCCCAGATTTATGCTACATTGGTAAAAACACCATAGACATTGGTAAAAGGTTAACTGTACCATTCAAGGTTTCATCAGGAAAACAGAAACCCCTCTAGGTACTTCTAACAGAAAAGTCTTTAATGCAGGGAATTTGGTTCTTATAAACAACTGAAAAGCTAAAGAAATGGAGGTTAGAGAGTTGCCACTGAAAGTCTGATTTCAAGGTCACACTGCCACAGCCCCAACCCAGAGGAAAGAAACACCTGCCTTTTCCCATAAAGTTTGTGTCTGCCGCCCATCAGCCAAACCCATAACAGAAATCATGGCTTCCATCTCCCTCCCACCTTCCAAATCTCACGCAAGTGTTTCTCAGGGGCAGAATTTAAATTATATTTGGAAATATTTGCTGGGAAGTGAAAAAAGAGTAGTATGTAGGCTTTCAGTCCCTCTGATATAGGGGTGCAATATAGATGCCAAGTGCCCATAGACAACGTACGGTATCTGGGTCCTAATCCTAGCTCTGCCATTTGCAGGTTGTGTGACTCTGGGCTAGTGATCCCACCTGGTGAAGCCTCAGTTTCCCTAGGTGGTATCATAGGAAGATATTTGGTCTTTCTCCCTGGTTCTTGGCACAGAGCTCCTAACATCCTTGGAATTTTCTGAGTGATAAGGGTGATAGGAGTGTCTTTTCTTCTAATGAGGTAACTCCTGGTGGGCCCCTAGATAGCTTAGGATGGAGACTGGTCGCTATAAAGACCAAGTTTTAATTAGAATCTTGGAACTTTCAAACCCACCTCCCACCCTCTGGGGAAGGAAGAGGGGCTGGAGATTGAATCAATCACCAATGGCCAGTGATTTAATCACTTATGCCTACCTAATGAAACCTCCATAGAAACCCCTAACTGATGGGGTTCAGAGACCTTCCATTTGGGGAACACATCAACATGCTGGCAGGGTGGTGCACCCAGGGATGACGTGGAAGCTCTGTGCCCCTTCCCCCATACTGTGCCCTACACATCTCTTCTATTCGGTTCTCCTGGGTGGTGCCCTTTATAATAAACCAGTCACAGTAAGTAAAGCACTTTCCTAAGTTCTGTGAGTAGCTCAAGAGAACTGTGAAACCTAATGGGGAGTTGTGAGAACCTCTGAACTTGCAGTCGGCCAAGCAGAAATGTGGGTGGCCTCGGTGCCCCAAATGCGATTGGCATTTGAAGGAGGCAGTATGTGGGACTGATCCTTTAACCTGTGGGGTCTGCACTGACTCCGAATAGTTGTGTCAGAACTGAATTGAATTGTGGGACACCCAGTTGGAGAACTGGTTGCTGATGGGAGAAAAATACCCTTCCATCTGTTATGAAAAATGACCCTGTGGGTGGGATGATAGAAGTGATTATGATCACGTACGTGATCTGCAGACAGTACGTGCTCAGGGAGTCTCAGAAGACTTTCTTTCCACTCTCCTCTTTCCCTAAGACCTCTCACACCTTGACGGGTACCCTCCACCCCTTTCCCTGCTCTCTGTTCTCACAGAGCTAGGCCTTAGGCCATGCTTCTCATCCCAGAAACAGTGGAGGGACCAGCCTGTAAATCTATATGTATCACCCAAGCACTTTCATGTTTAACTTCATTTACTTCCACAAGCTCACAGCACGAATACCCCATGGAGGTCCTCATGTGATTTATAAAAAGAAACCGGTTTATCAGGGCCTCTGAGTCACGGTAACTTGATGCATCTCTGTATTTTCTCAGTCACTTAGAACTACTGTGTTTGGGGTGTCCAGGGAACACTCTGATTGTCAATCCCCTGTTCATTTTTTGATCCCGGAAACATGTAATGGGCTCCTGCTATGTACCAGGCACAGTCCTGGCCCTGGGAGCACAGCAGTGAACCAGAGAGGCAAAATGGACATTATTGCTGACATCTGACTATGACTTGACAGCTAATCTCTAAAAGGCATTTCACGACGCCCTCAGATTCTTGATCCAGGGCCAAATTTCTGATCTCAGTTTGTCGCCCCAGAGTTTCCCCCATCTCAGGAGGGGCTACACTGGAGTTTTCCCAATTCCTCTCTCTCTCTCTCTCTCTCACCCCACGTTCAATCCCTCAGCAAATCCTCTGGACTGCACTTTCAGAACACATCCAGAAACGGGCTCCTTTGCAAGTGTTCGGGCCACCGTCACCTCTCACCTGAATTACTGCAGTTGCCTCCTCACCAGGTTCCCTGCTCTCAACCCAGCAGCCACAGGGATCATGACAGGACACAGATCACTCACGTCCCTCCTCTGCTCTGGACCCTCAGTGGCTCCCCAGCCCACTCAGAGTAAAGCCACAGTCCTGGCCACAAGGCCTGGGAGGCCCTCACCATCAGGGCCCTCCCTCTCTGATTTCATCTCTTCTCATCTCTCCCTCTCTCTGCTCCAGCTGGGCCTCTTCTTTGCTGCTCAAACACGCCCACAGAGACTCAGTGCTCCTTCCTTCACCACCATGATGTCTTTGCTTACATGTTGCCTTTTCAGTGAAGATTTCCCAGACCACCATCTTTTACATAAAAAGGAAGAAAAAAAACAAAAACAAAAAACACCCGGAGCATGCCTTTTTTCAGTATAGCATACTGAACCACATTACTATTATTATTGTTCTTTGGTTTATTGTGTGACACCCGACTATATATCAGGTCTACGAGGACTGAGAGTCTTCCATGTGGCTTCAAGGTCACCCTTGACTAAATATAGATGGAGGAAGGAGAAGGCACTCCTGCTTCTTAACCACTCAGTCTCAGAAGTGACACCAGTCATTTCTGCCCACATTTCGTTGGTGGGAATTAGTCACACAGTGACCTAGAGGCAAGGGGGTGCTGGGAGATGTAGTCCCTGGCTGGGCAGTTTCCATCCACATTGCATTGGTGGGAACTAGTCACATGGTCCACCTAGAGGCAAGGGGCTCTGGGAGATGTAGTTCCTGGCTGGGCAGTCACCACTTGTAACATCTTTACACCCTGAGAGGAGCATGGATCTTTGGTGGACAGTTATCTCGGCCACATTGTGTGACCTTGGGCAAGTCATTTAACTCCTCTGGGGCTCAGTTTCTTTACTTATAAAACTGGGCTATTAATAGGACCTCCCTTCTAGTTGTGGTCATGATTCAATGATTTGAAACATACAAAGTGCTTGGACTAGGGCTTGGAACAGAGTCAGGGCTCATCATATTAACCATTTTTATCATTTGTCGAGAATCTGCTTTGGCTTATATATAGATCTCAGCATTCACCACAATTCATGGGGTGCAGATAACCATCACACCTACTTTACAGAAGAGGATGATGAAGTTCAGAGAGGGGACATGAGGCTACACAATCGGGGAGCAGCAGAATCATCCTAATAGCAGACAGAATGTTACACTAAGGACTGTCAGACTTTTTGCTAAACAGCCACACCCCCAGCCTCTGCATTTGTCGCTTGAAATATGGGGAGTCCCAGGAAGGTAGCCTTAGTGACCTGACTTGTCCTGCATTGCTGGCCCTGCCAGCCTTTCTACTCTCATCTCCTGTCACTCTTCCTTTTCCCCACCACAGTCCAGCCACCTGCTTTCTCTCTAATCCTCACATAAGCTGTGCGTGGTCCCATCTCAGAGCCTTTGCACCTGCTCTTCTCTCTGCCTGGAATGCTCTCCCCACATGTCTTTCCATAGCTGGCTCTTTCTTTTCATTCTGCTCTCAGCCCAAATGTCACCTCCTCAGGGAGGCCCTCCCTGACCCCAGCTCAGTCATTTATTTTCACATTACTTGGTTTTCCCTCTCTGCAGGGCACCCAGCACCATCTAATATTTTTTTGTGTTCATGCATTTGTTAGTGTTTGTCTCTGTCACTAGGCTACAAGCTTACCGCAAGCAGTGGCCTCATTCTTTTTGGTCTCCCTGTATCCCCAACAACTAAAGGAGTGTGTGGCACGAAGTGCAGACTTGGTAAATATTTATTGACTAAAACAAGACATTTGATTCACTACCTACGAGTCTATGTACCTCTTTGGCCACCCTTCTTTCCCCTTTTCCTCCAGGGACACTATTTGTGGCCACACACAGCTCCAGATGGTGCCATTCTAGATGGCAACAGTGTAAACTGTTGGGGAAGGATGGTGTTTCTACAGGGCACAACCTACACAAATGTAGTGATGGCTCTGTTCCCATCTTCCCCTCTCCACTCATTCATTCATCCATTCATTCAATAAATATTTATTGAGTACCTACAGTATGCCACAGTAGTGGTGTAGATGCATGGGAGATGAGAGAATCGTGTCTCCACCTAGATGTCAAATTTTAAACTTGCAAATAAAAATAGAACTGGTAAAGGTGTCAAAAGTAAATCTACAATGAGGAGGTACACACTCATTGCTCTTTCTCTTCCATATTTTTCTCGTCCTCTCTTTTCTCCCGTTCGTCTCTCCTTACCAGACACCCACATCGAGCCTCTGCGGTCACTGACAGATACCCCTCAATCTCTCCTGTCTCTCTCCTACTCAGTGTGCTAGAGCTGGTTGGCACAGGCTTACAAAAGCCAATTGTTAAATATTTAGGAATTGTGTGAGATAGTTGTCAAGCTGTTGGTAGCTTAAGATCAGATGTGCTAGAAGTGTTTACACCACAGAAATGGGCCAACAGTACAAGGCAGGGTTTGTTGGTGCTGTTTCCTGAAAAGCTGGTTTTCTAGCACACCACCGTTCCCATCTGTTTCTGGCAAAGAAACTTTGCTTTGTCAAAGAATATACTAATTCCCCCGAAGATATTCAGTCTCCAGCCCCTCCCCTTGCCATACCTTAGCTCCGTCCTGGGTGGCAGGAAGTGGAGGCTTTAGGGCCCCTGTTGTGCTGGGAGGGGAGAGAATAAAAGAGGAAGAAAAGCATGAAGGAAGGTTGTGAAAAAGGGAATAAAAAGGAAAGCAACGTAGGAAGGAAAGAGAAAGAAAAGAGAAGTAGGAATCCGTGGGAGCAGAGGTTAGGATAGAGAGAACGTGGGGACAGGCCAATACCCACCGCACAATGTCCTCAGAGGCAGTTGGGCCATTTCCCCATCTGGGGCCTGAAGGTGACCAGGTTGCCATGAGAGATGAGGAAACCACCTTCCCAAACTACCCTGAAACAGGGTAGGGGTGGAGACCCACATAGCTGCGATCAGGAGGAAAGAGCTGGACCAGTGGGGCCTGTGGTCCAGCGTGCATCAGTCTCTAACTGTTGAGGGGGTTGGGGACCCAAAATCTTAGGTCTGAGGGAGGAGGGGCTGGGGGCCTGGACTCCTGAGTGTGAAGGAGGAAGAGGTTTGGGGCTTGGACTCTTGGATCTGAGGGAGGAGAGAGGATTCAGATTTCTAGGCCTTTAAGCCCTTGTGACTCGGAGGGTGGGCCCAGGCATCCTTTAGCAAGGCCCTCCCCTCCCCACCCCAATCCTGGGCTGCCTTGAACGGGGTGAGATATAAAAGGTCTCAGTTTCCTGGGAGAAAGAGCAGGAACGAGAGAGTTCCAGCTGCCCTCATCATGAGCCCTGCCCTCCTGCTGATCCTCCAGGGTATCACCCTCCTGCTGCCCCGTGAGTGAGGACCCCAACCTGGGGGGGGGCTTCTCGGGAGAGTGGATTGAGATGGATTTGCTCTTCTCATCGCAGGAGTGCAGGCCCTGACCTGTCAGTCGGGGAGAGGTCAGGCTGTGAAGAATGTATCGGAAATGCCGCTCCAGTGGACGGTGACTAATCAGCAAGCCTGTGAGGACGGCTGGGGTTGTCAAGACACACTGATACTCACTGTGAATGGTGAGAAGGGACCCATAGGCCCCAAGCCCGACTCCCACCCTCTCCTGGGTAGAGACATCCCTCCTCCTGCCCAGTCCTACCTGCATTCTGTCTGGGAACTCAGAAGACCCCTCCTCTCCTACCAGGAGCCATCCCCTCCCCAGCAGGGGCACACTCTGGCATCCAGTCACCTCCTCTCCAGTCTCTCACCCCAGGCTACGTTGCAGACCCTCCCTCGAGGACCTGGAGTCCTGACCTCACCCCTGCCTCCCTGCCTCTCTTGGTCCAGGACCCCAAGTGCATCTGGTGCTCAGCAAGGGCTGCACCCCGGAGGAAGATCAGGAGGTCCTTGTCACCCAGCACAGGGCAGGCCCGGGCATCTCCATCGTCTCCTACACCCATGTGTGCCGCGAGAGTGACTTGTGCAACAACATCTCCAACACCTTCCCTCTCTGGGACTTGCCTCCCACAACAGGTGCCTGAGGGAGGAGGGAGAGGAGGAGGAGAGGAAAGGGGTGTGGGGAGGAGGGGAGTAACAGGGCTGAGGGGGTTGAGGTAAGCACAGAGGGACTGTTCCTTTCCCCTTCCTCCCACCCGCCCCCCTGTCCACGCTCCCCAGGACGCCCTCCCTTAGCACAGCTTCTTCTAACAGGCCTGGAGCAGCAAACTGGGCTCGTTTTCTGATGTTCAACCACTCACCTCACACTCTGGCCTTTGCTTTAACCTGCTGCATGCTCCTTTCTGCTATACTGTTGGGTTTAGTTCATTCATGTCTTACTTAGTGTTTTGTCATTTCCTGTCCCTAAGTGAAATGGGCCTGTAACTTTGCACTGTGCTTGTCTGGTATCAGAAATCAGGTTTGTTGGGCCGGCCCTGTGGCTTGGTGGTTAAGTGCGCGCGCTGCGATGCTGGTGGCCCGGGTTCGGATCCCGGGTGCGCATCGAGGCACCACTTCTCCCTTCATCCTGAGGCCGAGTCCCACATACAGCAACTAGAAGGATGTGCAGCTACGACATACAACTACCCACTGGGGCTTTGGGGGGAAAAATAAAATAAATAAAATCTTTAAAAAAAAAAAAAAGAAATCAGGTTTGGGGCAATGTTTTGCATGATGCCACTCTTTGGAATAGTTTGTGAACACAGATTTCTTGTCTTCTTGGACTGTTTAGTGGAACTTGTGGGTGAAGTCACTTGTTCTTCCCAGAGCACCCACTCCTGTTTTCAGTCCCAGGTGCCCCTCTCCAGATCTCATGTTCCTTCCCTCTCTTGCCCTCTCCCTGGCCAGACGTCCCTATTCTCTGCACCCCAGGCCTGCATGAGAGGGCACATTTTAAGGAGACCAGGGAGGTTGATTTCTGGGGCAAGCAAAAGGGGGGCGGAGAGAAGGCATCTGATCTGAAGGCAGAGCCCTCTCATCCTCCCTCCCCCTTGCTCTCACCTCCCAGTCCCAGGGTCCCTTCGGTGCCCAGTCTGCTTGTCCACAGAAGGCTGTCTGTCTGCAACAGAGCTTCCCTGCCCTGAGGGGAGCATGCATTGCTACAACGGGATCCTCCTTATCAGGGGAGGTGAGCTGGGATAGCAGGGTCCCTGCGGAGCACTGAAGAGGGAGGTCTGAGGACCAAGGTCTGGGTCTCTGGGGAGGGAGGGAGCTGAGGCCTGGGACAGGAGGAGGGTGTGCCTGGCTTCCCAGAGCTGCACCTCCCCCTGAAGCTTGGATGGTCCCAGTGGTAGCGTCTCCCTCTCTTACTCTCTCCTCCTTTCCACAGAGGATGTCTCCACCAACCTGAGAGTCCAGGGGTGCACATCCCAAGCTGGCTGCAACCTGCTTAATGACACTCAAAAAATCGGGGCCCTGACTGTGAGCGAGAACTGCGATCCTAAAGGTGAGTTCCCCGTGTGGAAAACTAGACTGTGCCCTGCACTTCAGCCTTGGGGCACAGTGCCCCTTGTGAAAGTTGGACATCCAAACACAACCCACCTAAGCCAGCACCCACAAGTCATTCAGAAGTTTATTACTCACTCACGGTGTGCAGAGGGAGGGATTCTCCTGGAAGGTGCTTCAGTGGGGATGCCACTAAGAGGTGTGCAACCGCAGGGGAGAGAGAGGATGCGCTGCCCTGGGAACAGATAAACAGGGCCGGAGCCGACCAGTAGGTGTTTTAATTGATGCCAGGCCAGGCTGACTAGGTCAGGGTGGCCTGTCCAGGCGGGAGGGGAACCAGAGAGCAGAGAGGAAGGTCAGAGGGGCAGAGAGGATGGCTGCTTTGCATTCCACTTTCCCCACTGGGTGTGGAAGTGAGGGCAGGAGCGCCTGCTGGTTTTCACGCTGGGAGGGACTCAGTGCTTCCAATTCCATAGCTCCACACCCCTGACCTTGAGTCACCCTGGGTCTCCCACTTCCCCTCGACCACCCCACCCGTCTCTCACCCACCCCCACCCATGGTCCTGGAGCACCCAGCAACCCTGCTGCCTAGGAAAGAAGACCAGAGAACACTGAGGGTGCTCCAGGTGTGACAGGGCAAGCAGGAGCCAAACGGTGACACTGGGAGCATCCCCACTTCCCCATGGAAACCACACACTGGGCAGACTGAGAGTGGCCTGGAGTGTCTCAATGAGAAGGGCCACTGTGGGCGGGGAGGGGAGAAGGGACTTCAGAGAGTGAGGGAAGGGCCGTCCCTATCTGAGCCTCAGTTTCCTCATCTGCCCACAGCACCCTGACCGCTAAAGCGTCAAGAGAGAGTTGAGTGAGTTCAGTACACATCCCTCTTTGTGCGTGGATCCCTCTGGCTGGACCGGGAGCCTGAGGGCAGGGCCCGATGTCACTGACATCGAGGTTTCCAGCCTTGGGCAGCAGAAGGGCTGGCTCAGGTTGGGTGCCCGGGATTTGTTTGCTGAAGTGAGTTCCTGCAGGATTCCAAGGTCTCCATGGGGACCCCAAGGGACTCAGACCCCGCCCCTGCCCTAAGGGCCTCCAGGACCAGGAGGGGAGACATCACAGAGCAGAGGGAACAGGGCTGTGGGGGAGGGGTCTGGGGGCTCAGAAGAGGGAAGATACTGACGTCCCAGTGGGTGGGTGTCAAGGAGGGGACACTGAGGAGGTGACTGTGAGCCGTGTCTTCAGGATGGGCTGCGGTTTATTTGTAGAAGAGGAAAAGGACACGAGCAGGCAGAGGGAACAGCGTGTGCAAAGGCCTGAAGGTGGGTGAGCCTGCTGTTGTCAAGAAGGCTTCCTCAGCTCTGCCTGAGATGGCTGATCAGGAGGATGGGGTACAGCCGGGACTGGGGGTGATTACAGGTTTTCCAGGTAGACGAGGGGGCTGTGGGCCATGAAGGGAGAGCCACTCCAAGCAGAAGGAACAGCTGGGGCAAGGCCACGGAGGCAGCAAACGACCTGGCGTGTCTGGGGAATGGATATTGGTGGGGACGGGAGAGGTGGGGGGGGCCTGGTGATGTCCCCGCAAAGCCAGACTGAGGGCTTGGCCTTTCTCCTGAGGGCAGGGGAGCCCTGGCAGGGGGTTGAGCAGGAAGAGTCAGAGTCTGAGTCTCTCCTTCTGATTAAGGCTGGTTTAATTGTCTGGCCTTCCTCTCTGGGGCCAGGCAACATTCGTAATCCAGAAGACGTTTCAGAAACAAATCAGTTGCAACACATGCCACACACACACACACACACGCTCACACAACACACAGAGCCCATGCCACATACACACCACACATCCATATCACACACATGTCTCTGTACAGCTCACATGTTCCACACACACCCCAACCCTATACACCACACACAATCTACAGACAACACACCACACACACCATATATCACACACAAACAACACACAGACACACAGAACAACATCATGCAGAATAAACACATACCATGTACAGCACACACTGTTATCATTGCACACACACACACACCACACATCACATAACATGCACACACACTACACACACCATACAAACATACCATACACATATCACACACCCCCACACAACCCCATATCCCCCCCACACATACTACACCCCTACACACATACCATACACATATGCTACACAAAGGACACGTGTGTTGCACAAAACACAGCTTTTATGCTACTAATGAATATTCCTAACGTATATCCACATTCTATTAGCTTTTGACATTGGAGCCAGATCTTGGAGGGTGTGTTTGGCTTCCCTGGTTCAGTTCAGTTCAGCAGTTTAGGAAGAATTTCCTGAGCATCAGCGAGACCAAGCCTCAGAAGCTGGGAACCACAAGAGGTCAGGGAATAAGGGGAGGAGAGAAGCGCATTCCTGGTGACAGAACAGCTCCTTGGAAGGCATGAGGGCGGGAGAGGGCTGGGGGCAAGAGCACAGACTGCTCAAGATGGGCCATGGCAGGAGCCCAGGCTGAGGAAGAACCAAAGGGCTGGAGCATGAACCGCCTTGACTGCCCTCTAATTAATTGGGTGGTGGTCCCAGGGAGAGTGGTGGGTCAACACAGTCAGGAGAGCACAGCAGTTAAGATCTTAATAACTGAACCAGAGAGATGTGGACTCCCATCTGGGCTCTGCCGCTGAACCAGCTTTTGAGGATCACCACCTCTTAGAGCCTCTTTCACCCAGTTCAGGAAGGAGGCGATGATTCCAGACAGTCAGGAGCAGGGGAGCATATGCAAAGGCCCTGGGATGGGTGTAGGCCTGCTGCGTGTCAAGGAGGGGCCTGGAGGCCAATGTGGCTACAGCAGTGTGATCAAGGGAGAGCAGAGTAGGACCTGTAGATGGAGGGGGTGGGGGAGGCCAGATCACATAGAGCTGGTGGGGCCAATTTAAGGACTTAGAATTGTATTCTGAGTGGGCTTGGGACCTACTGGAGTCTTCTGAGCAGAGGAGTGACATGAATCCACTAAACTTTATGGGGATCCTCTGCCTGCTGAGTGGAGAATAGAGTGAGGGGGAGGTGGGAGTGGAGGAGGGGCCCCCAGGGAGACTCAGGAGGAAGAAGGTGAGACCCAAGGGCGTCTTGGAAGCAGTAGAGCTGGTGAGACGTGGTCAGGATCTGGAGGGATTTTGAAGCTTAAGCCAACAGGATTTCCTGATGGGCGCAACACGGGGCGTAAGAGAAAGGGGATTGTCAAGAATGACTTGAGCAACTGCTAAAAGGAGCTGCCATTGACCAAGGTGGGGAGAACAGGGGCCAGGCTGGGAGGAGGGAGCAGGAGCCACCATTTTGTCATCTGTGAAGCGGGACATGAGTGGTCCTCCTTCGTGGAGGCTGCTGTGAAAGTTACCCGTGTCTGTGGATGCTGCGTGGTCAGCCCAGGAGTTTCTGCCTCAGGGGACACGTCACTGCTTATCCTGTGATGGCCTTAAGAGAAGGTCTGGGCTCATGGTTTTCACACTAGACTCCTGAGGGCCACAGATGCTGAAGTAGCCGAGGACGATATAGATCGCTGTCTTCCCCATCACTCACCCCAAGGCGCCAGAACGCCTGTGTTCTGAGCCCAGCTCTGGCAATTACTAGTGGAGGGACATCAAGAAACCTGCTTAATGACTCCTCTGCCTGTGTTTCACATCTTGAATATGGGGACAACGATGATAACACCACCTACTTTGGGGATAGCTGTGGGGAAGTAAGGTGATCCAAATGTGGTAAGCTCCTTGGGAGGAGTCAGTGGGCTAATCCACGAAAAGCAATCACCACAGCCAGGCTCATTGTAAATGCTCAGTGCATGCCAGGTATTTGAGTCTTTTTGTTTAGAACATGTGATTTCTCAGTGAAAAGAAATATATGATGTCACGCCACCCTCCTCATTATCGAGATGAGGACCTTGAGGCCCAGAGAGGGAAGGAGAGATTGGCTCAGGCTGAGGAAGAGCCCTCCATCTCTCTCCCTCCCAAAGGGAGGAGCAGCCTTCCTCTGGGGTGTTGAGAGAGGTCCCTGCAGGTATTTGAGCAAAAATACAGTAAGGAACGAAGTGGGGCTCAGACTTCCAAGGTCCCTTCTAAATCAGACATTGAGGGACTCTGTGGCCAGGTCACCTGGAGTGTGACTCAAGAATGTGATCAACTCCCAAGCCTGGGACCTGGAGGGACAGACACGACTGGTTCCCTGGCTTATCCAGACCCAGGTAGTTCCTTCTCCACAGCTCTTCTGACCTGTCAACGGGGGGTCATGTTGAGGATACAGCAAAACTCGGCTCAGACACCCATCGAATGGACCGCCAGTGGTCACCAGACGTGTGATGCTGGGGAGATGTGTCAGGAGACACTTCTGCTCGTGGACGTAGGTGTGTGGGCTGTGCAAGAGGGTAAGGCCCCTGCCCTGGGTCCCAGGCCTCCCCCCACTGGATTCTGTCCCTAAATTTCCTGCCTGGTTCCCCTCACACCTGGAGTTCTAAATCCAACTCTTCTTCTTTCTGTGCCTTGGTTTCCCCTTCTGAAAACTGGGGGCAATAACAGTACCCACCTTGCTGGATGGTGTTGAGGATATACTGGATAGCCCGTGCGAAGGGCTGAGAACAGAGCTGGCAGAGAGGGAACCAATGGCTTCATTCGAGGTTTACTGAACGTGTGCTGTGTGCCAGGCACTGGAGATTCCATTGTGTCTGCCTTCGTGCAGGTTTATGTGTGAGGAGTGAAACAGAAAAAAACCAACAAGAAAGAGCAAGATACGGGTGTGGAGATAAGAGCTATGGAGAGAAATCTCGCGGGAAAAGAAGAGGAGAGTGAGGGGAAGGTTGCAACGTGATAAGAGGGCTCAAGGGAGGCTCTGCTTGAGAATGTGACATTGGCACAAGAACTGAGAGGTGGCAGCGCTGGGGGAGGACCCAGCCTCTGGCCCCAGTCTTTGTCTACATTCAAGGTGACCTGTGCTCTTGTTTGTGCTCAGGGAACCTGCGCTCACCCTCTGCCTGCTGAGCATCACCAGTGCCTCCTGCCTCCCTCGGAACCTCCCCTCCCTCAGCCCAGCTCTGACTCTCTCACTCCTCAGGATCCAGATCACTCACAGTGGGGAGCAAAGGCTGCAGCAAGATGAGCACACAGGATTCCCCAACTGTCACCGTCTACACGGGTCCCCCCGGAATGCTCGTTGCCTCCTATGCCCACTTCTGCTCCTCCAGTGGGTGCAACAGAGCCAACAGCAGCAGTGTCCTGTTGGATGCCCTGCCCCGTCCAGGTGTGGATCCCAGTGGGCTGGGTGAGACCAGGGACATGGAGAGATGCCACCCCAGAGACAAGAGCCTCCAGGGCTCAAGGAGGTGGCTGCAGCGAGAAGCAGAGCTGTGCACACCAACCTTCTCTCTGCTCCCCAGCTGCCCCTGTCCTAGGAAACATGCAGTGTCCTGTCTGTGTGGAGTTGTTTGGATTCTGCCCACAAAACTCTGAAATTGTGACCTGCCCTAGAGGCACCACTCATTGTTACCGTGGTTCCATTGATCTCAGTGGAGGTGAGTGCTGAAGGTCTCAAGGATGAAGGGATTAGGGGCCTGGATTCACTTGTCCTGAGGTTGGAGGGTGCTTGAGGCCCTAACTCATGGGTTTGAGGGTGGAGGGGGCTGGGGACCCAGACGTCTAGCTCTAGGGCAAGAGGAGACTAAGATGCTGATCTCCTGGTCTGAGAGGGGAGAGGGTGGGTCTACGATTCCTGCATCTTAGGAATTTAGTGTGCTGTGCTTTGTGTCCTCTCTGACTTAGTCTTCACTCTCTAGGTGGGTTCTCCTCCTCAGTGAATCTTCAGGGCTGCATGGTGAAACCTTCCAAATATTTGTTGAATCATGCCCACAATATTGGAGTCTTCTCTGTGATTGAGAACTCTGGGTATGAGAATGAGAATCAGCCTCCTCTTCAAGACAGAGCTGCCCGTACCTCCTACGTGGCTTTGGTGGCGGGGATGGGGTTATCCCTAGCCCTTTGGTGTGGGGTGCCCTCCCTGTTGACCCCATTACCCTTGATTCTTAGCCCTTGCTGACCCCTAAACCCAACACTCTGTCTGACTTCATAACCAAACACCAAGTTATTTTTCCATCCTCCCCATGAATTATTATCCACACACACTCACACACACTTGGTGACCTGATGAGAACATATGGAAGCGCCTGGAGCAGCTGAACTTGCCCTATGGGAGACTAGACATTCAAGCAGTGGCCACATGTGTCTGATAATAAAAACATCGTGCTTTATCCCAGTGCTGGGGTTTCTCTATGTGAGGGGAGGGCAGGACACCCAGAAATCTGGCACAGGGGAGGAGAGGAATCTGTGAGAGATGCCCCATCTCAGGCCCGTCCTTCACTGGTCTGGAGCACGTCTCCATTCCAGCCTCGGTGGCAGCAGAGCCTTCAGGATGCTGCAGACAGAGGTATCTGGGCATCACCATGACCTGGGAGGTGAAGGTGCACTTCCACCAATAAGGCTTCTACTTAGCATTTGAGGACCCAGCACAAACAGGGGGTCGCCCCACGTGAATAACTTGACATAGCAGTTTCTGTGAAGTAGAGAAACAAGAGGGTTTGCACAGTCTCTTGAGGCTGATATCATTGGGTCTGTTATCATCCAGGCCTGAAAGGCTGAGAAGAAGTCATTACCGTTCTAGAATCTGGAGCGGGTGGATGGGAGAGGTTTTGAAAGGGCTGTCTGACAGGAGCTCTGATCTCAAGCTGAATAATCTGTCCACCCCCCAGTGACACTATAGGGAGGGAGCTGGAGAATTCATACCCCAACCTCACTCCATGTCCTCCCTGTGGTCTCCTGTTGGGGTGCCCCAGTGCCTGAACCCAGACGGAAGCCAGCAGATCCCTTTGACACTGTTCTCTTAGCTCTGCCACCCACAGTGCAGAGCACGGGGGAGAAGGGGAGAGAGTGAATCTGGAGAAGGAAACAGAAAGTGTCCAGCACAGTCCACCCTCTTCCTCCTCAGCAACAACCCTTTTCCTTTTTCCAGATGAAAATCAGAGTCCTCAATATTGAAGGCACACAATTCCATCTGTTACATAATCATTGTAACACGACGTGCTAATGACAATGAGTCAGACTCCCACAGTGTTAGACAACTAGTTCTTCATACACCACAGTGAGAGGAGGATGGAGGAGAAACTCCCATAAACAAAGCTGCGAGGGTCCTGGTGTATAGCTGGTGGGAATCAGAACTGCTTTCTTCTGCCACCCATTCCACAGTCAGTACCACCTGCCAACACCTAGTTTAAACAATTGTCATTGAGGTAAATCTTCATTCGATGGGAAGAGAGTATTTGATGGTCTTGTCTTTATTGAGTTTCTCCAGTTTCCCACTGAACAGGCCCAGTGGACAATGAAATATGAAGATGTGCCCCCAACACTCTGCCTGACTTCCCAACAGAGTCCTCCTTGACCCAGCAGCTCAACCTCCCTCTGGCATTCAGGTCCCCTCTGGCAATCAGCATGGTGACCTTCTTCTCTGCCTGTTGTTTCAGCAGCATGAGGAGCACAAGATGGCTTTGGGGTCGTTATGGCTTCCAATTGATTAGAACTATGACGGGATTCCTCAGCCACACCAACTCCAATGTCACAGAGAGCAGAAGCACAAATCATTTAAGTGGGCTGTGAGGTGTACTAGAGGGACGGGGCACTCCCTTATTGCCCCCTTGTTTCATGGACCTTGCATTCTGGCTATGCGGGAAGTGACATGATAGACCGGCCACTGGTTTAAGACATACAGCATTTCCTGATGGATGGGAGGATACTGTCTCTCATCTGGTGCCCTTATAAGCCATCATAGGCCATTCCACATCCTGAAAGGCCAACTGTCTCTGTGTCATGGGGCCCCTGGGAAGATCAGTGAGCTCCATGGGTGTGAGCTCATTGCCTCACTTGTTTGGCCTTAAAATGTATCCCCTCGTTGAAAAAAATACTTCATAGGATACCATAGCAATAGACAACACATTTTCTAAGTTCTCAAATAGCAGGTTGACAGAAGTGTTGAGTACAAGAGGGCAAATAAGAGACCATGGTTTGTGTCCAACCCTGTGAGGATAAAGCTCAGTCCCCTCCATGATGGGGCATGTCCTGTGTAGTCCTACCATAGAATGAGAAATAACAGATTAGCACTTGTCTCTTCCTATATTGGTTTGGGCATTTAGTACAGTCAACAGCCATGTCAGCCTTGGGGAGAGTGAGCCCATTTGTTGTAACCGTGCAGAGCCTCCACCCCTGCCCACATGGCCACTTTGCACATGGCCCAGTGAACAAGCACTGATGGGGAAAGAAGCTGCCTGACACTGTCCACTATATACCAAGAGACTCCTCCTCAGTGCATGTGTCTGGTGGGCATCCATGTGGGACATGAGCAACCTCACACTCTGTGCCCATCCCCAGAGGACCATCCAATTATCCGCCCTGTCTTAGCTCTTAGTGTGAGTGGAGGAAGAGGCAGGAGGAGCAGATGCCATGAGTGTCTGAGCCGCCTGCTGGGACCTTCCCCTGTGCCTCTATTCCTGCTTGAGCCTGATCCTGTACACACCTTTTTAATAGACGATGGACCCTGCTGTGCATGCCCAGTGTCATGGTTTGATAGCTGAGACAGCACCCAGTATGTGATCTGCATTTAAGCTCACAAAGCCCTTCTGTTTAGTGGTAAAGTATTCAGACTCCACTGGGACCCGGTAATAAGCCAGGGATGCTTTCCAAATGGAGGATAGTTATTTGCAGAAGGAGACATACCTTTGCTCCAAAACCCTGAGGTTCTGCACTGTGGTTATCCCATGATCTCTTTATGTTACAAAAATTTTCAATGACATTGGGCCTGTTGGGTCATATGGACCAAAGTTCACGGGAGCTGGGTTTCCAGCATGAACTTTCATCAGAGACCTCTCTTGCTCTAGGATCCACTCAAAACTGACAACCTATGGGTTCCCTGACAAGTGAGTAGGAGTAGTGTATCAAAATGTGCTACATTTTACCCCCCAAATCTAAGGGACCTATCTCTTTGGATTAAGGCAGCCACACAGGTGTAGCAAATTTTTTCCCAGTTTAGAAGGAGTATTGGGACACGCCCCATACCCGATAGGCCCCTAGGATTTACACCATGGGATAGAGAGCTGGACGCACAGTTTATCTCCCACCCTCTGGCATACATGTCTCTTATTCTTGAATCATCAAGGATGCTTGCTACTTCTTGTCCACTGTGTCTGATTAAATAACATAAATTCCTCAATGAAGTGGACCCATGTGATGTTCTGCAGAAAATCAGATAATCAAGGTCCCTCTGGACTATATTGTAAAGAGATCCTTTTTTTCCAGCATTTTCCATCAGCATCTTCTGTCTCAGATGTGAGCCACCAGAAGAGTTGACCAAGCCATGAGGCCAGAAGTGAAGGGGTACTCTTGTTCCTGAATATGAATGTCAATGCTTCTGATGATGTCTGCCAGTGAATATGGGAAAATGAATTGTTAGGTCCACAGCTGCACATATAGGGTCTGTAAGAAACCACCTCCAGAACTGCAGCTGAATTTGTCATGGCCACTTACATTTGTCATAACCTGTTGTCATTTTCCAGTCCTTTCTCTTTTGCTATGAGTGAACAGGCATGGAAAATGGAGATGTGGTAGCAATCTCGACTCCTGTATCTATCAAGCTTTGGTCTTGGCACTCATCTCAGAAATTCCCCAGGCAGCATTATTGCTCCTGATTTACCGTCTTGGTAGTGACTGTATCAGAAGCACCATTTGACCTTACGTTCCATAATAGCCCTCACTCTCGGATCAGGGCCCCTACATGGGGGCTTTTCCAGTTACCTATTTCTATTACACATTCTGGGATGACATAAATAACAGCAAGATGAGTCTGTGGTCCCACTAGGCCCACTGGGAGAGGGACTTGAGCCAAAAGTCCACCTATGCCCCACCCTGGTTCCTGATGGGGATTAGCATCCATCCAGAGCCATCATCCAAATAATCCCCACAAGGTCTGACCATTTCCCTTTAACCATCGTCCAGCTCTCCAGATAAATGGCGCCCAGTCTCTCTTGTGTGGGGGAAGATTTTCTGTCTACATTCGTGGTTGCGCTGCAGGGTCCTTCTCAAACAGACCCAGCCTCCCCCCTCGTCCATGGGGTTCCAGGGCTGTGAACCGGCTCCATCTGGGAAGCGGATAGGAAGTCAACAATCCCCCCGTGGTGACTTAAGTCATATTTCTTCCCATCAGAGCTAGAAATTTCCCCCTCTATCAAGCAGCACATTAGTAGTTTTCCCATCGTCTCACTTTTTGGGACCCCCTGGTCATTGAGCTTCGCCACAGACCCCTGCCTGTCAAAACTCTGATGGTCTTTTGCTCTGTGGGTTGTTTTAGTGAATGGGGACACTTGGCCTCTGCATGCTCAGTGTCACCCTTGGCCAGCCCACGATCCTCTTTTCCAGCATTTTCCATCAGCATCTTCTGTCTCAGAGGTGAGCCACCACAGAGCTCTCGATGTCCCCTCCTTTGTGGATTTCTTAATGCCTTCCCAGGGGATATGATAAGGAGGGGACTGAAGAGCCTGCACAAAACAGACTCATTCCCGCTTTCCCATGTCCCCACACTTGGGACTCTATTTGTCTCCAACATGTCAGAGAAGGTCTAGCACTGACTCCAGATGTTAACTCACTGCCCAGCAGACTAGTAATGATGTTCCCAGATGCTTGAGCCAACACCTTAAAGCCTACATGCCATGAGAAAGAATCGGCCCCCTCAAGCCTTCCTCTTGGTCCTCTTTGGTCTCACACCCTTGGAATCTCTATCAGTCAGGGCCCAGGCAGGAGTCAGAAACCACACACTAATTTTAACAGGAAAGTTTAATATAAAGAACTGTTAACTAGTAACAGGGGATTGGAGATAACAGGGATTGGTTACTAAAGGGTGAAGAGAACTCCAAAGAGGAAGGGAATAGCAGACCCAGGGAGCAACCTCTACACTAAGTAGCCCTGGAGAGAAGCCCTTCCTTTTGTAGTGTCCCTCTGGCACCCTCTTCTGGCAAAGCCTAGAGTCGTACCAGGAGGAGGATGAAAGATGCCTGCAAGATCCAGCAGGGCGATGGAGAGTGGATGTGGAGCTGAGAAGCAATAAATGGATCCCTGGCACAGAATCTGTTCACACACATGCTCTGGGACTCCTGCCAGTGCAGGTTGGTGAGGTCCTGTAACTCACTCTCAGTGCATGGCGTACTCGTCCCAGACCAGGCCCTGTGCTCCACTGGGCCCTGTTGGAACCTCACTCTTGTTGTGGGTCAGAACAAGCATTTCCTTCTGAGGCGACGACCCCAGGAGCATGATTGGCATGCTTTTATGCAGGGGAAGGCTGGTTCCCTCAGGCGGGAGTGGGGGATGTCTTCCCTGGCGATCAATGCGCAGTGGATTTCGTATGTCCCAGGTCTCCATCCCATGTCTGAGAGTCGCACTCCCTTCTCCACCCGTGCTTCACCTTAGCACAACCTGGCAGGGTTGAACACTTACCTGGAAGTGCAACTCTGCAACCCTTTCTCTCAGGTTCTGGGCTTGGTCCTCAGCCATATCTGCCCTGGGGCTATAGGAGACAAGGGACACTCTGCCACGGAGGTTTTCTGGTTGCCCATCACATTTCCATTTGGACATTCTCATCTTTCAATTTCTCCTTTTCTCTAGGTTTGTGTTCTAGGGCCATCCAAAGAAACCAACTGACTCCACAATCAACATAGTCACCATTGTTGCCATAGTAATAAAGTGCCACAGCCACTTCCACTCCCAAACCCTAGTTTCCATATGCACTTGTTTCACTGCTACCACCAATGATAACTGAGCAATTGTCTCACCTGTGCCCCATCTTCCTCCAACAAGGTGGTTATCTCTGCGCTTCTCCTATGTGGCGGAAACCTAATCCCAGATTAGAATTTTATTGGTCTCGGCCGGCTCCGTGGCTTAGCGGTTAAGTGTGTGCGCTCTGATGCTGGCGGCCCGGGTTCGGATCCCGGGAGCGCCCCGAGGCACCACTTCTCCGTCCAACGTGAGGCCGAGTCCCACGTACAGCAACTAGAAGGATGTGAACCTATGACATACAACTATCTACTGGGGCTTTGGGGGGAAAAAACTGAATAAATAAAATCTTTAAAAAAAAAGAATTTTATTGGTCTCTTTCTGGGTGTCATTCCTGATCCTAAGTATTGAATTGATCCAGGTCCCAGCAGGAAATAAACGGTCCACCCAAATTGGGTAATTTGAGTAGAATTTATTAAAGGTGCTGTTTACAAATATAAGGGTGGATCCAGGGAAACCACAAAGGATGGTGCAAGAGTTGCAAGTAATCCAGTATTTTAAATGTATAGTTTGTTGTGACAGTATATAACAAAAAGTCCGGATGGTCTAAGATGGATCATTCACATGTCTGACAGGTGGTGCTGGTTGTGAGCTGGGCCTCTCTGTCTGCGTGGTTTCTCATGTTCAAGGTTAGTCTGGGTTCCCTCAGGTGATGACCTCTAGGCAGCAAAATATGGGAAACCCTAATGTGCAAGGGCTTCATGTTCGCTAACGTACCATTGGCCAAAGCAGGTCATAAGACCATACCTAGCTTTAAGGGATGGAGAAACAGACTCCACCTTCTGATGGGAAGAGCGGCAAAGACACATTGCAAAGGGGTATGTGAACAGGGATGGGAGTAATCTAGCCATTAAACAATCTACGCCATATACTAACTATGAAACATTTTAATTGAGGAGGTGGCTTTATTTTCTGTAGCTGTCTCCCGACACAGAGGCCTGCCACTCTCCGTTCTCTTTGGCTCCTTGAGTTTCAGGGACTTGAGAATATCTCATTCAGTCCAAGGACCTCTGACCACTTTGGGATATGAATTACCCGAGGACAAAGGTGAATGAATTTATTGACTCCCCTTCCACCTGTTTGTCATCTTCACCATTAATAGTGAATTCTTAAGAATCCCCACTGAGTTTTTTGTTCTGTTTTTTAATTATTTGCTGCTTCTTACAGAAAATCACCCAAAACAGCCTTTGGTGTTAAACTATTTCCTTTTTTTTTTTTTCAGGGGAAGATTCGCCCTAAGCTAACATCTGTTGTTAATCTTCCTCTTTTTTCTTCCTCCCCCCATGTGTTCAGGCTGCAGCCTGGAGGCCAGTGTGGTTGGAGCAGAATGAACAAGGGAGAACAGAGAAGGACATGAAGAGAGACAGGGAGAGGAGGCCAGATGTGGAGGACCTTATAGGCCATTTTAAGGCCCTAGAATCTTACTTGGGGTAAAATGGAAATCCATCAGAAGGTTTTAAACAGAGTGACACAATCCGGCTTATGTTTAATAGACCACTCTGATACCAGGTGGGGAATAGATTGAAGTAGGGCAACGGCAGGACATATTGCAATAATCCAGGTGAACAATGATGGTGCCATAAGTGTTTTAAAAAAAGATATCCTCGCTATATGTTAACCATTTGATTATTTTTGTTTTTGTTTTATTTTACAAATGTTCTAAGTAATTTCATAAATAATTTGCCAACCATTGCTCTCGACTTTCTCATTTTCCAGATAAAGAAACTGAGGCTCAGAAAGGAAAAGAGATTGGTGCAGGCTAAGGAAGATCCAAGGATTTCTCTCACACCAAAAAGACAGAACCACTTCTCCAAGAGGGGGTGGTGGTGAGAGGAGATCCTGACAAGTGTATAAGCAGAAATGGGGTGAAGTATAGAGGAGGGGTGCTCAGACTTCCAAGGTTCCTTCTACATCTGAGGTTGAGGGACTGTGTAGCATGTCACTTGGAGCGTGACTCAAAAATATGATCACCTTCTCAAGCCTGGGGCCTGGAGGGACAGACATGGCCTGAGAACGGGGGTACTTTCTTCTCGATCCTTTGATGTATAATCATTCAAAGATGTCAAAGACGGGGCAAATCCGAAGGCAAGAGAAACCCCACAGTCCCCCTTAAGAATCAGACCCATGTGCCTGAAAGGTCTCTCCCAATACTCTTCTCATAATACAGTCAGGTGAGTAGGCTGGGGTAGGAAGGGGTGATCTCTCCACACACTCACCCACTGGCATGTGCTATATATAACTTGTGTGAACAGGGAACCCTGAATTCAGCTCACTGCTCCGGACTCTTTGGAATCCCTCAGTGAGCCTCCAGACCCCTGACTCGCTCCCAGGATACCTCCTCAGTCTTGCATCTTTACATCCTCCCTCACCAGCCATCAAGGCAGCCTCCGTGAGAAGCAAAGGCTGCATCAGGAATGACGCTAAGACAGAAGAAATTACAAAATGGTCCTGGGATACCCCGGGAGCACTGTTCACTATCGGGTACTCACTACATCATCTGAACGCAAATCTCTCTAACAGGCTGTTATGAGTAGAGTTGTGTCCCCTCCCCCACCTCAAATTCATATGTTGAAGTCCTAACCCCCATTACCTCAGAAAGTGACCCTATTTGGACAGAGGATCTTTACAGAGGTAATCAAGTTAAAATGAGGTCATTAGGGTAGGCCCTAATCCAGTATGTCTGGTGTCCTTATACAAAGGGAAAATTTGGACATGCATAGAGGGAAGATGATGTGATGACACAAGGAAAAGATAGCCATCTACAAGACAAGGAGAAGGGCCTGGGACAGATCCTTCCCTCAGAGCCCTCAGGAGGCCTGAGGGACCTGCTGACGCTTTGATTTTAGGCTTCCAGCCTCCAGAAATGTGAGACAATACATTTCTTTGTTTAAGCTCCCCAGTCTGTGGTATTTAGTTACAGCAGCCCCAGCAAACAAAAATACAGACCAAGAGTCAATTTAAGATGACCTTCACTACAGGTGCTAGAGGCCAGGTGTGGGACTGAAGAGGCAGGGCAAGTGCTAGTCAGAGAGATGGAGAGGGATGTGTGACCAGAGACAAGATTCTGGAGCTCGAAGCAGGTGGCTGTGAGCTCCCAACCACCCTCTCTGCCCTCCAGTTCCCTCTAACCCATTGGTCCTGCATTGGCAATTGTCGCCAAGACCCAGGATCCTGCCCCATGCTTGTAGTTACACAGTGTCCCAGGAAAACCACATACTGTTACAGATGGAGGGAGGTGAGTCCTGTGTTCTTTTCAGGCCTGAGTCCTGAAAAGAAGGAAGGGTGGCTCAGACTCCCAGGTTCTAGGAAACAGGGTCTTCAGGACCAGGACTATCTCTTAATATTTGTCCCTGATAGTTATATTGATAATAATGTTAACAATCATATTATTAATATTAACTGTCCCCAACTGAAAGTTCTTAATATATTTTTACATAAAATCAAGAGCTTTTACCAACATCATTCTTATTGTGGCATGTTCTCTATTAAAAATAAATATTCATTTATGCTTAACTCCCAGAAACAGCACCAATTCTGAAAGTATACAAAGGGTATCCTTATTTCCTGTTACATTTAGATGCTGAGAGTTGAGGGGCATAGTGACTTGGATTCCTGGGTCCTGATGACAGTAGGCTGGGGGTTCCAAGTCCTGGGTCCTAGGGAAGGAGGAGCATGAAGGCCTAGACTCCTGGGCCTGAGGCAGGAGGGAACTGGGGGCAGGAACCCATAGGTTCCTGAGTGATGAGAGGACTGGAGGCATCAGGGACCCAGTATTTAAGGTGAATTTCTTGCTCTCTTTTCCGTAACTTTGCTCCTGGAGGTGGATCCAAACCAGAGTGAGCACTGAAGACTGCCTATCCCATAAAGTCTGCTCTTTGTTAAACGGCACCAATTAAGAATTGCCAACACTTCCAGAATATGCCAGCCAGACAGTGATGATGAAATCATCCACACTCCTTACCATCATAACAGAGAGAACTCCTCCCCTGAAATCTGTGGGCACCACCCCTGGCCTGATTGCTAGGCCAAGGTTGGGATTAGTCATGGCCTTTTTGTGAAGTGCTTCATCCTTTCCTGTCTCCTGATGACCCCAACCCATCCTGTCCTGTAGCCCCAGGACCTAAGGGCATCTGACACCTAGTTATTTCCCATCCCTTCCATGAATCACAAGCTTATTCTTAGCATTTTAAATATTAGAACATCAAATAATTAGAGTGACAATATAGCCTAATTACAGCTCTTTTGTCTTGGCTTATTTAATTTTTAAAAACATTTTTGGGGGATTCTAAAAGGACTTAATATTCTTTCTAATCTAGTTAAGTTGCTTTCTCTTGATATTTGTATTAACCATCCCTAGTGTTTTTTTTAACCACTTAAAAGTTCTTATATTTTTACATAAAATTAAAGGCTTCACTAACACCATTCTTACTGTGACATTTTCTCTATTAAAAATAAATATTCATTTATACCATAGAACTCACAGAAACAATACCAAGTCTGAAAGTACACAAAGCGCATCTTTATTTCACGTTGCAACAGAAAAGCTTACGTATATACATATATGAAATAAAATTTTCAGCTATGAACAAGAAATCTGAATGACACGTCTTACTCATGGTACTGACATGGACACGCAGGATAGATATGACGGCAACCTGTGCCATCACACAGTTACTGCTCATACACACATTTGGAGGGCCAGAAATAACACTGAAGCCAGCATTCCTCTATTCAGCCGTCCTGAAGACTATGGAGGGGGCTGGTGCCATGATTCGATCAGAAGATGACGCCTGCGCTGAGCAGGAACCACTGCGTCAAGAGTGAAGAGGCCAAGTTGACTCTCAGCGGCTATGGCCACTAGGTGGGTGCTGAGGCTGGGCCAGGCTGGGAACATTAGAGGCCATTTGGGCAGGGAGACAAGTTCCGTGGTTAAGCACAAAGGTTTGACCTCCTAGTGTGGCTGGATAAGCAGAGACTTCATAACCTAAAGGGAGAGAAGGGGAACGGAAGTCATTTTGGGAAGAGCAGCCTGGCGGCACCGCATGCCTGGCACTTCAAAAACCGGCTCGCCTTCCCCTAGGCGGCTCCCGGCTTGCCATTCTGCACATGCGCACCTTCCACGACTGCCAGGAAGCGACTTCTCCGGGGCCAATTGGGTGTGGCGTTCCTCCAGGCTCATCCAATGAGCTCATCAGATGCTTTCGCGTCGACCAATGGGGCTTCGAGTGACCGTTGGGTGAGGCTGGTCCCGCCTTCCGTGCCTGCAGAAGATCGTTAAGAGAAGCCAGGTTGCGTGAGAGGGACGGTCCAGGCCGCACCTTCAGCACAGTGAGATTCTTGTGAGATCATCTGGAAGCCAGGAGGAATTTTGGTCCCTTAAAGAGAAAAAGGGGTCTGGGGACTCAGATTCCTGAGGAAACAGAAGGCTGGAGGCCAGGACTCCTGGGTCTGATGGGGGCCGAGGACTGGGGGCCTGGCCTCCTGGGTCTGAGTCGGGGAGGAAGCTGGGGGCCTGGAATCATGTCCTGTGGGAAACGGTGACTGGACCCTAACTCCTGGATCCTTGGGTCGGACGGGGCTGGGAGCTCGGAACCCCAGGTTCTGATGGAGCCGGTGGCTGGAAGCTGAGATACCGGGGCCTTGAAAGGGCGTAGGTTTGGCCCTGGAGTCCCGAGCCTAAGGGAGAAGGGCCTTTGGGCCAGACTCCTGGGTCCTGAGGTTGGAGGGTATTGAGTTGGTGAACTCCTGGGTCTTCAGGGAATAGATGGCTGGGTCCGAGAGTTATAGCTATGGAAACTGAGGCACAATAAACCCCTTAACTTGCTCAAACTCACAAGCTAGATAGGGACGGACTGACTATAGAGGTCACGGTTTCATGTACCATAAGCTCTGCCCTGATGCAGTACCTGCCAGAATCGAGATTTAATCTCGTTCCGTGTGGTTGAAAAGTTTCTTCTTCATCAAATCACAGATCCTGATCGGTTATTCCACACCTCTCTAGAAGAAGCCATGGGAACCTGTCCTCTCCAGGGTTGGCTGTTCCTGTTTCTCCTGGGAGCCTCCTCCTTGACCTGTATGTACCGAAGATGTAGGGGGAGAGCAGTTGGGTCACAGAGGATGGATTTCCGGTGGAAAAGGAGTGATTTGGGTCCCACTGAGAAGGGCAAGTGCTCATCTTTAACTCATTTTCTCCCTAGTGGCGAAAAATTTGTATTGTCACAAGGGTGTATCTGTGAGTATAGAAGAGGATCCAAGAAATACATTTAACTGGACCACTGGGAAAGTTGAGACTTGTGACAATGGGGCATTTTGCCAGGAATCCGTGCTGTTGATTAAAGCAGGTAAAAAGAGAAACGGGTGGTAGGGTTGGGTGGAGGAAGGGTGATTGTGTCCGTGTGAATGCTGTTCTCCCTCCCTCAGGCCAAGCATTAGGCCCGCCATCCAGTTTCCTTCCCTCTTGTCTCATAACAGGGGCCAAGACAGCGGTTTTGGCCACTAAGAGCTGCATCTCCGAAGGGACACAGGCAATAACGTTTGTGCAGCACTCTCCACCCTCCGGCATACTCACAATCTCCTACAGTAACTACTGTGAGGATTCCCTTTGCAACAACAGGGAGGACTTATCTGAATTATTGAAGCCAGAACAGACTCCAGGTACCTTGGAAAGGGGAAAATGGGTGCTAAGAGAAGCTCTAGAAACTCCTGAAGAGACTGTAGGTCTTCCTTCTTTGTGTTCTTTCTTGGCTTAGGCCCAAGTGGGCCATATACAAAAGGACCTTGGAACTTTTGCTTTTCTTTTGCTAAATTGTTACCTTGGGGTCTGAACACTGCTCAGAGCAGAGGGACGTCAGTGAAGACTGGGGTGTAAATTGGGTTTTGTATTTACCAAGCAATAAGATGTCACTGGAGGATTCTGAGCAGGATGTGGCATAATCTAACAGTTGTTGCTTCCCACTGCTGCACGTCCACAGTCCAATGCCCCTATTTGGCCTCAAGACCTATAGTAATCTGGCCCCGTCTTTGCAACTCATTTCCTTCTCTTCCCTCTCTCATTTACTGGGTTCTAGCTGGGGCTAGTATTCAAAATACTTAACGATGGAGATGGTACTGGCCAATCAGAATGGATGCTGCCTGTAAAATTAGTCCAGCCTCACCTGTGCCTACCAGCTGAATGTCAACACTGCAATTTCTCACAATTCCCCAAATCCACCAAGTTGACTCATACCTCCAGGCATTTGTCCTTGCTATTTCCATTGCTACCCCCATCCAACCCCCATTTTCACATAGCTAATAACGTCTGTTCATCCTCCATCTCAACTCAGGTATCCGCTGTGGGAAAATAGTTACCAAATTCTTTTAGGTAGTTAGGTACACCTCCATTCCTTTGCAATTATACCTTGGACAGTGCCTACTGAGTTGTATTGTAGTTAATTAACTTAGATGTCTTTCTCCTTCTAGACAACGATCCTAGATGGCAGGAACTGTGTCCTTTTCATCTCTGTATCTCCACACCTAAGCACCGAGTTTGAAAGTCATGTTGGATAGGGTTCTGACAGCAAGGAAGAATCAGCTGGAGAAGGGTGGGGAGGTTGCAGTAATAGGCCTTGATTAGAGTGGTGTCAGCAGAAAACACTCGAGGAAGAGAATGCAGCAAGGAGAGGCAACTCCAGAGGCAGGACATACCCTTAATTGTCCTTCTCTTTCCCCCTCCAGTTCCCAATGTGACAACACCCCTCCACTGCCCAACCTGTGTGGCTTTGGGGACCTGTTTGAGTGCTCCTTCTCTTCCCTGTCCCAGTGACACAACTCGATGCTATCAAGGAAGACTTCAGATCGTTGGAGGTAAACTGAACAGTTGATGGTTTCAGAGGCTGGAAAACCAAACATCTGAGTGGATCCTAAGAGATTTTTGACACTCAGGGTTCCAGGAATAAGGGAGGACTGGATTCCTGTCTGATTTCCTAAAGTATCTGTGTATCTCCCCATCCTTCCTTGTTCTGTAGGAGGCATCAACTCACCTTTGGAGGTCAAAGGCTGTACATCCGTGACTGGTTGCAGGCTGATGTCTGGGATCTTTACAGTAGGACCCATGTGGGTGAAGGAAATGTGTCAGCCCCAGTCTCTCACTCAGCCCCGAAAGGCTGAAAATGGGGCCACCTGGCTTCTCATTTCGGTTTGGAGGTTAGAGCTGCTGCTGCTGCTGTTGCTGTGGTCGCTTGTCCATTGTTTCTGAGGAGGCACTTCTGGTCTGGGGTGAAAGGACACCTCTTTTGACTGGAAGTCTTCTGACTGTTGGTCATCAACAAGTTGAGGAGCAGGTGGAGATTTGAAGAACAAAGTGTTCCTGTGGATTTATTTGACATTTCTAATAAAGTTTCTGCTGTGATTTGTGTATGACCCAAGACTAGAAGTGGAATTTTACTGCTGAAAGCGCCCTTAAAATTCATCTCCAACCCACAGATTTTGCAGAAAGGGAATTGGAGATCTGGAAAACTTTAGTGAGTTTCTCACATTTACATAGCTACAGGCAGAGCTAAGATCAGAACTTTGATATTTTTACCTAAGTCTGATTTTCCTTTCACTCTAATTGGCTAACTTTTCTTGCTAGCTGGACAAGAGACTAACATTAGCCTCCTCCAGATCACTCCCAGCCCAATCTTATGGCCAAAGTCAGCAGCTTTGGGGGTTAGATCTCCCTGGGAGGTGTGGCAGAATGAGAAAAATCAGACTCCAAATTCTTCCGTTATAATGGGCTCCATCTTCCTATGTCCTCTCTGTCTGTTGCCCAGTTTACATTATTCCTTCCCTTCTCTACTCAGGAGGGAGCTGGGGCTCAGTAGGGTGTAATGAAGGGGGGCCTGGGACTATTGGGGGGAAAATTTTTTTTTAGATTCTCATGCTTATTTATTTACTCATTACTCAAGAACACACAAAATCTATCTTATTGTAAAAGACTCCTATGATCTAGGAGCTGTATAGAGAAAAGTAAAAGGTAAGGTAAGGGGGAACAGACTTTTTTTCATTTTTTAAAAACAGTTTTATTGAGGCTTAATTGACATACAGTACACTGCACAGGGAGTGGGCAGAGAGACTTTTAATGCAAACCATTGACCCCTCCCGCAAAGGACAGGACAGGGGAGTTTGGCCATAGTATATTCCAGCAAACTTCTGTCTAGAAAGTTCTCTAGTTCTAACCAACTCATTGAGTTAAAGCCCCACTCCAGCTAATACTTTGTCTCTAGGCATCCATTTCCCCATCGTGTCAGTTTGCTGAATATCTCTAAAGAGGGAGAGAAAGCACAAACCAGTCAAATTTTAACTCAATAAGGGGGCATAAAAGTTTGGGAAATAACTAGCATTCAGAGCCATGGAGGGTAAATACTATTTAGGGTAAAAAACAAAAAATGAACAAAAAAAGCCAAGTAGATGTTTCCCGTAGGACACTGGCTTTCTAATGAGACTAAAGACAGTTGCAGAAGTTCTGGGTGAACAGAGGATGGACACAATTTTCAAAAATTTGGCCTGTGAATTGCTTTGGTATTTTAAAAAATATCGTATGCCAAAGAACTTTATGCACCACGTACAAACTTCTCAGGCCACAAACTCAAGTGTACAAACTTCCTAATATTTTAATATAGATATATATAATATAAATATATTTTTAGTATATTATTTATTTTTATGATAACTTTGTTTATAACAGTCCTGCATTCTAACTAGTTGTAGGCAGAAACTTAACCAGTTTGAATAAACTCAGTCACCTCAAGGTTTTCTCAATCATTTCAGGTTTAAGTTCAGTCGGTCCAGGGCTTGCTTTCTTCCCACCCTCCTCACCCAGGGCTTTGCTATTGTACTGGTGAGAAGGAGGTGTCTGTCTAGTTTTTACCTCTCATGCTGCTCATGTCCAAGTTCTTACTGATATCTGGTACTTGGCTTCTACTCCTGCTAAATCCACTGGGACACCTCCAACCCTTACTGGGCACTCATGGGCATCCACACAGGCTGTGTGAGCTCCGCCCTTCCTCTCAGCATCTTCTGGACCTCTTCCAACTGCTCTCAAGTCCCACTGGGGTGCTTCAGGAATCTGAGGCTGCCTAGGCATCCCATATAGCTGATGAAATTCCCCCAAGATCTGGGGAAAAGATAACTGAATAGGGACTTGCTTCCTCCCAAGGCACTAGGAAAGAGATGAGGCCTAGATCCTGGGATTTATTTAGCCACCTTACACAGACCATTATCACACATTCTTCTCAAATCTATTATGTTTTGCAATAATCATGCCATAAGGCCTTCGTTCTTAGACTGAAACTTGAAAATTCCAGCTCTAACACATCAAAAGTTGGGGCTTTGGAATTATTATCTCTACCTCAATTTACTTTGAAACTTCAAGGCAGAACCTTAAGATATTTCTAGCTCTTTACATTTCTTTTGTTTTCAATTATTTTATTGAAGTCATAACAGTTTATAACATTGTGTAATTTCAGGTGTACATTATTATTTATCAGTGTCTGTACAAACTGCATCACGCTCAACACTAATAGTGTAATTTTTCTGTCACCATATATATGTTCCCTCTACCCCTTTTGCCCACCCCCCAAATCCGTTCCCCTCTGGTAACCACTAATCTGTTCTCTTCATCCATGTGTTTAACTTCCACATATGGGTGAAATATGTGGTGTTTGTCGTCCTCTGTCTGGCTTATTTTGCTTAAGATAATACTCTCAAGGTCCACCCATGTTGTTGCAAATGGGACTGAGTAGTATTCCATTGTATATATATACCGCTTCTTCTCTATCCATTCATCAGTTGTTGGGCACTTGGGTTGCTTCCACATCTTGGTTAATGTGAATAATGCTGCAGTGAACACAGGGGTGCATATGTGGTTCAATTTCTCTTTGAATTGTTGATTTCAAGTTCTTTGGATAAATACCCAGTAGTGGGATACCTGGATCATATGGTATTTCTATTTTTAATTTTTTGAGAAATCTCCATATGTTTTCCATAGTGGCTATACCAGTTTGCATTCCAACTAGCAGTGTATGAGGGTTCCCTTTTCTCCACGTCCTCTCCAACATTTGTTATTTTTTGTCTTGTTAATTATAGCCATCCTAACAGGTGTAAGGTGTACCTCATTGTAGTTTTAATTTGCATTTCCCTAATAATTAGTGATGTTGAACATCTTTTCATGCACCTGTTGGCCATCTGTATATTTCTTTGGAAAAATGTCTGTTCACATCTTTTGCCCATTTTTTGATTGGGTTATTTGTTTTTGTTGTTGAGTTGTAAGAATTCTTTATATATTTTAGAAATTAACCCCTTCTCAGATATATGATTTGGGTTTTCTTTTCATTTTGTTCATGGTTTCCTTTGCCTTGCAGAAGCTCTTTAGTCTGAGGTAGTCCCATTTGTTTATTTTTTCTTTTGTTTCCTATGCCTGAGGAGACATGGTGTTCAAAAAGATGCTGCTAAAACTGATGTTACAGAGTGTACTGCCTATATTTTCTTCCAAGAGTTTTACGGTTTCAGGTCTTACATTCAAGTCTTTAATCCATTTTGAATTAATTTTTGTGTATGATGTGAGATAACAATATACTTTCATTCTTTTGCATGTGTGCCCAGTTTTCCCAACACCTTTTATTGAAGAGACTTTCCTTTCTCCATTGTATGTTCTTGGCTCCTTTGTCAAAGATTAGCAGTCCAGAGATTTGTGGTTTTATTTCTGGGCTTTCAATTCTGTTCCATTGATCTGTGATTCTGTTTTTGCGCCAATACAATACTGTTTTGATTACTGTGCTTTGTAGTATATTTTGAAGTCAGGTATTGTGATCCTTCCAGCTTTGTTCTTTTTGCTCAGGGTTGCTTTAGCTATTCAGGGTCTTTTGTTGTTCCACATATATTGTAGGATTCTTTGTTCTATTTCCATGAAGAATGTCATTGGGATTCTGATTGGGATTGCATTGAATCTGTAGATTGCTTTAGGTAATATGGACACTTTGACCATGTTTATTCTGCCAATCCATGAGCATGGAATATCTTTCCGTTTCTTTATGTCATCATCAATTGCTTTCAATAATGTCTTATACTTTTCAGTGTATATGTCTTTCAGCTCCTTGGTTAAATTTATTCCTAGATATTTTATTCTTTTTGTGATGAGTGTAAATGGGATTGTATTCTTGACTTGTCTTTCTGCTAGCTCATTATTAGTGTATAGAAATGCAACTGATTTTTGTAAGTTGATTTTGTACCCTGCAACTTTACTGTAGTGGCTGATTATTTCTAATAGTTTTCTCATGGATTCTTTACAGTTTTCTATATGTAGGATCATGTCATCCACAAACAGTGGGAGTTTCACTTCTTCCTTTCCAATTTGGATACCTTTTATTTCTTTTTCTTGCCTAATTGCTCTGGCCAAAACCTCTAGTACTATATTGAATAGGAGTGGTGAGAGTGGGCACACTTGTCTTGTTCCTGTTCTCAGAGGGATGGCTTTCAGTTTTTCACTATTGAGTATGATGTTGGCTGTGGGTTTGTCATATACAGCCTTTATTATGTTGAGGTGCTTTCCTTCTTTTTTTTTTTTTTTTTTTAAAGATTTTATTTATTTATTTTTCCCCAAAGCCCCAGTAGATAGTTGTGTGTCATAGCTGCACATCCTTCTAGTTGCTGTATGTGGGACGCGGCCTCAGCATGGCCGGAGAAGCAGCGCGTCGGTGCGAGCCCGGGATCCGAACCCGGGTCGCCAGCAGTGGAGCGCGCTCACTTAACCACCAAGCCACGGGGCCGGCCCCAGGTGCTTTCCTTCTATACCCATTTTGTTGAGAGTTTTTATCATAAATGGATGTTGGATCTTGTCAAATTCTTTCCCCACATCTACTGAGATAATCATGTGATTTTTATTCTTCATTTGGTTAATGTGGTGTATTACACTGATTGATTTGTGGATGTTGAACCATACCTGCATCCCTGGAATACATCAAACTTGATCATGGTGTGTGATCCTTTTAATGTGTTGTTGTATTCGGTTGCCAATATTTTGTTGAGGATTTTTGCATCTATGCTCATCAGCAATATTGGCCTGTAATTTTCCCTCTTTGTGTTGTCCTTCTCTGGTTTTGGTATCAGGGTGATGTTGGCCTCACAGAATGAGTTAGGAAGCGTTCCATCTTCTTCAATATTTTGGAATATTTCGAGAAGGATAGGTATTAAATCTTCTTTGAATGTTTGGTAGAATTTTCCAAAGAAGCCATCTGATCCTGGGCTTTTGCTTTTTGGGAGGTTTCTGATTACTATTTCAATGTCTTTACTTGTGATTGGTGCATTCAGATTCTCTATTTCTTCTCCATTCAGTTTCAGGAAGTTGTGTAAGTCTAAGGATTTATCCATTTCTTCTAGATTACCCAATTTGTTGGCATATTGTTTTTCATAGTATTCTCTTACAATCCTGTATATTTCCGTGTTAACCGTTTTAATTTCACCTCTTTCATTCCTAATTTTATTTATTTCAGCCTTCTCTCTTTTTTTCTTAGTGATTATGGTTAAGAGTTTGTCAGTTTTCTTTATCATCTCAGAGAACCACCTCTTAGTTTCATTGATCCTTTCTACCGTTTATTTGGTCTCTATTTCATTTATTTCTGCTCTAATGTTTATTATTTCCATGTTTATGCCGACTTTGGGCTTTGTTCTTCCTTTTCTAGTTCTGTTAGGTGTGGTTTAAGATTACTTACTTGAGATATTTCTTGTTCGTTAAGGTGGGCCTGTATTGCTATGAATTTCCCTCTTAGAATTTATTTTCTGCATCCCATAAGAGCTGGTATGATGTATTTTTATCTTCATTTGTCTCCAGGCATTTTTTGATTTCTCCCTTGATTTCTTCATTAATCCAGTGGTTGTCCAGTAGCGTGTTGTTTTGTCGCCGCATATTTATGACTTCCCCAGCTTTTTTTTTGTAGTTAATTTCTAGTTTCATAGCATTGTGATCAGAAAGGATGCTAGATATGATATCAATCTTCTTAAATTTATTAAGTCTTGCCTTGTTTCCCAACATATGGTCTATCTTTGAGAATGTTCCATGTGCACTTGAGAAGAACGTGTGTTCTGCTGTTTTTGGATGGAATGTTTTATATATATCTATTAAGTCCATCTGGTCTAGTTTTTCGTTTAGGTCCACTATTTTCTTATTGACATTCTGTCTGGATGATCTATCCATCGATGTAAGTAGGGTGTTGATGTCCCCTACTATTATTGTGTTGTTGTTAATTTCTCCTTTTAGGTCTGTTAATAGTTGCTTTATATACTTTGGTACTCTTGTGTTAGGTGCATATATATTCATAAGTGTTTTGTCCTCTTGGTGGAATGTCCCTTTTATCATTACATAATGTCCCTCTTTGTCTCTCACTGCCTTTTTCACTTTGAAGTCTGCTTTGTCTTATATAATTATGGCAACATCTGCTTTCTTTTGCTTGCCATTAGCTTGGAGTATCATCTTCCATCCCTTCAGTCTGAGCCTGTGTTTGCCTTTAGAGCTGAGATGTGTTTCCTGAAGGCAGCATATTTTTGGGTCTTGTTTTTTAATCCATCCAGCCACTCTGTGCCTTTTGATTAGAGAACTCAATCCCTCTACGTTTAGAATGATTATTGATATATGAGGGCTTAATACTGCCATTCTATCTATTGTTTTCCAGTTGTTCTATATTTATCTTTCTTCTCTTCCCTTGTATTTCTGACTGCCATTTCAGCTTGGTGGTTTTCTGTGATGGTTTTCTCAATTTTCTCTTTATGTATGATTGTGTCTCTGCTCTGATTTTTTTACTGGTTACCATGAGGTTTGTGTGTAAAGATCTTGTAGATGAGATAACCCGTTTTCTGATAACCTCTTATCTCCATTAGCCTAAGCAGGTTCCATCCCTTTCCACTGCCCCATCTAAGTTATTATTGTCACAAATTGTTCTGTGTTGTGTCATGACTCTGTGATTAAAATGAAGTGTTTATAGTTATTCTTGATGCTTTCCTTCCTTTTATCTTTTATGTTATAATTAAGTGTTTGCTAACCTGTTCTGATAGAAAGCTGCAATTTTCTGATTTTGTCTCTCTATTTATCTCCTTGCTCAAGCCTCTGTAAACCTTTGCCTTTTTGTTTCAGGTAAGAGGGCATCCTTGATCATTTCTTGTAAGGGAGATCTAGTGGCAATGAACTCCTTCAGCTTTTGTTTATCTGGGGAAGTTTTTATTTCTACATCGTATCTGAAGGATAGATTCACTGGATAGAGTATTTTTTGCTGAAAGTTTTTTCTGTCAGTATTTTGAATATATCATTCAATTTTCTCCTAGCCTGTAAGGTTTCTGCTGAGAAATCCACTGAAAGCCTGATAGGGGTTCCTTTGTAGATTATTCCTTCAGCCTTGCTGCCCTTAGTATTTTTCCTTTGTCATTGAATTTTGCCCGTTTTGCTATTGTATGCCTTGGATAAAGTCTTTTTGCATTGATGTAATTAGGACTTCTATTGGCTTCATATACTTGTAAGTCCAATTCCTTCCCCAGGTTTGGGAAGTTCTCAGCTATTATTTCTTTGAACATAAGAAATATGTTCAACTGCTCCTTTCTCCCTCTTTTCTCCCTCTGAAATATCTATAATCCTTATGTTTCATTTCCTAATTCACTTGGCTATTTCTTGAAGAATTTCTTCATTTTTTTTTGAGTCTTAATTCTTTCTCCTCCACCTGAAGCATTTCTATATTTATGTCCTCTAAATTACTAATTCTGTCCTCTATAACATCAGCTCTGTTTTTTAAGGTTTCTAGATTGTTTTTTATCTCATTAATTGTGTTCTTGCTCTCCAGAATTTCTGTTTGTTTTTTTTTCAGAGTTTCAATCTCTCTGTGAAGAATTCCTTCTGCTCATTAATTTTATTCCTGAGTTCATTGAACTGTCTTTCTGAGTTTTCTTGTAACCCATTGAGTTTCTTTATGACAACTATTTTGAATTTTCTATTATTTATATTTAAATTTATGTGACTTCAGGATTGGTTTTTAGAGACTTGTCATTTTCCTTCTGCTCCAGAGTGTTAATGTAGTTCTTTGTGGTGTTTGATCAAGTGATCCTTTGCTAGCTCATAGTGGTAGTATCAGGTTGCAGATTTCACCTGCCACCACTGGGTGGGGGCAGGAGTTGTGTTTTCTGAACTTGCTGTGTCTGCTGGAAGTCATGCCGATAGGACTTGTCTGTGCTTGCCCTATGGCCAGGCACTTGGTTGGTCACACATATGTAGACACTCTGGTGCAGAACCATTGCCTTAGCAGGGGACCAGCTGAGCTGGTCTGCTAGGCAGGGGGGAGTGGTGCTTTCTTTCTTGCATGCATGTGGGCCCACTCTACACTCATGGGTCGTTTGCCTGGGCTGCTGTATTTGGTGTGGGTGCCCACACAGTGGCTAAACCATGCCACTCAGTGTGAAGCATTCCCAGGGGCCAGGCTGCCACTCCAAAAGCAAAAGCATTCTGGTGCAGGCCTGCCTACTCCCCCACCTCCTCTTACAGTCATGCACCAGTTGTTGTGTGAGGACCCACAACCTAGATCACTGCCACTGGGGAGGTGGAGGGGATCCACTCACTTCCTTCCAGTGCTTCCCAGGAATCCAGTACTCCCACCTACAGGAGTGTGGCTGCATGGATCTCTCAGATGTCCTATTGTGCTTTGTAGGGAATCCTCTGTTGGTTAATGAATGTCCATTTGGTTGTAACTTGGGAGGGAGAGACTAAGGGAACAGCTCACTCCACCATGATGCTGATGTCAAATGCTCTTTGCATTTCTATAGTAATAGCCATACTGACTGAATGGGGGAGAAGGAGCAAGAGAAGTAGCATAAAGAATTGGGGAGCAGGGAGACAGCAGTAATAGCAAAATATAATCCTGCCTACATCTACTCATTCATCCATCTGGACTTAGCCTCTCTTGTCACACATGATATTCATTGCTCCCTCCAGGGCTGTGTTCATGTTCTTCCCTCCCTGAATTTCCATCTCCCCTTCCCACCTACCCACCCATGGGAGCCCCATTAGACACCTCACTGCCAACTCCAGCAGACCTTTCCTGACTTCTCCAGCACCCACTGATCTCCCTCAGTATAGCCCCAGCATATCTGCCTGCCTTACTTCAATATTTTACTGTTTCCCACACAGAATATTGTCTCCTCCAACAAGGTAACAGCACCTCAGGGACAGACCTTGTTTCCAACAGCTTTACAACTTAACAGCACCCGTAAGATATGACTGGCAACTTGCTGTTTGGGGTCTGCTGTAACTGCTTATTGAAGTGAACCAAACTTCCCCTACACACACACATCTCTCTCCAACAACTTAACTAACCACCACCAACTGCAGCCAATTACCTTAAACTTGATGCTAATATGGATAAAAAAAGGCAATATTTTCTAGAGGGCACAGAAGAGAGGCAGAAGTTTAAGAAGGATGGGTATTGCAAAAAGGTAAGAATTCAAAGATTCCTCTAGTTCCTCAGTGGTGTTATAATGGCCATGTGGGTATATCCTGGTTTGGGGCAGTGATGTCAGAGTTGGAAGTCAGCTTTGATCAGAGCCTAGGAAACTAGTTGTTTAAGTCCTTTTATTATTATTTAATGTTAACAAAAATAATTATCTTTTATTGGGAAATTAATCTGTTTCTGGATCTATGCTGAGAACTTTAGAAATACAACTTATATAATCCCACTGTGTGTTTCTGGTGGGGAGTTGGAGGCAACTTAAACATCCTTGCTAGGGGAACAGATAAGCAAAATGTGGCAGACACATTTTTTGGATATGTAACACTTATCATTAAACCAGCACTATGTTAAAAAAATAAACTTATTTTGCAGCAAAATATTACTTGTATAGTAAACAATGCTATAATTAGAATACAGAACAGTTTCTTCACCCCAAACACCCTCCCATGACAACCACTGATCTGTACTCTATCACTATAGATTTGCCTTTTCAAAAATGTCATAGAAATGGAATCATACAGTATGGAACTGTTTGAGACCAGCTACTTTAATTCAGCATAATGCCTTGTAGATTCATCTGTGTTGTTGTGTATATCAGCAGTGTGTTCCTTTTTATTGGTAAACATTATTCTGTTGTATAGATGTGCTACAGTTTGTTTATCCATTAACCCAATGCAGATGTTTGGGTTGTTTCTAGTTTTTGGCAGTTATGTATTAAACTTTTATAAAAATTTGTGCACACATTTCTATATAAACATAAAATTTTATTTCTCTAGGGTAAATACTTGGGAGTGGGATTTCTGGGTCACATGGCAAGAGTGTGTTTAACTTTATAAGAAATTGAGAAACTTTTTTCCAGAGTGCTTGTATCATTTTTTATTCCCTCCAGAAATGTATGAGAATTCTAGTTTTGTAGTTTTTCAGGATATAGATCCTGCACATATATCATTAGATTCATACTTATTTCACCTTTTAGGAGCTACTGTAAATGGTTTCTTGTAAATTTCAGTTTTCAATTTTTTATTGCTTCTAGACAGAGTAAATGCAATTGATTTTTGTATGTTGGCCTCATATCCTGCAACCTTGCTAAATTCATTTATTAGTTTTGGAGCTTTTTTGTAGATTTCATGGAATTTTCGAAGTAGACAATCATGTCATCTGCAAATAGGGATAGTTTTATTTTTTTCTTTCCAATTTTTAGGTCTGTCTTTTCTTTTCTTATTGCACTGGCTAGGACTTCTAGTACAATGAATAAAAGTAATGAGAGTGGACATTTTGCTTTGCTCCCAATCTTAGGAAGTTTCTTAAAAAATTAAACATACACTTACCATAGGATTCAGCCATTCCTTTGAAAAAGAAACAAAATCATATGTCCATACAAAGATTTTTACACAAATGTTCATAACAGCTTTATTTATAATAGCCAAAGGCTGGAAACAACTCAAATGCCCATCAACAGTGAAAGAATAAATAAATTATGATATGTCTTTGTAATGGAATACTAATCAGTAAAAAAATGAATGAACTATTGATATATACAGCAACACGGATGAATCTCTGAATAATTATCCTAAATGAAAGACGCTAGACAAAAAAAGAGTCTGTACTGTGTTATTCCATTTATATAAAACTTCAGAGAATGAAAGTTAAATCTACAGTCTCAGAAAGCACATCTGTGCTTATCTAGAATGGGGTTGGGGGTAGGAAAGAATTACAAAGGAACACAAAGAAACTTTTGGAGTGATAGATATGTTAATTATCTTGACTGTGGTAATAGTGAGGTTTCTCAGGTGGTTACATATGTCAAAAATCATCAAATTATACTTTTTAAAAATGTGAAGTGTACCGTATGTCAATTAAACCTCACTAAAGGTTTTTTTTTTTTAAAGCATGAACTAACAGTTTTTATATTTTTCAGTCCTACCCTAAATTACCTTTTCTTGATAAAATTGGAGTAAAGATGGAGGAGATCATTGTTATACCGAGAAAATTAATTTTGTGTTTGGTGGTCTGCCAGACTCCAATCCATCCCATCTGTTCCTGCTGTCACCATCAAATCAACAGGCTTCTTCTTGGCATGGTAAAATCTCTTCATCTTTGACAGATATTCTCCTCCACCTCCCTACTCCCAGACCCAGCATTTGCCTCAAGAAGCTGCCACGCCTTTCTAGTCACCTATGAAGGATTCTGTTCTACTGTAATAAGAAGGGCTTTCTTATATGCATTTCTCTTTAATTTTCCAATGAATATGTGTGACATTTTATAATATCCAGATATTTCTTTTTGTTACCACAGAAATGAAGGTCTTCTATGTTCTCCCACATCCTAAGCCAAAATCAAAATCTCAATATTTGTTTTCAGCCTGAAGAAGTTGAGTCTCTGGTCCTAGCCAAATATCACTCCCATCTGCTTTGAGTCCATGCCTTCAGAATCAGACTCTACCACGTGCTTCCTTTCCTTGCTGTCAGAATAAACCAATCCCCTTTAAAAGTCCCTTCATCAATTTATAATTTCACACCTGTCTACTGCCTTCCTCTCCATTCTTTCTGTTACTATCCAGTACCTGGGTCTTATCCCTTAACCACCTCACCTCTAATGACTTTTTCTTTCTGTCTTCCTCCTCATTGTCACAATGCCATTGAAAATACTGTACCAACCTTGAAATCTCAATTAAATGCTGCCCACATTTAACAACTATAACATAAAGGAAGAGGGTAAAGGAATCTATATGATGGTAAAGTTTCTACATTCCACTTGAAGTGGTAAAATATCAATCCTAAGTAGATCGTGAATAGTTAAGTATAAATATTATACTCCCTAAAGAAACCACTAAAAATACCATTATAGACAAATTATTAAATTACTAAAGACCAATTATTATAAAAGACAAATAAATAAAAATTATAAAAGACCGATTATTAAAAGACCAATAACCAGAATAGATTAAAAACCATGAACCAACTACATTCTGTCTACCAGAAACTCATTGCAAATGCAATGATACAGGTAGGTTAAAAGTAAAATGATACGCCTCCACTTCTGCTCCAAATGGAGTAACAGGGACCAGATTTATCCTCCTACATGAAACAACCAAAAAAAAAAAAACAGACAAAATACATGAAATAATAGTTTTCAAGACACTTGACATCAAGCAACAAACGACAGCGATCCCTGAGATATGGGAAAGGAGACTCTATGATTACACCAGCTTTCTGGTGTAATCTCTTGAGAGTTTCTGGTGTAAACTCTTGAGAGTTTCCAGGCTATGGTGCAGGAAAAGAGAGCCCATGTGGAGCCTGGCACCCTGTCTGAGCTGAGGATAATCCAGACATCAGAGTCCAAGGCAGCTAGAGTTTGCAGGACAGAATACCAGTGATGAGAGAGCAGCACAGAGAGAGAGTTCTGGAGATCTGCAGAGGGGCCCCTTGACCATGCAGCTGAGTGTTGATTATCACTTATGTGGGAGGAAACTATCAGGACTGGGGTAAAAATGATCTGAAAAGATTATCTACCTGGCCTGGCACTAATCTAGGGCAGGGAATGATGACTCTTCCCATCAACCAGAATGGAAATATTCATAACCCATGGGGTATTGCACCCAGGAAGGTCTTGCCTCAGTGGTTAATAGCCCCAGGCAAGCACTGTTCCACATCTTCCTAACAAATCATAAAAGCAAGAGCCAAAAGGAAAAGATTGTTTCCAAATAGCTAAACTGAATTTTAGAACAAAGCTCAAAAATACTTATAGGCAGACAAAAATATCTAGCACCAAATAAGGTAAAATTCACAATGTCCAGCTAACTATGAGTTAAAAGAAAGCCGGAAGGGCTGTTTTAATATCAAAGTATATTTAACATCAAAGAACGCTAACAAGGATAAAGAAAATCATCTCATCTGAAAAACAAGTCAATTCATCAAAAGGACATAACTATTAAACATGTATGCCCCCAATAATAGAGTTTTAACTCTACGAAACAAAACCAGAAAGAATTGCAATGTGGGCCATCCTAAAATGGATGAAATTCTGATTCACGCTGCAATGTGGATGAACCTTGAAAACATTATTCTAAGTGAAATAAGCCAGACACAAAACCACAAATATTGTGTGATTATACTTATGTGAAGTACCTAGAATAGTCAAATCCATAGAGAAAGAACATGGAATAGAGCTTACCAGGGACTAAGGGGAGGAGAGTGGGGAGTTATTATTTAATGGGTACAGAGTTTCAGTTTGGGATGATGAAAAAGTTAAGGAGATGGATGGTGATGATGGTTGCACCACAGTGTGAATATACCTAATGCCACTGAATTGTACACTTAAAATAATTAAAAATGAAAATTAGTATATTACATATATTTTACAACAATAAAAATATTTTAAGTCAATAACAGCAAATCTCCTAAATATTTGGAAATTAACACACTTCTAAATGATCATGATTCAAAGGGGAAATAAAAAATAAAACTAGAAAGTATTTTAAACTTAATGAAATGAAAACACAAAACATCACATCTCATAAGATGCCACTAAAGCAGTAACCTGGGGGAATTGTAGAGTGTTAAACACCTATATTAGAAAACAAGCAAGTTATCAATCAATGACCTCATCTTCCATCTGAATAATCTAGAAAAGGAGAGAAAAATCAAATCCCAAATAAGCTAAGAAAAGAAATTTTTAAAAATTCATGGGCCAAATAAAAAATCACAGTGGGGAAAGATAGTATTTTCAACAAATGGTGCTGGGATATTCATGTGGAAGAAGATGAATTTAGACCGTTACTTCATACCATACACAAACAATATTTCAAAATGGATCCCAGACCTAAATATAAGAGCTACAACTAAAAACTTTTAGAAGAAATTCTTTATGAACTTGGGTTAAGCAAAGAGTTCTTATATATGACACCAAAAGCCCGATCCACAAATTGATAAATTGGACTTCATCAAAATTAAAGGCTTTTTGCTCTGTGAAAGACCTCATTAAAAGGATGAAAAAACAAGCTACAGAGTGAGAGAAAATATTTGCATACCACATATCTGACAATGGATTCATATCTGGAATATATAAAGAACTCTCAAAAGTCAACATTAAAAAAAGAATCTGGGGCTGGCCCCGTGGTGTAGTGGTTAAGTTTGCACACTACATTTAGGTGGCCAGGGGTTCATGGTTTGGATCCAGGGTGCAGACCTACATACCCCTCATCAAGCCATGCTGTAGTGGTGTCCCACATACAAAATAGAGGAAGATTGGCACAGTTGTTAGCTCAGCAACGATCTTCCTCAAGCAAAAAGAGGAGGATTGGAAATGGATGTTAGCTCTGAGCCAATCTTCCCCATCAGAAAGAAAGAAAGAGAGAAAGGAAGAAAGAGAAAGGAAGAAAGAAGGAAAGAATCCAATTAGAAAATGGGCCAGAGATATGAAAAGACATTTCACTGAAGAGAATATAGAGTTGTTCAATGAAAAACATGAGAAGATTTTCAACATCACTAGCCATTAAGATCATGATGAGAGAGCACTACATACCTATTAGAAGAGCTAAAAGAAAACATAGTGACAATGCCAAATGCTAAGGAGGAATGGAGGAGCTGGATCTCTCACACATTGCTGTGCAAATGTGAAATGGTACAACCATTCTGGAAAATAGTTTGGCAGTTTATTAAAAAACTAAACATACACTTACCATACTACCCAGCAGTTACACTCTTGGGCATTTATCCCAGAGAAAGGAAAACATGTCCACAGCAAATCCTGTATATAATTGTTCGCAGAGACTTTATTAGTAATAGCCAGAACTGGAAGCAACCAAAATATCTTATGGTTGGTGAATGTTAAACAACTCAGCAATAAAAAGGAACGAACTATTGATATACATGACAAGTTGGATGAATCTCAAAGGCATTATGTTGAGTGAAAAAAAGTCAATCTCAAAAGGTCATATACCATATGATTCCATTTATATAACATTCTTGAAATGGCAAAATTATTGATAAGAAATATAGTTTATTTCACCATATATATCCCAAATATTACCATTTCTACACATAATCAAAATAAAAATTTTAATGAAATGTTTTACATTCTTTTTTTCATACTAAGTCTTGAAAATGAGATATTTTACACTCATGGCACATCCTAATTTGGTCTTGCCATATTTCAAGTGCTCAATATCCACATGTAATTGGTAGCTACCACATTGGACAGCAAAGATCTAAATAATATGAAATGTCTATGCAGATCTGTTGCCCGTTTTCTATTGTGGTGTTTATCATTGAGCTTTGATTGTTTTTTCATATATTCTGGATGCAAGTTCTTAATCTATTTGATTTGATTTGATTTCTATATGATTTGAAATACTGTGTTTCCTTCTAGTCTTTGCCTTGTCCTTTTCTTCTCTTAACAGTGTCTTTCACAGAGTGAATATTTTTAATTTGGTGAAGTCCAATTTATCAACATTTGCTTTTATGGATCATGCTTTCAGTATCACATCTAAAAAATCTTTCCCGGGGCCAGCCTGGTGGTGCAAGCGGTTAAGTGCACGCGCTCCGCTGCGGCGGCTCAGGGTTCGCCGGTTCTGATCCCAGGTGTGCACCAGCACACCGCTTGTCAAGCCATGCTGTGGTGGCGTCCCATATAAAGTGGAGGAAGATGGGCATGGATGTTAGCCCAGGGCCAGTCTTCCTCAGCAAAAAGAGGAGGATTGGCAGATGTTAGCTCAGGGCCGATCCACCTCACACACACACACAAAAAATCTCTGTCCAGCCCAATGTCACAATGATTTTCTCCTATAATTATTCCAGCACCAACTGTTGAAAAGATCACCTTTTCTCCACTGAACTGCTTTGTATCTTTGTCAAAAATTAGTCATCCGTATATGTGTGGGTCTATGTCTGGATTCTCTGCTCTGTTTCATTGATCTATTTGTCTATCCTTATGTCAGTATCACGCTATCTTGATTACTGTGGCTTCACAATAAGCTTTGAAATCAAGTAGTTTTATTTCTCCAAATTTGTTCTTTTTTTGCAAGATTGTTATTCCAAATGAATTTTACAATCAACTTGCCAATTACTACAAAAATCCTGCTGGGATTGTGTTGAATCTATAGATCAATTTGAGGAGAATTAACATTTTAAAAATACCGAGTCTTCTAACCCATTAACATGGTATATCCTCCATTTATTTAGGTCTTCTTCAATTTATTTCAGCACTGTTCTGTAGTTTTCAGTGTACACGTGTTAGTGAGGATATGGAAAAACTGGAACTCATGCACTGTGAGTGGGAATGTAAAATGACACAACCACTTTGGAAAGCGGTTTAGTAGTTTCTTAAAAAAGATAAACATACATCTACCATATGATCCAGTCATTCAACTCCTAGGTACCTAAGCAAGAGAAATGAAAACATATTTCCATTCAAAGACTTATACACAAACGTTCACTACAGATTTACTGGTAATAGCCAAAACCTGGAAACACCCCAAATATCCATCAACAGCTGAATGGATAAACAAATTGTAGTATATCATTACATGGAATATTACTTGGCATTAAAAAGGAATGAACTATTTTTTTGTCAAGGTTTATTGAGATGTAATTCACATACCATACACTTCACCCATTTGAAGTATACAATCCCATAGCTTTTAGTATATTCATAGTTGTGCAGCCATTACCACTACCTAATTCTAGCACACTTTCACCAACCCAGAAAGAAATCTGTACCCATTAGCAGTCACTCTCCATTCCTCCCCACACCCACTCCCATACCCCCTAGCAGCCATCAATACACTTTCTGTCTCTATGGATTTTCCTATTTTGTACATTTCCTATAAATAGAATCATACCATATATGGTCTTTTGTGACTGTAATTTTGAGTTAATTTTTATATGTGGAGTGAGGTAAGGGTTGTGACGGGCTAAATTGTGTCCCCCAAAAATATATGTTCAAGGTCTAACCTCTGGTACCTGTGAATGTGACCTTGTTTGGAAATGGGTTCTTTGCAGATGTAACCAAGTTAGTATGAGGTCATTTGGGTGTGCCCTAATCCAATATGACTGGTGTGCTTAACAAGAAAAAAAGAGACACACAGGGAGAGCTCCTGTGATAACAGAGGCAGGGATAGGACTGATGCAGCTGCAAATGCAGGAATACCAATGACTGATAGCCACAACTAGAAGCTAGGAAAAGGCAAGCAAGGATTCTATCCAGAGTCTCAGAGGCAGCGTGGGTCTGCTGACACTGTAACTTCAAACTTTTAGCCTCCAAATATGTGACAGAATGAATTTCTGCTCTTTTAAGCCGCTTTATGGTACTTTGTTACAGGAGTCCTAGGAAACTTATACGGGGCTTTAAGTTCATTATTTTGCATCTGGATAGCCAGTTGTCCCAGCACCATTTGTTGAAAAGTCTATTCTTTTGCCCATTGAATGGTCTTGGCACACTTGTCAAAAATAATTTGACCATAAATATGAAGGTTTATTTCTTTTTTTTCTTTTTTTTTTTTTTTGTGAGGAAGATCAACCCTGAGCTAACATCCGTGCTAATTCCCCTCTTTTTGCTGAGGAAGACTGGCTCTGAGCTAACATCTATTGCCAATCCTCCTCCCTTTTTTTCCCCAAAGCACCAGTAGATAGCTGTATGTCATAGTTGCACGTCCTTCTAGTTGCTGTATGTGGGACGCGGCTTCAGCATGGCCGGAGAAGCGGTGCGTCGGTGGGTGCCCGGGATCCGAACCTGGGCCGCCAGTAGCGGAGCGTGCGCACTTAACTGCTAAGCCATGGGGCCGGCCCTGAAGGTTTATTTCTGATCTCTCAGTTCTATTCTATGGACTTATGTCTCCCAAAGGTCGAATCATACTATCTTGATTACTCTGGCTTGGCGCTAAGCTTTGAAATGGGGAAGTGTGAGTACTCCAGTTTTGTTCTTTCATTTAAAGACTGTTTAGGCTGTTCTTGGTCCTGTGAATTTCCACACAAATTTTAGGATCAGCTTGTCAATTTTTGCATAGAAGACAGCTGGGTTTTGATAAGGATTGAATTTCATTTGGAGGTCAGTTTAGGGGTATTGCCATCTTAACAATATCAAGTCTTCTAATCCATGAACATGGGATCTTTCCATTATTTAGGCCTTCCTTAATTTCTTTCAATAATATTTTGTAATTTTAATGAGTATAACTTTTATGCTTCTTCGGTTAAACTTATTCCTAAGTATTTTATTATTTTTGATATTATTGTCAATGGAATAGTTTTCTTCATTTTGTTTTTGTATTATTCATTGCCAGTGTATATAAATACAATTGATTTTTTAAATTATTTTGTACCCTGCAACTTTGTGTATGAGTCACACTTTCTCATATCATTGTATGTCTCGATTTTCTTCATTGAAGCCTAGACACTTTATATAATATATTGTCCCAAATCTGGACAACTATTACTACATACCCAGGGTTTGTTATTTGTTTGTTTGTTTGTTTAGTGACTTGGCTGGACTATTTCAGTGATGTCCATTTTCTCTGCAGGATGCCTCCTTGGGCATACCCCCAGTCACCTTGGAAAGACAGTCATTCTGGCAGAGCTGTCTGACTGTCTTTTCCCCTGATCTCATAATATTACTTGTAATGTTACTTTCATCACACAGAGCTGGGGGTAGGTGGTGGGCTAGGTGGGGATCCTAGGGTAGTTCAGATCCCACAGACTCTTGTTGTTCTGACCAAAATTTAGTATATTTTCTTGAATAAATGAGTCTTTATAATATATTCCATGTGACAAAAATAGAAAGTTCTTTCTTGCTTCTCTGGGACCGTAAGAGAAGACTTTCTAGGCTCCTTAACTTTTTAGCCATTACACTGACTTGATTTTAAGTTGTAGTCTCAATTACTAACTCCAACATCACCGAGGCCATGAATAGTGACTTCCCCATGAATGGTCACTAAAAGGTCATCCCCATGTCCCGCAACCACTATTCCATATCTCTCTGGACTGCTCATGCACCAGAATAAAGCTTAGGCACTGGCTTTGAGGCTCTTTTTTGTTTCTGGCACGCATGAATTTTACTTTGTCTCATTCAAGCCCAGCTATTGACTGAAATATTATCCTTCTAGAATATCTCTTTGGTTTTTTCTTTAAAAAAAAAAAAAAAGGTAGTAGGCCTTATGAAAACAATCAGAGGGCCAAGAAGGTGCCAGGTTCTCCACTTAATACTTGGTGCCAGGGCAACTGACACATTCCATCTTGTCCTCCCAGAGATTCCAGTCCCCCATGGAAGGTGGACAGTTTAATAGCAAGTAGAGAGTGGATGAACTGGAAGGACATCATCAGGACTCCTGGGAGTCAGAGAATACCTCCAGAAAGAAATAACATTTCAGCTAAGTAAGGAAAGACAAATCATTTATGACAGAGACCAGCCCTTCATATACTCTGGGACCCTCCTCCCACCCACACCCCAGTAGCTTCACCACTATACCTTCACCATGCAATCAAGCCCACAGAAAAGAAAATTCTGATGTGTGTTGATGTTCCTTCAGGGTCTGGAGGAGGAGAGACCCAGGACATGAAGACCCTGTGTGATCAACCTGGGCACCCTGAGACCCTCCCATTGGAAAAATGGTTCCCTTCATAAAAGGAAAACGAGATCATACCTGCAGGGAAAGTGGTTTATTGATTGAACCCACGCACAGTGGAAACATGGTGGAGTTGTAGGAAAAAGATTTCACCTCTGTCTCTCAGAGCATCACCTTCACGCTTGAGATTTGTTGATTTTCTCCACTTAGGTTTCAAAGCCTTGATTACATCCATGGTTGTGGGTAGATACACTGTACAGTAATTTAACATGGTGTTGGTGTCGATGTTAATGAGTTCTATTTATTTTTCCAGAGAGATACGTAAGTGCAGAGGTCTGTTTCCCTTCCCCTCATTCTCCTCTCTCTCTACGCTCTTCCCCATTTCCAGCCTGCTTTCTCACACTTGCTCAAAAGACTGTATGGTACTCTCTCTTCCCCATCTCACCTTCTCTGCTCCTAGCTTTTCTTGCCACCTATCATCTGCAGATCCTCCTACTTCCAGTTCTAACCTTGCAAACTCTCTTTCTTCTTCCTTTCCTAACTCTCATCTCTCTATCTTTTGCATTTTGCCTTTTCTCTCTTACTCTCTTTCCAACTTTTCTCCTCTTTCTCCTCTCTCTCCTCTTCAAACCTCTACTCCTCACTCTCCCTCCTGCATCCTTTCTACCTCATCCCATCCCTCCACCTGTCTCCTCTTGCCTTCTCACTCCTCTCTGTCACCTTGCTCCATCTCTTTATCCACATATATCTCTTCCCTGATCACTCCCACCTTTTCTCATCCTCCCCTAGACACTTACCCTTTCATCACTAGCAATACTTCCAAGCTCCATCTTGGTCATAGTTAGGAGTGAGTGAGCACCAATTACTCCCAACTACACTCCCAGCAGTCGTGCATTCATCATATGTTTTGCCATGATAGATAAAGGGAAAGACACATGGAGCATAGTCTGAAAAGTACAAGAAATGGGTGAGAAACTGCTTCGTAGAAAAATTTTCTTCATGTTATCAAGAGGAGGGGACATGAATGGAACATGTTGGGCAAGATGAAGTGATGCCTGAGGCTTCCATCTAGGGAGCAATTATAGAAGTTTCCCCTTCAACTTGGGAAGCCACACGCTCCTCATGTGAGGAAAAGCTGCATACTCACCCTTGTTAACACAATACCTCCATCTCCCCGAGTACTTTTCAGTTAGAGAACACCAATACCATAGGGAATGCGCCTTAGTGCAATCAAAATACTTGTTGCCTCCATAGGTGAATGGGAAAACACATTTATTATCTGCAAAAACCAAAGATGTTCTCTTCGTCAGCTCTTCAGTGTATCATTATATCTGCAGTCACTCTGGAAAAGTTTCTGTTCTAACTAGCTCATCATCACCAAGGGCCTGCCATGTACAGAGCCCTTTACTAAGCATCAGGGATGTCAAGGTCCACATGCTGTGGTCTCTACCCTCAGGGACTAGGAAAGGCTCTTTAACTTCCAGTGACGTATTATTTTCCCAGAGGCATTTCCCATGGATATCGGCGCTCCAGGCAACAGGTGAGCTTGCCAGACAGCAAAGCAGCTTGATTTTGGATCCTAATTTTTATCACCTGTTATTCTGTTGTGTCTCGAGCAATAGTTTCTGCTCTCCCAGATTCAATAGCAAAAGTTTAAAGAGATTTTTATATCTGTGAACACAGACAATTTCTTTTTCTTGTCACTAATATTCTGCCTCACATCATATGGAAGCCTGATTTTTATCTGTGCCACATTCATGGCATATCTAAAGTAGTTTCAGTGTGCACTGACTTAGCCATTTTAATGGATTGAAGATGAAAATTGCATGAAGCCAGAGGGCTTTGTGGTTATGTGGACCTGGCCAAGGCATCTGTGGCCTGCCTGAATTCTCTCTGCCTCATCACTGGATTTACTGGTCACAAATATCAACCCTCCACAACTCACGTGCATATTTCTGTTTGAATACAATCTCCCCACCCAATCCCTCCTGATGCCTCTTAGACAGGCTCCATGATTAGAACATCATCCCTTGGAATGAGGCCCTATCTACAGCTCGGCATATGGCACCAGCCCTGAAGCCCTGACCTGGGTTCAGATTCCTGTCCCACTATCTACAGGCTGCTTGTCCTTGTTGAGTAAACACCTCTATGAAGGGCCCCTTGTTCTTCACATACAGCCTGGGGATGTGTGCACCTGCCTCCTCCATTACTGAGAGGGTGAAATTAGTTCTTGCATGTAAAATATCTCAGAAGAATCAAATCACAGTTACCACCCACATGTTAGTTTGTTTTATTTTATTCTTGTTTTGTTTCATTATTTTCCAAATCAATTACCTGGTTTCATTTCAGCAGTAGGGCAGGGCTCAATCAGCTGGTGAGCTGCAAGAAATTCAGGAGTAGAGGAGATGGATGGAGAAGGAGAGAGAACAACATTAAGGCAATATGAATACATTCTATAGTAGGACCCACTCTGCAGCTCTAACTTTCTTTTCTTTCACACTAAAATTTTATAATTTTTTTTATTGTGGTAAGGTCACTTAACACGCGATCTTCCCACTAAACACATTTTTAAGTGTAAGTTCTAGTAATTTACTATACAAGGTAGTGATGATAATTAGCAATACTGAATATTTTTTCACATTTTGATGTCCATGTTTGTTCTAAACAGATACAGTCTGGATGTGTACTAGAGCGCTAAACATAACAGATGAGTAAGAATCTTACACTTTCTCACTGCTGTCATACTGACACACATGAATTATACCACCTTAATCATAAGATGTTACCTGAGACTACACCTTTCCTCTTATTCCAAACATTAAATCCTATTTACATCAAAAAATCTTCCTTTCAACAATATAGCTAACCCTCTGTATAGGCTGCCCATGTCTGGGACATTGGAACAGATATTTAGCAATGAGACAGCTGCTATGAGGCTTTTAGCTAATAACACCATGGGCTTTTGAGTGATATTGACTAGGTTTACATTTCAAAGGCTGCTTTGAAAATTAAATAAAATGTAAAGCCCTTAATAGTGTCTGGTCCTTGAGATATAATCAAGAATTGGCAGATATATTTCTCACCACTATTATTATTATTATTATTCTATTACACATCAACCGAATCTGGTGCAACCTCTTCCACACCAATTCCAGCCCATCTTCCCTCCCTCACCTCCATCCACATGGTCCAGTTGTAGAAAGACACAGGCACCAACCCAAATCAGAAAGATTCTCAAGCGCTGTGCCATGACAGCTTGCCTTCCTAGGACTGACAAACGTCACCTGTCGCTGCCTTTTTATCTACCCCCTTACACCTTACACCACCACGCCCAACCTGATAAGAATCAACCTCACCAGGAGAGTGCTTGTGCATTCCTAAGCCTCAGATCCTGAAGTTCAAGTTCATCTCTCAGGTAGCATGCAATAGGACATTGGCTAGCCGTATAAAGTCCCTGAGCCTCAATAATGTAAAATGCAGCAAAAATGTTTGTAAAATCCTTTTTGGTTCCAGTGTTCTATGGCCAGGCAAAGTGATGAAGGGGTGATAAAGAAGACCATTTTTTTCTCATGGATGTTCAACAACAACCATCTCATTTCTGGACCACAGACTCAACATCAGCACAAGGCCCAACCAGCATCCTGTTGGAGCCTCAAAGCAACCTGAAAAGGCAGCCATGCAAGTCTCCATTTGAAGGAGGAGGAAACTGAGGCTCAGAGAACACCTCAAGCACACAGAGTGAGTTGGAGCAAAGTCGCTGTTGAACCACCTAGTCTAGAGGACATTTTCTGAGTGGAAGTTTCCCTGCCATGTGCCACACTCGACCATATTGATCACCCCCAAATGGCTTCCCCATCCTGGCTCAAAGCTCAAGAAACACTGGAAACACAGACCATTTTCAGACGAGAGCAGAATGGCCTGGAGCTCTTTTTTACTCAACATGATATGCTCCCCTTGCTCTGAGCCTCAACTTTCTCACTTGCAAAATGCACATAACAATCCCTTCCCTGCAGTGCAATGTGAGTTCTGTATATTGAGAGCTTTAATCTGGTGTGGGGACTACGTATATAGTAGGTGCTCCGTGAACACCAGCACACCATGGGTGGGACCCCATGGGTCCTTCTGTCTGTCCTCCATCTTGCCCTCCAATTTAACCACACACTGTATACTGAAAAGTAGACTATCTTAACTCTCTCATTGAAAAGTGTCACCTTTTTGAAGGTAACTCCCCAGGCCTAAGTGTCAACATACCCCTCCTAGATTACCTCAATTGCCAACTCATCTTCCTCACTGCACCAGTCATCACAAAAACACATACCCACGGACATTGTCAAAAACAATAGCAACCTCCATGGGCAAACTTTAAGAGAGATCCACATCACACAAGGTTGTGGAGCTAGTTGGGCAAAAAACAAAGCAGCAGACTAGGCATGTTTTAACAGGGAGATCTAGGGAACAAGATGGTCCCAATAGGTCTTGATAAGCTGCCACACATCCTTGGGGATCTAGAAGTCTGTGCTCATGTGCAGGGCTATGTGAGACCAAGCAGTGCCCTAGCTGTCTACTTCTTCCTGGCTGAATGTAAGGCTTTGTGTCCACAAAAGTAAAACTTGGAGTATAATTGCCCACTGCCTAAACTTAAATGTGTGTCCCAGTTCATAAAAAGATCCACCGGTACATGATGGAAGCTGAACTGACTCAAGATATTTCAACACTACCTCTGACCAATCACTGGCTCCCCACTAAGCTATGCTGAAACAGAGGTGTCTCCTGAGAAGCCATGTTTGAAGAGAAAAACATGAACTTATAAAAGAACAACTGAGCTGAGATATCAGCAGTCATGACTGTTACCCAGTCATGGGTAAGCAGTCTTCACAGAATTAGTCCAGGCAAGGGACTAACCCAGCAAATAAAGAGCAACATAGATAACCTTTGGTTAGGGAGTGAATCGCAACCCAGAGTGGTGACAATCTGTTATCTGAAATGCCCTATTTTTGATGAAAAGTTATGAGACATGCAGAGAAACAGAAAAAAGGGGTTCTCTACACAGGAAAAAGAGCAGTCAGTAGGAGCTACCTCTTAGCGGTGCAGATGGACTTAACAGACAAAGACTCCAGAGCAGATATTATGTATATGTTCACAGAATGAAAAGAAGCCATGTTATAGAATTAAAGAAAGTAGGATGACATTGACCTATAAAATAGAGAATACCAATAGAGAATTAGAAATTAGTTTTTTAAAAAGGACCCAATGGAAATTCTGGAGTGTAAAAGTACAATAACCAAAATCAAAAACTCACTAGAGGGGCACCACAGCATATTTGAGAGAGCGAAAGAATCAGTGAACTTGATGATAGATCAATAGAGATTATCCAATCTGAAGAAAAGAAAGAAAAGGGTGAAGAAGAGAGCCTCAGAGCCCTATGGGACCCATCAGGTATAGCAACATACGCATAATGGGAGCACACAAAGGAAAAGAGAGGAAAGGGCAGAGACAATAACAAGATCCATTTGGGGAGTACTGTCATCTTAATCATGTTAAGTTTCCTCATCCATGAACATGGGATGTCTTTCCATTGGTTTAGGTCTTCTTAAATTTCTTTCTACAATATTTTATACACTTCAAACAGGTGGATTTCATGGTATTCAATTTATATTTCAGTGAAACTCTTACCAAAAGTGAGAGTAAAGGGGAGTTTCTTGGATGCTTACACCAGGTCCCATGGCCTGGATCATTACTCAGTCAGCAGGAGAGATGGACATTGAGATTTTCTCTTCCAGGGACTGAATGTTCTTGATACTCATCAGAAAGTCATAGACATCTCCCCATGTTTTAATCTATACACATATTAACCCCCTGCATCAACCTCATGAATTTTCACAATACGATTTTTCCACTGAACTAAGAGAACCAGGGGACACCCCTCCTCTTCTTATTACCACAAAGCCTGCCTCCTACAGCCCCCTGCTTATTCACTCTGCTCCTGAGTGCCACATCTAGATGGCCCTGGGGGGTGCTTGATGTTCTCTTCCCTCAGGCTGTGAATTTACGTGACGTCTATACTACAGTCAATTTCATCAGCGCAGGTGATGTGTGTTCGGTCAACTCATTCTATTTAAGGTTGGGTATCCCTCCCTCACCAACGGAGTGAGTATGAGGTGATCAGAACAACGTGGCTATTTCCCTCATGATCCTACCAGTACTATCAAAGTATAAAGAGTGGAATCAATGGTCCGCTTCTCTAGTAACCTGCAGACCTCCATCCTCCTCTAGTATGGGGAATCTGCTATGACTCTCACTGTTTCTGTTCTCATACCCCACACTGAAAAAAGAGAAAAGAAAAAATTCCTTTCTCTCTTCCTCTCTGTCCTCTTTCCATCTCCATCTCTCTGTCTCTATTCATCAATGTCTGTCTCTCAGACCCGATATGAATTTTTCAGTGAGTTCACGGTTCCACAAAATACGGAAAGTTATTTGTAACACTCAAAGATGCTAGGAGAAGATTCACTGGGAATCTTGGCTTAATGGAGTTTCTACCTATTTGTTTTTATTAGGAGGGGAATATAGTAGGAATTTTTAAGTGTGACAACAAATATTATGGGTTGCATGTGAGTTACAAAACTGAAATATCAAAGTTCACTATGTCTATTGTGGGCTTTCCACATTAGTTACTCTTATTATAGGAGTAAGAGTGAGCGATAAAGATAGAAGATAAAAGAAGACTGTTACCCCTGTTACCTTTTTGGCCATTTTCCCTTGTGACCCTGACAGATTCCTGTTCAATGAAAAGCCATGTTTGATTATTAATTATCAACCCACCTTAAGACAACAATGAGCTATCCTTGTTGCTCACCTTGCCTTGAATCAATTATGTCACTGATACTTGCAGTGGATGTGATATCTGTTACAGCTGATCATGGTCTCTCCTTGCACCACCATTACTCCTTCCTGTTCAACATCAACCACACTTAATTCTCCCAGGAACACACCTCTTAGCTATTTCTCCTAGTCAAGGAATGTAGCTCTTCATAAAATAAAAGAGGTGACAAGGGCGTTAGTGATGAGGAATGAGAGAAGAAGAGGTGGTGATGGGGTAGGTGTTGGGAGGAAAGAGAGGAGAGGAGATGGAAGGGAAAGAGGAGGTGAGAGCAAGGAAGGTGGGGAGATGGAGAACAGTTGGAAGAGGAAGTGGAGACAAGGCTGGAGGAACAGGATGGGAACAGAGGAGAGAAAGAGAAGAGCTGTAATATGAACTATGTGCCCGACACTTTGGTAAGAACTTTACCTCAAAGAGTCTCATCTCAGTCCTAGTGGAAGGACTAAAAAATCACCATTTTGTGTATAAGACAGAAAAAGCTCAAAAAAGGTAAATAATTTGCCCAGGATGTAACAGCCAATGAAAGGTGGGGCTGAAAATCAGACCAGGAGAATCAGACTCCAAGTCCTAAATCCATATTTACTGTGTAACTTTCAGGATGGCTTTCAAACATGTAGATGCCAAACAGTAAAATATAATGTGACGTAGTCATAAGAATATTTGTTCCAAACTCCATCTTGCCAATAAAATTATCCTTTTAAGTCTCAGTTTTCCCTTCTATATATGGTAACAGTCAACTTTGTTTGCAAGATTTTGGTGGGGCTTCTATGAGTTCATGTCCCGGAAGGTAGGACATAGTCAGGTGCTCAATAAAGAAACCGTTTCTTCTCCAGTGGTATTGATTTGGGTACACCTGAGCTCAAGCAGGCTTGAGATGGGTTGGGGAGAGCGAGTTGTGGATCTTCAAGTCAGAGCACAGAGATCTGAAGAAAGGAAAAGGAAAGAGACATTTCCAAGATGATTCCTCTGGTTCAGAGAATTCTAACCAGATTAAAGGTAAAGACATGCTTTTGAAAACATGAAATATCAGCTAATAAAAGAACAAAGAGGCACAAAGGATAATATACAGAGAAGGAAGCTAGAAGCCTTTCAAGATATCTAATTCTGCTAAGTTAGTGAAAAGCCTTTGATGTAGAGAAAGACAATGAACCAAGAAGCAAAATGCAGAGAAATATCCAGATTCAGATATGAGAGCTGGACAAAGATCACTTCCTTTGTTTCCAGAACAGAGAAAAGCCACCTTCACAAATTCTCTCACATTACATTCTTTAAAAAAAAAAAAAAAAGAAAACTACAGGGCTGGCCTGGTGGTGTAGTGGCTAACTTCATGTGCTCTGCTTCTGTAGACCAAGGGTTGCATTTTCAGATCCCGGGTGCTGATGTACACATGGCTTATCAAGCCATGCTGTGGCACATGTCCCGCATATAAAGTAGAGGAAGATGGGCACGTATGTCACTCCAGGGCTAATCTTCCTCAGCAAAAAGAGGAGGATTGGCAACAGGTGTTAGCTCAGGGCTAATCTTCCTCACACACACACACAAAATCTGTTGAACTTTCTGCATAAATATCTCATCACAAAAAAGAGAATGTCATAATATATTAAAAGATTAATATACCATAACTAAAGTTATTTTTTCTAGGCAAAGCAATGCAGGCTTAGAATTAGAACATCTAACAATTATAGCCATAGACTAAATACAAATATCACACAAAATCAGTAACACAGGAGAACTTGATACAATTTCCCCTTCCACCAGCCTAGGGAACTTTGAATTTGGAATTGCTGAGTCCTGGACAGAAAAGTGATGTTGATAATAGCTAACATTTATGGAACACTTACCATGAAGTCAGCATAGGCTAAGAGTGTTGGAGGCATTCTCCATTTAATACTCACAACCTTTAATTCCTATGCTATCCTTTGAGCAAGGTATTATTTACTAAATTTTTTTACATAGAATGAAATGAAGGCTCAGACAGTTCATGTAACTTGCCCAAGGTCACACAGTGAAGAAGTAGGTGAGCTCAGAATGAAACCCAAGCTTTCATTTTTGTTTTGGTTTTTTAGCAGTAGAACCCTTAAAAAAAAGAAAACTAGAGTCAATGTCAAAACCCTCTATATAAAATAAAGCAGCCCTATGTATGATGGCCCTTAAGACAGTGAGAAAACAGTGATAATTATAATTAAAAGACATATCTTGAATTTCTCTACTAAAAGTACCTCTATCAAACAGTTATGCCACGCCCCAGGGCTCAAAACACCTGATACCTAGAAAGCATTCAATAAATATTGTTGAGTGAAAAAAATATATGTCACAGATCATCATAATAATGGTTGTTAAAATATGTTTAATAAATATTTTCTCCTATTAGTGCATTTTACAAATTTTAGATAATCCCCATTACTAATAAAGACCCTAAGGCAGAAACAAAATATTTGTTTAACTTGCTAAGAAAGTCGTATCTTCTTAATATCTTTTCCAAATCAACAGCCAACATCATAATTAATGGTAAAACACAAGCGATATTATTATTAAACCAAAAAATTAACTAAAGATTAAGCTCCTAAAACCAGGGCACCAATTTTAGGAAATTTGACATAATTCACGTGGACAGAAAAACGAATTATAATACATAAACATTCAAAAGGAAGGTAAACTGTTAAGGATAATATTTTTAGTTGAGTTTTTAGCTTTTGACATTATATTAATGTTAACATAATATTCTGCTCAGAGGGCAGTGATTTCATCATCACTATATCTCTTTTTCCTTCTAACTTCTATCTTTAATCTATCTTAAGTATACCTTTAATAAATTTACCTATCTTGTTTTTGCTAGTTGGCTATAAGCTCCTGAGGAGCAAAGAATGTTAGACTGTTATCTGGGTATTCAGGGCTCAGTAGTAGGTGTCAATCTTAAAAATAAAACATCAAGTTTTTATACCAGCAAAACAAGTTCATTCAAGAAAAGCCAAAGAATTGCAATTTGCATTGTACATTCTATGATAGACCATAAGTAAATCCAACTATCAAAAGAGAGGAATGTTATTATTTTGGAGTAAGGGAGGAAATTGGGTGAGGTTTCTTTGAACAAAAGTCCATTAAAGAAAAGCAAGAGTTTAGGGTGTTGATGGCTTCTCATTAGCTGAGTTGCTGGAGTAGTGAGTCCTGTTTTTGAAGAACTGTAATTGACATTCTTTCCTGTTGAGGACTTCTTTCTGTTGAGGCCTGTAATTGACTGTCTTCCTGTAATTGACATCCAGTGGTACTGGAGCTGGGTTTCTGGCTTCCTGTCCTCATTTTAAATGAGGTTGCCTTTTATTAATTTTCAAACAGGGAAATTTGGGCCTAATAAACAAATGGATGTGTGCTATATTTTTGGGTGCCGGAGAGGCAACAAACACTATTCTCTTAGGTATGAGACATTTTGACAAATTCTAAAGCACAGAACTTTAAATTCTCAAGGTTTTTCTTTTCTATAACTACACAATGTATGAGGCATGGTTGTCATCCCAAACCCCATCCACAGGCCGGGAGGGCATCAACCACCATGACATACAATCAGGGGGTGCATGGTTCCCACATGTGCTCATCTCCAAAATGGTGATTGGTCACTCCAATCAAAACTCTGCTCACTCTCTGAGAATCCATCAAGACCCCAAGAGTTCTAAACCATTTGCTGTTTTCCCCCCTAAATTTTTCAACAGGCTTTATTTTTTAGAGAATTGTTAGGTTCACAGCAAAATGAGGGGAAGGTGCAGAGACAACCCCCCACCCACCACAAGCATAGCCTCCCCCATTAACAACATCCTGCACCAGAGTGGAACATTTGTTACAACTGATGAACATATATTGACACATCGTTATCACCCAGAGTCCATAGTTTACCTAAGAGTTCACTCTTGGGGTTGTATAGTCTATGGATTTGGACAAATGTATAAGGATATGTATCCATCCCCTTAAATTTCAATGAACTTTCTCCTTTATATTCCCCTTTTTCTAAAATTTTTATCATAAAATTTTTATACACATAGAAAAGTTTAATAAATAGAACAACACATACCCACATACTCTCCACCGAGGTCCAACAATTGTTAACTCTTTGCCATATTTGCTTCTTCTCAATCCCTCCCCAGCACTTGTATTGTTCTCAAACCTTTTGAAAGTAAGTTTCAGACATCACTACTTTTCACATCTAAACATTTCAACATGCATCTTCAAGAATGAGCACAATTATCTAGGTAGCCACAATACAATGATCACTTATAAGAAAATGAAAGTCTCTGAAAATTCAGGTAACTGTATCCATGTTTCATCAAAACAAGTGACTCACTTTCATTACTTTAGAAACAACATGGTTGTTACTTGCAATTAGTTTTCTACCCTTGGTAACAGAAACCATTTTCAATAAACATTGTAAAAATAAAATGGTAAGAGAAGGCAAAATTATTATATTCATCAAATTAAAATAACAAAAAGTTAACAATATTTCCAAAATGTCATTGAATATCTATTCTTATTCAAACATCCCCAATTGTTCTAAGAATGTCTTTCAAAGCTTTTCTGTTTTTTAACTAACAGGTAATCTAGGTCTAGGCACTGCATTTCATTATGTCTCTTTAGCTTCTCTCATTTAGAATAACATTCATAATTTTCTTGGGCAAGACAGACAAGAGGGCACATTTGAGACTGCTCCACACATCACACACACACACATACACACACACAAATGATTTAAGAGCACATTCGTGCCTCTATCACTCAGGATCTGGCACTCAGCAATGGCACTATGCAATCCATAACCCTAAACACCCACTTTTCTGTCTAACACCAGTCAGGCATCAGAGAAATTCTTCTCCACAGCCTTTGCCCTGTGTCTTTGAAACAAGCACCATAAAGTCCTGTGAGCTGCACCATTACCAGAGTCAAACATATACACTCTGTCAAGTTTTGGAGGATGGGAAGATCTTGAGTGACAAAAGAACTTAGGTAAGAGAAATGAAAAAATTTCCTCTCAGACAAAAGACCACTAAAAGTTATTGCATAATGAAATATCACTTCCCAGCTGTGGAAACCATTCTCTCTCTCTTTTTTTAATACTACAAATTATGCTTCTAGAGGTATTCATAAATGAGCCCAATATTTGCACCAGTTGCTCCAGGTAGCTGTAGTGGGTTGAATACTGCCCCCCCAAAATCCATGTCCACCCAGAACTTCAAAATGTGACCTTATTTGGAAATCGTTTCTTTGCAGATATAGTCAGTTAAGATAGGTCATTTTTGGATTATAGCAGGCCCTAAATCCAATGACTAGTGTCTTTATAAGGAGAGGAGAGGACACGAAAAGACAAAATACACAGAAGAAAGCCACCTGAGGATGAAGGCAGAGCTTGGAGCGATGTAGCTACAAGCAAAGGAATGCCAGGCATATTCTCATATTTCTTTTGACAATGTTCTGTAGCTTTCATTGTACAGTTCTTTCACCACCTTGATTAAGTTAATTCCTAAGTATTTTACTATTTTTGACACTATTGTAAAGACAATTGTTTTTGTAACTTCCTTTTCAGATTGTTCATTGTTCATGTATAGAAATGCAACTGATTTTTTTTTTTTTTTTTTTGTGAGGAGGACCAGACCTGAGCTAACATCCAATGCCAATCCTCCTCTTTTTTGCTGAGGAAGACTGGCCCTTGGCTAACATCTATGCCCATCCTCCTCTACCTTATATGGGACGCTGCCACAGCATGGCTTGACAAGCAGTGTGTCGGTGCGCGCCCGGGATCCGAACCGGCGAACCCCGGGCTGCCGCAGCGGAGCGCGCGCACCCAACTGCTTGCGCCACCGGGCCGGCCCCGCAACTGATTTTTTTGTGTTGACTTTGTATCCTGCTACTTTGATGAACTCATTTATTATTTCTAACAGATTTTTTTGTGGAATCTTGAGGATTTTCTACATATAAGATCATATCATCTGCAAAAAGAGATAATTTTAATTCTTCCTTCCCAATGTGGATGCCTTTTATTTCTTTTTCTTGCCTAACTGCTCTGACTACAACTTCTCTAGTAATATGTTGCATAGAAGTGTTGAAAGCAGACGTCCTTCCCTTGTTCCTGATTTTAAAGATTTTATTTATTTTTATTTTTTCCCCCCAAAGCCCCAGTAGATAGTTGTATGTCATAGTTGCACATCCTTCTAGTTGCTGTATGTGGGACGCGGCCTCAGCATGGCTGGAGAAGCGGTGTGTCGGTGCGTGCTCGGGATCCGAACCCCCGGCCGCCAGCAGCAGAGCGCACGCACTTAACCACTAAGCCACCGGGCCGGCCCCCCTTGTTCCTGATTTTAAAGGAAAAGCTTTCAGTCTTTCAACAGTGACTATGATGATCACTGTGGGTTTTTCAGATATGGCTTTTATTATGCTGCATTAGTATCCTTCTATTCCTAGCTTGTTGTTTTTTATCACGAATTTTTGAATGAAATCATAAAATGTTCAATTTTCTCAAATGCTTTTTCTGCATCAATTGAGATGATCATACAGTTTTTTTCTTTCATTCTGTTGATATGGTATATTACATGGATCAGTGTTCTTTGGTTGAACCATCCTTGCATTCCAGGAAGTAATCCCAGTTGGTCATGGTTGTCTAATCATTTTAATATGCTGATGAATTCTGTTTACTAGCATTTTGTTGAAGAGGTTTAAATCAAAGTTCATACGGGATTTTGATCTGTAGTTTTCTTTTCTTGTAGTGTCTTTGTCTGGCTTTGGTATCAAGGGGAATCTGGGCCTCATTAAATGAGTCAAAATTTATTTCCACTCTTCAAGTTTCTGAAAATTTTGAGAAGGATTGACATTGGTTCTTCTTTAAACGTGGTAGAATTCACCAGTGAAGCCATCAGGTTCAGGGCTTTTCTTTATAGGGAGATTTTTGATTACTGATTCAAGCTCCTTACTAGTTATAGGTCTACTCAGGTTTTGTATTTCTTCATGATTTAGTCTAGGTAAGTTTTGTGTTTCTAGGAACTTGTCCATTTCATCTACGTTATCCAATTTATTGGTGTCTAATTGCTCATCATACTCTCTTATAATCCTTTTTATTTCTGAAGAATCAGTAGTAATGTCCCCACTTTCATTTCTGATTTTAGTAATTTGAGTCTTCTCTCTTTTTTTCTTAGTCCATATAGCTAAAGGTTTGTCAATTTTGTTGATCTTTTCGGCGAAGCAACATTTTGTTTCACTGATTTTCTCTATTATTTTTCTATTCTCTATTTCATTTATCTCTGCTCTTTGTTCTTTCCTTCTCTTTATTCTTTCCTTACCTCTGCTAGCTTTGGCTTTACTCTGTTATTCCTTCCCTAGTTTCTTAAGTTACAAAGTTAGATGGTAGATTGAAGATCTTTCTTGTTTTTGTTTTTCTTTTTGGAGAGGAAGATTGGCACTGAGCTAACATCTGTCACCAATCCTCCTCTTTTTGCTTGAGGAAGATTGTCTCAGAGCTAACATCTGTGCCTATCTTCCTCTATTTTGTATGTGGGTCACTGCCACAGTATGGTTTGATGAGTGGTGTGTAGGTGTGTGCCTAGGATCCAAACACACAAACCCCAGGCCAGCGAAATGGAGTAGGTGAACTTAACGACTCTGCCACTGGGCCAGCCCCTCTTTCTTGTTTTTAGTATAACCATTTATAACTATAAATTTCCTCATTAGCACTGCTTCCCCAGTGTTCCTTAAAGTTTTGCTTATTGTTTTTTGGTTTTCATTCATCTCTAAGTATTTTCTAATTTCCCATGCAATTTCTTCTTTGATCTATTGCTTGTTTAAAAGGGTGTTGTTTAATTTCCATGATTTTGAATTTTCCATTTTTCCTTCTGTTACTGATTTCTAACTTCACCCTGTTGTCATCAGAGAAGATACTTTGTATAATATCTATCTTTTTAAATGTATTGAGACTTCATTCGTGACCTAATATATGGTCTGTCCTGGAAAATGTCCCATGTGCACTTGAAAAGAATGTGTATTCTGTTGTTGTTGGGTAAAGTGTTCTGGATCTGTTATAAATCTCGTAGATATAGGTGGTTTATTGTGTTGTATAAGTCCTCTATTTCCTTACTTATCTTCCATCTTCTTATTCTATTAATTATGATGAGTGGGGTATTAAAGTCTCCAACTATTACTGTGAATCTCTCCCTTCAATTCTGTCAGATTTTGCTTCATATATTTTGGTGGTCAGCTATTAGGTCCACGAATGTTTATAATTGCTCTATCTTGTTGCTGTATTGTAACTTTTATTAATAAATAATGTCCTTTTTGTCCCTTAAACATGTTTTTATTTAAAGTCTATTTTGTCTAATTTTAGCCACCCCTTCTCTCTTTTCAGTACTATTTCCGTGAATATCTTTTCCCATTCTTTACCTTTCAAGCTGTTTCTCCTTGGATCTCAAGTCTCTTGTAGACAGCATATAGTTGAATCCTGTGTTTTTATCCATTTTACCTTGCTCTGTCTTTTGATTGGAGATTTTAATCCATTTATGTTTAAAGTAATTACTGATAAAGAAGGACTTACTCCTATCACTGTGATATTTGTTTTCTATATGCCTTATAATTCTTTTGTCCCTCGTTTCCTCCACTGCTATCTTCTCTTGTGTCTAGTTGATTTTTTGTAGTGAAATGTTTCAATTCCTTTTTCGTTTCTTTTTACATATATTGTATACCTATTTTCTTTGTGGTTACTGTGGGAATTACATTTAACATCGTAAAGGTATAAGATTCTAATTGAATTTATACCAGATTAAAGTCAATAATGTACAAAAACTCTGCTCCTTTACAGCTCCATCCCCACCCCTTTACATTGTTGATGTCACAAAATTACATCATTATACAATGTGTGCCCAAAAAATGAATAATTATTGCCAATGCATTAGACTCTAAAATTAGGTAGGAAACAAGATTTGGAGTTACAATCCAAAGTTACAGGAATACTAGCTTTTGCACTAATAATTGTTTTCTTTTCTTTAAATGTATTAGTCCTGAGAATGATGTTAGTGACATGGTGCAGTGAGCTGTTCCCTTTGTCTCTCCCCCTTCGAGCTACAACTAAATGGACATTCACTGATCAGTGGAGGATATCCACAAGGCACATCAGGGCGCCTGAGAGACCCATGCAGTTTTACCTCTGAAGATAGATGGACTACCCCCAGGGAGGTGGTTGAGATAAGTGACCACTCTCCAGCTCCCAGAAAGCCCAGTACACATGTGTGAATGCTCTCTCAACTGGAGCCTAATAGCACTGCTGTGGCCCTGAAAGTGGGAGCATGTCTTGGCCAACTGCAGAAACAGGTTGTAGCAACCCTGAGTCCCCATGTGATCACTTCCTCATCTGGTGGGAGAGGCCACAGGGCTGCACAGTCCACAGGGAGTGGATCAGGCTCAGACCCAGTGGAGAGGCCCTGCCCACCAAGCACAATGGCTTGTGCAACCTAGAAGCAGATGGTGGCAGAGCTGTATGCCTGGACAAATGAGCTCCTGGTGGCCTCAATTTCCCGTAGTAGTACAGTGGCCCCAAGGGCAGATCACATCTTGGCGGGACTGTGGGAGCAGGTAGCAGTAGCCCTGAACTCCTATGTGATCAGTCTCTGGACTAGTGGGAGAGCCTACAGTCCCACCATGGTCCCAGGGAGTGGCTCTGGCTCAGAGCAGGTGAGGAGGCCCTGCCCACCAAGCACAACAGCTAGTGTGACCTAGGAGCAGACCTAGGATCAGGCAGTGGGAGATATGTGGCCCAGGCAAATGAGCTCTCAGCTGCTGCAAACACCCATAGTATGGCTGCTGCCTGGAAGGGGGTAGCATGAGCTGGTGAAACTGTGGGAGCAGGTGCCAGCAGCCCTGAGACCCCGAGTGATTGCTCTCTTGTCTGGTGGGAAAGCCCACAGTCCCACCACAGTCTCAGGGAGTGGCTCTGGTTTGGACCTGTGCCCCTACCCACCAAGCACAATGGCTGGTGAAACCTAGGAACAGACAGTGGTGGAGCTGCACACCCAGGTGAACAAGCTCCCAGCTGCCATGAATGCCGATAGGACCACTGAGGCCTCAAAGGGGGAAGTGCATCTTGGCAGGACTGTGGGAGCAGGTGGTGGCAGCCCAGAGCCCCCATGTAATTGCTTTCCCATTCTGTGGGAGAGCCCACAGGGATGCTACAGTCCCAAGGAGTGGCCCAGGCTTGGAAAGACACAGCTAACAGGTATTGTGGTGCACTCAGATTACACAGCTCCTGTCCCCTACCCCCAGTGGCAGTAGGTGGAATGTGTGATCAGATACTATCACTATGTGATGGCACAAATCCAATCCATCAAATAATATGAAGAAATATATTAATACTTCAGACCAGAAGGAAAAAGACAAACACCCAAAAATCAATCCTGAAGGCACAGAAATCTACAGTTTAATGACAGAGAATTCAAAATAGCTAGCATGAAAAAACTCAAAGAGTTACAAGAGATCTCAGGACAGTTCAATTAAATCAGGAACAAAATTAATGAACAGAGGGAATTCTTCACAAAAGCGATTGAAACTGTAAAGAAAAACCAATCAGAAATGTTGGAGATGAAAAACACAATGAATGAGGTAAAGAAAAGACTGGAGAGCTTAAATAACAGAGCTGATATTATGGAGGATAGAATTACCAATCTAGAAGATAGGAAAACAGAAATGCTTCAGATGGAGGAGGAGAGAGAACTAAGACTAAAAAGAAATGAAGAAATTCTCTGAGAAATATCTGACTCAATTAGGAAATGCGACATAAGGATTATAGGTATTCCAGAGGGATAAGAGAGGGAGAAAGGAGCAGAAAGCTTGTTCAAAGAAACAATAGCTGAGAACTTCCCAAACCTGGATAAGGAGCTGGAATTACATGTAAATGAAGCCAATAGAACTCCTAATTACATCAATGTAAAAGGCCTTCACCAAGGCATATATTAGTAAATACGGCAAAAGTCAATGACAAAGAAAAAATTATTAAGGGCAGCAAGGCAGAAGAAAATAACCTACAAAGAAACCCCTATCAGCCTTTCAGCGGATTTCACAGCAGAAATTTTACAGGCCAGGAGAGAGTGGAATGATATATTCAAAATTCTGCAAAACAAAAACTTTCAGGCAAGAATACTATGTCCAGTGAAAATATCCTTCAGATAGGATGAAGAAATAATAATTTTCCCAGACAAACAAAAGCTGAGGGTGTTCATTGCCACAAGACACTCCTACAAGATACGATCAAGAAGGCCCTCATACATGAAAAAAAAGAAGAAGAAAGAGGTTACAAAGCCTTGATCAAGGAGATAAATAGGCAGACAAAATCAGAAAATTGTAACTCTCTAAAAGAACAGATAAGAAAACACTTAATTGTAACTCTAAAGCTAAAGGGAAGGAAAATATCAAAAATAAATATAATCACTGCATTTTCACCAAAAACTCACAATGCAAAATGTAATAAGTTGTGACAACAACAACTTAGAAGGGGAAGAGGTAAGGGATGGAACCTGCTTAGACTAAGGGAATAAGAGGCTATCAGAAAATGAACTATCTCATCTACGAGATCTTTTATACAAACCTCATGGTAACCACTAAACAAAAAATCAGAACAGGGCCCGGCCCCGTGGCATAGTGGTTAAGTGTGCGCACTCCACTGCTGGTGGCCTGGGTTCGGGTCCCAGGCACACACCGACACACCACTTGTCAGGCCATGCTGTGGCTGCGCCCTCCGAAAAGTAGGGGAAGATCGGTATGGATGTTAGCTCAGGGCCAGTCTTCCTCAGCAAAAAAAAAAAAAAAAAGGGAGGATTGGCATGGATGTTAGCTCAGGGCTGATATTCCTCACAAGAAAAAAATCAGAACAGAGACACAAATGATAAATAAAGAGAAAACTGATAAAACCATCACAGGGAGCCACCAAACTGAATTGGCAGTCTGAAACACACGGGAGGAGAAACAATGGAAATACAGAACAACTGAAAAACAGGCGATAAAATGGCAGCATCAAGCCCTCATATATCAATAATCACTCTAAATGTAAATGGATTGAATTCCCCAATCAAAAGACACAGAGTGGTTGGATGGTTAAAATCACATCCCAATAACATACTGCCTCCAGGAAAAACATCTCAGCTCTAAAGGCAAAGACAGGCTCAGAATGAAGGGATGGAAGATGATACTTCAAGCTAATGGCAAACAAAAGAAAGCAGATGTTGTTGCCATACTTATATCAGACAAAGTAGATTTCAAGATAAAAAAGACAATGAGAGGCAAAGAGGGGCACTTTATAATGATAAAAGGGACACCCCACCAAGAGGACATAACACTTATAAATATATATGCACCTAACTCAGGAGCACCAAAATACATAAAGCAACGATCAAGTGATCTAAAAGGAGACATTAACAGCAACACAATAATAGTAGGGGACCTTAACACCCCACTGTCATCAATCGATAGATCAACCAGACAGAAAGTCAACAAGGAAATAGTGGAACTAAACTAAATCTAGACCAGATGGACTTAATAGATATATATAGAACACTCCATCCAAAATCAGCAGAATACACATTCTTCTCAAGTGCACATGGAATATTCTCAAAGCTAAGCCACATGTTGGTAAACAAGACAAGCCTCAATAAATTTAAGAAGATGAAAATCATATCAAGCATCTTTTCTGACCATAATGCTATGAAACTAGAAATCAACAACAAGAAAAAAGCTGGGAAACTGACAAACATGTGGAGACTAAACAACATGCTACTGAACAACCAATGGATCACTGAAGAAATTAAAGGAGAAATCAAAGAATATCTGGAGACAAATGAAAATGAAAATACACCATACCAACTCATATGGGATGCAGCAAAAGCTGTCCTAAGAGGGAAATTCATAGCAATACAGGCCCACATTAACAAACAAGAAAAATCTTGAATAAGCAATCTTCAACTACAGCCAACTGAGCTAGAAAAAGAAGAATAAACAAAGCTCAAAGTCAGCAGAAGGAGGGATATAATAAAAATTAGAGCAGAAATAAATCAAATTGAAACAAAAGAAACAGTAGAAAGGATCAATGAAACTAAGAGATGGTTCTTTGAGAAGATATACATAATTGATAAACCCTTAGCCAGACCCACTAAGAAAAAAAGAGAGAAGGCTCATATAAATAAAATTAGAAATAAAAGAGGTGAAATTATAATGGATACTACAGAAATACAAGGAATTATAAGAGAATACCATGAAAAACTATATGCCAACAAATTGGACAATCTAGAAGAAATGGATAAATTCTTAGATTCATGCAACCTCCCAAACCTGAACCAAGAAGAAATAGAGAATATGAATAGACCAATCACAAATGAAGAGATTGAAACAGTGATAAAATCCTCCCAAAAAATAAAAGTACAGGACCACATGGCTTCTCTGAAGAATTCTACCAAACATTCAAAGGAGATTTAGTACCTATCCTCCTCAAACTATTCCAAAAAATTGAAGGAGATGGAACACTTCCTAACACACTTTATGAGGCCAACATCACCCTGATGCCAAAGCCAGACAAGAACAACACAAAGAAGGAAAACTACAGGCCAATATCGCTGATGAACATCGATGCAAAAATCCTCAACAAAATATTGGCAAACCAAATACAACAATACATCAAAAGGATCATACACCATGATCAAGTGGGATTTATACCAGGGACATGGGGATGACTCAACATTCTCAAATCAATCAACGTGATACACCAGCTTAACAGAATGAGGAATAAATGTATTAGTCTCTTAAATCATATAGAAAACAAAGAGTGCAGTTACAAATCATTGTTACAATAATCCTACCTTTTTTATAATTGCCCATGTATTTACATATATTGAGATCTTTATTTCCCCATATGGCTTGGGTTACTGGCTATTGTTTTTTGTTTCCCCTTGCAGGACTCCCTTGAGGATATCTAATACAGGGCTTTAAGTTCATTGTTTTGCATGTGGATAGCCAGGTGTCCCAGCACTTTTGTTGAAAAGTCTATTCTTTCTCCCCTTGAATGGTCTTGACACACTTGTCAAAAATCATTTGACCATAAATATGAAGGTTTATTTCTGGTCTCTCAGTTCTACTCCATGGTCTCTCTGAAGGTCAGAACCCTACTGTCAATTACTCTAGATTTGCACTAAGCTTGGAAATTGGGAAGTGTGAGTGCTCCAATTTTGTTCTTTCACTTCAAGACTGTTTAGGCTATGCTGGGTCCCTTGAAATCCCATACAAATTGTAGGATCAGCCTGTCAATTTCTGCACAGAAGACAGCTGGAGTTTTAATAAGGATTGAACTGCTTCTGGAGATCAGTTTAGGAGTATTGCCAACATATTAAGTCTTCCAATCCATGAACATGGGATCTTTATATTATTTAGGCCTCCCTTAATTTCTTTCAATAATATTTTGTAATTACTCTGAGTATAAATTTTATGCTTCTTTGGTTAAATTATTCATAAGTATTTTATTATTTTAGATATTATTGTAAATGGAATAGTTTTCATCATTTTGTTTTTGGATTATTCATTGCCAGCATACAAAAATACAATGGATTTTTCAATTTATTTTGTACTCTGCAACTTTGTGTATGAGTCACACTTTCTTATATGCCTCCTTTTAGCTTAAAGGTGTTTTTTTTTTTTTTTTTTTTTGGCTGGCAAAGATTCGCCCTAGGCTAACATCTGTTGCCAATCTTCCTCTTTTTTTTTTTTCTGGTCCCCAAAGCCAAAGTACATTGTTGTATATTCTAGTTATAGATCCTTCTAATTCTTTTTTGTGAGCTACCACCATAGCATGGCTACTGATACATGAGTGATGTGGTTCCACACCCAGGAACCGAACGTGGGCCACCAAAGCAGAGCACACTGAACTTTAACCACTGGGCCATCAGGGCTGGCTCTGCCACATTATTTTTTATTGAAACCTGGACCTTTCATATAATATCTCGTTCCAACTCTGGACACTGATTACTACCTACCTAGGGCCTGTTGTTGTTGTTGTTTGTTCATTTGTTTAATGACATGGCTGGACTATTTCAGTGATGCCTATTTTCTCTGAAGGGCACCACCTTGGGCATACACACGCTCAACCTGGAAAGAGAGTGGTTCTAGGAGGGCTGCCTGTCTTCCCTGATCTCTCTATTAAGCTGTCTGCCTCTGTTGTTATCTCACCCAGCTGTTAGGTTCCACTAATTTGCTACCTGATTATACTATTGTTTTTGACAGCGCCGTGGAACATAAATAGTTTCACAATCAGATCCTATTAAATTCAGGCAGGGGTTGCTTCTGAGGCCAAGCCTTGAGGTTTCTTCGGACTGCAGGAGGACTTCTCTTAGCTGTCTCTTTCTCTGGTTCTCTCTAGTTAAATCACTAGCTTAGCATTTAGCTTGTTGATGGCATGGAGCTACTGATCTCCTTTTCAGTGCTTACCTCCAAAATCTCCATTGTTTACAAGAGTGCCCTTAGTCATTATCTTTGCCCCCATTCTGTGCCAAATAAAGTCATTTTCTGTAGGAAGAACTTTGAAGCTCTCTGTGCTTATCAGTATCTCTGAGCCACAGCTTGGGAGCTGGAGGCAAGGACAGAGGAGGGCTTCTCTCAGAATGTCACTCCTGCCTTACAAACAGGACAGCACTGGGCAGGGGCAATACCCTCTAGCCTTCTTGGCTTGCTTCTCCCTGCATGGAAAATCTTCATGGCAAGCAAGCTGGGGCAAGGGTGATGGAGATCTCAGTATTCTCAGCCTGCTCTCACTGGGCAGAGCCTGGGTTCTATGAGTCTGGGTGGAGTAGAGAGTCCCTAACCTCTCCGTCACATGGAACTAAAATTATCCTCTGCAACATGCAGTTGAGGGGGAAGAGTTAGGCTGGCAGCCTGCCCCACTGGTGGTGATGCTATAGTCCTTGCATGTGGATGAAGGAAGAGGGAATTTATCTTTTTGGCTACACCCACTCATAATGTTACCACACAAAGATGGGATTCTCCTACCTGGTGCACATAAGAAAGCCAATTATCACAGAATCAGCTTTCAGGAAAAGAAAACAGCTTCATCGCAACATCAATCTGCAAGGAGACAGGAGGCATATGGTGTCACTTCTGTCTCCCCGATCCAGTACATTGGGCAAAATTTATGGGATGAAGGGCAGAGTGGTCTGAAGTTTGGAGATAGATGATTGGAGGTAAGGAGAAGCAAGGTAATTGATGATCTGTGCAAGCATAGTCAAGCTTCACAGCTCTTCATAGGATGCATGTTCACAAAATAGTGGCATTAGTATGATCTGTGGGTGGAGTTTTCAGTCTTTTGACATCAAAAGGATCAAATTTTGGGCATTTGCAGAGGCCTAGTCGATGGGTTGGTGAACTGGACAAGGGGGGACTCTCAGATCCTGAAAAACAACTCTTAATTACTCTATTGATAAGATGGAGTCAGTTGAACTGGTCCTAGATGGCCCGTGGTTACAATAATGCTACTTTCATCACACCGAGCTGGGGGTGGGTGGTGGGCTGGGTGATGATCATAGGGTAGTTCAGATCCCACAGACTCTTTTTCTGACTGATATTTAATATATTTTCTTGAATAAATGAGTTTCTGTAATTCATTCATAGTGACAAAAATAGAAATTTCCTTCTTGCTTCTCTGGGACCATAAGAGAAGATGTTCTAGCCTCCTTAACTGGATAGCCGGTATATTGACTTAGTTTTAAGTTCTAGTCTCAATTACATGCTCCAACATCACAGAGGCCATGAATGGTGACCTCCTTGAATGGGACTAATAGTGTCCCACAGCCACTATTCCATATCTCTCTGGGCTTTATACACCAGAATAAATCTTAGGCTCTGGCTTTGTGGCTCTCTTTATTTCTGGCACTTGTGAATTTTACTTGGTTTCATTCAAGCCTAGCTATTGACTGAAATATTATTTTTCTAGAATATCTCCTTGTCGTCCATTTTTTTTTAAAGGTTGTAGGCCTTTTGAGAAATTTCAGGGAGCCAAGGAGGTTCCAGGTTCCCCACTTATTACTTGATGCCAAGGCAAACAACACAGTCCATTTGGTCCTCCTAAAGATTCCAGTCCCCTAGGGAAGATGGACAGTTTAATTGCAAGTAGAGAGTGGATGAACTGCAGGACATGATCAGGACTCCTTGGAGTCAGAGAATATCCAGGAAGAAATAGCATTTCAGCTAAATCAAGAAAGAGAAATCATTTATGATAACGACCAGCCCTCCATACCCTCCGGGACCCTCCTCCCACCCACACCCCAATGGCTTCACCAATACACATTCACCATGCAATCAAGCCCACCAAAAAGAGAATTCCGATGTGTGTTGATGTTCCTTCAGGGTCTGGAGAAGGAGAGGGCCAGGACTTGAAGATCCTGTGTGATCAACTAGGGCACCCTGAGACCCTCCCATTGGAAAGATGGTTCCTTTCATGAAAGGAAAACAAGATCACATATGCAGGGAAAGTGCTTTATTGATTGAACCCATGCATGGCACGAACATGGTGGAGTTGTAGGGAAAAGATTTCAATCTGTCTCACAGAGCATCACCTTCATGCTTGAGATTTCTTGACTTTCTTCACTTAGGTTTCAAAGGCTTGATTGCATCCATGGCCGTGGGTAGATATACTGTACAGTAATTTAACATGGGGTTGGTGTCAATGTTAACGAGTTCTATTTATTTTTCCAGACAGTCACATAAGTGCAAAGGTCTGTTTCTCTTCTCCTCTTTCTCCTCTCTCTCTACTCTTCCCCATTTCTACTCATGCTCTGTCACATTTACTCAAAAGATTGTATTGTACTCTCTCTTCTCCTTTCTAAACTTCTCTCCCCCTACCTTGTCTTGCCACGAATCCTCCCCAGATCCTCCTCCTTCCATTTATTACCCCGCAAACTCTCTTTCTTCTTCCTTTCCTAACTCTCATCTCTCTATCTTTTGCATTTTGCCTTTTCTCTCTTACTCTCTTTCCAACTTTTCTCCCCTTTCTCCTCTCTCTCCTCTCCAAACCTCAGCTCCTCACTCTTCCTCCTGCATCCTTTCTACCTCATCCCATCCCTCCACCTGTCTCCTCTTGCCTTCTCACTCCTCTCTGTCACCTTACTCCATCTCTTTATCCAGCTCTATCTCTTCCCTGGTCACTCCCACCTTTGCTCATCTTCCTCTAGACACTTACCCTTTATTACTAGCAATACCTCCAAGCTCCATCTTGGTCATAGTTAGGAGTGAGTGAGCACCAAGAATTCTGAAGTGTATTCCCAATAGTGATACATTCGTCATACGTTTTGCCATGATAGATAAACGGAAAGACACATGGGGTGAAGTCTGAAAAGTACAAGGAATGGGTGAGAAAGTGCTTCGCAGAAAATTTTTTTTCATGTTATCAAGAGAAAGGGACGTGAACAGAATATGTTGGGCAAGATTAGGTAATGCCTGAGCCTTCCGTATAGGGAGCAATTATGGAAGTTTCCCTTTCATCTGGGAAACCACATGTTCCTCATGTGAAGAAAAGCTGCATACTCACCTTCAATATCACAATATCTCCATCTCCCCGAATAATTTTCAGTTAGAGAACACCAATAGGATAGGGAATGCGCCTTAGTGCAATCAAAATACTTGTTGCCTCCATAGGTGAATGGGAAAACATTTATTATCTGCAAAAAGTAAAGACATTCTCTTTATCAGCTCTTCAGGGTATCATTATCTCAGCAGTAACTCTGGAAAAGTTTCTATTCCAGCTAGCTCATCATCACCACTGGCCTGCCGTGTACAAAGCCCTTTACTAAGCATCAGGGATGTCAAGGTCAACATGATGTGGTCTCTACCCTCAGGGACTAGGAAAGGCTCTTTAACTTCCAGTGAAATGTTATTTTCCCAGAGGTATTTCCCATGGATATTGGAGCTCCAGTCAGCAGACAAGCTTGCTAGATAAAGAAGCAGCCCAATTTGGGATCATCATTTTTATCACCTGTTATTCTGTTTTGTCTAGAGCTACAGATTCTGCTTTCCCAGATTCAATACCAAAAGTTTAGAGATTTTATATCTGTGAACACAGGCAATTTCTTGTTCTTGTCATTAATATTCTGCCACACACCATATGGAAGCCTGATTTTTATCTGTGCCACATTCATAGCATATCTAAGATAGTTTCAGTGTGCACTGACTTAGCCATTTTAATGGACTGAAGATGAAAATTACAGGAAGCCAGAGGGCTTTGTGGTTGTGTGGACCTGGCCAAGGCATCTGTGGCCTGGATGAATTCTCTCTGCCTCATCACTGGATTTACTGGCCACAAATATCAACCCCCCCCAACTCACATGCACATTTCTGTTTGAATACTATCTCCCCATCCAATCCTGCCTGATGTCTCTTGGACAGGCTCCTGTATTAGAACACCATCCCTTGGAACGAGGCCCTATCTACACCTCGGCATATGGCACCAGCCCTGAAGTCCTGACCTGGGTTCAGATTCCTCTCCCACTATCTACAAGCTCCTTGTCCTTGATGAGTAAACACCTCTATGAAGGGCTCCTTGTTCTTCACATACAGCCTGGGGATGTATGCACCTTCGTCTTCCCATTATTGAGATGGTAAAATTACCTTTTGCATGTAAAATGTCTCAGAAGAATTTTAATCTCAGTTACCACCCCACATGGTAGTTTGTTTTATCTAATTGTTGTTTTGTTTCATTATTTTCAGAATCAGTTACCTAGTTTCTTTTCAGTAAAATAACTAGTCTCCATCAGCTGCATAACTGGAAGATATTCAGGAGGATAGTAGAGGGATGGAGAAGGAGAGAACAAAATTAAGTCAATCTAAATTCATTCTATAGTAGGACCACTCTGCAGCTCTAACTTTCTTTTCTTTCGCACTAAAATTTTATAATTTTTTATTGTGGTAAGAACACTTAACCCAAGATCCTCCCACTAAACACATTGTTAAGTGTAAGTTCTAGTAATCTGCTATACGATGTATTGATGAGAATTAGCTTTACTGTATTTTTTTCACATTTTGGCACCCGTGTTTGTTCTAAACAGATACACTCTGGATGTGTATAGTAGAGGGCTATAACAGATGAGTAAGAATCTCAAACTTTATCAGTGATATCATACTGACACATATGAATTACACCACACTATTCATAAGAAGTAACCTGAGACTACACTTTTCCTGTTATTCCAAACATTAAATCCAATTTACATAAAAAAATATTCCTTGGAGCAATATAGCTAACCCTGTAAATAGGCTGCCCATGTCTGGGACATTGGGAAAGGTATACAGGAATGAGGCAACTGTCATGAGGGTTGATAGCCAATAACACCATGGGCTTTTGAGTAAGAGTGACTTAGATGTACATTTCAAAGGCTTGTTTGAAAATTAAATAAAATATAAAGCCCTTAATAGTGTCTTGTCCTTGGGATATACTGAAGAATTGGCAGATGTATTTCTCACCACTATTATTATTATTCTATTACACATCAACCCATTTCTGGTGTAGGTTCTTCCACACCAATTCCAGCTCATCTCGCCTCCCTCACCTCCATCCACATGGTCCAGTTGTAGAAAGACACAGGCACCAGCCCAAATCAAGAAAGATTCCCAAATGCGGAGCCATGGCAGCTTGCCTTCCTGGGTCTGACAACTGCCACTTCCTTTTTATCTACCCCCTTACACCTTACACCCCCCCACCCCGAACCTGATAAGAATCAACCTCACCAGGAGAGTGCCTGTGCATTCCTAAGCCTGAGAGCATGACGTTCAAGTTCATCTCTCAGGTAGTGTGCACATGACATTGGCTACCAGGATAATATCCATGAGCCTCAATAGTTTAAAATGTTGCAAAGATGTTTGTGAAATCCTTTTCAGTTCCAAGATTCCATGACCAGGCAAGGGGATGAGGGGCAGATGAAAAGGACCATTTTCTCTCGTGAGTGTTCAACAGCGTCCATCTCATTTCCTGACCACATACTCAACTTCAGCACAAGGCCAAACCAGCATCCTGTTGGAGCCTCAAAGCAGCCTAATAAGGCAGGCATGCAAGTCTTAATTTGAAGGAGAAGGAAACCAAGACTCAGAGAATTCCTCAAGGAGACAGAGTGACTTGGGGAATAGCTGCTGTTGGACCTGCCTAGCCTAGTGGACATTTTCAGAGTGGAAGTTTCCTTGCCATGTGCCACACTTGGCAAGATTATCTCCCACAAATGGCTTTCCCATCCTGGCTCAAAGCTCAAGAAACATTGTAACACAGCTCATTTTCCAGATGAGAGCAGAAATGCCAGGATCTCTCCTTTACTCATTATCAAATGCTTCCCTTGCACTGAGCCTCAGTTTTCTCACTTGCAAAATGCACATAACGATCCCTTCCCTACAGTGCAATGTGAGTTTTGTATATTGAAAACCTTAAGCTGGTGTGCATACTACATACATAGTAAGTGCTCTGTGAACACCAGCTCACCATGTGCGGGAATCCATGGGTCCTTCTGTCTACCCTCCATGCCTCCTTCTAGCCCTCCAACTTAACCACATACTGTGTACTGAAAAGTAGACTATCTCAACTCTCACCTTGAAAAGTGTCACCCTTTTGAAGGTAACTCTTCAAGACTTAGTGTCAGCACACCTCTCCTAGATGACTTCAGTTGCCAACTTATCTTCCTCACTGCTTCAGCCATCACAAAACACATACTCATGAACATTGTGAAAAACAATAGCAACCTCCAGGGCAAATCTTAAGAGGGATCCACATCACGCAAGATTGTGGGGCTGGTTGGGCAAAAAACAGAGCAGCAGACTAGCCACGTTTTAACAGGGAGATCTGAGGAAAAAGACGGCCCAAAGAGGACTTGATAAGCTGCCACATATCCGTGGGGATCTAGAAGTCTGTGTTCATGTGCAGTGTTGCGTGAGATCAAAGAGCTCCCTAGTTGTCTACTTCTTCCTGGCTAAGTGTAAGGCCTTGTGTCCACAAAAGTAAAACCTGGAGTATAATTGTCCACTCCCCAAACTTTAAATATATTCCCCAAATCATACAAAGATCCAGCACATGGTGGAAGCTGAACTGACTCAAGATATTTCAACACATCTTCTGACCCATCACTGGCTCCCCACTAAGCTACACTGAAATGGAAGTGACCCCTGAGAATCCTCATTTAAAGAGAAAAACAAGAACTTATAAAAGAACAACTGAGCAGGGATATCAGCATTCAAGTCAGGGTAAGCAGACTCTACAGAACTAGTCCAAGAAAGTGACTAAACCCACACGTAAACAGCAACATACATAACCCCGGGTTGGAGAGTGAACCTGAATCCAGAGTGAAGACGATCTATTGTGTAAGATGTCCTATGTTTGACATAAAGCTATGAAATATTTAAAGAAACAGAAAAAAATGCATCTATGCAGGCAAAAAAAATCAGTAGGAGCTGTCTCTGAGCAGTGCAGATGGTGGACTTACCCGGCAAAGACTCCAAAGCATATATTATAAATATGTTCAAAGAATGAAAAGAAGCCATGATATAGAGTTAAAAAAAAGTATGATGTGAATTGCTGGGAAGATGGCAGCATGGGAAGACTCTGAACTCACCTCCACCCATGGACACAACAAATCTACAAATACAAATGGAAAAATTTCCTCTGAGAGAGAACTGGGAACTGGATAAAAAGAACCCCCACAACAAGGGAAAACACTGGCAGGGGTGGAAGAGGCAGAAATACCTTTCTGCTGAGGAAAAAACCACATTTAGCCATGGCACCTCACAGCCCAGAGAAATCTTAAGGTTGAAGCTTTTCCTGGAAAAGCGTGGGATCTGAGCAGGAGAACTATGCCATAATAAGCAGCATTTGAATACAGCACAACCAAGATGAGTGCCATAATACTGGTCTTTGCTGGATATTAAAAGCAAGGGGGAATACCACCAGACAAACTAGCATAAGAGATAGAAAAGTCTGCTCGGGGCCGGCCCCGTGGTGGAGTGGTTAATTGCACGCACTTCGCTGCTGGCCGCCCAGGTTTGGATCCCAGGTGCACACCGATGCACCGCTTGTCAGGCCATGCTGTGGCGGTGTCCCACATAAAGTAGAGGAAGATGGGCACGGATGTTAGCTCAGGGCTAGTCTTCCTCAACAAAAAGAGGAGAATTGGCATGGATGTTAGCTCAGGGCTGATCTTCCTCACAAAAAAAAAGAAAAAAGTCCGCTCTTAAAGGGCCCACCCACAGATTCACCCATTCTGGAAAAGAAAGTATGATGACATTGACCCATCAAACAGAGAATACCAATAGAGAGTTAGAAATTATTTTTTTCAAAAGGACCAAGTGGAAACTCTGGAGTTTAAAAGTATTTTAACAAAAATAAAAAAAACTCACTAGAGAGGTTCCACAGCATATTTGAGCTAGAAAAGAATCAGCAAACTTGATAATAAATCAATAGAGATCATCCAATCTGAAGAAAAGAAAGTAAAATAATGAAGAAAAATGAACAGAGCCTCAGAGCCGTATGGGACACCATTAGGTATAACAACATATGCATAATGGGGGTACAAGAAGGAGAGGAGAGGAAAGGGCAGGGAAAATAATAAGATCAATTTGGGGAGTACTGCCAACTTAACCCTGTTAAATCTCCCCATTCATGAACATGGAATGTCTTTCCACTGATTTAGATCTTAAATTTCTCTCTACAATGTTTTGTACACTTTGAATAAGTGGATTTTACGGTATGCAATTTATATTTCAGTGAAAATCTTTTTTTTTATTGAAGTAACATTGGTTTATAACATTGTATAAATTTAAGGTGTACGTCATTATACTTCTATTTTTGCATAGATTACATAATGTTCTCATGTTCATCACCCAAATACTAATTACAATCCATCACCACACACATGTGCCGAATTATCCCTTTCACCATCCTTTCTCCCCCCTTCCCCTCTGGTAACCACCAATCCAATCTCTGTCTCTATGTGTTTGTTTGTTGTTGTTATTATCTACTACTTATGAGTGAGATCATACAGTATTTGACCTTCTCCCTCTGACTTGTTTCACTTAGCATAATACCCTCAATGTCCATCTATGTTGTCACAAATTAACTATCAGGGAAATGCAAATCAAAACTACAATGAGATATCAACTCATGCCCATCAGAATGTCTATAATTAACAAGACAGGAAACAACAAGTGTTGGAGAGGATGTGGAGAGAAGGGAACTCTCATACACTGCTGGTGGGAGTGCAAACTGGTGCAGCCACTATGGAAAACAGTATGGAGAGCCCTCAAAAAGTTAAGAATAGAACTCCCATATGATCCAGCTATTCCACTGCTGGGTATTTATCCAAAGAACATGAAAACACCAATGTGTAAAGATACATGAACCCCTGTGTTCTTTGCAACATTATTCACAATAGCCAAGACTTGGAAGCAACCTAAGTGCCCATCGAGGGATGAATGGAGGAAGAAGATGTGTATATATACACAATAGAATACTACTCAGCCATAAGTGAAAATCTTTTGTAAAAACAAAAGTAAAGGAAAGTTTCTTGGATGCTTACACCAGATCCCGTGGCCTGGATCATTACTCAGTCAGCAGGAGAAATGTACACTGAGTTTTTCTCTTCCAGTGACTGAATGTTCTTGATACTAATCAGAATGTCCTAGACATCTCGCCAAGGATTAGTCTATACACATATTAATCCTCCACATCCACCTTATTATTTTCATGATTTGATTTTTCCATTGAACTAAGAGAACCAGGGGACACCTCCTCCTCTTATTACCACAAAACCTGCCTCCTACAGCCGCTGCTTACTCACTCTTCTCCTGAGTGCAACTCCCAGGTGGCCCTGTGGACTGTGCAAAATCCTCCTCCCCCACGCTGTGAATATATGTGACTTCTATACTGTCATCAGTCTCATCAATGCAGGTGTTGTGTGTTTGCCCATCTTATTCTGTTTAGGTTAGAGTATCCCTCCCTCACCAATGGAGTGAATACCAGGTGATCAGAACAACATGGCCATTTCCCTCATGATCCTACCAGTCCTATTGAAGTGTAAGGAGTGGAACCAATGGTCCCCCTCTCTGGTAACCTGCAGACCTCCATCCTCCTCCTAGTGTTGGGAATCTGCTATGACTCTCACTGTTTCTGTTCTCATATCCCACACTGAAAAAAGAATAAAGAAAGAGACTTCTCTCTTCTTTCTCTCTCTGCTCCTCATGTCTCCATCTCTGTTTCTCTAAGTATCTACTTCTGTATATCTGATCTGACACACATTTCTCAGTGAGTTCAAGATTCCACAAAATACAGAAGGTTATTTGTAACACTCAAAGATGCTAAGAAAAGATTCACTGGGAATCTTGGCTTAATGGGGTTTCTACCTATTTATTTTTTTTTAGGAGGAGAATATAGTAGGAACTTTTTAGTGGGACATAAAAATATTATGGGTTGCATGTGAGTTTCAAAACTGAATTATCAAAGATCACTGTGTTTATTGTGGGCTTTCCACATTAGTTACTCCTATTGTAGAAGTAAAAGGCTACTCCTGGAGGAGAGTGATAAAGATAGAAGATGCAAGAAGACTGTTACTCCCACTTGCTTTTTGTCATTTTCCCTTCTGGACCTGACACGTTCCTGTCTTTAAGGAAGAGCCATGTTGTTTATTAATTATCACCCAATCCTAACACAAGAGATGAGCTATCCTTGTTGCTCACCTTGACTTGTCAATTATGTCATTGATACTGTCTGTGGATGTGGTATCTCTTTCAGCTCATCATGACCTCTTCTTACACCACCATTATTTCTTTCTACTCAATGTTAATCACACCTAGTACCCCCAGGAACGTATCTCTGAGCTACTTCTCTTAGTTGTGGAAGGTAGCAGCTACAAAAAATAAAAGAAATGAAAAGAGGGTTAGTGATGAAAAATGAGAGAAGAAGAGGTGATGAGGAGGGTGTTGGGAATGATAGAGAGGAGAGTGATGGAAGGGAAAGAGGAGGTGAGAGCAAAGAAGGTGGGGAGATAGAGATAAGTGGAAAGAAGAGGAGAGGGAGGCTGGGGGAAGAGGAAGGGAACAGAACAGAGAAAGAAGATCTGTAATATTAACTGTGTGCCCAATACTGCAGTAAGAACTTTACCTAATAGAATCTCACCTAAGTCCTAGTGAAAGGACTAAATATATTAGCATTTTATCTATAAGATAGCAAAAGGTCAGAAAAAGTTAAATAATTTTCCCAGGATGTAACAGCTAATAAAATGTGGAGATGAAAACCAGACCCAGGAGTACCAAATCCTGAATGTATACTTACTGTGCAAACCTTCAGGATGGATTGAAGACATGTAGATGCCAAACACTGAAGAGATAATGTGATTTATTCATAAGAATATTTGTTCCAAACTCCATCTAGCCAATAAAAGTATCCTTTATGAGTCTTGGTTTTCCCCTCTATATATAACAGTGAACTTCCCTTGCAAGATTTTTGTGGAGATTCTATGAGTTCCTGTCCCAGAATGTAGTAAACAGTCAGGTGCTCAATAAATAAACCGTTTCTTCTCCAGTGGTATTGATTAGGGTACACCTGAGGTCAAGCAGGCTTGGGACGGGTGGCAGAGACGAGTTGTGGATCTCCAAGTCAGAGGACAGCAACCTGAAGTAAGGAAAAGAAAAGTGATATTTCCAAGATGATTTCTTCTGTTTCAGAGAATTCTAACCAGATTAAAGATAAAGACATGCTTTTGAAATCAAGATATACCAGCTAATAAAAGAACAAAGAGGCACAAAGAGAATATGCAGAGAAGGAAGCAATGAGCATTTTAAGATACCTGATTCTGTTAATGAAAAGCCTTTCATGTGGAGAACAACAGTGAAACAAGGAACAAAATGCAGAGAAATATCCAAATTGAGATATGAGAGCTGGACAAAGATCACTTCCTTTGTTTCCAGGACAGAGAAAGGCTACCCTCACAAATTCTCTCATTCTACTTTCTTTTTTAAAAAAACAACACTCTATTGGATTTTCTGCATAAATATGTATCTTATCACCAAAAAGAGAATGCCAGAATACATTAAAAGATTCATATACCATATCCAAGTTGAATTTTTCTAGGCAAAGCAATGTGGGCTCAGAATTAGAAAACCTAACGATTATAGCTATGGATTAAATAGGAATATCACACAAAATCGGTACCATGGGAGAACGTGATTCAGTTTCCCTTTCCACTAGCCTGGGGAACTTTGAATTTGGAATTGCTGACTCATGGACCGAAAAGTGATGTTGAAAATAGCTAACATTTATGGAACACTTACCATGAGGCAAGCATAGGCTTAAGAGCTTTATAGACATTATCCATTTAATACTCACAAACTTTAATTCCCATGCTATCCTTTGAGCAAGATATTATTTATTAACTTTTTGACATAGAAGGAAATGAAGCTTCAGAGAGTTCATGTAACTTACCTAAGGTCACAAAGTGAAGAATTAGGTGAACTAGAAATGAAATGCAATCTTTGACTATTGTTTTTTTTTTTTTTTTAGCAGTAGAACCCTTAAAAAAAAGCTAGAATTTATGTCAAAATCCTCTATATAAAATAAAGCAGCACTGGTTATTATGGCCCTTAAGACAGTGAGAAAACACTGACAATTACAATTAAGAAACATATCTTGAATTCCTCTACTAAAAGTACCTCTATTAAACAGGTATGCTGTGCCCCAGGGCTCAGCACAATACCTGGCTCCAGAAAGAATTTGATAAATATTGCTCAGTGAAGAAATACATATATCACAAATAATCATATCAATGGTCGTTAAAATATATTTGATAATTTTTTTCTTCTATCAATGTTATTTTATAAATTTTAAGTAACTCCCCATTATTAATAAAGACTCAGTGCACAAACAAAATATTTCTTTAACTTGCTAGGACAGTTATATCTTTCCTAATATCTTTTCCAAATCAATAACCAACATCATAATTAATGGTGAAACACGAGATATTATTACTAAAGCAAAAATCAACAAAAGATTAAGCTCCTAAAACCAGGACACCACCTTTAGGAAATTTGGTATAATTCACTAGGACAAAAAAAAGAAGCATTAACACATAAACATTCAAAAGGAAGGTAAAATATTAAGGATACGTTGTGTTAGTTGAGTATTTAGCTTTTAACATTGTGTTAACATTAACATAATGTTCTGTTCACAGGGGAGTGATTTCATCATCACTATATATCTTTTTCCTTGTAACTTCTATTTTTAATCTATTTTAGGTATATCTTTAATAAAACTACCTATCTTGTATTTGCTAGTTGGCTATCAGCTCCTGGGGAGCAAAGAATGTTGGATTGCTATCTGAGTATTCAGGGCTCAGTAGCACGTATCAACCTTAAAAATAAAACAGCCAGTTGTTTTACCAGCAAAACAAGTTCATTCAGGAAAACCAAAGATTTGCTATTTTGGATATGCCTGCTACGGCAGACCATAGGCAAACCTAACAAGCAAAAGAGAGGAATGTTATTACGTAGGGAAAAAGGAGGAAATTGGGAGGGGTTATTTTAAACAAAAGTCCAATTGGAGAAAAGCAAGAGTTCAAGGTGGTCGTGGTTTCTTACTGGCTGAGTTGCTGGTAGTGGATTTGTGTTTGGGATGCAATGTACATTTCTTCCTGTAATTGTCATTCTTTCTTGCTGATGACTTCTTTCTGTTGGTGTCTATAATTGACCTCCAGTAGTACTGCATGGGAGCTCCCCCTTCTGGCCTCCTGACTCCATTTTAAGTGAGGTAACCTTTTCTTAATTTTCACACGGGAAATATATGCCTAATAAACAAATGGATGAGTGCTATATTTTGGGGTGCTGGGGAGGCAACAAACACCATTCTCATAGGTACGAGACATTTTGACAAATTCTAAAAGCACAAACCTTTAAATTCTCAAGGTTTTTAATTCTGTAACTAAACAATGTCTGAGGGATGGTTCTCACCTCAACCCCCGTTCTCAAGCTTGGGGGACATCAGTCACCATTGCATGCAATCAGGGGGTGTATTTTTCCCACTTGAGCTCATCTCAGAAATGATGATCACTCCAATAAAAACTATGCTCATTCTCCAAGAATCTATCAAGCCTTCAATGGTTCTAAACTATTTGCTATTTTTCCCCTAAATTTTTTTAGTAGACCTTATTTTTGAGAGAAATGTTAGGTTCACAGCAAAATTGAGGGGAGCAAAGATTTACCATCTACCCCATGCCCCCAAACACATAGCATCCCCCATTTACAACATACTGCACAAGAGTGGAACATTTTTTACAACTGATGAACCTACATTGACACACCATTATCACTCAGAGTCCATAGTTTACATTAGGATTCTCTCCTGGTGTTGTATATTCTATGGGTTTGGACAAATGCATAATGACATGTATCCATCCCCTTAAATTTTAATGGCCTTTCTCCTTTATGTTCCTTTTTGCCAAAATTTGTATTAAAAAATTTTCATACACATAGAAAAGTTTTGTTACTGTGCAAAGGGCTCAGTTAGCTCCCTGCAAGTCCAAGCCAATTAGTGGAGAGGCAAGACAGTAGTAGAAAAAGGACTATATTAGATGATGAGCTAGCAGATCAGAAGATGGTGGATTAGTGTCCTAAAAAAACATCTTAAGAGGGTACAGAACATTGAAGCAGTTATATAGGGTCAGTGGGCTATAGAGGAGGGGGTTAGGAATGTTGATCATCTGATGTTGCAGGCTGAGAGTCATGACACCAGACCTTTCACTTGTTATTGATGATGGATACCAATATAGAATATTCGTCCAAAGGTGGTTACATTCATAAGGAACTCAAAAGAACAAAGTTATCTCCTTTTTGCAGCTGGGAGGCATATACATAAGTAGAGGTCATAAAACCTACAGAGCATGCATATTTCCTGGAGAGTGGTCATTAATCAGCTAGACTATGTCAACCTTAAATGTGTCTGGGGGTGTGAAATAACAGTTACAGAGAGTTACAAGATGGCTTCCGTTAGGCCAAGTCTGGTTTGGCCTGTAACAATTCCCCACTGTCAGTTGTCTATTCCACAATCTTAGGGAATCAAGGTGACATATCACATCTGGCTACTTCCAGCTGTATTGGGGCAGTGAAGAGGTATGATCACATGGAATAACTTGACGCATTCATGAAAAAGATCTTTTTCCTCCCTTTTCTTTAAGTGAGATTGGGACATCAGCAATTGTTTTGTTTTGTTGTTTTTTTTTTTTTTGTAGTTTTGCTTATGAGTGAGCAGCCTTTTTTGATACAGCAAAGTATTAACTTTAGGGGAAAATATGTCCCTAGAAAGAGTAGAAACATGGTTAACCCCAGCCTGAATAGACAGCCTAAGAAATATTGAATGCCTGAAGGTGTCCAGGAAAAGAGACCAGAAAATCAATCTGCGTCAAGGCTGAAATGGGAGCTATCATGTTCTACAGTGTGTTGGAGCCACGTAGCATGTTCACTGTTTGTTTTTAGTTGTGGTAACATTGGCTTATAACATTATATAAATTTCAAGTGTGCGTCATTATATTTTGATTTCTATGTAGATTACATCATGTTCCCCACCAAAAACTAACTACAATCCATCACCGTGCACATGTGCCTAATCACCTCTTTCGCTCTCCTCCCTCCCCACTTCCCCTCTGGTAACCACCAATCCAATCTCTGTCTCTATGTGTTTGTTTGTTGTTTTTATCTTCTATTTATGAGTGACATCATATGGTATTTGACTTTCTCCCTCTGACTTATTTCTCTTAGAATAATACCCTCAAGGTCCATCCATATCATCACAAATGGCCATATTTCATCCTTTCTTATGGCTGAGTAGTATTCCATTATGAATATATATCACATCTTCTTTATCCATTCGTACCTTGATAGGAACCTAGGTTGCTTCCAAGTCTTGGCTATGGTGAATAATGCTGCAATTAAGGAGATGTGCATATATCTTTACTCATTCATGTTTTCATGTTCTTTGGAGAGGCAGCCAGCAGTGGAATAGCTGGATCATATGGTAGTTCTAGTCTTAATTTTTTGAGGAATCTCCATACTGTTTTCCATAGTGGCTGCACCAGTTTGCACTCCCACCAGCAGTGTATGAGACTTCCCTTCTCTCCACATGCTCTCCAACACTTGTTATTTTCTGTGTTGTTAATTCTAGCCATTCTGATGGGGGTAAGGTGATATCTCATTGTGGTTTTGATTTGCATTTCCCTGATAATTAGTGATGTCGAACATGCTTTCATGTGCCTGTTGGCCATCTGTATATCTTCTTTGGAGAAATGTCTGTTCAGATCTTTTGCCCATTTTTTAATTGGGTTGTTAGTTTTTTTGTTGTTGAGCTGTATGAATTCTTTATATGTTTTGGATATTAACCCCTTATCAGATATATGGTTTGCAAATACATTATCCCAATTGTTAGATTGTCTTTTCGTTTTGTTGATGGTTTCCTTCGCTGTGCAGAAGCTTTTTAGTTTGATGTAGTCCCATTTATTTATTTTTTCTATTGTCTCCCTTGCCTGTTCAGACATGGTACTTGAAAATATGCTGCTAAGACCGATGTCAAAGTGCATACTGCCCGTGTTTTCTTCTAGAAGTTTCATGGTTTCAGTTCTTACATTCAAGTCTCTAATCCATTTTGAGTTAATTTTTGTGTATGGTGTAAGATAATGTTCTACTTTCATTGTTTTTCATTTGACTGTCAAGTTTTCCCAACACCATTTATTGAAGAGACTTTCCTTTTTCCATTGTACATTCTAGGCTCCCTTGTCAAAAGTTAGCTGTCCATAGATGTGTGGGTTTATTTCAGGGTTCTAAGTTCTGTTCCATTGATCTGTGTGTCTGTTTTTGTGTACAGTACCATGCTGTTTGATTACCAGAGCTTTGTAGTATATTTTGAAATCAAGAAGTGTGATACTTCCAGCTTTGTTCTTTTTTCTCAGCCTCCCTTGGCTATTTGGGGTCTGTGCACTGAATCTGTAGATTGCTTTAGGAAGTATGGACATTTTAACTATTTTAAATCTTCCAATCCAAGAGCATGGAATATATTTCCATTTCTTTGTGTCATCTTCTATGTTGTTCAACAATGTTTTACAGTTTTCAGTGTACAGTTCTTTCACCTCTTTGGCTAAGTTCATTCCAAGGTACTTTATTCTTTTTGTTGCAATAGTAAATGGGATTGTATTGTTAATTTCTCTTTCCGCTACTTCGTTGTTAGTGTATAGAAACACAACTCACTTTTGTATGTTGATTTTGTATCCTGTAACCTTACCATATTCATTTATTATTTCTATTTTTTTTGTGTGAATTCTTTAGGGTTTTCTCTATATAAAATCATGTCATCTGCAAATAGTGACAGTTTCAAGTCTTCCTTTCCAATTTGGATCTCTTTTATTTCTTTTCTTGCCTTATTGCTCTGGCTAGGACTTCCACTCATACTATGTTAAATAAGAGTGATGAAAGTTGGCATCCTTGTCTGGGTCCAGTTCTTATAAGGTTGGCTTTCAGTTTTTCTCCATTGAGAATGATCTTAGCTGTCACCTAATTTTGTTAATACTAGTTTCTACTTGTGAGGAGGTATTGATGTAAGAACAGCAGGAGGTATTAGCCACTACACAGACTCTCCCCTGTTCTGCTCATATATAATCTAGGGCAATTCTATTGTCTAGAACTACTTTAACCAAGCAGTCAAGGGACTTCTGTAAATTTCCGGGGTTATGGCAGTCTCATTGGCTATAATCATAAGAGTATGGGATAAATTTCACAGCACATGCTGATGGGCCACTACTCTCCACCATAGAAGCAGGGCATCACCAAAGAAATAGGTATCTCCATCAGATATTCCTCCCAGAATGTCTTGGCTTACCCAGGAAAATAATTTAATGCAACTCATCAAATGTTTGGTTTTGCTTGGGTCATGTACAGAGAAAGAAGTGATTAGATCCCCTAATAGACAAGTACGTCATATGTGCCAGTTATCAAGGCAATTACAGGCCCATGGTTGGTGATCAGATCCACAGACAAAGACATATCCTAAGGGGGCACATAGACTATCAGTCATGTTGTTAAAACTTAGGCCTTCATGTTTAGGAATTTTGTCCAGGATCCAGTCAAGCCAGGGGTCAGTATAAAGCAGTATCCAGGAGGGAAAATTTAACCAACAAATTGGCAAAGAGGTGAGTGTTTCTTGAAGGTACACTAGGTGCTTTTCATTAAAATCTTGACATAATTAGGTGGACCTATAGTTTGAAGACTATAAGTTTCATGCACTTTTCTCTGACCAGAGAGTAAGAGACAGGAAGTGAGAAGTAAATGCCATTGAGCAAATAGGTAAGTTTAGTCCATTCATCAGCAAATGTCTGTTTCTTACGGTAATAGGATGGTTTATCTTTACATTTTTTCCTGACAACCATTCTGGGTTGCTTTGTGGCAGGTGGCATAAAGAAAAATGGGACAGCAGATCCTCTGTGGATTAACCTGACCCTATAGGTTACATCTGAAGGTTTTATATCATAGGTCACAGTAAAATTAGGTATACTTGAGAAATTGACTACTGGCATTACTATAGGGTCACTGTGATCATGTACTGAATAGGGCCTTGGGTGACAGATCCAGCAGTCAGTTACCTTGGTGGAAGAAGCTATAGCTTGGGAAATCTACACCAAAGAGTTATCTCCCATTCTATAGCGGCAGGTACAAAGACCAGTGTGTACAGGTTAAGTAGACTTACGAAATACATAACTTAGATCCTTTATGGGCTCGCATGTCCATGTTGGGGTTTGGGGCAGATCTGGCACTTCTTTCAGTGGAGCTTGCTTTATTCGAGTATGATGTATCCACAGCTTAACTCCAGTGAGTTTGACGGATGAGTGGGTGGTCAGTAGCACATCAAAAGGACCCGTTCCACTTGGTTGCCAGTTGATTTTCAGGTCCTTGTTCTCTCCAGGTCTTTAGCAGGACTCTGTCACTAGGACAGTAAAGGTGCAAGGACACATCAGACACGTAAATTGACCTGCTGGAATCAAACTCATGAATAGAGGTTAGTGTAGAACTCAAAGATTTAACATAAGTTGTGATCGTAATGTCTTTTAGGGTCTCAAGGGATCCTCCAGCAAAAGAAGTCTGAAATGGCATGCTTTATAGAATTTCAAAGGGGCTTAAGTATACTTCAGGAAGCCACCCTAATCCATAGTAGGGCAATGGATAGTACCTTATCCCACGTTAATTGCGCTTTCTGACACATCTTTGCAATGCTTCTCTTTAAAGTGTGCTCCATCTTTTCTATTTTCTGGTTGACTGGGGTCTCCATGTCAAATGTAACATCCATTTGATGTTCAGTGCCTTGGATACCTGTTGTGTGACTTGAGAAATAAAGGCAGGTCCATTGTCACTCTGTAGAGTGTTAGGCAGGCTAAATCTAGGAATAATTTATTTTAATAAAAGACAAACTACCTCAGATGCTTTTTCAGTTCGGGTGCAAAAGGCCTCCACCCACCCAGATAAAGTGTCCACAAACACCAGCCAATATCAGAAGTTTGCAACTATTTGTGGCATTTGAGTAAAGTCTATTTGCCAGTCTTCAGTAGGCCAGTCCCCTTTATGTTGGATACCCATGCAAGGGAGTCCTGGAGCTGCCTTAGTGTTGTTTCTGGCACAAGTCATGGAATTTTTACTTACTTGTTGTACGGTTTTCTGTAAATTAGCTCCCATTATGTACTTCTGGACCCGTTGTAAGGTGGCATCTCTTCCACAGTGGGCACTTTCAAGTAAGCATTTTAAAATTGGGTGAAGAGCCCAGGAATTAAAATTATTGCCCAGACATTACTTTTCCAGCCTGTTAAATGCTTAGAGATGAAACCCCATTCTTTTGCCCAATTTAGGTCTTTTTCTGAGTATGCTGGCTGGTATCCAGATAAATCTACCCGAGGTAGCAAAGAGCCCATCATAACAAGGGTCTCTGTCTTTGCTGCCCTTTTCGCTGTTTTGTCAGCCAATCAATTTCCCTTAGTTATAGGGGTTTTACACTTTTGCTGGCCAAAGCAATGCATTTGGCCACCTGAGAGGGCTCATGGATTGCCTCCAATAATTGTGATATATCTGGAGCATGTTTAATTTCTTTCTTGTTGGTGGCTAGAAGCCCTCTTTCCTTCCAGATACCTCCACAGGCATGGACCATTGAAAATGCATACCAGGAATCTGTATAGATCTTCACCCTTTTCCCTCATGATAAGAGTAAAGCTCTGGTCAAGGTGATGATCTCAGCCTTCTGGCCTGAAATCCCTGGGGGTAATGACTTGGCCTTTATGGGTCTTTATTCAGGTTACAACTGAAGACCCAGCGTGCCTCTTATCTTGGTCCATGAAGCTACTACCATCTATGAAAAGCCCCCGTTTGGGTTCTTCTAATGACTGGTCCTTTAGATCTGGCTAGCTGGAATAAACCATTTCTACCATCTGTAAACAGTCATGTTCTAAAGCTTGTGAGGTCCCACTGGGGAACAAGGTGGCCAGGTTTAGAGTTGAGGCAACTTGTAACCTGACGTTTGTATTGTCCAAAAGGATGGCTTGATATTTGCCCATCCTTCCTGAGGTGAGTCAGTATCCCCTTTTCTGTTCCAGTAATGTGAAGACATGGTGGGGCACATATACCGTGGTAGGTTGGCCTAGAGTAACTTTTTCACCCTCTTGAAGAATGTCACATGTGGCTGCTACTGCCTGGAGGCAAGGGAGCCATCCCTTAACCATTTGATCCAATTGTTTAGAGAAACAGACCACAGGCCTAGAGGTTGTTCCCAACTTTTGGGTTGATACTCCTAGATTTATGCCTTGTCTCTCATACACATAGAGACTGAAGGGTTTGTCCAGGTTTGGCAATCCTAAGGCCAGAGCTGAGGTCAGCTTGGCCTTAACAGTGTCAGATGTTAGCTGGCATTCTTTAGTCCAGTCCAAAGGTTCTGAGTCTAGGCCCTTCAGAGCCTCATACAGGGGTGTGGGAGATCAAGATTTGGCCACCCTGAAATATATCTCTTTACCTTGGTTGTTTTCTCTGATGGACATTTGACTTCCCTCACTAACTGCCTAAAGAATTTGACATAGTAACTCCTTCCTGGAACAGATCTTCTATCTGATGGCTGTAATACAATGTAAAATAGATGTTACAATAGGAGAGGCACCAACAGGCCCAACTTATCGGAAGTTCTGTCTCCCTGGCCACATTCTCTGGATGGCCCTGCGAGGAGTTGCCAGACAAACATTTACATTTATAAGGGAAACCTCCATGTATACATGTTATTAAACTTGTTATTATTTTCTCCTACTAACCTGTCTTGTTAATTATTTGGCCAGCCATAAGAACCTTAAGAGAAAGGGCAGAGGGGGATTCTCCCTCTTCCCCCACAGGGGCTTTACTATAAGCCTATAACTAGGAATCCAGATTCAACAGAAACCTCCCATTCCTAATAAATCTTGCAGTTGTTCGTGAGTTTGGGGAAGACTTAAGCAGGCTATTGCCTTTTTTTTGATTGGGCAATAATTCTCTTTGTCCCTTGGCTGTGGCAAATCCCAATATGTGACCTTTTGCTTACAAATCTAAGCTTACTTTTGAAACACCTTGTATCTGCCAAGTAATTTAAAGTCTCAATTGTGTTGGTAGGACATTGTTTATAAGCGGGGCTAGCTATTAGCAAGTCGTCCACATATTGCAATAACAGTCCTTCCCGTAGTCTTAGATGACTTAAATCTCTGGCCAGTGCTTCCCCAAATGAGGTGATAGAGTTCTTAAGCCCTTGGGGAAGGAAAGCCCAACAACGTTGTGTTGTGTCGTCTGAGAGTCCAGATCACGCCATTCAAAGGCAAACAGCTGTTGGGCATCCTCAGCCAATTATACGCAGAAAAATGCATCCTTTAGGTCCAACCATGAGAAGCAACCATATTCTCCTCCTATATTTGTTAATATGGTGTAGGGCTGGGCACCACAGGGTGCAATTCTTGAGCCACCTCATTTATGGCCTGCAGATCTTGAACAAAGTGATATTCATTAGAATTTCACTTCTTCACCAGGAGGATAGGGGTAGTGGTGTTGTATGGAGGCTGACAGGGTCTAATGAATCCTGCCTCTAAGAATTTTTTAAAAGTAGGCTGTATTCCTCTCTGATCTTCTTGTTTTAGCAAATACTGTTTTAGATTAGGCTTTATTTTTTCCTCTTTTAAGGGTATTTTTACTGGTTGGGCATTCTTTGCCTTCCCTGGGGTCCCGCTTGCCCATACATCGGGGCTTTCCTCCTCACAGATTTCAGGTGGTGACAGTTCCAGCTCTGACTCTGGGATCCCCAGGAAGGCCATCTGCAAACTTAGGGACTGTTCTGGAGGAACTCGTATATCGAGTTGTCGTGGCACAAAAGTTACTTGCACATTTAATTTACAGAGAAGGTCTCGACCCAGAATTGGGATGGGGCATTTTGGCATGTATAGGAAACTGTGTTTCAGGGTCAGGTCCCCCACCTGACACTCTAAGGGTTGTAGAAATGAACGATCTTGGATTTCACCAGAGACTTCCATAATTGGGATCCATCTTGACTTTTTTTGTTAACTTGGTGTTTAGAACAGAATAGGTAGCACCAGTATCAACTAAAAAGTCAGTCAGTTTGTTCCCCACTGTCAATTGTACCCAGAGTTCCTGTGGGGACATCTGGATGGGGTGTTTTAAGTTCAAAGGAGCCCATGGGCCCCTTTTGGTCCTCATCAGCACATTTGCCCCTCTTGACCATCAGAGTAGTTTCCTCCCTCTTTCCATCTGCACCTTCTTTTTCTTTCTTAAGGCATTCCCTTTTTCACTTCCCTTCTTCCTTGCAAAAAGCACATTGCTTTTTGTCCAGGGGATGCTTACTTCCCTTTGGTTGGCCTGGCTTTCCTCTCAGATGGCTCGAGTTCTGCCCACCCAGAACAGCAGCCAAGAAAGCAGCATTCCTCTTGGTCTCTTCCTGCATCGTTCAATGCCCCTGTTCTTTTATACCTTAAAGGCAATATCTACAAGCTGAAAAGGATTCATTCTTAATGCCCCATCTCATTTTTGTAATTTCTTCCAAATATCTGGACCACTTTGTCCTATAAAGTTCACGTTAACCGTTTTAAGGTTTTCAGGGGCGCCCACAGCTGCATCCATATAGTGCCCATAGACTTGGTAAATACTTTCCAGGAGTTCAGAGAGGTCTTCACCTGGTTTTTGTTGAATCTCCTGGATGTTGTTCAGGCTCTTGTGCTTAGGGACCCCGGTTCTCAGGCCTGTTAAGATACATCTCTTGTAATGTTCAAGGCTGATTCTCCCTGCAGCATCGTTAGGGTCCCAGGCTGGTTCAGCTATTGGGACTGCTGTGTTAGCCTCAAGAGTGCTGGAAGGATCTGCTAGATGGAGCTGGTGAGCTTTCTTTCTGGTTTTGTTTATCAATCTTTTTTCATCTCCCATTAGGAGCATATTCATTAAAATATGAATATCTGCCCACAATAGATGATAGGTAGGAAAGATCAAAGAGAACAATTCTGTCATCCACAGGGGATACTCCCAGTAGGGCAGATTATTTTTCCAGTTAAGTAGATCAGAGGTGAAGGAGGCATTATGCATCCATCTGATTCCAGCAGGCTGTACTTGCACATTCAACCCTGTGGGGTATTGCCATAATGGGAATCTGAGAGCCAATTACCCCCTGGGGAGAGCACCTTGACCAAATTGGGTTCCCTGTCTAGTGCAGGAGGGTGAAATCCAGCCCACTGTTCCTGGGTCCATTTCAGCCTTCCTCTCATAGGAGGGCAGAGCACCTGCCTCAGTTACCGAGGACACCTCTGGAGGCACTGGGGAGGCATTGGGGGAGATGGCTGCAGAGGCTCATGCCTGTGCAACTGTGGGAGGATTAAGGGTTTGTAATACCACTACATCATCATCATCCTCTTTAACATCCTGTATAATAGATCCCCTTTGTTCCTTCTCTGCTCTATGTACAGTGAGGAAATCCTTCCGTTCTTTTTTCTCATCTTGGTACAACAACACAGAAGCTTGTACATAGGGGACTGTGTCATTTTTTCCAGCTGTTTTACAAAACAATTCTAACTGTAAGTGTAATAATTCAGTGAGCCATTAAATGACCAGCGCTCACTGGATCCCAAAGAATATTGTGGCCATGCAGTATTACAGTAGAAAATCATCACTGTCTTAGGCATAGTCTCATAACTATAATCAGACTATCTATTCTGAATCAGCCCCAATGGGCTCTGCTTAGGGACAGGTGGCTTGTTTCCCAGTCTGACACACAGAGATGGACAAACACACACACAGACACAGAAAGACCAGACAGAACTGAATCAGTTCCCAGATTCTGGGTAAAAGTCCTACAACTATTCCCATGCCAGCAGGGGACCCTATCAAACAGATGGTCCTAAATCTCAAAGAAGGAGGACACCAAATGGAAGGAAAGGGAGTTCTCAGTTAGGCACATGGAGGTGATTTACACTATTCCAGATATGAGTCCATTGACTCACCAGAAATAGTCATTTCTCTTTCCCCCACAGCGAGCATTGGAGGCAGCTGAGAGTGGAGGGAAACTGACAGGGAGCATCCCTGAGACAAAAAGAGCCTCGGCACTGCTAGGGACTTTCCCAACAATTCCCTCAAGGTCAGCTAGCCATGGGCAGACTCATGGGTCCCTTCGTGGTCACCAATTTTATTACCACACAAAGAACTCAATCTGCTCACTACAAGACAAAGCCAATTAGTCAAGAAGCAAGATGGCGACAGAGAAAGGACTTTACTGGATGATGAGATAGCTGATGGGAAGGTGGTGGACTAGCATCCTAAAAAATGTCTTAAAAGGGTACAGAATCTTGAAGCAGTTATATAGGGCCACTGGGCTATAGAGGAGGGGGTCAGGAATGTTGACCATCTGGCAGTGCAGACTGGGAGTCGTGACACCAAACTTCACCTCTTGTTGATGATCGATACCAGTATAGAATATTTGTCCAAAGGTCATTAGATTCCTCAGGAATGCAAAAGAACAAAGTTATCCCCTTCCTGAAGCTGGGAGGCATATAGGTAATCAGGAGTCATAAAACCTACAGGACATGCATGTTTCCCAGAGAGTGGTCCTTAATCAGCTGAACTATGTGCAGCTTTAAATGTGCTCTGGGGGTGGGGTGTGAAACAAAGGTTACAGAGAGTTACAAGACGGCTTCCCTCAGGCCAAGTCTGGCTAAGGTTGTAACAGGTTAATGAATAGAACAACACATCTCTCCACCCAGATCCAACAATTAATTATTTGCCGTATTTGCTTCCTCTCTCTGTTTCCCCATTACTTGTGTTGTTGTTGAACCTTTGAAAGTAAGTTTCAGACATCATGACATTTCACCCATAAACATTTCAACATGCATCTTCCAAGAATAAGGAGTTTTCTAGATAGCCACAATATAACTATCACTTATAAGAAAATTAAAGCTTCTGGAAATTCAAGTATGTATATACATGTTTCATTAAAATGAGTGTCTCACTTTCATTACTTTAGAAACAATATGGTTGTTACTTGCAATTAGATTTCTACCTTTGGTAACAGAAATCATTTTCAATACACATTGTAAAAATAAAAATGGCAAGAGAGGGCAAAATTATCAGATTAATCAAATTAGAATAACAAAAAGTTAACAATAATTCCGTAATATCGGGAGAGGGAGTCAAGATGGCGGCGTAGGCAGACTCTGAACTCACCTCCTCCCGTGGACACAGCCAATTTACAACTACTCGTGGAAAAATTACCCCTGAGACAGAGCTGAAAACTGGATAAGAGGAACTCCTGCAACAACGGACAATCCTAACTGGGGTGGAAGAGGCAGAGACTCCCTTCCGGAGAGGAAAAACGCCGCCTTCACAAGCCGCCAGCTTCACGGCCGCCGGGAGCAGCTCACAGGTACGCAGCCTCCCTGGAGGCGCGGGGCCCTGAGCCGAGCGCCTCGCTGTGGGCATTGTGTGGACCCAGCACAATCGAGACCAGCGGCATAATATCTGACTTTGCTGCTACTAAAGCATTGGGTAGCATCCCCAGAAAACCCGGCTCACAAAGAAACTAAAACTGGCTCTTAAAGGGCCCACGCACAAACTCACCCGTTCCAGAAAGCATCCTAAAATCACCAGAAAGAAAGGTGCACACTGCTTTGGTGACAAGAGACTCACCTAATAGGCCCTGAGTGCATCTCGGTGAGGGGTGAGACCTCTCCAGGGACTGGGACATTGGCGGCGGCCATTGTTGTGGCCTGGTGTGAGCGTGCTGACACAGACGCCATTGGAGTTTTCCCTGAGACCTGCTAGCCCAGGGTCTGCTCCACCCGCTAGAGCACCGATTTAATCCAGCTCAGCCAGGGCAGGCAGCCCACCCTAGAGACTGGCCCCACCCAACAACAAGCCCTCAGGCAACGTGTGGGCCTGCATAGATTGGTGACTGGATTTTCTGCAGCCTGGCAACTGAGCTGACTTGAGCGGGGCAGGGTGTGCACAAGGAGCGGGTGGAGAGTGTGGGGTGGTGGCGGAGTGTGTGGGGCTCCCGCCGTGGAGAGACTGGGTCCGCTTGGGAGGTCGGCGCGCTCACACGGGGCAGGACTGTGTTGACTGTGTGTGTGGACCTGTGGGCGGCAGGGCTTGTCAGCTGCAGAAGACTTGTGCTTCTCAAAGACCCACATAGGAGGTTTGCCCCACCTTCCAAAGCCTGAAACAATTGGGTGCTCCTGTGCCTGAGGCCAGCCCCACCCAGCTGCAATCCTCAGAGAGCTGACAAGAGACCTAATAGGCTAGAGGTTTACAGCAATTCTAAGGCCCTGAGCCTAACAACCTGCCACGCTGGGGGCCTACTCACTTAAAAGAAATACTGCAACACAGATGTGGTATTAGAACTTGCAGCCAACTGTGCTGGGGCTCCTCACACCTGATAAAGAGACTGAAGGGCCCACAACAACTACAAGCAGCTGAGCATTACAACAGCTGGCCAGGAGCATAACTCAGCCTCCTGGGCACCTATAGGGAGAGCTAACAGGCCACAATAGAAGCACACACGTAGCCCACATAGGGGCCACCCCTGGAACATTGAGAACTGAGGGAAGCACACTGGAAGCCTCCTAAGCCATCACTTACATAAGGTCACCTATCCAAGAGCAGGAGACGTAGCTGACCTACCTAATACATAGACACAAGCACAGGGAAAGAGGCAAAATGAGGAGGCAAAAGAATACATTCCAAGTAAGGGAACAGGACAAAACCCCAGAAAAGGAACTAAGTGAAACAGAAATGAGCAACCTACCCGACAGAGAGTTCAAACTAAGAGTGTTAAGGATGCTAACTGATCTGGGGAGAAGAATAGATGAACTCAGTGAGAATGTCAACAAAGAAATGGAAGATATAAACAAGAAGCAATCAGAAATGAAGAATACAATACTGGAAATGAAAAATTCATTAGAGGGACTCAAAAGCAGAGTAGAGGATACAGAAGAACGGATCTGTGAGCTGGAAGAAAGACTAGAAGAAATTACCCAAGGTGAACAGGTAAAAGAGAAAAGAATTAAAAAGAGTGAGGACAGTCTAAGGGACCTCTGGGACAACATCAAGCGCACTAACATCCGTGTTATAGGTGTCCCGGAAGGAGAAGAGCGAGACAAGGGGGCAGAGAATCTATTTCAAGAAATAATAGATGAAAACTTCCCTAACCTAAGGAAGGAAACAGACATCCAGGTACAGGAGGCACAGAGAGCCCCAAACAAGATAAACCCAAAGAGGCCCACACCAAGACACATCATAATCAAAATGTCCAGAATTAAAGATAAAGAGAGAATCCTAAAAGCCACAAGAGAATGTCAAGTTACATACAAAGGAAACCCCATAAGGCTATCAGCTGACTTCTCAGCAGAAACCTTACAGGCTAGAAGAGAATGGCACGATATATTTAAAGTGCTAAAAGGAAAAAACTTACAGCCAAGAATACTCTACCCAGCAAGGTTATCGTTCAAAATGGAAGGAGAGATCAAAAATTTCCCAGACAAGCAAAAATTAAAGGAGTTTGTCACCAAGAAACCAGTGTTACAAGAAATGTTAAAGGGACTGATTTAAGGGGAAAAGAGAAGACCACAAATAGGAAAAATTATCTATTTCCACGATTAGAACGTAATGGATACAAATGCACAAAAAGAAGTTGGATATGATATCAAAAACATAAAAGGAGGGAGGAGGGTAGTTAAAGAGTACAGCTTTCAGACAGAGGTCAAACTAAAGTGACCATCAATTCTGTATAGAAGAAGTAAGGAACAGAGAAGGACTACTAAAACACTGAGGGAAAAAAAAAAAAAGTTAAAAAATGGCAGTAAGTACATACTTATCAATAGCTACTTTAAACGTCAATGGACTAAATGCTCCAATTAAAAGGCATAGGGTGGTTGACTGGATAAAAACACCACCCATGTATATGCTGCATACAAGAGACACACTTCAGACCTAAAGACACTCACAAACTGAAAGTGAAGGGATGGAAAAAGATACTCCACGCAAATGGCAATGAAAAGAAAGCAGGGGTAGCAGTACTCATATCAGACAAAATAGACTTTAAAACAAAAACTGTAAAACGAGACAAAGAAGGGCATTACATAATGATCAAGGGAACAATCCAACAAGAGGATATAACACTTGTAAATATCTACGCACCCAATGTAGGTGCACCTAAATATATAAAGCAATTATTAACAGACATAAAAACAGAAATAGACAGTAACACAATAATAGTAGGGGACTTTAACACTCCACTTACACCAACGGATAGATCATCCAAACAGAAGATCAATAAGGAAACATTGGCCTTAAACGACACACTAGAACAGATGGACCTAGTAGATATATACAGAGCATTCCATCCAAAAACCGAAGAATACACGTTCTTTTCAAATGCACATGGAACATTCTCCAGGATTGATCACATATTAGGCCACAAAACAAGTCTCCATAAATTTAAGAAGATTGAAATAATACCAACCATCTTTTCTGACCACAACGGTATGAAACTAGAAATCAGCTATAGGAAGAAAATCAGAAAAGCCACAAATACATGGAGATTAAACAAAATGCTACTGAACAACGATTGGGTTAACGAAGAAATCAAAGAAGAAATCAAAAATACCTGGAGACAAATGAAAATGAAAATACGACATGCCAGAATTTATGGGATACAGCAAAAGCAGTTCTAAGAGGGAAGTTTATAGCAATACAGGCCTATCTCAACAAACAAGAAAAATCTCAAATAAACAATCTAACAATGCACCTAAAGGAACTGGAAAAAGAAGAACAAACAAAGCCCAAAATCAGTAGAAGAAGGGAAATAATAAAAATCAGAGCAGAAATAAATGAAATAGAGACCAAAAACAATAGAAAAATTAATAAAACCAAGAGCTGGTTCTTTGAAAAGATAAACAAAATTGACAAACCTTTAGCTAGACTCACCAAGAAAAAAGAGAGAAGGCACAAATAAGTAAAATCAGAAATGAAAGAGGAGAGGTTACAACAGACACCTCAGAAATACAAAAGATTATAAGAGAATACTATGAAAAACTATATGCCAACCAATTCGACAATCTGGAAGAAATGGATAAATTCTTAGAATCATACAACCTTCCAAAACTGGATCAAGAAGAAGTAGAGAATTTGAATAGACCAATCACCAGTAAGGAGATCGAAACAGTAATCAAAAACCTCCCCAAAAATAAAAGTCCAGGACCAGATGGCTTCCTGGTGAATTCTACCAAACATTCAAAGAAGAGTTAATACCTATCCTTCTCAAACTCTTCCAAACAATTGAGGAGGGGGAAGCTCCTAACTCATTCTACGAAGCTGACATTACCCTGATACCAAAACCAGACAAGGACAACACAAAAAAGAAAATTACAGGCCAATATCACTGATGAACATCGATGCGAAAATCCTCAACAAAATACTAGCAAATCGCATACAACAATACGTTAAAAGATTATACACCATGATCAAGTGGGATTTATTCCAGGTATGCAGGGATGGTTTAACATTCGCAAATCAATCAACGTAATACACCACATTAATAAAATGAAGAATAAAAATCACATGATCATCTCAATAGATGCAGAGAAAGCATTTGACAAGATACAGCATCCATTTATGATAAAAACTCTGAATAAAATGGGTATAGAAGGAAAGTACCTCAACATAATAAAGACCATATATGAGAAACCCACAGCTAATATCATCCTCAATGGTGAAAAACTGAAAGCTATCCCTCTAAGAACAGGAACCAGACAAGGATGCCCACTGTCACCACTCCTATTTAACATAGTATTGGAAGTCCTAGCCAGAGCAATCAGGCAAGAGAAAGAAATAAAAGGGATCCAAATTGGAAAGGAAGAAGTGAAACTGTCACTATTTGCAGATGACATGATTTTATATATAGAAAACCCTAAAGAATCCACCAGAAAATTTTTAGAAGTAATAAACGACTATGGTAAAGTTGCAGGATACAAAATCAACATACAAAAATCAGTTGCATTTCTGTACACTAACAACGAAGTAGCAGAAAGAGAAATTAAGAATACCATCCCATTTACAATTGCAACAAAAAGAATAAAATACCTAGGAATAAACTTAACCAAAGAGGTGAAAGATCTGTACACCGAAAACTATAAAACATTGCTGAAAGAAATTGAAGAGGGCACAAAGAAATGGAAAGATATTCCGTGCTCTTGGATTGGAAGAATTAACATAGTTAAGATGTCCATACTTCCTAAAGCCATCTATAGATTCAATGCAATCCCTATCAAAGTTCCAACAACATTTTTCACAGAAATAGAACAAAGAATCCTAAAATTTATATGGAACAACAAAAGACCCCGAATAGCTAAAGGAATCCTGAGAAAAAAGAACAAAGCTGGAGGTATCACACTCCCTGATTTCAAAATATACTACAAAGCTATAGTAACCAAAACAGCATGGTACTGGCACAAAAACAGACACACAGATCAATGGAATAGAATCGAAAGCCCAGAAATAAACCCACACATCTATGGACAGCTAATCTTCGACAAAGGAGCCAAGAACATACAATGGGGAAAAGAAAGTCTCTTCAACAAATGGTGTTGGGAAAACTGGATAGCCACATGCAAAAAAATGAAAGTAGACCCTTACCTTACACCATACACAAAAATTAACTCCAAATGGATTAAAGACTTGAATGTAAGACCTGAAACTGTGAAACTTCTAGAAGAAAACATAGGCAGTACGCTCTTCCACATCAGTCTTAGCAACATCTTTTCAAACACCACATCTGACCAGGCAAGAGAAACAATAGAAAAAATAAACAAATGGGACTACATCAAACTAAAAAGCTTCTGCACAGCAAAGGAAACCATCAACAAAACGAAAAGACAACCTAACAATTGGGAGAAGATATTTGCAAACCATACATCTGATAAGGGCTTAATCTCCAAAATATATAAAGAACTCATGCATCTCAACAACAAAAAAACTACCAACCCAATTAAAAAATGGGCAAAAGACCTGAACAGACATTTCTCCAAAGAAGATATACAGATGGCCAACAGACACATGAAAAGATGTTCAAAATCACTAACTATCAGGGAAATGCAAATCAAAACTACAATGAGATATCACCTCACGCCTGTCAGAATGGCTATAATTAACAAGACAGGAAACAACATGTGTTGGAGAGGTTGTGGAGAGAAGGGAACTCTCATACACTGCTGGTGGGAGTGCAAACTGGTGCAGCCACTATGGAAAACAGTATGGAGATTCCTCAAAAAATCAACGATAGAACTACCATATGATCCAGCTATTCCACTGTTGGGTATTTATCCAAAGAACTTGAAAACACCAATTTGCAAAGGTACATGCACCCCTGTGTTCATTGCAGCCTTATTCACGATAGCCAAGACTTGGAAGCAACCTAAGTGCCCATCAAGGGACGAATGGATAAAGAAGCTGTGGTATATATACACAATGGAATACTACTCAGCCATAAGAAACGACGAAATCCAGCCATTTGTGACAACATGGATGGACATTGAGGGTATAATGCAAAGTGAAATAAGTCAGAGGGACAAGGTCAAATACCGTATGATTTCCTTCATTAAGTAGTAGATAATAACAACAATAAACAAACACATAGGGACAGAGATTGGATTGGTGGTTACCAGAGGGGAAGGGGGGAGGGAGGAGGGTGAAAGGGATAATTCGGTACATGTGTGTGGTGATGGGTTGTAATTAGTATTTTGGTGGTGAACATGATGTAGTCCATGCAGAAATAGAAGTACAATGATGTACACCTGAAATTTTTACAATGTTATAAACCAATGTTACTGCAATAAACAAAAAATAAAACACAGATTTATTCTTCAAAAAAAAAAAAAAAAAAAAAAGTAAAGCTGTCAGAAAAATTATGCAATTAAAGTGAGATCGTCAACAAAAAAAAAAAAAAAAAAAAAAAAAATTCCGTAATATCACTGAATATCTATTCATATTCACACATCCTCAGTTGTTCTAAGATTGTCATTCAAAGCTTTTTTGTTTTATGACTAAAAGGTAATCTAGGTCCATGCACTGCATTTGGTTGTTCTCTCTCTTTAGCTTCTTTCATTTAGAATAACGCTCACAATTTTCTTGGGCAAGCCTTAGACAAGAGGTCACATTTTAGAGTGTCCCACACACAAATTATTTGGGAGCACACTGGTGCCCTTATGACTCATGATCTGGCACTCAGCAATGGCACTATGCAACCATAACCCTAAACATCCACTCTCGTGTCAAACACCAGCCAGGCCTCAGAGAAATGCTCCTCCATAGCCCTTGCCCTGTGTCCTTGAAACAAGCACCATAAAGTCCTGTGAGTCACACCATTACCAAAGTCAGACATGAGCACTCTGTCAAGCTTTGAAGAATGGGAAGGTTTTAGCGGCAGAAGCACTTAGGTAACAGAAAAGAGAAATTTTCCTCTCAGACAAAAGACCACCAAAGGTTATTGCATGATGAAATATTATTTCCCAGCAGTGAAAACCATTCTCTCTCTCTTTTTTAATAATCCAAATTATTGTTCTGGGGGGATTCGTAAATGAGTCCAATATTTGCAACAGTGGCCCAAGGTAGTGGATTGACTAGTGTCCCCCAAAAATTCACGTCCACCAAGAACTTCAAAATTTGACTTTATTTGGCAAGAGGGCTTTGCAGATGTAATCACTTAATATAAGGTGATATTGGATTGGTGTGGGCCCTAAATCTAATGACTAATGTCTTTATAGGAGAGGACACACAGAGGCACACACAGAAGAAAGCCAGGTGAAGATGGAGGTGGAGATTGGAGTGATGCAGCTACAAGCCAAGGAACGCCAAGGAATGCCAGGAGCATTCTTTCATTTCTTTCAACAATGTTCTGTAGCTTTCATTGTACAGATCTTTATCCTCCTTGATTAAGTTAATTTCTAAGTATTTTACTCTTTTTGATGCTATTGTGAGGAGAATTGCTTTGTAACTTCCTTTTTAGTATTGCCATCTTAACAATATTAAGTCTTCCAATCCATGAACATGGGATCTTTCCATAATTTAGGTCTTCCTTAATTTCTTTGAATAATATTTTGTAACTTTTATGAGTATAACTTTTATGCTTCTTTGGTTAAATTATTCCTATTTTATTATTTTAGATATTATTGTCAATGGAATCGTTTTCTTAATTTTTTTTGGATTATTCATTGCCAGTGTACAGAAATATGATTGGTTTTTAAATTTATTTTGTACCCTGCAACTCTGTGTATGAGTCAAACTTTTTTATATCATTATATGCCTCAATTTTTTTTATGGAAACCTGTACATTTAATATAATATATTGTCCCAAACTCTGGACACTGATTACTACCTACCCAGGGATTGTTGTTGTTGTTCCTTTGTTTGATTAGTGAATTGGCTGGAACATTTTCATGATGTTTATTTTCTCTCCAGGGTGCCTCCTTGGGCATACACAGTCACACTGGAAAGACAGTGGTTCTAACAGGGCTGTCTGAGTGTCTCTTCTCCTGATCTCTCTGTTAAGCTGCCTGCCTCTGTTGTTATCACATCCAGCTGTTAGGTTCCACTAATTTGCTGGCTGATTATTCTATTGTTGTAAACAGTGCCCTTGAACATAAATTGCTTCACAATCAGATTCTATTAAATTCAGGCAGAGGTTGCATCCGAGGCCAAGCTTTGAGGTTTCTTCTGACCCCAGGAGGACTCCTCTTAGCTGTCTCTTTCCCTAGTTCTCTCTTGTTAATTCACTAGCCTAGGGTTTAGCCTGTTGATGGCATGGAGCTACTAATTTCCTTTTCATTGCTTACTCCTCAAATCTCTGTTGTTTACAAGACAGCTGTTACTCACAAACTTCCCCCCTCCCGTTCCGTGAAAAATAATGTCACTTTCTTGGCAAAGAACTTTGAAGCTCTCTGTGCTTATCAGTATCTCTGAGCCACAGCTTGGGAGCTGGAGGCAAGGACAGCAGAGTGCTTCTCTCAGAATGTCACTCCTGCCTTACAAACAGGGCACTGCTGGGCAGGGGTGGCAGCCTCTGGCCTTTTTGTCTTCCTTCTCCCAGCATGGAAAATCTTCATGGCAAGTAAGCTGGGGCAAGGGTGATGGAGATCCCAGTATTCTCAAACTGCTCTCACTGGGCAGAGCCTGGGTTCTATGAGTGATGTCTTGGTGGAGTACAGAGTCCCTAACCTCTCCACCACATGGAACTGAATTTACCCTCTGCAACATGGAGTTGAGGGGAAAGAGTTAGGCTGGCAGCCTTCCCCACTGGTGATGATGCTATAGTCCTTGAGGGGAGATGAAGGAAGAGGGAATCTGTCTTTTTGGCTACACCCACTCATAATGTTACCACACAAAGATGGGATTCTCCTACCTGGTGCACATAAGAAAGCCAATTATCGCAGAATCAGCTTTTGGGTAAAGAAAACAGCTTTATTGCAACATCAATCTGCAAGGAGACAGGAGGCATATGCTCTCAGATCTTTCTCCACAATCCAGGACATGGGGCAAATTTATGGAATGAAGGGCAGAGTGGTCTGAAGTTTGGAGATAGATGATTGGAGGTAAGGAGAAGCAAGGTAATTGACGATCTGTGCAACCATAGTCAAGCTTCATGGCTCTTCATAGGATGCATGTTCACAAAATAGTGGCATTAGTATGATCTGTGGGTGGAGTTTTCAGCCCTTTGACATCAAAAGGGTCACATTTCGGGCATTTGCAGAGGCCCAGTTGATGGGTTGGTGTTCTCAACTGCCCTGGACTGGACAAGAGGAGACTCTCAGATCCTGCAAAACAGCTCTTAGTTACTCTATTGATAAGATGGGGTCAGTTGAACTGGTCCTAGAGGGCGCATGGTTACAATAATGCTACTTTCAACACGCAGAGCTGGGGCAGGTGGTCGGCTGGGTGGGGATCATAGGGTAGTTCAGATCCCACAGACTCTTGTTTTGACTGATATTAGGTTTATTTTCTTGAAGAAATATGTTTTTATTATCCATTCACATTGACAAAAAATAGAAATTTATTTCTTGCTTCTCTGGGACCATAAGAGAAGATGTCGTAGGATCCTTAACTGGATAGACCTTACACGGCCTTGGTTTTAAGTTCTAGTCTCAATTACTAACTCCAACATCAGAGAGGCCATGAATGGTGACATCCCTGAATGGTCACTAAAAGGTCATCCCCACATCCCACAGCCACTATTCCATGACTCTCTGGGCTGCTCATGTACCAGAATAAAGCTTAGGCTCTGGCTTTAAGGCTCTTCTTTGTTTCTGATACCTATGAAGTTTACTTTATGTCATTCAAGCTCAGCTATTGATTTAAATATTATTTTTCTAGAATATCTCCTTGTTTTTTTTTTAAAAAAAAATGGTAGTAGGCCTTTGGAAAACTGTCAGAGAGCCAAGGAGGTGCCAGGTTCTGCACTTAATACTTGATGCCAGGGCAAACAACACAGTCCATCTGGTCCTCCCAATAATTCAAGTCCCCCAGGGATGATGGACAGTTTAATTGCAAATAGAGAGTGGATGAACTGGAAGGATATGATCAGGACTCCTTGGAGTCAGAGGATATCTCCAGGAAGAAATAACATGTCAGCTAAATAAGGAAAGACAAATCATCTATGACAGGGACCAGTCCTCCACACCCTCTTAGACCCTCCTCCCACCTTCACCCCAAAGACCTCACCACTACACTTTCACCTTCAATCAAGCCCACAGAAAAGACAATTCTCATGTGTGTTGATATTCCATCAGTGTCTGGAGGAGAAGAGGGCCAGGACATGAAGATCCCGTGTGATCAACCTGGGTACCCTGACAACCACCCATTGGAAAGATGGTTCCTTTCATGAAAGGAAAACAAGATCACACCTGCAGAGAAAGTGTTTTATTGATTGAACCCATGCACAGTGGGAACATGGTGGTGTTGGAGGGAAAAGATTTCACCTCTATCGCACAGAGCATGACCTTCATACTTGAGGTTTCTTGATTTTCTTCACTTAGATTTCAAAGCCTTGATTGCATCCATGGACATGGGTGGACGCACTCTACAGTAATTTAACATGGTATTGACGTCAATGTTAATGAATTCTATTTATTTTTCTAGACATTCACGTAAGTGCAATGGTCTGTTTCTCTTCTCCTCTTTCTTCTCTCTCTCTCTGCTCTTCCCCATTTCTACTCCTGCTCTCCCACACTTACTCAAAAGACTATGTTGTACTCTCTCTTCCCCTCTCCAAGCTTCTCTCCGCCTACCTTGTCATGCTACTAATCCTCCCTATATCCTCCTACTTCCATTTATTACCCTGCAAACTCCCTTTCTTCTTCCTTTCCTAACTCTCGTCTCTCTATCTTTTGCATTTTGCCTTTTGTCTCTTACTCTCTTTCTGACTTTTCTCCCCTTTCTCCTCTCTCTTCTCTACAAACTCTGCTCCTCACTCTTTCTCCTGCATCCTTTCTACCTTGAACCATCCTTTCACCTGTCTCCTCTTGCCTTCTCACTCCTCTCTGTCACCTTGCTCCATCTGTTTATCCAGCTCTATCTCTTCCCTGATCACTTCCACCTTTTCTCATCCTCCCCTAGCCACTTACCCTTTATTACGGGCAATACCTCCAAGCTTTATGTTGGTCATAGTTAGGAGTGATTGAGCACCAATAATTCCAAAACAAACTCCCAGCAGTTGTGCAATTGTTATATGTTTTGCCACGATAGATAAAGGGAAAGACACATGGGGCGTAATCTGAAAAGTACAAGGAATTGGTGAGAAAGTGCTTAGTAGAAAAATTTTCCTCATGTTATCAAGAGAAGGGGATATGAAAGGGAAATGGATAGGATGAGGTAATGTCTGAGGCTTCCATCTAGGGAGCAACTAAGGAAGTTTCCACTTCAACTGGAAAGCCGTGTATTCCTCATGTGAGGAAAAGCTGCATACTCACCTTCATCAACACAATATCTCCATATCCCAGAATAAATTTCAGTCAGAGAACACCAAGCCCATAGGGAATTCTCCTTAGTGCAATCAAAATACTGGTTGTCTCCATAAATGAATGGGAAAACACACTTATTATCTGTAAAATGCAAAGACATTCTCTTCATTAGCTTTTTAGGGTATCATTATTTCTGCATTAACTCTGGCAAAGATTCTGTTCCAGCTAGCTCATCGTCACCAAGGGCCTGCCATTTACAAAGTCCTTTACTAAGTATCAGGGATGCCAATGTCAACATGATGTGGTCTCTACCCTCAGGGACTAGGAAGGGCTCTTTAACTTCCAGTGACATGTTACTTACCCGGAGACATTTCCCATGGATATTGGAGCTCCAGGTAATGGACAAGCTTGCTAGACCACAAAGCATCCTGATTTAGGATCATCAATTTTATCACCTGTTATTCTGTTGTGTATAGAGCTACAGATTCTGCTTTCCCAGATTCAATACCAAAAGTTTAAAGAGATTTTATACCTGTGAACACAGGCAATTTCTTGTTCTTGTCATTAGTATTCTGCCACACACCATATGGAAGCCTGATTTTTATCTGTGCCACATTCATGGCATATCTAAGATAGTTTCAGTGTGCACTGACTTAGCCATTTTAGTGGACTGAAGATGAAAATTACAGGAAGCCAGAGGGCTTTGTGGTTATGTGGACCTGGCCAAGGCATCTGTAGCCTGGATGAATTCTCTCTGCCTCATCACTGGATTTACTGGTCACAAATATCAACCCCCCACAACTCACGTGTATATTTCTGTTTGAGTACTATCTCCCCACCCACTCCTTCCTGATGCCTCTTGGACAGCTCCTGTACTAGAACACCATCCCTTGGAATGAGGCCCTATCTACACCTTGGCATATGACACCAGCCCTGAAGCCCTGACCTGGGTTCAGATTCCTGTCCCACTATCTACAGGCTGCTTGTCCTTGATGAGTAAACACCTTTACGAACGGCCCCTTGTTCCCCACATATAGCCTGGGGATGTGCCAACTGCCTTGTCCCATTTCTGAGAGGGTAAAATTAGCTCTTGCATGTAAAATATCTCAGAAGAATATCAATCACTGTTACCACCCCACACATGTTAGTTTTATTTGGTTGTTGTTTTGTTTCATTATTTTCTGAATCGATTACCTGGTATCATTTCAGCAAAATGGCCGGTCTCAGTCTTCTCTTGAACTGGAAGAAATTCAGTAGAGAAGATGGACGGAGGAGGAGAAAGAACAAACTTAAGGCAATCTGAATACATTCTATAGTAGGACCCACTCTGCATCTCTAACTTGCTTTTTTCCACACTAAAATTTTATAATTTTTTATTGTGGTAAGAACACTTTACACAAGGTTTTCCTACTAAACACATTTCTAAGTATAGGATCTAGTAATCTACTATACAATGTAGTGATGAGAATTTGCAATACTGTATTTTTTTTCACATTTTGACATCCATGTTTGTTTTAAACAGATACACTCTGGATGTGTGTACTAGAGGGCTAAACATAACAGATGAGTAAGAATCTTACACTTTCTCACTGCTATCATACTGACACACGTAAATTACACCACAGTAATCATAAGATGTTACCTGAGACTACACCTTTTCTCTTATTCCAATCATTAAACCCTATTTACATCAAACACTCTTCCTTTGAACAATATAACTAACCCTGTATATAGGGTGCCCATGTCTGGGACATTGAAACGGACATTTAGGAATGAGGCAGCTGTCATGAGCATTGATAGCCAACAACACCATGGGCTTTTGAGTAATATTGTTAGGTTTACATTTCAAAGAATTGTTTGAAAATTAAATACAATGTAAAGCCCTTAATAGTGTCTAGTCCTTGGGACATACTCAAGTGTTGGCAGATATACTTCTTACCACTATTACTACTACTCTATTACACATCAACCCATTTCTGGTACAGGTTCTTCCACACCAATTCCAGCCCATCTCCTCTCCCTCACCTCCATCCACATGGTCCAGTTGTAGAAAGACACAGGCACCAGCCCAAATCAGAAAGATTCCCAAATGCAGAGCCATGACAGCTTGCCTTCCTGGGTCTGACAAACATCAACTGCCACTGCCTTTTTATCTACCCCCTTACACCTTACACCACTCCCCCTCAACCTGATAAGAATCAACCTCACCAGAAGAGTGTTTGTGCATTCCTAAGCCTGAGAGCATTAAGTTCAAGTTCATCTCTCAGGTAGCATTCACAGGACATTGGCCAGAAGTATAATGTCACTGAGCCTCAATAGTTAAAAATGAGGCAAAAATGTTTGTAAAATCTTTTCAGTTCCAGTGTTCTATACCAGGCAAAGGGATGAGGGAGTGATAAAGAAGACCATTTTCTCTCACAGGTGTTCAACAGCATCCATCTCATTTCCTGGTCACAGACGCAGCATCAGACACAAGGTCAACCAGCATCCTGTTGGAGCCTCAAAGCAACCTGATTAGGCAGCCATGCAAGTCTCCATTTGAAGGATGGGGAAACTAAGGCTCAGAGAACTGCTCAAGGACACAAGGTGTATTGGGGCAAGGCCACTATTGGACCTCCCCAGCCTAGTGGACATTTTCAGAGTTAAAGTTTCCCTGCCGTCAAAAAACCACATGGCCATGGACATTGTCAAAAACAATAGCAACCTCCAGGGGCAAACTTTAAGAGGGATCCACATCACAACAAGGTTGTAGGGCTGGTTGGGCAAAAAACAGAGCAGCAGACTAGGCACGTTTTAACAGAGAGATCTAGGGAACAAGATGGTCCCAATAGGACTTGCTATGCTGCCTCATATCCTTGGGGATCTAGAAGTCTGTGCTCATGTGCAGGGCTGCATGAGAGCAAAGAGCACTCACTCTAGCTGTCTACTTCTTCCTGGCTAAATGTAAGGCTTTGTGTCTCCAAAAGTAAAACCTGGTGTATAATTGTCCACTGCCCAAAACTTAAATGTGTGTCCCAGTTCATGCAAAGAACCACCAGAACATGGTGGAAGCTGAACTGACTCAAGATATTTCAACACTACCTCTGACCAATCACTGGCTCCCCACTAAGCTATGCTGAAACAGAGGTGTCTCCTGAGAAGCCATGTTTAAAGAGACAAACAATAACTTATAAAAGAGCAACGGAGCAGGGATATCAGCAGTCGTGGAAGGGTAAGCAGACTCCACAGAATTAGTCCATTCAAGGGGTTACCCCAACAAATAAAGAGCAATATAAATAATCCCAGGTTAGGGAGTGAATCACAATCCAGAGTGGTGACAATCTATCATCTAAAATGCCCCATTTTTGACAAAAAATTATGAGATATGCAAAAAAACAGAAAAAATGTCCTCTACACAGGAAAAAAAGCAATCAGTCGGAGGTATCTCTGAGCAGTGCAGATGGTGGACTTACACAGACAAACACTCCAAAGCATATATTATGTATATATTCAAAGAAGGAAAAGAGACCATCTTATAGAAGTAAAACAAAATAGGATTACATTGACCCATTGTGTAGAGAATACCAATGGAGAATTAGAAATTAGTTTTTCAAAAAGGACCAAATGGAAATTCTGGAATGTGGAAGTATAACAACAAAAATTAAAAACTCACTAGAGGAGCATCACAGCAGATTTGAGCGAGCAAAAGAATCAGTGAACTTGATGATAGATAAATAGAGATTATCCAATCTGAAGAAAAGAAAGAAAAGAGTAAGGAAGAGAGCCTCAGAGCCCTATGGTACACCAAGAGGAATAGCAACGTATGCATAATGGGAGCACACAAAGGAGAAGACAGGAAAGGCCAGAGACAATAATAAGATCCATTTGGGGAAAATTGCCATCTTAACAATGTTAAGTCTACTCGTCTATGAACATGGGATTTCTTTCCATTGATTTAGGTCTTCTTAAACTTCACTCTACAATGTTTTGTACACTTCAAACAGGTGGATTTCATGGTATGCAATTTATATTTCAGGAAACTCTTATTAAAAACAAGAGTAAAGGAAAGTTTCTTGGATGCTTATACTGGGTCCCATGGCCTGGATCATTATTCAGTCAGCAGGAGGGATGGACACTGAGTTTTTCTCTTCCAGGAATTGAGTGTTCCTGATACTCATCAGAAAGTCCTAGGCATCTCCCCATGTTTTGATCTATACACATATTAACCCCCTGCACCAACCTCATGAATATTCATGATACGATTTTTCCATCAAACTTAAAGAACCAGGGGACACCTCCTCCTCTTATTACCACAAAGTCTGTCTCCTACATCCTCTGCTTATTCATTCTGCTCCTGAGTGCCACAACCATGTGTTCCTGGGGAGTGTCTGATGTCCTCCTCCTGCAGGTTGTGAAAATGTGTGACTTCTATACTGCTGTCAATCTCCTCTCTGCAGATGTTATGTGTTCAGTCATCTCATTCTATTTAAGGTGAGGTATCCCTCCCTCACCGATGGAGTCAATACGAGGTGATCAGAACAAGATGGCTATTTCCCTCATGATCCTACCAGTACCATCAAAGCGAAGGAGTAGAAGCAATGGTCCACTTCTTTGGTAACCTTCAGACACCCATCCTTCTCCTACTATGGGGAATCTGCTATGACTCTCATTGTTTCTCTTCTCATGTCCCACACTGAAAAAAAGGAAAAAAGAAAAAAACTGTTTTCTCTCTCTGTCCTCCCTGTCCTCCCTCCATCTCCATCCTTCTCTCTATCAATTTCTATCTCTCAGACCTGATGCAAATTTCTCAGTGACTTCATGATTCCACAAAATACAGGAGGTTATTAGCAACACTCGAAGATGCTAGGAAAAGATTCACTGGGAGTCTTGGCTTAACGGAGTTTCTACCTATTCATTTTTTTGGAGGGGAATATAGTAGGAATGTTTTAGTGGGGCATAGAAATCTTGTGTTGTATGGGAGTTTCAAAATTGAATTATCAAAATTTACTGTGTTTATTGTGGGCTTTCCACATCAGTTACTCTTATTATAGGAGTAAAAAGCTACTGCTGGAGAGAGAGTGATAAAGGTAGAAGATTAAAGAAGACTGCTACTCCTGCTTGCTTTTTGCCATTTTCCCTTGTGGCCCTGACACATTCCTGCCTTCAAGGAAGAACCATGTTTGTTTATTAATTATCACCCCCACCCTAATGCAAGAAATGAGCTAACCTTGTTGCTCACCTTGTCTTGAGTCAATTATGTCACAGATACTTTCAGCAGATGTGGTATCTGTTTCAGCTTATCATGGTCTTTCTTTGCACCACCATTACTCCTTTCTACTCAATGTCAACCACACTTAATTCTCCCAAGAAGACAACTCTTAGCTATTTCTCCTAGTCAACGAAACTAGCGGCATCATAAAATAAAAGAGGTGACAAGGGGGTGAGTGATGAGGAATGAGAGAAGACGAGGTGGTGATGGGGTGGGTGTTGGGAAGAAAGAGAGGTGAGGAGATGGAAGGGAAAGAGGAGGTGAGAGCATGGAAGGTGGGGAGATGGAGAACAGTCTGAAGAGGAAGTGGAGACAAGGCTGGAGGAACAGGAAGGGAACTGGGGAGAGAAAGAGACAAGCTGTAATATGAACTATGTGCCCAACACTGGGGTAAGAACTTTACCTCATAGAGTCTCACCTCAGTCCCAGTGGAAGGACTAAAAAATCACCATTTTATGTATAAGATAGAAAAAGCTCAAGAAAGTTAAATAATTTGCCCAGGATGTAACAGCCAACAAAATGTGGGGCTGAAAATCAGACCCAGGAGTAGCAGACTCCAAGTCCTGTGCAACCTTCAGGATGGTTTTAAAACAAGTAGAGGCCAAACACTGAAGGGATAAAGTGATGTAGTCCTAAGACCATTTGATCCAAATTCAATCTTGCCAATAAAATTATCCTTTACGAGTCTCAGTTTTCCCGTCTATATATGGTAACAGTCAACTTTGCTTGCAAGATTTTGGTGGGGATTCTATGAGTTCATGTCCCAGAAGGTAGTACATAGTCAAGTGCTCAATAAACAAACCCTCTCTCCTCCAGTGGTATTGATTTGGGTACACGTGAGCTCAAGCAGGCTTGGGATGGGTCAGGGAGAGCGAGTTGTGGATCATCAAGTCAGAGGACAGCGACCTGAAGTAAGGAAAAGAAAAGAGACATTTCCAAGATTATTTCTTCTGGTTCATAGAATTCTAACCAGATTAAAGGTAAAACATGATTTTGAAATCAAGGAATAACAGCTAATAGAAAAACAAAGGGGCAGGGCCAGCCCCGTGGCTTAGCGGTTAAGTGCACGCGCTCCACTGCTGGCAGCCCGGATTCGGATCCCGGGTTCGCAGCGACGTACCACTTCTCCAGCCATGCTGAGGCCGTGTCCCACATACAGCAACTAGAAGAATGTGCATCTATGACATACAACTATCTACTGGGGCTTTGGGGGAAAAAAAATTAAAAATAAATAAATAAATAAAAAAAGAAAAACAAAGGGGCAGAAATGAGAATATGCAGAGGAGGAAGCTAGAAGCATTTCAAGATATCTACATCTAAGTTAGTGAAAAGCCTTTCATGTAGAGAAAGACAGTGAACCAAGAAGCAAAAGGCAGAGAAATATCTAGATTGAGATATGAGAGGTGGACAAAGCACACTTTCTTTGTTTACAGAGCGGAGAAAAGCCACCTTCACAAATTCTCTCACATTACTTTCTTTCTTTAAAAAAAAAAAAACCTATTGGATTTTCTGCATAAATATTATCTCATCACAAAAAAGAGAATGCCACAATATATTAGAAGGTTAATAGACCATATCCAAGTTGAATTTTTCTAGGCACAGCAATGCAGGCTCAGAATTAGAAAATCTAACAATTATAGCAATACATTAAATACAAATATCACACAAAATTGGTAGCATGGGATAATGTGATTCAAGTTCCCCTTCCACCAGCCTGGGGAACTTTGAATTTGGAATTGCTGACTCATGGACCAAATTGATATCAATAATAGCTAACATTTACAGAACACTTGCCATGAGGTAAGCGTAGGCTAAGAGTTTTGGAGGCATTCTCCATTTAATACTCACAACCTTTAATTGCCATGCTATCCTTGAGCCAGGTATTATTTATAAACTTTTTGACATAGAAGGAAATGAAGCCTCAGACAGTTCCTGTAACTTGCCCAAAGTCACACAGTGAAGAAGTAAGTGAGCTCAGAATGAAACCCAAGATTTCATTTTTGTTTTGGTTTTTTAGCAGTAGAACCCTTAAAAAAAACCTAGAATCTATGTCAAAATGCTCAATATAAAATACAGCAGCACCGTGTGTGATGGCCCTTAAGGGAGTGAGAAAACACTTATAATTATAATTAATAAACACATCTTGAATTCCTCTCTTAAAAGTTCCTCTGTCAAACAGCTATGCCACGCCCCAGTGCTCAGAACACCTGGCTCTAGAAAGCATTTAATAAATACTGCTGAATGAAGAAATATATATATCACAAATAATCATCTCAATGGTTGTTAAAATATGTTTGGTAAATTTTTTCTCGTATGAATGCTATTTGATAAATTTTAAATATTTCCCCATTATTAATAAAGACCCTTAAAGAAGAAAGAAAATATTTCTTTAACTTGCTAAGAAAGATATACCTTTCTTAATATCTTTTCCAAATCAACATCCAACATCATAATTAATCGTAAAACACAAGAGATATTATTATTAAAGCAAAAATCCACAAAAGCTCCAAAACAAGGGGACCACCTTTCGGAACTTTGGCATAAGTCACTAGGACAGAATAAAGAAGCACAGTACATAAACATTCAAAAGGAAGGTAAAATATTAAAGACACTTTTTGTTAGTTGAGTTTTTAGCTTTTAACATTATGTTAATGGTAACATAATGTTATGTTAAGAGGAGTGACTTCATAATCACTAGATTTCTTTTTCCTTCTAACTTCTATCTTTAATCCGCTTTAAGTATATCTTTAATATACTTACCTGTCTTGTTTTTGCTAGTTGGTTATGAGCTCCTGGGGAGAAAGAGTGCTGGATTGCTATCTGGGTATTCAGGGCTCAGTAGCATGTGTTAACCTTAAAAATAAAGCAGTCGGTTATTTTCCCAGCAAAAGCAGCCAAAAAAGTTTATTTGGGAATAGCCAAAGAATTGCAATTCCAGATGTGCATACTATGGCAGACTATAGGCAAATCCAACAACCAAAGGAGATGAATGTTGTTTTATACAGAAAAAGGAGAAAATTGGGAGAGGTTGTTTTCAACAAAAGTCCATCGGACAAAAGCAAGAGTTCAGGGTTCTGATGGTTTCTCACTGGCTGAGTTGCCAGGGTAATGATTTCCATTTGGGGTGCAAGGTACATTTCTTCCTGTAATTGACATTCTTTCCTCTTGAGGACTTCTTTCTGTTGGGGTCTGTAGTTGACTATCTTCCCTGTACGTGACCTCCAGTGGTACTGCATGGGAGCTCCGTTTCTGGCCTCCTGACTTCATTTTGAATGAGCTTACCTTTTATTAACTTTCACACTGGGAAATTTATGCCTAGTAAACAAATGGATGAGTGCTATATTTTTGGGTGCTGGGGAGGCAACAAACACTATTCTCCTAGGTATGAGACGTTTTGACAAATTCTAAAAGAACAAACGTTTAAATTGTCAAGGTTTTTCTTTTCTATAACCACACAATGTGTGAGGGATGGTTGTGATCCCAAACCCCATCCACAGGCCAGGAAGGCATCAATCACCATGACATACAATCAGAAAGTGTATGGTTCCCACATGTGCTCATCTCCAAAACAGTGATTTGTCACTCCAATCAAAACTCTGCTCACTCTCTGAGAATCCATCAAGACCTCAAGAGTTCTAAATCATTTGCTCTTTTCCCTGCTAAATATTTTAATAGGCTTTATTTTTTAGAGAACTGTCAGGTTCACAGCAAAATGGGGGGAAAGTGCAGAGATTACACCCCGCCCACCACACGCATAGCCTCCCCCATTAACAACATCTTGCACCAGAGTGAAACATTTCTTACAACAGATGAGTCTACATTGACACATCATTATCACCCAAAGTCCATAGTTTACATAAGAGCTCACTCCTGCTGTTGTACCTTCTATGGATTTGGACGAATGTATAATGACATGTATCCATCCCCTTAAATTTTAATGACCTCCTTTATATTGCCCTTTCACCAAAATTTATATTAGAAAATTTTTATACACATTGAAAATTTAACGAATAGAACATCACATAACCACACACTCTCCACCCAGATCCAACAATTGTTAACTCTTTGCCATATTTGCTTCCTCTCAGGTCCTCCTCACCATTTGTGTTGTTGTCAAACCTTTTGAAAGTAAGTTTCAGACATCATGAATTTTCACAGCTAAACATTTCAACATGCTTCTTCCAAGAATAAGCACAACCTTCTAGGTAACCACAATACAATTGATACCGGCTCAAGACAAGGTTGACATAAGGGAAGCCATATTGTAGAAAAGAAAAACTCTATTGTAACTTTGAATGACCTCTGACAAACTAGACCAGCTGAATATGCACCCTCCAGGAGATCTAACTGCTCTGTAGATTTTACAACACCCGCTTGTTCATGTACCTCCCAGCTGCGATAAGATAACTTCTCTTTTGAGTTCCTTAGGAATGTGATGACCCCTGAACAGAGAATCTATGCTGATAGCCATCATCAGTGAAAACTGAAAGATCTGGTGTGGCACTCCCAGTCTATAACACCAGAAGGTCAGCATTCCTAACCCCCTCCCCAATAACCCAATGGCCTATATAACTGCTGTAAGATTTCATGACCCCTTAAGATGGTTCTTTTGGACATGAGTGGGCCATCTTCCCTCTTGCTAGCAAGAAAAGTAATTAAAAATCCATTTTCTCCTACCACCTTGCCTCTTGACTATTGGCATGTCTTGCGGTGAGTAGAAGGCCACACATTGGGTAGTAACACAATTATCACATGTTAAAAATAAAAAGTCATAGTGACGTCAGTGTCATGGCGGAGTGAGCCTTTCTCTAAACTCTTCCCCTGATAAGATACAACAAAAGGAACAGTCACAGACCAGCAATAGATGCCTAGACAGCAAAAAGATGATTGAAAAGATCCACACTACCACACATCTGAGAGTGGAACGTGCTGGGGCCCCCGGAGGAAGTGGGGAGAGGTAAGGAGAACTCCTCTCCCTCCCCATCAGATCAGCGATGCCGTCTGCACAGATCCCAGAAAGGGGGTAGGAGTGGCCCTCTGCAGGGAAACTGTAGCTATTTGGGCTCTCTCAGCCAGTGGGAAACTCCCACACAGAGGACTCAGAACTGCTACAGGGGTACCATCAACATCTGAGCACCCCAGGGGAGCGGATAATGAGGGGTGAGCAAGAAGCACCCCAGGCCAGGGACATAGCAGGCAAAAGAGAGAGCACCCCCTCCCCACATGTCAGACTCTGAAGCTTGGCTGACCAGACCAGACCAAGCGGCCAGCCGATCTCAGCGAGCAGCTGGGGCAGAGTGCAGGGGGCTCAGATTACACAGCCCTTAACCCCCACATGGTGGCAGCAGGTGGAAATTGCAACCAGATATTTCCAGGATGAGGAAAAACAAAGCCAACACAGGAACCACAATGCAAAGGTACATGAAATCACCAGACCAGAAGGAAAATGACAAGCATCCAGAAACCAACCCTGAAGACACAGAAATCCATAACCTAAATGACAGAGATTTCAAAATAGCTATCATAAAAACACTCAACGAAATACGTGACAACACAGATAAACAATTCAACGAGATTAGGAGTTTCTTCACAAAAGAGATTGAAATCATAAAGAAAAACCAATAAGTACTGATGGATATGAAGAACACAATGGAGGAGATAAGGGAGAATCTGGAATCTTTAAAGAACAGAGCTGACAATATGGAGGAAAGAATTAGCATTATAGAGGATAGGAATACAGATATGCTCCAGATGGAAGAGGAGAGAGAACTAAGACTAAAAAGAAATGAAGAAATTCTCTGAGAAATATCTGACTCTACTAGGAAATGTAACATAAGAATTATAGGTATTCCTGAGGGAGAAGAGAGGGAAAGAGGAACAGAGAGCCTATTCAGGGAAATAATAGCTGAGAACTTCCCAAACCTGGGGAAGGAGCAGGAAATACCAGTAAGCAAAACCAACAGATCACCTAAATACGTCAACAGGCAAAGGCCCACTCCACGACACATAGTGGTAAGGCTGGCTAAAGTCAATGACAAAGAAACAATATTAAGGGCAGCTAGACAAAAACAAAAAATAACGTACAAAGGAACTCCCATCAGGCTCTCAGCAGATTTCTCAACAGAAACTTTACAGGCTAGGAGAGACTGGAATGATATATTCAAAATACTGAAAGACAAAAACTTTCAGCCAAGAATACTCTATCCAGCAAAAGTATCCTTCAAATATGATGGAGAAATAGTAACTTTCCCAGATAAACAAAAGCTAAGGAAGTACATGGCCATGAGACCCTCACTACAAGAAATACTCAAGAAGACCCTCAGGCCTGAAAAAAAGAAGAGAAAGGGAATACAAAGCTTGGAGCAAGGAGAAAAATAGGTAGACAAAGTCAGAAAAATAGTAGATCTTTACCGGAATTGGTTAGCAACCACTTAAATACCAAAATCAAAGATCAAAGGAAGGAATTCACCAAAAATAAATATAACCTCATCACTGTAAACACACACCCACAACACAAGATAGAATAAGGTATAACAAGAACGACCTAGAAGGGGAAGAGGAAAGTGATTGAATTGACTTGGTATAAGGAAATAAGAGGCCATCAGATAATGGACTATCTCATACACAAGATTTTTTGCCCAAACCTCAAGGTAACCACTAAACAAATAATCAAAACAAAATCACATATGAGTAACAAAGAGAAAACTAGAAGAGTCATAAGACAGAACGACCAAACTGAATTGGCAGTCCAAAACAAATGGGACAAGAAACAAAGGAAATGCAAAAGAACTGGAAAATAAGTGACAAAACAGCAACATTAAGCCCTCATATATCAATAATTACCCTAAATGTAAATGGATTGAACTTTCCAATCAAAAGATACAGAGTGGCAGGATGGATTAAAAAGCAAGACCCAAAAATATGCTGCCTCCAGGAAACACATCTCAGCTCTAAAGACAAGCACAGGCTCAGAGTGAAAGGATGGAAGACAATACTCCAAGCTAATGGCAAACAAAAGAAAGCAGGTGTTGCCATACTCATATCAAACAAAGTAGACTTCAAGATAAAACAGGTTAAGAAAGACAAAGAAGGGAAATATACAATGATAAAAAGGACACTCCACCAAGAAGGCATATCAATTATAAATATATATGCACCCAACATAGGAGAACCAAAGGACATAAAGAAACTATTAACAAACCTAAAAGGAGACATTAACAATAAAACAATAATAGTAGGGGGTCTTAATACCCCACTTACATCAATGGATAGATCATCCAGACAGAAAGTCAATAAAGAAACAGTGGACTTGAAAAACTGGACGAGATGGACCTAGTAGACATACACAGAGCACTCCATCCAAAAACAGCTTATTACACATTCTTCTCAAGCACGCATGGAACATTCTCAAGGACAGACCATATGCTGGGAAACAAAGCAAGCCTCAATAAATTTAAGAAGATTGAAATCATAACAAGCATCTTTTCAGACCACAATGCTATGAAAATGGAAATCAACCACGGAAAAAAACTGGGAAAGTGACAAAAATATGGAGATTATACAACATGCTACTGAACACCCAATGGATCGTTGATGAAATTAAAGGAGAAATTTAAAAAATCTGGAAAAAAACGAAAATGAAAATATACCATACCAAATCATATGGGATGCAGCAAAAGCAGTCTTGAGAGGGAAACTCATAGCGATACAAGCCCACCTTAACAAACAAGAAAAAGCCCAAATAAGCCACCTTAAATTACACCTAACAGAACTACACAAAGAAGAACAAACAAAGCCCAAAGTCAGCAGAAGGAGAGAAATAACAAAAATCAGAGCAGAAATAAATGAAATTGAGACCAAAAAAACAGTAGAAAGGATTAATGAAACAAAGAGTTGGTTCTTTGAGAAGATAAACAAAATTGACAAACCCTTAGCCAGACCTACTAAGAAAAAAGAGAAAAGCCTCAAGTAAATAAAATTAGAAATGAAAGAGGAGAAATTACAATGGATACCACTGAAATACAAAGGATTATAAGAGAATACTATGAGAAATTATATGTCAAAAAGTTGGACAATCTAGAAGAAATGGATAAATTCTTTGACTCATACAACATCCCAAAACTGAACCAAGAAGAAATGGAGAATCTGAATAGACCAATCACAAGTAAAGAGATTGAAAGAGTAATCAAAAACCTCCCCAAAAATAAAAGTCCAGGACCAGGTGGCTTCTCTGGTGAATTTTACCAAACATTCAAAGAAGATTTAATACCCATCCTTTTCAAACTATTCCAAAAATAGAGGAAGATGGAACACTTCCTAACTCATTCTACGAGGCCAACACCACCCTGACACCAAAGCCAGACAAAGACAATACAAAAAAGGAAAATTACAGGCCAACATCATTGATGAACACAGATGCAAAAATCCTCAACAAAATATTCACAAACCGAATACAGCAATACATTGAAAACATCATACAGCATGATCAAGTGGGATTTATACCAGGGACGCAGGGATGGTTCAACATCCGCAAATCAATCAACGTGATACACCACATCAACAAAACAAAGACTAAAAACCACATGGTCATCTCAATAGATGCAGAGAATGCATTTGACAAGATACAACATCGATTTATGATAAAAAAAACTCTCAACAAAATGGATATAGAAGGGAAGTACCTCAACATAATAAAGACTATTTATGACAAACCCACAGCCAACATCATGCTCAACAGGGAAAGACTGAAAGCCATTCCTCTGAGAACAGGAACGAGGCAGGGCTGCCCACTCTCACCACTGTTATTCCACATGGTACTGGAGGTTTTGACCAGAGCAATTAGGCAAACAAAAGGAATAAAAGGAATCCAAATAGTCAATGAAGAAGTGAAACTTTCACTATTTGCAGATGACATGGTTTTACATATAGAAAACCCTAAAGAATCCATTGGAAAACTATTAGAAATAATCAACATCTACAGCAAACTCACAGGGTACAAAATCAATCTACAAAAATCAGTTGCATTTCTGTATGCTAATAACGAACTAACAGAAAGAGAGCTCAAAAAGATAATACCACTTACAATCGCATCAAAACGAATAAAATATCTACAAATAAATCTTACCAAGGAGATGAAAGACCTACACAATGAAAACTACAAGACATTATTGAAAGAAATCACTGATGACATAAAGAAATGGAAAGACATCCCATGCACATGGTTTGGAAGAATAAACATAGTTAAAATGTCTATATTACCTAAAACAATCTACAGATTCAATGCAATCCCAATCAGAATCCCAATGACATTCTTCAAGGAAATAGAAAAAAGAATACTAAAATTCATATGGGGCAACAAAAGACCCCGAAGAGCTAAAGCGATCCTAAGAAAAAAGAACAAAGCTGGAGGCATCACAATCTCTGACTTCAAAACATACTACAAAGCAATAGTAATCAAAACAGCATGGTACTGGTACAGAAACAGACACACAGATCAATGGAACAGAATTGAAAGCCCAGAAATAAAACCACACATATACAGAAAGCTAATCTTCCACAAAGGAGCTAAGAACACACAGTGGAGAAAGGAAAGTCTCTTCAATAAGTGGTGTTGGGAAAACTGGGCAGCCACATGCAAAAGAATTAAAATGGACCATCTGCTATCACCATTCACAAAAATTATCTCAAAATGGATCAAAGACCTGAAGGTGAGACCTGAAACTATAAAACTCATAGAAGAAAATATAGGCAACACACTCTTTGACATTGGTCATAAAGGAATCTTTTTGGATGACATGCCTACCCAGACTAGGGAAACTAAAGAAAAAATAAGCAAGTGGGACTTATCAGATTAAAGAGCTTCTACAAGACAAATGAAACTAGAATCAAGATGAATAGACAACCCACCAGCTGGGAGAAAATATTTGCAAAACATATGTCTGACAAGGGGCTAATCTCCATAATATATAAAGAACTCACACAACTGAACAACAAAAAAACAAACTACTCAATCAAAAAATGGGCAGAGAAAATGAACAGACACTTCTCCAAAGAAGATATACAGATGGCCAATAGGCACATGAAAAGATGTTCAACATCACTAATCATCAGGGAAATGCAAATCAAAACAACACTAAGATATCACCTCACATCCGTTAGAATGGCTATAATCACCAAGACAAAAATATTGGAGAGGATGTGGAGAAAGAGGAACCCTCATACACAGCTGGTGGGAATGCAAACTGGTGCAGCCTCTGTGGAAAACGGTATGGAGATTCCTCAAAGAATTAAAAATAGAAATACCCTATGATCCAGCTATCCCATTACTGGGAATGTATCCAACAAACCTGAAATCAACAATCCAACGAGGCTTATATACCCCTATGTTCATTGCAGCATTGTTCCCTATAGCCAAGAAGTGGAAGCAACCTAAGAGTCCCTTGACTCATGATTGGATCAAGAAGATGTGGTATATATATACAATGGAATACTAATCAGCCATAAAAAAGACAAAATCGTCCCATTTGCAACAACATGGATGGGCCTGGAGGGTATTATGTTAAGTGAAATAAGCCAGAAAGAGAAGACAAACACTGTATGATCTCACTCATATGTGGAATACAAACCAACACATGGACAGAAAAAACTGTATTGTGGTTACCAGGGGCAATGGGGGTAATGGGCGGACAAAAGGGGTGAAGGGAGACAGATATACGGTGATGGACAAACGAAAATGTACAACCCAAAATTCCACAATGTTATAAACTATTAACACATCAATAAAAAAAATAAAAAGTAAAAAAAATAAAAAGTCATTGGAAATTCACATATCTATATACACGTTTCATTAAAACGAGTGTCTCACTATCATTACTTTAGAAACAACAGGGCTGTTGCTTGCAATTAGTTTTCTACCCTTGGTAATAGAAAACATTTCCAATAAACATTGTAAAAATAAGAGGGCAAAATTATCATACTCATCAAATTAAAATAACAAAACGTTAATATTTCCAAAATATCATTGAATATCTGTTCTTATTCAATCATCCCCAATTGTTCTAAGAATATCTTTCAAAGCTTTTCTGTTTTTTAACTAACAGATAATCTAGGTCCAGGCACTACATATCATTATGTCTCTGTAGTTTCTTTCAATTAGAATAACACTCACAATTTTCTTGGGCAAGACTTAAACAAGAGGGCACATTAGAGAGTATCCCACACATCACACACATACACACACCCACACACCCACACACACACACACAAAATGATTTAAGAGCACACTGGTGCCTCTATCACTCATGATCTGGCACTCAGCAATGGCACCATGCAACCATAACCCTAAACACCCACTCTTCTGTCTAACACCAGTCAGGCCTCAGAGAAATGCTTCTCGACAGACCTTGCCCTGTATCCTTGAAACAAGCACCATCAAGTCCTGTGATTTGCACCATTACCAAAGTCAGACATGAACACTCTCTCAAGCTTTGAAGAATGGGAAGGTTTTGAGCGGCAGTAGTGCTTAGGTAACAGAAAAAAGAAATTTTCCTCTCAGACAACTGATCACCAAAGTTTATTGCATAATGAAATATCACTCCCCAGCAGTGAAAACCATTCTCTTTTTCTTTTCAAATAGTCCAAATTATAGTTCTAGAGGGATTCATATATGAGTACAATATTTGCAACAATTCCTCAAGGTAGCTATAGTGGGTTGAATAGCGTCCTCCCAAAATTCATGTCCACCCAGAACTTCAAAATGTGACCTTCTTTGGAAATAGGGTCTCTGCAGATATAATCAGTTAAGAGAAGGTCATATTGGATTAGAGCAGGCCCTAAATCCAATGACTAGTTTCTTTATAAGGAGAGGAGAGCACACAAAAAGACAAAATACACAGAAGAAAGGCATGTGAAGATGGAGGTGGAGATTGGAGTGATGTAGCTAACAATCCAAAGAACGCCAAGGAATGCCAGGAGCATTCTTTCATTTCTTTCAACAATGTTCTGTGGCTTTCATTGTACAGATCTTTCACCTCCTTGGTTAAGTTAATTTCTAAGTATTTTATTCTTTTTGATGCTATTGTAAGGAGAATTGCTTTGTAACTTCCTGTTCAGATTGCTCATTGAATATCTATAGAAATGCAACCGAGTTTCGTGCATTGACTTTGTATCCTGCTACTTTGATGAATTCATTTATTAGCTCTAACAGATTTTTTTTTTGAATCTTGAGGATTTTCTACATATAAGATCATATCATCAAATGGAGATTTTTATTTTTTGTTTATTTTTTGTTGATTGCAGTAACCTTGGTTTATAACATTGTATAAATTTCAGGTGTACATCATTATACTTCTATTTCTGCATAGATTACATCATGTTTACCACCCAAATACTAATTACAACCCATCACCACACACATGTGCTGAATTATCCCTTTCGCCCTCCTCCTTCCCCCCTTCCCCTCTGGTAACCACCAATCCAATCTCTTTAAACAGAGAAAATTTTAATTCTTCCTTTCCAATTTGGATGCCTTTTATGTCTTTTTCTTGCCTAACTGGTCTGACTACAACTTCCCTTGTACAATATTGAACAGAAGTGGTGTAAGTAGACATCCTTGCCTTGTTCCTGATCTTAGAGGAAAAGTTTTCAGTCTTTCAACAGTGACTGTGATGATCACTGTGGGTTTTCAGATACAGCTTTTATTATGTTGCAGTAGTATCCTTCTATTTCTAGTTGTTGTTTGTTAACAACAAATTTTGAATGAAATCATGAAATGTTGAATTTTCTCAAATGCTTTTTTGCATCAATTGAGATGATCATATGGTTTTTCTCTTTCATTCTGTTGATGTTGTATATTACATGGATCAGTTTCCTTTTGTTGCACCATCCTTGCGTTGCAGGAATTGATCCCAGTTGGTTATGGTGTATAATCCTTTTATTATGCTGATGAATTCTGTTTGCTAGCATTTTGTTGAAGAGTTTTGAATCAAAGTTCATATGGGATATTGATGTGTAGTTTTCTTTTCTTGTGGTGTCTTTGTCTGGCTTGGTATTGAGGGGAATCTGGGCCTCATTAAATGAGTCAAAATATATTTCCACTCTTCAAGTTTCTGAAAAGTTTGAGAAGGGCTTGTCTTGGTTCTTTAAACATGTGATAGAATTCACCAGTGAAGCCATCATGTTCAGGGCTTTTCTTTATTGGGAGATTTTTAATTACTGCTTCAAGCTCCTTACTAGCTATAGCTCTATTTAGATTTTCTATTTCTTGATGATTTAGTCTAGGTAGGTTTTGTGTGTCTAGGAACTTGTCCATTTCATCTACATTATTCAATTTATTGGTGTCCAGTTGCTCAACATACTCTCTTATAATCCTTTTTATTTCCGAAGAATCAGTTATAATGTCCCCATTTTCATTTCTGATTTTAGTAATTTGAGTCTTCTCTCTTTTCTTCTTAGTCCACATAGTAAAGGTTTCTCAGTTTTGCTGATCTTTTCAAAGAAGCAACACTTGGTGTCACTGATTTTTTCTGTTGTTTTTCTATTCTCTATTTCATTTATCTCTAATCTAATATTTATTCTTTCCAACCTTCTGTTAGCTTTGAGTTTACTCTGTTATTCTTCCTGTAGTTCCGTAAGTTTCAACGTTAGATTGTTGATTGATAATATTAACTTTTTTTTTTTTTTTGGTAAGGAAGATTGGCCCTGAACTAAAGTCCTCTGTTTTGTATGTGGGATGCTGTCACAGCATGGCTTGATTTGTGGTGTGCAGGGCTGCATCCAGGATCTGAACTCTTGAACGCTGGGCTGCTGATGCAGAGCATGTGAACTTAACCACTATGCCACTGGGCCGGTGCCTCTTCTTGTTTTTATTTTGTTTTTATTTTTTATGAGGAAGATTAGTCCTGAGCAAACATCTGATGCTAATCCTCCTCTTGTTTGCTGTGGAAGACTGGCCCTAGGCTAACACCAGAGCCCATCTTCTTCTACTTTATATGGGACGCTGCCACAGCATGGCTTGACAAGCGGTGTGTCGGTGCATGCCCAGGATCCAAACCTGCAAACCCCGCACCTCTGAAGCAGAGTGCGTGCACTTAACCGCTGCGCCACCAGGCAGCCACCTCTTCTTGTTTTTAATCTAAGCATTTACAGCTATAAATTTCCCCCTTAGTACTGTGTCTGCTGTGTTCCATAAATTTTGGTATGTAGTGTTTTTGTTTTCATTCATCTCTAACAATTTTCTAGTTTCCCTTGCAATTTCTTCTTTGATCTGTTGCTCGTCTTAAAGTGTGCTGTTTAACTTCCATATTTTGGAATTTTCCAATTTTCCTTTTGTTACTGATTTCTTTTTGTTTTGTTTTGTTTTGTTTATTTATTTTTATTTTTTATTTTTTTAAATTTTTTGTTTATTGCAGTAACATTTGTTTATAACATTGTATAAATTTCAGGTCTACATCATTATACCTCTATTTCTGCATAGATTACATCATGTTCACCACCCAAATACTAATTACAACCCATCACCACACACCTGTGCCGAATTATCCCTTTCTCCCTCCTCCCTCCCCCCATCCCCTCTGGTAACCACAAATCCAATCTCTGTCTCTATGTGTTTGTTTATTGTTGTTATTATCTACTACTTAATGAAGGAAATCATACGGTATTTGACCTTCTCCCTCTGACTTATTTCACTTTGCATAATACCCTCAGTGTCCATCCATGTTGTCACAAATGGCTGGATTTCATGCTTCTTATGGCTGAGTAGCATTCCATTGTGTATATATACCACATCTTCTTTATCCATTCGTCCCTTGAGGGGCACTTAGGTTGCTTCCAAGTCTTGACTATTGTGCATAACGCTGCAATGAACACAGGGGTGCATGTATCTTTATGCACTGGTGTTTTCAAGTTCTTTGGATAAATACCCAGCGGTGGAATTACTGATTTCTAACTTCATCCTGTTGTCATCAGAGAAGATACTTTATATGATATCTATCTTTTTAAATGTATTGAGACTTCATTTGTGACCTAATATATGTTCTTTCCTGGAAAATGTCCCATGTGTACTTGAACAGAATGTGTATTCTGTTGTTGTTGGGTAGAGTGTTCTGGATCTGTTATAAATCTCCTAGATGTAGGTGGTTTATTGTGTTGTGTAAGTCCTCTGTTTCCTTACTTATCTTCCATCTTCTTATTCTATTAATTATCATGAGTGGGATATTGAAGTCTCCAACTATTACTTTCTATCTGTCCCTTCAATTCTGTCAGATTTTGCTTCATATATTTTGATGGTCAGTCATTAGGTCCACAAATGTTTATAATTGCTCTATCTTGTTGCTGTATTGAAATACTTATTAATAAATAATGTCCTTCTTTGTCTCTTATTACATTTTTTTATTTAAAATCTATTCTGTCTGCTATTAGGCATCCCTGCTTTCTTTTGGGTACTATTTGCAGTACTCAAGATGGAAGATGGAATATCTTTTCCCATCCTTTCCCTTTCAACCTATTTGTGTCTTTGGATCTCAACTAAGTCTCTTATAGACAGCATACAGTTGAATCTTGTGTTTTTATCCATTCTACCTTGCTCTGTGTTTTGATTGGAGAATTTAATCCATTTACATTCAGAGTAATTACTGATAAGGAGGGACTTACACCTATCATAGTGGTATTTGTTTTCTATATGCCTTACAGTTGTTTTGTCCCTTGTTTCCTGTATTACTGTCTTCTATTGTGTTTAGCTGATTTTTTTGTAGTGAAATGTTTCAATTCCTATTTCATTTCCTGTAGTATATTTTCTATAGCTATTCTCTTTGTGGTTACCATGGGGGTTACATTTAACATCGTAAAGGTTTAAGACGCTAATTTGAATTTATACAGGTAAACTTCAATAACAAATTGTTTCAATGACAAATTGAAGTTTAAATACAAAAACTCTGCTCCTTTGCAGCTCCATCCACACCTCTTTAGATTGTTGAAGTCACAAAGTTTCATCTTTACACATTGTGTGCCAAAAAAATGAATAATTATTTTAAATAAATTAGTCTCTAAAATTAGGTAGAAAACAAGATTTGGAGTTACAACCCAAAGTTACTGGAATACTAGCTTTTACACCAATAATTGTTTTTCTTTTCCTTAAATGTATCAGTCTCTTATATCATGTATAAATCAAAGAGTGCAGTTACAAATTATTGATACAATAATAGTATCTTTTATAACTGCCAGTGTATTTATATATAATGAGATGTTTATTTCCCCATATGGCTTTGAGTTACTGCCTAGTGTCTCTTTGTTTCCCTTTGCAGGACTTCCTTGAGGATATCTAATACTGGGCCCTAAGTTCATCATTTTGCATGTGGATGGCCAGTTGTCCCAGCACCATTTGTTGAAAAGTCTATTCTTTCTCTAGTTGAATGGCCTTGACACACTTGTTCAAAAATCATCTGACCATAAATATGAAGGTTTAGTCCTGTTCTCTGAGTTCTATTCCATGGTCTTTCTGAAGGTCAGAACCACACCATCTTGATTACTCTGGCTTTGTACTAAGCTTTGAAATTGGGAAGTATGAGTCCTGCAATTTGGTTCTTTCACTTTAACACTGTTTAGGCTATTCAGGGTCCCTTGAATTTCCATGCAAATTTTAGGATCAACTTGTCAATTTCTGCACAGAAGACAACTGGATTTTTGATAAGGATTGAATTGCATCTGTAGATAATTTAGGAGTATTGCCATCTTAACAATATTTTGTCTTCCAATCCATGAACATGGGATCTTTCTATTATTTAGGCCTTCCTTAATTTCTTTCAATAATATTTTGTAATTTTTATAACTTTTATGCTTCTTTGGTGAAAATTTTCCTAGGTATTTTATTACTTTGAATATTAGTGTAAATGGAATAGTTTTCATCATTTTGTTTTTGGATTATTCATTGATGTATATACAAATACAATTGACTCTCCAATTTATTTTGTACCCTGCAATTTTGTGTATGAGTCACACATTCTTATATCCTTATGTGCTGCATTTTTTTTTTTAAACAAGTTTGTTTTTTTTTCTGGGAAAGATTCACCCTTGGCTAACATCTGTTGCCAATCTTCCTTTCTCTTTTTTTTTCTCCCCAAAACCCCAGTACAGACTTCATATTCTAGTTGTAGGTCCTTCTAGTTCTTCTGTTAGCCACCACCACAACATGGCCACTGACAGACAAGTGGTGTGGTTCTACACCTGGGAACTGAATCTGGGCTGCCAAAGCAGAGCACGCTGTACTTTAATCACTAAGCCATCAGGGCTGGCTCTGCCTCACTTTTTTAATTGAAACCTGGACATTTTATATAATATATCGTCCCAACTCTGGACACTGATTACTACCTTCCCAGGGCTTGTTGTTTGTTCACTTGTTTAATGACTTGGCTGGACTATTTCAGTGATGTCTATTTCCTCTGCAGGGCACCTCTTTGGGCATACACACGCTAACCCTGGAAAGACAGTGATTCTAGCAGGGCTGACTGTCTTCCCCAATCTCTCTGTTAAACTCTCTGCCACTATTCTCTCACCCAGCTTTTAGGTTGCACCAGTTTGCCGACTGATTATTCTATTGTTTTCAACAGTGCTTTGGAACATAAATTGCTTCACAATTAGATCCTATTAAATTCAGGCAGAGATTGCTTCTGAGGCCAATCTTTGAGGTTTCTTCTGACCCCAGGAGGACTCCTCTTAGCTGTCTCTTTCCCTAGTTCTCTCCAGTTAATTCACTAGAATGGGTTTAGCTTGTTGATCGCATGGAGCTACTAATCTCCTTTTCAGTGCTTACCCCCAAAATCTCCATTGTTTACAAGAGTGCCCTTAGTCATGAACTTCCCTCCATTCTGTGCCAAATAAAGTCATTTTCTGTGGGAAGAACTTTGAAGCTCTCTGTGCTTCTTGGTATTTCTAAGCCACAGCTTGGGAGCTGGAGGCAAGGACAGAGGAGGGCTTCTCTCAGAATGTCACTCTTGCCTTACAAACAGGACACTGCTGAGCAGGGGCAGTACCCTCTCACCTTCTTGGCGTGCTTCTCCCTGCATGGAAAATCTTCATGGCAAGCAAGCTGGGGCAAGGGTGATAGAGATCCCACTATTCTCAGCCTGCTCATGCTGTGCAGAGCCTGGGATCTATGAGTGATGTCTTGGTGGAGTAGAGAGTCTCTAACCTCTCCATCACATGGGACTAAAATTACCATCTGCAACATGGAACTGAGGGGGAAGAGAGGCTGGCAATACTATCGTCCTTGACTGGGAGATGAAGGAAGATGGAATCTGTGTTTTGGCTACACTCACTCATACTGTTCCTGCACAAAGATTGGGTTCTCCTATCCAATTGTGTTCTCCTACCCAAAGAGTGGTGCATAAAAAAGCCAATTATTATGGCATCAGCTTTTGTGAAAAGAAAACAGCTTTAGTGCAACGTTGATCTGCAAGGACACAGGAAGCATAGGCTCTCAGATCTGTCTCCTCAATCCAGGACTTGGGGTAAAATTTTTGGGAAAAAGGGCAAAGTGGTCTGAAGTTTGGAGATAGATGATTGGAGGTAAGGAGGAGTGAGATAATTGATGATGTGTGCAAGCATAGTCAAGCTTCATAGCTCTTCATAAGATGCGTGTTCACAAAATAGTGGTGTTAGTATGATGTGTGGGTGGAGTTTTCAGGCTTTTGACATCAAAAGGATCATGTATCAGTATTTGCACAGGCCCAGTTGATGGGTTAGCAGTCTCACCTGGACTGAACTGGAGACGCAGGGACTCTCTTATCCTGAAAACAACTCTTAATTACTCTATTGAGAAGACGGGGTCAGTTGAAATGGTCCTAGAGGGCCGGTGGTTACAATAATGGTAGTTTTATCACACAGAGCTGTGAGTGGGTGGTGGGCTGGGTGGAGATCATAGGGTAGTTCAGGTCCCACAGACTCTTGTTGTTATGACTGATATTTAGTATATTTCTTGAATAAATTCATCTCTATAATCCATTCAAAGGGACAAAAATAGAAATTTGTTTCTGGTTTCTGGGACCGTAAGAGAAGACTTTTTAGGCTCCTTGACAGCTGGTCCTTACATTGACCTGGTTTTAAGCCACTATTACAGCCACTATGACATATCTCTCTGGACTTCTCATGCACCATTAGAAAGCTTAGGCTTTAACTTCAAGGCCCTTTTTAATTTCTGGCACATGTGAATTTAAATTTGTCTCATTCAAGCCCAGCTATTTACTTAAATATTATTTTTCTATAATACCTCCTTTTTGTAAAAAAAAAAAATGGATAGTATGTCTTTTAAAAAATGTCTGAGGACCAAGGATGCACAGGTTCTGCAATTAGTAGTTGATGCCAGGGCAAAGAACACAGTGCATCTTGTCCTCCCAAAGCTTTCAGTCCTCCAGGGAAGATGGACAGTTTAATTACAAGTAGAGAGTGGAAGAACTGGAAAGATATGATCAGGGCTTCTCATATTGGGGAGTCAGAGAATATCTCCAGGAAGAGATAAAATTGCACCTAAGTCAGGAAAGACAAACCCTTTATGACAGGGACCAACCCACCATACCGTCTGGGACCCTCCTCCCACTCTTACCCCAGTGGCCTCACCACTACACTACCATTCACTCAAGCCCAGAATTCTTTTGTGTGTGTGTGTGTGTGTGTGTGTGTGTGTGTGTGCATGAGGAAGATTAGCCCTGAGCTAACATCCATTTCCAATCCTCCTCTTTTTTGATGAGGAAGATTGGCCCTGGGCTAACATCTGTGCTCATCTTCCTCTACTTTATACAGATGCTGCCACAGCATGGCTTGAGAAGCGGTGCGTCATCCCTGCTAGGGATCCAAACCCATGAACCCCAGGCCGCAGAAGTCGAGCACACGAACTTAACCACTACACCACCAGGCTGGCCCCAAGCCCACAATTCTGATGTGTGTTGATGTTCCACCAGGGTCTGGAAGAGGAAAGAGCCAGCACATGAAGATCCTCTCTGATCAACTGGGCATGCTGAGACCCTTCCATTGGAAAAATGGTTCTGTTCATGAAAGGAAAACAAGATCACACCTGCAGGGTAAGTGGTTTATTGATTGAACCCATGCACAGCAGGCACATGGTGGAGTTGCAGGCAAAGGATTTCACCTCTGTCATGCAGAGCGTCACCTTCATGCTTGAGATTTCTTGATTTTCTTCACTTAGGTTTCAGAGGCTTGATTGCATCCATGGCCATGGGTAGATGCACTGTACAGTAATTTAACACGGTGTTCATGTCAATGTTAGCGAGTTCTATTTATTTTCCAAGACAGTCACATGAGTGCAAAGGTCTGTTTCTCTTCTCCTCTTTCGCCTCTCTCTCTGCTCTTGCCCATTTCTACTCCTGCTCTCTCACACTTGTTCAAAAGACGATGTTATACTCTCTCTTCCCCTCTCTAACTTTCTCCACCCCTACCTTCTCGTCCCACTAGTACTCTCCAGATCCTCCTCCTTCCATTTCTTTACCCTGCAAACTCTTTTTCCTCTTCCTTTCTTAAATCTCTTCTCACTATCTTCTGCATTTTCCCTTTTGACTATTGGTCTCTTTCTGACCTTTTCCCTTTTCTTCTGTCTCTCCTCTCCAAACCTCTGCTACTCACTCTTTCTCCTGCATCCTTTCTACCTCATCCCATCCCTCCACCTGTCTCCTCTTGCCTCCTCATGCCTCTCTGCCACCTTGCTCCCTCTCTTTATCCAGCTCTATATCTTCCCTAATCACTCCCATCATTTCTCAATCTCCCCCAGACACTTACCCTTTATTACTAGCACTATTTACAACCTCCATCCACCTTATAGTTAGGAGTGACTGACCACCAAAGCATCCCAAGCACACTCCCAGCAGTTGTGCAATTGCCATTTGTTTGACCACAATAGATAGAGGGAAAGACACACTGGGCATAGTCTAGAGTCTGAGGAATGGGTGAGCAAGTGCTTCACAGAAAATTTTTCTTCATGTTATCAACAGAAAGGGACATGAATGGAACTCGTTGGGGAAGATGAAGTAATGCCTGAGGCTTCCACATAGGGAGCAATTATGGAAGAACCCCCTTCAACTGGGAAGCCACTTGCTCCTCGTGTGAGGAAAAGATGCATTCTCACCTTCCTCAACACAATATTTCCACCTTACTGAAAAATTTTCAGTTAGAGAACACCAATAGTATAGGGAATCTACCTTAGTGCAATCAAAATATGATTTGCCTCCATAGGTGAATGGAAAAACACATTTATTATCTGCAAAAAGCAAAGACATTCTATTCATTAGCTCTTCAGGCTATCATTATCTCTGCAGTAACTCTGGAAAAATCTCTGTTCCAGCTAACTCATCATGACCAAGTGTCTGTCATGTACAGAGCCCTTTACTAAGGATCATGGATGTCAAGGTCAACATGATGTGGTCTCTACCATCAGGGACTAGGAAAGGCTCTTTAACTTCCAGTGACATGTTATTTACCCAGAGGCATTTCCCATGGATATTGGAGCTTCAGGCAATGGATAAGCTTGTTGTGCAGAGAGCTTTAGTTTCTGCTTTCCCAGATTCAACACCAAAAGTTTAAAAAGATTTTATATCTGTGAACACAGGCAATTTCTTGTTCTTGTCATTAATATTCTGCCACACATCAAATGGAAGCCTGATTTTTATCTGTGCCACATTCATAGCATATCTAAGATAGTTTCAGTGTGCACTGGCTTAGCCATTTTAATGGATTGAAGATGAAAATTACAGGAAGCCAGAGGGGTTTGTGGTTACGTGAACCTGGCCAAGGTATCTGTGGCCTGGATGAATTCTCTCTGCCTCATCACTGGATTTACTGGTCACAAATATCAACCCTCCGCAATTCATGTGCACATTTCTGTTTGAATACTATCTCCTCACCCAATCACACCTGGTGCCTCTTACACAGGCTCCCTTATTAGAATGCCATCCCTCGGAATGAGGCCCTATCTATGCTGGCACATGGCACCAGCCCTGAAGCCTGACCTGGGTTCAGATTCCTGTCCCACTATCTACACTATGCTTGTCCTTGATGAGTAAACACCTCTAGGAAGGGCCCCTTGTTCTTCACAGAGAGCCTGGGTATATGTACCTGCCTCCTCCCATTACTGAGATGGCAAAATTAGCTCCTGCATGTAAAATATCCCAGAAGAATCCCAGTCACATTTACCACCCCACACATGTTAGTTTCTTTTATTTGACTGTTGTTTTGGTTCATTATTTTCCAAATCAGTTTCCTGGTTTCTTTGCAGGACACTGCCAGGTCTCAAGCAGCTGCCAAACTAGAAGAAATTGAGGAGCAGAGGAGATGGAGGGAGGAGGAGAGAAAACAAAAGTAAGGCAATCTGAATACATTCTACAGTCAGACTGCTCTGAATCTCTTTCTTTTTTTTACATGAAAATTTTACAACTTTTTTATTGTGGTAAGAACACTTAGTATGAGCTCTTCCCACTTAACACATTTTTAAGCATAAATTCTATTAATCTACTATAAAATATAGTGATGAGGATTAGCAATAATGTATTTTTTTTTCGCATTTTGATGGCCGTGCTTGTTCTAAACAGATACACTCTGGAAGTGTATACTAGAGGGCTAAACATAACAGATGAGTAAGAATCTTACCCTTTCACACTGCTATCATACTGACACACATGAATTACACCACACTAATCATGAGATGTTGCCTGAGACTACACTTTTCCTCTTCTTCCAAACATTAAATCCTATTTACAACAGAAACTCTTCCTTTGAACAATATAACTAACCCTGTATATAGGCTGCCCATGTCTGGGACATTGGAATGGATATTTAGGAATGATACAGCTGTCATGAGGATTGATAGCCAATAACACTGTGGGCTTTCGAGTAAGATTGACTAGGTTTACATTTCAAAGGCTTGTTTGAAAATCAAATACAATGTAAAGCCCTTAATAGTGTCTGGTCCTTGAGACATACTCAAGAATTGGCAGATATATTTCTCATCAATACTCTTCTTATTATTCTATTACACATCAACTCATTTCTGGTGCAGGTTCTTCCACACCAATTCCAGCTCATCTTCCCTCCCTCACCTCCATCCACATGGTCCAGTTGTAGAAAGACACAGGCGCCAGCCCAAATCAGAAAGATTCCCAAATGTGGTGGCATGACAGCACACCTTCCTGAGACTGACAAAAGGTCAACAGCTGTTGTCTTTTTATCTACCCGCTTACACTTTACACCACCCCTCCAACCTGATCAGAATCAACCTCACCAGAAAAGTGCCTGTGCATTTCTAAGCCTGAGAGCATGAAGTTAAAGTTTATCTCTCAAGTAGCATGCACAGGACAATGGCTAGTAGTATAATGTCTGAGCCTCAGTAGTTTAAAATGAGGGCAAAATGTCTGTAAAATCCTTTTCACTTCCAGTATTCCATGACCAGAAAAGGGGATGAGGGGCAGATGAAAAAGACCATTTGGTCTCATGGGTGCTCAACAGCATCCACCTCATTTCCTGACCACAGACTCAACATAAACACAAGGCCCAACCAGCATCCTGTTGTAGCCTCAAAGCAACCTGATAAGGCAGCCATGCAAGTCTCCATTTGAAGGAGGATGAAACTGAGGCTGGGAGAACTCCTCTAGGACACAGGGGGAGTTGGGGCAAAGCCACAGTTGGACCCACCTAGCCTAGTGGACATATTCAGATAGGAAGGTTCCTGCCGTGTGCCACTCTCAACCATATTGATCTCCCCTAATCAGCTTCCCTATTCTGGCTCAAAACTCAAGAAACACTGGAAACACAGCCCATATTCCAGATGTGGGTAGAAAGACCTGGAGCTCTCCTTGACTAATTATGAAATACTTCCCTTGCTCTGAGCCTCAGTTTTCTCACTTGCAAAATGCACATAACAATCCCTTCCTTACAGTGCAATGTGAGTTCTGTATACTGAGAACTGTAAGCTGGTGTGGGGACTACATACAGTAGGTTCCTCTGTGAACACCAGCTCACCATGGGTGGGAATCCATGGGTCCTTCTGTCTGTCCTCCATGCCTCCTTCTACCCCTCAAACTTAGCCACAGACTGTGTGCTGAAAAGTAGACTATCTCAACTCTCACCTTGAAAAATGTCACCTTTTGAAGGTAACTCTCTAGGCCTAAGTGTCAGCACACCTCTCCTAGATGACCTCATTTACCAACTCATCTTCCTCGCTGCTTCAGCCATAACAAATCACATACCCATGGACACTGTCAAAACCACTAGCAATCTGCAGGGTCAAACTTTAAAAGTGATCCACATCACACAAGGCTATGGGGCTGGTTGGGGAAAAATCGAGCAGCAGATTAGCCATGTTTTAACACAGAGATCTAGGGAACAAGACAGTCTAAATAGGACTCGATAAGCTGCCTCATATCCTTGGGGATCTAGAAGTCTGTGCTCATGTACAGGGCTGCACAGAGCAAAGAGTACCCAAGTTTTCTAATTCTTTCTGGCTAAATGTAAGGTTTTGTGTCTACAAAAGTAAAACCCAGTGTATAATTGTCCACTGCAGAAACTTTAAATGTGTTATCCAAATCATATGGTGATCCAGCACATGGTAGAAGCTGAACTCATTCAAGATATTTAAACAGTATCTCTGAGCAATCACTGGCTCACCACTAAGCTACATTGTAGCATAGATGTCCCTTGAGAAGCCAGGTATAAGAGACAAACAAGAACTTATAAAACTGCTCAGGGATACCAGAAGTCACAGCAGGGCAACTAGACTCCATAGAATTTGTCCAGGAAAGTGACTAAACCAAGAAATAACAACGTAAATAACCCTTGGCTGGGGAGCAAATCAAAATCCAGATTGATGACACTCTATTATCTAAAATGTCCTATGTTTGACAAAAAGTTATTAGATATTCAAAGAAACAGGAAAAAAGGTTCTCTACACAGGAAAAAAACAATCAGTAGGAGCTGTCTCTGAGTGGTACACATGGTGGGCCTACCAGACAAAGACTCTAAAACATATATTATGAATATGTCCAAAGAATGAAAAGAAGCCATGTTATAGAATCAAAATAAATTATGATGTGAATTTCTGGGAAGATGGCAGCATGAGAAGACTCTGAACTCACCTCCTCCCATGGACACAACAAATCTACAACTATATGTGGGACAATTTCCTCTGAGAGAGAACTGGAAACTGGATAAAAAGACCCCCCACAACAAGGGACAACACTGGCAGTGGTGGTAGAGGCAGAAATACCTTTCTGCTGAGGGAAAAACCACATTCTAACCATGGCACCTCACAGCCTGGAGCAATCTTAAGGTACAAACATTTTCTTGGAAGAGTAAGGGATTTGAGCGGGAGAGCTATGCCACAATAAGCAGCCTTGAATTCAGCCCAACTGAGATGAGTGCCATAATACCTTGTTTGGCTGGATATTAAAAGCAAGGTGGAATGCCCACAAAACTATCAAGCATAAGAGATAGAAAAGCCTGCTCTTAAAGGACCCATCCACAGATTCACCCATTCTGGAAAAGAAAGTATGATGACATTGACCCATCAAATAGAGAATAACAATAGAGAATTAGAAATTATTTTTTTCAAAAGGACCAAATAGATATTATGGAATTTAAAAGTATACTAACAAAAATAAAAAACTCACTAGAAGGGCTCTACAGCAGATTTGAGCTAGCAAAAGAATCAGCAAATTTCATGATAGATCAATAGAAATTATCTAATCTGAAGAACACAAAGAAAAAGAATGAAGAAAAGTGAACAGAGCCTCAGAGCCCTATGGATGCCATCAGGTCTAGTAACATATGCATAATGAGGGCACCAGAAGGAGAGGAGAGGAAATGGCAGAGACAATAACAAGACCCATTTGGAGAGTACTGTCAACTTAACCACATTAAGTCTCCTCATCCATGAACATGGGATGTCTTTCCATTGATTTAGATCTTAAATTTCTCTCCACAAGGTTTTTGTACACCTCAAACAAGTGGACTTTATGGTATGCAATTTATATTTCAGTGAAGCTCTTTTTAAAAACAAGAGTGAAGGGAAGTTTCTTGGGTTCTTACACTGGGTCCCACAGCCTGGATCATTATTCAGTAACCAGGAGAGATGGACACTGAGGTTTTCTCTTCCAGCTTTTGAATGTTCTTGATGCTAATTAGAAAGTCCTAGACATTTCCCCAAGGAATAATCTATACACATATTACTCCCCTGCATCAACCGCATGTATTTTCACAATTGGATTTCTCCATTGAACTAAGATAACCAGGGGACATCTCCTCCTCTTATTACCACAAAGCCTGCTTCCTACGGCCCCTGCTTATTCACTCTGCTCCTGAGTGCAACTCCCAGGTGGCCCTGTGGGGTGTTCCAAGTCCTCCTCCCCCAGGCTATGAATGTAGATTATTTCTATACTGCTGTCAATCTTATCTGTGCTGGTGTTGTGTGTTTGGATGTCTCATTCTATTGTAGTTAGAGAATCCCTCCCTCACCAATGGAGTGAATAGAAGGTGATCAGAACAACATGGCTATTTCCCTCATGATCCTACAGTACTATTGAAGTGCAAGGATTGGAATGAATGGTCCGCTTCTCTGTTCTCTTCTTCTGTTCTCATACCCCACACTGAAAAAAGAAAAAAGAAAAAAAAGCCTTCTGAGAGAGAGTCAAGATGGTGGCATAAGCAGACTCTGAGCTCACCTCCTACCATGGACACAGCTGCCCTACAACCACCCTTGGAACAATTACCCCAGAGAGAGAACTGAAAACTGGATAAGAGGAACCCCTGAAACAAGCCACATTCTTGAGGTAGAAGAGCCAGAAATTCCCTTCTGGAGAGAAAAAAAGCCACCCTCACAAGCCACAGTGCTTCACAGCTGCCCAGTAGCAATCCAAACATATGCAGCCTTCTCTGGAGGAGTGGGGGACCTGAACTGGGGAGCACTGCCACTATAAGCATTTTTTGAACCTAGCACAACTGAGATGAGTGTCATAATATCTGGTTTTGCTGGCTACTAACAACAATGGGGAATACTCCCAGAAAAGCTGGGACATAAATTAAAGCTAGCTCTTAAAGGGCCCATGCACAAATTCACCCATTTTGGAAAGCAATCTAAAATCACCAGAAAGAAAGGTGCATGGTCCTTTGGTTGACCTCATCTGATAGGCTCTGGGTGCATCTCAGTGAGAGGTGAGACCTCTCCAGGGACTAGGACAATGGCAGCAGCCATTGTTGTGACCTGGTATGGGCATGCTGACACAGACACTGCCAGACGCCATTGGAGTTCTCCCTGTGGCTTGCTAGCCCAGGGTCTGCCCACTCACTAGAGCACTAATTTAATCCAGCTCAGCCAAGGAAAGCAGCCTGTCCTAGGGACTGGTCCCACCCAACAACAAGCCCTTGGGCAATGTCTGGGCCTGCTAAGCAAGCTGCCTGGATTCTCTGCAGCCTGGCAAGTGGGTCCACTTCTGTGGGGCAGGGGATACATGAGGAGCAGGTGGAGAGTGTGGGGCCTCTGCCGTGGGGCGTGTGGATCCACTTCAGGTGGTTGGGGTGCACACATGGGGCAGGACTGTGTAGATGGTGTGTGTGGCCCTGTGGGCAGTGGGGCTTTTCAGCTGCAGAAGACTTGTGCTTCTCAAACATCCACATAAGGGATGAGCCCCACCTTACAAAGCCTGAAACAATTGGGTGCTCCTGTGTCTGGGGCCCCACCCAGCTGCAATCCTCAGAGAGCTGACAAGAGCCTTATAGGCCAGAGGCCTATAGCAATTGTAAGCCCCTGAGCCTAACAACCAGCCACACTGGGGGCCTACTCACTTAAAAGAAAAACTGCAACAAGAACGTGCTATTAGACCTTGCAGCCAACTGTGCTGGGGCTCCCCACACCTGACAAAGAGACTGAAGGGTCCACAACAACCACACACAGGTGAGCATTACAACCAGCCAGCTAGGGAGACAGATAAGCCTCCCCAGGCACCTACAGCAAAAGCAACCCTACCACAACAGGAGGACATATATAGCCCACAGAGGGGTGTATGAGATAAAAATTGGCCAACTCAAAATATGTCTCATTGGGCCGGCCCTGTGGCTTGGTGGTTAAGTGCACGCGCTGCGATGCTGGTGGCCCGGGTTCGGATCCCGGGTGCGCATCGAGGCACCACTTCTCCGTCCATCCTGAGGCCGAGTCCCACATACAGCAACTAGAAGGATGTGCAGCTATGACATACAACTATCTACTGGGGCTTTGGGGGGCAAAAAAAAAAATATGTCTCATTACCTTGATTATTTTCTCTGAAGGACATTTGACCTTCCTCTCCCAAACTGCCTGAAGAATTTAATATAGAAAGACTGTTCCAGGAAGGAGCCACTACTGTATGCTAGCTGTAGTATAATGTAAAATAGATGTGATAAGAAAGGCACCAACAAGCCCATCTTATCAAAAATTCTGTCTCTCTAGCCACATTCTCTATAGGTGGCCCTGTAAAGAGTTGTCAGACAAACATTTGCATTTCCATCTCCATGTGAACTGTCTTCTTCCCTTCTGAAATCCCAAACCACTACCCCATGATCCTCTATCGGAATATGCTATTTAAGGTGAAAACCTCTGCCATTTGTAGAGAAACTGTTTCCCTGGTTTCTCCAATATATACATGTTATAAAGCTTTGTTTGATGTTCTCCTGCTATTCGGTTTCATGTCAATTTAATTTGTAGCCCAGCCAGAAAGGACCCAGAGTGAACAGAGGATAGTCTTCACCCCCTCCAGGGGTCACTCCTGGAACATTTGGAACTGGTGACAAGAGGGAAGCACACTGCTGGGCCTCATGAGTCATCACTTACATAAGGTCACCTCTCCAAGATCAGGAGACATAGCTTACCTACATAATACATAGATACAACAACACAGAAAGAGGCAAGATGAGGAGGCAAAGGAATATGTTCCAAGTAGGGCAACAGAACAAAACCCAGAAAAGGAACTAAATGAAACAGAAATGAGCAATGTACCTGACAGAGAGCTCAAACAAAGAGTTGTAAGGATGCTCTTGGGAGAAGAATGGATGAACTCAGTGATAATGTCAACAAAGAAATGAAAGATATAAAAAAGAACCAATCAGAAATGAAGAATACAATACTGGAAATGAAAAATTCCCTAGAGAGACTAAAAAGCAGAGTAGAGGATACAGAAGCATGGATCAGTGAGCTGGATGAAAGACTAGAGGAAATGACCCAAGCTGAACAGATAAAAGAAAAAAGAATTTAAAAGAGTGAGGACAGTCTAAGGGACCTCTGGGACAACATCAAGCACACTAACGTCCATGTTATAGGTGTCCCAGAAGGAGAAGAGACAGACCAAGATGCAGAGAATCTATTTGAAGAAATAATAGCTGAAAACTTCCCTAACCTAAGGAAGGAAACAGACATCCAGGTACGGGAAGCACAGAGAGCAACAAACAAGATAAATCCAAAGAGGCCCATACCAAGACACATATAATTAAAATGTCCAGAATTAAAGATAGAGAATCCTAAAAGCTGCAAGAGAAAGGCAACAAGTGACATACAAAGGAAACTCCATAAGGCTATCAGCTGACTTCCCAGCAGAAGCCTTACAGGCTAGAAGGGAGTGGCATGATATATTTAAAGTGCTAAAAGGAAAAAAACCTACAGCCAAGAATGCTCTACCCAGCAAAATTATCATTCAGGATGGAAGGAGAGATGACGAGTTTTCCAGACACGCAAAAATTAAGTCTATCACCAAGAAACCAGTCCTAAAATAAACGCTAAAAGGACTTATTTAAGGGAGAAAGAGAAAACCACAAATAGGAAAAAAATATCTATTTTCATGATAAGAGGATAACGGACACAAACGTACTAAAAAAAAAGAGATTAGGTATGACATCAAAAACATAAAATGTGGAAGGAGGGGAGTAAAAGAGCAGAGCTTTTAGAAAGAGGTCAAACTACAGAGACCATCAACTTAATATAGATTGCTATATACATAAGTTATTATATATGAACCCCATGGTAATCACAAACCAGAAACGTATAATAAATACACAAAAAGCTAAGAGAAAGGAACCCAAACATAAGACTAAAGAGAGTCATCAAACCACAAGAGAAGAGAACAAGAGAAGAAAGGAACAGATAAGAACAACTAAAACACCCAGAAAAAAAGTTAAGAAATGGCAGTAGGTACGTACTTATCAACAGCTACTTTAAATTTCAATGGACTAAATGCTCCAATCAAAAGGCATAGGGTAGCTGATTGGATAAAAACACAAGACCCATATATATGCTGCATACAAGAGACACACTTCAGATCTAAAGACACTCACAAACTGAAAGTGAAGGGATGGAAAAAGATACTCCATGCAAATGGCCTGGAAAAGAAAGCTGGGGTAGCAATACTCATATCAGACAAAATAGACTTCAAAACAAAAACCGTAACAAGAGACAAAGAAGGGCACTATATAATGATCAAGGGAACAATCCAGCAAGAGGATATAACACTTGTAAATGACTATGCACCCAACATAGGAGCACCTAAATATATAAAGCAATTATTAACAGACATAAAAGGAGAAATAGACAGTAACACAATAATAGTAGGGGACTTTAACATTCCACTTACACCAACAGATAGATCATCTAAACAGAAGATCAATAAGGAAACATTGGCCTTAAATGACACACTAACCCAGATGGACTTAGCAGATATATCAGAACATTCCTTCCAAAAACTGAAGAATAGACGTTCTTTTCAAATGCACATGGAAGAGTCTCCAGGATGGATCACATATTAGGCCACAAAACAAGTCTCCATAAATATAAGAAGATTGAAATAATACCAAGCATCTTTTCTGACCACAATGGTATGAAACTACAGATCAGTTATAGAAAGAAAATCAGAAAAACCACAAATATGTGGAGATTAAACAAAATGCTACTGAACAATGATTGGATCAATGAAAAAATCAAAGGAGAAATCAAAAAATACCAGGAGACAAATGAAAATGAAAACAAGACATGCCAGAATTTATAGGATACAGTAAGAGTAGTTCTAAAAGGGAAGTTTATAGCAATACAGCCTATCTCAACAAACAAGAAAAATCCCAAATAAACAATCTAACAGTGCACCTGAAGGAACTGGAAAAAGAAGAATAAACAAAGCCCAAAGTCAGTACAAGGAGGGAAATAATAAAAATCAAAGCAGAAATAAATGAAACTGAAACAAACAAGAAAAAATTAATAAAACCAAGAGCTGGTTCTTTGACAAGATAAACAAAATCGACAAACCTTTAGCTAGACTCACCAAGAAAAAAAGAGAGAAGGCTCAAATAAGTAAAATCAGAAATGAAAGAGGAGACATTACAACAGACACCTCAGAAATACAACAGATTATAAGATCATATACAACTATGAAAAGCTATATGCCAACAAATTGGATAATCTGGAAGAAATGGATGAGTTCTTAGAATCATACAACCTTCCAAAACTGAATCAAGAAGAAATAGAGAATTTGAATAGACCAGTCACCAGAAAGGAGATCAAAACAGAAATCAAAAACCTCCCAAAAAATAAAAGTCCAGGACCAGCCTGCTTCACTGGTGAATTCTGACAAACATTCAAATGAGACATAATACTTGTCCCTCCAAAACATTGAAGAGGAGGAGAAGCTTCCTAACTCATTCTACGAAACCAACATCACCCTGATACCAAAACCAGGCAAGAACAACACAAATAAAAAGAAAATTAAAGGCCAATATCACTGATGAACATCGATGCAAAAATCCTCAACAAAATCCTAGCAAATCCCATACAACAACACATTAAAAAGATCATACACCATGATCAAGTGGGATTTATTCCAGGGATGTAGGGATGGTTGAACATCTGCAAATCAATCAACATGATACACTGCATGAACAAAATGAAGAATAAAAATCACTTGATCATCTCAATCAATGCAGAGAAAACATTTGACAAGATACAGCATCCATTTATGATAAAAACTCTCAATAAAATGGGTACAGAAGGAAAGTACCTCAACATAATAAAGGCCATAAATAACAAACCCACAGCTAATATCATCCTCAATGGTGAAAAACTGAAAACTATCCCTCTAAGAACAGGAGCCAGACAAGGATGCCCACTTTCACCACTCCTATTTAACATAGTATTGGAAGTCTTAGCCAGAGCAGTCAGGCAATAAAAAGAAATAAAAGAGATCCAAATTAGAAAAGAAGAAGTGAAACTGTCACTATTTGCAGATGACATGATTTTATATATAGAAAACCCTAAAGAATCCACCAAAAAACTTTTAGAAATAATAAATGAATAAGGTAAAGTTGCAGGATACAAAATCAACATGCGAAAATCAGTTGCATTTCTATACACTAACGACGAAGCAGCAGAAAGAGAAATTAGGAATACAATCCCATTCACAATTGCAACAAAAAGAATAAAATACCTAGGAGTCAACTTAACCAAAGAGGTGAAAGACCTGTACACTTAAAATTATAAAACATTGCTGAAAGAAATTGAAGAAGACACAAAGAAATGGAAAGGTATTCTGTGCTCTAGTATTGGAAGAATTAACATAGTTAAAATGTCCATACTTCCTAAAGCAATCTACAGATTCAGTGCAATCCCTATCAAAGTTCCAACAACACTTGTCACAGAAATAGAACAAAGAATCCTAAAATTTATATGAAACAACAAAAGACTCCAAATAGCCAAAGAGATCCAGAAAAGAACAAAGCTGGAGGTATCATACTCCCTGACTTCAAAATATGCTGTAATGCTGTAGTAACCAAAACAGCATGGTACTAGCACCAAAACAGACACACAGATCAATGGAATAGAATCGAAAGCCCAGAAATAAACCCACACATCTGTGGACAGCTAATTTTTTATAAAGGAGCCAAAAACGTACAATGGAGAAAGGAAAGTCTCTTCAATAAATTGTGTTGGGAAAACTGGACAGCCACACGCAAAAAAATGAAAGTAGACCATTATCTCGTACCATATACAAAAATTAACTCGAAATGGACTAAAGACTTGAATGTAAGATCTGAAACCATGAAAATTCTAGAAGAAATCATAGGCAGTATGCTCTTCGACATCTGTTTTAGCAACGTGTTTTCAAGTACCATGTCTAACTGGGCCTGGGAAACAATAGAAAAAATAAACAAATGGGACGACATCAAACAAAAAAGCTTCTGCACAACAAAGGAAACCATCAACAAAATGAAAAGACAACCTAACAATTGGGGGAAGATATTTGCAAACCATATATCTGCACACCACAACCACAAAAAGAGGTTAATCTCCAAAATATATAAGAACTCATACATCTCCACAACAAAAAAACTAACAAGCCAATTAAAAAATGGGCAAAAGATCTGAACAGATATTTTTCCAAAGAAGATATACAGATGGTCAACAGGCAGATGAAAAGATGTTCAACATCATTAACCATCAGGGAAATGCAACTCAAAACTACAGTGAGACATTACCTCATGCCTGTCAGAATGGCTATAATTAACAACAGAGGAAACAATAAGTGTTGGAGAGGATGTGGAGAGAAGGGAACTCTCATACACTGCTGGTGAGAGTGCAAACTGGTGCAGCCTCTATGGAAAACAGTATGGAGATTCCTCAAAAATTAAGAATAGAACTACCATATGATCCAGCTATTCCACTGCTGGGTATTTATCCAAAGAACACGAAAACACCAATGGGTAAAGATACATGCACCCCTGTGTTCATTGCAGTGTTATTCACTATAGCCAAGACTTGGAAGCAACCTAAGTGCCCATCAAGAGACGAATAGATAAAGAAGATGTGGTGTATATACACAATGGAATACTACTCAGCCATAAGAAATGATGAAATCCAGCCACTTGTGACAACATGGATGGCCCTTGAGGGTATTATGCTAAGCGAAATGTCAGAGGGAAAAGGTCAAATTCTGAATGATCTCACTCAGAAGTAGAAGATAAAAACAACAGCAAACAAACACACAGAGACAGAGATTGGATTGGTGGTTACCAGAGGAGAAGGGGAGAGGAAGGAGGGTGAAAGGGATGATTAGGCACATGTGTGTGGGGATGGATTATAATTAGCATTTGGGTGGTGAACATGATGTAATCTATGCAGAAATATAAGAATAATGAGGTACACCTGAAATTTATACAATATTATAAACTTATAAACCAAATTTTCCCGTGAGATCAGTGGTCCACAAAATACAGAAAGTTATTGGTAACACTCAAAGATGCTAGGAAAAGATTCGCTGGGAATCTTGGCTTAATGGAGTTTCTACCTATTTTCTTTTTTTAGGAGGGGAATATAGTAGGAATTTTTTAGTGGGACGTACAAATATTATGGGTTACATGTGAGTTTCAAAACTGAATTATCAAAATTCACTGCATTTATTGTGGGCTTTCCACATTAGTTACTCCTATTGTAGAAGTAAAAGGCTACTCCTGGAGGAGAGTGATAAAGATAGAAGATGCAAGAAGCCTGTTACTACCACTTGCTTTTTGTCATTTTCCCTTCTGGACCTGACACGTTCCTGTCTTTAAGGAAGAGCCATGTTGTTTATTAATTATCACCCAATCCTAACACAAGAAATAAACTATCCTTGACAATCACCTTGCCTTGAGTCAATTATGTCATTGATATTTTCGGTGGATGTGGTATCTCTTTCAGCTCATCATGACCTCTTCTTACACCACCATTATTTTTTTCTACTCAATGTCAATCACACTTAATACTCCCAGGAACGTATCTCTGAGTTACTTCTCTTAGTTGTGGAAGGTAGCAGCTACAAAAAATAAAAGAAATGAAAAGGGGGTTAGTGATGAAAAATGAGAGAAGAGGTGATGAGGAGGGTGTTGGGAATGATAGAGAGGAGATGTAACGGAAGGGAAAGAGGAGGTGAGAGCAAAGAAGGTGGGGAGATAGAGATAAGTGGAAAGAAGAGGAGAGGGGGGCTGGGGAAGGGAACAGAACAGAGAGAGAAGGTCTATAATATTAACTATGTGCCCGATACTGTGGTAAGAAGTTTACCTCATAGAATCTCACCTCAGTGCTAGTGAAAGAACTAAAAATATCATCATTTTATATATATGATAACAAAAGGTCAGAAAAAGTTAAATAATTCACCCAGGATGTAACTGCCAATAAAAGGTGGGGATGAAAATGAGACCCAGGAGCAGCGGAATCAAAATCCTGAATGTATATTTACTGTGCAAACATTCAGGATGGATTGAAGACATGTAGATGCCAAACACTGAAGAGATAATGTGATGTAGTCATAAGAATGTTTGTCCCAAACTCCGTCTTGCCAATAAAAGTATCCTTTTTGAGTCTCGTTTTTTCCCTGTGTATATGATAACAGTCAACATCCCTTGCAAGATTTTGGTGGGGATTCTATGAGTTCATGTCCCAGAAGGTAGTACATAGTCAGGTGCTCAATAAATAAGCCCTTTCTTCCTCGTAGTATTGATTTGGGAACACCTAAGTTCAGGCAGGATTGGGACGGGTAGCAGAGAGCAAGTTGCGGATCTTCAAGTCAGAGGACAGCAACTTGAAGTAAGGAAAAGGAAAGAGAACATTTCCGAGATGATTTCTTCTGGTTCAGAAAATTTTAACCAGATTAAAGTTAAAGACATACTTTTGAAGTCAAGAAATATCAGCTAATAAAAGAACAAAGAGGCTCAAAAGAGAATATGCAGAGAAGGAAGCAATGAGCATTTCAAGAGATCTAATTCTAAGTTAACAAAGAGCCTTTCATGTAGAGAAAGACAGTGAACCAAGGAAAAACATACAAAGAAATATCCAGATTCAGATATCAGAGCTGGACAAAGAACACTTCCTTTGTTTCCAGAACAGAGAAAAGCCACTCTCACAAATTCTCTCACTTTACTTTCATTTAAAAAAAAAAAAACACTCTATTAGATTTGCTGCATAAATATATATCTCATCAAAAAATTGAGAATGCCACAATATATTCAATATATATATAAGTTGAGTTTTTCTAGGCAAAGCAATCTCGGCTCAGAATTAGAAAACCGAATGATTATATCAATAGATAAAATACAAATATCACACAAAATCAGTAGCAAGGGGGAACATGATTCAATTTCCCCTTCCACCAGCCTGGGGAACTTTGAATTTGAAATTGCTGACTCATGGATTGAGAAGTGATGTCAATAATAGCTAACATCTACAGACTTACCATAAGGCAAGCATAGCCTAAGAGCTTTATAGACATTCTCTATTTAATACTCACAATGTTTAATTCCCATGCTATCCTTTAAGCAAAATATTATTTATTAGCTTTTTTACATAGAAGGAAATGAAGCCTCAGAGAGTTCATGTAACTTGCCCGAGGTCACAAAGTGAAGAAGTAGATGAACTAGCAATGAAACTCAAGCTTTCATTTTCATTTTCATTTTTGTTGTTTAGCAGTGGAACCCTTAAAAAAAAAACTAAAGTGTATGTCAAAACTCTGTAAAAAATAAAGCAGCACTGTGTGTGACGGCCCTCAAGACAGTGATAAAAAACTGATAATTATAAGTAAGAAACATATCTTGAATCCCTTTACTAAAAGTACCTCAGTCAAACAGTTATGCCACGCCCCAGGGCTCAGAACAACATCTAGCTCTATAAAGCATTTGATAAATATTTCTGAGTGTACAAATATATATCACACAAATAATCATATCAATGGTTGTTAAAATATATATGATAATTTTTGTCTTCTGTTAATTATTTTTGATAAATTTGAAGTAACTCCCCATTATTAATAAAGACCCTTAGCACAGAAACAAAATATTTCTTTAACTTGCTAAGACAGTAATATCTTTCTTAATATCTTTCCAAATCAACAGCCAACATCAGAATTAACAGTGAAACACAAGAGACATTATTATTAAAGCAAAAGTCAACAAAGATTAAGCTCCTAAAACCAGGACACCACCTTTAGGAAATTTGGCATAATTCACTAGGACAGAATAAAGAAGCCTAACACATAAACATTCAAAAGGATGGTAAAATATTAAGGATATATTTTGTTAGTTGAATATTTGGTTTTAACATTGTGTTAACTTTAACATAATGTTCTGTTAACAGGGGAGTGATTTCTTCATCACTATATATCTTTTTGCTTCTAACTTCTATCTTTATCTAAGTATATCTTTAATAAACTTACCTATCTTGTTTTTGCTAGTTGGCTATAAGCTCCTGGGGAGCAAAGAATGTTGGATTGCTATCTGGGTATTCAAGGCTCAGTAGCAGTTGTCAACCTTAAAATAAAACAGCCAACTGTTTTACCAGCAAAACAAGTTCATTTGGGAAAAGCCAAAGAATAGCAATTTGGGATATGCATGCTATGGCAGACCATAGGAAAATCTAACAATCAAAAAAGAGGAATGTTATTTTATATAGGGAAAAAGGAGGAAATTGGGAGGGGTAGTTTGGAACAAAAGTCCATTGGAGAAAAGCAAGAGTTCAGGGTAGTGATGGTTTCTTACTGGCTGAGTTGCTGGGGTGGCGGATTTCTGTTTGGGATGCAATGTACATTTCTTCCCGTAATTGTTACTCTTTCCTGCTGATGACTTCTTTCTGTTGGGGTCTATAACTGACTATCTTCCTGTAATGGACCTTCAGTTAGTACCACACAGGAGCTCCCCTTTCTGGCCTCCTGACTCAATTTTAAGTGAGGTTACCTTTTATTAATTTTCACACAGGGAAATATATGCCTAATAAACAAAGGGATGAGTACTATGTTTAGGGTGCTGCGGAGGCAACAAACACCATTCTCATAGGTATGAGATATTTGAGAAATTCTAAAATCGCAAACCTTTAAATTCTCAAGGTTTTTTTTTTCTATAACTAAACAATGTAGAGGGATGGTCACCCCAACCCCCATTCCCAGGCTTGGGGGGCATCAGTCACTATTACATACAATCAGGGGGTATATGGTTCCCACATGAGCTCACCTCAGAAATAGTGATCACTCCAATCAAAACTCTGCTCACTCTCTGAGAATCCATCAAGTCTTCAAGGGTTCTAAACCATTTGCTATTATTTCTGCTTAATTTTTTTTTTTTGAGGAAGATTGGCCGTGAGCTAACATCTGTTGCCAATCTGCCTCCTCTTATTTTGTTTCCTTTTTGCTCCCTAAAGCCCCAGTATATATTTGTATATCGTAGTTGTCTTTCTATTGCTCTATGTGGGGCACCACCCCAGCATAGCTTGGTGAGCGGTATGTAGGTCTGCGCCCAAGATCTGAACCAGTGAACCCCGGGCTACCAAAGCAGAGTGCTCATACTTAATTGCTACACCACCAGGCCAGCCTCTCCCCCTAAATTTATTTAATAGACCTTATTTTTGAGAGAAGTGTTAGGTTCACAGCAAAATTGAGGGAAACACAGATTTCCCATCTACCCCATGCCCTCATACACATAGCCTCCCCCATTTACAACTTCCTGCACCAGAGTGGAACATTTGTTACAACTGATGAACCTACACTGACACATTATTATCACCCAGAGTCCATAGTTTACATTAGGATTCACTCCTGGTGTTGTATATTCTATGGGTTTGGACAAATGCATAATGACATGTATCCATCCCCTTAAATTTTAATGGCTTTTCTCCTTTATATTCCTCTTTTCCAAAATTTGTATTAGAAAATTTTCATACATGTAGAAAAATTTTGTTACTGTTCAAAGGGCTCAATCTGCTCACCACAAGTCCAAGCCAATTAGTTGAGAGGCAAGACAATGGTAGAGAAAGGACTTTATTAGATGATGAGCTAGCAGATCAGAAGATGGCAGACTAGCATCCTACAAAAAAACATCTTAAGAGAGTACAGAACATTGAAGCAGTTATGTAGAGCCAGTGGGCTATAGGGCAGGGGGTCAGGAATGTTGACCTCCTGGTTTTGCAGACTGGAAGTCATGACAGCAGACTTTTCACTTGTCGTTGATGATGAATAGCAGTATAGAATATTTGTCCAAATGTCATTACATTCTTAAGGAACTCAAAAGAACAAAGTTATTTCCTTTCTGCAGTTGGGAGGCATATACATAAGTAGGAGTCATAAAACATACAGAGCATGCATATTTCCCAGGGAGTGGTCATTAATCAGCTAGATTATGTGCAGCCTTAAATGAGCTCTGGGGGAGTGAAACAAAGGTCACAGAGAGTTCTAAGATGGCTTCCCTTAGGCCAAGTCTGATTTGGTCTGTAACAATTTCCCACTGTCAGTTTTCTATTCCACAATCTTAGGCAATCAGGATGACATATCACATCTGGGTACTTCCTGCTGTATTGGGGTGTTGAAGAGGCATCATCATCTGAAATAACTTGATGCATTCATGAGAAAGGTCTTTTTCCTCCCTTTTCTTTGAGTGAGGTTGGCACATCACCAATTTTTTTTTTTTGGTAGTTTTGGTTATGTGAGAGCAGCCTTTGTTGATACAGCAAAGTATTAACTTTAGGAGAATATATGTCCCTAGGAAGAGTAGAAGCTTGGTTAACCCCAGCCTGAATAGACCGCCTAAGAAGGATTGAATGCCTGAAGGTATCCAGGAAAAGAGACCAGAAAACCAATCTGTGTCAAGGCTGAAAGGGGAGCTAGCATGTTCTACAGTTTGTTGGAACCATGTGGCTTGTTCCCTGATATTATTTTAATTGCAGTAACAGTAGTATAACATATAAATTTTGGGTGGGCATCATTATATTTTGATTTCTGTGTAGACTGCATCATGTTCACCACCAAAAGACTAACTACAATCCATCACCATGCACATGTGCCTAATCACCTCTTTTCCTCTCCTCTCTCCCCCTTCCCCTCTGGTAACCACTAATCCATTCTCTGTCTCTATGTGATTGCTGTTTTTATCTTCTATTTATGAGTGATATCATACTATATTTGACTTTCTCCCTCCGACTTATTTTGATTAGAATAATACCCTCAAGGAGAAGTCAAGATGGCAGCATAGGCAGACTCTGAACTCACCTCCTCCCCCAGACACAGCCAATTTACAACTACTCGTGGAAAAATTACCCCTGAGACAGAACTGAAAACTGGATAAGAGGAACTCCTGCAACAAAGGACAATCCTAATTGAGGTGGAAGAGGCAGAAACCCCCTTCCGGAGAGAAAAAAATTCTGCCTTCACAAGCTGCCAGCTTCATGGCCGCCCGGGAGCAGCCCAAAGGTACACAGCCACCCTGGAGGCGTGGGGCCCTGAGCCGGGGAGCGCCCCCGCTGTTGGCATTTTGTGGACCCAGCACAATCGAGGTGAGTGGCATAATATCTGACTTTGTCTGCTACTAAAACATTGGGTAGTACTCCCAGAAAACCTGGTTCACAAAGAAATTAAAACCGGCTCTTAAAGGGCCCGCGCGCAAACTCACCCATTTCAGAAAGCATCCTAAAATCACCAGAAAGAAAGGTGCACAGTGCTGTGGTGAAAAGAGATTCATCTGATAGGCCCTGAGTGCATCTCGGTGAGAGGTGAGACCTCTCCAGGGACTGGGACATTGGCGGTGGCCATTGTTGTGGCCTGGTGTGGGCGTGCTGACACAGAGGCCATTGGAGTTCTCCTTGAGGCCTGCTAGCCCAGGGTCTGCCCCACTCACTAGAGCACCAATTTAATCCAGCTCAGCCAGGACAGGCAGCCCACCCTAGGGACTGGCGCCACCCAACAACAAGCCCTCAGACAACTTGTGGGCCTGCATAGATTGGTGACTGTATTCTCTGCAGCCTGGCAACTGAGCCAAATTCAGTGGGGCAGGGCGTGCACAAGGAGCAGGTGGAGAGTGTGGGGCGGTGGTGGAGTGTGTGGGAGACTGTGTCCACTTCGGGAGGTCGGGGCGCGCACACGGGGCAGGACTGTGTTGACTGTGTGTGTGGACCTGTGGGCGGCAGGGCTTGGCAGCTGCAGAAGACTTGTGCTTCTCAAAGACCCACATAGGGGGTTTGCCCCACCTTCCAAAGTCTGAAACAACTGGGTGCTCCTGTGCCTGAGGCCAGCCCCACCCAGCTGCAATCCTCAGAGAGCTGACAAGAGACCTAAAGGATGGAGGCTTATAGCAATTGTAAGCCCCTGAGCCTAACAACCTGCCATGCTGGGGGCCTACTCACTTAAAAGAAATACTGCAACACAAATGTGGTATTAGAACTTGCAGCCAACTGTGCTGGGGCTCCCCACTGCTGATAAAGAGACTGAAGGGCCCACAACAACTACAAACAGCTGAGCATTACAACAGCTGACCAGGAGAATAACTCGGCCCACCTGGGCACATACAGGGATAGCAAACAGACCACACAGAAGGACACATGTGGCCCACATAGGGGTCACCCCTGGAACATTGATAACTGAGGGTAGCACACTGTAGGACTCCTAAGGCATCACTTGTATAAGGTCACCTATCCAAGAGCAGCAGACATAGCTGACCTACCTAATACGTAGACACAAGCACAGGGAAAGAGGCAAAATGAGAAGGTAAAGGAATACATTCCAAGTAAGGGAAAAAGACAAAACCCCAGAAAAGGAACTAAGTGAAACAGAAATGAGCAACCTACCTGACAGAGTGTTCAAACAAAGAGTGTTAAGGATGCTTACTGATCTGGGGAGAAGAATAGATGAACTCAGTGAGAATGTCAACAAAGAAATGGAAGATATAAAAAAGAGCCAATCAGAAATGAAGAATATGATACTGGAAATGAAAAATTCACTAGAGGGACTCAAAAGCAGAGTAGAGAATACAGAAGAACGGATCTGCAAGCTGGATGAAAGACTAGAAGAAATTATCCAAGCTGAACAGGTAAAAGAGAAAATAATTAAAAAGAATGAGGACAGTCTAAGGGACATCTGGGACAACATCAAGCGTACTAACATCCGTGTTATAGGTGTCCCGGAAGGAGAAGAGCGAGACAAAGGGGTAGAGAATCTATTTCAAGAAATAATAGATGAAAACTTCCCTACCCTAAGGAAGGAAACAGACATCCAGGTACAGGAAGCACAGAGAGCACCAAAAAATGTAAACCCAAAGAGGCCCACACCAAGACACATCATAATCAAAATGTCTAGAATTAAAGATAAAGAGAGAATCCTAAAAGCTGCCAGAGAAAGACAAGTTGCATACAAAGGAAAGCCCATGAGGCTATCAGATGACTTCTCAGCAGAAACCTTACAGGCTAGAAGAGAGTGGCACGATATACTTAAAGTGCTAAAAGGAAAAAACTTACAGCCAAGAATACTCGACCCAGCAAGGTTATCATTCAAAATGGAAGGAGAGATCAAAAATTTCCCAGACAAGCAAAAATTAAAGGAGTTTGTCACCAAGAAACCAGTGTTACAAGAAATGTTAAAGGCACTTATTTAAGGGGAAAAGAGAAGACCACAAATAGGAAAAATTATCTATTTCCATAATAAGAGGGTAATGGATACAAACGCACAAAAAAGAGGTTAGATATGATATCAAAAACATAAAATGAGGGAGGAGGGGAGTTAAAGAGTAGAGCTTTCAGACAGAGGTCAAACTAAAGAGACCATCAATTCTGTATAGAAGGAGAAAGGAACAGAGAAGGACTACTAAAACACTGAGAAAAAAAAGTTAAAAATGGCAGTAAGTACATACTTATCAATAGCTTCTTTAAACGTCAATGGACTAAATGCCCCAATTAAAAGGCATAGGGTGGCTGATTGGATAAAACACCAAGACCCATATATATGCTGCATACAAGAGACACACTTCAGACCTAAAGACACTGACAAACTGAAAGTGAAGGCATGGAAAAAGATACTCCACGCAAATGACAATGAAAAGAAAGCTGGGGTAGCAGTACTCATATCGGACAAAATAGACTTTGAAACAAAAGCTCTAAAAAGAGACAAAGAAGGGCATTACATAATGATCAAGGGAACAATCCAACAAGAGGATATAACACTTGTAAATATCTACGCACCCAATGTAGGTGCACCTAAATATATAAAGCAAGTATTAACAGACATAAAAAGAGAAATAGACAGTAACACAATAATAGTAGGGGACTTTAACACTCCACTTACACCAACAGATAGATCATCCAAACAGAAGATCAATAAGGAAACATTGGCCTTAAATGACACACTAGAACAGATGGACCTAGTAGATATATACAGAGCATTCCATCCAAAAAACCGAAAAATACATGTTCTTTTCAAATGAACATGGAACATTCTCCAGGATTGATCAAATATTAGGCCACAAAACAAGTCTCCATAAATTTAAGAAGATTGAAATAATACCAAGCATCTTTTCTGACCACAACGGTATGAAACTGGAAATCAACTATAGGAAGAAAATCAGAAAAGCCACAAATACGTGGAGATTAAACAAAATGCTACTGAACAACGACTGGGTCAACGAAGAAATCAAAGAATAAATCAAAAAATACCTGGAGACAAATAAAAATGAAATTACGACATGCCAGAATTTATGGGATACAACAAAAGCAGTTCTAAGAGGGAAGTTTATAGCGATACAGGCCTATCTCAACAAACAAGAAAAATCTCAAATAAACAATCTAACAATGCACCTAAAGGAACTGGAAAAAGAAGAACAAACAAAGCCCAAAATCAGTAGAAGAAGGGAAATAATAAAAATCAGAGCAGAAATAAATGAAATAGAGACTAAAAAAAATAGAAAAAATTAATAAAACCAAGAACTGGTTCTTTGAAAAGATAAACAAAATTGACAAACCTTTAGCTAGACTCCCAAGGAAAAAAAGAGAGAAGGGACAAATAAGTAAAATCAGAAAGGAAAGAGGTGAAATTACAACAGACACCTCAGAAATACAAAATATTATAAGAGAATACTATGAAAAGCTATATGCCAACTAATTCGACAATCTGGAAGAAATGGATAAATTCTTAGAATCATACAACCTTCCAAAACTGGATCAAGAAGAAGTAGAGAATTTGAATAGACCAATCACCAGTAAGGAGATCGAAGCAGTAATCACAAACCTGCCCAAAAATAACAGTCCAGAAACAGATGGCTTCCCTGGTGAATTCTACCAAACATTCAAAGAAGACTTAATACCTATCCTTCTCAAACTCTTCCAAAAAATTGAGGAGGTGGGGAAGCTCCCTAACTCATTCTACAAAGCCGACATTACCCCGAAACCAAAACCAGACAAGGACAACACAAAAAAAGAAAATTACAGGCCAATATGACTGATGAACATCAATGCAAAAATCCTCAACAAAATACTAGCAAATCGCATACAACAATACATTAAAAAGATTATACACCATGATCAAGTGGGATTTATTCCAGGAATGCAGGATGGTTCAACATTCCCAAATCAATCAACGTAATACACCACATTAATAAAATGAAGAATAAAAATCACATGATCATCTCAATAGATGCAGAGAAAGCATTTGAAAAGACACAGCATCCATTTATGATAAAAACTCTGATTAAAATGGGTATAGAAGGAAAGTACCTCAACATAGAATAATACCCTCAAGGTCCATCCATATCACCAAATGCCATATTTCATCCTTTCTTACGGCTGAGTAGTACTCCATTGTGTATATATACCATATCTTCTTTATCTATTCATCCCTTGATGGGCACGTAGGTTGCTTCCGAGTCTTGGCTATTGTGAATAATGCTGCAATTAACATAGGTGTGCACATATCTTTATGCATTCATGTTTTCATGTTCTTTGGAGAGGTAGCCAGCAGTTGAATAGCTGGATCATATGGTAGTTCTATTCTTAATTTTTTGAGGAATCTCCATACTATTTTCCACAGTGGCTACACCAGTTTGCACTCCCACCAGCAGTGTATGAGAGTTCTCTTTTTCCACATCCTCTCTGATGCTTGTTATTTCCTGTCTTGTTAATCATAGCCATTCTCATGGGGATGACTTGATATCTCATTGTAGTTTTGATTTGCATTTCTCTGATGATAAGTGATGTTGAACATCTTTTCATGTGCCTGCTGGTCATCTGTATATCTTCTTTGGAGAAATGATTGTTCAGATCTTTTGACCTGGGTTGTTAGGGTTTTTTTGTTGTTGTTGAGATGTATGAGTTCTTTATATATTTTGAATATTAACACTTTGTCAGATATATGCTTTGCAATATCTTCTCCCAATTGTTAGGTTGTCTTTTCATTTTGCTGATGGTTTCCTTTGCTATGCAGAAGCTTTTTAGTTAGATGTAGTCCAATTTGTTTATTTTTTCTATTGTTTCCCTTGCCCGGTCAGATGTGGGACTTGAAAATATGATGCTAAGACCAATGTGAAAGAGCGTATGGCCTATGTTTTCTTCTAGAAGTGTCGTGGTTTCAGGTCTTACATTCAAGTCTTTAAACCATTTTAAGTTAATTTTTGTGTGTGGTGTAAGAATGGTCTACTTTTATTCTCTTACTGTCCAGTTTTCCCAACACCATTTATTGAAGAGACTTTCCTTTCTCCATTGTATGTTCTTGGCTCCCTTGTTGAATATTAGCTGTGCATAGATGTGTGGGTTTATTTATGAGCTCTTAACTCTGTTCCATTGATCTGTGTATCTGTTTTTGTGCCAGTACCATGCTGTTTTGATTACTAGAGCTTTATAGTATACTTTGAAATCAGGGAGTGTGATACCTCCAGCTTTGTTCTTTTTGCTCAGGATTCCTTTGTCTATTCGGGGTCTTTTGTTATTCCAAATAAATTTTAGGATTCTTTGCTCTATTTCTGGGAAAAATGTCATTGGAAATTTGATAGGGATGCACTGAATCTGTAGATTGCTTTAGAAAGTATTGACATTTTAACTATGTTAATTCTTCCAATTCAAGAGCATGGAACGTCTTTCCATTTCATTGTGTGTTCTTCTATTTCTTTCAACAACGTTTTATAGTTTTCAGTGTACAGGTCTTTCACCTCTTTGGTTAAGTTGATTTCTAGGTATTTTATTCTTTCTGTTGCAATTGTAAATGGGACCATATTATTAATTTCTCTTTCTGCCACTTCGTTGTTAGTGTATAGAAACCCAACTGATTTTTGTATGTTGGTTTTGGATCCTGGAACTTTACCATATTCCTTTACTATTTCTAAAAGTTGTTTGGTAGATTCTTTAGGGTTTCCTATATATAAAGTCATATCATCTGCAAATACTGATGGTTTCACTTCCTCCTTTCCAATTTGGATCCCTTTTATTTCTTTTTCTTGCCTGATCGCTCTGGCTAGGACTTCCAATACTATGTTAAATAAGAGTGGTGTAAGTGGTCATCCTTGTCTGGTTCATGTCCTTAGAGGGATAGCTTTCAGTTTTTCTCCATTGATAATGATATTAGCTGTGGCCTGATTTTGTTAATACTAGTTTCTGCTTGTGAGGAGGTATTGATGTAAGAACAACAGGAGGTATTGGCCACTACACAGACTCTCCCTTGTTTGGCTAGAATACAATCCAGAGAAATTCTATTGTCCAGAACTACTTTAGCTAAGGAGTCAAAGGAATTCTGTAAATTTGCAAGAGATTTGGCAGTCTCGAAGTCTATAACCATAAGAGTATGGAATAAATTTCTCAGCACATGCTGATGGACCGCTACTCCTCAACATAGAGCAGGGCATCACCAAAGAAATAGGTATCTCCTTCATATATTCCTTCCAGAAGGTCTCACGTTACCCAGGAAAATAATTTATGGGAACTCACCCAATGTTTGGTTTCACTTGAGTCGTGTACAGAGAAAGGAGTGATTAGATATCCTAATAGACAGGTACATCCTCTGTGCCAGTTATCAAGGCAATTACAGACCCACAGTTAGTGATCAGATCCACAGACAATAACATATCCTAAGGGGGCACATAGAATACCAGTCATGTTGTTAAAACTTAGGCCTTCATGTTTAGGAATTTTATCTAGGATCAAGTCAAGTCAAGGTCAGTATAAAGCAGTGTCCAGGAGGGAAAATTTAATCCACAAATTGGCAGAGAGGTGGGTGATCCTTGAAGGTGCACTTGGTACTTTTCATTAAAATCTTGACATAATTAGGTGGACCTATAGTTTGAAGACTTAGGTTTCGTGCACTTTTCCCTGACCAGAGAGTAAGAGACAGGAAGTGAGAAGTAAATGCCATTAAGCAAACAGGTAAGTTTAGTTCATTCATCAGCAAATGTCTGGTTCTTATGGTCATAGACTGTTTATCTTTACATTTTTCCCTGAAAACCATTATAGATTGCTTTGTGGCAGGTGGTATAAAGGAACAGGGGACAGGAGATCTCCTGTGGATTAACCTGACCCTATAGGTTACATCTGAAGGTTTTATATCATAGATCACAGTAAAATTTGGTATACTCGAGAAATTGACTACTGGCATTACTATAGGGTCACCGTGATCATGTACTGAATAGGGCCTTGGGTGACAGATCCAGCAGTCAGTTACCTTGGTGGAAGAAGCTATAGCTTGGGAAATCCATACCAAAGAGTTATCTCCCACCATATAGTGACAGGTACAAAGACCAGTGTGTATAGATTAAGTAGACTTATGAAATACATAACTTAGATCCTGTATGGACTTGCATGTCCATGTTGGGGTTTTGGGTGGATCTGGCACTTCTTTCAGCAGGGCTTACTTTATTCGAGTATGATGTATCCATAGCTTAACTCCAGTAAGTTTGACGGATGAGTGGGTGGTCAGTAGCACATCAAAAGGACCCCTCCACTTGGTTGCCAGTTGATTTTCAGGTCCTTGTTCTCTCCAGGTCTTTAGTAGGACTCTGTCACTGGGACAGAAAGGGTGTAAGGACACATCAGACAGGTGATTTGACCAGCTGGAAGCAGACTCATGAATAGAGGTTAGTATAGAACTCAAAGATTTAACATAAGGGGCTGGCCCGGTGGCATGGCGATTAAGTGCACGTGCTCCACTTCAGCGGCCTGGGGTTTGCAGGATCGCATCCCAGGTGCGCACCCAGGCACCGCCTGTCAAGCCATACTGTGGCAGCGTCCCAAATCAAGTGGAGAAAGATGAGCACTGATGTTAGCCCGGGGACAATCTTCCTCGGCGAGAAGAGGAGGACTGACATTGGATGTTAGCTCAGGGCTAATCTTCCTCACAAAAAAATAAAAAATAAAATAAATAAATAAATAAATAAAATTTTTAAAAAAGGTTTAACATAAGTTGTGATCGTAATGTCTTTTAGGGTCTCAAGGGATCCTCCTGCAAAAGAAGTCTGAAATGGCGTGCTGTATAGAATTTCAAAGGGCCTTAACTTAAGCCTACTTCAGGAAGCCACCCTAATCCATAGCAGGGCAATGGATAGTGCCTTATCCCACGTTAATTGTGCTTCCTGACATGTCTTTGCAATGCTTCTCTTTAAAGTGTGGTTCATCTTTTCCATTTTCTGGTTGACTGGGGTCTCCACATCAAATGTAACATCTATTTGATGTTCAGTGCCTTGGATACCTGTTGTGTGACTTGAGAAATAAAGGTAGGTCCGTTGTCACTCTGTAGAGTGTTAGGCAGGCTAAATCTAGGAATAATTTATTTTAATAAGAGACAAATTACTTCAGATGCTTTTTCAGTTCAGGTGGGGAAGTTCTCCACCCACCCAGAGAAAGTGTCCACAAACACTAACAAGCACCAGAAGTTTCCAACTATTTGTGGCATTTGAGTAAAGTCTATTTGCCAGTCTTCAGTAGGCCAGTCCCCTTTATGTTGGATACCCATGCAAGGGAGTCCTGGAGCTGCCTTAGCGTTGTTTCTGGCACAAGTCATGGAATTTTTACTTACTTCTCTTACGGTTTTCCGTAAATTAGGTCCCATGATGTACTTCTGGACCCATTGTAAGTAGCCTCTCTTCCACAACAGGTGCTTTCACATAAGCATTTTAAAATTGGGTGCAGAAGAGCCCAGGAATTAAAATTATTCCCCATACATTACTTTTACAGCCTATTAAACACTTAGAGATGAAACCCCATTCTTTTGCCCAATTTAGGTCTTTTTCTGAGTATGCTGGCTGGTATCCAGATAAATCTACCCGAGGTAGCAAAGAGCCCGTCATAACAATGGTCTGTGTATTTGCTGCCCTTTTTGCTGCTATGTCAGCCAATCGATTTCCCTTAGTTATAGCAGTTTCACACTTTTGCTGGCCAAGGCAATGCATTTGGCCACCTGAGAGGGCTCATGGATTGCCTCCAATAATTGTGATATATCTGGAGCATGTTTAATTTCCTTTTTGTTGGTGGCTAGAAGCCCTCTTTCCTTCCAGATACCTCCACAGGCATGGACCATTGAAAATGCATACCAGGAATCTGTATAGATCTTCACCCTTTTCCCTCATGATAAGAGTAAATCTCTGGTCAGGGTGATGATCTCAGCCTTCTGGCCTGAAATCCCTGGGGGGAATACCTTGGCCTCTATGGGTCTTTATTCAGATTAAAACGGAAGACCCAGCACGCCTCTTACCTTGGTCCATGAAGCTACTACCATCTACGAAAAGCTCCAGTTTGGGTTCTTCTAATGACTGGTCCTTTAGATCTGGCTAGCTGGAATAAACTATTTCTATCTGTAAGCAGTCATGTTCTAAAGCTTGTGAGGTCCCACTGGGGAGCAAGGTGGCCAGGTTTAGAGTTGAGGTGACTTGTAACCTGACATTAGTATTGTCCAAAAGGATGGCTTGATATTTGCCCATCCTTCCTGAGGTGAGTCAGTATCCCCTTTTCTGTTCCAGTAATGTGAAGACATGGTGGGGCACATATACCGTGGTAGGTTGGCCTAGAGTAACTTTTTCACCCTCTTGAAGAATGTCACATGTGGTTGCTACTGCCTGGAGGCAAGGGAGCCATCCCTTCACCATTTGATCCAATTGTTTAGAGAAACAGACAACAGGTCTAGAGATTGTTCACAACTTTTGAGTTGATACTCCTAGATTTATGCTTTGTCTCTCATACACATAGAGACCGAAGGGTTTGTCCAGGTTTGACAAACCTAAGGCCGGAGCTGAGGTCAGCTTGGCCTTAACAGTGTCAAATGTTAGCTAGCATTCTTTAGTCCAGTCCAAAGGTTCTGAGTCTAGGCCCCTCAGAGCCTCATACAGGGGCTTTACTATAAGCCCATAATTAGGAATCCAGATTCAACAGAAACCTACCATTCATAAGAAATCTCGCAGTTGTCAGTGAGTTTGGGGAGGAGTTAAGCAGGCTATTGCCTTTTTTCAATCGAGTAATAATTCTCTTCATCCCTTGGATGTGGCAAATCCCAATATGTGACCTTTTGTTTACAAATCTGAGCTTTATTTTGAGAGGCCTTGTATCTGCATTCTGCCAAGTAATTTAAAGTCTCAACTGTGTTGGTCAGAAATTGTTTATCTCTGGGGCTTCCTATTAGTGAGTCATCCACATATTGTAATAACAGTCCTTCCTATAGTCTTAGATGACTTAAATCTCTGGCCAGTGCTTCCCCAAATAAAGGGGAGAGTTCTTAAACCCTTGGGGAAGCAAAGCCCAACAACATGTGTTGTGTTGTCTGAGAGTCTGGATCACGCCATTCAAAGGCAAACAACTGTTGGGCCTCCTCAGCCAATTGTATGCAGAAAAATGCATCCTTTAGGTCCGACCCTGAGAATCAACCATATTCTCCTCGTATATTTGTTAATATGGTGTAGGGCTGGGCACCACAGGGTGCAATTCTTGAACCACCTCATTTATGGCATGCAGATATTCAACAAAGGGATATTCATTAGAGTTGCACTTCTTCACCAGGAAGATAGGGGTAGTGGTGTTGTATGGAGGCTGACAGGGTCTAATGAATCCTGCCTCTAAGAATTTTTTGAAAATAGGCTGTATTCCTCTCTGATTTTCTTGTTTTAGCAGATATTGTTTTAGATTAGGCTTTACTTTTTCCTCTTTTAAGGGTAGTTTTACTGTTTGGGGATTCTTTGCCTTCCCTGGGGTCCTGTTTGCCCATACATCAGGTCTTTCCTCCTCATAGATTTCAGGCGGTGACAGTTGCAGCTCTGACTCTGGGATCCCCAGGAAGGCCATCTGCAAACTTAGGGACTGTTCTGGAGGAACTCGTATATCGAGTTGTCGTGGTGCAAAAGTTACTTGCACATTTAATTTACAGAGGTCTCGACCCAGAATTGGGATGGGGCATTTTGGCATGTATAGGAAACTGTGTTTCAGGGTCAGGTTCCCCACCTGACACTCTAAGGGTTGTAGAAATGAACGATCTTGGATTTCACCAGAGACTTCCATAGTTGGGATCGATCTTGACTTCTTTTGTTAACTTAGTGTTTAGGACAGAATAGGTAGCACCAGTATCAACTAAAATGTCAATCAGTTTGTTCCCCACTGTGAGTTGTATCCAGAGCTCCTGTGGGGAAATCTGGATGGGGAGTTTTAAGTTCAAAGGAGCCCATGGGCCCCTTTTGGTCCTCATCAGAACATTCTCCTCCATTGACCGTCAGGCCAATTTCCTTCCTCTTTCCATCTGTACCTTCTTTCTCTTTCTTAAGGCATTCCCTTTTGCACTTCCCTTCTTCTTTGCAAAAAGTACATTGCTTTTTTTTCCCAGGGGATGCTTATATCCCTTTGGCTGGCCTGGCTTTCCTCTCAGGTGGCTCAAGTTCTGCCCACCCAGAGCAGCAGCCAGGAAAGCAGCGTTCCTCTTGATATCTTCCTGCATGGTTCGACGCCCCTGTTATTTTATACCTTAAAGGCAATATCTACAAGCTGAAAGGGATTCATTCTTAATGTCCCATGTAGGTTTTGTAATTTCTTCCAAATATCTGGACCACTTTGCCCTATAAAGATCACATTAACCATTTTAAGGTTTTCAGGGGCGCCCGGAGCAGCATCCATATAGAGCTCACAGGCTTGGTATATCCTTTCTAGGAAGTCAGAGAGGCCTTGTAATGCTCAAGCCTGATTCTCACTGCAGCATCATTATGGTCCCAGGCTGGTTCAGCTATTGGGACTGCTGTGTTAGCCTCAAGTGTGCTGGTAGGGTCTGCTAGATGGAGGTGGTGAGCCTCCTTTCTGGTTTTGTTTATTATCAATCTTTTTTCATCTCCCATTAGGAGCATATTCATTAAAATATGAATATCTGCCCGCAATAGATGATAGATAGGAAAGATCAAAGAAAACAATTCTGTCATCCACAGGGGATACTCCCAGTATGCTGGATTATTTTTCCAGTTAAATAGATAAGAGGTGGAGGAGGCGTTATGCATCCATCTGATTCCAGCAGGCTGTCCTTGCACATTCAACCCTGTGGGGTATTGCCATAATGGGAATCTGAGAGCCAATCGCCCCCTGGGGAGAGCACCTGGACCAAATTGGGTTCCCTGTCTAGTGCAGGAGGGTGAAATCCAGCCCACTGTTCCTGGGTCCATTTCAGCCTTCCTCTCATAGGAGGGCAAAGCACCTCCCTCAGTTACCGAGGACACCTCTGGAGGCACTGAGGGGTATTGGGGGAGACAACTGCAAAGGCTGGTGCCTGTGCAACTGGGGGAGGATTAAGGGTTTGTAATACCACTACATCATCATCATCCTCTTTAACATCCTGTATAACAGATCCCCTTTGTTCTTTCTCTGCTTTCTGTACCACAAGGAAATCCTTCCCTTCTTTTTTCTCATCTTGGTACAGCAACACAGAAGCTTGTACATAGGGGACTGTGTCATTTTTTTACCTCTTTTACAAAACAATTCTAATGTAAGTGTAATAATTCAGTGAGCCATTAAATGACCAGTGCTCACTGGATCCCAAACAATATTGTGGCCATGCAGTATTACAGTAGAAAATCCTCACTGTCTTAGGCATAGGCTCATAACTATAATCAGACCATCTATTCTGAATCAGCCCCAATGGGCTCTGCTTAGCGACAGGTGGCTTGTTTCCCAGTCTGACACACAGAGATGGACAAACACACACACAGACACAGAAAGACCAGACAGAACTGAACCAGTTCCCAGATTCTGGGTAAAAGTCCTACAACTATGCCCACGCCAGCAGAGTACCCTATCAAAGAGATGGTCCTAAATCTCAAAGAAGGAGGACCCCAAATGGAAAGAAAGGGAGTTCTCAGTTATGCACATGGAGGTGACTTACGCTATTCCAGATATGAGTCCATTGACTCACCAGAAATATTCATTTCTCTTTCCACCATAGAGAGCTTTGGAGGCAGCTGAGAGTGGAGGGAAACTGACAGGGAGCATCCCTGAGACAAAAAGAGCCTCGGCACTGCTAGGGACTTTCCCAACAATTCCTCCAAGGTCAGCTAGCCATGGGCAGACTCATGTGTCCCTTCGTGGTCACCAATTTTATTACCACACAAAGAACTCAATCTGCTCACTACAAGACAAAGCCAATTAGTCAAGAAGCAAGATGGCGACAGAGAAAGAACTTTACTGGATCATGAGATAGCTGATGGGAAGGTGGCAGACTAGCATCCTAAAAAACGTCTTAAAAGGGTACAGAATCTTGAAGCAGTTATATAGGGCCAGTGGGCTATAGAGGAGGGGGTCAGGAATGTTGACCATCTGGGAGTCATGACACCAAACTTTTCACCTCTTGTTGATGATGGATACCAGTATAGAATATTTGTCCCAAGGTCATTAGATTCCTCAGGAATGCAAAAGAACAAAGTTATCCCCTTCCTGAAGCTGGGAGGCATATAGGTAATCAGGAATCATAAAACCTACAGGACATGCATGTTTCCCAGAGAGTGGTCCTTAATCAGCTGAACTATGTGCAGCCTTAAATGTGCTCTGGGGTGGGGTGTGAAACAAAGGTTACAGAGAGTTACAAGACAGCTTCCCTCAGGCCAAGTCTGGCTAAGGTTGTAACAGGTTAATGAATAGAACGACACATACCCTCCACCCAGATCCAACAATTAACTCTTTGCCGCATTTGCTTCCTCTCTCTGTTTCCCCGTTACTTGTGTTATTGTTGAACCTTTGAAAGTAAGTTTCAGACATCATGACATTTCACCCATAACATTTCAACATGCATCTTCCAAGAATAAGGAGTTTTCTAGATAGCCACAATATAACTATCACTTATAAGAAAATTAAAGTTTCTGGAAATTCAAGTATGTATATGCATGTTTCATTAAAATGAGTGTCTCACTTTCGTTACTTTAGAAACAATATGGTTGTTACTTGCAATTAGATTTCTACCTTTGGTAACAGAAATCATTTTCAATACACATTGTAAAAATAAAAATGGCAAGAGAGGGCAAAATTATCAGATTCATCACATTAAAATAAAAAGTTAACAATACTTCCGTAATGTCACTGAATATCTATTCTTATTCACACATCCCCAGTTGTTCTAAGATTGTCATTCAAAGCTTTTGGTTGTATAACTAAAAGGTAATCTAGGTCCATGCACTGCATTTGGTTGTTCTCTCTCCTTAGCTTCTTTCATTTAGAATAACGCTCACAATTTTCCTGGGCAAGCCTTAGACAAGAGGTCACATTTTAGAGTGTCCCACACACAAATTATTTGGGAGCACACTGGTGCATATATGACTCATATGATCTGGCACTCAGCAATGGCACTATGCAACCATAACCCTAAACATCCACTCTCGTGTCAAACACCAGCCAGGCCTCAGAGAAATGCTCCTCCATAGCCCTTGCCCTGTGTCCTTGAAACAAGCACCATAAATTCCTGTGAGTCACACCATTACCAAAGTCAGACATGAGCACTCTGTCAAGCTTTGAAGAATGGGAAGGTTTTAGCGGCAGAAGCACTTAGGTAACAGAAAAGAGAAATTTTCCTCTCAGACAAAAGACCACCAAAGGTTATTGCATGATGAAATATTATTTCCCAGCAGTGAAAACCATTCTCTCTCTCTTTTTTAATAGTCCAAATTATGGTTCTGGAGGGATTCATAAATGAGTCCAATATTTGCACCTGTTGCTCAAGGTCGCTATAGTGGGTTGACTAGTGTCCTCCCAAAATTCTTGCCCACCAAGAACTTCAAAATTTGACCTTATTTAGAAAGAGGGTCTTCGCAGATGTAATCACTTAATATAAGGTCATATTGTATTAGCGTGGGCCCTAAATCCAGTGACTAATGTCTTTAGAGGAGAGGACACACAGAGACACACACAGAAGAAAGCCAGGTGAAGATTGAGGTAGAGATTGGATTGGTGCAGCTACAAGCCAAAGAATGCCAAGGAATGCCAGGAGCATTCTTTCATTTCTTTCCACAATGTTCTGTAGTTTTCATTACACAAATCTTTCACGTCCTTGGTTAATTCCTAAGTATTTTATTAATTTTGATGGTATCGTAAAGAGAATTGTTTTTGTAACTTCCTTTTCAGATTGTTCATTGTTCCTATATAGAAATGCTACTGATTTTTGTGTGTTGACTTTGTACCCTGCTACTCTGATAAATTCATTTATTAGCTGTAACAGGTTTCATGTGGAATCTTGAGGGTTTTCTACATATAAGATCATGTCATCTGCAAACAGAGATGATTTTAATTGTTCCTTTCCAATTTGGATGCCTTTTATTTCTTTTTCTTGCCTAACTGCTCTGACTATAACTTCCCTAGTACTGTATTGAGTAGAAGCAGTGAGATTGACACCCTTGCCTTGTTCCTGATCTTAGAGGAAAAGCCTTCAGTCTTTCACCGCTGAGGTTGATGTTCATTATGGGTTTTTCATATACAGCTTTTGTTGTGTTGAAGTAGTTTCCCTGTATTCCTAGTTTGTTGTGTGTTTTTTATCATAAAAGTATGTTGAATTTTGTCAAATTATTTTTCTGCATCAATTGAGATGACCATATGGTTTATTTTCTTTCATTCTGTTGATGTGATATATTACATTGATCAGTTTTCCTATATTGAACTGTCGTTGCATTCCAGGAATAAATCCCACTTGGTCATAGTGTATAATCCTTTTAATATGTTGATGAATTCTGTTTGCTAACATTTTGTTGAAGATTTCTGCATCAATGTTGAAGAGATATTGGTCTGTAGTTTTCTTTTTTTGTAGTGTCTTGGTCTAGCTTTATCAGGGTTGCTGGCCTCATAGGATGAGTTAAAAGTACTTTCACTCTTCAGTTTTTGGAGAAGTTTGAGAAGGGTTGGTATTAGTTCTTTAAACATGTGGTAGAATTCACCAGTGAAGCTATCAGGTCCAGGGCTTTATTTTACTGGGAGATTTTTGATTCCTTACTGCCTATAGTTCTATTCAGATTTGCTATTTCTTCATGATTTAGTATTGGTAGATTTTGTGTTTCTAGGAACTTGTCCATTTCATCTAGGTTATCCAATTTGTTGGTATCCAATTAGTCATAGTACTCTCTTATAATCATTTTTATTTCTTTTTTTTAGGTTTAATTTTTGTTTATTGCAGTAACATTGGTTTATAACATTGTATAAATTTCAGGTGTACATCATCATACTTCTATTTCTGCATAGATTACATCATGTTCACCACCCAAATACTAATTACAGTCCATCACCACACACATGTGCCAAATTATCCCTTTCACCTTCCTCCCTCCCCCCTTCCTCTCTGGTAACCACCAATCCAATCTCTGTCTCTATGTGTTTGTTAGTTGTTGTTATTGTCTACTACTTAATGACTGAGATCATACGGTATATGACATTCTCCCTCTGACTTATTTCACTTTGCATAATACCCTCAATGTCCATCCATGTTGTCACAAATGGCTGGATTTCATCGTTTATTATGGCTGAGTAGTATTCCATTGTGTACATATACCACATCTTCCTTATCCATTCGTCCCTTGATGGGCACTTAGGTTGCTTCCAAGTCTTGCCTATTGTGAATAACGCTACAATGAACACAGGAGTGCATATATCTTTACACATTGGTGTTTTCAAGTTCTTTGGATAAATACCCAACAGTGGAATAGCTGGATCATATGGTAGTTCTATCGTTGATTTTTTGAGGAATCTCCATACTGTTTTCCATAGTGGCTGCACCAGTTTGCACTCCCACCAGCAGTGTATGAGAGTTCCCTTCTCTCCATAACCTCTCCAACACTTATTCTTTCCTTTCTTGCTAATTGTAGCCATTCAGACGGGTGTGAGGTGATATCTCATTGTAGTTTTGATTTGCATTTCTCTGATAGTTAATGATGTTGAACATCTTTTCATGTGCCTATTGGCCATCTGTATATCTTCTTTGGAAAAATGTCTGTTCAGGTCTTTTGCCTATTTTTTAATTGGGTTGTTAGTTTCTTTGCTGTTGAGATGCATCAGTTCTTTATATATTTTGGAGATTAAGCCCTTATCAGATGTATGGTTTGCAAATATGTTCTCCCAATTGTTAGGTTGTCTTTTCATTTTGTTGATGGTTTCCGTTGCTGTGCAGAAGCTTTTTAATTTGATGTAGTCCCATTTGTTTATTTTTTCTATTGTTTCTCTTGCCCGGTCAGACATGGTGCTTGAAATTTTTGTATGTTGATTTTGTATCCTGCAACTTTACCGTATTCGTTTACTACTACTAAAAGTTATTTGGTGGATTCTCTGGGTTTTCTATATATAAAATCATGTCATCTGCAAATAGTGAGAGTTTCACTTCTTCCTTTCCAGTTTGGATCCCTTTTATTTCTTTCTCTTGCCTGATTGCTCTGGCTAGGACTTCCAGTACTATGTTAAATGGGAGTGGTGAGAGTGGACATCCTTGTTTGGTTCCTGTTCTTAGAAGGATAGGTTCAGTTTTTCACCATTGAGGATGATATTAGCTGTGGGTTTGTTACATATGGCCTTTATTATGTTGAGGTACTTTCCTTCTATACCCATTTTATTGAGAGTTTTTATCATAAATGGATGCTGTATGTTATGAAATGCTCTCTCTCCATCTATTGAGATGATCATGTGATTTTTATTCTTCATTTTATTAATGTGGTGTATTACGTTGATTGATTTGCGAATGTTGAACCATGCCTGCATCCCTGGAATAAATCCCACGTGATCATGGTGTGTAATCATTTTAATGTATTGTTGTATGCGATATGCTAGAATTTTGTTGAGGATTTTTGCATTGATGTTCATCAGTCATATTGGCCTGTATTTTTCTTTTTTTGTGTTATCCTGGTCTGGTTTTGGTATCAGGGTAATGTCGGCTTCGTAGAATGAGTTAGGGAGCTTCCCCCCTCCTCAATTTGTTGGAATAGTTTGAGAAGGATAGGTATTAAGTCGTCTTTGAATGTTTGGTAGAATTCACCAGGGAAGCCGTCTGGTCCTGGACTTTTATTTTTGGGGAGGTTTTTGATTACTGTTTCGATCTCCTTACTGGTGATTGGTCTATTCAAATTCTCTATTTCTTCTTGACACAGTTTTGGAAGGTTGTACGATTCTAAGAATTTATCCATTTCTTCCGGATTGTCCAATTTGTTGACATATAGCTTTGCATAGTATTTTCTTATAATCTTTTGTGTTTCTGAGGTGTCCATTGTAATTTCTCCTCTTTCATTTCTGATTTTACTTATTTGAGTTTCTCTCTTTTTTTCTTGGTGAGTCTAGCTAAAGGTTTGTCAATTTTATTTATCTTTTGAAAGAACCAGCTCTTGGTTTTATTAATTTTTTCTATTTTTTTTTTTAGTCTCTATTTCATTTATTTCTGCTCTGATTTTTATTATTTCCCTTCTTCTACTGATTTGGGGCTTTGTTTGTTCTTCTTTTTCCAGTTCCTTTAGGTGCATTGTTAGATTGTCTATTTGAGATTTTTCTTGTTTGTTGAGATAGCATGTATTGCTATAAACTTCCCTCTTAGAACCGCTTTTGCTGTATCCCATAAATTCTGGCATGTCGTATTTTCATTTTCATTTGTCTCCAGGTATTTTTTTATTTCTTCTTTGATTTCTTCATTGACCCAGTCATTGTTCAGTAGCATTTTGTTTAATCCTCACGTATTTGTGGCTTTTCTGATTTTCTTCCTATATTCATTTTTAGTTTCATACTATTGTGGTCAGAAAAGATGCTTGGTATTATTTCAATCTTCTTAAATTTAAGTAGACTTGTTTTGTGGCCTAATGTGTGATCAATCCTGGAGAATGTTCCATGTTCATTTGAAAAGAATGTGTATTTTTCGGTTTTGGGATGGAATGCTCTGTATACATCTACTAGGTCCATCTGTTCTAGTGTGTCATTTAAGGCCAATGTTTCCTTATTGATCTTCTGTTTGGATGATCTATCCGTTGGTGCAAGTGGAGTGTTAAAGTCCCCTACTATTATTGTGTTACTGTCTATTTCTCTTTTTGTGTCTGTTAATTATTGCTTTATATATTTAGGTGCTCCTACTTTGGGTGTGTAGATATTTACAAGTGCTATATTGTCTTCTTGGATTCTTCCCTTGATCATTATGTAATGCCCTTCTTTGTCTCTTTTTAGAGCTTTTGTTTTAAAGTCTATTTTGTCTGATATGAGTATTGCTACCCCAGCTTTCTTTTCATTGCCATTTGCGTGGAGTATCTTTTTCCATGCCTTCACTTTCAGTTTGTGAGTGTCTTTAGGTCTGAAATGTGTCTCTTGTATGCAGCATATATATGGGTCTTGTTTTTTTATCCAATCAGCCACCCAATACCTTTTAATTGGAACATTTAGTCCATTAACATTTAAAGTAGCTATTGATAAGTATGTACTTACTGCCATTTTTTAACTTTTTTTTTCTCAGTGTTTTAGTAATCCTCTATACAGAATTGATGGTCTCTTTAGTTTGAGCTCTGTCTGAAAGCTCTACTCTTGAACTCCCCTCCTCCCTCATTTTATGTTTTTGATATCATATCTAACCTCTTTTTTGTGCATTTGTATCCATTACCCTCTTATCATGGAAATAGACGATTTTTCATATTTATGGTCTTCTCTTTTCCCCTTAAATCAGTCCTTATAACATTTCTTGTAGCACTGGTTTCTTGGTGACAAACTCCTTTAATTTTTGCTTGTCTGGGAAATTTTGATCTCTCCTTCCATTTTGAATGATAACCTTGCTGGGTAGAGTATTCTTGGCTGTAAGTTTTTTCCTTTTAGCACTTTAAATATATTGTGCCATTCTCTTCTAGCCTGTAAGGTTTCTGCTGAGAAGTCAGCTGATAGCCTTATGGGGTTTCCTTTGTATGTAACTTGACATTCTCTTGCGGCTTTTAGGGTTCTCTCCTTATCTTTAATTCTGGACATTTTGATTATGATGTGTCTTGGTGTGGGCCTCTTTGGATTTATATTTTTTGGTGCTCTCTGTGCTTCCTGTACCTGGATGTCTGTTTCCTTCCTTAGGGTAGGGAAGTTTTCACCTACTATTTCATCAAATATATTCTCTGCCCCTTTGTCTCGCTCTTCTCCTTCTGGGGAACCTATAACACAGATGTTAGTGTGCTTGATGTTGTCCCAGATGTCCCTTAGACTGTCCTCACTCTTTTTTATTCTTTTTTCTTTTACCTGTTCAGCTTGGGTGATTTCTTCTAGTCTTTCGTCCAGTTCACAGATCCATTCTTCTGTTCCTCTACTCTGCTTTTGAGTCCCTCTAGCGAATTTTTCCTTTCCAGTATTGTATTCTTCATTTCTGATTGGCTCTTTTTTATATCTTCCATTTCTTTTTTGACATTCTCACTGAGTTCATCTATTCTTCTCCCCAGATCAGTAAGCATCCTTAACACTCTTTGTTTGAACACTCTGTCAGGTAGGTTGCTCATTTCTGTTTCACTTAGTTCCTTTTCTGGGGTTTTATCTTGTTCCCTTACTTGGAATGTATTCCTTTGCCTTCTGATTTTGCCTCTTTCTCTGTGCTTCTGTCTGTGTATTAGGTAAGTCAGCTACATCTCCTGCTCTTGGATTGGTGACCTTTCATAAGTGATGCCTTAGGAGGCCTGCAGTGTTCTTCCCTCAGTTCTCAATATTCCAGGAGTGACCCCTGTGTGGGCTACATGTGTCCTTCTGATGTGGCCTGTTTGCTCTCCCTGTAGGCGCCCAGGGAGGCTGAGTTATGCTCCTGGCCAGCTGTTGTAGTGCTCAGCTGCTTGTACTTGTTGTGGGCCCTTCAGTCTCTTTATCGGGTGTGGCAAGCCCCAGCAAAGTTGGCTGCAAGTTCTAATACCACATTTGTGTTCCAGTATTTCTTTTAAGTGAGTAGGCCCCCAGCGTGGCAGGTTGTTAGGCTCAGGGGCTTACAATTGCTATAAGCCTTTAGGTCTCTTGTCAGCAGGTGTAAGGATTACAGCTGGGTGGGGCTGGCCTCAGGCACAGGAGCACCCAATTGTTTCAGGCTTGGAAGGTGGGGCAAACCCCCTATGTGGGTCTTTGAGAAGCACAAGTCTTCTGCAGCTGACAAGCCCCACCGCCCATAGGTCCACACACACAGTCAACACAGTCCTACCCCATGTGAGGACCCCGACCTCCTGAAGTGGACCCAATCTCTCCACAGCGGGAGCCCCACACACTCCACCACCGCCCCACACTCTCCACCCACTCCTTGTGCACACCCTGCCCCACTGAAGTGGGCTCAGTCACCAGGCTGCAGAGAATCCAGTCACCAGTCTATGCAGACCCACAAGTTGCCTGAGGGCTTGTTGTTGGGTGGGGCCAGTCCCTAGGGTGGGCTGCCTGCCCTGGCTGAGCTGGATTAAACCGGTGCTCTAGTGGGTGGGGCAGACCCTCGGCTAGCAGGCCCCAGCGAGAACTCCAATGGTGTCTGTGTCAGCTCGCCCACACCAGGTCGCAACCATGGCCACCGTCAATGCCCCAGTCCCTGAAGAGATCTCACCTCTCACCGAGATGCACTCAGAGCCTATCAGTTCAGTCTCTTTTCACAAAGCACTGTGCACCTTTCTTTCTGGTGATTTTAGGTTGCTTTCTGAAATGGGTGAGTTTGCGTGTGAGCCCTTTAAGAGCCAGTTTTAATTTCTTTGTGAACCAGGTTTTCTGGGGGTACTCCCCAATGTTTTAGTAGCAGGCAAAGTCAGATCTTATGCCACTTGTCTCGTTGTGCTGGGTCCACAAAATGCCTACAGCGGTGGCACTCCCCGGCTCAGGGCCCCGCTCCTCCTGGGAAGGCTGAGTACTTTTGGGCTGCTCCTGGGTGGCTGTGAGGCACTGCAGCTTGTGAAGACTGTGTTTTTTCTCTCAGCAAAGGAGTTTCTGCCTTTTCCACCTCAATTAGGATTGCCCTTTGTTGCAGAAGTTCCTCTTATCCAGTTTTCAGTTCTCTCTCAGGGGTAATTTTTCCACCAGTAGTTGTAAATTGGCTGTGTCCACAGGAGGAGGTGAGTTCAGAGTCTGCTTACGCTGCCATTCTGACTTCCTTCCTCCCATTTTTATTTCTGAAGAACCAGTAGTAATGTCTCCACTTTCACTTCTGATTTTAGTAATTTGAATCTTCTCTCTTTTTTTCTTAGTCCATCAAGCTAAAGATTTCTCAATATTGTTGAACTTTTCAAAGAAACACCTTTTGGTTTCATTGACTTTTCTCTATGGTTTTTCTGTTCTCTATTTCATTTATCTCTGTTCTAACCTTTACACCTTCCTTCTTTCTGTTAGCTTTTGGTTTACTCTGTTATTCTTTCTCTAGTTCCTTGAGTTTCAAAGTTAGGTTGTTGATTGGAGATCTTTTTTGTTTTTAATGTAAGTGTTTCTACCTATAAATTTCCCTGTAAGTACTCCTTCTGCTGTCTCACATAAATTTTGGTATGTTGTGTTTTTGTTTTCATTCATCTCTAAGTATTTTCTAATTTCCCTTGCAATTTCTTCTTTGATCTGTAGCTTGTTTAAAAGTTTATAGTTTACTCTCCGTAATTTTGTGAATTTTCCAATTTTCCTTTTGTTATTCATTTCTATCTTCATCCTCTTTGGTCAGAGAAGATACTTTGTATGATATCTATCTTTTTTAAATGTCTTGAGACTTCATTTTTGCCCTAAGATATGGTCTATCATGAAAATGTCCCATGTGTACTTGAATGTGTATTCAGTTGTTGTGTAGAGTGTCTGGATCTGTTATAAATTTGTTAGATCTCGCTGGTGTTAAGTACTCTGTTTCATTACTTATCTTCTGTCTTGTGGTTCTATTCATTATCAGAAGTGGGGTATTGAAGTCTCCTGTCTCCTATGAAGTATTCCTGTCTGTCTCTCCCTTCAATTCTGCCAGATTTTGCTTCATACATTTTGATGGTCTGCCATTAGGTCCAGAAATGTTTATAATTGTTATATCTTGTTTCTGTATTGAAACTTTTGTTAACAAATAGTGTCCTTTTTGTCTCTTGTAACCTTTTTTTGATTTCAAGGCTATTTTGTCTGATATTAGCCACCCTTGCTCTCTTTTCAGTACTATTTGCATGAAGATCTTTTCCCATCCTTTCTCTTCAACCTGTTTGTCTTTGGATCTCAAGTGAGTCTCTTGTAAACAGCATACAGTTGAATAATGTGTTTTTATCAATTCTACCAATCTTTGTCTTTTGATTGGAGAGTTCAAACTGTTTACATCTAAAGTAATTGCTGACAAGGAGGGACTTAACTCTGTCATTGTGGTATTTGTTTTCTATATGCCTTGTAGCTTTTTTGTACCTCATTTCCTGTGTTATGGTCTTCTTTTGTGTTTAGTTGATTTTTATCTGGTGAAGTGTTTCAATTCCTTTTTAAATTCCTTTCTATATATTCTATAGCTATTTTCTTTGTGGCTACTATCGAATTACATTTAATATCCTAGGGTATAAGACTCTAATTTGAATTTATACCACCTTAACTTCAATGACATACAAACACTCTGCTCCTTTACACCTCCATCTCCACCCCTTTAGATTGTTGATGACACAAAATTACATCTTTATACATTCTGTGCACAAAAAATGAATAGTTATTTTAAATTGATTAGTATATTAAATTAGGTAGAAAATAAGATTGGGAGTTACAACCCAAAGTTACAAGAATACTAGCTTTTATGCTAATAATTGTTTTTCTTTTCTTTAAGTGTATTAGTCTCTTAAATCATGTAGGAAACAAAGAGTACAGTTACAAATCATTGTTATAATAATATTACCTTTTATAATTACCTGTATATTTACCTATATTGAGATGTTTATTTCTCCATATGACTTTGAGGTACTGTCTAGTGTCTCTTTGTTTCATGTTGAAGGACTCCCTGAGCATTTCTGATACAGGGCTTTACCTTCATTCTTTTGTATGTGGGTAGCCAGTTGTCCAGGGACCATTTGTTGAAAAGTCTATTCTTTAGCCCATTGAATGGTCTTGGCACACTTGTCAAAATCATTTGACCGTAAATACGAAGGTTTATTTCTGGCCTTTCAGTTTTATTCCACGGACTTATGTCTCCCAAAGGTCAGAACCACACTGTCTTGATTACTCTGCCTTTACACTAAGCTTTGAAATTGGGAAATGTGAGTCCTCCAATTTAGTTCTTTCTTTTCAAGACTGTTTAGGCTATTCGGGGTCCCATCAATTTCCATACAAATTTTAGGATCAGCTTCTCAATTTCTGCATGGAAGACAGCTGGAGTTTTCATAGGGATTGAATTGCATCTGGAGATCAGTTAAGGAGTATTGCCATCTTAACAATATTAAGTCTTCCAACCCATGAACATGGGATCCTCCCATAACTTAGGCCTTCCTTAATTTCTTTTGATAACATTTTGTAATTTTTATGAGTATAACTTTTACCAAGCTTCAGTTAAATTTTCCGTATTTCATTATTTTAGATAATATTGAAAATGGAATACTTTTTTAATTCTTTTTTTGATTATACATTGCCAGTGTACATAAATACAATTGATTTTTAAATTTATCTGGTATCTTGCAATTTTCTGTATGAGTCACACTTTCTTACATCATTGTAGGCCTCACATTTTTTAAAGACACCTGTACATTTTATATAATATATTGTCCCAACTCTGGACACTAATTACTACCTACCTAGGGCTTGTTTTTGTTGTTGTTGTTGTTTTACTTGATTAGTGAGTTGGCTGGAATATTTTCATGATCTTTATTTTCTCTCCAGGGCGCCTCCCTGGGCATACACAGTCACACTGGAAAGACAGTCATTTTAGCAGGGCTGTCTGAGTGTCTTTTCCCCTGATCTCTCTGCTAAGCTGTCTGCCTCTGTTGTTATCACATCCAGCTGTTAGGTTCCACTAATTTGCTGGCTGATTATTCTATTGTTGTAAACAGTGCACTGGGACATACATTACTTCACAAGTAGATCATAATAAATTCAGGAGTGGTTGCTTCTGAGGCCAAGCTTTGAGGCTTCTTCTGACCCCAAGAGGACTCCTCTTAGCTGTCTCTTTCCCTAGTTCTGTCTAGTTAAATCACTAGCCTAGGGTTTAGCTTGTGGATGGCACGGAGCTACTAATTTCCTTTTCATTGCTTACCTCCAACATCTCCATTCTTTACAACAGTGCCCTTAGTCATGATCTCCCCCTGACCATTCTGTGCAAAATAACGTCACTTTCCATGGGAAGAACTTTGAAGCTATCTGTGCATATCAGTGTCTCTGAGCAACAGCTTGGGAGTTGGAGGCAGGGACAGTGGAGGGCTTCTCTCAGAATGTCACTCCTGCCTTACAAACAGGACACTGCATAGTGGTGGTAGCCTCTGGCCTTTTGTCTTCCTTCTCCTTGTGTGGAAAACCTTCATGGCAAGCAAGCTGGGACAAGGGTGATGGAGACCTCAGTTTTCTCATCCTGCTCTCGCTGGGCAGAACCTGAGTTCTATGAGTGATGTCTTGGTGGAGTAGAAAGTCCTTAACCTCTCCATCACATGGAACTAAACTACCCTTTGCAACATGGAGTTGAGGGGTAAGAGTTAGGCTGGCAGCCTGCCCCAGTGGTGGCGATGCTACAGTCCTTGTGAGAAGGTGAAGGAAGAGGGACTCTGTCTTTTGGCTACACCCACTCATAATATTACCACACAAAGATGGGATTCTCCCACCTGGTGCACATAAGAAAGCCAATTATGACAGCATCAGCTTTTGGGAAAAGAAAACAGCTTTATTGTGACATCAATCTGCAAGGAGACAGGAGGCATATGCTCTCAGATCTTTCTCCCCAGTCCAGGACATGCAGCAAATTTATGGGATGAAGAGCCGGGTGGTCTGAAGTTTGGAGATGGATGATTGGAGGTAAGGAGAAGTGAGGTAACTCATATGTGTGCAAGCATAGACAATCCTCATGGATCTTCACAGGATGCATGTTCGCAAAATAGTGGTGTTATTATGATCTGTGGGTGGAGTTTTCAGCCCCTTGACGTCAAAACTGTCACATTTTGGGCATTTGCAGAGGCACAGTTGATGGGTTGGTGGTCTCAACTTCCCTGGACTGGACAAGAGAGGACTCTCAGATCCTGAAAAACAACTCTTAATTACTCTATCGATAAGATGGGGTCGGTTGAACTGGTTCTAGAAGGCCCACTCTTACAATAATGCTCTTTTCATCACAAAGAGCTGGGGTGGGTGGTGGACTGAGTGGGGATCATAGGGTAATTCAGATCCTACAGCCTCTTTTTTTTTAATTTTTTATTTATCGCAGTAACATTGGTTTATAACATTGTATAAATTTCAGGTGTACATCATTATACTTCTTTCAGATTTTATTTATTTATTTATTTTTCCCCCCAAAGCCCCAGTAGATAGTTGTGTGTCATAGCTGCACATCCTTCTAGTTGCTGTATGTGGGACGCGGCCTCAGCATGGCCGGAGAAGCAGCGCGTCGGTGTGAGCCCGGGATCCGAACCCGGGTCGCCAGCAGCGGAGCGCGCTCACTTAACCACCAAGCCACGGGGCCGGCCCCATCATTATACTTCTATTTCTGCATAGATTACATCATGTTCACCATCCAAATATTAATTACAACCCATCACCACACACATGTGCCGAATTATCCCTTTCGCCCTCCCCCCCTCCCCCTTCCCCTCTGGTAACCACCAATCCAATCTCTGTCTCTACGTGTTTGTTAATTGTTGTTATTATCTACTACTTAATGAAGGAAATCATACGGTATTTGACCTTCTCCCTCTGACTTATTTCACTTTGCATAATACCCTCAATGTCCATCCATGTTGTCACAAATGGCTGGATTTCATTGTTTCTTATGGCTGAGTAGTATTCCATTGTGTATATAGACCACATCCTCTTTATCCATTCGTCCATTGAAGGGCTCTTAGGTTGCTTCCAAGTCTTGGCTATTGTGAATAACGCTGCAATGAACACAGGGGTGCATGTATCTTTATGCATTGGTGTTTTCAAGTTCTTTGGATAAATACCCAGCAGTGGAATAGCTGGATCATATGGTAGTTCTATCCTAAAAACAAGGCATTTTAGATAATTGTCACCAATTTGGATTGTGATTCACTCCATAACCTGGGGTTATTCATGTTGCTCTTTAATTATTGGGTTAGCCCCTTGCCTGGACTAATTCCGTGAAGACTGCTTACCCTGCCATGACTGCTAATATCCCTGTTCAGTTGTTCCTTTATAAGTTATTGTTTGTCTCTTTAAACCTGGCTTCTCAGGAGACACCTCTGTTTCAGCATAGCTTAGTGGGGAGCCAGTGATTGGTCAGACGTAGTGTTGAAATATCTTGAGTTGGTTCGGCTTCCACCGTATAATGGTGGATCTTTGTACGAACTGGGACACATATTTAAAGTTTAGGCTGTGGACAATTATGCCCCAGGTTTTACTTTTGGAGACACAAAGCCTTACATTCAGCCAGGAAGAAGTAGACAGCTAGGGAGTTCTTTCTTGTCACGCAGCCCTGCACATGAGCACAGACTTCTAGATCTCCAAGGATATATGGCAGCTTATCAAGTCCTATTTGGGCTGTCTTGTTCCCTACATCTCCAAGTTAAGAAGTTCCTAGTATGTTGCACTGTTTTTTTGCCCAGCCAGCCCGAAAACCTTGTGTGATGTGGATCCCTCTTGAAGTTTGCCTCTGGAGGTTGCTTCTGTTTTTGACCATGTCCATAGGAATGTGATTTGTGATGCTGGAAGCAGCAAGTAAGATTAGTTGGTAACTGAGGTCATCTAGGAGAGGTGTGCTGACACTTACTCCTGGAGAGTTACATTCAAAGGTGTCACTTTTCAAGGTGAGAGTTAAGATACTCTACTTTTCAGTACACAGTATGTGGCTAAGTTCGAGGGGTAGAAGGAGGCATAGAGGACAGACAGAAGGAACCATGGATTCCCACTCACGGTGAGCTGGTGTTTATGGAGCACCTAGTGTACCTGTAGTCCCCACACCAGCTTAAAGATCTCAATATACAGAACTCACATTGTACTGTAAGGAAGGGATTGTTATTTGCATTTTGCAAGTGAGAAAATTGAAGCTCAGAGCAAGGGAAGCATTTCAAAATGAGTAAAGGAGAGCTCCAGGCCTTTCTTATCTTGTCTGGAAAATGGTCTGTGTTTCTAGTGTTTCTTGAGCTTTGAGGCAGGATGGGGAAGCCATTTGCAGGAAATAAGTATGGTGTAATGTGGCAAATGGCAGGGAATCTTTCTCTCTGAAAATCCACTAGGCTAGTTGGGTCCAAAAGAGCTTGGCCTCAACTCACCCTGTGTCCTTGAGGAGTTCTCTGAGCCTTAGTTTCCTCGTCCTTCAAATGGAGACTCGCATAGCTGCATTATTAAGTTTCTTTGAGGCTTCTACAGGATGCTGCTTGAGCCTTGCCCCTGATGCTGAGACTGTGGTCAGGAAATGAGGTGAATGCTGTTGAACACCCATGAGAGAAAATGGTCTTCTTTATCACTCCCTCAACCCTTTTCTTGGTCATGGGACACTGGAACTGAAATGAGTTGTATAGACATTTTTGCTGCATTTCAAACTATTGAGGCACAGGGACATTACACTGATAGCCAATGCTCTGTGCATGCTACCTGAGATATAAACTTGAACTTCATGCTCTCAGACTGAGGAATGCACAGGCACTCTCCTGGTGAGGTAGATTCTTATCAGGTTGAGGGGGAGTGGTGTAAGGTGTAAGGGGGTAGATAAAACCGCGGTGGAAGATGATGATTGTCAGTACCAGGAAGGCAAGCTGTCATGGCACTCCATTTGGGAATCTTTCTGATTTGCGTTGGTGCCTGTGTCTTTCTACAAGTGGACCATGTGGATGGAGGTGAGGGAGAGGAGATGGGCTGGAAGTGGTGTGCAAGAACCTGCATCAGAAATGGGTTGATGTGTAACAGAAAAATAATAATATTCGTGGTGAGAAATGTGTCTGTCAATTCTTGAGTATGTCCCAAGGATTGGACACCATTAAGGGCTTTACATTGTATTTAATTTTCAAACAATCCTTTGAAATATAAACTTAGTCAATCTTACTCAAAGACCACAGTGTTATTGGCTATCAACACTCATGACAGCTGCCTCATTCCTAAATATTTGTTCCAATGTCCCAGACATGGGCAACCTATATACAGGGTTAGTTATATTCTTCAAAGGAAGAGTTTTTGATGTAATAGGATTTAACATTTGGAATAAGAGGAAAGGTGTAGCCTCAGGTAAGATCTTATGATTAGTGTGGTGTAAGTCATGTGTCAGTATGATAGCAGTGAGAAAGTGTAAGATTCTTATTGATCTGTTATGTTTAGCCCTCTAGTACACACATCCAGAGTGTATCTGTTTAGAACAAAGATGGACGTCAAAATATGAAGAAAAATACAGTATTGCTAATCCTCATCAGTACGTTGTATAGTAGATTACTAGAACTTATACTTAAAAATGTGTTTAGTATGAAGATGTTGTGTTAAGTGTTTTTTCCACAATAAAAAATTATAAAATTTTAGTGTAAAAAAAGAAAGTTAGAGATGCAGAGTGTGTCCTACTATAGAATGTATTCAGATTGCCTTACTTTTGTCATCTCTCCTCCTAATCCATCTCCTCTACTCCTGAATTTCCCCCAGTTCTGCAGCTGCTTAAGACCTGTGGTGTTGCTGGAAAGAAACCAGGTAATCAATTCTGAAAATAATGAAACAAAACAACAATCAAATAAAACAAACTAACATGTGTGGGTGGTAACTGAGATTAAGATTCTTCTGAGATATTTTACATGCAAGAGCTAATTTTGCCTTCTCAGTAATGTGAGGAGGCAGGTGGACACATCCCCAGGCTCTTTGTGAAGAACAAGGGGCCCTTCATAGAGGTGTTTACTCATCAAGGATAAGCAGCCCATAGATAGAGGGACTGGAATCTGAGCCAGGTCATGACTTCAGGGCTGGTGCCATATGCCAATGTAATACGGCCTGATTCTAAGGGATGGGGAAATGTTCTAATGATGGAGCCTGTCCAAGAGGCATCAGGAGGGATCAGGTGGGAAGATCGTATTCAAACAGAAATATGCACGTGTGTTGTGGAGAGTTGATATTTGTGACCAGTAAATCCAGTGATGAGGCAAAGAGAATTCATCCAGGCCATAGATACCTTGGCCAGGTCCACATAACCACAAAGCTCTCTGGCTTCCTGTAATTTTCATCTTCAATCCATTAAAATGGTTGAATGGAACCATTAAAATGTTTGAATGGAAGATTGAATGGTTACTGGTCAGTGCACAGTGAAACTATCTTAGAATAAGATAGACAAGAACAAGAAGTTGCCTGTGTTCACAGATATAAAATCTCTTTAAACTTTTGGTATTGAATCTGGGAAAGAAGAATCTATAGCTCTAGACACAACAGAATAAGAGGTGATAAAAATTATGATCCAAAATCAGGCTGCTTTGTTGTCTAGCAAGCTCATCAATTGCCTGGAGCTCCAATATCCATGGGAAATGTCTCTGTGTAAATAACATGTCAGTGGAAGTTAAAGAGCCTTTCCTAGTCCCTGAGGGTAGAGACCACATCATGTTGACGTTGACATCTCTGATGGTTAGTAAAGGTCTTTGAACATGGCAGGCACTTTGTTATGATGAGCTAGGTGGAAGAAAAGCTTTGCTAGAGTTAATGCAGAAATAATGATACCCTCAAGAGCCTACGAAGAGAATGTCTTTGCATTTTGCAGATAATAAATGTGTTTTCCCATTCACCTATGAAGGCAAATGGTATTTTGATTGCACTAGGACGAAATCCCTACGGCGCTGGTGTTCTCTAACTGAAAAGTATTCAGGGAGATGGAAATACTGTGAGGGTGGAGGTGAGTATGCAGCTTTTCCTCACATGAGGAGCACCTGGCTTTCCAGTTGAAGGGGAAACTTCCATAATTGCTCCCTAGATGGAAGCCTCAGGCATTACCTCATTTTGCCCAACATTGTCCTTTCATGTCCCTTTTCCTTGATAACATGACAAAATTTTTCTACAAAGCACTTTCTCACCCATTCCTTGTACTTTTCAGACTATGCTCCATGTGTCTTTCCCTTTATCTTTCGTGGCAAAACTTATGACAAGTGCACAACTGATGGGAGTCTACCTTGGAATTATTGGTGCTCAGTCACTCCTAACTATGTCCAACATGGGGCTTGGAGGTATTGCTAGTAATGAAAGGGTAAGTGTCTAGGGGAGAATAAGAAAAGGTGGGAGTGACCGGGAAAGAGATAGAGGTGGATAAAGAGATGGAGCAAGATGACAGAGGGAGTGAGAGGCAAGAGGAGGCGGGTGGAGGAATGGGATGAGGTAGAAAGGATGTAGGAAGAAGAGTGAGGAGTAGAGGTTTGGAGAGGAGAGAGAGGAGAAAAGGGAGAAAAGTTGGAAAGAGAGTAAGAGACAAAAGGCAAAATGCAAGAGATAGAGAGATGAGAGTTAGGAAAGTAAGAAGAAAGAGAGTTTGCAGGGTAATTAATGGAGGGAGGAGGATCTGGGGAGGATTAGTAGCCAGACAAGGTAGGGGGAGAGAAGTTTAGAGAAAGGAAGAGACAGTACAATACAGTCTTTTGAGCAAGTGTGACAGAGCAGGAGTAGAATTGGGGAAGAGCATAGAAAGAGAGGAGAAAGAAGAGAAGAGAAAGAGAACTTTGCACACATGCGACTGTCTGGGAAAATAAACAGAATTCATTAACATTGATGTCAACACCACGTTAAATTGCTGTACAGTGTATCTACCCATGGCCATGGATGCAATCAAGCCTTTGTAACCTATGTGAAGAAAATAAAGAAATCTCAAGCATGAAGGTGGTGCTCTGCGTGATAAATTGAAATCTTTTCCCTACAACTCCACAATGATCCCCCTTTGCTTGGGTTCAATCAATAAAACACTTTCTCTGCAGGTGTAGTCTTGTTTTCCTTTCATGAAAGGAACCAAATTTCCAATGGGAGAGTCTCTGTGTGCTCCAGTTGATCACACGTGATCTTCATGTCCTGGCCCTCTCCTCCTCTAGACCCTGATGGAACAAGAACAGACGTCAAAATTGTATTTTCTGTTGGCTCGATTGAATGGTGAAGGTGTGTTGGTGAGGTCACTAGCGTGAATGTGCGAAGATGGTCCCAGAGGGTAGTCCCTCTGGGGGGAGTATGATAGGGCTAGTCCCTATCATAAATAATTTGTCTTTCCTAACTTAGGTGAAATGCTATTTCTTCCTGGAGATATCCTCTGACTCCAAGGAGTCCTGATCATGTCCTTCCAGTTCATCCACTCTCTACTTGCAATTAAACTGTCCATCTCCTCTGGGGGACTGGAATCTTTGGGAGGACGAGTTGAACTGTGTTGTTTGCCCTGGCAACAAATATTAAGTGAAGAACCTTGCACCTTCTTTGCCCTTAGACAGTTTTCAAAAGAGCTATCACCTTTTATTTAAAAAAAAAAAAAGGGAGATAATCTAGAAAAATAATATTGAAGTCAATAGCTGGGCTTGAATAACACAAAGTAAACTTAATAGGTATCAGAAACAAAGAAGAGCCTCAAAGCCAGAGCCTAAGCTTTATTCTGGTACATGAGCAGCCCAGAGAGACATGGAATAGTGTCTGTGGGACGTGGGGATGACATTTTACTCACCATTCAGGGATGTTTGCATTCATGGCCTCTGTGATGTTGGAGTTAGTAATTGAGACTAGAACTTCAAATGAAGTCAATGTAAGAGCTATCCAGTTAAGGACCCTAGAAAATGCTCTCTTATGATCCCAGAGAGGCAAGAAAGAAATTTCTATTTTTGTCAATCTGAATGTATTATAGAGAGATATTTATTCAAGAAAATATACTAAACATCAGTCAGAACAAGAGTTTGTAGGTTTCTGATGTTGAGATGCATGAGTTCTTTATGTATTTTGGAGATTAACACCTTATCAGATGTATGGTTTGCAAATATCTTCTCCCAATTGTTAGGTTGTCTTTTCGTTTTGTTGATGGTTTCCTTTGCTGTGCAGAAGCTTTTTAGTTTGATGTAGTCCCATTTGTTTATTTTTTCTATTGTTTCTCTTGCCCGGTTCGGGTATTATGCAAAGTGAAATAAGTCAGAGGGAGAAGGTCAAATACTGTATCATTTCCTTCATTAAGTAGTAGATAATAACAACAATAAACAAACACATAGAGACAGAGATTGGATTGGTGGTTACCAGAGGGGAAGGGGGAAGGGGGGGGGCGAAAGGGATAATTCGGCACATGTCTGTGGTGATGGGTTGTAATTAGTATTGGGTGGTGAACATGATATAATCTATGCAGAAATAGAAGTATAATGATGTACACCTGAAATTTATACAATGTTTTAAATCCTTACTGCAATAAATAAAAAATTAAAAAATTAAAAAATAGGGCCGGCCCCGTGGCTTAGCGGGTAAGTGCGCGCGCTCCGCTGCTGGCGGCCCGGGTTCGGATCCCGGGCGCGCACCAACGCACTGCTTCTCCGGCCATGCTGAGGCCGCGTCCCACATACAGCAACTAGAAGGATGTGCAGCTACGACATACAACTATCTACTGGGGCTTTGGGGAAAAATAAATAAATAAATAAAATCTTTAAAAAAAAAATTAAAAAATAAAATGCCTTATTTTTAACAAAAAGTTATGAGATATGCAAAGAAACAGGAAAAAAGGTTCTCTACAACGAAAAAAAAGCAACCAGTAGGAGCTATCTCTGATTGGTGCAGATGATGGACTTACCACCAAAGACTCCAAAGCATATATTATGTATATGTTCAAAGAACAAAAATAAGCCACGTTATAGAATTAACAGAAGGGAGGATGACATTGACCCATAGAGTAGAGAATACCAATAGAGAATTAGAAATTATTTTTTCAAAAAGGAGCCAGTGGAAATTCTGGAGTGTAGAAGTATGATAACAAAAATTAAAAATTCACTAATGGGGCTCCACAGCAGATTTCAGCTAGCAAAAAAAAAACCAGTGAACTTGATGATAGATCAATAGATATTATCCAATCTGAAGAAAAGAAAGAAAAGAGTGAAGAAGAGCCTCAGAGCCCTATGGGACACCATCAAGTATAGCAACACATGCATAGTGGGAGCACACAAAGGAGAAGACAGGAAAGGGCAGAGACAATACCAAGATCCATTTGGGGAGTACTGCCATCTTAACAATGTTGTCTCCTCATTCATGAACATGGGATGTCTTTCCAGTGATGTAAGTCTTCTTAAATTTCTCTCTGCAATGTTTTGTACACTTCAAACAGGTGGATTTTATGGTATACAATTTATATTTCAGTGAAACTCTTATTTTAAAAGAGTAAGAGAAGTTTCTTGGATGCTTACACTGGGTCCCATGGCCGGGATCATTACTTAGTCAGCAAGAGAGATGGACATTGAGTTTTTCTCTTCCAGGGATTAAATGTTCTTGATACTTATCAGAAAGTCCTAGACACCTCCCCAAGGATTCATCTATACACATATAACCGCCTGCATCAACCTCATGAATTTTCATTATAGGATTTTTCCATCAAACTAAAAGAAGCAGTGGACACCACCTCCATTATTACCACAAAGCCTGCCTTTTCAGCCCTTGCTTATTGACTCTGCTCATGAGTGCCACACCCAGGTGGCCCTGGGGGTGTCTGATGTCCTCCTCCAACAGGCTGTGAATATGTATGACTTCTATACTGCTGTCAATCTCATCTGTGTAGGTATTGTGTGTTCTGTCATCTCATTCTATTTAAGGTTGGGTATCCCTCCCTCACCTATAGAGTGAATGCGAGGTAATCAGACAAGATGGACTATTTCCCCCATGATCCTACCAGTGCAGTCAAAGTGTAAGGAGTGGAATCAATGGCCCACTTCTATGGTAACCTGCAGATCTCCATCCTCCTTCTAGTATGAGGAATCTGCTATGACTCTCACTGTTTCTGTTCTCATGCCCCACACTGAAAAAAGAAAAAGGAAACTGCCTTCTCTCTCCTTCCTCTTGGTCCCCCCCTCCGTCTCCATATCTCTGTCTCTATTCATCAATTTCTCTCTCTCAGACCTGATACAAATTTCTCACTGAGTTCACAATTCCACAAAATACAGGAGGTTATTTGTAACACTCAAAGATGCTAGCAAAATATTCACTGGGAATCTTGGTTTAATGGAGTTTCTAGCTATTTGTATTTTTTAGGAGGGGAATATAGTACAAATGTTTTTAGTGTGACTTACAAATACTATGCTTTGCATGTGAGTTTCAAAACTGAATTATCAAAGTTAACTGTGTTTATTTTGGGCTTTCCACGTTGGTTACTCTTATTATAGGACTAAAAAGCTACTCCTAGAGAAAGAGTGATAAAGATAGAAGATGAAAGACGACTATTACTCCCATTTGCTTTTTGCCATTTTTCCTTGTGCCCCTGACATGTTCCTGTCTTCAAGGAAAAGCCATGTTTGTTTATTAATTATCACCCCACGCTAACACAAGAAATGAGCTATCCTTGTTGCTCACTTTGCCTTCAGTCAATTATGTCACTGATACTTTCGTGGATGTGATATCTGTCTCAGCTGATCGTGGTCTCTCCTTGCACCACCATTACTCCTTTCTACTCAACGTCAACCACACTTAATTCTCCAAGGAACACACCTCTTAGTTATTTCTCCAACTCAAGGAAGCTAGCCGCTTCATAAAATAAAAAAAGTGACAAGGGGGTTAGTGACGAGTAATGAGAGAAGAAGAGGAGATGATGGAGTGGGTGTTGGGAAAGAAAGAGAAGACAGCAGATGGAAAGGAAAGAGGAGGTGAGAGCAAGAAGGTGGGGAGTTGGGTAACAATGGGAAGAGGAAGAGGAGACAAGGCTGGGGGAAGAGCAACGGAACAGGGGAGAGAAAGAGAAAAACTGTAATATGCACTATGTGCCCAACACTGTGGTAAGAACTTTGCCTCGTAGAGTCTCACCTCAGTCCTAGTGGAAGGACTAAAAATATCACCTTTTTACACATAAGATAGAAAAAGCTCAAAAAAGTTCAATAATTTGCCCAGGATGTAACAGTTAATAAAAGGAGGGGCTGAAAATCAGACCCAGGAGTATCAAACTCCAAATCCTAAATCTGTGCAACGTTCAGGATGGCTTTAAAACATGTAGATGTTGAACACTGAACAGATAATGTGGTGTAGTCATAAGAATATTTGTTCCAAGCTCCATATTGCCAATAAAATTATCCTATACAAGTCTTAGTTTTCCCTTGTGTATATGGTAATGGTCAACTTCCCGTGCAAGAGTTAGGTGGGGATTCCATGACTTCATGTCCCAAAAGATAGTACATAGTAAGGTGCTCAATAAATAAACCCTTTCTGGTCACTAGTCTTGATTTGAGTACACCTGAGGTTAAGCAGGCTTGGGATGGGTGGCAGAGAGTGAGTTGTGAATCTTCAAGTCATAGGACTGCAACCTGAAGCAAGGGAAAGGAAAGAGACATTTACAAGGCGATTTCTCCTGATTCTGAGGATTCTAACCAGACTAAAGATAAAGACATGATTTTGAAGTCAAGAAATGTCAGCTAATAAAAGAACAAAGAGGCACAAAGGAGAATATGCAGAGAAGGAATCTAGAAGCATTTCAAGATATATAATTCTGTTAAGTTAGTGAAAAGCCTTTGATGTAGAGAAAGACAGTGAACCAAGAAGCAAAATGCAGAGAAATATCCAGATTGAGATATGAGAGGTGGAAAAAGAACACTTCCTTTGTTTCTAGAACAGAGAAAAGCCACCTTCACAAATTCCTTCACTTTACTTTCTTTTTTCCAAAAAAAAAAAAAACCTATTGGAGTTTCTGCATGGTTATTATCTCATCACAAAAAAGAGAATGCCACAAGATCTTAAAAGATGAATATACCATATCCAAGTTGAACTTTTCTAGGCATGGCAATGCAGGCTCAGAATTAGAAAATCTAACAATTATAGCAATGGATTAAATATAAATATCACACAAAATCAGTAGTGCCAGAGAACAATTCAGTTTTCCCTTCCAGCAGCCTGGGGAACTTTGAATTTCGAATTGCTGACTCATGACTCATAGACTGAGAAGTGATGTAGATGACTGCTAACATTTACAAAACACTTACTGTGAGATAAGCATAGGCTAAGAGCTTTGGAGGCTTTCTCCATTTAATTCTCACAACCTTTAATTCCCATGCTATCCTTTAAGTGAGACTTTATTTATTAAGTTTTTTCACATAGAATGAAATGAAGGCTCAGAGAGTTCATGTAATTTGACTAAGGTCACATACTGAAGAAATAGGTGAGCTCAGAATGAAATCCAAGCTTTCATTTTGGTTTTGGTTTTTAGCAGTAGAACCCTTAAAAAAAAAAACACTAGAATCTATGTCAAAACCCTCTATATAAAATAAAGCAGTACTGTGTGTGATGGCCCTTAAGACAATGAAAAGACACTGATAATTATAATTAAGAAACATATCTTGAATTCCTCCAATAAAGGTACCTCTATCAAACAGTTATGCCATGCCCCAGGGCTCAGATCAACACCTGACACCTAGAAAACACTCAGCAAATATTAGTGTGTGAAAAAAATATATGTTGGGAGAGAAGTCAAGATGGCAGCATAGGCAGACTCTGAACTCACTTCCTCCGAGGGACACAGACAACTTACAACTACTTTTAGAAGAATTACCCCTGATAGAGACCTGAAAAGTGGATAAGAGGTACCCCTGCAACAAACAACAATACTAATTGAGGTGGAAGAGGCTGAAATTCCCTTCTGGAGAGAAAACACGCCATCTTCATTAGCCACGTTTCATGGCCACCCAGGAGCAGCCCAAAGGTACGTAGCCTTCCTTAGAGGAATGGGTTCTTGAGCCAGGGAGCGCTCCCATGATAAACATTTTTTGGACCAAGCACAATCGAGATGAATGGCATAATATCTGACTTTGCTTGCTACTAACAACATTAGGGAATACCCCCAGAAAATCTGGTTCACAAAGAATTAAAGCCAGCTCATAAAGGGCCTATGCACAAATTCACCCATTTCAGAAAGCAGCCTAAAACCACCAGAAAGAAAGGTGCACAGTCCTTTGGTGAAAAGAGACTCACCTGATAGGCTCTGAGTGCATCTTTGTGAAAGATGAGACCTATCCAGGTACTGGGACATTGGCGGTGGCCATTGTTGTGACCTGGTGTGGGCATGCTGACACAGATGCCATTGGAGTGCTCCCTGAGGCCTGCTAGCCCAGGGTCTGCCCCACCCACTAGAGCCCCAATTTAATCCAGCTCAGCCAGGGCAGGCAGCCCAACCTAGGGACTGGGCCCACCCAACAACAAGCCCTTGGGCAACTTGTGGGCCTGCTAAGTGAAATGCCTGAATTCCCTGCAGCCTGGTGAGTGGGTCCACCTCTGTGTGGCAAGGCCTGTAAAAGGAGCAAGTGGAGAGTGTGGGGTGGTGGTGGAGTGTGTGGGGTTCTCGCCTTGGAGAGACTGGGTCCACTTCAGGAGGGTGGGGCACACACATGGGGCAGGACTGTGTTGACTGTGTGTGTGGACCTGTGGGAGGTGGGGCTTGTAAGCTGCAGAGGACATGTGCTTCTCAAAGAGCCATATAGGGGATTAGCCCCACCTTCAAAGCCTGAAACAATTGAGTGCTCCCATGCCTGAGGCCAACCCCACCCAGCTGCAATCCTCAGAGAGCTGACAAGAGATTTAAAGGCTGGAGGATTATAGCAATTGTAAGCCCCTGAGCCTAACAACCAGACACGCTGGGGGCCTACTCACTTACTTGAAATACTACAACAGGAATGTGCTATTAAATGTTGCAGCCAACTGTGCTGGGGTACCCGACACCTCATAAAGAGGCTGAGGGACGCAAAACAACTACATGCAGCTGAGCATTACAACAGCTGGCCCTGGGACAGCTTAGCCTCCCTGGGCTCCTATGGGAAGAGTAACCCCCCCACAACAGAAGGACACATGTAGCCCACACAGGGGTCACTCCTGGAACATTCAGAACAGGTGACAAGAGGGAAGCACATTGTAGGACCTCATAAGACATCCCTTATATAAGGTCACCTCTCCAAGATCAGGAGATGTAGCTGACCTACCTAATACATAGATACAAGCACAGGGAAAGAGGCAAAATGAGGAGGCAAAGGAATCCATTCCAAGTAAGGGAAGAGGACAAAACCCCAGAGCAGGAACTAAATGAAACAGAAATGAGCAACCTACTGGAAGAGAGTTCGAACAAAGAGTGTTAAGGATGCTCACTAATATTTGGAGAAGAATGGATGAACTCAGTGAGAACATGAACAAAGAATAGGAAGATATAAAAACGAACCAGTCAGAAATGAAGAATGCAATATTGGAAGTGAAAAATGCACTACAGCATCTCAAAAGCAGAGTAGAGAACACAGAAGAAAGGATCAGCAAGCTGGATGAAAGATTAGAAGAAATCACCCAAGCTGAACAGATAAAAGAAAAAAGAATTAAGAAGAGTGAGGACAGTGTAAGGGACCTCTGGGACAACATCAAGCACACTAACACCCATGTTATAGGTGTCCCAGAAGGAGAAGAGCGAGACAAAGGGGTAGAGAATCTATTTGAAGAAATAATAGCTGAAAACTTCCCTAACCTAAGGAAGGAAACAGACATCCAGGTACAGGAAGCACAGAGAGCACCAAACAAGAAAAGCCCAAGGAGGCCCAAACCAAGACACATCATAATTATTTTTTTTTTATTTTCAAAGGCTGTCTTTATTAACAAGAAGTAAACAAAATTGCACTTTGGCTATGTAGAAAGACACACAGAGAAAGCATGGAAAAACTTCTCAAGCAGGCAGGATGGACAAGTTTCTGTGGTACAAATAGCAAACTAACATGGTTTCCAAGAAGAGTATTACAGACTTTCTTGAATCACATTGCAGATTTGAAGTATCAATTTTTAAGAGAAGGTCCTGGATTGTGTGTATATTTTAAAATAGATTGTGACATTAAATTTATAAATGCTTTGACCCTATTTTTACAAATAAAGTCTTATGACTTGGGAAACTTTAACTTTCTTTTCCCCCTATACAGACCAACAGCTAATCACTTTTATAGTTTGATGCAATGTTGTTTTGGGAAAAAAATTAGATTAGATTATATTACCACTAAAAGCACTGCCTGTTCTTCCATTTATTTTTTTTTAATTATTTGTTTATTGCAGTAACATTGGTGTATAACATTGTATAAATTTCAGGTGTACATCATTATACTTCTATTTCTGAATAGATTGCATCATGTTCACCACCCAAATACTAATTACAACCCATCACCACACCCATGTGCTGAATTATCCCTTTCGCCCTCCTCCCTCCGCCCTTCCCTCTGGTAACCACCAATCCAATCTCTGTCTCTATGTGTTTGTTTATTGTTATTATCTACTACTTAATGAAGGAAATCATACGGTATTTGACCTTCTCCCTCTGACACATCATAATTAAAACGTCCAGAATTAAAGATAAAGAGAGAATCCTAAAAGCTTCAAGAGAAAGGCAAGTTATATACAAAGGAAACCCCATAAGGCTATCAGCTGACTTCTCAGGAGAAAGCTTACAGGTTAGAAGAGAGTGGCATGATATATTTAAAGTGCTAAAAGGAAAAAACCTACAGCCAAAAATACTCTACCTGAGGTTGTCATTCAAAATGGAAGGAGAGAGGAGGCGGAGTCAAGATGGCGGCGTAGGCAGACTCTGAACTCACCTCCTCCCGTGGACACAGCCAATTTACAACTACTCGTGGAAAAATTACCCCTGAGACAGAACTGAAAACTGGATAAGAGGAACTCCTGCAACAACGGACAATCCTAACTGGGGTGGAAGAGACAGAGACTCCCTTCCGGAGAGGAAAAACGCCGCCTTCACAAGCCGCCAGCGTCACGGCCGCCGGGAGCAGCTCACAGGTACGCAGCCTCCCTGGAGGCGCGGGGCCCTGAGCCGGGGAGCCCCCGCTGTGGGCATTTTGTGGACCCAGCACAATCGACACCAGTGGCATAATATCTGACTTTGCCTGCTACTAAAGCATTGGGGAGCACCCCCAGAAAACCCGGTTCACAAAGAAACTAAAACGGGCTCTTAAAGGGCCCGTGCACAAACTCACCCGTTCCAGAAAGCATCCTAAAATCACCAGAAAGAAAGGTGCACACTGCTTTGGTGACAAGAGACTCACCTAATAGGCCCTGAGTGCATCTCGGTGAGGGGTGAGACCTCTCCAGGGACTGGGACATTGGCGGCGGCCATTGTTGTGGCCAGGTGTGAGTGTGCTGACACAGACGCCATTGGAGTTTTCCCTGAGACCTGCTAGCCCAGGGTCTGCTCCACCCGCTAGAGCACCGATTTAATCCAGCTCAGCCAGGGCAGGCAGCCCACCCTAGAGCCTGGCCCCACCTAACAACAAGCCCTCAGGCAACGTGTGGGCCTGCATAGATTGGTGACTGGATTTTCTGCAGCCTGGCAACTGAGCTGACTTGAGCGGGGCAGGGTGTGCACAAGGAGCGGGTGGAGAGTGTGGGGTGGTGGCGGAGTGTGTGGGGCTCCCGCCGTGGAGAGACTGGGTCCACTTGGGGAGGTCGGGGCGCTCACACGGGGCAGGACTGTGTTGACTGTGTGTGTGGACCTCTGGGCTGCAGGGCTTGTCAGCTGCAGAAGACTTGTGCTTCTCAAAGACCCACATAGGAGGTTTGCCCCACCTTCCAAAGCCTGAAACAATTGGGTGCTCCTGTGCCTGAGGCCAGCCCCACCCAGGGGTGGGGCTGCAATCCTCAGAGAGCTGACAAGAGAACTAATAGGCTAGAGGTTTACAGCAATTCTAAGGCCCTGAGCCTAACAACCTGCCACACTGGGGGCCTACTCACTTAAAAGAAATACTGCAACACAAATGTGGTATTAGAACTTACAGCCAACTGTGCTGGGGCTCCCCACACCTGATAAAGAGACTGAAGGGCCCACAACAACTACAAGCAGCTGAGCATTACAACAGCTGGCCAGGAGCATAACTCAGCCTCCCTGGGCGCCTATAGGGAGAGCTAACAGGCCACAATAGAAGGACACACGTAGCCCACATAGGGACCACCCCTGGAACATTGAGAACTGAGGGAAGCACACTGGAAGCCTCCTAAGGCATCACTTACATAAGGTCACCTATCCAAGAGCAGGAGACGTAGCTGACCTACCTAATACGTAGACACAAGCACAGGGAAAGAGGCAAAATGAGGAGGCAAAAGAATACATTCCAAGTAAGGGAACAGGACAAAACCCCAGAAAAGGAACTAAGTGAAACAGAAATGAGCAACCTACCTGACAGAGAGTTCAAACTAAGAGTGTTAAGGATGCTCACTGATCTGGGGAGAAGAATAGATGAACTCAGTGAGAATGTCAACAAAGAAATGGAAGATATAAAAAAGAACCAATCAGAAATGAAGAATACAATACTGGAAATGAAAAACTCATTAGAGGGACTCAAAAGCAGAGTAGAGGATACAGAAGAACGGATCAGTGAGCTGGAAGAAAGACTAGAAGAAATCACCCAAGGTTAACAGGTAAAAGAGAAAAGAATTAAAAAGAGTGAGGACAGTCTAAGGGACCTCTGGGACAACATCAAGTGCACTAACATCCATATTATAGGTGTCCCGGAAGGAGAAGAGCGAGACAAGGGGGCAGAGAATCTATTTCAAGAAATAATAGATGAAAACCTCCCTAACCTAAGGAAGGAAACAGACATCCAGGTACAGGAGGCACAGAGAGCCCCAAACAAGATAAACCCAAAGAGGCCCACACCAAGACACATCATAATCAAAATGTCCAGAATTAAAGATAAAGAGAGAATCCTAAAAGCCGCAAGAGAATGTCAAGTTACATACAAAGGAAACCCCATAAGGCTATCAGCTGACTTCTCAGCAGAAACCTTACAGGCTAGAAGAGAATGGCACGATACATTTAAAGTGCTAAAAGGAAAAAACTTACAGCCAAGAATACTATACCTGGCAAGGTTATCGTTCGAAATGGAAGGAGAGATCAAAATTTTCCCAGATAAGCAAAAATTAAAGGAGTTTGTCACCAAGAAACCAGTGTTACAAGAAATGTTAAAGGGACTGATTTAAGGGGAAAAGAGAAGACCACAAATAGGAAAAATTATCTATTTCCATGAGAAGAGGGTAATGGATACAAATGCACAAAAAAGAGGTTAGATATGATATCAAAAACATAAAAGGAGGGAGGAGGGTAGTTAAAGAGTACAGCTTTCAGACAGAGGTCAAACTAAAGTGACCATCAATTCTGTATAGAAGAAGCAAGGAACAGAGAAGGACTACTTAAACACTGAGGAAAAAAAAAAAGTTAAAAAATGGCAGTAAGTACATACTTATCAATAGCTACTTTAAACGTCAATGGACTAAATGCCCCAATTAAAAGGCATAGGGTGGCTGACTGGATAAAAAAACAAGACCCATATATATGCTGCATACAAGAGACACACTTCAGACCTAAAGACACTCACAAACTGAAAGTGAAGGGATGGAAAAAGATACTCCACGCAAATGGCAATGAAAAGAAAGCTGGGGTAGCAGTACTCATATCAGACAAAATAGACTTTAAAGATTTTATTTATTTATTTTTCCCCCAAAGCCCCAGTACATAGTTGTCTGTCATAGCTGCACATCCTTCTAGTTGCTGTATGTGGGACGCGGCCTCAGCATGGCTGGAGGAGTGGTGCCTCGGTGCGCACCCGGGATCCGAACCCGGGCCGCCGGCAGTGGAGCGCACGCACTTAACCGCCAAGCCACGGGGCCGGCCCCAAAATAGACTTTAAAACAAAAACTGTAAAAAGAGACAAAGAAGGGCATTACATAATGATCAAGGGAACAATCCAACAAGAGGATATAACACTTGTAAATATCTACGCACCCAATGTAGGTGCACCTAAATATATAAAGCAATTATTAACAGACATAAAAACAGAAATAGACAGTAACACAATAATAGTAGGGGACTTTAACACTCCACTTACACCAACAGATAGATCATCCAAACAGAAGATCAATAAGGAAACATTGGCCTTAAACGACACACTACAACAGATGGACCTAGTAGATATATACAGAGCATTCCATCCAAAAACCAAAGAATACACGTTCTTTTCAAATGCACATGGAACATTCTCCAAGATTGATCACATATTAGGCCACAAAACAAGTCTCCATAAATTTAAGAAGATTGAAATAATACCAAGCATCTTTTCTGACCACAACGGTATGAAACTAGAAATCAACTATAGGAAGAAAATCAGAAAAGCCACAAATACATGGAGATTAAACAAAATGCTACTGAACAACGACTGGGTTAACGAAGAAATCAAAGAAGAAAACAAAAAATACCTGGAGACAAATGAAAATGAAAATACGACATGCCAGAATTTATGGGATACAGCAAAAGCGGTTCTAAGAGGGAAGTTTATAGCGATACAGGCCTATCTCAACAAACAAGAAAAATCTCAAATAAACAATCTAAAAATGCACCTAAAGGAACTGGAAAAAGAAGAACAAACAAAGCCCAAAATCAGTAGAAGAAGGGAAATAATAAAAATCAGAGCAGAAATAAATGAAATAGAGACCAAAAAAACAATAGAAAAAATTAATAAAACCAAGAGCTGGTTCTTTGAAAAGATAATCAAAATTGAGAAACTTTTAGCTAGACTCACCAAGAAAAAAAGAGAGAAGGCTCAAATAACTAAAATCAGAAATGAAAGAGGAGAAATTACAAAGGACACCTCAGAAACACAAAAGATTATAAGAAAATACTGTGCAAAGCTATATGTCAACAAATTGGACAATCCAGAAGAAATGGATAAATTCTTAGAATCATACAACCTTCCAAAACTGAATAAAGAAGAAATGGAGTATTTGAATAGACCAATCACCAGTAAGGAGATCGAAACAGTAATCAAAAACCTCCCCAAAAGTAAAAACCCAGAAACAGATGGCTTCCCTGGTGAATTCTACCAAACATTCAAAGACGACTTAATACCTATCCTTCTCAAACTCTTCCAAAAAATTGAGGAGGGGGGGAAGCTCCCTAACTCATTCTACGAAGCTGACATTACCCTGATACCAAAACCAGACAAGGACAACACAAAAAAAGAAAATTACAGGCCAATATCACTGATGAACATTGATGTGAAAATCCTCAACAAAATACTAGCAAATCGCATACAACAATACGTTAAAAAGATTAGACACCATGATCAAGTGGGATTTATTCCAGGGATGCAAGGATGGTTTAACATTCGCAAATCAATCAACGTAATACACCACATTAATAAAATGAAGAACAAAAATCACATGATCATCTCAATAGATGCAGAGAAAGCATTTGACAAGATCCAGCATCCATTTATGATAAAAACTCTGAATAAAATGGGTATAGAAGGAAAGTACCTCAACATAATAAAGACCATATATGAGAAACCCACAGCTAATATCATCCTCAATGGTGAAAAACTGAAAGCTATCCCTCTAAGAACAGGAACCAGACAAGGATGCCCACTGTCACCACTCCTATTTAACATAGTATTGGAAGTCCTAGCCAGAGCAATCAGGCAAGAGAAAGAAATAAAAGCGATCCAAATTGGAAAGGAAGAAGTGAAACTGTCACTATTTGCAGATGACATGATTTTATATATAGAAAACCCTAAAGAATCCACCAGAAAACTTTTAGAAGTAATAAACGAATATGGTAAAGTTGCAGGATACAAAATCAACATACAAAAATCAGTTGCATTTCTGTACACTAACAACGAAGTAGCAGAAAGAGAAATTAATAATACCATCCCATTTACAATTGCAACAAAAAGAATAAAATACCTAGGAATAAATTTAACCAAAGAGGTGAAAGATCTGTACACCGAAAACTATAAAACATTTCTGAAAGAAATTGAAGAAGACACAAAGAAATGGAAAGATATTCCGTGCTCTTGGATTGGAAGAATTAACATAGTTAAGATGTCCATACTTCCTAAAGCCATCTATAGATTCAATGCAATCCCTATCAAAGTTCCAACAACATTTTTCACAGAAATAGAACAAAGAATCCTAAAATTCATATGGAACAACAAAAGACCCCGAATAGCTAAAGGAATCCTGAGAGAAAAGAACAAAGCTGGAGGTATCACACTCCCTGATATCAAAATATACTACAAAGCTATAGTAACCAAAACAGCATGGTACTGGCACAAAAACAGACACACAGATCAATGGAATAGAATCGAAAGCCCAGAAATAAACCCACACATCTATGGACAGCTAATCTTTGACAAAGGAGCCAAAAACATACAATGGGGAAAAGAAAGTCTCTTCAACAAATGGTGTTGGGAAAACTGGATAGCCATATGCAAAAAAATGAAAGTAGATCCTTACCTTACACCATACACAAAAATTAACTCCAAATGGATTAAAGACTTGAATGTAAGACCTGAAACTGTGAAAGTTCTAGAAGAAAACATAGGCAGTACGCTCTTCGACATCGGTCTTAGCAACATATTTTCAAACACCACATCTGACCGGGCAAGAGAAACAATAGAAAAAATAAACAAATGGGACTACATCAAACTAAAAAGCTTCTGCACAGCAAAGGAAACCACCAACAAAACGAAAAGACAACCTAACAATTGGGAGAAGATATTTGCAAACCATACATCTGATAAGGGCTTAATCTCCAAAACATATAAAGAACTCATGCATCTCAACAACAAAAAAACTACCAACCCAATTAAAAAATGGGCAAAAGACCTGAACAGACATTTCTCCAAAGAAGATATACAGATGGCCAACAGACACATGAAAAGATGTTCAAAATCACTAACTATCAGGGAAATGCAAATCAAAACTACAATGAGATATCACCTCACGCCCGTCAGAATGGCTATAATTAACAAGACAGGAAACAACATGTGTTGGGGAGGATGTGGAGAGAAGGGAACTCTCATACACTGCTGGTGGGAGTGCAAACTGGTGCAGCCACTATGGAAAACAGCATGGAGATTCCTCAAAAAATCAAGGATAGAACTACCATATGATCCAGCTATTCCACTGTTGGGTATTTATCCAAAGAACTTGAAAACACCAATTTGCAAAGGTACATGCACCCCTGTGTTCATTGCAGCCTTATTCACAATAGCCAAGACTTGGAAGCAACCTAAGTGCCCATCAAGGGACGAATGGATAAAGAAGCTGTGGTATATATACACAATGGAATACTACTCAGCCATAAGAAACGACGAAATCCAGCCATTTTTGACAACATGGATGGACATTGAGGGTATAATGCAAAGTGAAATAAGTCAGAGGGAGAAGGTCAAATACCGTATGATTTCCTTCATTAAGTAGTAGATAACAACAACAATAAACAAACACATAGGGACAGAGATTGGATTGGTGGTTACCAGAGGGGAAGGGGGGAGGGAGGAGGGTGAAAGGGATAATTCGGTACATGTGTGTGGTGATGGGTTGTAATTAGTATTTTGGTGGTGAACATGATGTAGTCCATGCAGAAATAGAAGTACAATGATGTACACCTGAAATTTTTACAATGTTATAAACCAATGTTACTGCAATAAACAAATAAGCTAAAAAAAAAAAAATGGAAGGAGAGATAAAAAGCTTCCCAGACGAGCAACAATTAAAGGAATTTGTCACCAAGAAACCAGTACTAGAAGAAATGCTAAAGGTACTTATTTAAGGGGGAAAGAGAAGACCACAAATAGGAAAAATTATCTATTTCCATGATAAGAGGGTAATGGATACAAATGCACAAAAAAGAGGCTAGTTAGTATATGAAAAACATAAAATGTGGGAGGAGGGGAGTTAAACAGTAGACCTCTCAGATAGAAGTCAAACTAAAGAGACCATCAACTTAACATAGATTGCTATATACGTAGGTTACTGTATATGAACTCTACGGTAATCAGAACAAGAAACCTCTAATAAATACACAAAAAACTAAGAGAAAGGAGCCAAAACATAATACTAAAGAAAGTCATCAAACCACAAGGGAAGAGAGCAAAAGAAGAAGAAAGGAACTGAGAGGAACTACCAAAATTTCGAGAAAAAAAAATTTAAAAATGGCAGTAAGTACATACTTATCAATAGCTACTTTAAACATCAAAGGACTAAATGCTCCAATTAAAGGGTGGCTGATGGGATAAAAAAAAAACAAGACCCATATATATGCTGCACACAAGAGACACACTTCAGATCTAAAGACTCTCACAAGCTGAAAGTGAAGGGATGGAAAAAGATACTCCATGCAAATGGCCAGGAAAAGAAAACTGAGGTAGCAATACTCATATCAGACAAAATAGACTTTAAAACAAAACCTGTAACGAGAGACAAAGAAGGGCACTACATAATGATCAAGGGAACAATCCAACAAGACGATATAACGCTTGCAAATATCTACACACACAATGTAGGAGCACCTAAATATATAAAGCAATTATTAACAGACATAAAAGAAGTAATAGACAATAACACAATAATAGTAGGGGACTTTAACACTCCATTTACACCAATGGATAGATCATCCAAACAGAAGATCAATAAGGAAACATTGGCCTTATACAACACACTAGCCCAGATGGACTTAGTAGATATATCAGAACATTCCATCCAAAAACCAAAGAATACACGTTCTTTTCAAATGCACATGGAACATTCTCCAGGATTGATCACACATTAGGCCACAAAACAAGTCTCCATAAATTTAAGAAGATTGAAATAATACCAAGCATCTTTTCTGACCACAACGGTATGAAACGAGAAATCAACTATAGGAAGAAAATCAGAAAAGCCACAAATATGTGGAGATTAAACAAAATGCTAGTGAACAATGATTGGGTCAATGAAGAAATCAAAGGAGAAATCAAAAAATACTTGGAGACAAATGAAAATGGAAATATGACATGCCGAAATTTATGGAATACAGCAAAAGTGGTTCTAAGAGGGAAGTTTATAGCAATACAGGCCTATCTCAACAAAGAAGAAAAATCTCAAATAAACAATCTAACAGTGCACCTAAAGGAACTGGAAAAAGAAGAACAAACAAAGCCCAAAATCAGTAGAAGAAGGGAAATATTAAAAATCAGAGCAGAAATTAATGAAATAGAGACTTAAAAAACAAGAGAAAAAATTAATAAAACCAAGAGCTGGTTCTTTGAAAAGATAATCAAAATTGAGAAACTTTTAGCTAGACTCACCAAGAAAAAAAGAGAGAAGGCTCAAATAACTAAAATCAGAAATGAAAGAGGAGAAATTACAATGGACACCTCAGAAACACAAAAGATTATAAGAAAATACTGTGCAAAGCTATATGTCAACAAATTGGACAATCCGGAAGAAATGGATAAATTCTTAGAATCATACAACCTTCCAAAACTGAATAAAGAAGAAATGGAGTATTTGAATAGACCAATCACCAGTAAGGAGATCGAAACAGTAATCAAAAACCTCCCCAAAAGTAAAAACCCAGAAACAGATGGCTTCCCTGGTGAATTCTACCAAACATTCAAAGACGACTTAATACCTATCCTTCTCAAACTCTTCCAAAAAATTGAAGAGGAGGGGAAGATCCCCAACTCATTCTAGGAAGCTGACATTACCCTGATACCAAAACCAGACAAGGACAACACAAAAAAAAGAAAATTACAGGCCAATATCACCGATGAACATCAATGCAAAAATCCTCAACAAAATACTAGCAAATTGCATACAACAATACATTAAAAAGATTACACACCATGATCACGTGGGATTTATTCCAGGGATGCAGGGATGGTTAAACATTCGCAAATCAATCAACGTGATACACCACATTAACAAAATGAAGAATAAAAATCACATGATCATCTCAATAGATGCAGAGAAAGCATTTGACAAGATACTGCATCCATTTATGATAAAAACTCTCAATAAAATGGATATAGAAGGAAAGTAGCTCAACATAATAAAGGCCATATATATATGACAAACCCACAGCTAATATCATCCTCAATGGTGAAAAACTGAAAGCTATACTTCTAAGAACAGGAACCAAACAAGGATGCCCACTGTCACCACTCCTATTTAACATAGTATTGGAAGTCCTAGCCACAGCAATCAGGCAAGAAAAAAAAATAAAAGTGATCCAAATTGGAAAGGAAGAAGTGAAACTGTCACTATTTGCAGATGACATGATTTTATATATAGAAAACTCTGAAGAATCCACCAAAAAACTTTTAGAAGTAATAAACGAATATGGTTCAGTTGCAGGATACAAAATCAACATACAAAAATCAGTTGTATTTCTGTACACTAACAACGAAGTAGCAGAAAGAGAAATTAAGAATACAATCTCATTTACAATTGCAACAAAAAGAATAAAATACCTAGGAATCAACTTAACCAAAGAGGTGAAATATCTGTACACTTACAACCATAGAACATTGCTGAAAGAAATTGAAGAAGACACAAAGAAATGGAAAGATATTCTGTTTTCTTGGATTGGAAGAATTAACATAGTTAAGATTTCCATGCTTCCTAAAGCAATCTACAAATTTAACGCAATTCCTATCAAAGTTCCAGCAACATTTTCCACAGAAATAGAACAAAGAATCCTAAAATTTATATGGAACAACAAAAGACCCTGAATAGCCAAAGGAATCCTGAGAAAAAAGAACAAAGCTGGAGGTATCTCATTCCCTGATTTCAAAATATACTACAAAGCTATAGTAACCAAAACAGCATAGTACTGGCACAAAAACAAACACACAGATCAATGGAATAGAATTGAAAGCCCAGAAATAAACCCACACATCTATGGACAGCTAATTTTTGACAAAGGAGCCAAAAACATACACTGGAGAAAAGAAAGTCTCTTCAACAAATGGTGTTGGGAAAACTGGACAGCCACATGCAAAAAAATGAAAGTAGACCATTATCTTACACCATACACAAAAATTAGCTCAAAATGAATTAAAGACTTGAATGTAAAACCTGAAACCATGAAACTTTAAGAAGAAAACCTAGGCAGTACACCCTTCGACATCAGTCTTAGTAACATATTTTCAAGCACCATGTCTGACCGGGCAAGAGAAACAATAGAAAAAATAAACAAATGGGACTACATAAATTAAAAAGCTTCCACACAGCAAAGGAAACCATCAACAAAACAAAAAGACAATCTAACAATTGGGAGAAGATATTTGCAAACCATATATCTGATAAGGGGTTAATCTCCAAAATATATAAAGAACTCATACATCTCAACAACAAAAAGATTAACAAACCAATTAAAAAATGGGCAAAAGACCTGAACAGACTTTTTTTTTTTTTTGTGAGGAAGATCAGCCCCGAGCTAACATCCATGCCAATCCTCCTCTTTTTGCTGAGGAAGACCGGCTCTGAGCTAACATCTATTGCCAATCCTCCTCCTTTTTCCCCCCAAAACCCCAGTAGATAGTTGTATGTCATAGCTGCACATCCTTCTAGTTGCTGTATGTGGGATGTGGCCTCAGCATGGCCGGAGAAGCGATGCGTCGGTGCACGCCCGGGATCCGAACCCGGGCGGCCTGTAGCGGAACGCGCGCACTTAACCGCTAAGCCACGGGGCCGGCCCCTGAACAGATGTTTCTTCAAAGAAAACATACAGATGGCCAATAGGCACATGAAAAGATGTTCAGCATCATTAACTCTCAGGGAAATGCAAATCAAAACTACAATGAGATATCACCTCACACCCATCAGAATGGCTATAATTAAGACAGGAAACAACAAGTGTTGGAGAGGATGTGGAGAGAAGGGAACTCTCATACACTGCTGGTGGGAGTGCAAACTGGTGCACCCACTATGGAAAACAGTATGGAGATCCCTCAAAAATTTAAGGATAGAACTACCATATGATCCAGCTATTCCACTGTTGGGTATTTATCCAAAGAACATGAAAACACCCATGCGTAAAGATACATGCACCCCTGTGTTCATTGCAGCATTATTCACAATAGCCAAGACTTGGAAGCAACCTAAGTGCCCATCTAGGAATGAATGGAAGAAGAAAATGTGGTATATATACACAATGGAATACTACTCAGCCATAAGAAATGGTGAAATCCAGCCATTTGTGACAACATGGATGGACATTGAGGGTATTATGCAAAGTGAAATAAGTCAGAGGGATAAAGCCAAACACCGTATGATCTCATTCATGAGTAGTAGATAAAAACAACAGCAAACAAACACTTAGAGACAGAGATTGGATTGGTGGTTACCAGAGAGGAAGGGGGGAGGGGGAAAGGGATGATTAGGCATATGTGTGTGGTAATGGATTGTAATTAGTATTTGGGTGATGAACATGAGAACATGATGTAATCTATTCAAAAACAGAAGTATGATGATGTACACCTGAAATTTATACAATGTTATAAACCAATGTTACCCCAATAAAAAAAATTATATATATGTCATGAATAATCATAATAATGGTTGTAAAATATGATCAATAAATTATTTTCTTGTACAATGCTATTTGACAAATTTTAAATAATTTCCCATTATTAGTAAAGACCCTTAAAGCAGAAACAAAATATTTCTTTAACTTGCTAAGAAATTGTATCTTTCTTAACTTCTTTTCCAAATCAACAGCCAACATCATAATTAATGTTGAAACACAAGAGATATTATTAAAGCAAAAATCAACCAAAAATTGAGCTCCTAAAACAAAGGGACCACTTTTAGGAAATTTGGCATAAATCACTAGGACAGAATAATGAAATATAATACTTTTACATTCAAAAGGAAGGAAAGTATTAAGGATAATTTTGTTAGTTGAGTTTTTAGCTTTTAACATTATGCTAACTTTAACATAATGTTCTGCTCACAGGGCAGTGATTTCACCATTACTATATTTCTTTTTCCTCCTAACTTCTATCTTTACTCTATCTTAAGTATATCTTTAATATGTGTACCTAGCTTGTTTTTGCTAGTTGGCTATAAGCCCTTGGAGAGCAAAGAATGCTGGATTGCTATCTGAGATATTAAGGGCTCAGTAGTAGTTATTAAATGTTTTTTAAAAAAAGCATGAGGGGCCCACCTGGTGGTGAAAGCGGTTAAGTGCGGGTGCTCCGCTGCAGCGGCCCGGGGTTCGCCGGTTTGGATCCCGGGCACGCACCAATGCACTGCTTGTCGAGCCATGCTGTGGCAGCATCCCATATAAAATAGAGGAAGATAGGCACGGATGTTAGCTCAGGGCCAATCTTCCTCAGCAAAAAGAGAAGGATTGGCACAGATGTTAGCTCAGGGCTGATCTTCCTCACAAAAAAAAAAAAATAGTAATAATAAGGACAATCTTCTAGGTCGCCACAATACAATTATCACTTATAAGAAAATTGAAAGTCTCTAGAAATTGAAGTATCTATATACATGTTTCATTAAAATGAGTGTCTCCCTTTCATTACTTTAGAAACAACACTGCTGTTACTTGCAATTAGTTTTCTATCCTTGGTAACAGAAACCATTTCAATAAACATAGTAAAAATAAAATGCTAAGAGAAGGCAAAATTATGATAATCATCAAATTAAAATTTAAAAAGTTAACAATATATCCAAAATATCATTGAATATCTATCCTTATTCAAAGATCCCCAATTGTTCCAAGAATGTCTTTCAAAGCTTTTCTGTTTTTTAACTAACAGGTAATCTAGGTCCAGGAACTACGTTTCACTATGTTTCTTTAGCTTGTTTCATTTATAATAATACTCACGATTTTCTGGGCAGGAGTTAGACCAGAGGGCACATTTCAGAATGCCCCACACCTCACACACACAACATTATTTAAGAGCACATTGGTGGCTCTATCACTCATGATCTGGCAGTCAGCAATGGCACTATGCAATCCATAACCCTAAATATCCCTCTTCTGTCTAACACCAGTCAGGCCTCAGAGAAATGCTTCTCTGTAGCCCTTGCCCTGTGTCCTTGAAACAAGCACCATAAAGTCCTGTGAGTTGCACCATTACCAAAGTCAGACATGAAAAGTCTCTCAAGCTTTGGAGGATAGGAAGGATTTGAGTGGCAGAAGCAGTTAGGTAAGAGAAAAGAAAAAATTTCCCCTCAGACAAAAGACCACCAAAGATTATTGCATAACAAAATATCACTTCCCAGCAGTGAAAATTATTCTTTTTTTAATAGTACAAAATGTGATTCTGGAGAGATTCATAAATGAGTCTAATATTTGCACCAGTTGCTCCAGATAGCTGTAGTGGGTTGAATACTGGCCACCCAAGATTCAGATACACCAGAACTTCAAAATGTGACCTTATTTGGAAATCGTGTCTTTGCAGATATAATCAATTAAGATAAGGTCAGATTGGATTTTGGTGTGCCTAAATCCAATGACTTGTGTCTTTATAAGGTGAGGAGAGGACACAAAAAGACAAAATACACGGAAGAAAGCTATGTGAGGATGGAGGCAGAGACTGGAGTGATGAAGCTACAAGCCGAGGAACGCCAAGGAATGCCAGGAGTATTCTTTCATTTCTTTCTGCAATGTTCCATAGTTTTCATTGTGCAAATCTTTCACCTCCTCGGTTAATTCCTAGGAGAACTATAAAAGGAAGAATTAAAATCATCTCTGATGATCTGAGATGATTTTAATTCTTCCTTTCCAATTCAGATGTCTTTTATTTCTTTCTCTTGCCTAACTGATCTGACTACAACTTCCCTAGTACTATATAGAATAGAAGTGGTGAAACACCACTGATTTTAGACACCTTTGCCTTGTTCCTGATCTTAGAGGAAAAGCTTTCAGTCTTTCACCATTGAGGATGATGTTCACCACGGGTTTTTCATATACAGCTTTTGTTATGTTGAAGTAGTTTCCTTCCATTCCTAGTTTGTGGAGTGTTTTTTATCATGAAAGTGTGTTGAATTTTGTCAAATGATTTTTCTGCATCAATTGAGGTGACCATATGGTTTATTTTCTTTCATTCTGTTGATGTGATATATTACATTGATCAGTTTTCCTATGTTGAACCATTTTTGCATTCCAGGAATAAATCCCACTTGGTCGTAATGCATAATCCTGTTAATATGCTGATGAATTCTGTTTGCTAACATTTTGTTGAAGATTTTTGCATCAATGTTCATAAGGGGTATTGGTCTGTAGTTTTCTTTTTTTGTAGTGTCTTGGTCTCGCTTTGATATCAGGGTTGATGGCCTCATAGGATGAGTTAAAGGTATTTTCAGTCTTCAGTTTTTGGAGACGTTTGAGAAGGGTTGGTATTACTTCTTCTTTAAACATGTGGTAGAATTCACCAGTGAAACCATCAGGTCCGGGGCTTTTATTTACTGGGAGATTTTTTATTACAGCCTCAATCTCCTTACTACCTATATTTCTATTCAGATTTGCTATTTCTTCATGATTTAATCTTGGTAGGTTTTGTGTTTCTAGAAGCTTGTCCATTTCATCTAGGCTATCCAATTTGTTGGTATCCAATTAGTCACAGTACTCTCTCATAATCTTTTTTATTTCTGAAGAATCAGTAGTGATGTCCTCACTCTCATTTCTTTTTTTTCCCCCCCAAGCCCCAGTAAATAGTTGTATGTCATAGTTGCACATCCTTCTAGTTGCTGTATGTGGGACGTGGCCTCAGCATGGCCGGAGAAGTGGTGCATCGGTCCGCGCCCGGGATCGAAACCCGGGCTGCCAGCAGCGGAGCGCGCGCACTTAACCGCTAAGCCAAGGGGCCGGCCCAGTCACTTTCATTTCTGATTTTAGTAATTTGAATCTTCTCTCCTTTTTTCTTAGTGCATCTAGCTAAAGGTTTCTCAATTTTGTTGATCTTTTCAAAGAAACACTTTTTGGTTTCATCAATTTTTCTCTATGGTTGTTCTGTTCTCTATTTCATTTATCTCTGCTCTAACCTTTATACCTTCCTTCTGTTAGGTTTTGGTTTACTCTGTTATTCTTTCTCTAGTTCCTTGAGTTTCAAAGTTAGATTGTGGATTGGAGAGCTTCCTTGTTTTTAATTAAGTGTTTATACATATAAATTTCCCCATTAGCACTCTTTCCACTGTGACACATAAATTTTGGTATGTTGTGTTTTTGTTTTCATTCATCTCTAAGTACTTTCTAATTTCCCTTGCAATTTCTTCTTTGATCTATTGCTTGTTTAAAAGTGTGTTGTTTACTCTCCACAATTTTGTGAATTTTCCAATTTTCCTTTTGTTATTCATTTCTATCCTCATTCTGTTGTGGTCAGAGAAGATACTTTGTATGATATCTATCTTTTTAAATGTCTTGAGACTTCATTTTTGCCCTAAGATATGGTCTATCATGAAAATGTCCCATGTGCACTTGAATGTGTATTCAGTTGTTGTGTAGAGTGTTCTGGATCTGTTATAAACTTGTTAGATCTCGCTGGTGTTGTTTAAGTACTCTGTTTCATTACTTATCTTCTGTCTTGTGGTTCTATTCATTATCATAAGTGGGGTATTGAAGTCTCCTGTCTCCTATCAAGTATTCCTGCCTGTCTCTCCCTTCAATTCTGTCAGATTTTGCTTCATACATTTTGATGGTCTGCCATTAGGTCCAGAAATGTTTATAATTGTTATATCTTGTGTCTGTATTGAAACTTTTGTTAACAAATAGTGTCCTTTTTGTCTCTTGTAACCTTTTTTTGATTTCAAGGCTATTTTGTCTGATATTAGCCACCATTGCTCTCTTTTCAGTACTATTTGCATGAAGATCTTTTCCCATCCTTTCTCTTCAACCTGTTTGTCCTTGGATCTCAAGTGAGTCTCTTGTAAACAGCATACAGTTGAATAATGTGTTTTTATCCATTCTACCAATCTTCATCTTTTGATTGGAGAGTTCAAACTATTTACTTCTAAAGTAATTGCTGACAAGGAGGGACTTACCTCTGTCACTGTGGTATTTGTTTTCTATATGCCTTGTAACTTTTTTGTCCCTCATTTCCTGTGTTATGGTCTTCTTTTGTGTTTAGTTGATTTTTTTCTGATGAAATGTTTCAATTCCTTTTTAATTTTCTTTGCATATATTCTATAGCCATTTTCTTTGTGGCTACTAGGCGAATTACATTTAATATCCTAGGGTATAAGACTCTAATTTGAATTTATACCACCTTAACTTCAATGACATACAAACACTCTGCTCCTTTACACCTCCATCTCCACCCCTTTAGATTGTTGATGACACAAAATTACATCTTTATACATTCTGTGCACAAAAAATGAATAGTTATTTTAAATTGATTAGTATATTAAATTAGGTAGATAATAAGATTGGGAGTTACAACCCAAAGTTACAAGAATACTAGCTTTTACGCTAATAATTGTTTTTCTTTTCTTTAAATGTATTAGTCCTTAAATCATGTAGGAAACAAAGAGTACAGTTACAAATCGTTGTTACAATAATATTACCTTTTATAATTGCCTGTATATTTACCTATATTGAGATATTTATTTCTCCATATGGTTTTGAGGTACTGTCTAGTGTCTTTGTTTCATGTTGAAGGACTCCCTGAGCATTTCTGATACGGGGCTTTAACTTCATTCTTTTGTATGTGGGTAGCCAGTTGTCCAGGGACCATTTGTTGAAAAGTCTATTCTTTAGCCCATTGAATGGTCTTGGCACACTTGTCAAAATCATTTGACTGTAAATACGAAGGTTTATGTCTGGCCTTTCAGTTCTATTCCATGGACTTATGTCTCCCAAAGGTCAGAACCACACTGTCTTGATTACTCTGCCTTTACACTAAGCTTTGAAATTGGGAAATGTGAGTCCTCCAATTTAGTTCTTTCATTTCAAGACTGTTTAGGCTATTCGGGGTCCCATCAATTTCCATACAAATTTTAGGATCAGCTTCTCAATTTCTGCACAGAAGACAGCTGGAGTTTTCATAGGGATTGAATTGCATCTGGAGATCGGTTAAGGAGTGTTGCCATCTTAACAATACTAAGTCTTCCAATCCATGAACATAGGATCCTTCCATAACTTAGGCCTTCTTTAATTTCTTTCGATAACATTTTGTAATTTTTATGAGTATAACTTTTACACTGCTTCAGTTAAATTTTACGTATTTTATTATTTTAGATAATATTGAAAAAGGAATACTTTTCTTAATTCTTTTTTTGATTATTCATTGCCAGTGTACAGAAATACAATTGATTTTTAAATTTATTTGGTATCCTGCAATTTTGTGTATGAATGACACTTTCTTTTTTTTATTTTATTTATTTATTAATTTTTCCCCCAAAGCCCCAGTAGATAGTTGTAAGTCATAGTTGCACATCCTTCTAGTTGCTGTATGTGGGATGCAGCCTCAGCATGGTCGGAGAAGCGGTGCATCGGTGCACGCCCAGGATCCGAACCCGAGATGCCAGCAACGGAGCATGAACACTTAACCGCTAAGCCACGGGGCTGGCCCTGAGTGACACTTTCTTATATCACTGTAGGCCTCACATTTTTTAAAGAAACCTGTACATTTTATATAATATATTGTCCCAACTCTGGACACTAATTACTGCCTACCTAGGGCTTGTTGTTGTTGTTGTTTTGTTTGATTAGTGAATTAGCTGGAACATTTTCATGATGTTTATTTTCTCTCCAGGGCGGCTCCTTGGGCATACACAGTCACACTGGAAAGACAGTCATTCTAGCAGGGCTGTCTGAGTGTCTTTTCCCCTGATCTCTCTGTTAAGCTGTCTGCCTCTGTTGTTATCACATCCAGCTGTTAGGTTCCACTAATTTGCTGGCTGATTATTCTATTGTTGTAAACAGTGCACTGGGACATACATTACTTCACAATCAGATCGTATTAAATTCAGGAGACTTTGCTTCTGAGGCCAAGCTTTGAGGCTTCTTCTGACCCCAAGAGGACTCCTCTTAGCTGTCTCTTTCCCTAGTTCTGTCTAGTTAAATCACTAACCTAGGGTTTAGCTTGTGGATGGCACGGAGCTACTAATTTCCTTTTCATTGCTTACCTCCAACATCATTCTTTACAACAGTGCCCTTAGTCATGATCTCCCCCTGACCATTCTGTGCAAAATAACGTCACTTTCCATGGGAAGAACTTTGAAGCTATCTGTGCATATCAGTGTCTCTGAGCAACAGCTTGGGAGTTGGAGGCAGGGACAGTGGAGGGCTTCTCTCAGAATGTCACTCCTGCCTTACAAACAGGACACTGCATAGTGGTGGTAGCCACTGGCCTTTTGTCTTCCTTCTCCTTGTGTGGAAAACCTTCATGGCAAGCAAGCTGGGACAAGGGTGATGGAGACCTCAGTATTCTCATCCTGCTCTCGCTGGGCAGAACCTGAGTTCTATGAGTGATGTCTTGGTGGAGTAGAAAGTCCTTAACCTCTCCATCACATGGAACTAAACTACCCTTTGCAACATGGAGTTGAGGGGTAAGAGTTAGGCTGGCAGCCTGTCCCAGTGGTGGTGATGCTACAGTCCTTGTGAGAAGGTGAAGGAAGAGGGAGTCTGTCTTTTGGCTACACCCACTTGTAACATTACCACACAAAGATGGGATTCTCCCACCTGGTGCACATAAGAAAGCCAATTATGACAGCATCAGCTTTTGGGAAAAGAAAACAGCTTTATTGTGACATCAATCTGCAAGGAGACAGGAGGCATATGCTCTCAGATCTTTCTCCCCAGTCCAGGACGTGCAGCAAATTTATGGGATGAAGAGCCGGGTGGTCTGAAGTTTGGAGATGGATGATTGGAGGTAAGGAGAAGTGAGGTAACTGATATGTGTGCAAGCATAGACAAGCTTCTTGGATCTTCATAAGATGCATGTTCACAAAATAGTGGTGTTATTATGATCTGTGGGTGGAGTTTTCAGCCCCTTGACATCAAAACGATCACATTTCGGGCATTTGCAGAGGCCCAATTGATGGGTTGGTGGTCTCAACTGCCCTGGACTGGACAAGAGGGGACTCTCAGATCCTGAAAAACAACTCTTAATTACTCTATCGATAAGATGGGGTCGTTGAACTGGTTCTAGAAGGCCCACTCTTACAATAATGCTGCTTTCATCACAAAGAGCTGGGGTGTGTGGTGGACTGAGTGGGGATCACAGGGTAGTTCAGAACCCACAGACTCTTGTTGTTCTGACTGATATTTAGTATACTTTCTTGAATAAATGTGTCTCTATAATACATTCAGATTGACAAAAATAGAAATTTCTTTCTTGCTTCTCTGGGATCATAAGAGAAAATTTTCTAGGGTCCTTAACTGGATAGCCCTTACATTGACTTGATTTGAAGTTCTAGTCTCAATTACTGACTCCAACATCACAGAGGCCACGAATGCAGACATCCCTGAATGGTGAGTAAAATGTCATCCCCACGTCCCACAGACACTATTCCATGTCTCTTTGGGCTGCTCATGTACCAGAATAAAGCTTAGGCTCTGGCTTTGAGGCTCTTCTTTGTTTCTGATACCTATTAAGTTTACTTTGTGTCACTCAAGCCAAGCTACTGACTTCAATATTATTTTTCTAGATTACCTCGGTTTTTTAAAAAAATAAAAGGTAGGAGGCCTTTTGAAAACTGTCTAAGGGCAAAGAAGGTGCAAGGTTCTTCACTTAATAGTTGATGCCAGGGCAAACAACACAGTCCAACTCGTCATCCCAAAGATTCCAGTCCCCCAGAGGAGATGGACAGTTTAATTGCAAGTAGAGAGTGGATGAACTGGAAGGACATGATCAGGACTCCTTGGAGTCAGAGGATATCTCCAGGAAGAAATAGCATTTCACCTAAGTTAGGAAAGACAAATTATTTATGATAGGGACTAGCCATCCATACCCTCTGGGACCATCCTCCCACCTTCCCCCTGTGACCTCACCAATACACCTTCACCATTCAATCAAGCCCACAAAAAATACAATTTTGATGTCTGTTGTTGTTATATCAGGGTCTAGGGGAGGAGAGGGCCAGGACATGAAGATCATGTGTGATCAACTGGAGCACACAGAAACTCTCCCATTGGAAAGATGGTTCCCTTCATGAAAGGAAAACAAGATCACACCTGCAGAGAAAGTGTTTTATTGATTGAACCCAGGCAAAGCGGGAACATGGTGGAGTCGTAGGGAAAAGATTTCAATTTATCACGCAGAGCACCATCTTCATGCTTGAGATTTCTTGATTTTATTCACTTAGGTTTCAAAGGCTTGATTGCATCCATGGCCATGGGTAGATACACTGTACAGCAATTTAACGTGGTGTTGACATCAATGTTAATGAGTTCTGTTTATTTTCCCAGACAGTCACATGTGTGCAAAGCTCTCTTTCTCTTCTCTTCTTTCTCCTCTCTTTTTATGCTCTTCCCCATTTCTACTCTTGCTCTGTCACGCTTCCTCACAAGACTACATTGTACTCTCTCTTCCTCTCTCTAAACTTCTCTCCCCCTACCTTGTCTTGCTACTAATCCTCCCCAGATCCTCCTCCCTCCATTTATTACCCTGCAAACTCTCTTTCTTCTTACTTTCCTAACTCTCATCTCTCTATCTCTTGCATTTTGCCTTTTGTCTCTTACTCTCTTTCCAACTTTTCTCCCTTTTCTCCTCTCTCTCCTCTCCAAACCTCTACTCCTCACTCTCCCTCCTGCATCCTTTCTACCTCATCCAATCCCTCCACCCGTCTCCTCGTGCCTCTCACTCCCTCTGTCATCTTGCTCCATCTCTTTATCCACCTCTATCTCTTTCCTGGTCACTCCCACCCTTTGTCATCCTCCCCTAGACACTTACCCTTTCATTAGTAGCAATACCTCCAAGCCCCATGATGGTCATAGTTAGGAGTGACTGAGCACCAATAATTCCGAACTAGACTCCCATCAGTTGTGCACTTGTCATAGGTTTTGCCACGAAAGATAAAGGGAAAGACGCATGGAGCATAGTCTGAAAAGTACAAGGAATGGGTGAGAAAGTGCTTTGTAGAAAAATTTTGTCATGTTATCAAGGAAAAGGGACATGAAAGGACAATGTTGGGCAAAATGAGGTAATGCCTGAGGCTTCCATCTAGGGAGCAATTATGGAAGTTTCCCCTTCAACTGGAAAGCCAGGTGCTCCTCATGTGAGGAAAAGCTGCATACTCACCTCCACCCTCACAGTATTTCCATCTCCCCGAATAGTTTGCAGTTAGAGAACACCAATGCCATAAGGATGTCTCCTTAGTGCAATCAAAATACCGTTTGCCTCCATAAGTGAATGGGAAAACACATTTGTTATCTGCAAAATGCAAAGACATTGTCTTCGTCAGCTCTTGAGGGTATCATTATTTCTGCATTAACTCTAGCAAAGTTTCTCTTCCACCTAGCTCATCATAACCAAGTGCCTGCCATGTTCAAAGACCTTTACTAACCATCAGAGATGTCAACGTCAACATGATGTGGTCTCTACCCTCAGGGACTAGGAAAGGATCTTTAACTTCCAGGGACATGTTATTTACGCAGAGACATTTCCCATGGATATTGGAGCTCCAGGCAATGGATGAGCTTGCTAGACAACAAAGCAGCCTGATTTTGGATCATAATTTTTATCACCTCTTATTCTGTTGTGTCTAGAGCTATAGATTCTTCTTTCCCAGATTCAATACCAAAAGTTTAAAGAGATTTTATATCTGTGAACACAGGCAGCTTCTTGTTCTTGTCTATCTTATTCTAAGATAGTGTCACTGTGCACTGACCAGTAACCATTCAATCTTCCATTAAACCATTTTTAATGGATTGAAGATGAAAATTACAGGAAGCCAGAGAGCTTTGTGGTTATGTGGACCTGGCCAAGGTATCTGTGGCCTGGATGAATTCTCTTTGCCTCATCACTGGATTTACTGGTCACAAATATCAACTCTCCACAACACACGTGCATATTTCTGTTTGAATATGATCTTCCCACCCGATCCCTCCTGATGCCTCTTGGACAGGCTCCATCATTAGAACATTTCCCCATCCCTTAGAATCAGGCTGTACTACATTGGCATATGGCACCAGCCCTGAAGCCATGACATGGCTCAGATTCCAGTCCCACAATCTACGGGCTGCTTGTCCTTGATGAGTAAACACCTCTATGAAGGGCCCCTTGTTCTTCACAAAGAGCCTGGGGATGTGTCCACCTGCCTCCTCACATTACTGAGAAGGCAAAATTAGCTCTTGCATGTAAAATGTCTCTGAAGAATCTTAATCTCTGTTACCATCCCACACATGTTAGTTTGTTTTATTTGATTGTTGTTTTGTTTCATTATTTTCAGAATCGACTACCTGGTTTCTTTCCAGCAACACCACAGGTCTTAAGCAGCTGCAGAACTGGAGGAAATTCAGGAGTAGAGGAGATGGATTAGGAGGGGAGATGACAAAATTAAGGCAATCTGAATGCATTCTATAGTATGACACTCTCTGCATCTCTAACTTTATTTTTTTACACTAAAATTTTATAATTTTTTATTGTGGAAAAAACACTTAACACAACATCTTCACACTAAACACATTTTTAAGTATAAGTTCTAGTAATCTACTATACAACGTACTGATGAGGATTAGCAATACTGTATTTTTCTTCACATTTTGATGTCCATCTTTGTTCTAAACAGATACACTCTGGATGTGTGTACTAGAGGGCTAAACATAACAGATGAATAAGAATCTTACAACTTTCTCACTGCTATCATACTGACACATGACTTACACCACACTAATCAGAAGATCTTACCTGAGGCTACACCTTTCCTCTTATTCCAAACATTAAATCCTGTTTACATCAAAAACTCTTCCTTTGAACAATATAACTAACCCTGTATATAGGCTGCCCATGTCTGGGACATTGGAACAAATATTTAGGAATGAGGCAGCTGTCATGAGTGTTGATAGCCAATAACACTGTGGTCTTTGAGTAAGATTGACTAAGTTTACATTTCAAAGACTTGTTTGAAAATTAAATACAATGCAAATCCCTTAATGATTTCCAATCCCTGGGACATACTCAAGAATTGGCAGACATATTTCTCGCCACTAATATTATTATTTGTCTGTTACACATCAACCCATCTCTGGTGCAGGTTCTTGCACACCACTTCCAGCCCATCTCCTCTCCCTCACCTCCATCCACATGGTCCACTTGTAGAAAGACACAGGCACCAACGCAAATCAGAAAGATTCCCAAATGGAGTGCCATGACAGCTTGCCTTCCTGGTACTGACAATCATCATCTTCCACTGCGGTTTTATCTACCCCCTTACACCTTACACCACTCCCCCTCAACCTGATAAGAATCTACCTCACCAGGAGAGTGCCTGTGCATTCCTCAGTCTGAGAGCATGAAGTTCAAGTTTATATCTCAGGTAGCATGCACAGAGCATTGGCTATCAGTGTAATGTCCCTGTGCCTCAATAGTTTGAAATGCAGCAAAAATGTCTATACAACTCATTTCAGTTCCAGTGTCCCATGACCAAGAAAAGGGTTGAGGGAGTGATAAAGAAGACCATTTTCTCTCATGGGTGTTCAACAGCATTCACCTCATTTCCTGACGACAGACTCAGCATCAGGGGCAAGGTTCAAGCAGCATCCTGTAGGTTCCTCAAAGAAACTTAATAATGCAGCTATGCAAGTCTCCATTTGAAGGACGAGGAAACTAAGGCTCAGAGAACTCCTCAAGGACACAGGGTGAGTTGAGGCCAAGCTGCTGTTGGACCCAACTAGCCTAGGGGACATTTTCAGAGAGGAAGTTTCCCTGCCATTTGCCACATTCCACCATACTGATCTCCTACAAATGGCTTTCCCATCCTGCCTCAAAGCTCAAGAAACACTGGAAACACAGACCACTTTCCAGACAAGAGCAGAAAGGCCTGGAGCTCTCCTTTACTCATTTTGAAATGCTTCCCTTGCTCTGAGCTTCAATTTTCTCACTTGCAAAATGCAAATAACAATCCCTTCCTTACAGTAAAATGTAAGTTCTGTATATTGAGAACTTTAAGCTTGTGGGGACTACGTATACAGTAGGTGCTCCATAAGCACCAGCTCTCCATGAGTGGGAATGCATGGTTCCTTCTGTCTGTCTTCCATGCCTCCTTCTACCCCTCGAACTTAGCCACATACTGTGTACTGAAAAGTAGAGTATCTTAACTCTCACCTTGAAAAGCGTCACCCTTTTGAATGTAACTCTCCAGGAGTAAGTGTCAGCACATCTCTCGTAGATGACCTCAGTTACCAACTAATCTTACTTGCTGCTTCAAGCATCACAAATCACATACCGATGGACATTGTCAAAAACAGTAGCAACCTCCAGAGGCAAACCTCAAGAGGGATCCACATTACACAAGGTTGTTGGGCTAGCTGGGCAAAAAGCAGTACAGCAGACTAGGAACTTCTTAATTGGAGATGTAGGGAACAAGACAGCCCAAATAGGACTTGATAAGCTGCCACATATCCTTGGAGATCTAGAAGCCTGTGCTCATGTGCAGGGCTGCGTGACAAGAAAGAACTCCCTAGCTGTCTACTTCTTCCTGGCTGAATGTAAGGCTTTGTGTCTCCAAAAGTAAAACCTGGGACATAATTGTCCACAGCCTAAACTTTAAGCATGTGTCTTGGTTCATACAAAGATCCACCAGTGCATGGTGGAAGCTGAACTGACTCAAGATATTTCAACACTACGTCTCACCAATCACTGGCTCCCCACTAAGCTATGCTGAAACAGAGGTGTCTCCTGAGAAGCCATGTTTAAAGAGACAAACGATAACTTATAAAAGAACAACTGAGCAGGGATACCAGCAGTCATGGCAGGGTAAGCAGTCTTCACAAAATTAGTCCAGGCAATGGGCTAACCCAATAATTAAAGAGCAACACGAATAACCCCAGAATAGGGAGTGAATCACAATCCAGAGTGGGGACAATTATCTAAAATGCCTTGTTTTTGAGAAAAAGTTATGAGATATGCAAAGAAACAGGAAAAAGGGTTCTCTACAAAGAAATAAAAGCAATCAGTAGGAGCTATCTCTGATTGGTTCAGATGATGGACTTACCACCAAAGACTCCAAAGCATATATTATGTATATGTTCAAAGAACAAAAATAAGCCACGTTATAGAATTAACAGAAGGGAGGATGACATTGACCCATAGAGTAGAGAATACCAATAGAGAATTAGAAATTATTTTTTTAAAAAGGACCCAGTGGAAATTCTGGAGTGTAGAAGTAGGAAAACAAAAATTAAAAATTCACTAGAGGGGCTCCCCAGCAGATTTCAGCTAGCAAAAAAAAACCAGTGAACTTGATGATAGATCAATAGATATTATCCAATCTGAAGAAAAGAAAGAAAAGAGTGAAGAAGAGCCTCAGAGCCCTATGGGACACCATCAAGTATAGCAACATATGCATAGTGGGAGCACACAAAGGAGAAGACAGGAAAGGGCAGAGACAATAACAAGATCCATTTGGGGAGTACTGTCATCTTAACAATGTTGTCTCCTCATTCACGAACATGGGATGTCTTTCCAGTGATGTAAGTCTTCTTAAATTTCTCTCTACAATGTTTTGTACACTTCAAACAGGTGGATTTTATGTTATATAATTTATATTTCAGTGAAACTCTTATTTTAAAAGAGTAAGAGAAGTTTCTTGGATGCTTACACTGGGTCCCAGGCCTGGATCATTATTTAGTCAGCAGGAGAGATGGACATTGAGTTTTTCTCTTCCAGGGATTGAATGTTCTTGATACTTATCAGAAAGTCCTAGACACCTCCCCAAGGATTCATCTATACACATATAACCGCCTGCATCAACCTCATGAATTTTCATTATAGGATTTTTCCATCGAACTAAAAGAAGCAGTGGACACCACCTCCATTATTACCACAAAGCCTGCCTTTTCAGCCCTTGCTTATTGACTCTGCTCATGAGTGCCACACCCAGGTGGCCCTGGGGGTGTCTGATGTCCTCCTCCATCAGGCTGTGGATATGTATGACTTCTATACTGCTGTCAATCTCATCTGTGTAGGTATTGTGTGTTCTGTCATCTCATTCTATTTAAGGTTGGGTATCCCTCCCTCACCTATAGAGTGAATGCGAGGTAATCAGACAAGATGGACTATTTCCCCCATGATCCTACCAGTGCAGTCAAAGTGTAAGGAGTGGAATCAATGGTCCACTTCTATGGTAACCTGCAGATCTCCATCCTCCTTCTAGTATGAGGAATCTGCTATGACTCTCACTGTTTCTGTTCTCATGCCCCACACTGAAAAAAGAAAAAGGAAACTGCCTTCTCTCTCCTTCCTCTTGGTCCCCCCCTCCGTCTCCATATCTCTGTCTCTATTCATCAATTTCTCTCTCTCAGACCTGATACAAATTTCTCACTGAGTTCACAATTCCACAAAATACAGGAGGTTATTTGTAACACTCAAAGATGCTAGCAAAATATTCACTGGGAATCTTGGTTTAATGGAGTTTCTAGCTATTTGTATTTTTTAGGAGGGGAATATAGTACAAATGTTTTTAGTGTGACTTACAAATACTATGCTTTGCATGTGAGTTTCAAAACTGAATTATCAAAGTTAACTGTGTTTATTTTGGGCTTTCCACGTTGGTTACTCTTATTATAGGACTAAAAAGCTACTCCTAGAGAAAGAGTGATAAAGATAGAAGATGAAAGACGACTATTACTCCCATTTGCTTTTTGCCATTTTTCCTTGTGCCCCTGACATGTTCCTGTCTTCAAGGAAAAGCCATGTTTGTTTATTAATTATCACCCCACGCTAACACAAGAAATGAGCTATCCTTGTTGCTCACTTTGCCTTCAGTCAATTATGTCACTGATACTTTCGTGGATGTGATATCTGTCTCAGTTGATCGTGGTCTCTCCTTGCACCACCATTACTCCTTTCTACTGAATGTCAACCACACTTAATTCTCCAAGGAACACGCCTCTTAGTTATTTCTCCAACTCAAGGAAGCTGGCCGCTTCATAAAATAAAAGAAGTGACAAGGGGGTTAGTGACGAGTAATGAGAGAAGAAGAGATGATGGAGTGGGTGTTGGGAAAGAAAGAGAAGACAGCAGATGGAAAGGAAAGAGGAGGTGAGAGCAAGAAGGTGGGGAGGTGGGTAACAATGGGAAGAGGAAGAGGAGACAAGGCTGGGGGAAGAGCAACGGAATAGGGGAGAGGAAGAGAAAAATTGTAATATGCACTATGTGCCCAACACGGTGGTAAGAACTTTGCCTCGTAGAGTCTCACCTCAGTCCTAGTGGAAGGACTAAAAATATCACCATTTTATACATAAGATAGAAAAAGCTCAAAAGGGTTAAATAATTTGCCCAGGATGTAACAGTTAATAAAAGGAGGGGCTGAAAATCAGACCCAGGACTATCAGACTCCAAATCCTCAATCCATATAAACTGTGCAACCTTCAGGATGACCTTAAAACATATAGATGCTGAACACTGAAGAGATAATGTGATATAGTCATAAGAATATTTGTTCCAAACTCCATCTTGCCAATAAAATTATCCTTTACTAGTCTCAGTTTTCCTTTCTATATATAGTAATGGTCAACATCCCTTACTAGAGTTTGTTGAGAGAATTCTACGAGTTCATGTCCCAGAAGGTAGTACATAGTAAGGTGCTCTAAAGAAATCTTTTCTTAACCAGTGTTATTAATGTGGGTACACCTGAGGTCAAGCAGGCTTGGGCTGGGTGGCAGAGAGTGAGTTGTTGATCTTCAAGTCAGAGGGCAGCAACCTGAAGGAAGGAAAAGGAAAGAGACATTTCCAAGATGATTGCTCTGGTTCGGAGAATTCTAACCAGATTAAAGGAAAAGACATGCTTTCAAAGTCAAGAAATATCAGCTCATAAAAGAACAAAGAGGCAGAAAAGAGACTATGCAGAGGAGGAAGCAATGAGCATTTCAAGATATCTAAATCTGTTAAGTTAATGAAAAGTCTTTCAAGTAGAGAAAGACAGTGAACCAAGGAACAAAATACAAAGAAATATCCAGATTGAGATATGAGAGCTAGAAAAAGAACACTTCCTGTGTTTCCAGAACAGAGAAAAGTCACCTTCACAAATTCTCTCTTTACTTTCTTTTTTTAAAGAATAATCTGTTGAATTTTTTGCATAAATATTATTTCATCACAAAAAAAGAGAATGCCACAATATATTAAAAGATTAGTATACCATATCCAAGTTGAATTTTTCCAGGCACAGAAATACAGGCTCAGAATTGGAACATCTAACAATTACAGCAATAGGTTAAATACAAATATCACACAAAATCAGTAACACAAGAGAACATGATTCAATTTCCCCTTCCACTAGCCTGGGGAACTTTTAATTTAGAATTGCTGACTTATGGATCGAGAAGTGACATTGATAATAGCTAACATTTGAAGAACACTTACCTCAAGATATGCATATGCTAAGAGCTTCTGAGGCTTTCTCCATTTAATACTCACATTTAATTCCCATGCTATCCTTTGAGTGAGATATTATTTAATGTTTTTTACTTAGAATTAAACGAAGGCTCAGAGAGTTTGTGTAACTTGCCCAAGGTCACACAGTGAAGAAATAGGTGAGCTTGGAAGGAAACTCAAGCTTTCATTTTTGTTTTGGTTTTTTAGCAGTAGAACCCTTAAAAAATAAAAACCAGAGTCTATGTCAAAACCTTCTATATAAAATAAAACAGCACTGTATGTGATGGCCATTAAGACAGTGAGAAAACACTGATAATTACAATTAAGAAACATATCTAGAATCCTCTACTAAAAGTACCTCTGTCAAACAGTTATGCCATGCTCCAGACCTCAGAACAACACCTGACACCTAGAAAGCATTCAATAAATATTGCTGAGTGAAAAAAATATGTGACAAATAATCATCTCAATGGTTGTTAAAATATGTTTGATAAATTTTTTCTTGTATCAATGCTATGTTAATAAATTTTAAATAACTCCCCATTGTTAATAAAGTCCCTTAAAGCAAAAACAAAATACTTCTCTTACTTGCTAAGCAAGTTGTATCTTTCTTAATATCTTTTCCAAATTAACATCCAACATAATAATGGTGAAATACAAAAGATATTATTATTAAAGCAAAAATCAACAAAAGATTAAGCTCCTAACCCGGACACCACTTTTAGGAAATTTGACATAATTCACTAGGACAGAATAAAGAAGTATAATACATAAACATTCAAAGGAAGGTAAAATATTAAGGATCATATTTTTAGTTGAGTTTTACCTTTTGACATTATGTTAAAGCTAACGTTCTGCTCAGAGGGCAGTGATTTAATCATCACTATATCTCTTTTTCCTTCTAACTTCTATCTTTAATCTATCTTAAGTTTATCTTCAATAAATTTACCTATCTTGTTTTTGATAGTTGGCTATAAGCTCCTGGGGAGCAAAGAATAATAGATTGTTATCTGGGTATTCAGGGCTCAGTAGCAGGTGTCAACCTTAAAAATAAAACAGGCAGTTGTTTTACCAGCAAAACAAGGTCATTCAAGAAAAGCCAAAGAACTGCACTTTGCGATGTGCATGATTTGGCAGACCATAGACAAATCCAGCAACAAAAGAGAGGAATGTTATTATATAGAGATAAATGAGGAAATTGGGGGTGTTAGTTTGAACAAAAGTCCATTATAGAAAAGCAAGAGTTCAGAGTGTTGATGGTTTCTCATTGGCTGAGTTGCTGGAGTACTGAATTCTCTTTTTGAAGAACTGTAATTGACATTCTTTCCTGATGAGGACTTGTTTCTGTGGGGGCCGGTAATTGACTATCTCCCTGTAATTGACCTCCAGTGGTACTGCATGGGAGCTCCGTTTCTGGCCTCCTGACTTCATTGTAAATGAGGTTACCTTTTATTAATTTTCAAACTTGGAAATTTGGGCCTAATAAACAAATGGATGAGTGCTATATTTTTGGGTGCTGGGTAAGCAACAAACACTGTTCTCCTAGGTATGACACTTTTTTGACAAATTCTAAAAGCACAAACCTTTAAATTCTCAAGGTTTTTCTTTTCTATGACTACACAATGTGTGATGGATGGTTGTCAACCCAAACCCCATCCACAGGCCTGGAGGGCATCAATCACCATGACAAACAATCAGGGGGTGTATGGTTCCCACATGTGCTCATCTCCGAAATGGTGATTGGTCACTCCAATCAAAACTCTGTTCACTCTCTGAGAATCCATCAAGTCCTCAAGAGTTCTAAACTATTTGCTATTTTTCCCCCTAAATTTTTTAATAGGCTTTATTTTTTAGAGAAGCGTCAGGTTCACAGCAAAATGAGGGGAAGGTACAGAGACAACCCCCAGCCTCCCACAAGCATAGCCTCCCCCATTAAAAACATCCTGCTCCGTAGTGAAACATTTGTTACAACTGATGAATCTACATTGATACGTTATTATCAACCACAGTCTAGTTCACTCCTGCTGTTGTACCTTCTATGGATTTGGACAAATGTATAATGACATGTGTCTATCCCCTTAAATTTTAATGACCTTTCTCGTTTATATTCCCCTTTCTCCAAAATTTCTATTAGAAAATTTTTATACACATAGAAAAGTTTAATGACTAGAACTACACATACCCACATACTCTCCACCCAGGTCGGACAATTGTTAACTCTCTGCCACATTTGCTTCCTCTCACTTTCTTCCCAGCATTTGTGTTGTTGTCAAACCTTTTGAAAGTAAGTTTCAGACATCATGACTTTTCACAGCTAAACATTTCAACATGCATCTACAAGAATAAGGACAATCTTCTAGCTAGCCACAAAACAATTATCACATAAGAAAATTGAAAGTCTCTGGAAATTCAAGTATCTATATACATGTTTCATTAAAATGAGTGTCTCACTTTCATTACTTTAGAAACAACATGGTTGTTACTTCAATTAGTTTTCTACCCTTGGTAACAGAAACCATTTTCAATAAACATTGTAAAAATAAAATGGAAAGAGAAGGCAAAAGTATCATAATCATCAAATTAAAGTAACAAAAAGTTTAAAATATTTCCAAAATATCATTGAATATCTTTTCTTCCTCAAACATCCGCAATTGTGCTAAGAATGTCTTTTGAAGCTTTTCTGTTTTTTAACTAACAGGTAATCTAGGTCCAGGCACTGAATTTGGTTACATTTCTTTAGCTTCTTTCATTTAGAATAACACTCACAATTTTCCAGGGCTAGATTTAGACAAGACGGCATATTTAAGACTGCCCCACACATCTCACACACACACACGAACACACACGAAATGATTTAAGAGCACATTGGTGCCTCTATCACTCATGATCTAGCACTCAGCAATGGCACTGTGCAATCCATAACCCTAAAGATCCACTTTTCTGTCTAACACCAGTCAGGCCTCAGAGAAATGTTTCTCCACAGCCCTTGCCCTGTGTCCTTGAAACAAGCACCATAAAGTCCTGTGAGCTGCACCATTACCAAAGTCAGACATGAACACTCTGTCAAGCTTTGGAGGATGGGAGGGATTTGAGTGGCAGAAGCAATTAAGTAGGAGAAATGAAAAAATTTCCTCTCAGACAAAAGACCACCAAAGGTTATTGCATAATGAAATATCACTTCCTAGCAGTGAAAAGCATTCTCTCTCTCTTTTTTAAATGGGACAAATTGTGATTCTGGAGGGATTCATAAATGAGTCCAATATTTGTAAAAGTTGCTCCAGGTAGCTGTAGTGGGTTGACTAGCGTCCTCCCAAAATTCATGTCCACCCAGAACTTCAAAATGTGACCTTGTTTGGAAATAGGGTCTCTGCAGATACAATCAGTTAAGAGAAGGTCATATTGGATTTGGTTAGGCCCTAAATCCAATGTCTAGTGTCTTTATAAGGAGACAAGAGGACACAAAAAGACAGAAGACATGTGAAGATGGAGGCAGAGACTGGAGTGATGAAGCTACAACCCAAGGAATGCCAGGAGCATTCTTTCATTTCTTTCAACAATGTTCTGTAGCTTTCCTTGTGCAAATTTTTCACCTCCTTGATTACATTAATTCCTAAGTATTTTATTCTTTCTGATGCTATTGTAAGGAGAATTGTTTTTGTAATTTCCTCTTCAGATTGTTCATTGTTCGTGTATAGAAATGCAACCGATTTTTGTGTGTTGACTTTGTACCTTGCTACTTTGATGAATTCATTTATTAGTTCTGACGGGTATTTTGTGGAATCTTGTGGATTTTCTACATATAAGACCATATCATCTGCATACAGAGATAATTTTAATTCTTCCTTTCCAATTTCAATTCATATTATTTCTTTTTCTTGCCTAACTGTTCTGGCTAGAACTTACCTCATACTATATCGAATAGAAGTGGTGATAGTAGACATCCTTGCCTTCATCCTGATCTTAGAGGAAAAACTTTCAGTCTTTCACCAGTGACTACGATGCTCACTGTAGGTTTTTCAGATATGGCTTTTATTATGTTGACGTAGTATCCTTCTATTCCTAGTTTGTTATTTTTTATCACGAAATTTTGAATGAAATCATGAAATGTTGAATTTTGCTTTTTCAGCATCAATTGAGATGATCGTACAGTCTTTTTTCTGTCATTCTATTGATGTGGTATATTACACGAGTCAGTTTTCTTTTGTTGAACTGTCCTTGCACTGCAGGAATTAATCCCAGTTGGTCATGGTGTATAATCCTGTTAATATGCTGATGAATTATCTTTGCTAGCATTTTACTGAAGATTTTTGAATCAAAGTTCATAAGGGATATTGATCTGTAGTTTTCTTTTCCTGTAGTGTCTTTGTCTGGCTTTGGTATCGGGGGAATGTGGGCCTCATAAAATGAGTCAAAATATGTTTCCACTCTTCAAGTTTCCAAAAAGTTTGAGAAGGATTGGTATTGGTTCTTCTTTAAACATGTGGTAGAATTCACCAGTGAAGCTGTCAGGCCCAGGGCTTTTCTTTGTTGGGAGATTTTTGATTACTGACTCAAGCTCCTTACTAGTTATAGATCTATTCAGATTTTCTATTTCTTCGTGGTTTAGTCTAGGTAGGCTTTGTGTTTCTAGGAACTTGTCCTTTTCATCTGGGTTATCCAATTTATTGGTGTCCAATTGCTCATCATACTCTCTTATAATCCTTTTTATTTCTGAAGAATCAGTAGTAATGTCCCCACTTTCATTTCTGATTTTAGTAATTTGAGTCTTCTTTCTTTTTTTCTTAGTCCATCTAGCTAAAGGTTTCTCAATTTTGTTGATCTTTTCAAAGAGGCTACGTTTGGTTTCACTGATTTTCTCTATTGTTTTTCTAGTCTCTATTTCATTTACCTCTGCTCTAATCTTTATTCTTTCCTTCCTTCGGCTAGCTTTGGGTTTATTCTGTTATTCGTTCTCTAGTTTCTTAAGTTTCAAAGTTAGCTTGTTGATGGAAGATCTTTCTTGTTTTTTTTTTTCTTGGTGAAGAATATTGGCCCTGAGATAACCTCTGTCACCAATCCTCCACTTTTTGCTTGAGGAAGATTGTCCTTTTGCTAACATCTGTGCCAATAATCCTCTACTTTGTATGTGGGACACCACCACAGCATGGCTTCATGAGCAGCTCATAGGTCCACACTTAGGATCCGAACCCATGAACCCCAGGCCGCTGAAGCAGAGTGCAAGAACTTAACCGCTATGCCACTTGGCCAGCCACTTTTTCTTGTTTTTAATATGTGTATATAACTATAAATTTCCCCCTTAGCACTGCTTCCACGTGTTTCATAAATTTGGATATGTTGTGTTTTTGTTCTCATTCATCTCTATTTTCTAATTTCCTTTGCAATTTCTTCTTTGATCTATTGTTTGTTTTAAAGTGTGTTTTTTAATTTCCATAATTTTGGAATTTTCTAATTTTCATTTTGCTACTGATTTCTAACTTCATCCTGTTGTGGTCAGAGAAGATACTTGGTATGATATATAACTTTTTAAAGGTGTTGAGCCTTCATTTGTGACCTAATATGTGGTATGTCCTGGAAAATGTCCAATGTGCACTTGAAAAGAATGTGTATTCTGTTGTTCAGTGGAGTGTTCTGGATCTGTTATAAATCTCCTAGCTATAGGTGGTTTATTGTGCTGTATAAGTCCTCTGTTTCCTTACTTATCTTCCATCATGTTGTTCTAATTCATTATCATGAGTGGGATATTGAAGTCTCCAACTATTACTGTCTATCTCTCCCTTCAATTCTGTCAGATGTTGCTTCATATACTTTGATGGTCAGCCATTAGGTCTACAAATGTTTATAATTGCTCTATCTTGTTGCTGTATTGAATCTTGTATTAATAAATAATGTCCTTTTAGTCCCTTAAACATGTTTTTATTTAAAGTCTATTTTGTCTGATATTAGCCACCCCTGCTCTCTTTTGGGTACTATTTGCATGAATATCTTTTCCCATTTTTTCCCTTTCAACCTGTTTGTCTTTGGATCTCAAGTAAGTCTCTTGTACACAGCACATAGTTGAATCCTGTGTTTTTTATCCATTCTACCTTGCTTTGTCTTTTGATGGGAGAATTTAATCCATTTACATTTAAAGTAATTACTGTTGAGGAGGGACATACTCCTATCATTGTGGTATTTGTTTTCTATATGCCATATAGTTGTTTTGTCTGTCGTTTCCTGCATTACTATCTTCTTTCGCGTTTGATTTTTTTGTGGTGAAATGTTTCAATTCCTTTTTCATTCCTTTTAAATATATTCTATTTCAGTTTTTGTGTGTGAGGAAGATAAGCCCTGAGCTAACATCTGATGCCAATCCTCCTCTTTTTTGATGAGGAAGATTGGCCCTGGGCTAACATCGGTGTCCATCTTCCTCTACTTTATATGGGATGCTGCCACAGCATGGCTTGACAAGCAGTGCATTGGTGCCTGCCCAGGATCCGAACCTGCGAACCTCAGGCCACCGAAGTGGAGCAAGTGCACTTAACCCCTGCACCACTGGGCCAGCCCCTTATATAGATTCTACACCTATCTTCTTTGTGCTTGCCATGGAAGTTACATTTAACATCGTAAAGGTATAAAACTCTAATTCAAAATTATACCATTTTAACATCAATAACATAAAAAACTCTGCTCCTTTACAGCTCTTTCCCCACCCCTTTAGATTGTTGATGTCATAAAATTACATCTTTATACATTGTGTGCCCCAAAAGTCAATAATTATTTTCAATGGATTGGTCTCTAAAATTAGGTAGAAAATGAGATTTGGAGTTACAACCCAAAGTTACAGGAATGCTAGCTTTTACACTGATAATTCATTTTCTTTTCTTTAAATTAGTCTCGAGAATGACATCAGCAACATGGTGGAGAGAGCTGCTCCCTTTGCCTCTCCCCCTTTGAACTACAACTAAATAGACATTCATTGGTCAGCAGAGGACACCCACAGAGCACATCAGGACAACTGAGAAACCCGTGCAGCTTTACATCTGAAGGTGGATGGACTACCCCCGGGGAAGTAGTGGAGATAGGTGAGCACTCTCCAGCTCCCAGGCAGCCCAGTACCCATGTGTGACTACTGTCTCAGCTGGAGTGCTCATAGCACCACTGTGGCCCTGAGGTACGTCTTGGAATGACTGCAGAAACAGGTAATGACAGACCTGAGCCCCTGTGTGATCACTTCCTCATGTGGTGGGAGAGGCCACAGGGATGCACAGTCCACAGGAAGTGGATCAGGCTCAGACCCAGTGGGAAGGCCCTGCCCACCAAGCACAATGGCTGGTGCAACTTAGGAGCAGATGGTGGTGGAGCTGTGCACCCAGGCGAATCAGATCCCAACTGCCTCAAACACCCATAGTATTGCTGTGGCCCTGAAGAGGGGAGCACATCTTAGCGGGTCTGTGAGAGCAGATGGCAGCAGCCCTGAGCCCTCACGTGATCACACTCTACACCAGTGGGAGAGCCCACAGTCCCATCGTGGCCCCAGGTAGTGACTCTGGCTTGGACCCAGTGGGGAGGCCCCCCCCCCACCAAGCACAACAGCTGGGGTGACCTAGGAGCAGGCCTAGGAGCAGAGAGTGGTGTATCTGAGACCCAGGCAAACAAGCTCCCAGCTGTTGCAAACACCCATAGTACTACTGCATCCCTGAAGGGGGGAGCACAACTTGGTGAAACTGTGGGAGCATGCATCAGTAGCCCTGAGCCCCCATGTGATTGCTCTCTCATCCATTGGGAAAGCCCACAGTCCCAGCACAGTCTGAGGAGTCGCTCTGGTTCAGACCCCATGGAGATGCCCCACCTACCAAGCACAAAAGCTGGTGTGACCAAGGAGCAGATGGTGGTGGAGCTGCACACCTTGGCAATCAAGCTCCCAGCTGCTTTGAACTCCCATAGTACCACTTCAGCCCCAAAGGGGAGAGCACATCTTGGCAGGACTCTGGGAGAAGTGCCAACAGCTCTGAGCCCCCATGTGATTGCCACCCCATTCAGTGGGAAAGCCCATAGGGCCACTGCATTCCCAAGGAATGGCCCAGGCTTGGAAGGGCACAGCTGACAGTGATGACAATGGGGTCAGATTACACAGCTCCTGCCCCCTGCCCCAGTGGGAGCAGGTGGAACCTGTGACCAGATACTATCACTATGTGATGGCACAAATCCCCTCCATCAAATAGTGTGAAGAAATATATTAATACTCCAGACCAGAAGGAAAAAGACAAACACCCAGAAATCAATCCTAAAGTCACAGAAATCTACAATTTAATGACACATAATTCAAAATAGCTATCATAAAAAACTCAAGGAGTTACAAGAGAACTCAGAAGGACAGTTCAATTAAATCAGGAACAAAATTAATGAACAGAGGGAATTCTTCACAAAAGACATTGAAACTATACAGAGCACTCCATCCAAAAACAGGTGACTACACATTCTTCTCAAGTGCACATGGAACATTCTCAAGGATAGATCATATGTTGGGAAACAAGGCAAGCTTCAATAAATTTAAGAAGATTGAAATCATAACAAGAATCTTTTCAGACCATGATGCTATGAAACTGGAAATCAACTACAAGAAAAAAACTGGGAAAGTGACAAAGATGTGGAGATTAAACAATATGCTACTGAACAACCAATGGATCAGTGATGAAATTAAAGGACAAATCAAAAAATACCTGGAAAAAATGAAAATGAAAATATGCCATACCAACTCATAGGAGATGCAGCAAAAGCAGTCTTGAGAGGGAAATTCATAGCAATACAGTTCAAACTTCAACAAAGAAGAAAAAGCCCACACAAGCAACCTTAAATTACACCTAACAGAACTAGAAAAAGAAGAAAAAACAAAGCCCAAAGTCAGCAGAAGGAGAGAAATAATAAAAATTAGAGCAGAAATAAGTGGAATTGAAACCAAAAAAACAGTAGAAAAGATTAATGAAACAAAGAGTTGTTTCTTTGAGAAGATAAACAAAATTGACAAACCCTTAGCCAGACTTACTAAGAAAAAAAGAGAAAAGTCTCAAATAAATAAAATTAGAAATGAAAGAGAGGAAATTACAACAGAAAACACAGAAATACAAAGGATTATAAAAGAATACTATGAGAAACTATATGCCAACAAATTGGACAATCTAGAAGAAATGGATAAATTCTTAGACTCATACAACCTCCTACAATTGAACCAAGAAGAGATGGAGATTCTGGATAGACCAATCAAAGTAAAGAGATTGAAATAGTAATAAAAACCTCCCCAAAAATAAAAGTCCGGGACGAGATGGCTTCTCCAGTGAATTTTACCAAAGATTCAAAGAAGATTTAATACCCATCCTTCTCAAACTATTCCAAAAAATAGAGGAAGATGGAACACTTCCTAGCCCATTCTACAAGGCGAACATCACGCTGATGCCAAAGCCAGACAAAGACAATACAAAGAAGGAAAATTACAGGCCAATATACCTAATGAACATAGATTCAAAAATGCTCAACAAAATACTGGCAAACCGAAAACAGCAATACATTAAAAAGACCATACACCATGATCAAGTGGGATTTATACCAGGGACACAGGGATGGTTCAACATCTGCAAATCAATCAACGTGATACACCACATCAACAAAACGAGGAATAAAAACCACAGGGTCATCTCAATAGATGCAGAGAAGGCATTTGACAATATCCAACGTCCATTTATGATAAAAACTCTCAACAAAATGGGTATAGAAGGAAAGTACCTCAACATAATAAAGGCTATCTATGACGAACCCACAGCCAACATCATACTCAGCAGGGAAAGCCTGAAAGCCATTCCTCTGAGAATAGGAATGAGGCAGGGCTGCCCACTCTCACCACTCTTATTCCACATAGTACTGGAGGTTTTGGCCAGAGCAATTAGGCAAGAAAAAGGAATAAAAGGAATCCAAATAGGCAACGAACAAGTGAAACTCTCACTATTTGCAGATGACATGATTTTCTGTATAGAAAACCCTAAAGAATCCATTGGAAAACTATTAGAAATAATCAACAACTACAGCAAACTCACAGGGTACAAAATCAATCTACAAAAATCAGTTGCATTTCTGTATGCTAATAATGAACTAACAGAAAGAGAGCTCAAAAAGATAATACGATTTACAATTTCATCAAAAAGAATAAAATATCTATGAATAAATCTTACCAAGGAGGTGAAAGACCTATACAATGAAAACTACAAGACATTTTTGAAAGAAATCACTGATGACATAAAGAAATGGAAAGATATTGCATGCACATGGTTTGGAAGAATAAACATAGTTAAAATGTCTATATTACCTAAAGCAATCTTGCAATTCCAATCAGAATCCCAATGACATTCTTCACGGAAATAGAAAAGAGAACACTAAAATTCATAACGGGCAACAAAAGACCCCGTATAGCTAAAGCAATCCTAAGAAAAAAGAACAAAGCTGGAGGCATCACAATCCCTGACTTCAAAATATACTACAAAGCAATAGTAATCAAAACAGCATGGTACTGGTACAAAAACAGATACACAGATCAATGGAACAGAATGGAAAGCCCAGAAATAAAACCACACAAATGCGGACAGCTAATTTTTGACAAAGGAGCTAAGAACATACAATAGAGAAAGGAATGTCTCTTCAATAAATGGTGCTGGGAAAACTGGACAGCCACATGCAAAAAAATGAAAGGGGACCATCTGCTATCACCATTCACAAAAATTAACTCAAAATGGATCAGAGACTTGAAACTATAAAACTCATAGAAGAAAATACAGGCAACACACTTTTTGACATTGGTCATAAAGGAAACTTTTCAGATGCCATGCCTACTTGGACTAGGGAAACTAAAAAGAAAATAAGCAAATGGGACTTCTCAGATTAAAGAACTTCTACAAGACAAATGAAACCAGGATCAAAATGAATAGATAACCCACCAGCTGGGATAAAATATTTGCAAAACATATATCTGACAGGGGTTAATCTCCATAATATATAAAGAACTCACACAACTGAACAACAAAACACAAACAACCCAATCAAAAAATGGGCAGAGGAAATGATCAGACACTTCTCCAAAGAAGATACACAGATGGCCAACAGGCACGTGAAAAGATGTTCAGCATCACTAATCATCAAGGAAATGCAAATCAAAACAACACTAAGATATCATCTTACACCCGTTAGAATGGCTATAATCACCAAGACAAAAAACAACAAATGTTGGAGAGGATATGGAGAAATGGGAACCCTCATACACAGCTGGTGGGAATGCAAACTGGTGCAGCCTCTATGGAAAACAGTATGGAGATTCCTCAAAAAATTAAAAATAGAAATACCCTATGATCCAGCTATCCCACTACTGGGAATCTATCCAACAAACCTGAAATCAACAATACAAAGAGGCTTATGGACCCCTATGTTCATTGCAGCATTGTTCACTATAGCCAAGAAGTGTAAGCAACCTAATGTCCCTCGACTGATGATTGGATGAAGAAGATGTGGTATATATACAATGAAATACTACTCAGCCATAAAAAAAGACACAATTGTCTCATTTGAAACAACATGTATGGACCTGCAGTGTATTATGTTAAGTGAAATAAGCCAGAAAGAGAAAGACAAACACCATATGATCTCACTCATATGTGGAATATAAACCAACACATGGACAGAGAACACTGTATTGTGCTTACCAGGGGCAATGGGGGGGGTGCAAGGGGTGAAGGGAGACATGTATATGGTGATTGACAAACAAAAATGTACAACCAAAATTTCACAATGTTATAAACTATTAAGACATCAATTTAAAAAAGAGAGAGATTTAAACTATAAAGGAAAACCAATGATATTTGTTGGAGATGGAAAACACAATGGATGAAATAAAGCAAAATCTAGAGACCTTAAATAATGGAGCTCAGATTATGGAGGATAGAATTACCAATCTAGAGGATAGAAGAACAGAAACGCTTCAGATGGAGGAGGAGAGAGAGCTAAGACTAAAAAGAAATGAAAAAATTCTCCAAGAAATATCCAACTCAATTAAGAAATGCAACATACGGATTATGGGTATTCCAGAGGGAGAAATGAGCAGAGAGCTCGTTCAAAGAAGTAATAGCTGAGAACTTCCCAAACCTGGAGAAGGAGCTGGAATTACACGTAAATGAAGACAATAGAACTCCTCATTACATCAATGTAGAAAGACCTTTTCCAAGGCATATATTAGTAAAGCTGACAAAAGTCAATGATAAAGAAAACATTATTAAGGGCAGCAAGACAGAAGAAAATAACCTACAAAGGGACTCCTATCAGGCTTTCAGTGGATTTCTCAGCAGAATCTTTATAGGCTATGAGAGACTGGAATGATATATTTAAAATTCTGAAAAACAAAAACTTTCAGCCAAGAATACTATATCCAGTGAAAATATCCTTCAGATAGGATGAAGAAATAAAAACTTTCCCAGATAAACAAAAGCTGAGGGATTTCACTGCCACCAGACACTCCCACAAGATATGATCAAGAAGGCCCTCATACCTGCAAAAAAAAAAGAAGAAGAAAGGGTTTACAAAGCCTTGAACAGGAGATAAATAGGCAGAAATTCAGAAAATTGTAACTCTCTAACAGAACAGATAAGAAAACACTTAGTTGTAGCTCTAAAGATAAAGGGAAGGAAAACATCAAAAATAAATATAATCACTTCATTTTAACCAAAAAATCGCAACACAAAACGTAATAATTTGTGACAACAACAACTTAGGAAGAGAAGAGGAGAGGGATAGAACCAGCTTAGACTAAGGGAATAAGAGGTTACCAGATAATGGACTATCTCATCTACGAGATCTTTTGTACAAACCTCATGGTAAAACTAAGCAAAAAATCAGAACAGAGACACAAATGATAAATAAAGAGAAAACTGAGAAAACCATCATAGAGAGCCACCAAACTGAATCGGCACTCTGAAATACACAGAACAAGAAAGAAGAGAATACAGAACAACTGGAAAATAGTGAAAAAATGGCAGCATTAAGCCCTCATATATCAATAATCACTCTAAATGTAAATGGAATGAATTCTCCCATCAAAAGACACAGAGTGGCTGGGTGGATTAAAAAACAAGACTCAACAATATGCTGCCTCCAGGAAATACATCTCAGCTCTAAAAGCAAACACAGGCTCAGAGTGAAGGGATGGAAGATGATACTCCAAGCTAATGGCAAACAAAAGAAAGCAAGTGTTGCCATACTTATGTGAGACAAAGTAGACTTCAAGATAAAAAAGACAATGAGAGACAAAGAGGGGCACTTTAAAATGATAAAAGAAACACTCCACCAATAGGACATAACACTTATAAATACATACGCACCTAACACAGGAGCACCAAAGTATATAAAGCGACCATCAACAGACCTGGGGGAGAAATTAACAGCAACACAATAACAGTAGGTGACCTCAATATCCCATTTACATCAATGGACAGATCATCCAGACAAAAAGTTAACAAGGAAATAGTAGATTTAAATGAATCACTTGATCAGATGGACTTAGATATATACAGAGCATTCCATCCAAAAACAGCAGAATATACATTCTTCTCAAGTGAATACGAATCATTCTCGAAGACAGACCATATGTCAGGAAACAAGGAAAACTTCAATAAATTTAAAAAGATTGAAATCATCCCAAGCATCTTTTCTGACCACAGTGTTATGAAACTAGAAATCAACTACAAGAAAAAAACTGGGAAAGTCAGAAACACGTGGAGACTAAACAACATGCTACTGAATAACCATTTGATCAATGAAGAAATCAAAGCAGAAATTTAAAAATACCTGGAGACAAATGAAAATGAGAATACAAATACCAACTCCTGATACAGCAAAAGCTATCATAAGAGGGAAATTCAGAGCAATAGAGGCCCACCTCAACAAACATGAAAAATCTCAAATAAGTAACCTTAAATTGCACCTAACAGAACTACAAAAAGAACAAACAAAGGCCAAAGTCAGCAGAAAGAGGGAAATAATAAAAATCAGAGCAGAAATAAAGGAAATAGAGACTAAAAAACCAGTAGAAGGGATTAATGAAACTAAGAGCTGGTTCTTTGAGAAGATAAACAAGATTGACAAACCTTTAGCCAGACTCACTAAGAAAAAGAGAAGGCTCAAATAAATAAAATCAGAAATGAAAGAGGAAAAATTACAACAGATTCTGCAGAAATAAAAAGGATTATAAGAGAATACTATGAAAAACTATATTCCAACAAATTGGATAACCTAGAAGAAATGGATAAATTCTTAGACGCATACAACCTCCCAAAAGTGAATCAAGAAGAAATAGAGAGTCTGAATAGACCAGTCCCAAGTAAAGAGATTGAAGCAGTAAATAAAACCTCCCAAAAAGAACAAGTGTCCAGGACCAGCTGGCTTCTCTGGGGAATTTTACCAAACATTCATAGAAAATCTAACACTTATCCTTCTCAAACTATTCCAAAAAATTGAAGCAGATGGAATGCTTCCAAACTCATTCTATGAGGACAACATTACCCTGATACCAAAACCAGAAAAAGACAACACAAAGAAAGAAAATTACAGGCCAATATCACTGATGAAGATAGACACAAAAATCCTTAACAAAATATTGGCAAACCGAATACAGCAATTCTTTAAAAGGATCACACACCATGATCAAGTGGGATTTATTGCAGGGGTGCAGACATGGTTCAACATCCACAAATCATTCAATGTGATACACCACATTAACAGAATGAGGAATAAGAACCACATGATCATCTCAACAGATGCAGAGAAAGCGTGTGGCAAGATCCAACATCCATTTATGATAAAAACTCTCAACAAAATGGGTATAGAAGGAAAGTACCTCAACATAATAAAGGCTGTATATGACAAACCAACAGCCAACATCATACTTAATGGTGAAAAACTGAAAGCCATCCCTCTGAAAACAGGAACAAGACAAACGTGCCCACTCTCACCACACCTATTCAACACAGTACTGGGGGATTTGGCCAGAGCAATTAGGCAAGAAAAAGAAATGAAAGGAATCCAAATTGGAAAGGAAGAAGTGAAACTCTCACTGTTTGCAGATGACATGATCCTATATACAGAAACCCCTAAAGAATCCATCATAAAACTATGAGAAATAATCAACACCTACAGCAAAGTTGCGGGGTATAACATCAACTTACAAAAATCAGTTGCATTTCTGTACACTAACAATGAACCAGCAGAAAGAGAAATCAAGAGTACAATCCCATTTACAATCACAACAAAAAGAATAAAGTATTTAGGACTAAACTTAACCAGAGAGGTGAAAGACCTATACACAAAAAACTATAAGACATTGTTGAAAGAAATTGAAGGCGACACAAAGAAATGGAAAAATGTTCCATGCTCATGGGTCCGGAGAATCAACACAGTTAAAATTTCCATACTACCTAAAGCAATCTACAGATAAAATACAATCCCAACTAGAATCCCAATGACATTCTTCACAGAAACTGAACAAAGATTCCTAAAATTTATATGGAACAACAAAAGACCCCGAATAGCCAAAGCAATCCTAAGAAAAAACAACAAAGCTGGAGGCATCACAATCCCTGATTTCAAAATATACTACAAAGCTGTAATAATCAAAACAGCATGGTGCTGGCACAAAAACAGACACACAGATCAATAGAACAGAATTGAAAGCCCAGAAATAAAACCACACACCTACAGACAGTTAATCTCTGACAAAGGAGCCAAGAACATACAATGGAGAAAGGAAAGTCTCTTCAATAAATGGTGTTGAGAAAACTGGGCAGCCACATGCAAAAGAATGACAGTAGACCATTATCTTGCACCATACACAAAAATTAACTCAAAATGGATTAAATACTTGAATGTAAGACCTGAAACTATAAAACTCCTAGAAGAAAATATAGGCAGTACACTATTTGACATTGATCTTAGCAGCATCTTTTCAAATACCATGTTTGACCAGGCCAGGGAAACAAAAGAAAAAGTTAACAAATTGGACTACATCAGACTAAAAAGCTTCTGCAAAGCACAGGAAACCATGAACAAAATGAAAAGACAACCCACCAACTGGGAGAAAATACATGCAAATCACTTATCCGACAAGGGGGTGATCTCCAAAATATATAAAGAACTCATACAACTCAACAACAAAAAACAAACAATCCAATCAAAAAATGGGCAGAGGATACGAACAGGCATTTTTCCAAAGAAGATATACAGATGGCCAACAGACACATGAAACGATGTTCAACATCACTAATTATTAGGGAATTGCAAATCAAAACAACAATGAGATATCACCTTACACCAGTCAGAATGGCTATAATTACCAAGACAAAAAACAACAAATGTTGGAGAGGAAGTGTAGAAAAGGGAACCCTCATACACCGCTGGTGGGAATGCAAACTGTGCAGCCATTATGGAAAACAGTTTGGAAATTTCTCAAAAATTAAAAATAGAAATACCATATGATCTCACTATCCCACTACTGGGCATTTATCCAATGAACTTGAAATTGATGATCCAAAGAGATCTATGCACCCCTATGTTCACTACAGCATTATTCACAATAGCCAAGACATGGAAGCAACCCAAATGCCCATCAACTGATGATTGGACAAGGGATATATGGTATATACACACAATGGAATACTACTCAGCTACGAAAAAAGACAAAATTGTCCCATTTGCAACAACATGGATGGACGTTGAAGGTGTGATGTTAAGTGAAATAAGCCAGACAGAGAAAGACAAATACTGCATGATTTCACTCATATGTGGAATATAACAAATACATGGATAAAGAGAACAGATCAGAGGTGAAGGGGGGTGGGCAGTGGGTGAAAGAGGTAAAGGGACACATATGTGCAATGAAGGACAATAATTAGACTCCTTGGGGTGACCACGATGAAGTCTACTCAGAAATTGATAAACAAGAATGTACACCTGAAATTACTCAATGTTATAAACCATTATGATCTCAATAAAGTTACTGGAAAAAATGTATATTGGCAAACTGAATACAGCAATACATCAAAAGGATCATACACCATGATCAAGTGGGATTTATACCAGGGACACGGAGGTGGTTCATCATCCGCAAATCAATCAACGTGATACACCACATTAACAAAATGAGGAATAAATGTATTCATCTCTTAAATCATGTAGAAAACAAAGAGCGCAGTTACAAATCATTGTTACAATAATACTGCCTTTTATAATTGCCCTTGTATTTGCATATATTGAGATCTTTATTACCCATATGGCTTTGAGTTACTGTCTACTGTCTTTTTGTTTCCCCTTGCAGGACTCCCTTGAGGATATCTAATACTGGGCTTGAAGTTCATCATTTTGCATGTGGATAGCCAGTTGTCCCAGCACCATTTGTTGAAAAGTGTATTCTTTCTCTAGTTGAATGGTCTTGGCACACTTGTCAAAAATCATTTGACCATAAATATGAAGGTTTATTTCCAGTCTCTCAGTTCTATTTCCATGGTCTTTCCGAAGGTTAGAATCACACTGTCTTGATTACTCTGGCTTTGCACTAAGCTTTGAAATTGGGAAGTGTGAGTCCTCCAATTTTGTTCTTTCTCTTCAAGACTGTTTATGCTATTAGGGTCCCTTGAATTTCCATGCAAACTTAGGATCAGCTTGTCACTTTCTGCATAGAAGACAGCTGGAGTTTTTATAAAGATTGAATTGCATCTGGAGATCTATTTAGGAGTACTGCCATCTTAATAATATTAAGTCTTCCAATCCATGAACATGTGAGCCTTCCATAATTTAGGCCCTCCTTAATTTCTTTCAATATTTTGTAATTTTTTGTGTGTGTGTGAGGAAGATCAGCCCTGTGCTAGGATCTGCCAATCCTTCTCTTTTTTTTTCTGAGGAAGACTGGCTGGGCTGACATCCCTGCCCATCTTCCTCCACATTATATGGGACGCCGCCACAGCATGGCTTGCCATGCAGTGCATCAGTGCGCACCCGGGATCCGAACCAGCAAACCCCAGGCTGCTGCAGTGGAGTGTGCACACTTAACCGCTTGCGCCACTGGGCTAGCCCCAATATTTTGTAATTTTTATGAATATAACTTTTATGCTTCTTCAGTTAAATTATTCCTAAGTATTTTATTATTTTAGAAATTACTGTAAATGGAATAGTTTTCATCACTTTGTTTTTGGATTATTCATTGCCAGTGTATAAAAATACAATTGATTTTTCAATTTATTTTGTACCCTGCAACTTTGTGTATCAGCCACACTTTCTTATATCCTTAAATGCCTCACTTTTTTTTAAAGCGTTTTTATTTCCTGGAAAAGAGTTGCCCTGAGCTAACATCTGTTGCCAATCTTCCTCTCTTTTTTTTTTTTCCTTCCCAAAGTCCCAGTGCATAGTTGTATGCTCTAGCTGTAGGTCCTTCTACTTCTTCTTGTGAGCCAAAGCCACAGCATGGCTACTGACAGATGAGTGGTGTGGTTCCATGCCCAGGAACCAAACTTGGGCTGCCAAACCAGGGTGTGCCCCACTTTAACCACTAGGCCAATAGAGCTGACTCTGTCTCTTTTTTTTTCACTGAAACCTGGACATTTTATATAATATCTTGTCCCAACACTGGACACTGATTACTACCTACCCAGGGCTTGTTCTTGTTGTCGTTTGTTCATTTGATTAGTGACTTGGCTGGACAATTTCAGTTATGTCTATTTTCTCTGCAGTGCACCTACTTAGGCATACACACACTCACCATGGAAAGACAGTGATTCTAGGAGGGCTGTCTGACTGTCTTCCCTGACCTCTCTGTTAAGCTATCTGCCTCTTTTGCTATCCCACCCAGCTGTTAGGTTACACTAATTTCCTGGCTGATTAGTCTATTGTTGTAAACGGTGCCCTGGGACAAGAATTACTTCACAATCAGATCCTACTAAATTCAGTCAGGGGTTTCTTCTGAGGCCAAGATTTGAGGTTTCTTCTGGCCCCAGGAGGACTCCTCTCAGTTGTCTCTTTCCCTAGTTCTCTCTGGTTAAGTCACTAGCCTAGGCTTTAGCTTGTTGATGGCATGGAGCTACTAATCTCCTTTTCATTGCTTATCCCGCAAATCTCCATTATTTACAAGAGCACCCTTAGTCATGAACATCCCCCCGATTCTGTGCAAAATAATGTCACTTTCTATGGGAAGAATTTTGAAGCTCTCTGTGCTTATCAATGTCTCTGAGCCACAGCTTGGGAGTTGGAGGCAGGGACAGTGGAGGGCTTCTCTCAGAATGTCACTCCTGCCTTACAAACAGAGCACTGCTGGGCAGCGGTGGCACCCTCTGACCTTCTTGGCTTGTTTCGCCCAGCATGGAAAACATTCATGGCAAGCAAGCTGGGGCAAGGATGATGGAGATCCCAGTATTCTCAGCCTGCTGTTGATGGGCAGATCCTGGGTTCTATGAGTGATATCTTGGTGGAGTAGAGAGTCCCTAACCTCTCCATCACATGGAACTGAAGTACCCTCTGCAACATGGAGCCGAGGGGGATGAGTTAGGCTGGCAGCCTGCCCCACTGGTGGTGATGCTATAGTCTTTGACCTGGAGATGAAAGAAAATGGAATCTGTCTTTTTGGTTACACCCACTCAAAATGTTACCACACGAAGATTGGATCTCCTACCCAAAGAGTGGCACATAAAAAAACCAATTGTTATGGCATCAGCTTTTGGGAAAAGAAAACAGCTTTACTGCAACATCAATCTGCAAGGAGACAGGAGGCATATGCGCTCAGATCTATCTCCCCAATCCAGGACTTGGGGCAAAATTTATGGGATGAAGGTCGGGGCAGTCCATAGTGTGGAGACAGATGATTGGAGGTAAGGACAAGTGAGGTAGTTGATGATCTAACGAACATAGTCAAGCTTCATGGCTCTCCATAGGAAGTATGTTCACAAAATAGTGGTGTTGGTATGATCTGTGGGTGGAGTTTTCAGCCCTTTGATGTCAAAAGGGTCACATATCAGACATTTGCACAGGCCCAGTTGATGGGTTAGTGGTCTTAACTGGCCTAAACTGGACAAGTGGGAACTCTCAGATCCTGAAAAAAACTCTTAATTACTCTATTAAGAAGATAGGGTCAGTTGAAACGATCCTAGAGGGCCGGTGGTTACAATAACGGTACTTTCATCACACAGAGCTGGGGGATTTTGGTGGGCTGGGTGGGGATCATAGGGTAGTTCAGATCCCACAGACCCTTATTGTGCTGACTGATACTTAGTATATTTTCTTGAATAAATGTGTCTCTATAATCCACTCAGAGGGACAAAAATAGAAATTTGTGTCTGGTTCTCTGGGACCACAAGACAAGACTTTCTAGGCTCCTTAACTGGCTAGCCCTTACACTGACCTGGTTTTCAGTTCTACTCTCAATTACTAACTCCAACATCAGAGAGGCCATGAAGGGTGACTTCCCTGAATGGTGACTATAAGATCATCCCCCAGTCCCACAGACACTATTACATATCTCTCGTGGCTGCTCATGGACCAGAAGAAAGCTTAGGCTTTGCCTTCAAGGTCTGTTTTAATTTCTGGCACATGTGAGTTTAACTTTGTCTCATTCAAGCCTAGCTATTTGCTGAAATATTATTTTTCTAGAATATCTGTTTGTTTTTTTAAAAAGGGTAGTAGATATTCTGAAAAATGTCTGAAGGCCAAGGAAGTGTGAGGTTCTGCACTTAGTACTTGATGCCAGGGCAAAGAACACAGTTCATCTGGTCCTCACAAAGATTCCAGTCCCCCAGGAAAGACAGAGAGTTTAATTGCAAGTAGAGAGTAGATGAACTGGAGGGACATGAACAGGACTCCTTATACTGGGGAGTCAGAGGATAGCTCCAGGAAGAAATAACATTTCATCTAAGTCAGGAAAGACAAATCATTTATGACAGGGACCAGCCCTCCATACCCTCTGGGACCTTCCTCCCATCCACACCCCAGTGGCCTCACCACTAACTAAACCACCATTCAATCAAGCCCACAGAAAGGACAATTACAATGCGCGTTGATGTTCCATCAGGGTCTGGAGGAAGAGAGGGCCAGGACATGAAGAGCCTGTGTGATCAACCTGTGCAGGCTGAGACCCTCCTATTGGAAAGATGGTTCCTTTCATGAAAGGAAAACAAGATCACACCTGCAGGGAAAGTGCTTTATTGATTGAACCCATGCACAGCGGGAACATGGTGGAGCGGCAGGCAAAGGATTTCACCTCTGTCGTGCAGAGCATCACCTTCATGCTTGAGATTTCTTGATTTTCTTCACTTAGGTTTCAAAGGCTTGATTGCATCCATGGCCATGGGTTAGATGCACTGTACAGTAATTTAACATAGTGTTGACTTCATTGTTAATGAGTTCTATTTCTTTTTCCAGACAGTCACATGAGTGCAAAGGTCTATATCACTTCTCCTCTTTCTCATCTCTCTCTACGCTCTTCCCCATTTCTACTTCTGCTCTCTCACACTTGCTCAAAAGACTATATTGTACTCTCTCTTCCCCCATCTCACCTTCTCTCCCCCTGTGTTCTCTTGCCACTAACCCTACCCAGATCCTCCTCCTTCCATTTATTCCTCCAGCAAACTCTCTTTCTTCTTACTTTCCTAACTCTCCTCTCTCTAGCTTTTGCATTTTGCCTTTTGTCTCTTACTCTCTTTCTGACTTTTCTCCCCTCTCTCCTCTCCAAAGCTCTGCTCCTCACTGTTCCTCCTGCATCCTTTCTACCTCATCCCATCCCTCCACCTGCCTCCTCTTGCCTCTCACTCCTCTCTGTCACCGTACTCCATCTCTTTATCAAGCTCTATCTCTTCCCTGGTCACTCCCACCTTTGCTCATCTTCCCCTGGAAACTTACCCTTTATTCCTAGCAATATCTCCATGTTCCATCATGGTCATAGTTAGGAGTGAGTGAGCACCAAAATCTCCAAAACTTACTCCCAAAACTTGTGCATTTGTCATATGTTTGGTTACGATAGATAAAGGGAAAGACACATGGGGCATAGTCTGAAAAGTACAAGGACTGGGTGAGAAAGTGCTTCATAGAAAAATTTTATCATGTTATCAAGAGAAAGGGACACGAAAGGAAAATGTTGGGCAAAATGAGGTAATGCCTGAGGCTTCCATCTAGGCAGCAATTATGGAAATTTCCCCTTCAACTGGGGAGCCACATGCTCCTCATGTGAGGAGAGGCTGCATACTCACCTTCCTTAACACAATATTTGCATCTCCCCGAATAATTTCCAGTTAGAGAACACCAGTTGTATAGGGAATCCGTCTTAATGCAATCAAAATACCTTTTGCCTCCATAAATGAATGGGAAAACACATTTATTATCTGCAAAAAGCAAAGATATTCTATTCATCAGCTCTAGGTTATCATTATTTCTGCATTAACTCTGGCAAAATTTCTGTTCCAGCTAACTCATCATGACCAAGGGCCTGCCATGTACAAAGTCCTTTACTAAACATCAGCGATGTCAAGGCCAACATGATGTGGTCTCTACCCTCAGGGACTAGGACAGGCTCTTTAACTTCCAGTGACATGTTATTTTCCCATAGGCATTTCCCATGGATATTGGAGCTCCAGGCAATGGACGAGCTTGCTAGACAACAAAGCAGCCTAATTTTGGATCACAATTTTTATCACCTGTTACTCTGTTGTGTCTAGAGCTGTGGTTTATGCTTTCCCAGATTCAATACCAAAATTTTAAAGAGATTTCATATCTGTGAACAGAGGCAATTTCTTGTTCTTGTCACTAATATTCTGCCTCACATCATTTGGAAGCCTGATTTTTATCTGTGCCACATTCATGGCATACCTAAGATAGTTTCAGTGTGCACTGACTTAGCCATTTTAACGGATTAAAGATGAAAATTACAGGAAGCCACAGGGCTTTGTGATTCTGTGGACCTGACCAAGGTACCTGTGGCCTGGATGAATGCTCTCTGCCTCATCACTGGATCTACTGGTCACAAATATCCACTCTCCACAACTCACAGCATATTTCTGTTTGAATACTATATCCCCACCCAATCCTGCCTGATGCCTCTTGGACAGGCTCCATGATTAGAACACCATCCCTTGGAATGAAGCCCTATGTACCCTGGCATACGGCACCAGCCCTGAAGCCCTGACCTGGGTTCAGATTCTTGTTCCACTATCTACAGGCTGCTTGTCCTTGATGAGTAAACACCTCTGTGAAGGGCCCCTTGTTCTTCACATACAGCCTGGGGATGTGTGCACTTTCCTCTTCCATTACTGAGAGGATGAAATTAGTTCTTGCATGTAAAATATCTCAGAAGACTATTATCTCAGTTACCACGCCCCACACATGTTAGGTTGTTTTATTTGATTGTTGATTTGTTTCATTATTTTCAGAATCAATTACCTGGTTTCTTTCCAGCAAAATAGCAGGTCTTAAGCAGCTTATGAACTGGAAGAAATTCAGGAGGAGAGGAGATGGATGGAGGAGGAGAGAGAACAAAATTAAGGCAATCTGAATACATTCTATAGTAGGACCCACTCTGCATCTCTAACTTTCTTTTTTTCATACTAAAAGTTTTATAATTTTTATTGTAGTAAAAATATTTAACACAAGATCTTCCCTCTAAAAACATTTTTAAGTGTTAGTTCCAGTAATCTACTATACAATGTACTAATAAGGATTAGCAATACTGTATTTTTTTTCATATTTTGATGTCCATATTTGTTCTAAATAGATACACTCTGGATGTGTACACTAGAGGACTAAACATAACAGACGAGTAAGAATCTTACACTTTCTCACTGCTATCATACTGACATACATGAATTACACCACAGTAATCATAAGATGTTACCTGAGACCACACCTTTCCTGCTATTCCAACCATTAAATTCTATTTACATCAAAAACTCTTCATTTAAACAATATAACTAACCCTGTATATAGGCTCCCCATGTCTGGGACATTGGAACAGATATTTTGTAATGCAACAGCTGTCGTGAGAGTTGACAGCCAGTAAAACTGTGGGTTTTTTAGTACAATCGACTAGATTTACATTTCAAAGGCTTGTTTGAAAATTAAATGAAATGTAAATCCCTCAATGGTGTCTGGTCCTTGGGACATGCTCAAGAATTGGCAGGTATATTTCTCACCCCTATTATTCAAATTTTTCTATTACACATCAACCTGTGTCTGGTGTAGCTTCTTCCATACCAATTCCAGCCCATCTCCCCTCCCTCACCTCCATCCACATGGTCCAGCTGTAAAAAGACACAGGTGCCAGCCCAAATCAGAAAGATTCCCAAATGCAGTGCCATGACAGCTTGCCTTCCTGAGACTGACAAACTTCAAAGGGTGCTGCCTTTTTATCTACCCCCTTACACCTTACACCACTCCCCCTCAACCTGATAAGAATCAACCTCACCAAGAGAGCGCCTGTGCATTCCTAAGCCTGAGAGCATGAAGTTCAAGTTTATCATTCAGGTAGCATGCACACGACATTGGCTACCAGTATAATGTCCTTGAGACTCAATAGCTTAAAATGTGGCAAAAATGTCTGTAAAAACAATTTCAGTTCCAGTGTTCTATACCAGGCAAAGAGATGAGAGAGTGATAAAGACCATTTTTGTCTCACAGGTGTTCAACAGCATCTACCACATTTCCCGACCACGGACTCAGCATCAGGCACAAGGCTCAATGAGCTTCCTGTAGGAGCTTCAAAGAAACCTGATAAGGCAGCCATGCAAGTCTCCATTTGAAGGAGGAGGAAACTAAGGCTCAGAGAACTCCTCAAAGAGGGAGGATGAGTGGGGCCAATCTGCTGTTGGACCCAACTAGCCTAGTGGATCTTTTCAGAGTGGAAGTTTCCCTACACGTGCCACACTCGACCATATTCATCTACACCAAAGAGCTTCTCCATCCTGGCTCAAAGCTCAAGAAACACTGGAAACACAGACCATTTTCCAGACAAGATAAGAAAGGCCTGGAGCTGTCTCTTACTCATTATTAAATGCTTCTCTTGTTCTGAGCCTCTATTTTCTCACTTGCAAAATGCACATAACAATCTGTTCCTTACAGTGCAAGGTGAGTTCTGTATATTGAGAACTTTAAGCTGATGTGGGGACTATGTATACAGTAGGTGTTCCATGAAAACCACCTCACCATGGGTGGGAATCCATGCATCCTTCTGTCTGTCCTCCATGAATCCTTCTACCCCCTCGAACTTAGCCACATACTGTGTACTGAAAAGTAGAGTATCTTAACTTTCACCTTGAAAAGTGTCACCTTTTTGAACATAACTCCCCAGGCCTAAGTGTCAGCCCATCCCTCCTAGATGACCTCAATTGCCAACTAATCTTACTTGCTGCTTCAGCCATCACAAATCACATACCCATGGACATTGTCAAAAACAGTAGCAACCTCCAGGGGCTAACTTCAGGAGGGATCCACATCACACAAGGTAGTGGGGCAAGTTGGGCGAAAAACAGAGCAGCAGACTAGCCACGTTTTAACTGGGAGATGTAGGGAACAAGACAGCCCAAATAGGACTTGATAAGCTGCCACATATCCTTGGGGATCTAGGAGTCTGTGCTCATGTGCAGGGCTGCATGAGAGCAGAGAGCACCCTAGCTGTCTACTCCTTCCTGGCTGAATGTAAGGCTTTGTGTCCACAAAAGTAATTGTCAACTGCCTAAACTTTAAACGTGTGTCCAAGTTCATACAAAGATCCACCGGTACACGGTGGAAGCTGAACTGACTCAAGATTTTTCAACACTACCTCTGACCAATCACTGGCTCCCCACTAAGCTATGCTGAAACAGAGGTGTCTCCTGAGAAGCCAGGTTTGAAGAGACAAACAATAACTTATAAAAGAACAACTGAGCAGGGATATCAGCAGTCATGACAGGGTAAACAGTCTTCACAGAATTAGTCCAGGCAAGAGACTAACCCAACAAATAAAGAACAACATAAATAACCCCAGGTTAGGGAGTGAATCACAACCCAGAGTAGTGACAACCTATTCTCTAAAAATGCCTTGTTTTTGACAAAAAGTTATGAGATATGCAAAGAAACAGAAAAAAAGGTCCTGTACACAGAAAAAAAAAGGAATCAGTAGGAGGTATATCTCAGCGGTGCAGGTGGTGGACTTACCAGACAAAGACTCCAAAGCATATATTATGTATATGCTCAAAGAATGAAAAGAAGCCATGTTATAGAATTAAAAGAAAGTAGTATGACATTGACGCATCCAGTAGAGAACACCAATAGAGAATTACATATTGTTTTTTATAAGGACCAAATGGAAATTCTGGACAGTAAAACTATAATAACAAAAATTAAAAACTCACTAGAGGGGCACCGCAGCAGATATGAGCAAGAAAAAGAATCAGTAAACTTAATGATAGATCACTAGATATTATCCAATCTGAATAAAAGAAAGAAAAGTGTGAAGAGAGCCTCAGAGCCCTATGGGACACCATCAGGTATAGCAACATACGCATAATGGGAGCACACAAAGGAGAAGAGAGGAAAGGGCAGAGACAATAATAAGATACATTTGGGGAGTACTGCCACCTTAACCATATTAAGTCTCCTCATCCGTGAACATGGGATGTCTTTCCATTGATGTAGATCTTCCTAAATTTCTCTCTACAAGGTTTTGTACACTTTTAACAGGTGGATTTTATGGCATGCAATTTATACTTCAGTGAAATTCTTATTAAAAACAAGAGTAAAGGGAAGTTTCTTGGATGCTTACACTGGGTCCCACAGCCTGGATCATTATTTAGTCAGCAGGAGAGATGGACATTGAGTTTTTCTCTTCCAGGGATTGAATGTTCTTGATACGCATCAGATAGTCCTAGACATCTCCCCAGGGATTAATCTATACACATATTAACCCACTGCATCAAACTCATGAATTTTCATGATTGGATTTTTCCATAGATGTAAGAGAACCAGCGTACATCTCCTCCTCTTATTACCACAAAACCTGCCTCCTACAGCCCCTGCTTATTCACTCTGCTCATGAGTGCCACACCCAGGTGGTCCTGGGGGGTGTCCGATGTCCTTCTCTCTCAGGCTATGAACGTATGTGACTTCTATACTGCTGTCAGTCTCATCTGTGCAGCTGTTGTCTGATCTGTCATTTCATTCTATCTAAAGTGGGGCATCCCGGGGCAGCCAGGTGGCCCAAGTGGTTAAGTGTGTGCGCTCTGCTGCAGCAGCCCAGGGTTCACCAGTTTGGATTGCGGGCGTGCACCGACGCACCGCTTGGCAAGCCATGCTGTGGCAGCATCCCATATAAAGTGGAGGAAGATGGGCACGGATGTTAGCTCAGGGCCGGTGTTCCTCAGCAAAAGAAGAAAAGGATTGGCAGATGTTAGCACAGGGCTGATCTCCTCAAAAAACAAAAAAAGTGGGGCATCCCTCCCTCACCAATGGAGTGAATAAGAGGTAATCAGAACATGACAATTTCCCTCATGATCCTACCAGTACAGTTGAAGTATAAGGAGAGAAATCAATGGTCCGCTTCTCTGGTAACCTGCAGATCTCCATCCTCCTGCTAGTATGGGGAATCTGCTATGACTCGCACTGTTTCTGTTCTCATGACCCACACTGAAAAAAGAAAAAAAACTGCCTTCTCTCTCCTTCTTCTCTGTCCTCCCTCCATCTCCATTTCTCTGTTTCTATTCATCAGTTTCTCTCTCTTAGACTGGACACAAATTTCTCAGTGAGTTCACGATTCCAGAAAATACAGGAGGTTATTTGTAACATTCAAACATGCTGGGAAAGATTCACTGGGAATCTTGGCTTCATGGAGTTTTTACCTATTTGGTTTTTTCAGTAGGGGAATATAGTAGGAATTTTTTAGCATGAGAACAAATATTATGCATTGCATGTGAGTTTCAAAACTGAATTATCAAAGTTCACTGTGTTTATTGTGGGCTTTCCACATTAGTTACTCTTGTTATACGAGTAAAAAGCTACTCCTAGAGAGAGAGTGATAAAGACAGAAGATGAAAGATGACTATTACTCCCATTTCCTTTTTGCCATTGTCCCTTCTGGCCCTGACACGTTCCTGTCTTCAAGGAAGCGCCGTGTTTGTTTATTAATTATCACTCCAACCTAATACAATAAATGAGCTATCCTTGTTGCTCACCTTGCCTTGAGTCAATTATGTCACAGATACTTTCGTGGATGTGATATCTGTCTCAGCTGATCATGGTCTCTCCTTGCACCACCATTACTCTTTTCTACTCAACATCAACCACACTTAATGCTCCCAAGAACACACCTCTTAGTTATTTCTCCTAGTCAGGGAAACTAGCGGCTTCATAAAATAAAAGAAGTGACAAGGGGGTTAGTGATGAGGAATGACAGAAAAAGAGGAGGTGATCAGGTGGGTGTTGGGAATGAAAGAAAAGAGAGCAGATGGAAAGCAAAGAGGAGGTGAGAGTAAGAAGGTGCGGAGATGGGGAACAATGGGAAGAGGAAGAGGAGACAAGGCTGGGGGAAGAGCAAGGGAACAGGGGAGAGAAAGAGAAGAGCTGTAATATGCACTATGTGCCCAACACTGTGGTAGGAACTTTACCTCATAGTGTCTCACCTAAGTCCTAATGGAAGGTCTAAAAATATCACGCTTTTATGTATAAGATAGCAAAATCTTGGAAAAAGTTAAATAATTTCCCCAGGATTTAACAGTTAATAAAAGGTGGGGCTGAAAATCAGACCCAGGAGTACCAGACTCCAAATCCTAAATCCATCTATACTGTGCAAACTTCAGGATGGCTTTAAAACATGTAGATGCTGAACAGTAAAAGATAATGTGATGTAGTCATAAGAATATTTGTTCCAAACTCAACCTTGCCAATAAAATTAGCCTTTATGAGTCTCACTTTTCCGTTCTATATATGGTAACAGTCAACTTCCCTTGCAAGATTTTGGTGGGGATTCTATGAGTTCATGTCCCAGAAGGTAGGACGTAGTAAGGTGCTCAATAAATAAACCCTTTCTACTCCAGTGGTATTGATTTGGGTACACCTGAGCTCAAGCAGGTTTGGGATGGGTGACAGAGAGCAAGTTGTGAACTTTCAAGTCGTAGGACAGTGACCTGAAGAAAGGAAAAGGAAAGAGACATTTGCAAGATGATATCTTCCAGTTCAGAGAATTCTAACCAGATTAAAGGTAAAGACACGATTTCAAAATCAAGAAATACCAGCCAACAAAAGAACAAAAAGGCACAAAGGAGAATATGCAGAGAAGGAAGCTAGAAGCATTTCAAGATATCTAAATCCGTTAAGTACTGAAAAGCCTTTGATGTAGAAAAAGGCAGTGAACCAAGGAACAAAAATACAAAGAAATATCCAGATTCAGACATGAGAGCTTGACAAAGATCATGTCCCTTGTTTCCAGAACAGAGAAAAGCCACCTTCACAAATCCCCTCACTTCCCTGTCTTTTTTTTTTAAAAAAAAACTTATTGGATTTTCTGCATAAATATTATCTCATCACAAAAAAGAGAATGCCACAATATATTAGAAGGTTGATATACCATATCCAAGTTGAATTTCTCTAGGCACAGCAAAGTAGGCTCGGAATTAGAAAATCTAACAATTATAACAATGGATGAAATACAAATATCACACAACATCAGTAGCACAAGAGAACACGATTCAATTTCCCTTCCACCAGCCTGGGGAACTTTGAATTTGGAATTGCTGACTCGTGGGCTGAGAAGTGATGTCCATAATTGCTAACACTTACAAAACACTTACCGTGAGGTAAGCATACGCTAAGAGCTTTGGAGGCATTCTCCATTTAATACTCAGAACCTTAATTCCCATGCTATCTTTTGAGAGAGATATTATTTATTAACTTTTTTACATAGAATGAAATGAAGGCTCAGAGAGTTCATGTAACTTGCCCAAGGTCACACAGTGAAGAAGTAGGTGAGCTCGGAATGAAACCCAAGCTTTCATTTTTGTTTTGGTTTTTTAGCAGTACACCCTTAAAAAAGAAACTAAAATCTATGTCAAAACGCTCAATATAAAATAAAGCAGCACTGTGTGTGATGGCCCTTAAGACAGTGAGAAAACACTGATAATTATAATTAAGAAACATATCTTGAATTCCTCTACTAAAAGTACCTCTACCAAACAGTTATGCCATGCCCCAGAGCTCAGAACACCTGTCACCTAGAAAGCTTTCAATTAATATTGCTGAGTGGAAAAAATACATGTCACATATAATCATAATAATGGTGTTAAAATGATAAATTTTTTCTTGTATCAATGCTATTTGATAAATTTTAAATAATTCCCTGTTATTAGTAAAGACACTTAAAGCAGTATGGACTATTTCTTTAACTTGCTAAGAAACTTGTATCTTTCTTAATATGTTTTCCAAATCAACAGCCAACAACACAGTAATGGTGAAACACGAGATATTATTATTAAAGCAAAAATTAACCAAAGATTGAGCTCCTAAAATAAGGGGACCACTTTTAGGAAATTTGGCATAAATCACTAGGACAGAATAAAGAAGTATAATACTTTTATATTCAAAAGGAAGGAAAATATTTTTGTGTGTGTGTGAGGAAGATCAGCTCTGAGCTAACATCCATGCTAATCCTCCTCTTTTTGCTGAGGAAGACCGGCTCTGAGCTAACATCCACTGCCAATCCTCCTCCTTTTTATCCCCAAAGCCCCAGTAGATAGTTGTATGTCATAGTTGCACATCCTTCTAGTTGCTGTATGTGGGACGTGGCCTCAGCATGGCCAGAGAAGCGGTGCGTCGGTGCGCGCCCGGGATCCGAACCCGGGCCACCAGCAGCAGAGCACGCGCACTTAAGCGCTAAGCCACGGGACCGGCCCAGGAAGGAAAATATTAAGGGTAATTTTGTTAGCTGAGTTTTTAGCTTTTAACATTATGCTAACTTTAGCATGATGTTCTGCTCAGAGGGCAGTGATTTCACCAACACTATATCTCTTTTTCCTTCTAACTTCTATCTTTACTCTATCTTAAGTGTATCTTTAATAGACTTACCTATCTTGTTTTTGCTAGTCGGCTACAAGCTCCTGGAGAGCAAAGAATGCTGGATTGCTATCTGGGTGTTCGGGGCTCAGTAATAGCTGTCAACCTTTAAAAAAAACAGCCAAATAAAACACTTTTATTTGGGAATAGCCAAAGAATTGCAATTCCAGATGTGCACAGATGGCAGACCATAGGCAAATCCAGCAATCAAAGGAGCAGAATGTTATAGGGAAAAAGGAGAAAATTGGGAGGGATTGTTTTGAACTAAAGTCCGTTGGATAAAAGCAACGGTTCAGGGTTCTGATGGTTTTTTGTTGGCTGAGTTGCTGGAGTAGTGATTTCTCTTTGGGATGCAATGTACATTTCTTCATGTAACTGACATTTCTTCCTGTTGAGGACTTGTTTCTGTGGGGGCCTGTAATTGACTATCTTCCTGTAATTGATCTCCAGTGGTACTGCAGGGGAGCTCTGTTCCTAGCCTCCTGGCTTCATTTTAGATGAGGTTACCTTTTATTAATTTTCAATCAGGGAAATTTATGCCTAATAAAAAATGGATGAGTTCTATATTTTGGGGTGCTGAGGAGGCAACAAATACTATTCTCCTAGGTATGAGGCATTTTGACAAATTCTAAAAGCACAAACCTTTAAATTCTCAAAGTTTTTCTTTTCTATAACTACACAACGTGTGAGAGATGATTGTCATCCCAAACCCCATCCACAGGCCTGGAGGGCATCAATCATCATGACATACAATCAGGGGGTGTATGGTTCCCACATGTGCTCATCTCAGAAAGGCAATTGGTCACTCCAATCAAAACTCTGCTCACTCTCTGAGAATCCATCAAGATATCAAGAGTTCTAAACCATTTGCTGTTTTCGCCCCTAAATTTTTTAGTAGGCTTTATTTTTTGGAGAAGTGTCATGTTCAAAGCAAAATGAGGGGAAGGTACAGAGATTACCCTTGGCCCCCCACAAGCATAGCATCCACCATTAACAACATCCTGCACCAGAGTGGAACATTTGCTACAACTGATGAATCTACATTGACAGATCATTGTCACCCAGAGTCCATAGTTTACATAAGAGTTCACTCCACATGTTGTATATTCTATGGATTTGGACAAATGTGTAATGACATGTATCTATCTCCTTAAATTTTAATGACCTTCCTCCTTTATATTCCCCTTTCTCCAAAATTTGTATTAGAAAATTTTTATACACATAGAAAAGTTTAATGAGTAGAACAACACATACCCACATACTCTCCACCCAGGTCCAACAATTGTTAACTCTTTGCCCTATTTGCTTCCTTTCAATTCCTCCCCAGCACTTGTGTTGTTGTCAAACCTTTTGAAAGTAAGTTTCAGACATCATGACCTTTCACATCTAAACATTTCAACATGCATCTACGAGAATAAGAACAATCTTCTAGGTACCCACAATACAATTATCACTTATAAGAAAATTGAAAGTCTCTGGAAATTCAAGTATCCATATACATGTTTCATTAAAATCAGTCTCACTTTCATTTCTTTAGAAACAACATGGTTGTTACTTGCAATTAGTTTTCTACCCTTGGTAACAGAAACCATTTCAACAAACATTGTAAAAATAAAATGCTAAGAGAAGGCAAAATTATCATAATAATCAAATTAAAATTTAAAAAGTTAACAATATTTATATTCAAATATCATTGAATATCTATTCTTATTCAAACATACCCAGTCGTTCTAAGAATGTCTTTCGAAGCTTCTCTGTTTTTTAACTAACAGGTAGTCTAGGTCCAGGCACTGCATTTCGTTATGTCTCTTTAATTTGTTTCATTTAGAACAACACTCACAATTTTCTTAGGCAAGATTTAGACAGGAAGGCACATTTGAGACTGCCCCACACATCACACACACACACACACACACACACACACACACACACACACAATGATTTAAGAGCACAATGGTGCCTCTATCACTCATGATCTGGCAGTCAGCAATGGCACTATGCAATCCATAACTCTCAACACCCACTCTTCTGTCTAACACCAGTCAGGCCTCAGAGAAATGCTTCTCCACAGCCTTTGCCCTGTGTCCTTGAAACAAACACCATAAAGCCCTGTGAGCTGCACCATTACCAAAGTCAGACATGAACACTCTGTCAAGATTTGGATGATGGGAAGGATTTGAGTGGTAGAAGCAATTAGGTAAAAGAAAAGAAAAAATTGGACGTCAGCATCATGGCCGAGTGAGCTTTCCCGTGAACTCCCCCCCCCCGACAAGAAAACAAAAGCAACAAAAGCAATCCATAACTCTCAACACCCACTCTTCTGTCTAACACCAGTCAGGCCTCAGAGAAATGCTTCTCCACAGCCTTTGCCCTGTGTCCTTGAAACAAACACCATAAAGCCCTGTGAGCTGCACCATTACCAAAGTCAGACATGAACACTCTGTCAAGATTTGGATGATGGGAAGGATACAACAAAAGCAACAGTCACAGACCAACAGCGGAATCCCAGACAGTGAAAAGCTAGAGCGGAGGGATCCACACTGCCGCACATCTGAGAGCGGAACGTGCTGGGCCCCCGGAGGAAGTGGGGAGAGGTAAGGAGAACTCCTCTCCCTCCCCATCAGATCAGCGATCCCGGTCCGCACGGCTCCCAGAGAGGGGGGAGGGGCGGCCCTCGGCAGGGAAACCGTGGCTCTTCGGACTCTCTCAGCCAGTGGGAAACTCCCGCACAGAGGACTCAGAGGAGTCACAGGGCTACCATCAACATCTGAGCACCCCAGAGAGCAGATAAAGAGGGGCAAACGAGAAGCCTCCCACGTCAGGGACCCAGAGGTCAAAAGAGAGAGCTCCCCCCTCCCCGCAAACCGGACTCTGCAGCTCAACCGACCAGACCAGACCTAGCGATCCGCGACAGACCAGACCAAGCGATCCGCGATGGACCAGACCAAGCGATCCGCGGCAGACCTGATCAAATGACTGGACCCGGGGATCGTAGCTGGGGGGAAAAAAAAACTGCGGATCGCAGCAGAAAAGCTGGGGCAGAGCACAGGGGGCTTAGACTACACAGCCCTTTACCACCAGACAGTGGCGGCAGGTGGAAATTGCAACCAGAGATTTCCAGGATGAGGAAAAACAAAACAAACACAGGAACCACAATGCAAAAATATATGAAATCACCAGACCAGAAACAAAATGACAAGCACCCAGAAATCAACCCCGAAGACACAAAAATCCATAAACTAAATGACAGAGATTTCAAAATAGCTATCATAAAAACACTCAACAAAATACGAGACAACACAGACAAACAATTCAATGAGATTAGGAGTTTCTTCACAAAAGAGATTGAAATCATAAAGAAAAACCAATCAGTGCTGATGGAGATGAAGAACACAATGGAGAAGATAAAGGAGAATCTGGAATCTTTAAAGAACAGAGCAGACAATATGGAGGAAAGAATTAGTACTTTAGAGGATAGGAATACAGATATGTTCCAGATGGAAGAGGAGAGAGAACTAAGACTAAAAAGAAATGAAGAAAGACTCCGAGAAATATCTGACTCTATTAGAAAATGTAACATAAGAATTATAGGTATTCCTGAGGAAGAGGAGAGGGAAAGAGGAACAGAGAGCCTATTCAAGGAAATAATAGCTGAGAATTTCCCAAATCTGGGGAAGGAGCAGGAAATACCAGTAAGCGAAGCCAACAGGACACCTATATATATTAACAGACAAAGGCCTTCACCACGACACCTAGTGGTAAGGCTAGCCAGGGTCAACGACAAAGAAACAATATTAAGGGCAGCTAGACAAAAACAAAAAATAACGTACAAAGGAACTCCCATCAGGCTCTCAGTGGATTTCTCAACAGAAACTTTACAGGCTAGAAGAGACTGGAATGATATATTCAAAATACTGAAAGACAAAAACTTTCAGCCAAGAATACTCTATCAGGCAAAAATATCCTTCAAATATGATGGAGAAATAGTAACTCTCCCAGATAAACAAAAGCTAAGGGAGTTCATGGCCACGAGACCCCCACTACAAGAAATACTCAAGAAGGCCCTCAGGCCTGAAAAAGAGAAGAGAAAGGGAACACAAAGCTTGGAGGAAAGAGAAAAGTAGGTAGACAAACTCAGAAAAATAGTAGATCTTTACCGGAATAGGTTAGCAACCACTTAAATACTAAATTCAAAGATCAAAGGAAGAAATTCACCAAAAATAAATTTAACCTCATCACTGTAAACACACAGCCACAACACAAGATAGAATAAGGTATAACAAGAACAACTTAGAAGGGGAAGAGGAGAGTGACTGAATTGACTTAGTATAAGGAAATAAGAGGCCATCAGATAATGGACTATCTCATACACAAGATTTTTTGCCCAAACCTCAAGGTAACCACTAAACAAATAATCAAAGCAAAACCACATATGATAAACAAAGAGAAAACTAGAAGAGCCATAAGACAGAACAACCAAACTGAATTGGCAGTCCAAAACAAATGGGACAAGAAACAAAGGAAATGCAAAAGAACCAGAAAATAAGTGACAAAACAGCAACATTAAGCCCTCATACATCAATAATTACCCTAAATGTAAATGGATTGAACTCTCCAATCAAAAGATACAGAGTGGCAGGATGGATTAAAAAGCAAGACCCAACAATATGCTGCCTTCAGGAAACACGTCTTAGCACTAAAGACAAGCACAGGCTCAGAGTGAAAGGATGGAAGACAATACTCCAAGCTAATGGCAAACAAAAGAAAGCAGGTGTTGCCATACTCATATCAGACAAAGTAGACTTCAAGATAAAACAGGTTAAGAAAGACAAAGAAGGGAAATATATAATGATAAAAGGGACACTCCATCAAGAAGACATATCACTTATAAATATATATGCACCCAACATAGGAGCACCAATGTACATAAAGCAACTATTAACAAACCTAAAAGGAGAAATCAACAACACAATAATAGTAGGGGATCTTAACACCCCACTTACAGCAATGGATAGATCATCCAGACAAAAAGTTAATAAAGAAATAGTAGACTTAAATAAAAAACTGGACGAGATGGACCTAGTAGACACATACAGAGCACTCCATCCAAAAACAGCTGACTACACATTCTTCTCAAGTGCGCATGGAACATTCTCTAGGATAGACCATATGTTGGGAAACAAAGCAAGCCTCAATAAATTTAAGAAGATTGAAATCATAACAAGCATCTTTTCAGACCATAAGGCTATGAAACTGGAAATGAACCATGAAAAAAAAACTGGGAAAGTGACAAAAATGTGGAGATTAAACAACATGCTACTGAACAACCAATGGATCATTGATGAAATTAAAGGAGAAATCAAAAACTATCTGTAAACAAACGAAAATGATAACATGCCATATCAAACCATATGGGATTCAGCAAAAGCGGTCCTGAGAGGGAAACTCATAGCGATACAAGCCCACCTTAACAAACAAGAAAAAGCCCAAATAGGCAACCTTAAATTACACCTAACAGAACTAGAAAAAGAAGAACAAACAAAGCCCAAAGCCAGCAGAAGGAGAGAAATAATAAAAATTAGAGCAGCAATAAATGAAATTGAGACCAAAAGAACAGTAGAAAGGATTAATGAAACAAAGAGTTGGTTCTTCGAGAAGATAAACAAAATCGACAAACCCTTAGCCAGGCTTACTAAGAAAAAAAGAGAAAAGGCTCAAGTAAATAAAATTAGAAATGAAAGAGGAGAAATTACAACGGATACCATGGAAATACAGAGGATTATAAGAGAATACTATGAGAAATTATATGCCAGCAAATTGGACAATCTAGAAGAAATGGATAAATTCTTAGACTTATACAACCTCTCAAAATTGAACCAAGAAGAAATGGAGAATCTGAATAGACCAATAACAAGTAAAGAGATTGAAATAGTAATCAAAAACCTCCCAAAAAATAAAAGTCCAGGACCAGATGGCTTCTCCAGTCAATTTTACCAAACATTTAAAGAAGATTTAATACCCATCCTTCTCAAACTATTCCAAAAAATAGAGGAAGATGGAACACTTCCTAAATCATTCTATGAGGCCAACATCACCCTGATACCAAAACCAGACAAAGACAATACAAAGAAAGAAAATTACAGGCCAATATCGCTGATGAACACTGATGCAAAAATCCTCAACAAAATATTGGCAAACCGAATACAACAATACATTAAAAAGATCATACACCATGATCAAGTGGGATTTATACCAGGGACGCAGAGATGGTTCAACATCCGCAAATCAATCAACGTGATACATCACATCAACAAAACAAAGAATAAAAACTACATGATCATCTCAATAGACGCAGAGAAGGCATTTGACAAGATACAACATCCATTTATGATAAAAACTCTCAATAAAATGGGAATAGAAGGAAAGTACCTCAACATAATAAAGGCCATATATGACAAACCCACAGCCAACATCCTACTCAACGGGGAAAGACTGAAAGCCAGTCCTCTGAGAACAGGAACGAGGCAGGGCTGCCCACTCTCACCACTCCTGTTCAACATAGTACTGGAGGTTTTGGCCAGAGCAATTAGGCAAGAAAAAGGAATAAAAGGAATCCAAATAGGTAACGAAGAAGTGAAACTCTCACTATTTGCAGATGACATGATTGTATATATAGAAAACCCTAAAGAATCTGTTGGAAAACTATTAGAAACAATCAACAACTACAGCAAATTTGCAGGGTACAAAATCAATCTACAAAAATCAGTTGCATTTCTACATGCTAATAATGAACTAACAGAAAGAGAGCTCAAAAAGATAATACCATTTACAATTGCATCGAAAAGAATAAAATACCTAGGAATAAATCTTACCAAGGAGGTGAAGGACCTATACAATGAGAACTACAAGACTTTATTGAAAGAAATCCATGATGACATAAAGAAATGGAAAGATATCCCATGCACGTGGATTGGAAGAATAAACATAGTTAAAATGTCTATATTACCTAAAGCAATCTACAGATTCAATGCAATCTCAATCAGAATCCCAATGACATTCTTCACAGAAATAGAAAAAAGAATACTAAAATTTATATGGGGCAACAAAAGACCCCGAATAGCTAAAGAAATCCTAAAGAAAAAGAACAAAGCAGGAGGCATCACAATCCCTGACTTCAAAACATACTACAAAGCAAGAGTAATCAAAACAGCATGGTACTGGTACAAAAACAGACACACAGATCAATGGAACAGAATTGAAAGCCCAGAAATAAAACCACACATATACGGACAGCTAATTTTTGACAAAGGTGCTAAGAACATGCAATGGAGAAAGGAAAGTCTCTTCAATAAATGATGTTGGGAAAACTGGACAGCCACATGCAAAAGAATGAAAGTGGACCATGTGCTATCGCCATTCACAAAAATTAACTCAAAATGGATCAAAGACTTGAAGGTGAGACCTGAAACTATAAAACTCATAGAAGAAAATATAGGCAACACACTATTTGACATTGGTTTTAGAGGAATCTTTTCGGATGACATGCCTACCCAGACTAGGGAAACTAAAGAAAAAATAAACAAGTGGGACTTTATCAGATTAAAGAGCTTCTACAAGACAAACGAAACCAGAATCGAGATGAACAGACAACCAACCAGCTGGGAGAGAATATTTGCAAAACATACATCTGACAAGGGGTTGATCTCCATAATATGTAAAGAACTCACACAATTGAACAACAAAAAAACAAACAACCCGATCAAAAAATGGGCAGAGGAAATGAACAGACACTTCTCCAAGGAAGATATACAGATGGCCAATAGGCACATGAAAAGATGCTCAACATCACTAATCATCAGGGAAATGCAAATCAAAACAACACTAAGATACCACCTCACGCCTGTTAGAATGGCTATAATCACCAAGACAAAAAACAACAAATGTTGGAGAGGATGTGGAGAAACAGGAACCCTCATACACAGCTGGTGGGAATGCAAATTGGTGCAGCCTCTATGGAAACGGTATGGAGATTCCTCAAAGAATTAAAAATAGAGATGCCCTATGATCCAGCCATCCCACTACTGGGAATCTATCCAATGCACCTGAAATCAACAATCCAAAGAGGCTTATGCACCCCTATGTTCATTGCAGCATTATTCACCATAGCCAAGAAGTGGAAGCAACCTAAGTGTCCCTCGACTGACGATTGGATTAAGAAAATGTGGTATATATATACAATGGAATACTACTCAGCCATAAAAAAAGACAAAATCGTCCCATTTGCAACAACATGGATGGGCCTGGAGCGTATTATGTTAAGTGAAATAAGCCAGAAAGAGAAAGACAAACACTGTATGATCTCACTCATATGTGGAATATAAACCAACACATGGACAGAGAAAACTGGACTGTGGTTACCAGGGGCAGTGGGGGTGCGGGGTGGGCACAAGGGGTGAAGGGAGTCATATATATGGTGATGGACAAACAAAAACGTACAACCCAAAATTTCACAATGTTAGAAACCATTAAAACATCAATAAAAAAAAAAAGAAAAGAAAAAATTTCCTCTCAGACAAAAGTCTACAAAGTTATTGCTTAATGAAATATCATTTTCAGCAGTGAAAACCATTCTCTCTCTCTTTGTTTAACAGTCCAAATTGTGGTTCTCAGGGATTCATAAATGAGTCCAATATTTGCACCAGTTTTTCCAAATAGCTCTAGTGTGTTGAATAGTGTCCCCCCAAAATTCATGTCCACCAAGAATTTCAAAATGTGACCTTATTTGGAAATAGGGTCTTTTCAGATATAATCAGTTAAGATAAGGTCATATTGGATTAGAGTGGGCCCTAAATCCAATGCCTAGTGTCTTTAAAAGATAAGGAGAGGACACAAAAAGACAAAATACACAGAAGAAAGCCATCTGAATATGGAGGCAGAGATTGGAGTGATAAAGCTACAAGTCAAGGAGTGCCAAGGAATGCCAGGTGCATTCTTTCATTTCTTTCAAGAATAGCTTTCATTGTACAGATCTTTCACCTCCTTGACTAGTTAATTCCTATGTATTTTATTCTTTTTGATGCTATTTTAAGGAGAATTCTTTTTGTAATTTCCTTTTCAGGTTGTTCGTGTATAGAAATGCAACGGATTTTTGTGTGTTGACTTCGTATCCTGATACTTTGATGAATTCATTTATTAGTTCTAACAGATGTTTTGTGGAATCTTGTGGGGTTTCTGCATATAAGATCACGTCATCTACATTCAGAGATAATTTTAATTCTTCCTTTGCAATTTCGATGCCTTTTATTTCTTTTTCTTGCCTAGCTGCTCTGGCTAGAACTTCCCTGGAACTATATTGAATAGAAGTGGTGAAAGTAGACATCCTTGCCTTCTTCCTGATCTTAGAGGAAAAGCTTTCAGTCTTTCACCAGTGACTATGGCGCTCACTGTGGGTTTTTCAGAAGTAGCTTTTATTATTTTGCAGTAGGATCCTTCTATTCCCAGTTTGTTGTTTTTTATCACGAAATTTTGAATGAAATCATGAAACATGGAATTTTTTCAAATGATTTTTCTGCATCAATTGAGATGATCATATGGTATTTTTCTTTCATTCTCTTGGTGTGGTATATTACATGAATCAGTTTTCTTTTAGTGAAACATCCCCGCATTCCAGGAATTAATCCCAGTTGGTCATGGTGTATAATCCTTTTAATATGCTGATGAATTCTCTTTGCTAGCATTTTATTGAAGATTTTTGAATCAAAGTTCATAAGGGATATTGATCTGTAGTTTTCTTTTCCTATAGTGTCTTTGTCTCGCTTTGGTATCAGGGGAATGTGGGCCTCATAAAATGAGTCAAATTGTATTTCCCCTCTTCAAGTTTCCAAAAAGTTTGAGAAGGATTTGTATTGGTTCTTCTTTAAACATGTGGCAGAATTCACCAGTGAAGTCGCCAGGTCCAGGGCTTTTCTTTATCAGGAGATTTCTGATTACTGATCAAGCTCCTTACTTGTTATAGGTCTATTAAGATTTTCTATTTCTTCGTGGTTTAGTCTAGGTAGGTTTTGTGTTTCTAGGAATTTGTCCATTTCATCTGGGTTATCCAATTTATTGGTGTCCAATTGCTCATTATACTCTCTTATAATCATTTTTATTTCTGAAGAATCAGTTGTAACGTCCCCACTTTCATTTCTGATTTTAGTAATTTGAGTCTTCTTTCTTTTTTTCCTTGTCCACCTAGCTAAAGGTTTGTCAATTTTGTTGATCTTTTCAAAGAAGCAACATTTGATTTCACTGATTTTCTCTATTTTTTTTTCTACTATTTCATTTACCTCTGCTCTAATCTTTATTCCTTCCTTCCTCCTGTTAGCTTTGGGTTTACTCTCTTGTTCTTTCCTTTTTGTGTGTGTGTGTGTGAGGAAGATCAGCCCTGAGCTAACATCCATGCAAGCTTCCTCTTTTTTTTTTTTTTTTTTTGCTGAGGAAGACCAGCCCTGAGCTAATATCTATTGCCAATCCTCCTCCTTTTTTTTTTTTTCCTTTTCTCCCCAAAGCCCCAGTAGATAGTTGTATGTTACAGTTGCACATCCTGCCAGTTGCTGTATGTGGGATGCCGCCTCAGCATGGCTGGAGAAGCGGTGCATTGGTGCGCGCCCAAGATCCGAACCCGGGTCGCCAGTAGCAGAGCCCATGCACTTAACCAGTAAGCCACGGGGCCGGCCCCCTCTGTTCTTTCTTTAGTTCCTCCAGTTTCAAAGTTAGATTGTTGATTGGAGATCTTTCTTGTTTTTTCGGTTTTGGGTTTTTGGGGATTTTTTGGTGAGGAGAATTGGCCCTAAGCTAACATCTGTCACCAATCCTCCACTTTTTGCTTGAGGAAGATTGTCTCTGAGCTAACATCTGTGCCAATTGTCCTCTATTTTGAATATAGGATGCCACCACAGCATGGCTTGATGAGCAGTGTGTAAGTCTGCACCTGGGATCAAAATCTCCAAACCCTGGGATGCCAAAACAGAACACACAAACTTAATCACTATGCCACCAGGCCAATCTCTCTTTCTTGTTTTTAGTATAAGCATTAATAACTATAAATTTCCCCCTTGGCACTGCTTCCACTGTGTTCTGTAAATTTTGGTATGTTGTGTTTTGTTTTCATTCATCTCTAAGTATTTTCTAATTTCCCTTGCAATTTCTTCTTTGATCTATTGCTTGTTTAAAACTGTGTTGTTTATCTTCCATAATTTTGGATTTTCCAATTTTCCTTTTGTTACTGATTCTAACTTCATCCTGCTGTGATCAGAGAAGATATTTTGTATGACATCTACCTTTTTAAATGCATTGAGACTTCATTTGTGACAGAATATAGGGTCTGTCCTGGAAAATGTCCCATGTGCACTTGAAAAAAATGTGTATTCTGTGGCTGTTGGGTAGAGTGTTCTAGATCTGTTATAAATCTCCTAGATATATGTAGTTTATTGTGTTGTATAAGTCCTCTGTTTCCTTACTTATCTTCCATATTGTTGTTCTATTCATTATCATGAGTGTGATATTGAAGTCTCCAACTATTGCTATCTCTCATGTCAATTCTGTCAGATTTTGCTTCATATATTTTGATGGTCAGCCATTAGGTCTACAAATGCTTATAATTGCTATATCTTGTTGCTGTATTGAACCTTTTATTAATAAATAATGTCCTTTTTGTCTCTTGTAATCTTTTTTTTATTTTAAGTCTATTTTGTCTGATATTAGCCACCCCTGCTCTCTTTTCAGTACTATTTGCATGAATATCTTTTCCCACCCTTTCCCTTTTGACCTGTTTGTCTTTGGATCTCAAGTTAGTCTCCTGTAGACAGCATATATTCGAATCCTGTGTTTTTATCCATTCTACCTTGCTCCATCTTTTGATTGCAGAATTTAATACATTCACATTTAAAGTAATTACTGATAAGGAGGGACATACTCCTATCATTGTGATATTTGTTTTCTAGGTCGCTTATAGATTTTTGTTCTTCATTTCCTGCATTACTATCTTCTCTTGTGTTCAGTTGATTTTTTGCCGTGAAATGTTTCAATTCCTTTTTCATTTCTTTTTACATATATTCCATAGCTATTTTCTTTGTGGTTATCATGGGGGTTACATTTAACATTGTAAAGGTATAAGAGTCTAATTTGAATTAATACCAGGTTAATGTCAATAACATACAAAAACTCTACTCCTTTACAGCTCCAATGCCACCCCTTTAGATTGTTGATGTCACAAAATTACATCTATATACATTGTGTGCCCAAAAAATGAATAATTATTTTAAATGGATTAGTCTCTAAAATTAGGTAGAAAACAAGATTTGGAGTTACAACCCAAAGTTACAGGAATACTAGCTTTTACGCTAATAATTGTTTTTCTTTTCTTTAAATGTATTAGTTTCATATCATATAGGAAACAAAGAGTGCAGTTACAAATCATTGTTACAATAATACTACCTTTTATAACTGCCTGTGTATTTACATATATTGAGATCTTTAATTCTCCATATGGTTTTGAGTCACTGTCTACTGTCTTTTTATTTCCCCTTGCAGGACTCCCTTGAGGCTATCTAATACAGGGCTTTAAGTTCATTATTTTGCATGTGGATAGCCAGTTGTCCCAACACCATTTGTTGAAAAGTCTATTCTTTGTCCCATTGAACAGTCTTGGCACACTTGTCAAAAATCACTTGACCATAAATGTGAAGGTTTATTTCCAGTCTCTCAGTTCTATTCCATGGTCTTTCCGAAGGTCAGAACCACACTGTCTTGATTACTCTGGCTTTGCACTAAGCTTTGAAATTGGGAAGTGTGAGTCCTCCAATTTTGTTCTCTCACTTCAAGACTGTTTAGGCTATTCTGGGTCCCTTGAATTTCCATACAAATTTTAGGATCAGCTTGTCAATTTCTGCACAGAATTCATCTGGAGTTTTGGTAAGGATTGAATTCAATAGATCAGGAGATCTATTTAGGAGTATTGCCATCTTAACAATTTTAAGTCTTCCAACCCATTTACATGGGACCTTTCCATTATTTAGGCCTTCTTTAATTTCTTTCAATAATATTTTGGAATTTTTATGAGTATAAATTTTATGCTTCTTCAGTTAAATTATTGCTAAGTATTTTATTATTTTAGATATTATTGTCAATGGAATAATTTTCATCATTTTGTTTTTGGATTATTCATTGCCAGTGTATAAAAATACAATTGATTTTTCAATTTATTTTCTACCCTGCAACTTTGTGTATCAGTTACACTTTCCTATATCTTTCTATGTCTCATTTATTTTTCAAGTTTTTGTTTTGTTTTGTTTGCTGGGAAAAAATTGCCCTGAGCTAACATCTGTTGCCAATCTTCCTCTCTTTTTTTTCCTCCCCAAAGCCCCAGTACCAAGTTGTATATTCTAATTGTAGATCCTTCTAGTTCTTCTAAGTGAGCCACCACCACAGCATAGCCCAAACCTGGGCCACCAAAGCCGAATGCATTGTACTTTAACCACTAGGCCTTCAGAGCTGGCTCTGCCTCATTTTTTTTACTGAGAGCTGGACATTTTATATAATATCTTGTCCCAACTCTGGACACTGATTACTACCTACCCAGGGCTTGTTCTTGTTGTCACTTGTTCATTTGATTAGTGACTTGGCTGGACTATTTCAGTTATATCTATTTCCTCTGCAGGGCACCTACTTGGGCTTACATACACTCACCCTGGAAAGACAGCAGTGGTTCTAGCCAGGCTGGAACACTGGAACCTTCTAGCACCCTAATCTCTCTGTTAAGCTGTCTGTCTCTTTTGTTATCTCACCCAGCTGTTAGGTTACACTAATTTCCTGGCTGATTATTCTATTGTTGTAAATGATACCCTTGGACATGAATTACTTCACAATCAGATCCTATAAAATTCAGGCAGCTGTTGTTTCTGAGGCCAAGATTTGAGGTTTCTTCTGGCCCCAGGAGGACTCCTCTTAGCTGTCTCTTTCCCTAGTTCTCTCTTGCTAAATCACTAGCCTAGGCTTTAGCTTGTTGATGGCAGGGAGCTACTAATTTCCTTTTCGTTACTTATCCCCAAAGAGTCCATTATTTGTAAGAATGCCCTTAGTCATGTACTTCCCCCCGATTATGTGCAAAATAACGTCACTTTCTGTGGGAAGAACTTTGAAACTTTCTGTGCTTATCAGTGTCTCTGAACCACAGCTTGGGAGCTGGAGGCAGGGACAGCGGAAGGCTTCTCTCAGAATGTCACTCCTGCCTGACAAACAGGACACCGCTGGGCAGGGGTGGCACCCTCTGACCTTCTTGGCTTGTTTCTCCCAGCATGGAAAATCTTCATGGCAAGCAAGCTGGGGCAAGGGTGATGGAGAGCCCTCTATTCTCAGCCTGCTCTCACAGGACAGATCCTGGGATCTATGAGTGATGTCTTGGTGGAATAGAGAGTCCCTAACCTTTCCATCGCATGGAACTAAATTATCATCTGTAACACGGAGCTGAGGGGCATAAGTTAGGCTGGCAGCCTGCCCCACTGGTGGTGATGCTATAGTCTTTGACTGGGAAATGAAGGAAGATGGAATCTGTCTTTTTTGATACACTCTTTCATACTGTTACTGCACAAAGATGGGTTCCCCTACCCTATTGGGGTCTCCTGCTCAAAGAGGGGCATAAAAAAGCCAATTATTATGGCATCAGTTTTGGGAAAAGAAAACAGCCTTATTGCAACATCGATCTGCAAGGACACAGGAGGCATAGGCTCTCAGATCTCTCTCCTCAATCCAGGACTTGGGGTAAAATTTATGGGAAAAAGTGTGGGATAGTCTGAAGTTTGGAGATAGATGATTGGAGGTAAGGACAAGTGAGGTAATTGATGATCTGTGCAAGCATAGTCAAGCTTCTTGGCTCTTCAGGGGATGCATGTTCACAAAATAGTGGTGTTAGTGTGATCTGTGGGTTGAGTTTTCAGCCCTTTTGATGTCAAAAGGGTCACATATCAGCATTTGCACTGGCCCAGTTGATGGGTTAGTTGTCTCACCTGGACTGAACTGGAGAAGTGGGGACTCTCAGATCCTGAAAAATAACTCTTAATGACTCTATTGAGAAGATGGGGTCAGTTGAAATGGTCCTAGAGGGTCTGTGGTTGCAATAATGGTACTTTCATCACACACAGCTGGGGGTGGGTGGTGGGCTGGGTGGGGATCATAGGGTAGTTCAGATCCCACAGACTCTTGTTGTTCTGACTGATATTTAGTGTATTTCTTGAATAAATGCATCTCTATTATCCATTCAGAGGGACAAAAATAGAAATTTGTGTCTGGTTTCTGGGACCATAAGAGAAGACTCTAGGCTCCTTAACTGGCTAGCCCTTACACTGACCTGGTTTTAAGCCACTATTACAGCCACTATTACATAGCTCTCTGAGCTTATCATGAACTAGGAGAAAGCTGAGGCTTTGACTTCAAGGCCCTTTTTAATTTTTAGCACATATGAATTTAAATTTGTCTCATTCAAGCCCAGCTGTATACTGAAATATTATTTTTCTAGAATACTTCCTTCTTTTTTTAAAAAAGGGTAATAGGTCTTTTTAAAAATATTTGAGGGCCAAGGAGGCTCAAGTTCTGCAATTAGTACTTGACGCCAGGGTAAAGAACACAATTCATCCTATCCTCCCAAAGATTCCACTCCCCCAGGAAGAATGGACAGCTTAATTACGAGTAGAGAGTGGATGAACTGGAAGGACATGACCAGGACTCCTTATATTGGGAAGTCAGAGTATATCTCCAGGAAGAAATAAAAGTTCACCTAAGTCAGGAAAGACAAATCGTTTATGACAGGGACCAGCCCTCCATACCCTCTGGCACCCTCCTCTCACCCTCACCCCAGTGGCCTCACCACTACACTACCGTTCAATAAAGCCCACAATTCTGATGTGTGTTGATGTTCCACCATGGTCTGGAAGAGCAGAGGACCAGAACATGAAGATCCTCTCTGATCAACTGGGCATGCTTAGACCTTCCCATTGGAAAGGTGGTTCCTTTCCTGAAAGGAAAACAAGGTCACACCTGCAGGGAAAGTGCTTTATTGATTGAACCCATGCACAGCAGGCACATGGTGGAGTTGCAGGCAAAGGATTTCACCTCTGTCGTGCAGAGCGTCACCTTCATGCTTGAGATTTCTTGATTTTCTTCACTTAGGATTCAAAGGCTTGATTGCATCCATGGCCATGGGTAGATGCACTGTACAGTAATTTAACATGGTGTTCATGTCAATCTTAATGAGTTCTATTTCTTTTCCCAGACAGTCACATGAGTGCAAAGGTCTGTTTCTCTTCTCCTCTTTCTCGTCTCTCTCTACACTCTTCCCCATTTCTACTCCTGCTCTCTCACACTTGCTCAAAAGACTATATTGTACTCTCTCTTGCCCTGTCTCACCTTCTGTCCCCGTACTTTCTCTTGCCACTAATCCTCCTCAGATCCTCCTCCTTCCATTTCTCTACCTTGCAAACTCTTTTTCCTCTTCCCTTCCTAACTCTCCTCTCACTATCCTCTGCATTTTCCCTTTCGACTATTACTCTCTTTCTAACTTTTCTCCCCTTTCTCCTCTCTCTCCTCTCCAAACCTCGGCTCCTCACTCTTCATCTTGCATCCATTCTACCTCATCCAACCTTTCCACCTGTCTCCTCTTGCCTCTCACTCCTCTCTGTCACCTTGCTCCATCTCTTTGTCCAGCTCTATATCTTATCTACTTGTTCCCATCTTTTCTCATCCTCCCCCAGACACTTACCCTTTTATTACTAGCAATATTTCCAACTTCCATCCTCATCATAGTTAGGAGTGACTGAACACCAAGGCATCCCAAACACACTCCCAGTAGTTGTGCAATTGTCATATGTTTGACCACAATAGATAAAGGGAAAGACACACTGGACATAGTCTGAAAAGTACAAGGAATGGGTGAGAAAGTGCTTCGTAGAAAAATTTCCTCATGTTATCAAGAGGAGGGGACGTGAATGGAACAAGTTGGGGAAGACGAGGTAATGCCTGAGGCTTCCATCTAGGGAGCAATTATGGAAGAACGCCCGTCAGCTGAGAAGCCACGTGCTCCTCATGTGAGGAAAAGATGCATTCTCACCTTCCTCAACACAATCTTTCCACCTTACTGAAAAATTTTCAGTTAGAGAACACCAATAGTATAGGGAATCTACCTTAGTGCAATCAAAACACCATTTGCCTTCATAGGTGAATGAGAAAACACATTTATTATCTGCAAAAAGCAAAGACATTCTATTCATCAGTTCTTCAGGCTGTCTTTATCCCTGCAGTAACTCTGGCAAAGTTTCTGTTCCAGTTATCTCATCATCACCAAAGCCCTGCCATGTACAGAGCCCTTTACTAAGCATCAGGGATGTCAAGGTCAACATGATGTGGTCTCTACCCTAGGGACTAGGAAAGGCTCTTTAACTTCCAGTGACATGTTATTTACCCATAGACATTTCCCATGGGTATTGGAGCTCCAGGCAATGGATAAGCTTGCCAGACAACAAAGCCGCCTGATTTTGGATCATAATTTTTACCACCTGTTACTCTGTTGTGCCTAAAGCTGTGGTTTCTGCTTTCCCAGATTCAATACCAAAAGTTTAAAGAGATTTTATATCTGTGAACACAGACAATTTCTTGTTCTTGTCATTAATATCCTGCCTCACATCATATGGAAGCCTGATTTTTATCTGTGCCACATTCATGGCATATCTAAGATAGTTTCAGTGTGCACTGACTTAGCCACTTTAATGGGTTGAAGGTGAAAGTTACAGGAAGCCAGAGGGCTTTGTGATTATGTGGACCTGGCCAAGACATCTGTGGCCTGGATGAATTCCCTCTGCCTCATCACTGGATCTACTGGTCACAAATATCAACTCTCCACAACCCACAGGCATATTTCTGTTTGAATACGATCTCCCCACCCAATCCCACCTGATGCCTCTTGGACAGGCTCCCTGATTAGAACACCATCCCTTGGAATGAAGCCCTATGTACCTTGGCATATGGCACCAGCCCTGAAGCCCTGACCTGGGTTCAGATTCCTATCCCACTATCTACAGGCTGCTTGTCCTTGATGAGTAAACACCTCTATGAAGGGCCCCTTGTTCTTCACATACAGCCTGGGTATGTGTACCTGCCTTCTCCCATTACTGAGATGGCAAAATTAGCTTTTGCATGTAAAATATCCCAGAAGAATCCCAATCACAGTTACCACCCCCTACATGTTAGTTTGTTTTATTTGATTGTCGTTTTGTTTCATTGTTTTCCAAATGGATTACCTGGGTTAATTTTACCATCATCGCAGGTCTCAGGCAGCTGCCGAACTGGAAGAAATTCAGGAGCAGAGGAGAGGGATGGAGGAGGAGCGAGAAAAAAATTAAGGCAATGTGAGTATATTCTATAGTAGGACCTGCTCTGCCTCTCTTACTTTCTTTTTTATCATATTAAAATTTTATCATCTTTTTATTGTGGTAAGAACACTTAACATGAGATCTTCCCACTTACATTTTTAAGTGTAAGTTCTAGAGATCTACTATACAATGTAGTAGTGAGAATTAGCAATACTGTATTTATTTTTACATTTTGATGTCCATGTTTCTTCCATACAGATACAGTCTGGATGTGTATTGGAGGGCTAAACATAACAGATGAGTAAGAATCTTACACTTTGCCACTGCTATCATACTGACACACATGAATTGTATGACAAAGCTGAGACTGTACACCACACTAATCATAAGGAGTTCTCTGAGACTACATCTTTCCGGTTATTCCAAACATTAAATCCTATTTACATCAAAAACTCTTGCTTTGAACAATATAACTAACCCTGTATATAGGCTGCGCATGTCTGGGATATTGGAATGGACATTTAGGAATGAGGCAGCTGTCATGAGCGTTGATAACCAATAACACCACGGGCTTTTGAGTAAGATTGACTAGGTTTACATTTCAAAGGCTTGTTTGAAAATTAAATAAAATGTAAAGTCCTTAATAGCATCTGGTCCTTGGGACATACTCAAGAATTGGTGGATATATTTCTCACCACTATTATTATTACTCTATTACACATCAACCCATTTCTGGTGCAGATTCTTCCACATCAGTTCCAGCCCATCTCCCCTCGCTCACCTCCATCCACATGGTCCAGTTGTAGAAAGACACAGGCTCCAGCCCAAATCAGAAAGATTCCCAACCTCGGTGCCATGACAGCATGCCTTCCTGAGACTGACAAACGTCAACTGTCGCTGCCTTTTTATCTACCCCCTTACACTTTACACCACTCCCCCTCAACCTGATAAGAATCAACCTCACCAGGAGAGCGCTTGTGCATTCCTAAGCCTGAGAGCACGATGTTCAAGTTTATCTCTCAAGTAGCACTAGGACTTTGGCTAGCACTATAATGTCCCTAAGCCTCAATATTTTAAAATGTGGCAAAAAATGTTTTCAAAATCCTTTTCAGCTCCAGTGTTCCATGACTAGGCAAAGTGATGAGGGGGTGATGAAGATGACCATTTTGTCTCACGGGTGTTCAACAGCAGCCACCTCATTTCCTGACCACAGACTCAGCATCAGGTACAAGGTTCAATCAGCTTCCTGTAAGAGCCTCAAAGAAACCTGATAAGGCAGCCATGCAAGTCTCCATTTGAAGGAGGAGGAAACTAAGGCTCAGAGAACTCCTCAAGGGCACAGGTGAGTGGGGGCAGAGCCACCTGTTGGACCCATCTAGCCTAGTGGACATTTTCAGAGTGGAAGTCTCCCTGCCGCGTGTCACATTCAACCATATTGATCTTCCCCAAAGAGATTCTCCATCCTGGCTCAAAGCTCAAGAAACACTGGAAACAGACCATTTTCCAGACAAGAGCAGAAAGGCCTGGAGCTTTCCTTTACTCATTGTGAAATGCTTCCCTTGTTCTGAGCCTGAATTTTCTCACTTGTAAAAATGCACATAACAATCCCTTCCCTACAGTGCAATGTGAGTTCTGTATATTGAGAACTTTAAGCTGGCGTGGGGACTACATATACAGTAGGTGCTCTGTGAACACCAGCTCACCATGGGTGGGAATTCATGGGTCCTTCTGCCTGTCCTCTAGCCTCCTTCTAGCCCTCCATTTAACCACATATTGTGTACTGGACAGTAGAGTATCTTAACTCACCTTGAAAAGTGTCACTTTTTTTTTTTTTTTTTGGTGAAAAAAATTGTCTCTAGGCTAACATCTGTTGCCAATGTTCATCTTTTTGCTCGGGGAAGATTGCCCCTGAGCTAACATGTGTGCCAATCTTCCTCTATTTCATATGTGGGATGCCACCACAGCATGGCTTGATGAGTGGTGTGTATGTCCATGCCCAGCACCTGAACCTTTGAAGCCCAGGCCACGGTATCATAGCACACAAACTTAACCACAATGCCACGGGCTGGCCCCAGAAAGGTGTCACCTTTTTGGAAGTAACTCTCCAGACACAACATTCAGCACACTTCTCCTAGATGACTTCAATTGCCAACTCATCTTCCTCACTGCTCCAGCCATCACGAAAACACATACCCTTGGCCATTGTCAAAAACAATAGCAACCTCCAGGGGCAAACTTAAAGAGGAATCCACATCACACAAGGTTGTGGGGTTGGTTGGGCAAAAAACAGAGAGCAGACTAGCCACGTTTTAACTGGGACATATAGGGAACAAGATGGCCCAAAGAGGACTTAATAAGCTGCCACATATCCTCGGGGATCTAGAAGTCTGTGCTCATATGCAGGGCTGTGTGAGGTCAACGAGCACCCTAACTGTCTACTTCTTCCTGGCTAAGTGTAAAGCCTTGTGTCCACAAAAGTAAAACCTGGTGGATAATTATCCGCTGCCCAAACTTTAAATCTGTTCCCCAAATCATGCAAAGATCCAGCATATGGTGGCAGCTGAAGTGACTCAAGATAGTTCAACACTACCTCTGACCAATCACTGGCTCACCACTAAGCTATGCTGAAACAGAGGTGAGCCCTGAGAATCCACGTTTAAAGAGAAAAACAAGAACTTATAAAACAACAACTGCACAGGGATATCAGCAATCAAGGCAGAGTAAGCAGACTCCACAGAATTAGTCCAGGAAAGTGAATAAACCTACAATAAACAGCAATATATATAACCCTGGGTTGGGGAGTGAATCAAAATCCAGGTTGGTGACAATCTATTATCTAAAACGTCCTATTCTTGACAAAAAGGTATGGGATATTCAAAAAAAACAGAAAAAAAGTTCCTCTACACAGGAAAAAACAAATCAGTGGCAGCTGTCTCTGGGTGGTGCCGATGGTGGACTTACCAGACAAAAACTCCAAAGCATATATTATGAATATGTTCAAAGAATGAAAAGAAGCCATGTTATAGAATCAAAAGAAAGTAGGATGACATTGATCCACCAAATAGAGAATACCAATAGAGAGTTAGAAATTATTTTTTTTAAAGGACCAAGTGGAAATTCTGGAGTTTAAAAGTATAATAACAAAAATTAAAAACTCACTAGAGGGGCTCCACAGCAGATTTGAGCTAGCAAAAGAATGACCAAATTTGATGATAGATCAGCAGAGATTATCCAACCTGAAGAAAAAAAAGAAAAAGAATGCAGAAAAGTGAACAGAGCCTCGGAGCCTTATGGAACACCCTCAGCTATAGCAACACATGCATAATGAGGGCACCAGGAGGAGAGGAGAGGAAAGGGCAGAGACTATAATAAGATCCATTTGGGGAAGACTGCCAACTTAACCGTGTTAAGTCTCCTCATCAATGAACATGTCTTTCCATTGATTTAGATCTTAAGTTTCTCTCCACAATGTTTTGTACACTTAAAACAGATGGATTTTATGGTAGGCAAATTATATTTCAGTGAAGCTCTTTTTAAAAACAAGAGTAACAGGAACTTTCTTGGATGCTTACACTGGGTCCCATGGCCTGGATCATTATTCAGTCAGCAGGAGAGATGGACACTGAGTTTTTCTCTTCCAGGGACTGAATGTTCTTGATACTCATCAGAAAGTCCTAGACATCTCCCCAGGGATTAATCTATACACATATTACCCCCCATCAATCTCATGTATTTTCATGATTGGATTTTTCCATTAAACTAAGAGAACCAGGGGCTATCTCCTCCTCTTCTTACCACCAAGCCTGCTTTCTACAGGCCCTGCTTATTCACTCTGCTCCTGAGTGCAACTCCATGGTGGCCTTGTGGGGTATGCAAAGTCCTCCTACCCCTGTGAGGGAGGCTGTGAATACATGTGACTTCTACACTGCTGTCAATCTCACTTGTGCAGGTGTTGTGTGCTTGGTCATCTCATTCTATTTAAGGTGGGGTATCCCTCCCTCGCCTATGGAGTGAATAGGAGGTGATCAGAACAACGTGGCTGGGCCAGCCCCAGTGGTTAAGTTCTGCACTCTGCCTCAGCGGCCCGGGTTCAGATCCTGGGTGCGGAACTACACCACTCGTCTATCAACGGTCATGCTGTGACGGAGGCTCACATACAAAATAAAGGAAGATAGGCAACAGATGTTAGCTCAGGGTGAATCTTCTTCAGCACAAAGAGGAAGATAGGCAACAGATGTTAGCTCAGGGCGAATCCTCTTCAGCCAAAAAAAAATAAAAGAACAACATGGCCATTTCCCTCATGAGCCTACCGGTACAGTTGAAGTGTAACAAGTGGGATCAGTGGTCTGCTTCTCCATCCTCCTCCTAGTGTTGGGAATCTGTTATGACTCTCACTGTTTCTGTTCTCATACCCCACACTGGAAAAAAAATAAAGAAAAAAAACTGCCTTCTCTCTCTTTTCTCTCTCTCCTACCCCCGTCTCCATTTTAGTCTCTCTATGTATCTATTTCTGTCTCTCAGACATGTTAGAAATTTCTCAGTGAGTCCAGGCTTTCACAAAATACAAGAGATTATTTTTAACACTGAAAGATTCCGGGAAAAGATTCACTGGGAATCTTGGCTTAATGGAATTTCTACCTATTTAGTTTTTTAGGAGAGGAATGTAGTAGGAACTTTTAGCGGGACATACAAATATTATGGGTTGTATATGAGTTGCAAAACCGAACTCCCAAAGTTCACTGTGTTTATTGTGGGCTTTCCACATTAGTTACTCTTATCATAGGACTAAAAAGCTACTTCTAGAGTGTTACCCCTGTTTTCTTTCTGCCTTTTTCCCTCATGGTCCTGACATGTTCCTCACTTCAACAAAGAGCCATGTTTGTTTATTATCACCCCCTCCTACCACAAGAAATGAGCTATCCTTGTTGCTCGCCTTGCCTTGAGTCAATCATGTCATTGATACTTTCAGTGGATGTGGTATCTCTTTCAGCTGATCATGGTCTCTCCCTTGCACCACCACTACACCCTTCCACTCAATGTCAAGCACCCTTAATCCTCTCAGGAATGCACTTGCTAGCTACTTCTCCTAGTCAAACAAGCCAGTGGCTTCATAAAATAAAAGAAGTGACAAGGCGGTTAGTGAGGAGGAATGAGAGAAGACGAGGAGGTGATGGGGGGGTTGGGAAGAAAAGAGAGGAGAGGAGATGGAAGGGAAAGAGGAGGTGAGAGCAAGGAAGGTGGGGAGATGGAGAAGAGTTGGAAGAGGAAGTGGAGACAAGGCTGGAGGAACAGGTAGGGAACTGGGGAGAGAAAGAGAAGAGTAATATCAACTATGCGCCTGACAGTGTGGTAAGAACTTGACCTCATAGAGTCTCACGTCAGTCCTAGTGGAAGGACTGAAAATATCACCCTTTTATGTATCAGACGGAAAAAGCTCAAAGAGGTTAAGTAATTTGCCCAGGATATAACTGCTAATAAAAGCTGAGGATAAAAATCAGACCCAGGAGTATCAGACTCCAAATCCTAATTCCGTATATAGTGTGCAGCTCTTCTGGATGTATTTAAGACATGTAGATGCTGAACACTGAAGAGATAATATGATGTAGTCATAAGACTATTTGTTCCAAATGCAAACATGCCAATAAAAGTATCCTTTATGAGTCTTGGTTTTCCTCTCTGTATAAGGTAACAGTCAACTTCCCTTGCAAGATTTCCATGGGGAGACTGTGAGTTCATGTCCCAGGAGGTAGTACCTAGTCAGGTGCTCAATAAATAAATCTTTCTTCTCCAGTGGTATTGATTTGGGTACACCTGAGCTCAAGCAGGCTTGGGACGGGTGGAAGAACAACTTGTGGATCAAGTCATAGGACAGTGACTCTAAGTAAAGAAATGAAAGGAGACATTTCCAAATGATTTCTTCTGGTTCAGAGAATTCTAACCAGATTAAAGGTAAAGATGTGCCTTTGAAATCAAAAAATATCAGCTAATAAAAGAACAAAGAGGCGCAGAGGGAATATGCAGAGAAGGAAGCAATAAACATTTCAAGATATCTAATTCTGTTAAGTTAGTGAGAAGCCTTTGATGTAGAGAAAGACAATGAGCCAAGGAACAAAACGCAGAAAAATATCCAGCTTGAGATATGAGAGCCGGACAAAGATCACTTCCTTTGTTTCCAGAGCAGAGAAAAGCACTCTCACAAATTCTTTCATTTTAATTTCTTTTTTAAAAAAACAACACTTTATTGGATTTTCTGCATAAATATATATCTCATCACAAAAAAGAGAATGCCACAATATATTCAAAGATTAATATATCTTATTCAAGTCTAATTTTTCTAGGCAAAGCAATGCGGCCTCAGAATTAGAAAACCTAACAATTATATCAATAGATTAAATATAAATATCACACAAAATCAGTGGCACAGGAGATGATTCAATTTCCCCTTCAACTAGCCTGGGGAACTTTGAATTTGGAATTGCTGACTCGTGGACCCAAAAGTGATGTTGATAATAGCTAACGTTTACAGAGCACTTGCCATGAGGTAAGCATGGGCTAAGAGCGTTGGAGGCATTCTCCATTTAATACTCACAACCTTTAATTCCCATGCTATCCTTGAACAAGATATTATTTATTAACTTTTTTACATAGAAGGAAATGAAGCCTCAGAGTTCACGTAACTTGCCCGAGGTCACACAGTGAAGAAGTAAGTGAGCTTAGAATGAAACCCAAGCTTTCATTTTTGTTTCGGTTTTTTAGCTATAGAACCCTTAAAAAAAACTAGAATCTATGTCCGAACCCTCTATATAAAATAAAGCAGCAGTGTGTGTGATGGCCCTTAAAACAGTAAGAAAACACTGAGAATTATAATTAGGAAACACGTCTTGAATTCCTCTCATAAAAGTAACTCCATCAAACAGTTATACCAACCCCAATGCTCAGAACAACATCTGGCACCAGCAAGCATTCAATAAATACTGCTGAGTGAAAAAAAATATATATCACAAATAATCATCTCAATGATTGTTACAATATATTTGATAATTTTTTTCTTGTCTCTATGTTATTTCATAAATTTTAAATAATTCCCCATTATTAATAAAGACCCTTAAAAAGGAAAGAAAAAATTTCTTTCACTTGCTAATAAAGATACACTTAATATCTTTTCCAAATCAACATGCAACATCATAATTAATGGTGAAACACAAGAGATATTATTATTAAAGCGAAAACCAACAAAAGATTAAGCTCCTAAAACAAGTGGACCACTTTTACAAACTTTGGCATAGTTCACTAGGACAGAATAAAGAAGCATAAACATTCAAAAGGAAGGTAAAATATTAAGGATAGTTTTTGTTAATTGAGTTTTTAGCTTTTAACATTGTGATAACATTAACATAATGTTCTGCTCAGAGGAGAGTGACTTCATCATCACTATATCTCTTTTTCCTTCTAACTTCTATCTTTAATCCATCTTAAGTATACCCTTAATATACTTACCTATCTTGCTTTTGCTAGTTGGTTATAAGCTCCTGGGGAGCAAAGAATGTTGGATTGCTATCTGGGTATTCAGGGCTCAGTAGCAGGTGTCAACCTTAAAAATAAAACAGCCAGTTATTTTACCAGCAAAACAAGTTTATTTGGGAATAGCCAAAGAACTACAATTCCAGATGTGCACAGATGGCAGACTATAGGCAAATCCAACAACCAAAGGAGAGGACTGTTATTTTATAGGGAAAAGGAGAAAATTTGGAGGGGTTGTTTTGAACAAAAGTCCATTGGAGAAAAGCAAGAGTTCAGGTGGTGAGGGTTTCTCACTGGCTGAGTTGCTGGGTTAGTTATTTCTGTTTGGGATGTAATGTACATTTCTTCCTGTAATTGACATTCCTTCCTGTTGAAGACTTCTTTCTGTTGGGGTCTGTAACTGACTATCTTTCTTGTAATTGACCTCCAGTGGTACTGCATGGGAGCTCCCCTTTCTGGCTTCCTGACTCCATTTTAAATGAGGATACCTTTTATTAATTTTCACACTGGGAAATTTACACATAATAAAGAAATGGATGAGTGCTATATTTGGGGATGCTGGGGAGGCAACAAATACCATTGGCATAGGTATGATACATTTTGACAAATTCTAAAAGCACAAACCTTTAAGTTAAGTTCTCAAGGTTTTTCTTTTCTATATCTAAACAATGTGTGAGGGATGGTGCTTACCTCAACTTTCATCCCCAGGCCTGGGGGCATCAATCAACATTACACACAATCAGGAGTGTATGGTTCCCACATGTGCTCATCTCAGAAATGGTGAGTGGTCACTCCAATCAAAACTCTGCTCTGGGCTGGCCGGGTGGCTTAGTGGTTAAGTTCCCACGCTCTGCTAGTGGCAGCCCGGTTCGGATGCCGGCGCGCACCGACACACCGCTTCTCCGGCCATGCTGAGGCCGCGTCCCACATACAGCAACTAGAAGGATATGCAACTATGACATACAACTATCTACTGGGGCTTTAAGGGGCGGGGGAAGGAGGAGGATTGGCAATAGATGTTAGCTCAGAGCCGGTCTTCCTCAGCAAAAAGAGCAGGATTAGCATGGATATTAGCTCAGGGCTGATCTTCCTCACAAAAAAAAAAAAAGAAAAAGAAAACAAACAAAAAAAAAACTGTGCTCGCTCTCTGATTATCCATCAAGTCCTCCAGGGTTATAAACCATTCGCTATTTTTCCCCCTGAATTTTTTAATAGACTTTACTTTGGAGACACATGTTAGGTTCACACTAAATTGAGGGAAAGGTACAAAATTTTCACATATACACCCTACCCCCACACAAACATAGCCTCCACAGTTAACAGCATCCTGCACCAGAGTGGAACATTTGTTACAACTGATGAATCTGCATTGACACATCATTATCACCCAGAGCCATAGTTTACATAAGAGTTCACTCCTGCTGTTGTATATCCTATGGGCTCAGACAAATGCATAAGGACATGTATCCATCCCCTTAAATTTTAATGGCCTTTCTCCTTTATATACCTCGTTCTCCAAAATTTGTATTAGAAAATTTTCATACATATAGAAAAGTTTAATGAAGAGAACAATACATACTCTGCACCCAGATGCAACAATTAACTCTTTGCCATATTTGCTTCCTTCCCAGCACTTGTGTTGTTGTCGAACTTTTTGAAAGTAAGTTTCAGATATCTTAACTTCTCATACATAAGCATTTCAACATGCATCTTCCAGGAATAAGCACAGTCTTCTATGTAACACCAAACTATTATAACATAGAAGGAAATGGAAAGTCTCTGGAAATTCAAGTATCTATATACATGTTTCATTAAAATGAGTGTCTGACTTTCATTACTTTAGAAACAATATGGTTGTTACTTGCGATTAGTTTTCTACCCTTGGTACCAGAAACCATTTCCAATAAACATTGTAAAAATAAAATGGCAGAAGAAGGCAAAATTATCATAATCATCAAATTAAAATAACAAAAAGTGAACAATATTTCCATAATATCATTGAATATCTATTCTTACTCAAACATCCCCAATTGCTCTAAGACTGTCTTTTGAAGTTTTTTTGTTTTTTACCTGAAAGGTAATCTAGGTCCAGGCACTGCATTTTGTTGCTATGCATCTTTAGCTTCTTTCATTTAGAATAACACTCATAATTTTCTTGAGCAAGACAGACAAGAGGGCACATTTGAGAGTGTCCCACACATCACAAACTCACACCCCCAATGGTTTAAGAGCACATTGGTGCCTCTATCACTCATGATCTGGCACTCAGCAATGGCACTGTGCAATCCATAACACTAAACATCAACTCTTCTGTCTAACACCAGCCAGGCCTCATAGAAATGCTTCTCCACAGCCCTTGCCCTGTGCCCTTGAAACAAAAAACATAAAGTGCTGTGAGTCACCTCATTACCCAAGTCAGACATGAACACTCTCTCAAGCTTTGAAAAATGGGAAGGATTTGAGTAGCAGAAGCACTTAGGTAAGGAAAAACAGATATTTTCATCTCAGACACAAGATCACCAAAGTTACTGCATAATGAAATATTATTTCGCAACCCTCACTCTCTTTTTTTTTAATATTCCAAGTTGTGGTTCTGCAGGGATTCATGAATGAGCCCAATATTTGCAACAATTGCTCACGGTAGTTATAGTGGCTTGAATAGCGTCCCCTCAAAATTCACATCCACCCAGAACTTCAAAATGTGACCTTATTTGGAATGAGGGTCTTGGCAGACATAATCAGTTAAGATAAAGTCATACCGGATTAGGGTGGGCCCTAAATCCAATGACTGGTGTTTTTATAAGGAGAGGAAAGGACATACAGAGACACACACACAGAAGAAAACCATGTGACAATGGAGGCAGAGATTGGATCAATGCAGCTATAAACCAAAGAATGCCAAGGAATGCTAGGAGCACTCTAATTTCTTTCCACAATGTTTTGTAGTTTTCATTGTACATCTTTCAGCTCCGTGGTTAAGTTAACTCCTAAGTATTTTACTCTTTTTGATGCTATTGTAAATAGAACTGTTTTTGTCATCTGCTTTTCAGATTGTTCATTGTTCATGTATAGAAATGCAACTGATTTTTGTGTGTTGACTTTGTCTCCTGCCACTTCATTTATTAGTTCTAACAGGTGTTTTGTGGGATCTTTAGAGTTTTCTACATATGAGATCATATCATCTGCAAATAGAGATAATTTACTTCTTCTTTTCTAATTTGGATGATTTTTATTTATTTTTCTTGCCTAATTGCTCTGGCTAGAACTTCTCTGGTACTATATTGACTAGCAGTGAAAGCAGACATCCTGGCCTTGTTCCCCATCTTAGAGGAAAAGCATTCAGTCTTTCACCAGTGAGTATGAGGCTCACTGAGAGTTTTTCATACATGGCTTTTATTATGTTGAGGTATTTTCCTTCCAGTCCTAGTTTTTTGTTGTTGTTTTTTTTTGTTTTTTTGTGAGGAAGATCAGCCCTGTGCTAACATCTGCCAATCCTTCTGTTTTTTTGCTGAGGAAGACTGGCCCTGGGCTAACACCCGTGCCCATCTTCCTCCACTTTATATGGGACGCCTCCACAGCACGGCTTGCCAAGCGGTGCGTCAGTGTGTGCCCAGGATCCAAACCGGCGAACCCTGGGCCACTGCAGCAGAGCACGCGCACTTAACCGCTTGCACCACTGGGCCGGCCCCCCTTCTATTCCTAGTTTGTTGAGCGTTTTTTATCATGAAATTTTGAGTGAAATCATGAAATGTTGGATTTTTTTCATACTTTTTCTGCATCAATTGAGATGATCATATGATTTTTTTTCTTTCATTCTATTGATGTGATAGATTACACTGCTCAGTTTTCATATGTTGAACCATCCTTGCATTCCAGGAATAAGTCTCATTTGGTCATGGTGTATAATCCTTTTAATGTGCTGAGGAATTCTGTTTGCTCGCATTTTGTTGAAGATTTTTGAATCAAAATTCATAAAGGATATTGATCTGTAGTTTTCTTTCCTGTAGTGTCCTTGTCTGGCTTTGGTATCAGGGGAATGGGGGCCTCATAAAATGAGTTAAAAAGGATTTCCACTCTTCAAGTTTCCAAAAAGTTTGAGAAGGACTGATATTAGTTCCTCTTTAAAGGTGTGGTAGAAATCACCAGTGAAGCCATCAGATTCAGGCCTTTTCTTTATCGGGATATTTTTCATTACTGATTCAAGCTCCTTACTAGTTATGGCTCTATTAAGATTTGCTATTTCTTCACGATTTAATATTGGTAGGTTTTGTGTTTCTAATTTGTCCATTTCATCTGTGTTATCCAATTTGTTGGCATCCAATTGTCCATAGTACTCTCATAATCCTTTTGATGTCTGAAGAATCAGTAGTAATGCTCCCACTGAAATTTCATTTCTCATTTCGGTAATTTGAGTCTGCTCTCTTTTTTCGTAGTCCATCTAGCTAAGAGTTTCTCAATTTTGTTGATCTTTTCAAAGAACCAGATTTTGGTTTCATTGATTTTCCCTATTGTTTTTGTATTCTCTATTTCATTTATCTCTGCTCTAACCTTTATTCTTTCTTTCCTCCTGTTAGCTTTGGGTTTACTCTCTTACTCTTTCTCCTGTGCCTGAAGCTCAAAGTTAGATTGTTTATTGGAGGTCTTTCTTGTTTTTAATGTGAGAGGTTATAGCTATAAATTTCCCCCTTATCACTGCTTCCACTGTGTTCCATAGTTATAGTATGTTGTGCTTTTCTTTTCATTCATCTCTAAGTATTTTCTAATTTTCTTTGCAATTTCTTCCTTATCCATTGCTCATTTAAAAGTGTGCTGTTTAATTTCCATAGTTCTGTGGCTTTTCCAATTTTTGTTTTGTTACTGATTTCCAACTTCATCCTATTGTGGTCAAATAAGATACTTTGCATGATATATATCTTTTTAAATGTATTGAGACTTCATTTGTGATTAAATATGCTGTCTGTCCTGGAAAATGTCCCATGTGCACTTGAAAAGGATGTATACTCTGTTGCTGCTGTTTAGAGTGTTCTGTATCTGTTATAAATCTGTTAAATCTAGTTGGTTTATTGTGTTGTTTCAGTCCTCTGTTTCCTTACTTATCTTCTGTCTTGTTGTTATTTTCATTATCATGAGCGGGGTATTGAAATCTCCAACTATTCCTGTCTCTCCCTTCAATTCTGTCAGATTTTGCTTCATACATCTTTATGGTCTACCATTAGGTCCAAAAATGTTTATAAGTGTTACATCTTGTTGCTGTATTGAAACTTCTATTAATAAATAATGTCCTTTTTTGTCTTTTATAACCTCTTTTTATTTGAAGTCTATTTTCTCTGATATTAGCCATCCCTGCTCTCTTTTGGGTACTATTTGCATAAATATCTTTTTCCAGCATTTCCCTTTCAATCTGTTTGTGTCTTTGGATCTCAAGTGAGTCTCTTGAGGACAATATATAGTTGAATCATGTGTTTTTATCCATTCTACCAATCTCTGTCTTTTGATAGCAGAGTTTAATCCATTTACATTTAGAGTAATTAATACTCTGGTTTCTCTTCAAATTGTATAAATCTTTCGCCTTTTACATTTAGAGTAATTACTGATAAGGAAGGACATACTTTTGTCATTGTTGTATTTGTTTTCTACATGCTTTAAAGCTTTTTTGTCCCTCATTTCCTGCATTACAGTCTTCTTTAATTGATTTTTGTAGTAAAATATTTAAATTCCTTTCTCATTTCCTTTTGTATATATCTGTAGCTCTTTTCTTTGTGTTTACCATGAGAATTACATTTAACATTCTAAAGTTATGACTCTAATTTGAATTCATACCAGTTTAACTGCACTAACATACAAAAACTCTGCTCCTTTGCAGCCTCATTCCCACTTCTTTAGATTTTTTATGTCACAAAATTACATCTTTATACATTGTGTGCCCAAAAAACTAATAATTATTTTAAATGAATTAGCCTCTTAAATTAGGTAGAAAACAAGATTTGGAGTTACAAACCAAAGTTACAGGAATACTAGCTTTTACACTAATATTTTTTTTCTTTAAATGTATTAATCCCTTAAATCATGTAGAAAACGAAGAATGCAGTTACAAATCATTGTTACACTAATACTACATTTTGTAATTGCCCATGTATTTACCTATATTGAGATCTTTATTTCTCTATATGGCTTTGAATTGCTCTCCAGTGTCCTTCTGTTTCACCTTGCAGGACTCCCTTGAGCATTTCTTGCAAGGAAGGTCTAGGGGTCATGAACTCCCTCAGCTTTTGTTTATCTGGGGATGTCTTAATTTCTGTCTCACTTTTGAATGACAGTTTTGTCAGATATAGGATTCTTGGTTGACAGTTTTTTTCTTTTAGCACTTTGAGTGTATTGGCCCATGGTCTTCTGGTCTCCAAGTTTCTGATGATGAATCTGTTGAAGATCTTATTGAGGATCCCTTGTATGTGATGATTCACTTCTCTCTTGCTGCTTTCGAGATTCTCTTTGTCTCTGGCTTTTGAAAGTTTGATTATGTGTCTTGGTGTGGGTCTCTGAATTCATCATACTTGGAGTTTATTGAGCCTCTTGGATGTTTATATTCATGTCTTTCATCAAATTTGGGAAGTTTTCAGCCACTATTTTTTCAAATACTATCACTGCTCCTTTCTCTCTCTCTTCTCTTTCTGGGAGTCCCTTGATGCATATCTTGGTTCACTTGATGTTGTCTCACCAATCCCTTAGGCTCTGTTCAGGTTTTTTTCAACATTTTGTGTGTGTGTGTGTGTGTGTGTGTGTGTGAAGAGGACCAGCCCTGAGCTAACATCCAATGCCAATCCTCCTCTTTTTTGCTGCAGAAGGCTGGCCCTGGGCTAACATCTGTGCCCATCCTCCTCTACTTTATATGGGATGCTGCCACAGCATGGCTTAACAAGCGGTGCATCAGTGCATGCCCAGGATCCAAACCGGCAAACCCCAGGCTGCCACAGCAGAGCACGTGCACTTAACTGCTTGTGCCACCAGGCTGGCCCCTTAACATTTTTTTCTGTCTCAGACTCAATAATTTCCATTGTCCTATATTCGAGTTTGTTGATCATTTCTTCTGCCTGCTCAAATCTGCCTTTAAATCCCTTTACTGAAATTTTCATTTCAGTGATTGTACTTTTCAGCTCCAGAATTTCTTTTTGGTTTCTTTTTAGGTTTTCTGTCTTTTTATTGAAATTTCCACTTTGTTTACACATTGTTTTCTTTCCTTTCTCCACATCTGACTTTAGTTCTTTCTTTGAGCATCTTTAAGATAGTTGTTTTCAAGTTTTTCTCTAGCATGTCTGCCATTATGTCTTTTGGGGGGACAGTTTCTGTTGATTTATTTATTTATTTTCAATGGCCATACTTTCCTGTTTCTTTGTATGCTTTGTGATTTTTAGTGGAAAACTTGACATTTGAATCTAATAATACGGTAACTCTGGACATCAGATTCTCCTCTTTCCCGAGGGTTTGCTGGTTTTATTTTTGTTTATTGTTTTCTTTTTGTTGTTGTTGTTGTAGGCTGTCTCTGTGCTGAAGATCAGCTTGAAGTGTAAACTGATGGTCTTCTCAAGTCCTTTCTAAGCCTTTCCCTGGACATGGACAGTCACTTTCTAATTTTCCCCATATATATGTTGTTTTTTAATGTTCTAGCCTTTAATGTCTGGCTCCCAAAAGGGTAAAAAGTGAAAAGAAGGGAAGAAAAAAATGGCACTAGCCCTTTAAATTCCCTGGAAGTCACTTCAGCTGGAGGAAGAGGGATTTGCAACAGAGAGGGGAGGTGCAGCAACAATGGCTGCCCACCTCTTTGTCTGCACCTCTGTGACCAGAGGCAGCAATTAATGATCAGAGCACATATCCCCAATATTTGGGGTACAGGGTCCTTATTACCCACGTTGGCTCCCACAAGCTGCATGTAAGCTCCTTCAGGAACATGTGCACCGCTGCCTGCCATGTGGCTAGAGGTGATGGATGGGTAGCTGCATCTTAGCTGTGCTAAGAGCTGAAATTAACCACAATTTACCATCCGAGTCTTCCCCTGGAAGTTTCAAGCCTTCAACAGACTCCAGAGTTCTAAAATACTTACATCAGACAGATTCTGCCAGTGCAATTGTTGTAGACGTGGGGAGATAGATTCATGGTGCTTCCCATTCTGCCCTCGTTGTGCTGTTTGGCATATTTGTTAAGCTAAGTAGCTTAGATAAGTAGTTCTAACTACTAAGTTAAAGGGAATTCATGGGGCAAAGGAGCGTGCTAAATGATACCATGGGGACACGGTCAGCAAAATCCAGATGTGGCTTTGCCAAAATTATTTTTAAGGAAAAAGAAAAGAGGAAAAGATATAGTTTAAGAGAGATTTAAACACACAAAATCAAGTGCTGTGTGTGGACCTCACTTGGATCCTAACTTGAAAAACCAGCAAAAATATTTTTAAGAGACAAGGGAGGAAATCTACTGATTGCTTGGCTATTTAACCATATTAGGTATTTTAAATTCTGTTAGATGTGAGAACTGAGACTATGCATTTCAACATAACTGTTCCACGAAAGTCTTGCCTAGGAGGATAAGTCTGTAAAACAATGAAGAACTCATTTGCTCCAGGAAATTCCTGCAAAACAATTTATCTAGGCAAACACTTTATTCACTTGGGCAAATAGCTCTCCTGTGAGGATAACAGATTGCTCACCTGGGCAAAAAGCCACTTATCAGACAATAGGTTGCTTATCAAGACTTGCTTCAAGACCCTCATGTTGTTGTGCTCACCAATCCTAAACTATTGTGTCATGATCCTTGCCCAATCCTAGCCAGTTACTTGCTTTGAAGAATCCGCCTCAAATAGCCTTACTTAATTTTCCCCTTTGTGGCACTACTCAGACTCTGGTGGTCTTTGTGAGAGAGTCAAATGTTAACAGGTATAATAATAGTTTTGTGGCATGTTTATTTAAAAAGGGGGAATTTAGGGGGCCAGCCCGGTGGTGTAGTGGTTAAGTTCACATGCTCTGCTTGGGCGCCCCAGGGTTCGCAGGTTCGGATCCCCGGCGTGCACCTACACACCGCTCATCAAGCCATGCTGTGGCAGCATCCTATACACAAAACAGAGGAAGATTGGCACAGATGTTAACTCAGGGCCGATCTTCCTCCCAAAAAAGAAAGGGGTGGGGGGAACTTAACCTTTGAAGAAATATACTGAAGGATTTACAAACTAGATGAAATAAAGTCTAAGATTTGTTTCAGTATAATATGGATGGAGAGTGGGTGGGGGCACAGAAGAAATGAAATTGACCATAAGGTGATAACTGTTGAAGCTGGTTGGTAGCTCCGTCAGGTTTCCTATACTATTTTTGTCTACTTATGTATGTGTTTGAAATAGTCCATAATAAAAGGGTTTTTAAGTGTGTTACTCAGACCACAACATTTGATGTTATGCTTGATCTTCCTGTCTTCCTTTCCTATCCTATATCCAATCATTTGTATATCCTACCTTCAAAATTCCTCTAGAATCGGACCATTTCTCATTACCTCCACCATTACTTCCCTGGCCCAAACCACCACCCTTTCCCACCTTGATTATTGCAAAAGCCAGTCTCTAAGCTTCAAACTTTGCACACCCCCAATCCCAATCTATTCTTAATACAGCAGCCAGAGTGATCCTTTTTTTTGGCTGAGGAAAATTGGCCCTGAGCCAACATCTGTGCCCATCTTCCTCTATTTTGTATGTGGGACACCACCATAGCACGGCTTGATGAGCAGTGTGTACGTCCGTGCCCAGGATCCAAACCTGAGAACCCTGGGCCACCAAAGTGGAGCCTGTGAACTTAACCACTAGGCCACCAGGCTGGCCCCCAGAGTGATCGTTTTTAAAAACAAATCTATGGGGCCGGCCGAGGGGTGTAGTGGTTGGGTTTGGCATGCTCCATTTCAGCGGCCCATGTTCATGGGTTCCGTTCCTGGGCACGGACCTACACCACACATCAAGCCATGCTATGGGCACATCCCACATACAAAATAGAGGAAGACTGGCACAGATGTTAGCTCAGGGCTAATCTTCCTCAAGCAAAAAGAGGAAGACTGGCAACAGGTGTTAGCTCAGGGCCAGTCTCCCTCACCAAAAAATAAATAAATAAATAATAAAAATAAAACTAACTCTAAACCTTCTTCTCAAAACTCTGCAATGGCTCTCCATTCCACAAAGAGTCAAAGTCAGAGTTCTTACCATGGCCTAGAAGGTCCTAGACTCTTTACCACCCCTTTATCTCTCTGACCTCATCTCCTAAGACATATCCCTTAGGTCACTCTACTCCAGCCACACTGGCCTCCTTCCTGTTCCACCAATGCACCAGGCACACTCCCACCTCAGGACCTTTGCACCTGCTGTTCCTTCTGTTCCATGGAGCACTCTTTCACCTTCTTCCATGTCCCCTTCTCAATGAGACCTTCTCTGACCACCCTATTTAAAACTGCAACCATCCTCCCCAGCCCAGGCACTCCTTCTTCCCCACGTTTTTTCTCTCCTTTGTACTTACTGCCATCATATATCATACTTGTTTATAGTATTTATTGTCTCCCTCCTTAGAAAACAATCTCCACAGGAGTAGGAATCTCTGTCTGTTCTTTCCCCGCTGTAGCCCCAGTGACTGGAACAGTGCCTGGAACAGAATAGATGCTCAGTAAGTATTTATTCAATGACTTTGGTCACTGTTGTCTTCCATACAGTCTCCTCGGCCACTGCACTATTCCTCCAGAGTTCATATTCAGGTGTTAGGTCCAGATGGGATAATTAGGAGAGAAAGTCTTGATTTTTTTTTTTTAATTCTCCTAAGGGAAGAGAGGTAGGACCCTAGCACAGTCTACAGTGGTCTATGGAAACGATGCACCTGGAGCAGAATTGTGTGAAGGGTGCCTCTGGGGTGGCCTTTAGACAACGGCATTACTCCTAAATGATCTAACGCGCTAGGAGATTGGAAAAGATGTTCAATTTCCCTCCCTAGGAACCCAGGAAATGGAAACTAAAACAACATGTTATTTTGACAGCTTTACAAACAAAGGAAGGAAATAGTTAGAAATAAGAAGACTGTTCAAGACAAACTTTCAATGCAGTGTTTGCTTTTCTGGGTATGTCTCAAGACAAATAACTCAGATTTCTGACTCTTTAAAATACTGAAATAATTATAGCATGGAATCAAAAGTACAAGTATGCACTTTGTAAAAAATGTTTGGCAGTACCTACTAAGACTACACATATGGATGCCCTATGATCTAACAATTCCACATCACGGTGCACACCCAAGAAAAATGATTGCATCTATCCATGTGCAAGAATGTTCATGGAAGCTCTACTCATAATTGCTAAAAACTGGAAACAGCCCAAATGTCCATCAACAATAGACTTGGGTAAATAAATGTGGTATATTCATAAAATGAAATGCTTCACAGCAATTTTTAAAAAATAACAACACTTCTACGTGCAACAACATGGTTGACTCTCATGACATAATGTTGAGTGAAAGAAGCCCAAAGACAAAAGAGTACCTAATTGTATGATTCCTTGTATATAAATATCAGAAACAGGCAAATCTAACTCATGGTGAGAGAAATCAGAAAGCAGTTACCTCTGGGTGGTATTGACTGGAAGGGGGCATGAGGGAACCTTCTGGAATTATTAGAATGTTCTATATCTTGACCTGGGTGGTGGTTACACGGATGTACACATACATATAAATTCACTGAGGGCTGGCCCTGTGGCTTAGCGGTTAAGTGCGCACACTCCGCTGCTGGTGGCCCGGGTTCAGATCCTGGGCGCACACCAATGCACCGCTTCTCCGGCCATGCTGAGGCCACGTCCCACATACAGCAACTAGAAGGTTGTGCAGCCATGACATACAACTATCTACTGGGGCATTGGGGTAAAAAATAAATAAATAAATAAAATAAAATTCATTGAGCTGAACACTTCAGTTTTGTGCTCTAAGTTAGACCCTAATAAGAAGTTAAATTCTTAAAAATTTTAAATGAATTTAGATTAAATGACTAATACGGCAATATTTTTAAGACAAAATACCAAAATGCAGGACTGGTCCTGTGGAGTGTACACATGGAGAACTGGGCCCAGGTTCCCAGATTCCCTCTCTCACCACAAGGTGGCTCTCTCCCCTCTCTCAAGTCTCTTTTCCTGTCCTCTGGGAAAACTCAGGAATGTCACTAGAGGAGGAGGGTCACGTGCCCCTGAAAAGAAGAGCTTCGGCCTGGGGTGAGAATGCTATGTAATGATGCGGGCTCATTACAGAAGAGTGCAGCCTTGGGCCGGCCCGGTGGCTTAGTGGTTAAGTGCGCGCGCTCCGCTGCTGGCGGCCCGGTGTTCGGATCCCTGATGCACACCAATGCACCGCTTCACCGGCCATGCTGAGGCCGCATCCCACATACAGCAACTAGAAGGATGTGCAACTATGAAATACAGTTATCTACTGGGGATTTGGGGGGAAAATAAATAAATAAAATTGAAAAAAATAAAAGAAGAGTGTAGCCTTTTCAAGGCAAAGGCTTGAATCCAAGCTCTGCCATTTCCTAGCTGTGGGACTTTGGGAAGGTTCCTTAACTTCTCTGTGCCTCAACATCCTCATTTGCACAGTGGAAACAATAATAGTACATACCTTGAGGTGTGGTTGGTGGTGGTGTGAAATGAGTTAATCCTCATGAAGCTCTTAGAACATCATCTGGCACAGAAGAACTCAATGTCGTTATTTGAATTAATATTAAGAGATGAAATCTCTGTAACCAATAGGGGAAGACCAGGCATCCCACTTCTTCAAGGGCTGACTAGGTATTGGGAGCCTGGCTGAGCTGGAGATGAGAGATCCCATTCTGGCTTTTATGTTCTTTTCCAGAATCTGATGGCTCACTCACAGTGGCAACAGCCAGTGCTGGTCCACATTTGTGGCCCACAGTGGTTCACCAGTCTTTCTGTAGCTTTCAAAGCTGTGTACCTCCATGTGGGAGACAGAATAATGGCACCCCAAAGATTTTCACATCCTAACTCCCAAGACCTCTGAATATGTTCCCCTACATGGCTGTGGGGACTTTATAGGTGTTGTTAAGGATCTTGAGATGAGAAGATTATCCTGGATTATCAGGAAATGTCCAATGTAGTCACCTGGGTCCTTATAAGAGGGAAGCAGGAGAATCAGAGAGTCAGAGAAGGACATGTGACAATAGAAGCAGAAGTCAGACTGATGTGGCTAGGAGCCAACAAATGCAGGCAGCCTCTGGAAGCTGGAAAAGTTAAGGGGCAGATTCTCCTTATAGAACCTCTATATGGAACACAGCCTTTGATTTTTTCTTTTTTTTTTTTAGGACGGTTCACTCTGAGCTAACATCTGTTGCCAATCTTCCTCCTTTTTTTTTTATATAATTTTTTTAATTTATTTACTTTCCCCCCCCCCAAAGCCCCAGTAGATAGTTGCATGTCATAGCTGCACATCCTTCTAGTTGCTGTATGTGGGACGTGGCCTCAGCATGGCCGGAGAAGCGGTGCGTCGGTGTGCGCCCGGGATCCGAACCCGGGCCGCCAGCAGCGGAGCGCACGCACTTAACCGCTAAGCCACCGGGCCGGCCCCAGAACAAGGATTTGAACCCAAGCAGTCTGGCTCCACTATGAGAGTGTGAGATGCAGAAAGCCGGGAGTGGGATGAAGCCTGGGAGCAGAAAGCTTGCCCCTGTCATGGCCGGGAAATGTGGAAACTCAGGACCCAGCAGCAGGAGACCAGCTGCCTTGGTGCCCTGTCTGGAAGCACTTTCTAATCCTCGACCTGTCCCTATACATGGGCAGCCTTCCCAATAGGTTGGTGGGCACAGGCTGGGGGTGCCAGGGTGTGAGGCTGATAACGCCCTTTCCCGCTCCAAGCGGGGTGAAAGGACACTGGTTCCTGGTCTGATGGCCAGTGCCGCAGAACCCCTTAGGGCCGCAGTGATGGGCATGATGGGAGCTGGGAGTAATTTCAATATTGCAAAAGCCCACCACGTGATCCACGTTCTTTGCTCCAGGCTGGAATATCTCTGAATGGCCAGGAGACTGGTTGTCTCTGAGGACACAAAATAACCAATAACCATTCTATAGATAAGAGAAATAAGGTTGGTTTTACTTGAGCCAGAGTAAGGATTATAACCTGGGAAGGCCTTAGAAAGCGTTCTGGAGAAGCATGGTTTTCAGCCCAGACTTTTTTTTTGTCTGAGGAAGATTCACCCTGAGCTAACATCTGCACCAATCTTCCTCTGTTTTGTACGTGGGTCACCGCCACAGCATGGCCACCGACAAGTGGTGTAGGTCTGTGCGTGGAAATGAACCTAGGCCCTTGAAGCAGAGCACGCCAAACTTAACCACTAGGCTGTGGGGCCAGCCCCTCAGCACAGTTTTATATCTTTTTAGAACAAAGACCATAGATTAAACACACCCAGGATACTTTTCAAAGTTTCAAAGAGGTATTCAGTTGCAAATTAGCAAGTCAACATGACCCTGATGTCAGGAAAGGGACTAATCCAGGCGTTACCAATAGGGTGTTACCGATAGAGTGTAGGAGGGGAACTATGCATTCTTATCTCAAGAGAGTGTATTCTTTACTTTGATGGTTAAGCAGATGTACAATGTATGTTTGATAGGCCATAAGTCAGGCGTCTTTAGTTCAAGCCAAATCAGTTTTGAACCCGAATAGTTACCCCATATACCTCAATATGTGAAAATCGCTTGTCATCTCCCACTGCTTAGAAAGCAAGGACAGAAAAAACTGAGGTTTTTTTTTTTTTTTTAATTTTTTGTTTATTGCAGTAACATTGGTTTATAACATTGTAAAAATTTCAGGTGTACATCATTGTACTTCTATTTCTGCATAGATTACATCATGTTCACCACCCAAATACTAATTACAGTCCATCACCACACACATGTACCGAATTATCCCTTTCTCCCTCCACCCTCCCCCCTTCCCCTCTGGTAACCACCAATCCAATCTCTGTCTCTATGCGTTTGTTTATTGTTGTTATTATCTACTACTTAATGAAGGAAATCATACGGTATTTGACCTTCTCCCTCTGACTTATTTCACTTTGCATAATACCCTCAATGTCCATCCATGTTGTCACAAATGGCTGGATTTCATCGTTTCTTATGGCTGAGTAGTATTCCATTGTGTATATATACCACATCTTCTTTATCCATTCGTCCCTTGATGGGCACTTAGGTTGCTTCCAAGTCTTGGCTATTGTGAATAACGCTGCAATGAACACAGGGGTGCATGTACTTTTGCAAATTGGTGTTTTCAAGTTCTTTGGATAAATACCCAACAGTGGAATAGCTGGATCGTATGGTAGTTCTATCCTTGATTTTTTGAGAAATCTCCATACTGTTTTCCATAGTGGCTGCACCAGTTTGCATTCCCACCAGCAGTGTATGAGAGTTCCCTTCTCTCCACATCCTCTCCAACACATGTTGTTTCCTGTCTTGTTAATTATAGTCATTCTGATGGGCATGAGGTGATATCTCATTGTAGTTTTGATTTGCATTTCCCTGATAGTTAGTGATTTTGAACATCTTTTCATGTGTCTGTTGGCCATCTGTATATCTTCTTTGGAGAAATGTCTGTTCAGGTCTTTTGCCCATTTTTTAATTGGGTTGTTAGCTTTAGAAAAAACTGAGTTCTGATTGGTAAAACACAGGGAAATTAATTAACACTCCTAATGCACCATGAGGGACAATAAATCTTCCAATTGTGGAAGACTGGGTTTGGGTTAACCAGATTAACTGTAAAAACATCACTGTTTTGACAGATGTGAGCCTCTCAAAGCCTGTGAGCCCTGAGGACAGGGAGGGCACTCCAGGAGACCAGGAGCCGGGAAAAACCCACACCCACAGTTACTGTAAGAGTGACAGCTACAGACAAGACCGGTCCCTCCATTCTACATCCTGTGGTGCTGGAGAGATGGGAGTGTGCCGGACCCTGCCTCAGGCCCCTGGGCCAGGACAGCTGTCCCTAATCTGCTGGTGACAGCCCAGCTTCACTTTACCCAGGGAAGTTCTAGAATCATCTGGGTCTGATTATTTTTACAAGCAACAAAAGTCCTGGGAAATTAGCTCGTGCAAACTCCTAAATTTCCTTCATTTGTAAAATGGAGATCATCATTGTTCTGGCTTTATAGAGCTGTCATGATGATTAAGTGGCTTCCGGATGTCACGTGCATGGAACTGGGCTGGAATGCAGGTTTACGAGGCCCGAAGCTTACACAAGAACTATGAGGAAAGATTTTAAAAGGAATTCAAAAGACCTTGGGATGCATGAAACCTTCATCTGCACCTTTATTGACAAACAAATGCTTAATTGGACTAAAGGCAAAAATTAAGAAAAACATAGATCCATGTATCATTGATAGACAGATCTAACTTAATCTATATAAATTGAAAACCCCAAAACAGGGCCGGCCCCGTGGCTTAGCGGTTAAGTGCGCGCCCTGCTTCTGGCGGCCCGGGTTCGGATCCTGGGCGCACACCGACGCACCGCTTCTCCGGCCATGCTGAGGCCGCGTCCCACATGCAGCAACTAGAAGGATGTGCAGCTATGACATACAACTATCTACTGGGGCTTTGGGGGAAAATAAATAAATAAAATTATTAAAAAAAAAAAAAAAGAAAACCCCAAAACAGGTACTGCAGTGACTATGCTCAAATACTGTCAGGGCATTCACTCATCAACCAGCAAATGTAGATGCTTTCCAAGCTTCCTGCCAGCTTCCTCCAGACAGCCACACCCAAACAAGAAATGCAGACACAACAGCCCCTTCGCTCAGCCACCCTCTACCACTCTCTTACGTTACCCACACAAACCCCGTCCACCACGAGCCTCAGAGTTTCCTTCAGAGAAGTGGTACATGGGAGCTCCCTGGGGTCCTCTCCCAAGTTGCCTCTGACCTCTCCTGTTGGGCAGGAGAGCCTAAGAACTTTGAGCTGGTGGGAACTATGGTAGACTGTACTGTGGCCCCAATTCCTCACCCCTCCCTGTATCCGTCCGTGCTCTTTACCATGCAACTTCGTAGTTATATGACTCTGGCTTGCTTTCATCAACAAAATGAGGTGAAAGTGACAGAGAGCCACTTTGAACCTGTCGATTGACATAAAGAGTCTGGGTAAATGTTAATTAAAGGAGTCTCTTTGATAATCAAGGTGAGGAATTCAAATCCCGGGAAACAGTTCAACAGAGTGCTCTGCTGGAAGTGCTCCGAGGTGTGTGACTTTAGGTGCCCCTTACATCTCTTTCACAAAACAGTGTACGTGCAGGGAAGAGGAAGGAAACTTACAACTAGATTTCATATATGTCAAAAAAGGGATAGAGTACATTTGGTTTTTCGCTAGATTATACATTGAAGGTAACATAAGCAAGAATTTCTCGGTTATACATCAAACAAGTTCAGAGATGTTGACATTATCTATGTGTGGAGGGAAGCAAGGACGAGGGTCGTTCATTATTCCCTCCATCTCTAAGAAATGCAGCTGGGAAATGTGAGATCGAGCTACCCTTTTTCTTTTCCTGTTGTGGATCTGTCCAGCTGGCATCTTCAGTCGTGAGGTGTGGGGTTGCAAGGTCATTTTGGCACAGGCTGAAGATGGCCTGCATGGCTGCTTCACGGGGCAGCGTGGATTTTATTGTGCTGACTTAAAGCCTAGGCAGTTTGCTTGCTAGATTCGCCTGTTAGACCAGGAAAAGGAGTCCCAAAAATCTGTCCACAAAGCCTAGGTCTTAACTGAGGGACCTTGCACATTTCCACCTGTACACTGCACCTCCATGAAAACGAGCCCGGGCTAGCCTATTGGAAGATGACAGACACGTGGAGCAAATCCAAGTCTCCCAGCCATCCCAGCCAAGAGCAAGCTAGATCAGCCAACAGTGGACCCTGGACATCTGAGCAGGCACAGAGGAGCCCAGGAGAACCAGCCAGCCAAACCCAGCCTGAACTGCCCACCACTAATTCATGAGCTAAATAAATGCTATGAGAGTTGGGGTGGCTTGTCACCCAGTATTATTATAGCAAAAGCTAAGTGACACCGGAAACCCGCAGCTCCCTGTTCAGATCTTTAAGCTGGGCTGCGTGGGTTGGATCTCATCTCTGCCATTTGTCAGCTGAGTGACTTAACCTCCCTGTGCCTTAGCTTCCCCATCTGTAAAATGGGATGACAGCAGTTCCAACCCAAACAGGACTGTTTCATCATTCAGGACCCTCACGTTTATGGAGCTCTCCTGCTGCGTGTGAGGAGGAAACAACAGGAGACAGAGTTTGTTACCGAACGTAAAACACAGGTTCATTTACCCGCCACATAGTAGGGCCAATAAAGAAAAAAACAAACACCAGGCTTGTGTCAAGGAAAGAGGTTTACTATTACTGAAAGGCATCCAGACAAGGAGATAGGAGTTAGAACTCAGATCCACCTCCTTGAAGGGAAAAAGGTAGGGCTTTTCATCTGGGGTTCTAGGTAGGGGAGGGGGAGCATGTGCTGGGGTTTAGGTAGGGGAGGCGGAGCACGTGGCCTTGCTGGTTGGCACCGTCCCACCAGCCTGTGTTTGGCCTTGAGACAATTTCTTTTCCCTTGACTGTCTGGACTTTTCTGGTAAGTTTTCCTCTTCAGCCTGCATTTGGCCTTCTGAGGCTGAATCTTGATGTCTGGACCCTGAATTCCTGGGCAAGACAGCTCACTCCCATACTAAGGAGGGACAGAGAGACCTGGTTAGTTTTGAACAACAGTTGATTATGCTAAATATGCGCAGCTGCAGTTAGCAAAGCTCATCTCAAGGTTTTTGTTCTCTTCTTCTAGCCCAGGGAAGATTTTTTTAACCTCCTCATCCTCGGTTTCAAGTTCCTGCCTTCACAGAGCTAACATTCAAGTGGGGCAGATGCATGAAAAACAAATAGGTCAACGACACAACGTCAGGTAGAGAGAATGGCCATGAAGAGAAGTAAAGCAGAGTAAAGGGACGGAGGACTGGGGGTGTGGGAGAGAGATGCTTCTTCTGGTAAGGTAGTCAGGAAGCCCACTCAGAGGAGGTGACCTTCCAGCAGACACAGGAATGAAGAGGGAGAGGAAGTGATCCAAAGGTGGACAGGGAGAGCTTTCTCAGTAGAGGGGACAGCCAGTGCAAAGGCCCGGAGGCAGGCATGAGGTTGGTGTGTACAAAGAATGGAAAGAAGGCAGAGTGAAGAAGATACAGAGGAGAGTAGCAGGAGGTGATGGCTGAGAGGCGGGCAGTGACAGGATCACAAGGAGCAAGGAGTTTGCATTTTTCCGTTGCGGCAATTAAATGAGTTAATATGTGGAAAAAGCCCTGGACAGTGCCTGAATCACGGTGAGTGTTCAGTAGGTGTCAGCTTTCACTTTCCTGTTGGCATTTTTACCCACAAAATGCAGTGTCTCCCTGTTCCAGGGTCCCAAGAGGAAAATCCCCAGGGGATGGCTGCCCCTCGTGGAACTAAGGAGAAAAAAGTTTACTGGGGGAATCTTGACATGGGGAACGTTCACTTTTGGCTTACCCTCAGTCAGTATCGTTTGAATTTCTACAGCAAGACTGAGTCCATGTATTATTTACATGATAAAAACATAACACAAAAGAACCCAAATGCCCATCACTAGATGGATGGATAAACAAAATGTGGTATATCTATACAGTGGAATATTATGCAGCCATAAAAAGGAATACAGTTCTGATCCATGCCACAACATGGATGTACCTTGAAAACATTGTGCTAAGTCAAAGAAGCAAGCCACGAAAGGTCACATATTGCATGATTCCCTTTATATGAAATACCCAGAATAGGTAAATCCTTAGAGACAGAAAGCAGATTGGTGGTTGCCAGGGGCTGGGGAGGGAGGAATGGGGAGTGACTGTTTAATGGATATGGGTTTTCCTTTTGGAGAGATGAAAATATTCTGGAACTAGGTAGAGGTGGTGATTGCAAAACATTGTGAACATGCTAAATGCTACTGAATTGTATACTTTAAAATGGTTAATTTTATGTTATGTGAATTTTATTTCCATTTTTTATAAAACACAAAAATAATTGGAAGTAAAGTCTTCTGGGAAGAATTGCCTCCATCCTTTGTAAACTTGGAGGAAATCTAAAACCCCACTTGGTCCCTAAAACACTCACTTCAAGATTCATGTCAATTTCTCCCAGAGACCATTTACAGGTAGAGAAAAAGCCAAGCGGACCTCAGAGGTTGCGTACCCCCAGGGCACCCACCATGTAGCCCGTCCCAGCCCCGAGCGTTTGCAGGTGCAGTTCCATTGCTGAAATGTCCTCCCTGCTCCATTGTCCCCTCAACAAGGGCACTGGCATATAGGTGGTTAACATCCCTGTCAGCTCAGGAGCCAGATGGCCCAACTGTGTACTGAAGCTCTCTCGCAAGCTGTGCCTCCTCAGGAAAGTGACTTCATCTCTCAGAACCTCCATTTCCCCATCTGTAGAATGGGCCTGACAATAAGACCCTCTACTTCATAGAATGGATGTGGGGATTAAAGGGGATGATTCATGCAATGAAGAACTCCATAAATTCATTCCACAAATATTCATAGAGCACCTACTGTATGGCAGCACTGTTCTAGGCACTGGGGATAAAACAGATGAAAACCTCCACCCTCAATGCTCTTACATTTAGTTGGGGCGTGGGGTACAGAAAATAGACAAGGTGAAGCTAAGTAGACAATGTATTAGTTGTAGATAAACGTCTAAAAAAATTAAGTAGGGAAGGATAATAGTGTCAAGGGGGCTGGTGGGCAGGGGTGAGGGGGGTATAAACCCAATGGCCTGGGAAGACCCCCCGGAGAGTGTATCATCTGAGCATGACCTGAAGGGAGTGAGGAAGCAATTAATAGAGTTAATGTTTATAAATTGCTTAGAACTGTCCTCGGCACAACGTAAGTGGTACATACATGCTGAAATTGTAAATAACTGGGGGCGGGCATTCCAGGCAGAGGGAACAGCCAGTGCAAAGGTTTTGAGGAAGGAACAGGCCTCTGTGGTCAAGGATCGTGAAGAGACCCACGTGGCTGGAGTGGAGCAGGCAAAGGCAGAGAGCAAGGAAGTGAGGTCACAGAGGCAGCAGGGGCCAGACCTGGAGGGTCTTGGGTGCCGGCCTGAGGGTGTGTGCCTTTCCCCTATGGGAGAAAGGAAGCCACTGGAGTGTTTCAAGAGTCTGCCTTTTTTTTTTTTTTTTTGGTGAAGAAGATAAGCCCTGGGCTAACATCCGTGCCCATCTTCCTCCACTTCATATAGGACGCCGGCACAGCATGGCTGACAAGCAGTGCGTTGGTGCGCGCCGGGGATCCGAACCTGCGAACCCTGGGCCACTGAAGCGGAGCGCGCGCACTTAACCGCTGCACCACGGGGCCGGCCCCAAGAGTCCGCCATTATTAGTAATAGTCTCCATGCCCGGCTGCCCCTCCATTGTGTAAACATATCGCCCTCTCTCCTCTCCGTCCAGGGCTGGAGTGAGTCCTCCTGCCCCCAGGCTGTGTCTTGCCCACTCTGCCTCTTCCTGCTACATCTTCCGATATTTCTTAAAGAAACTTGCATCAGCTATTTCAGTATACCACACATGGCATTTCTAAAAATAGCAGTTTTCAGATATGGGCAATTGCGTGCCTGAGAGTTGACTTTGTTCTAAATTTTTTTACTTGTTAGATTAAACATGAGACTTCGATACAAATATGCTCCCAAACAAGTTATCCCAGTATATAAGAATTCCTAAAAGTCAATGATAATAACACCACTGCAGAAAAAAAGAAAGAAAAGAAAAAGCATTGGCTTAGAAGAAACATGAAATTCTAGAAAAAGGTAATTTAAACCATAGAGGAAAATGGTGAAGAGCTTGACCCAGTCTGCCCAGGATTCAAATCCTGACTTTGCAACTCACCACCTGAGGGGTCTTGGGTGAGCTACTTTATCACTGGGAAGGCAGTAGTCAAGGGGATCTGAGAAGGCACCAAAGGTTTTTGCCCCAGGACATACATAAACATTTGCATAATGTTTTTTCCAGAATTGGGTACTTCTGTTATACGATTCCCACCTCCTCAAATCCCCACAATATAGGAAATAGCCATATTTAAAGATGACTTATTTTTTAAACTAATAATATGAAGACTCCCAACTTTATTCCCTTCTATCTCCAAACTTATCTACAGCCCCACCCACCTGGACCTCATTCACAGCAGCTCCTTGTTGCTCTGACCTTGCCATAGCAATTATCTTGAATTTCATTCATTCCTTCTATTAGGGGCTTTCCATGACTCTGGACTCTGAGGGCACATGGTGGACAAAACAGATTCAGACCCCGGCCCAGAACATTCCCTAATACGTACACAGGAGGTGCTCAATAAGAGTTTTTAGAATGAAAAAAAATGATCTTTTGTTGTTGTTGTTAAGTCCATACTGGCAGAATAAAAAGTTGACAGACAACCCTATGTCTGGCCCTCCAATTTTGTCTTTGAAATTGCCTGGTTCACAAGCTCCAAACTGGGTCACAGAACAACATCCCAAGGCCAAGGTTGTTTCCTAAATGGGCTGGACCTATTTCCTCAGCCTCACCTCCTGACTCCCTCCCACGCAAAGCTGCACCCTCTTCCCAGAACAAGGCGGGTTCTCTCAGGCTTTTGCACTTGCTGCTTGTTCTTTTATTTATTTATTTTTTTTTTGGTGAGGAGGTCAGCCCTGAGCTAACATCTGCCAATCCTCCTCTTTTTTTTGCTGAGGAAGACTGGCCCTGGGCTAACATCCGTGCCCATCTTCCTCCACTTTATATGGGTGGCTTGGCTTGCCAAGCAGTGCGTCAGTGCGCGCCCCGGATCCGAACCGGCAAACCCCGGGCCGCCACAGCGGAGCACGTGCACTTAACCGCTTGCGCCACCGGGCCGGCCCCCATGCTGCTTGTTCTTTAAGGCCTGGCTCCAAGGTTAGCTCCTCCAAGAAGACATCCCGGAACCCAGGCCAGTCCACTTGTCAGGGTCTCAGCGGCAGGATTTCGTTGAACGTTGTACCTGCATTAGCCGCAGAGCAGGGATGGAGCCGATGCTACCTCGGCTGACAATGCTCCTCCTGGCCGCCAGAGGGCGCTTTCAAAACACCAACCTGACTTCTGGGCTTAAAACCCCCACAGGGGCTCCCTGTTGCTCTTAGGGTTAACAGTTAACACGCCTGCTGCGTTCAAATCCTGGGTTGGCCACTTATTCATCCTGAAACTCTGAGCTAGTGACATCACCTCTCCAGGCTTCTGTTTCCACATAGGGTCATAAGGTGGATTAAATAAATTGTTTCTATAAAGTGCTTGGAACAGTGTCAGACACTTAGGATGTTCAGTACTCAGGGTCTCAGCAGGAAACAGACAGCAAATTCAAACTGAGTGATGGGGAGAATTTAATAAGGAGACTACAGGGTGGAGGCAGTGAGTAGGGAGACCACAAAGGGCGGGGCCGCACTCCAGGGCCAGAAAGATGGGAGCTTTTATTTCCCTCACACCTGAAAGGCAGCCACAGAACCCGGATGTGTGTGGAGAGGACACCTGATGGGAGCTGTGACCTTGGGTGGAAAGACACCACCAGCCCGAGGCAAAGCCCACATCAGGAAGGGAGCTGGGGAAATAAATTCCCCTCCCTCCAGTGTCTTGCCAGCGTCCCCATTGGCCAAAGGGAACAGGAAGCCAGAAATCAAGAAAGCCCATTGTGGTTCATACTGATCAGCCCCTCAAGGTCTGATCATATTCCCAACAGTATGGTGGGGAAAGGTGGAGAGCAGACCTGAAGACAAAAGCAAGAAATATCCAGCATACTATTATTATTATTATCATTAGTATTGATCTTATTATTCAATTTCTCATCATGGTCGAAGAAGTTCTTCAAGGTCTGGCCCCACCTCTTTCCACTCCATTACTCCTACCTCCCCTACTCCTCTCTGAAACCCAGAGATCAACTGGGAAGAGGTGCCAGAGAACCTTCTAGAGTGATGGTCACGCTCTGATTCATTGTAGGGATTTGGCTGGCTCAAGTCTACACACCTATCGTAACTCTCCAACAGTACACCGAAGATGTGTGCATTTCGGTGTCTGTAAACTTTACCTGAAAAGTGAAAGCTAAATAAATAAGAGTGAACTGTAAATAAATATTGAACTCGTGTTAATTTGGCACATGTGATCATGTTGAGAGGGAAGTGTACTGGTGACAGCAACTTAGTTTGAAATGCATCAGGAAAATAAGAGGGAGCGATGGATGGACAGAGGGATGGAAAGCTGGGTGGGTGTGTGATAAAGCAAATAGAGTCGAATGTTCATTGTGGAACCTAGGGGATGGGCACACGTGCGTTCACTGTAAAGTTATCTCAACTTTTCTCTACATTTGAAATTTTTCATTAAAAAATGTTTGGGAAAATACAGAAATAAAAGTTGGTGAGTGTGTTGAGTCAGCAAAGAAACTTGGACTGAATTGCTTCAAGGAGCCAAGAAAAAAAAGAATTTTTCTGGGACTTTCCATGGAAACCACAGCCATTTCCCAGCAGCATTCGGGAATGAATTATGCCAAGAACGATCATGTCTCCGCTCTGGAGGAAGCCTATCAGTAGGAAAAAAAAAGCAGAGACAGCACCGCCACTTCTCAGACATCCTGTGCTGAAGAGATCTGTTTAACATCTGAACTCATTTATTGTGCGGTCAACAAACATTAAGTGAAACCCTCCTCTGTGCCTGGCCCCAAGCTGGGCAGTGCTGAAAACACAGCCCAGCCCTGCCCTCGGGGGACTCAAAGTCCAGCGGCAGAGACAGACTCCTTCCCCAGACAGAGATGATCCAGAGTGTCAGCAATTCTGGGGGAAGCCCAGGGCTGTGGGAGCCCCAAAGGAGGCACCTGATCCATACTGGAGGTCAGGGAGGGCTTCCTGCTGGAGAGGGTATCCAAGCTGAGCCTGGAAGAAGGAGTAGGTGTCAGCCAGGTAGACAGAGAGGGCAGGACAAGGGAAAAGCATTCCATGCAGAAGGAACGGCACATGGAAAGGCCAGGAAGTGAGCAGAAAAGTATGATGCTTACACTAAACTGAAGTTTTAGTGCAACTGGAATACAAATATAAGTAAAGGGTGAGGAGAGGCTGAAGATGAGCATGAAGCTGTCAGCATGATGTGGAGGGGCAGGGGTGGCCTCATAAGCCACAGTGAAGCATTCGGACCTCATCCCAACAGTGCTGGGGAGTCATGAAAGGATTACAGGCAGGGGGAGGACTTGACCGAATTTGCAAACGATTCCAATTGCAGAGCAGGCGAAGGGGGTGGGGGATGCATCAGTCAGGATATATCATGCTGCGGTGAGAACCAAATCCAGAATTCAGTGGTTCAGAACAAAGAAGGTTTCTTCCTTACTCATGTGACATTGGTCATGAATCTATAGGGACCCTGTTCCGCATCATCTTCACTCTGCGACCCTGGCTGACAAAATCTCAGCCATTTGGAAGGTTGGTGGCCATGTCAACAAGGGCACAGAGTGTCACACACATCAGCTCAAATGCTTCCTCCTGGAATCACCACTCATCACTTCTGCTCATTTCTTTGACCACAGCAAGTCACATGGCCATGTGGTTCTTTAAGGCGTGGGAAAGGGTGATCTTCCCTCATGCCCCGAGGTAGAGGAGGACGGGCTATTGGTGTCCAGGAGCAATGGCCACCACAGGACATGAGTGTGGAAGCTGTGAGAATAACAGGGAGCAGGCAAGAGATGAGCCTGAACTCAGGCATTAGAAATGGATGAAACGAATAGATTTGAGAGACATTTGGCAACCACACAGAATTCTGTATCTGCTGGCGGTTTGTCCTAATTTCTTATTCTAAAAAAAACAACCAAAAAAGTAAATAAAGAAAAGAAAAAAATAATAAAATAACAAACCACCCCTCCCCCCCCAAAAAAAAAACCAACAAACGAAAACAATCAAAATGCTTTCTTTGTATTTAGTGCCAAAATAACAGTCGGGTGAAGTAGGGAGATGTTGGTCAAAGGGTATGAAATTTTAGTTATAAGATGAATAAGTTCTGGGGATCTAATGTACAGCATGGTGCCAATAGTTAATAATATTGTATTGTATACCTGAAAATTGCTAAGACAGTAAATTTTAAATGTTCTCATCACACTGAAAAAAACTGGTAACTATGTGAGGTGATGGATGTGTTAATTAGCTTGATTGTGGCACTCACTTCACAACATACACGAATATCAAATCATCATGTTGTGCATCTTAAATATATACAATTTTTTTGTCAATTACACCTTAATAGAGCTGGGGAAAAAAACAATCAGGTGGCTGTTGGAACAAAAATGGGCTCTTCGGGCTGCTTGTAGTAGCAGCTAAAATTCATGTGCCCAGAACTTTCCTAACGAGCGCCATCCAATAGAAATATAATGCAAGCCACGTATGTAATTTTAAACTTTCTAGTAACCAGATTAGAAAAAGCAAAAAGAACAGGTGAGTTTAATCAAATTTTAACCCAACGTAATAACCAAAATATTATTATTTTAGAATGTGATTCATATAAAAATTATTAACGAGGTATTTTACATTCTCTTATTTTTCATGCTAAGTCTTCAAAATGCAGTGTGTATTTTACATTCACGGCACATCTCTCTCCAGACCAGCCTCATGTCAAGGGCTCAGCAGTCGGAGGTGGCCATTGGCTGCCATACTGGACAGAGCAGATATGGACATATTAGCTAATTAATATGTCTTCACAACAACCCTATGAAGTGGGTACTAGTATTGCTTCCATTTTACAGATGAGGAAACTGAGGCACAGAGAGAAGAAGTGAGTTGCTGAAAGTCACAAACTCGTGGAGAAGCAAGACTTTGGACCCAGGCTGCGGAGCTCCTTACAGGGAGAACTGAGATGGGCTCCTGCACAAGCCACATGTTAAGCCACTCTCACCCTCAGCAGAGGTCTCAGCAGAGAAAGAGTGATGATAATTCTTGAGAATATTGAAGGGGAAACCCACAGCTGGACCCAAGCAGGAGGGTGTGAGTGGGAACGAAGAGATGTGGGAAAGGACTGGACCATCTTCCTTCCCTCTTACTTAGCACAGATTGCCAAGGAGTTAGGAAAATCCCCTTGTGCCTCTGGCTGCAGACCGTGGCTGCAAATGCTACTGACTGTTTATCTTCAGATGAAGCAGAAGGTTGGAGTGAGTTCCGGTGAAGTCCCAGACCAGGAGGGGTGGGGGAAGGAAGCGCTCTCTTTAAGGGCCTCTCGGGCATGCCAGCTCCAGAATGAAAACTCCAGTCTCACTTAATGAACTTCCCTTCCCAAATGGGGAAACTGAGGCTCAGGGAAGACACATGGCTTGTCCAAGATCACACAAGAAGGATGGAAAAGTCTCCTCCCACCCCCATCCTGTGGCCACCCAATTCCCTTTCCAGACGCAAGGGTATTTACTGCCTTGTGAGTACTTCCTGAAATATTTTAGGCGTATGCAAACATTCACACACAGATCTTTTTTTTTACACAATGGGGCACACTGTTCTGCATCTTAATTTTTTTCCCACTTAATAGTATCTTCAAGGTCTCTCCAGACTAACACATACAGATGTGCCTTGTTTTTTTAAAAGCCCATTGCACATCAAAGTGCCTGTATGTACCATAATTAACTTAGCCAGTCCCCTCATAATAAACATTTAGGTTACTCCTAGTTTTTTGCCATTACATACACTATTGTAATGAATATCATTTGGGCAGACCTTGTGTCGGCCATAGGAGTCTGTGCCCATATGGGTCATGTCAAAAGGGACGTGCGTTTGTCATTTTGAAAAACATCGTGCTCCAAACTCCCCCTCTGCCCCTGGTAGACTGCTCGTTTCTCAAAAGGGCAGTATGCTCTCTCTGTGATGTTGGAATGTTCTACAGCGAGAAGGTGTTCATGTATGACTTATGTAATTCAAATTAAATAAGCCCTTCATTAAAAACACAAACCTGGGAGGAAGAAAAAGCCAGCCAGGCCAGTTCAGGCAGAGCCTCCCTTCCTGTCCCCCGTCACACCTGCCTGGTCCCCAGCAAGCCCTGCGTGGTGTTGAAATCCGTTTATCAAGCACAAACATGGTCCTCAAAAATCAAATCTTGGAAACAATCCAGGGACGAGATGACAGCATTTTCCTCCTTTGTTGTTTTTCACGTGACTAGATTTTCCTTGTCTTCGTGTTCTTCCTCCTTCTCCTCCTATCTCTTCTTCCTCTAACCGCTGTTTTGGTGGGCACCAAACTGAAAACATTTTTAAGCTGTGTCCAGTAAAATAAAAGAACACAAGTTATGCAGAATCTGGCTTTTTTTTTTTTTGTGAGGAAGACCGGCTCTGAGCTAACATCTATTGCCAATCCTCCTCCTTTTTTCCCCCAAAGCCCCAGTAGATAGGTGCATGTCATAGCAGCACATCCTTCTAGTTGCTGTATGTGGGACGTGGCCTCAGCATGGCCGGAGAAGCGGTGAGTCAGTGCGCACCCGGGATCTGAACCCGGGCCGCAAACAGCGGAGCGCGCGCACTTAACCGCTAAGCCACAGGGCAGGCCCCAGAATCTGGCATTTTTAACAAGAAAGAGAAAAGGAAAAGAAAGGATAGCTAGGAGCTGAGAAGCAGAAAGCAGAAGAGCAGAACAATAATCTATTCTAGGGGCCGGCCCCGTGGCTTGGCGGTTAAGTGCGTGCGCTCCGCTGCTGGTGGCCCGGGTTCAGATCCCAGGCGCGCACCCACACACCGCTTGTCAGGCCATGCTGTGGCAGTGTCCCACATAAAGCGGAGGAAGATGGGCACAGATGTTAGCCCAGGGCCAGTCTTCCTCAGCAAAAAGAGGAGGATTGGCAGATGTTAGCTCAGGGCTGATCTTCCTCACAAAAAAAAAAAAAAAAAACAATAATCTATTCTATTTAAACACACCGAGCTCTTCCTTTCCCTCCCTTCCTGAACACTCAAAAGTAGGTGTCTGGAGGTGGGATTGGAGGGGCGGGGGGCGAGGCACCGGGCCCAGAATAGGTGTCAGAGTCCAAGTGGAGTGAACAGGGTGTCCACCCCAGAGGCCGGGGGTGTGGGCCGTGGCAGCCATCAGAGATTGGTTATTTTCAGGAGGATCGAGTAAATAATTAAATACATTGAGGACATTGGGAGCCAGATTCCTCACTGATGGAGAAATGAGCTACAATTATGCAAAGGGAGAAAATTAGAATGAACTCTGCAGCTGCGGGATTGGAACTGGAGATATCAGGGTAAACTCATGATTTTCAATATATAGAGATAGATGTAGAAATAAATATAGATGTAAATATGTGTGCCTATATATGTACACATATGCTCCCAACTCTGTCCACTGAGTGGGCCTGGGTGCAGCTGGAGCCCACAGCAATGACCACGTGCAGTGGCTGAACCTTGGTTTCTGAATGTCATTCTCCAGTGAAATACACCAGGGCTTCTTGGAGTAAAGGCTAATTCCAGGACTGGGACAGGGAAAGTACAAGGTGAGCCTAGCACATCTCGTGCCAGGAAGCAAAGAAATGCTCAAAAAATGATGGGGACAGGCCACAAGGACACAGCTCGAAGGGGCTCCCCACAGGTCAAATTGGGGACAGTTCAAACATCAGAGCAAACAATGATTGTAATAGAGGTAATCCGTCGATGCTGAGTCTATTCTGGTGTGACTAAATAAATGAATAAATCAAAAGTTTGATGAGGATCGGGATATTTACATGGCCCCAAAATATCTCCCCAGAAAATGCATTAATTACAAAGGGGAAATGAGTAACTTTACAGCAGAGAAGCCTGGAAGACACCACCTCACCGAAGTGATCAGAGTGACGTCTTGATGGATATGAGAAGATCCTAACACCACTTCCGTGACACTCCTGCCAAAGATGCATAATGCGAATCTGATCATGAGAAGATATCAGATGAATGCAAATTAACAGGCATCCTACCCCAAAACTGGCCTGCAATGTTCACAAGGGTCATGAAGTTCAAGGAAAGAATGAAGAATTTTTCCAGACTAAAGGAAGCTAAAGACACATGACAACGGAATGCAATGCAACCGTTGAGACTGGAACGTTTGCTATGACGGCCATTATTGGGACAACCGGTGGAACTTGAATGGAGTACGAGGATGGGATGATAGTAATTTATCAATGTTAATACTTTTTATTTTTGAGGTAGTATTTTGGTGATGTGGGAGAAGGTCCTTGTTCGTAAGAAACACACTAAACGTCTGTAGGTGATGGGGCATAATATTGGCAACTCTTGTATCGGTTAGGAAAAATAATTTCTTTGTACTGTACTTGCAGCTTTTCTGTAATTTTGAGATCTTTCCAATTAAAAAATATGAAAGGACTGCTTTTAAAACTTGTTTGAGGGGCCAGCCCGGTGGCGTAAACGGTTAAGTGCACGTGCTCCGCTGCAGCGGCCCGGGGTTGGCCGGTTCAGATCCCAGGCGCGCACCGACGCACCGCTTCTCCGGCCATACTTAGGCCGCGTCCCACATACAGCAACTAGAAGGATGTGCAGCTATGACATACAACTATCTACTGGCGCTTTGGGGGGAAATAAAATAAACAAATAAAAATCTTAAAAAAAAACATATTTGTGAAACTAAAAAGTATCACAAAACAAAATATATCGTTGCTTAAAAAGAGAATATCAAATATGGTTCTATAAATTGTTAATATAACCCAGGAAAATAAATCCCAAGAGAAAGAGTAAAGAAATAAACCCAGGGGCCGGCCCGGTGGTGCAAGCGGTTAAGCGCGCGTGCTCCGCTTCAGCGGCCCGGGGTTCGCCGGTTCGGATCCCGGGCATGCACCGACGCACCGCTTGGCAAGCCACGCTGTGGCGGTGTCCCATATAAAGTGGAGGGAGATGGGCACGGATGTTAGCCCAGGGCCAGTCTTCCTCAGCAAAAAAAGAGGAGGATAGGCAGATGTTAGCTCAGGGCCGATCTTCCTCACAAAAAAAAAAAAGAAAGAAACCCAAAAAACACTGGTGGAGACTTGCTAAATTGATTTCATGCCCTACAATTTTTGTCCAGTCTTTTCACAAGCACATCATAATACGAGCAAACACACATACAGGTTGTATCATGCCTCAAGCACTTTTCTAAGTACTTTTCAAATACTGCTTAATCCTCGTGACAATCTTATGAGGAAGGTAATATTCATTCTCATCTTCAAGTTGATGAAACTGAGGGCAAGAAAGGTTAAGTAATTCGCCCAAGGTCACACAGCTAGGAAAAGGCAGAGCTGGCTTAGAATTTTAGCCTCACTTCACAACACCCTGCCAAAGAGATATTATTACCTCTCATGTGACAGATTGGGTAACCAAGGCTCAGAGAAACTAAATGGCCAGGCTATGGCCATGCTGATTTTGAAAAGCAAAGACTAGCCCCTGTAGAGGGGAATGACAATTCCTCCCCTCTAGATCCTTCCGGCTGGTCTAAGAATTAAATTGACACAAGACCAAATAATAGGAGAAAAATCAAATAAATACGTATACATGGGAGAAACCCAGGAAAACTGAGTAACTCGACAGAATGGCCAAAGCCACCACCTTAAGCACCATCTTCAGCTAACGACAAAGGAGGATGTTGAGGGTAGTGGTTTGGAACTTCAAAGAGAAGGAAGGCAATCTAGATGGAGATGGAAATGCAAATGTTCGATAAACAAGTGTTTGCTGGGCCATGTATAGACAATGTGACCCAAGAGACAGAACTTGACAAAAATGGGCTTACTGGTGCCTATCACACCTATTTTACATCATACTATAGTTATCTTAGGGTATTAGCTCCTTCCTGGAATAGGCCTTCTATCTTAAATTCTTTTAGGCAGTTAGCGGGAAGGTCAAAGTTTCTTTCAGAGACTTTTGTTCTTAAAAGTAATCAAGCCAGGGGCGAGCCGGGTGGCACAAGCAAAGTGCGCACGTTCCGCTGCAGCAGCCCGGGGTTCACCGGTTCGGATCCCGGCCGCGCACCGACGCACCGCTTGTCAGGCCATGCTGTGGTGGCGTCCCATATAAAGTGGAGGAAGATGGGCACGGATGTTAGCCCAGGGCCAGTCTTCCTCAGCAAAAAAAGAGGAGGACTGGCAGATGTTAGCACAGGGCTGATCTCCTCACAAAAAAATAAAATAATCAAGCCAAAGAGACACATTTTGGGGTGGCCAATTCTGATCCACCACGCTCCCAAGAACAGCCTTGCATAGGGAGAAATGATGTCAATGCTTAGATCCCACATCAGGAACCACTATTTGTTCATCGAACCCAGTTATGAGAAGACAGCACTCCAGTTTCACCAACATTCAGGCTCTCCATCTAGAGCTTCGCTGTCCAAAATGGTAGCCACAAGCCACATGTAGCTGGTTAAATTTAAGTTAATTCAAATTAAATAAAATTAAAACTTCGGTGTCTCACACTTTCCACTTTCAACATGTGCTCATGGCCACCACAGTGCACAGCACAGACTACAGGACATTTCCATCGTCACAGGAAGTTCTGTCAGATGGGGTGGGATCTAGAAATTGCTGTGCAATGGCTGGATAATTATTCTTTCTAAAGGAGGCACTGGGATATTCTGAATATTCTTTAATTAAGTGACAAATGCAAGAGCACATTCTATCATATTTGTTAATAACCACATTTAACTACGTTTTCATTGAAGTGGCATTGTCAGATTTTTCATATAAACTAACAAGTCAGGAAAAAAAGCCCATTAGCCTACAAACCCCAACTTGGGTTTCAATCCATGGTCGTGACACCTGATGGTGCCTGTAAACTTTCACCTTGTAGATTTCTAATCCATTGGCTTGAAGCCCCAGATCTTGCCTCTGTATTTGGCACTCTGCCATGTATGTATTGCCCCAAAGAACAAGTGGAGAAAATAGAAAAAAAAGTGTCTGAAAGTAACAGCAGCTACCAATTACTAAATGCTCCACCCAGCCAGGGCTGTTACAGACCTAATCTTCCTCATTCTCACTGCACCCCTAGGAAGCACGGATGACGACGCCCATTTTACAAATGGAACACAGTGGGTCACAGAAGTGGAGTCACCTGCCCACATCCACACAGGTAACAAATATAAAATGTGAACTTGGATCTGTCCACCCCAAACTCCACATCCAGCTTTTTCCTGTGAATGGATTTACCTAATCTAAAGCAAGCCAAGAGAGACACCGATTCCAGCATAAAAACAATTCTGACTCAGCCCACTGGAAAATTTATCATGACATTCGTCAAAGCAATTAGGATGACAGTGGACTAACAACTTAGTTTATGCTGATGATAGACGGGTCAGAGGTAGGGTGGAAACTAGGAAAGAATAACAGGTATATGAGGGCAGAGGAAAAGTTTTCTAAAAAAGATTAGAGTAGGGGGAGGAAATATCCAGCTGGCTAAATTTTTCCCCAATCTGTGGCTGGCACAGTCTCTAACTAGGTCGCAGTGCTCGCCATCATCACTGCTGCCATGTGGACTGAAATCATAGGTCTTTTCTTTGTTATCCACTAGTGCTGTGACAATGGAAATTTCTGTATCAGCACTGTCCATACAGTGGCCACGTGTGGCTATTTGAGCACTTGGAAGTGTGACTGAGGAACTAAACTTTAAATTTTACTTAATTTTACTGAATTTAAACTTAAATGTATATAGCCACATGTTGCTATTGGCTACCATATTGAATAGTGCAGAATGAAATTGCAGCACAGAAAGTCAGGGCAGGCCTCCCCCATGTACACCTAACATGTAAGGAGTTGTTTTGGGTCACCCTCTGGGGTCAATTCCCTGGGTCCAAATCCCAGCTCTGGGAAACCTTGAGGAAGTGACTCAATCTTGTTTGTACCTCAGTATTTGCATCTCTAAAATGGAGCATCATATGTGGGCCTCACAAAATGTTAAAAGTTATTGAATCTAAGTGCATGTGCATTGCGTGATCTTTCCAACTTGTCTGTAGGTGTGAAATTTTTCAAAATAAAAGTTGGAAAACAAAACGCTAATACTATTTTACAAGACTGCTCTGAGTATTCAAGAAACATAGGATGCTTTAAAAAATTGAACAAGCATTTACCCAGCAAATATCTACTCTCTGTAAGGTGTCAGAGACATAAAGACAAAATAAATAATAATACAATGAGTACTTCCTAGATGCAAGGTACTGTCCTGTTTTATATATATTAACTCATTTTAATCCCCACAACTACTTTATGAGGTAGGTATGTTATTATTATTTACTTTTAGTATAATATTATTATTGTCTCTGTTATTTTTTCTTTTTTAAATTTTTGACATAATTTCACACTTATAGAAAAGTTGTAAAAGTGACACAAAGAATTCCTATAAACCCTTCAATCAGATTCCCCAAAGTTATTGGTTTACCACATTTATTTTATCGTTTCCTCTGTCTCCATATAAATATTTTTTCCTGAACAGTTTGAGAGTAAGTGGCAGAATGTTGCCCCTTTACCTCTAAATATACATCAGTGTGTATTTCCTAAAAACAAGGACATTCTCTTACATAATCATAGTACATTTATCTAAATCAAGAAATTAACATCGAACATAAATTATCTCATTTGTGGACTTTCTTGAGATTTTGTCAATTGCTTCAGTAATGTCTTTCGTAGCAAAAGGAAATCCTGGATCGTGCACTGCATTCATCTGTCGGGTCTCTTCAATCTCCTTTCACCTGGAACAAGGCCTCCATCATTTGTGGTTCATGACATGGATATTTTTGAAGTGCACAAATCAGTTATTTTGTAGAATATCCCTCAGTTTGGGCTTATCTGATGTTTCCACATTAGATTCAAGTTGTGCGTGTTTTACCCAAAACCACAGAAGTGATGCTGTGTCCTTCCTCAGGGCATCCTCTCATGAGGGTCTGTCTGTCTCATTTTTAGTCATGTTAACTTTGATCATTTGGTTAAAGTGGTGGCTGCCAGGTTTTCCTATTTATGTCACTATTTCCCCCTGTGTAATTAATAAGTATCTTGTGGGAAGACAATTTGTGTCCATATAAATATCCTGTTACTCCTCAAACTTGAACCCACTAATTTTAGCATCTATGGTGTGTGTGCTTTTTCCAACACCACCAAGCAATTAGCTCAATTCTGACACTATCTACCTGGAGACAGCATCCGATTCCACAGGTTTAGGGCTCAGTCCCACAAAACTGTCCCCCCGACATCAGCCGCCAATCACAAGTCCAGGTTGTCACCTGTGCTTCTGATGGACTGGCTATAGATCAGAGGTTCCCACAACCCCCTCCTTGGGTTCGATTAATTTGCTACAGTGGTTCGCAGAACTCAGAGAAACATTTTACTTACCAGATTACTGGTTTATTATAAAAAGATATAACTCAGGAACAGCCAGATGGAAGAGATGCATAGGGCAAAGTATGGGAAGGGGCTCGGAGTTTCCATGCTCTCAGAACGCACCACTCTCCCAACATCTGCACAGGTTCACCAACCCCAAGGTCTCCGAATTCCTCCTTTTGTGTTTTTATGGAGGCTTCATGAAATAGCCATGATTGATTAAATCATTGGCCACTGGGCACTGATTCAACCTCCAGCCTCTCTCTCCACCCCAGGAGGGCAGAAGAGTGGGGCTGAAGGTTCTAACCCTCTAATCACGTGGTTGTTCCTCTGGTAACCAACCTCCATCCATAGGTGCTTTCCAAACGTCACCTCATTAACATAAACTCAGGTGTGGTGAAAGGGGTTTGTTATGAATATCAAGACAACTTTATCGCTCTTATCACTGGGGAAATTCCAAGGGTTTTAGAAGCTTCTGTGCCAAAAACCAGGGCTAAGACCAAATATATATTTATCACAAATCACAGTATCACAGCACCTATTATTGATTTTTGCCTGAATCAATTATTATGAAGGTTGCAAAAGGTAATGTTCTGATTCTCTCATTCTTTTTACATTCATCAGTTGACTTTTGACATAAGAGCTTTCCCTTCTCTCCTTTATTTATTTACTTATTATCAGTATGTAATCATGGACTCCTGTTTATTCAATGGGTTATAATCCTTTACTATCATTATTTAATTTGATGTTCAATTTGTCCCAAATTTGGTCATACAGAGCCTCTTTAAGATCTCTTCCTGGGACCAGCCACGTGGCGTAGTGGTTAAGTTTGTGTGCTCTGCTTCTGCAGCCCGGAGTTCACGAGTTCGGATCCCGGGTGCAGACATACACACCGCTCATCAAGCCATGCTGTGGCGGCGTCCCACATACAAAATAGAGGAAGATTGGCACAGATGTTAGCTTAGGGCCACTCTTCCTCACAAACACACAAAGAAGATGTCTTCCTGTGTCCTTTTGACACACTCCCATCATTCTTTGAATATTTCCTTACTTTCTAGATCACCTCTGATTTAAAGATGAAGAAACTGAGGCACAGAGAAGTTGAATAACTTGCCCAAGTTACACTGATGGTAGCTGGTAGGACCAAGATTTGAATGCAGGCAGTGTGGTTCCAGAATCCAAGCTCTTTTTTTTATTGTTTTTTTTTGTGAGGAAGATCAGCCCTGAGCTAACATCCATGCTGATCCTCCTCTTTTTGCTGAGGAAGACTGGCCCTGAGCTAACACTCCTGCGGATCTTCCTCCACTTTATGTGGGACGCCACCACAGCTCGGCCTGACAAGCGGTGCGTCGGCGCGTGCCTGGGATCCGATCCCAGGCTGCCAGCAGTGGAGCACGCGCACTTAACCGCTACACCATGGGGCTGGCCTCCAGAATCCAAGCTCCTAACCACTCGAACACAGTGCCTCTTTACAGGGGCAAGAACCATGACTTCTTGTTCACAGCCATATCCTCACCACTCAGCATGATGCATGACCCATGGTACGTGTTAAACAAAAAATGTGTTGAATGAGTGAATGAATGAACTGTCTGTCATATCCCACAGGTCCTAACTTCCCTCCTTTCCAACCTTAAATTCCACTCAATCATTATAGTCACTCTTTGGCATACACTCTCAAGTCCCTAGCTTTGTCCTATTCAAATGTATTTTTTTTATAATTTTATTTATTTATTTTTCCCCCAAAGCCCCAGTAGATAGTTGTATGTCATAGCTGCACATCCTTCTAGTTGCTGAGGCTTTGTCCTATTCACAAGACCATCTGGCACTATCCTACTTTGGACCCACTAGATGCCTGTACCCATGTAAACAACCACAGCTGGAGAAAAATCACACAGCCCTGCTGAAGACTCTTACTTTTGTGTGTGTGTGTGTGTGTGTGTGTGTGTGTGTGTGAGGAAGATTGGCCCTGGGCTAACAGCTGGTGCCCATCTTCCTCTACTTTATATGTGGGGATGCCTGCCACAGTATGGCTTGATGAGCTGTGCACAGGTCCATGCCTGGGATCCGAACCTGCAAACACCAGGCCTCCAGAGCGGAGTGCGCAAACTTAACCATTACGCCACAGGGCCAGCCCTGAAGAGTCTTACTTTAAATTCATGATTTACAACCTCCAGTGAGCTCTTAATTCTGCCTAGAAATCAGCCTAGACTTTCATGTTCCATTCACTTGCCTACTCACTTATTTCATACCTTCTCAACTCTCCAGAAAGCTCCTCCCGTTATCCCTTCAGATATCACACAAGTGAAAAACCACTCAACGTGGTTCGTCTTCAGGGAAATGCAGACTCAGCCACAATTAGATACCACAACCCACCTACCAGATGGACAAAATTTGAAAGGCCTACTGACAACCCCATACGTTGATGAGAACGTGGAGCAGCAGGAATTCTTATTTGCTATTAAGATTGTGAAACAGTATAACCAATTTTGGAAAGGATCCAGTAGTTTCTTATTAAACTAAACATATACCAATCCCTCAACACAGCAATTCCACTCCTAAGTATTTACGCAAGAGAAATGAAAGCACGTGTTCATAAAAATCAGTATACGAGAATATTCATAGCAGCTTCAGTCATGATATCCCCAAGCTAGAAACAGCCCAGGTGTCCCTCAGTAGAAGAATGAATAAACAAACTGTGACACACCACATCATGCTGAGTTAGAGAAGCCTTACACAAAAGAATATGTACAGTGTTCTACTTCTACAAAGTTCTAAAACTTTAGATATTGAGCACTTGACATGTGGCTAGTGTGAACTGAAATGTAATATAAATGTAAAATACACATGGGATTCCAAAAATTTAGTACAAAAAAAACCCAAAATATCTCATTAATAATGCTTTTATATTGATTACATATTTAAATGATAATATTTGCATACATGGAATTAAAATATATTAATAAAATTAATTGAAACTTTTTACTTTTTTTTTTTTTTTGAGGAAGATTAGCCCTGAGCCAACATCCATGCCAATCTTCCTCTTTTTGCTGAGGAAGACTGGCCCTGGACTAACATCTGTGCCCATCTTCCTCCACTTTATATGGGATGCCACCACAGCATGGCCTGACAAGTGGTGCATTGGTGCACGCCCGGGATCCGAACCCAGGCAGCCAGCAGCGGAGCGTGCACACTTAACCACTACACCACAAGGCCAGCCCCCTTTTTTACTTTTTTAACATGGATCTGAAGCCAGGTACCTGAGGGTTACTGTAAATATTCAGTAAGATTACCTTTTGACCTTGTTCCCAACACAGAGGTAGATGAAAAGTAGTTAATCTTGTCAATTTGCTATTTTCCTGTTTAACCTGAGGGGTGAGTCAAGGGTCACAAGGATTTATGAGCTTGTTTCACAGAAGACGGAGAATGCCTTCAAGGAAGGAACAATCACCAGATAACCAGCCCCCAGCTGCTGTTGACACCCAGAAGTCTGATTGCCCAGGGGTTATCTGGAGTGAAAGAAACACGGATTTCCCCTTTGTTTCTCTGAAACTCTTTCTGTCACACCCTTTAGGTCTATAAAAACCCCTGCTTTCTTCTCTTGTTAAGGCGGGTTTAAGAGAATCCATGCTCCTGCCTTCTCCTTTTGGCCAATTCGAATAAACCTTTCCCCATCTCCAATTACTAATGTCTCAGTGGCTGGCTTACTGCACATCAGGCATACAAACTTGAGATTAAGAGGTTTAGTATCATGGGCCCTGTGGCTTAGCGGTTAAGTGCGCACGCTCTGCTGCTGGCGGCCTGGGTTCAGATCCCGGGTGTGCACCAACGCACCGCTTCTCCGGCCATGCTGAGGCCGCGTCCCACATACAGCAACTAGAAGGATGTGTGGCTATGACATACAACTATCTACTGGGGCTTTGGGAAAATAAATAAATAAATAAATAAAAATTATAAGAGGTTTAGTATCAGATTCTAGAAAATTTTAAATTACATACATGTCCTACAATATAATTCTGTTGGGCAACACCAGTGTCAACTTGGAAATAAGACAAACAGGGAACCACATGTACTTTGAATATCTTACGGGCTTACTGTCTAACAGACTCACTCAGGGATGATCTGATTCTTGCAGGGAATATAGCTTTGTTTGTCTGACTATTTATTGTTGATTAGGGCCCAGACTCTATAAGGTTTAGATATTGTAGGGGAGGAAGACAATTCCTCTACCCTCTAGGTCCTTCTGGCTGACCTAAGAATTAAATTGACATGAGACAGAATAACAGGAGAAAATCAAACAAAGTTTAATAACATGTATACGTGGGAGAAACCCAGGAAAACTAAGTAACTCACCAAAATGGCTGAAGCCACCACCTTAAATACCATCTTTAGCTGAAAACAAAGGAGGATGTTGGGGGTAGTGGTTTGGGACTTCAAAGGAGAGGTAGGCAATTTATATGGAGATGGAAATGCAAATGTTTGATAAACAAATGTTTGCTGAGCCATCTATAGACAATGAGACCCGAGAGAGAACTTGGATAAAAATGGGCTTAGCAAGGATCTCCTTGTCTACCACACCTAGTCTATATTATACTATAGTTATCTTGTGGTATTAGCTCCTTCTTGGAACAGGCCCTCTATCTTAAAATCTTTTAGGCAGTTAGGGGGAAGGTCCAAGTTTCTTTCAGAGTCTTTTGTCCTTAAAAATAATCAACCCAAAGAGATACATTTGAGGGTGGCAAATTCTGGTCCGCCACAACGTTAACTCATAGGAGACTGATAAGTCGCAAATGATTTCTGTCTGGTAAAGATACAAATGATTTCTGATGGAAATGATTTCTGCCCAGCAGAAAATACGACCCCAGACATTAAGATTTGATTGCCCTGTGGCACAAGAACTAGTTTTGAATCTCACTTTGCAATCTGATTTCAGCATTCTTTCTTTCACTGACTAAATATACTTCCATCTCGCCTACATGCTTGTGAATCAACTTTACCATCTTGCTCGTTCCCTATATTCTAAGCTCTTACCATACAGCAGGCACTGTAGTTGACCCACATTATCAAGTTCAAGTCTCACAAGAGTCCTAAAGGCAGGAAATATTATTATCCCCATTTAAGAGATGAGGAAACTGAGGCTTAGAGAGAATTTCCCAGCTTAATTTGACTCCGAGTGAAACTGTAGTAGTGGTACTGGGTACAGAGTAGTAACAGAGCTGGGATTGAAACGTGGGTTGTCTGACACAAGTTTGGCCTCTGAACCTCTATTCTACACTGTGTCCTTGTTATGAGAGGTACTAATTCCCCCAAAAAAAGATACATTGAAGTCCTAATGCCCAGGACTTGTGAATTTGACCTTATTTGGAAATAGGGTCTTTGCAGATTTAATCAAGTTAAGGTGAGGTCATTAGAGTGGGCCTTTATCTAATATGACTGGTGTCCTTATAAGAAGGGGAAATTTGGACGCAGACAGGAGAATGCAATGTGAAAGAGGAGCAGAGACTGGAGTGATTTGTCCACAGGCCAAGGAAGGCCTGGGCCTACCAGAAGCTGGAGGAGGCAAGGAAGGATCCTCTCCAGGGACTTTGAAGGGTGTATGCCCCTACCAACACCTCGAATTTGGTCCTCCGGCCTCCAGAACTGAGACAATAAATTTCTGTTGTTTTAACCACCAGTTTGTGGACTTCGTTACGGCAGCCCTAGGAAAATAATACGGTCTCTGAAATGGACAACGCTAGGTGGTCGCACAGTTGAGGTGCGAGAGGTGCCACCATCAATATGGGAACCGCACCTGGAGGGCATGGTTTTTCCTCTGTCCCTCATCTGGACTTGCAAAATGCCCTACCCCGGGGCCCGCCCAGTGGCTAGTGGTTAAGTTCGCGCGTTCCGCTTGGGCGGCCCGGGATTCATGGTTTTGGATCCCATGGCAGACCAACGCACTGCTTACCAAGCCATGCTGTGGCAGGCATCTCACATATAAAGTAGAGGAAGATGGGCACAGACGTTAGCCCAGGGCCAATCTTCCTCAGCAAAAAGAGGAGGACTGGCAATGGATGTTGGCTCAGGGCTAATCTTCCTTACCAAGAAAAAAAAAATTCCCTACCCCACCTCTTATGGCACCCTATGAGGACAGACTGTGTCTGGGCCTCCCCCACCACACAGGGAGCTTCTAGAGGTGAAAGCCTTTGCCATGGGCAAAAAGGATTACCTGGTGTCCTTCTAGGACACCCTCCTGGGTTATCTCCACCTTTCACTGTCTTAAAGTATGATACTAACCTAAACTGATAGCAATGTAGAAGATTCCTGCCTGGCGGAATACGGTTGATTATTTCCCTGTGGATATTGACCAGTTTGACCTCCACTTATAAATTTATTTCAGCATTCCTGATGGCCTATGTGCTTGTGTTCTCTGACTTCTGCTTTGAAGTGGTTATAACATTTTACTGGTTCCCTCACTCATGAATGAGTTAAATAAAATCTTTGACACGTGTTCATTTTATATCTGTGTGAGAGCCATGATTTTACCTTTTAAAAGTATTTCCTTCAACACCTGCCTCAGCTCTGAGACTGTGACATCGCCACAAGCCTCAGCAGGACGTGGGGGTCTGGACACACCGGGAGAGCTGAAGAGCCTTCACATCAGAAGCTCCAGGCTGAGCTATGAAAGAAGGGATCCTAGAGTCTTTTCCCCACCTTGGAACTTTCTCCAAAGAATAGGAAAAGCCCCCCCAGAGTAGAGGTGATGAGAGGAGGAGTTCCAGCCTCAACACCCTCAGAAACCCAGGAGTCCTCTGACCTACACCACCAAGGTGGCAAAAACAGGCTCTCAGTTACGAAGCTCAGGTCTGAAACTGTGTAACACACTGGTTAGCAGCTTATGTCTGCCAAAGCAAAAACTGCACCGGACAACATTAAACAGGCCAGAAAGACTTTATTCAAGGCTGTTGCAATAGGGGAGAGAGGCCAGAATTCAGTCTGAACTCCGCTGAAGCAAAGTGCTGTTGGGTTTTAACAGGTGGGGAGAGGGGGAGATCGTGGGTCATCGGTGTTTTAATTGGCTTTGCCCAAAGGAGAAGAAAACTTGCTGCATCTCCGAGACGGGAAGTGGTTTTACAACTTGGAGAAAGGCACCTACTGAAGGTAGGCTCTCACCCTCCCAGAGTAACCGGGGGATAGAGGCCCTATCTCAGCTGATGTTTACATTTCCAAGAGATGGTTCCCAGGTCCTCGAGAAAGACATTTCCTAGCTTGTAAAACTGGCAAGAGGCTTTTAAAGAGATTTACACGCATCTCAAAGGGGCAGAGAATGAATTTATGAGGACAAGTTTTCTAAAGTAAATGCTCTAAGAAAAGGGAGGTCTGGGGCCTCTGCAGTTAGGCCATCTGGATTCTGGAAGGGCTGGGGTGAGAGGGAGGTCAGGGGTTTGAGGGTTTGAGGCAGGAAGAAGCCTGTCTAAAGTTTAGTCAGGCTGAGGGAAAAGTTATGACCAGCTTGGTTATGCTCCGTAAAGCCCGTCTGCCTGGGTTCAAAAGTGGGCTCCACAACTTATTAGCTGGGTGACCTGGGACAAGTTTCTCAACCTCTCTGGGCCTGATTTCTTCATCTTATAAAACGCAGATGACACTTACCTCATAGGATGGTTGTGTAGATTAAATATGTTAATCCAAGTACAGCACTTAAAACAGTACCTGGCACATAATAAATGTATTACTTGCTGTGGGTTAAGTTATTTTACCGTTCTGAGCCTCAGTTTCCCCAATCATCCCATCTGAGAATTTATATGGAAAATTAAACGAGATGATGAATGTAAACACCCTTAGTACAGGCCTGGCATCTGGTAAGACTGTTTGATGACTAACATTCCTGTAACTACAGTTACTATTACTGATGTTACCCCTTGTACTGTTTGTTCATTCTCTTAGTAATTCTCTATTTTGTTACTCTAATCATTATTTACGATTGTTTTGTTATTATCACCTCAAACTACTCCCTATTACTAGTCATAGTGGCAATATTACTATTATTATCTCACTATTCCCCACACCTCATCCCCTTCCATCAAGCAGTCCCGACGCCTGCCAGCCTCTCTCGTTCCCAAGCCAGGCTTTCCTCCCTGGGGCCCCTAGGCCTTCATCTGTTTGGAGGAAATCGAGGTGGGGCTCAGGCTCCAAGTCCCCAACACGAAGCAAAGACTGACAGGGGCACCCTGGAATCCTCTGGACAAGTGGGATGCAGTGGCTGAGTCCACTGAATGATTCCTAAGAAACCAGACGGATGGCAGGATGGGTGAGGCCTGGGAGCTGTGTACGAACCCATTAAACAGAGCTTCCCTCTGCTCCCAAGCATTGCTAAAAGCCCCATTCACCCCTCAACACTGCTTAATGGTTTCACCCAGTCTCCCCCTCACCAGTGGGATCACCCACAGGCTGGCTAAACCCCCAGCCGCCAACTCCGGCTCTTTCCAGGGCTGTGACTCTGGATCTCAGCTTCTCCATCTGTTAAAGGTCTTGGCATGCCCGCCTTTGCTCAGCTTCAAGAGGTTATTATAAGAAATGTGGCAGAAATGACTCCTTTAAACCACTATACAAAGTAATTAAACTTTTATTGAGGCCTTTATGTGCCAGAAACTGACCACACAGAGGCAAGACACGGTCCCTGCCCATGAGGAGCTCACAGTCTAGTAAGGAAGCCAGACGCCAAATCGATTCCCACAAAGATGGGGGCAGGGGCAGCAGCCATCAAAGGAGGGAACTAGGATCGCGCCCCGCCCCCCTTATTCCAAGCTGGCTGTGAGAAGGCGAATAGGAAGCTTATCGTGTCTCTCCCACCTTCCCTGTGACAGCTCTGACTGCTGTCTCTCCTAGGCACCATGAGGAGACGAGGGAGACACAAAGATGAGGGGGATACATCAGCTGCTTTCAAAAAGCTAGAACACCCTGGCAGGATATATACAACGGTAACTTTATTTCCCGAAGCCGCAAACCAGTGCAGCGGAAGCTGGGGATACTGGGGGTAAGATTGGAAGAACAGGGGCTGGGCCAGCCCAGTCCAGTGGTGGGAAAGGGAAGGAATGGGAAGAGAGGAGGTTTCCAGGTGGAGAAGCTCATAGCAGAGTGCCAGTGGCCACAGCCAGCAGAAGAGCCGCCAACCCGGCCCAGGCAGTGGCAAAGCCATTATGATGGGCCCCACCTTTTGCGGGGTACTGCTCCCTATTACTACGGTCCTGGTGGCCAGTAGCACCTCCAGGCAAGCTAGATTCCTCTTTCCCCGAGGTCTCAGGTTCTGCTTCCCGTGGAGGAGTCTGGCTGGCTGGGGCTGACGTGTGTTTGGTGGTAGAGGTGCGGGTGGTTGGGGCTGGGGTGGAAGCAGTGACAGAGGTGGTTGGGGCCACAGTGGTGGTCTTAGAAGGGGGCAGCAGGACAAGCGGCGGGAACTGAGGGGAGAAGTAGGTCTTGTTGCGGAGGTCCGAATTGCAGCGGGACCCCCGGCAGCAGGAGCCGCTGAGCGTGAACCCCGGGCCTGTCACCCCATCCCGGGTGCAGTCCTCGTCCTGGACGCAGCCCCGGACAGGCAAGGACACAGTCACATTAGCTGCAGGAGGAAGATACAGGTAGGTCCGTGGTTGGAGGGACGGGGGTAGGCACAGCCAGAATGAAACTTAGGGGCGAGACAATAGCAAGAACCCCCAAAACAGGGGACAGAAGGGCTCTGCATCCATTAATCCAAAAGTCTCAATTCGGCCTCCACTTTGAGAAACACTGTCCCCACTGTCTTCGGCACAGGTGGACCACATTTCCCATACTACTTTGAGAAGAAAAGTGTGTAAGCTGAACTACAAGTCCCACAATGCCTTGGAAGAAAGGTTTGGATTGGGATACAACACCTCTCACATGACCAAAGAGCAGAACAAACTTCCCCTACGTCCCTCCCGTCATTTTCCCCTGCTCCTCCCTCCCACCCCACTCCTGCCAAAATTTCATCTTAGAGTCAGAACTACATCTCCCATAATACACCTGGCAGAGGATGGAGTTTGAAGAACTTCATCTCCCATGGTTCCCTGAGGCAGAGGCCAGGAGGCTGAACTACGTCTCTCCTAAGTAGTTAGGTGGGAACCCTAACCCCTTGAGTTTTAAGGCGTCAGAACTAGATTCCCCGCAGTGCCTGGACAGACGCTGGGAGGCTTAAATACATTTCCCATAGCACATCCTCCCATTCTGTGCAGGCCTCTATGGAAATGTATTTCCCCAAAACACTCTAGATCAAAAGCATCCGCATCCCCATGCTATAGTGGCGATAGGACTGCACTTCTCATGATGCTCTAGGACAAGACAAGAACTTAGGCCTACAGTTCCCAGAATGCGTTGGAGGTGGGGACCCCTTTGGGTAAAGGGCTGCCTACCGCCCATGAGGCCTCAGAAAGGCTACTACAACTCCTGCAGGCCCCGTGCTCCTGGGCTCGCTCACCTGCCGTCAAGGTGACATTGCCATCGAAACAGCCCTTGTAGACGCGGTCGCTGGCGTTGTAGCAGCTCACGACGGGCGGCGCCGTACCCTGGCAGGCCTCGCGGCTCAGCCCCACGCAGCTGTAGCACTCGGCGCCGTTGGGCTGGTATGCACTCTCATTGCCTGCGAGGAGAGCGGGGAGGAATGAAGGGGTCGAGGGGAGTCGGGAAGCACAGCTCGCACCCGGTCCCTCCAGCCCACGTCTCTGCCCTCGACGGACGCTCAGCTCAGCCTCTAGCCCCGCCCACCAATAGACCCCGCCCACTGGCCATAGTCCCGCCCCCAGCGGCCAACCTCACGGTGCCGACAGCAGCGAAGCCCCGCCCACTGCCTCTTGGCCCCACCCCTTTCCTGACAAGTTCTCCCGCCTCCAGCTGCTCGGCCGCATGTGGCTCCGCCCCTGGGCCTAAGGCCCCGCCCCCACCGACCTGCAGGGTTGAGCGCTCGCGAGGTAAGGTTGAGCTTGGCGTTGCAGCGGTCCTGGGCGCATTGCTGCAGCTGGATGAAGGCCAGAAGCCCGTGAAGGTCCAGTCCGCGGTCATTCTTGCCGGGGAGTCCCGAACCGCAGCCCCGCACTGCCACCGAGAATTGCCCGTGGACTGCGGAGAGGGGAGGGGGCGGGGTCAGAGGAGCCGCGGCCTCGAATAGACCAGTACCCGAGGATGGACCGGCCGGGGTCGGAGGGCGGGGAGCTCATAAAGAGCAGATCGGAGAGGAAACGACAGACGGCGGGGCGGGACCTCCAAAGGCTGAGTCCCAGGGGCTTCCAGGCTGACAGACGCTGGACAGAATCAAGGGGCGGGCCATAAAGGGGCGGAACCGCAAAAAGCAACATCAAAAGGAACTGAGACAGACAAAAAAAAAAGGCACAGGATCAGAGTGGGGTGGGGGCCTCTAGGGGCGGGACTCCACAGAGGGCGGGCCAGAGGGGCGGAGCCTCAGCCTAGGGAACTTAGGAGAAGACCTCTAGAAGATCTCCATCACCAAGGGCCCCATTGGAGAGAGGAGGCTGGGTTGGGGAGGATAGAGTTCTGGCAGGGACAGAAGCGGGTAGGGAAGTGTCAGTGGTGAAGCGGAAATGGCTAGGGAGTGTACTCAAAGGGGACGAGATCCCAGAGCCGGGCTCTCCTAGTTCATCCCACCCAGTTCGCAACTCGCAGCCGCTTACCCCGCTAAGCCCTAATGGCGTGGTGGTGTTAAAGAGCCCAGGCCAGGCTGAAAGGGCGGAATGGGGCTGCATTGAAGGGGGTGTGGCCAAATTCAGAGAGAGGGGCGGGACTATAAAGAGGCAGGGCCTGGCTGGAGGAGCTTGGATGGGTACGCACGGACCAGGGGCCCCCACTCACTGGTCTCCACCGCCCCCACCGCCTCTGTGCAGACGTCCACGCCCCGCGGGCACTTCACTGTCTTCATCTTGTGCGGTGAGCATCCGTCATCTGCTTTCTGCACGCAGCTGTAGCACTCCAGGGCCTGCGCTCCTGGGGGTGCAGGGCCGAGTAGAAATGAGCGATCCCTACTGAAGCCTCCTCCGTCAAAGGATAAATAGTCCTTCCCACGCCCTCTGTCCCCGGGACGAGACAACCCGATTGCACACTCCTTTTCCAGGATAGGAGTAGGCAAAACTTGCTCACAAATCTGGGGCCATGGGATACACTGTGTGCCTTTCCTTCAAGCCCCGTATGTCTACAGTGAGAGCATCCTTCCCATAGCCCCTTATGCCCAGTGAGGGATCCCTACCAGGGAGCCTGGGGGAATTCCTACCATGGCTGGGGGGGAGGGTACTGCCCCATAGTTCTCTCAGCATGGGAGAACTTTTCCCACGGTCAAGTCGGCTCAGTGAGGGATCTCTTCCCACAGCCCCCTCTGATCAGGGCAGGGGATCCTTACCACAGTCCCCTCTGCCTAGGATGGAGGATTCTTCCCACAGCCCCATCTGCTCAGGATGGAAGAACTTTTCCCACAGCCCCCCACGCTCATGATGGAGATCCTTCCCACAGCCTCCTCAGGAGGGGGTGGGGGGAGCCTCCTCCCTGGAGCCCCCATCTACCCACGCTGCCCCCTCCCGGCAGCAGACCAACCTTCTTGAAGCAGCAGCAGCCAGCCTATAGTCCAGATCACTGCCCAGGCACCTGCTTTCCTGGCGGGGTCCATGGCTTCGTCCTGCTCCCTCGGCGTCCCCCCTGGTTGTGCCGCCTCCCAACCCGGGCCCTCTTACCTGAGCCCAGGATGAGTAACCTTCCCCCAGGCAACCCTGGCCTTGCCCAACTGGGCTAAATCAGCGTCCGCCATGGGGCGGGGCACCCGCCCCTGGGTGTGTCACCCACAGCTGCCAAGGAGCGAAAGGGCGGGATTCAAGGTTCCCTGACAGCTCCCAGGAGAAAGTCTGTGTGTTTGAGGGGTAGAGGGGAGAGTACTGAGGCTCACCCAGAGGGTCTACTCAACACTCATCGCTCAGTAAATACTTAATCAGTACCTGCAGTATGCTGGGCTGTGGCCTGGGTGATGAAAATTAAGACAGAACGGGTGCCTGACCACACAGAGTTCATAGTCTGATGGGGGAGACAGATGTTAATCAAATAATCATACAGATTGTTATTTACAAAGAGGACAATGAAGGAAGAAGTGTGGGGGGCTACAAGGAGGTGTAGAGTCTAGAAGTGGGGGCTGGTCAGTGAAGCTTCCCAGAGGATGTAACTCGAGTTGTGATCTCAAAGACCTAGAGGTGGGAAGTAGTATGGACCATTCCAAGTCAGAGGGGAGAGCGGTGTGCCTGGAGCTCAGAGGGCCAGGGGACAAGGGTGGAAACTGAGGCAGAAGAGCCAGGCAGGGGCCAGACCATTCAGGGCATTACAGGCCCTGAAGGGAGATGTGAATTAATTCTGAAAAAGGTGGAAAACCTTTGAGAAGCTCTAAATCAGCTGGGGGACACAATCAGATTCGCTTTTTTAAACGATCCATCTGGGAAATAATGCAAATATCCATCAAGAAGTGAATGGAGAAAGAAAGAGTGGTTCACGAATCCCGGAGAATACTACACAGCAATGAAAACACGCCAACTGCTGGTGTCTGCAGCAACATGGAGGAATCTCCCAAACCTATGTCGAGCTCAAGAAGCCTTAAACAAATAAAACAAACTGTGCGACTCCATTTATATGAAGTTCTAGAACAGACAAACTAATCAGTGGTGATAGAGATCAGAATAGCAGTTACTTCGGGTAGGGCATTACAATACAATACATTGTGTAGTATGACACATTGTAACTAGTTACATGTGTATACAAATATGTAAAGAATCATCGAAATGTATACTTATGCACTTATGCACTTCACGCAAGATACAATGCAACGTACATTATACTTAAAAAAAGAAAGGCAAAAACGTCACTGTGGCCTCTGTGTAAAAAAAGGAAAAAACTGAGGGCTGGCCTGGTGGCAGAATGGTTAAGTTTGTGTACTCTGCATCAGTGGCCCAGGGTTCGTGGGTTTGGATCCTGGGCACAGACCTACACACTGCTCATCAAGCCATGCTGTGGTGGCCCCACATATACAAAATGGACGAAGATTGGCACAGATGTTAGCTCAGGGATAATCTTCCTCAAGCAAAAAGAGGAAGATTGGAGGCTGGCAACAGATGTTAGCTCAGGGCCAGTCTTCCTCACCAAAATAAAAAAAAAGGAAAAGACTGTAGAAGGGGCAAGAGAGAAGGCCAGGAGACCATTGAGGGGCTGGGCAGTAGCAGCCCCTGATGATGGGGAGTTGGCCTGGCACTCACAGTGAGGCCATGGTGTTCTGTTACACCAAAACAATCTCACAGAACACCAGCATCAGATGAGGCCACACTGTGACTGTGCCAGAGCGGGACACAATCAGGACCCTGCGTTTCCATGTGTGAACGCACAAACAAACAAGAACACTGTGGAAACCACAAAACGCCTAAGCATCCCCAGGTCCTGGCTCATATTAGCCACTGCTTACACTATATAGTACATTACATTATATTATTTATAGTGTATATTATATGTTACAGCTTGAACCTTGCTTTGTTTCTCTTGGCTCGTAGATAAAATTTACCTCTGGCAGGAAAAATAGCAGCTGTGTCATAAAGATATTATCTGCTCCCCAGACCCCTTTGGGCACCCCCTTTCCAACAATGACTAGCACCTCAGTCACATAGGTGAGGTGACTTGGCATCGAGCTGAGGCTCAGAGAGAGAAAGTGAATGACTATCTGTGAAGTCATTCAGCACTAGCTCCTGACTCCCTGCCTCCCAGGTTGAAATCCCAGCTCCACTTATGGTCTGCTGGGTGACCCTGTTTAGGTGTCTTCGCCTCTCTGAGTCTCTGAAGTGTCCGTTTTATAATCAAGGAAGGAGAGTCTTTCGTGGTGGAGTGAGACAGGGCAAAGTATCAAGGCTGGAATCAGACAGACTGAAATTTTAATCCTGCCTCTGCCATCCTCTTGCTGTGTGACCTCAAACAACTCAATCTCCCTCTCTGAACTTCAGCTGCCTCCTTTGCCAAATGGGTATGAAAACCCTATCTCCTGCAGGACAGAGTGAGGCAGGGTGACAATACTGTTATAGTGTTCTCAGGAACAGGAGGGCCTGCAGGCCCCAGCCGTGGGAGAGTTTCAGGGAGGAACCCTAACTGGCCAGACCAGAAGAACTAGCGTCTTGGGAGGGAGTGGGAGCCAGGGTGGGGAGTCTCCTCTTGCTCAGGCCTGCCCAGATTCTGGGCGCTGACCCCCTCCTGGCCCAGGACCAGAGAGCAGAGGGAGGTTTGAATGTGGGGCCTCTACTCACACAGGTTCTGTGACTCTTCCCAGCTCCTCTCCGCAGAGGTCGCTGTGGAGAGATTTAGAATACGGTTCCCCAGACAGATGAACAGAGGGGTCAGTGCAGAGGCGGTCCCCAGCCCTGGAGGTCATGCCAGGGTCTCAGACAAGCTTGGGGCCATATCCACTGTGGGTTTCCTGTCCCCAGGGGCAGGGCAGTCTCTGAGCCCAGTGATGTTCCCAGCAGATCTCAGACCCACTCCCTCCGGGACACACTGTCTGGGATGTGTCAGAGAAGGGGTGAGGTCAGGGGCAGGGCTGGCTACATAATTTGCAGGGCTCAGTGCAAAATGAAAATACGGGGACCTGGTTCAAAAGGCAGGAAAGAGTGCCGTTAAAGGTAGTAAAATGGAAATGTTCTTTTCCTTTTTCCTACCATCTCTCTCAGCCTCCCACGTTCCCTTGGGCTACTCACGGTGCAAGCACAGATCCCCACAGGAGTCTAGAGACCCTGCCCAAAACTAAAGCAATCTGGTTGCTAGGGTGCCCTTCCACCAGCTCCCCATAGCCATGCCCCACCCCGAGATGCCATGAGGCACAAGTGTCTGACCCTGACCTTCTTGTAGCCACCCAGGCCCTGCCAGGCTGGAGGGTGACAGTGGTCACAGGGCAGGGGCAGGGAGGAGAAGGCAGACAGAACCAGTCCTGGAGAGGTAGAAGGTGGCAGGTGGTGGGACCTTGTGTGAGCCAAGGCCCCAATCTCCCAGCTCACATCCCTTCAGACTTCACTTACCAAAAACAAATGCAAATACAAAACTAAGAATTTCCAGAAAGCAACCACAGAGCGTTGAACCCAAGAGGGCTCTTCTGAGCACAAAGACCTGACAACTACACCGGTCACATGCCCGTGACGCCAGTGAGGCTGGCCCCACTAAGGGCCCAGTTTGCAGAGGGGCTGGGCAATGAATTGATCCAAGAATCCAGATGTCTCACACCTGGAAGTGGAGGCCAAGGGACACCTGGGGTCCCTGAGGGCCTGGGGATTGGAGTGTTTACATTCCCAGGACTCAGGAGCACCATATCTGGATCCTCAAAGAATCCTGGACAAGACACCCAGGTCCTGAGGAGATGGCGACGAGACCAGAGACGTTTGACGGGGGGAAAGACCTGGCTCCACAGTGACAGCCTAGAGTGATCAGGGCTGTAGTGGGGGAACCCAGGGGACTGTGGAACTCAGAATACACATGACCCAGACTAGGGATCAGGAGAGCTTCTTGAAGGATGGGACGCCTTGGGCGAGACCTTAAGGATGAAGAGTTCTGTCTGCCTTGTTCACAACTGTCCCCAGTCCTCAGCATCTCTCTCATCAATTGATTCAACCATCAGACACTCCCTCAACACCTAGTTTGCACTCGGCCCTCTGCTGTGTGCCAAAAATTGAATAGTGCAGGCAACAGACCCACGCCCTGCCTCCTGGGGCTCCCATCCAGCATGGGAGACACCCTCATCAGCAGTGATGGGGGAAGCACAGGCAGAGTGATCAGGGCTGGGGTGGAAAGCCCAGAGGAAGCATGTGACTCAGCCAGGACAATCAGAGAGGGCTTTCTGGAGAAGGAAAGAAACATCTGACCTATGACCTAAATGATGAGTAGGAGTTGGGTGGAGTGGGGAAAGGTGACTTAGCAAATGGAAGAGTATGTACCAGGACTGAGAGGTGAAAGGCAAGCTTTTGTTTCATGGACTGAAATGTGCCTTATGGTGCTGAGGACATGGCAGTGACCAGGGCAGCCCTGGCTCTGCCCTCACGGAGCTCCCAGTCCATAAGGACATACATCCACCACCAATGATGACCCAGGATGTTCAGGGACGGGACAAGGGAGCTCAATGGGGGGTGCCTGACCCCACCGGGGGAGTCAGGAAGGGCTTCCTGAAGGAGGGGACATCCCAAATAAGACCTAAAGAATGAGGACCTAGCTGGTTAAGGTAAGGGCACAGGGAATAACATGTGCCAAGGCCTGGAGGGCAGGAGCCTAGGAGTTCCTAGAAATTGCCAATAGCCCAGTCAAGCCAAAAAGGATGGAAGCAGGTTGGCCCACAAACTAAAAAAACAAAATTGCCCAAGGGTGAGGATGCATGCGTCCCCTCTCCCAGCCATGACCTCAGAGTCGAAGGCCTCCCTTCCTAAAGGGGGGAACCAGCTGTGGGCCGCTTGGCTCTCAGAGGTAGCCAAAACTCAGGATTCCCGCCTAGGGGCCGAGGAGCCCCGGATGCCTATCCTGGAAACCACAGCAGCAACCACCGTTTTCCCTCCATGTTTAATTGGATATCACAGGAGCACCAATAAATAGTCCCTTCCCGCCCCCACAATCTTCCTACTGCCCGGGGCAGCGCCCCAGGGGCTGGCTTCCCGTCGGGGGAAGGCACCTGCAGCCCAGAACGCCGCGGCTCAGGCCAGCCCAGCCGCCGCGCCTGCAGAATTCCCGGGAGAGTTCCAAAGGGGCGGGCCCAGGCTTCCCGGAAGTGGGCGGGGCCACTCAGGGGGCGTGGTTCTCGTCGGCTGCGGTGACGATGACGTCCATCCAAATGCGCATGGCCTCCGGGCTCGGCGCCACCATGTAGAAAAGGCGTTCGTAGGTTTTGACGCAGAACGTCAGGCGAGGGTTGGGGCTCTGGAATAAGCAGCGGAGTGGAGGTGGTTAAGAGAACACATGGGTTCGAATCCCAGCCTTGCTACTTAAAGGCTGTGTAGCATTGGACAAGTTCCTCAGACTCTGCGTCTGTTTCCCCGTCTGTCTTCCTAAATAACGCTACCTATCTCACTGGGTTATGAGGATTAAATGAATTAACACAGGAAGGGGCTTTGAATTGGGGGAGCAAGAGTAATTTAAAAGGAGGACTTAACGTCCTCTTGCCCCAGCCTACCTTCTCCTATATTAGAAATATAAGCATTCAACTTTCCCCGCCCCAAAATCTAGGTCCCCCTGGTTTGTAACTGGGGAAAGCTAGTATCTACAATCCATTTATTGAGAACCTCCTTGCCAACCCCCAAACTGAGTAAATCCCTTACATCCATTATTTGTTCTTAACCTTCTCAACTCTGAGGAAATGGGTTGAAGTGGCCCATTTTGCAATTGAGAAGACTAAGGCTGGCGAAGGGAAGTCATTTTCCTGATGTCCCGCAGCTGGGATTGCAACGTAAGCTCTAAAAAGCCATAGCTGGTTGCTCTCCACAGAGCTTTCTAAACGTTGTGCCAGTTGCCAACATTTAAATTTCTGGCACTGCACTTTTATAAACGTTCCAATTCCTGAGTTCTCTAGGGAAAAACAAATATGATGTGACACCATGGGGCTCATTCCCACTTGCCAACTGTGTGGGCAGAAGCTGAGAAACGGTCATCTCCTTTAGATGCTCCCAGGCTGCCTTGGTCCTCCCATCCCCTCTTCAGGCATTTATTCCCAGCGTGGCATCTGAGTTTGCCAAATTTTTGCTCTCAATCTTTTGCTCCAAGAAAAGTAACGGTGGCTGAGAGCCAGAGACTGAGCTCTTCATTTTTGGTCACTGCAGTGAAATAACCTGTTGGTCCCCTTTGCTGGATGGAGAACCCTGGCAGTGGGGGCTGTGGGTGGCCTTTCCCAGGGACAAACTGAGGCTTGACCACAGGGCTCAGACCAGGAGGGCAGGGCAGCACCCGGTGGGGCTTCACCTTGAAGGCACAGCGTAAGTGGTCGTAATAGACCTCCTCGATGGCTTGGAAGTAGATGACGCCTTTGAGCTTGGTCTCTTCCTTGTCTGACAGAGGGAGTGAGGGAGAAACAGTCAGTGAGGAGGTGTGTCTGTGTGTCGGGGTGGGGGTCACTGGGCCCAAGTCCTGAGACTGGTGTTGGGGTGAGGAACATGGTGACAGAGTCTGAAGGTCCCTAAAGTACCGTGGTTGGGAGACTGGACAGGACTGGGGAATGGGGTCTGGGGAGCCAGAACTGTACAAAACTGTTATCTATGTTACCCGGGGAAGGCTGGTCGCTCAAGGAGGAAGGGGCTGAGGATCTGGACTCCTGGCTCCCGGTGGACGTAAGAGAGAAGGGGGCGCGGGGTGGGACTCCTAGGCGTCTGTGGGGAAGGCCTCCGAGTGGACTCCTCCAGGGTCCCGGGGGCCCACGGCGGCCCCTGGGCTCACCTGCGTAGTAGGCCAGGCGGCGGGCCTGGCGGTCGAAGCAGAACCACCGCTTCCTCCAGGTCTTGATGCGGCCGCCCATCTTGACCAGGGGTCCGCGGCAGCAGCCCCCGGACACCCCTACATGCGGGCAGTTTTCCGGGTTGTGGCCCCATCGTTCCAGGTGCTGCCGGAGATCCAAGACCCTTGGGCCTGGAGGGCGGGGTGGGGGCGGGGGTGGGGGCGTGGGCGGGGCCTGGGGAGGGAAGAGAAGCCGGCAGCTGAAGTCCTAGGGTCAGGAGCGGGTTCTGCAGCCTGGAGCCCCCCGAGGGCACCAGGTCACAGCAGCTCCTGTGTAAGGTCTGCCACAGCCTTTAAGCAGTAATATTAACAACGGTGATCATAATGATTCCAGGAGCTACATTTATTGGTTAAGACACACTGCCCAGGGCTTTCCCAGCTTCAGCGCCATGACTCCCCATGGCCACCCTTGGGACAGGGCTACAACGAGCCCCATTTTACAGATGAGCAAACTGAGGTACAGAGAGATGAAATAATACACTCAAGGTCACACAGAGCTTTTAGGTGACAGAGGTGGGACATGAACCCAGGTCTTCCTGGCCCTAGAGCTCACCCTGAAACACGAGAGGCATGTCAGAAAATGAGGGGCCCCGGGATCGGGGTCCCCAAAGTGGGTCCCTCTGTAAAACAGGGACCAAATAATGAGAGCAGTTTCCATTATTATTATTGTTCTTGTGATGAAATTAGTGATTATTACCTGTGCTAAGCATTTTATAGGTATAATCCTTCTGCCCCCTCAGAAGGGGGCAAGTACATTATTACCCCCGTTTTACAGATGTGGAAACCAAGACTCAGAGAGGTTAACTCACTAGGCCTAAGTCACACGGCCAGAGCTGACCGAGCCAGGACCCACTGGGCAGAGTGGGCACCGTAGGTGGCCATAAAGAGGAGAAGAATTAAGGCAATGCAAGTGTCTACTGTTCCGAGGTCCAGCCTGATCATACCTATTCTTCCGAAGTGATCCCTGCAAAGAATGGTACGATCCCCGTGGTCACACTGAGGCTCAGAGCAAGAAACCTCAGACCTCAGTGTGCAAACAGACCCCTAGAGATTGCATTAAAATGCAAGCTCCAACTGAGTCATTCTGGGGTGGGGGTGAGGCTCTTCCCCCCCGACCAAGCTCCCGGGGACGCCGGTGCTGCTGGTCCATGGACCACCTTTGAGTTCTATTGAGAAAACTGAAGCAAGGGCAGAGCAAGAAGGGATGAGAAACAGAGATGAGGCTCCTTGGATGTTACAGGGGAGAGCGAGGAGGAGGGGACATGAGAAGCTGGGGGGATGCACAGGAGGAGAAGGGGCAGTTCAGAGGTCCCCCACTGGGGCCTGGAATCTTATATGGGTCCTCTTGCCAAATCCATACAGCAACACTAGTGAGCACCACATGCATGGAAGTTCCCACCATGTGTCAGGCATTGTGCCAAGCGATCCTCTCCACAACAACCCACTACTGTTCCCATTTGAGAGAGGAGGAAACTGAGGCTTCTAGAAGGAAGTGACTGACCAAGGTCACCCAGGTAGGATGTGGCAGAGCCAGGCCCTGATCTAGGAGAGCAGAGATGAGCTCGGGACCCTCAACTCCATCGATGCCACCTGTCTCACCTCCACGGAACTCCTGCCCTTCTCTGGGCCTCCGTTTCCCTGCGCTGAAACCCAGGGGTTCTCACGGCACCCTCCTCACGGGGCAGTTTCAAGGATGAGCTCACTGCTGTCAGGCTCTCCACCCCAGGATTCCCTTTCCAGGCGCGAATCCCAGAGAAACACTTGCCCACGTGCACGAGCTCACGTGCAGCTTGGGGTGTGAGCGGGGAGGACAATGCACACAATGGGGAACTGTTTAATAAATGATGATGCTACCGAGCAGCAATGCTTCATTTTTACTGAGGTAGAGCTTGTCTGACAGCCGGAAGGCTCCACCGCCCTTCCTGCTGTATGTCACTCCTTGGCTCTTATCAGCACCTGACCTGCTACTTATTTTACTTATTGATGCTGCTGTTTGTCTATCTCCCCGCTAAACGTCAGCCTCCCCGAGGGCAGGGATTCTCATTTCGCTCCCTGCTGTCACCCGGGCCTACCACACAGCAGGCCCTCCATAAATACTGGTTGAGATGAATAAGGACAGGACACATGGTGGAGAAACAAAGAACAGGTTGAGGGCTAGCCTGGCGGCAGAGTGGTTAGGTTTGCACGCTCTGCTTCGGCAGCCCAGGGTTCACAGGTTCGAATCCTGGGCACTGATCTGCGCATCGCTCATCAAGGCATGCTGTGGCGGCATCCCACATACAAAATAGAGGAAGATGGGCAGAGATGGTAGCTCAGGGCCAGTCTTCCTCACCAAAAAAAAGAAGAAAAACAGGTTGGGAACAACGTGCCCATTTACAGGAAAAATGAATTCACAAAATGTGGTTTGGGCCGGCCTCATGGCTTAGCGGTTAAGTGCGTGTGCTCTGCTGCTGGTGACCCGGGTTCAGATCCCGGGCGCGCACTGACGCACCGCTTCTCTGGCCATGCTGAGGCCGCGTCCCACATACAGCAACTAGAAGGATGTGCAGCTATGACATACAACTATCTACTGGGGCTTTGGGGGAAAAAATAAATAAATAAAAATAAATTTAAACAAAATGTGGTTTGATCAGTGTATATAGAAAAGTATAAAAAAAAGACTCAGAGGGCCAGCCCGGTGGCTTAGCGGTTAAGTGCGCGCTCCACTACTGGCGGCCCGGGTTCGGATCCCGGGCGCGAACCGACGCACCGCTTCTCCGGCCATGCTGAGGCCGCGTCCCACATACAGCAACTAGAAGGATGTGTAACTATGACATACAACTATCTACCGGGGCTTTGGGGAAAAAAAATAAAAAGGAGGAGGATTGGCAATAGATGCTAGCTCAGAGCCAGTCTTCCTCAGCAAAAAGAGGAGGATTAGCACGGATGTTAGCTCAGGGCTGATCTCCCTCACAAAAAAAAAAAAAGACTCAGAGCCAGCCCTGATGGCCTAGTGGTTAAGTTTAACATGCTTCGCTTCTGGGTTCGGTTCCCGGGAACAGACCTACACCAGTCGTATGCTGTGGTGGCGGCTCAGATAGAAGACCTAGAAGGACTTACAACTAGAATATACAACTATGTACTGGGACTTTGGGGAGGAAAAAAAAAAAAGAGGAAGTTTGGCAACAGACGTTAGTTCAGGGCGAATCTTTCCCCGCAAAAAAAAAAAAAATCTCCTTGTTGTTCTTGGAACACCAAAACATTTAAAAAAAACAAAAAGGCTCCTCTGGTGTCTCCAGAGGTGCAATGGGGAGACCCTCATTTCTCTACACTGTCACACTCCTACAACAAAAACACATTTATGCTATTTGCGTCGGTAAAAATAAAATTTTAATAAGGAACCCATCAGCTAAATCCAGAATGTGAAAACCTCTACAGGATAAATGACTTGATTTTTTCCACAAATAAATGGCATTATTTTGCACAAGCGGAGCAAGAGGACTCTTGGAGTTTGAAAGAGATTTAAGAGACATTTTAACCAAATGCATTATAGATGCCTTGTTTGGATCTAGATTCAAATAGGCAACCATAAGAAGACATTTCGGAGCTAATTAAGGAAATGTGAATACGGACCATGTGTTAGGATGTTACAGAATTATTATAATCTCATAACGTATGACAATGGAAATTTTGTTATGTTAAAAAAAAACCTTATCTACTGGATGAAATGATACAATATCTGGAATTTGCTTTAAAATATTCTACTGCAGAGTGGGAAGTAGGTGAGGAATTGGTACAATGAAGTTGGCAAGTAAAACAAGATTCAATATTGACCTTCACTGAAGCTGCTTGGTGGTACATGGGGGTTAATTAATCTGTTGTCTCTACCTCTGCAGATGCTTGACTATTTCTATAATAAAAAGTGTTTTAGGGCCAGCCCAGTGGCGTAGCGGTTAAGTTCACGCGTTTCACTTCGGCGACCTGGGGTTTGCCAGTTCGGATCCCGGGCGCAGACCTACACACTGCTCATCAAGCCATGCTGAGGTGGCGTCCCATATAGAAGAACTAGAAGGACCTACAACTAGGATATGCAACTATGTACTGAGTCTTTGGGGAGAAAAGAGAAAAAGAGGAAGATTGGCAACAGATGTTAGTGCAGGGCCAATCTTCCTCAAAAAAAAAAAATAATAATAATAACTTGTTCCATTAAAAAAAAAGTTCTTTAGAAGAAACCAAAATAAATAAATGAAACAAAATTTTAAATGATATTTTAAAAGCCCCAGCCTGTAGGTGCCCTCATTTGGCAGTAACTGCTGACATCATCACCCACTTACGGAAGAGGAAACTGAGGCACAGAGAAGTAGAGCCTGTTACTGAGGACATGCCCTGGACAGAGATGACCATAATGGGAAGAGAAACTATGTCTTTTGAGTTCCCCTTCCCTTGCCAAGCCCAGGACACTTTTCTGTGCCACTGGAGGAGAGGAGAGGGTGAGATAAGAAAGGGCAGAGGTCAGGGAGCTGGGCAGAGTGGGGAGGGGTGGGGTGAGGGCAGGGGCAGGACTGACCATAATGGCAGGTATAGCAGGGCCTGAGGAACCTTCCGTGCTCCTTCTCATTCCTTCCTGTGGGTTCAGGATGAAGGAGTCAATGAGGATGCTAACCAATAAGAAGTGGGGAAAATGTACTGGGTTCCTGGGTCTGAGGGAGGAAGAGCTGGGGGCCTGGGCTCCCGGGTCTGAGGGAGGAGGGGCTGGGGGCCTGGACCCCCGGGTCTGAGGGAGGAGGGGCTGGGGGCCTGGACCCCCGCGTCTGAGGGAGGAGGGGGCTGGGGGCCTGGACTCTTGGGTCTGAGGGAGGAGGGGCTGGGGGCCTGGACCCCTGGGTCTGAGGGAGGAGGGGCTGGGGGCCTGGGCTCCCGGGTCTGAGGGAGGAGGGGCTGGGGGCCTGGACCCCCGCGTCTGAGGGAGGAGGGGCTGGGGGCCTGGACCCCCGGGTCTGAGGGAGGAGGGGCTGGGGGCCTGGACCCCTGGGTCTGAGGGAGGAGGGGCTGGGGGCCTGGGCTCCCGGGTCTGAGGGAGGAGGGGCTGGGGGCCTGGACCCCTGGGTCTGAGGGAGGAGGGGCTGGGGGCCTGGGCTCCCGGGTCTGAGGGAGGAGGGGCTGGGGGCCTGGACCCCTGGGTCTGAGGGAGGAGGGGCTGGGGGCCTGGACCCCTGGGTCTGAGGGAGGAGGAGCTGAACCTCCCGACCTAAGGAGGAGGGTGTGGGGTCTCACCCTGGCCTTGAGCAGCCGCTCCCTCTCGGCCACGGCCTGCTGCAGGAGCTGCTCCATGCGGGCGATGTCTGGGTGGACGGCCCCACAGCTGGGAGGAGGGAACAGAGACCAGGGCAGGTTACAGCCGTCCGGCCTCTTCCCTCCCTCTCCCGACCTTCTCTCTGATGTCTCACCTATTGCTGGGGCCACAGTTCAGCAGCTGATAAAGTGGGTATCTCCCGGAGTCTCCGGCTGCTGGCGGGAGGGCTGAGGCCTCCAGGGGTCCTGGGGGAACAGATGGGGCTAGGGGGCTGGGATTCTCCCTTGTCAAGCCCCTCCACCCCCCGATCCCCCGACAGGTGTCTAGGTTCGTCCATCCTGTGCTGCAGGAAGGCTGGGGACAGGGGAGGAGGGTGGGCAATGAGAGGGGTCCTCACCAGTACAGTGGAAGGACAGAGGTCGGGGGGATCCCCTCTGGCTCGCTCTGTCTCCCCTCTTCCGGGGCAGGCTTCCAGTCCTCTGGAGGCCGATGGAGCCCTGAAAACACACAAGGCCCGTGCACACAGGAAAGGATGCTCAGTGTCAACCGTGAGCCAGAGAAGTGCCAAGTAAAACCACCAGCTAATTGGCACCAATCAAAAAGCTGCAGTAGACGCGATGCTGAGCGCAAGCATCGCAGAGGACCAGTCGCAGAGGACCACACAGTGTGCTGTCCAGAACCGGCAAGTCCACAGAGACAGCAGGTCAACCAGCCTTGCCAGGGGCTGGGGGCAGGGCGGATTGAGGGTGACGGCTAAAGGGTGCAGGGTTTCTTCTGAGGGTGATGACGATGCAGTCAATTTGATTGTGGTGACGGCTGCACAACTCTGTGAATATACTAAAAACCACTGAATTGTGCACTTTCAAGGGGCGAATTGTATAGTAGGTGAATTACATCTCGATAGAACCATAAAAAAAAAAGAAGCCCACCCAGACACTCTCCCACACACTGGGGGTTCCACTGGAAGAACCTTAATGAAGGCCAATGAGGCTTTTTTTTTTAAGGACAAATGCCTAAACCTTTGAGCCGTGATTCCACTTCTAGGACTGTACCCTATGGATACGCTCAGACATGTGCAAAATGACCTCAGTTCAAGGTTATTCCCCGCAAAGCCAAGAGACCACCTAAGTGCCCATATTAAGGAGTAAATAAACCCGGGATGGTCCACACCTCAGAAAACCCCGCAGCGTATAAAAGGAGGATGCTCTTTATATCAGATAGAAAATAATCTCAAGATGAAAACAAGTACAGAATGGTGTGAAGAATATACTACCCATGCATAAAAAGAAGGGAACGGATGTACAGGACAGACTGTGTCGACACAGATCACCAGGAAGACGCGAGAAGTAGGGAACCCTGACCACCCGGGGTGGGGGTGGGGGTGGGGGTGGGGGTGGGGGGTGGCCAGGGCGGGTACTGAATGGAGGGAAATGCTGACAGGGAGTCATTTCTCTGAGTATCCTCCCACGCCCTTTAAACTTTGAACAAGGGGAATGTTAGCTTTTTTTAAAAAATTAATATGACAACTAAATGCAACCTGTGTTCTTGGACCAGAAACAAAATTTTTTTTTTTTGCTAGAAAAAAACATTAGTGCGACAACTAACAAAATATGAATAAGATCTGTGGATTTGAATAGTATTATCTAAATGTCAGTTTCCTGAATTTGATCACTGGACTGTGGTTATGTAAGAGAACTGCCTTGACCTTGGGTAATAAATGTAGAAGTATTTAGGGGTAAAGTGGGGTCATGCTTCAGAAAAGAATCATAAATTGTGTGTGTGTATATATATATAAAGAATAATAAAGCAAATATCAAATATGGTAAAATGTTAATTATAGAATCTGAGTGACGGGTATACAGGAATTCCTTCTACTATTTCTGCAATTTTTCATAAGTCTTAAATTATTTAAAAATAAAAAATTACCAAGAAATGAAAATAAACTTATTTGACAGTAACAAATAAAGAAATAAGACTGAAATCATTTTTTAAAGAAAAAATAGCAAGAGCTCTGCATGGATAATAAAGAATAATGAAAATAATAAGTTACATAATTTGAGCACCAATAAGGATACTCACAGCCATAGATCATAACTCATCAAATATATTTAATCCATGAGTTAATAATAGTAAAGGAAAAATCGAATTGGTTACCTTGAGAGAACGTGAGACACCAACTCTTAATTTTGAAGACAGGTGAATAAAGTAAAACCTTCCAGCATTTTCCCTGCATTTCCTACAAAAACCATACCCCTGAGTAACCAAATAGTAAACGAAGAGAAGTCTGTCTCTCTTTACAGAATGATTTCAACCAGTAAATGAAGAAGGAACGACAGACTGGAATTTCACCACTCACGAACCTGGACGAATCAACGGATGAAGGCGCTGATGCCAGAGAAAGAGAAACAGACACGGCGCCCCAGGGAGACTTGCAAAATGCCGAACCTACATCTGCTCAGGCCCCACATCCAACTTTCCAGGAAGTAAAGAAACAGAGCGAGGTGACAGTGACCCCCATGGCTGCAGTCAGCAAACCCTGCCTGGGAGACTCCACAGGACAGCCATCTGGGTTCTTCACCAAATAAATTGCCAAGGGGGACAAAAAAGGAAATGGAGGGGAGGTCTATGGATTAAAGGACACTTAAAACATATCCACCAAAAAGTATGATTAAACTATGGTGTTTAGGGGTAGACACTTAACGGACGGAACTTTAAAGAACTGTAAGAACGATACTACTATAAACATCAGGCTAGTGGCTATTCTCAAGGAGGCAGCCGAGGGTCGTCACTGAGGGAGCATGTGGTGGCCTTCGGGAGTGGCTGCCACTTCTATCTCCTGACACAGGTGGCAGTTACCAAGTGTTCCCATATAATTATTAAGCTGTGTGTGTGTGTTTGATGTGATTTTCTGTACCTGTGTTATTTTTTATAATAAAAAATTTTTTTAAATAATAACAGCCAATATTTACCACGTGCTCATTATGTGCCTAATGGTGTACCTGGCACTCTGCAGAGCCACCTAAGTTTCTAAAAGCCCCGGCAGTCAGGAAGGTTCGTTCCCCTTCACAGAGAGGAAAGCAAATCTTGAGTTCCTCTTCACTCTCTCCTGCCTTCAACACTATCAGCACTTCCTGGCTCAGATAACTTAGAATCTTGGTGCAGAGGAAACAAGTGGGTAAGATGGACCCAAGCCTTGTCTGCATGGCACTTACACTGTAGGAACTGAAAAAGCCATCACACACACAGAGTGTATCATCAGAAATGCTGTGAGCAAAAGGAATAGGGGGTTATAAAAGAGGATGACCTTCCAACTGGAAGACCAGGGGCAGCCTTCTGGACACTGACCCTAAGGCCCAAAGGATAAGAGTTGGCCAGAGAAGACTGAGGGGAAGCTGGGAGGATCAGCAAGTGCAAAGGCCCTGAGGCAGCAAAAGTAGGGAGTGTTGGCGGCATACTCTCATGTCAGCATTCCTGCAGCATACCTATGGGGGAGAGTGGTGAGAGGTGGGCAGAGGCCAGATTGTGTAGGGACTTGTGGGCCATGGTAAGGAGGCCTGGGGTACCACTGGAGGCTTTTGGTGGGGAGGATTGAGTAGGAAGGATGAAGATCACTCTAGCTGTTGCGTAGGGAACAGATTGTTGGGAGACAAAAAGTAAGATGGAGACATCAGTGAGGAGGCCGGTATAGCGTCACAAAACCCAGAGATGAGGATGGAAGTGGGTGGAAGAAGGTTGATAACAGGTATAATAATACTAATCATAGTAATTATAATCAGAGTAACAGCAGCCCAATTTAGTGAGCACCTCCTGTGTGCCAGGCACCCACTAAGCACTTTAAGGCATGAACCAATGCATGCTATTATTATTCCATTTTGCAGCTAAGTAAACTGAGGCACAGAGGCACGTCTAAGTTCAGCCAGCTAGGAAGTGGCAGCACAGGTATTGGAACCTAAGCAGAGTCAGTCCTCTTAGGCATCCCATGATCCTGGAAAGAAGGGGTGGAATTGAGAAGGACTGAATAGGACTTGGAGGGAGAGAAAGGAAGGGGCGAGGAGAAGTAACTGGTTAATTCACGCATTCATTTATCCACTTGTTTATGCTTCTCTGGCTGAGTCAATAAATAGTCCCTGGCTCTCATGTGCTCTGAACTAGTGCTAGCCACGGTGCCCACTTGGATTCTGATGGGTTCCTGGGAGACCCTCGTCTCCCAAAAGGCACAGGCTGTGGAAACAGGCAGACTTGGTTCCAGCCTAGCTCTGCCAAATACTGCATGTGACTCTGGCAAGTCATTCCTCTGCTAGGGCCTCTGTAAAGTGAGGAACGTCCCACTGCCTGCACACCAGGCGCAACATGGGTGTGAGATCCACGTCGGTGGGTACAGGGTCCACCCGGCCTCAGAAGCTCCGTGTCCACAGGAGCCAATAACTCACGCAATGACTCGACAGGAATGGGACATGGCTGCCCACCAGGTATTTATAGATATGCAATTGACTTGTAAGGGTCCTATTTACGAGGGGTCATGCTGCCTGGCAACACAGCTGGCATTCCACCTTTATCAGGCTTCCAGGGGAACCAGCTAGAAAGTTACAGATCTGCTAACCCTTTACTCAGATAATAATAGGACCTACTTCTGTAGGTTCTTCTGAGCAAAAAATGAAATGATACCTTATTTATACACACACACAGACATATCATATATATAATTTCATGAACATACATATATAAGGTTAAACCATGTCAAATTGTCAATATTTGACTGTTTCTCACCTCCAAATAATAGCAATTCCATATGGTTCAAAGCGATAAAATGGCTTTGAGCAGACCCTGGTCTATATTAAGCTCTCAAAAATGATTATTATTAATATTATGTTGATATTATTTAACAAATAATAATATAATATAGTGCATAACATATTAAGCAATATAATTGACAATTATATATTATAATAGACAATATAATTAATTAGACAATTAATATTAATTAAACTTACTATTTCTTGTGTGTGTGAGGAAGATCAGCCCTGAGCTAACAACTGATGCCGATCCTCCTCTTTTTTGCCGAGGAAGATTTGCCCTGAGCTAACATTCGTGCCCATCTTCCTCTAGTTTATATGGGACGCCGCCACAGCATGGCATGACAAGCAGTGCATCAGTGCGCGCCCAGGATCCGAACCCGCGAACCCCCGGCTGCCAAAGCAGAGCGCACGCACCACTTCACCACCGGGCAGGCCCTAACGTTACCATTATTGAGTGTACAAAGACCCACACATGCGCACACACACGGGCATTCGTAGCAGCATTGTTTAAACTGCAAAAAACTCAAATCACCATGCGCAGAGGGAGGGCTGGCTCAGTGCTCCACAGAGCACCATGTGCCACCCAGACGCCCAGAGTGGGGAAGACCATAGGTTCTGAACACAGAGTGCCGGGTTCAAATCCCGGCTCTGCCACATACGAGCTAGTTAGGTAACTTCACCTCCGCCTCAGTTTCTTTCCCTATAAAATGGAGATAGGAATCTAGCCGGCAGAGCTGCTGCAAAGGTGAAATGAGTGAATCCGTGTGAAGGACTTAACCAGTGCCTGGCACGCTACGAGGACTCAACAGATATTAGCTGTCATCATTACCGTTATTGTTTCTATTGCTATTACTACAGAGTCATTAAACAGGATGAAGCAGTTCTAAATGTATCAATAGAAAACAATCTCCACAAGAGAGTGTTAAGTTAGAAAATAAAAGCCAACTAGTAGCTAATATACACAGCTTTGAAAAAAACATTTACATGATACAACAAGAGCTACCGATTTCTAAGCTAAGCGCTCAGGCCACATCCACACAACTGAAACAAGACTTTCTTCATCTAACAGTCACTCCTGCCTCATGCAGGGCGCTCTGACATTGTCTACTCTGTTTCATTTTTAAAAGTTAGCAACAACCCACTCAGGGAATGTTTTAACCCATTAATAAGTTGTGGGGCCCACTTTTAAGATGCGGAAGGAAGGACACTCGAGAAACGAGTAGCCACGCTGCTTCTGGGGAGGAGCTGTGGGCCAGTGTCGGGGGCAGAGGAGGCTTTCTGATCAATATGCCGTGTTTGGTCGCTTTTAAAATTTACTCCTGGGTGCGCACGGTCTCATTTCGCCAGGAGAGTGGTGAAGTGTGAGGCAGAAGAAAGAAAAATAATAATAAAGCTAGAGCCTGATAAAAATAAAAACACCCTTTGATCCTCCCCCACGCCCCACGGCAGAGAAAGCCAAAGTGGAAGTTCTGCAGATGCAGTGACCAGGGAGACAGGCAGGGAAAGGGAGGCAGTGAGGGGGCACCTGCAGGGAGCTGTGAACCGAGAGGAGGCAGGAAGAGGCGGCGGTGGCAGTGTGGGTGGTGGGGTCCTGGAGCACCAGCAACCGGCGGTCTGTCTTCTGGGTGAACAGGAGCTGTGTGAGGGGTGAAGCCTAATGGGAGCTGGAAGGATCACAGGGGATCCACCAGTTCCCGGATGCTCTGGCCCGTGCCTCCAGTGCCAGCCCATTTCTCAGATGGAAAAACAAAGGCCCAAGGTTACAACAGAGCTAGAAGGTGGTCTTCGTGAGCAAGGACTGTGGGGAGAGACTGCTGGTTCCCCGAGGAGTCAGGGCTGAGGGCCTGGACCCTTGGGTCTGAAGGAGGAGGCGCTGGGGGCCTGGACCCCTGGGTGGGAGGGAGGAGGGGCTGGGAGTCTGGACTCCTGGGTCTGAGGGAGGAGGGGCTGCGGGCCTGGACTTCTGGGTCTGAGGGAGGAGGGGCTGGGAGTCTGGACCCCTGGGTCTGAGGGAGGAGGGGCTGGGGCCTTGACCCTTGGGTCTGAGGGAGGAGGGGCTGGGAGTCTGGACCCCTGGGTCTGAGGGAGGAGGGGCTGCGGGCCCGGACTCCCGGGTCTGAGGGAGGAGGGGCTGGGAGTCTGGACCCCCGGGTCTGAGGGAGGAGGGGCTGGGAGTCTGGACTCCTGGGTCGGAGGGAGGAGAGGCTCATGGGCACATGAAATCCCCATACCTTAGTGAGGGCCGGGTTGGGCTCAGAGAAGTCCCGGCCTGCGATTCCCTGAAGGTGATTAAGCTCGAGCAGCCGGCTCCGTTCCTAGGAGAGGCAAGTTATCACCGAGGACCACACCTCAGAGTCCAAACGGGCCACCCCAATGCTCTCCCTCATACCAGCAGACGTGGGGGTGCAGGGAAGCAATGGGATGCCGCAGGGGGCAGTGAGGACAGTAGGACAGGTCTCCCAGGGGGAGCTTACCTTCGTCAGGGCCTGAAGGGCCTCCTCCTTCTTCCGGTTCAGCCCCCGGCTCTCAGCTGCCATCTGCTCCCCCAGTGACTTGAGCTGCTCCTCCAAGACCTGGATGCGGCGCTGCAGGGCACCCCCAGTGCCTGGTTACTCAGGGTCCCAGGGTCCCCGGCTGGCTCCCACAGAACCAGGTCCTCCTTGAGAGCCTGGGGTTTGTTCCACCCCATAACAGAGACCCTGGAATCTGGGCGCCTGGGAGGGGGTAGGGGGACTCAAAGTCAAGCTCCCTGGTGCCTTCTTTCCTCTTGGGGTCCAGAAGAGACCTGGGGTGGGTTGGAGGGGATGGAGGATCCGATATACAGACAGAGACCCAGAGAGAGTCACTGAGAACAGAGAGGGAGAGAAAGGGACAGACAGAGAGACAAACCAGAATAGATACAGAAAACAAGGACCAAGACAGACCCAAGAGACAGAGGTGCACAAAAAGGAGACAAAACAGAAACAGAACAGAGACAGACAGAAGCTGTGTGAGACAGAGGAAGGGAAGAGAGAGGGTGATGGGAAAAGAGTCACAAACAGAAGTGGGGAAAGAGACCCACATCAGAACTTTCTAATCCAAAACTCTGGGAAACTTTGCATCAAATACAGTTAAACGTCTTGCTTTTTCCAGCAGGACTTGTCAGACCCTCAAATAGCAGCTCCCAGAAAGGACCGGTGGGAGCATCTTTTTGGAGGAAGGTTGAGAGGCATAGAGTGTAGCAGAGAAGACCGAGGAGGTTCAGATCCCAGCTCTGTCCTTTAAAAGGAAGTGACCTTGGAAAAGATCATTTGAGCACCTCGACCTTCAGTGTCTTCGTTTACAAAATGAAAAAAAATAATACGACTCGCCTCCTAGGATTGTTGCAAGGATTCAGTGAGTAAGTACTCACGAAATGTTTAAGACCACGCCTGGCACATAGTAATTGCTGGACAGATGTCAGCGATGGTTGTGGCTGTTCTGAAGAACATGCTACAGGGTGGAAGTGAGGATGGAGAAAGGGCCAGACACGGGGTGGAGGAGACAGAGGGCAACAGCGAGGGAGACAGGGCCGCCCAGCCCGACTCACCCTGTGGTGCGCCACGCTGGCCTGAAGCTCCTGGACCTTGGGGTCCGGCGTCCGGGCCCCGGGGCTGTCCTGATCCTCCTCCTCCCGCCGGCTCTCCCGCTCCAGCTGCTGGAACTCCAGGTCCTCGTAGGCACGCTGGGCCACGTCCAGCTGTTCCCTCATCTGTGGGTGGGAACGCAAAAGGGCTGGAGGCCTGGACCCCTAGAGCCCAGGGGAGCAATGGGCTGCAGCGAGGAGTCCAGGTCAATGAAGGAGGAAGGGGCTGGGCCCTGGACTCTGGAATCCTGAGGGCTAGGGGACTGGGGTCTAGAATCCAGAGTCCTGGGGGTTAAGGGGGTTAGGGCCTGAACTCCTAGGTGGGGGAGGAGGGGACTGAGGGCCTGGGCGTCTGGGTCCTGAGAGAAGAGTAGCCTGGACACCAGGTCCCTGAGGGAGTCCGGAGGGCCCTCACCTCCTGCACCCTCTGCAGAAGCCGCTCACGCTGGTCCTCTGGCTGTGAGTCGAGCTGCCCCTGGGCCTCCCGGAGTCTCTGGCGAAGACCCTCCACGCGATCACGCTCCTGGCTCAGTCGCCTCTGCTCCTGAAAAGAACAGCCAGGCTCTTAGCTTCAGCCTGAGCACAGGGAGGGCAACAGAGGCCAGCAAGGGCCCGGCCAGCTCCATGAGGACAGGGACCCTGTCTGTCCGGGTCACTCTTGTACAGGCCTGCCCCAGAGTAGGCACCAAGGAAACAGCTGTTTAAGAAATGAAGGAAGCTGGGCCGGCCCCACGGCTTAGCGGTTAAGTGCACGCACTCCGCTACTGGCGGCCCGGGTTCGCATCCCAGGCGTGCACCAATGCACCGCTTCTCCGGCCATGCTGAGGCCTCATCCCACATATAGCAACTACAAGGATGTGCAACTATGACATACAGTTATCTACTGGGGCTTTGGGGGAAAAAAAAAAGGAGGAGGATTGGCAATAGATGTTAGCTCAGGGCTGGTCTTCCTCAGCAAAGAGAGGAGGATTGGCAGGGATGTTAGCTCAGGGCTGATCTTCCTCACAAAAAAAAATAATAAAAAAAATTAAAAAAAAAGAAATGAAGGAAGGAATGAATGCAAAACATATCCATGCTGAGTGATTGAGACTAGGGCCCAGAGGGGGCCCTGCACCGCAGGTGCAGACACAGCCAGTTACAGCCTGGGACAATCAGGGCAGTGAAATCAGAGACTGCAGGAACCCTGAGCGGGGAGCAATTTCCAAGGGGTAATCCAAGGCTTCCTGGATGGGAGGGTTTTAAGGTGAGCCTCAAAAATCAGGGAGCATTTAAACCTGGGGACATAGAGGGGGCTGGAAGGGCATTCTGGGCAGAGGGAACAGCATGTCGAAAATGCACCATGAAGTTGAAAAGTACAGGAAGTTTAGGGGGCAAACTCTGGTCAGAGAAGATGTGGTGGAGGGAAGAGATGGGGAGCCTGGTGGGAGATGATAGTAGAAAGGCGGGCACAACACAGTTCACATCGGGTTTGGTCAACCAGGCTGAGGAGCCCTTATCCTGGGGCAATGGAGAGCTGTGGAAGGACTGAAAGGATGGAGTAGGATCTAGGTGTGGAATCATCCCTCTGGGAGATGGATTCAAGGGGTTAAAATCAGCTCTTTCATGAGTCCTCCAAGCAATGAGAATGAGACCTAAACTGAGGTCTGGACAGTGGGGATGCAAAGGAGACGGACTAGAGAGAGAGGTTCAGGGAGCAGAAAGACAGGACATGTTGACTGACAGGCTTGGAGTGAGAGAGAGGGAGGTGTGTGGAGCAAAGCCCAGGACTCCAGCCTGGTGACCAAAGGGACAGTGAGATAGGGACAATGTGGAAAAGGGAGTTGCCGAGGTCAGCTTTGGATACCATGAATGATAAGGAGTCAGATTCCTGGGACCGAGGGAGGAGGGCTGGACTCCTGGGTCTGAGGGAGGAGGGACTGGGGTCTGGACTCCTAGGTCTGAGGGAGGAGGGGCTGGGGGCTTGGACCCCTGGGTCCTGGGGCAGGAAGGAGCATCCAGGAACCAGTATCCTAGGAAGCAGGACGCACAAGTCTAGATCTCTGGAGAGAATCAGGGCTGGGAGAAATACCGGCTCTATGAGGGTCAGTGAGGACCCAGAACCCAGCTCCAGGAAATTCCAACATACAAGATAAGGGCAAAGAGAAAGACTGATAGAATTACAAAGTTACCATTTTCCAACCTATAACGATACCAATGGATATTGAAGCCTTTAGGTAAACAATTATTAAGAAGGGATCAGAGTGACCTCACTGAGGTCTGGACAACCAGAGACGACGTCCTCCTGACACAGGAAGCACTAAAGCACATCTGAATCTGATCCAGCCTCGACATCTAACCAACACCTGCTGGCAGGAAGAGGCACACGGCAAAGGACACCACAGGCACCCAGCCGGCCCCTTCTTGACAGGGCGACAGAAGACTTGGTTTCTCCAACAAATAGTATGGGGGAAAAAAACAGTGGGCAGGAACCAGGAGAGGTGCACCAACACACACAAGACATTTCAACCAATTACAATATACCCACCTTTGGGGACTTGATGCAAACAGCCACTGTTAACTGGCGTTTTTGAGACAATCTGGAAATCATGAAAACTAACTGGAAATGAGATGCTATTAAGAACTTAATTCAGGGCCGGCCCCGTGGCGTATTGGTTAAGTGAGCACGCTCCGCTGCTGGCGGCTCCGGGTTCGGATCCCTGGGGCAGACCGATGCACCGCTTGTCAGGCCATGCTGTGGCGGTGTCCCACATAAAGTGGAGGAAGATAGGCACAGATGTTAGCACAGAGCCGGTCTTCCTCAGCAAAAACAGGAGGATTGGCAAGGATGTTAGCTCAGGGCTGATCTTCCTCACAAAAAAAATAAATAAGAAGAACTTAATTCTTGATGACAACATAGTAATAATGTTTTTATCTATAAGATAAAGCACTTACAAGCAAGATGATGTCTGGGATTGGCTTTTAAAACTAGGGATGGGAAGCAAATTGGGGGATATGAAACAAGAACGGAAGATTAATCTTGGCTGAGCCGGTGAGCACACCACCCAGCAGCCTTCTGACTATTCTATTTTTGTTAGTGTGACGTTTTTCACAACATGACATTTAAAGAGCAAAGAAGAGAGGGCAAAGGAAGAGGCCCGGGTGAGCCAGGCCCCAGAATCACGGTCAGGGAGAGAGAGGAAAACAAGGAGAGGCATCTACCCCCGCCCCAGTATCCCCATTCGGGGAATGGGGATAACCCTGGGGCCCCGGGCCCAGCAGCACCACCAGGAATCTCCGTCCGACAAGGAAGCTGACACGAAGACCAGCAGGACAAACACCTGTTCCCGCTGCTCCCGGGCGCCCTGCTCCGCGTCCACCTGCTCCACCTGCTGCCCCAGCAGCTCCCGGAGCTTGTCCTCTTCCCGCCGAGCGGCCACTCGCTCCCCAGTCAGCTCACCCCGCAGCAGGGCCACTTCCACCTCCATCTGCGGAGAGAATGCGAGGGCTGGGGCCCAGAGGCCTGGGTCCGAGGAAGGAGGGGGCTGGGGGCTCGGCCGCCTGGGTCTGAGGAGGGGCCTGGGAGCCTGGGGCCAGACTTCCCATAGGTCCGCAGCCTCACCTCGATCCTCAGCTCCTTCCTCTGGCGCTGTAGCTCCTTCACTCGCTGCTCCATCAGGGCCACGCGAGTCTGTGCCTCCAGCTGCTGCGCTCGAAGCCGCCGCGCCGCCCCTCGCACCCCTTCTCCAGATTGGGCGGATGCGGGGGGCGTGGCCGGGATCTGCACGGGAGACGGAGCCTCCGCCTGAGGTTGGAGAGGGCGTGGTCAAGTGGAGGGGCCTCGCCCCCTGCAGTCACTAAGAGGTCTGTTGGCCACCGCATACCCGCTCAGGGGGTCTGAGTCGGCCTAACTCAACCACCACGCTCATACTCAAGGGCGGGAGGGTGCAGGTCCGGGGCCACCGGCCCCAGGAGGCCCGGGGGGCTCGCAGTCCGGGGAGGGGTACAAGCCGGCTCAAGAAAGGCGTTTTTCTCCATCCAGGTCCCATTCTCTTGGTGTCACATCCTCCTAGGCCCTGGACCTCTCTCTTTCTCCCCGGGTCTCTCTGAGTCTCTCCTCCTGTTTCTCTGGGCTTCGTCTCTGACTCAGTATCTGTCTGCTGTCTCTGCAACGCTAGGTCTCTTTCCCCCTCGGAGGATCTCCCTCTCTCAAGGTTCTCTGTCTCTATTTCTGTTTCTCTGAGCATCTCCGCCCTTTGTCTCTGCGTTTCTGTCTGTGTCTCTATTCCCATCTCTCTGAGTCTCTCTCTGTCTGGTCTTTCTGCGTCTCTGTCTCTTTGGGGTCTGTGTCTCAGTCTCCCTGTCTCCAGGTCTCTGTCTACCTGGTCTCTCTAGGTGCCTCTGTCTCTCTCTCCGTTTGGATCTCTGACTCGCAGGAGTCTCCATATGTCTGAGGCTCTCTCCCTGTCTCCAGGTCTCTGTCTACCTGGTCTCTCTACAGTTCTCGGTGCCTCTGTCTCTCTCTCCGTTTGGATCTCTGACTCGCAGGAGTCTCCATATCTCTGAGGCTCTCTCCCTGTCTCCGGGTCTCTGTCTACCTGGTCTCTCTAGCTGTCTCTCGGTGTCTCTGACTCGCAGGAGTCTCTCTCTATCTCTGAGGCTCTCTCCCTGTCCCCGGGTCTCTGTCTGTCTGGTCTCTCCATACCTGTCTCTCCGTGTCTGTCACCCGCTTGGGTCTGCCTGCCTCTCTGGGTGCCCCCGTGGCCCTGGCCCTCCAGGTCCCTCACCGCGTCGCGGCTGCTCTCCGTGCTGCTGCCTTCTCCCACTTCTTCCTCTTCCTCCGCCTGCTGCTCGGCTCCTCGGCCGCTCGGAAGCTCCGCCGGGGCCTCGGGCGCCTCCTGCTCGCGGGGCTCCTCGGGGTGCTCCCGGGACTGGGCGGCCCCTTGGGGCCGGACCTCCACGTCGCATTCCGGGACCGGCGGCGGCTGGGTCGCCTCTTCGGGGCTGCTCGGCGTCCCCATGGCCGTCGAGCGCTCGTGCGGAGTGGGCGGGGCCCGGAGTTCCGGGGGCGTGGCCTGGGGCGAGGGGCGTGGCCCGAGGCCTGAGCGCGCGCCCCACGGCTCCGGCGTGGAGTGCTCCAAGAGGCGGGGCCTAGGAGTTCAAAGGCTGGAGCTGAGCATCCCGGGGGCGTGATCTGGGGTTTCTAGGGGCGGGGTTCGGCGGCTCCTAGGGCGCCACGCCCCCGGAGGCGGGACCAGAATTTGAGTCCGGGGTCCTAGCACGCCCCCTACCGGCCTCTCCCACCTATCCGGGTGTCGAGCCTTGTACAGTCCGGGCAGCCCCTTACAATCCCTTCGACCACCTTACAGCGACCCCATATCGTTTTCCCTCGAGGACTCAGGAGTCCGGGCTCCCGCCTCCTCCTCTCCGTGACCCGGTAGACTTGGCTCCGACCCCAATGTAGGGGAGCAGCGCCCATGCCGCCTCACCCGGGGGCTCCTAGTCTCCCCCTCTCTGGACCCACCAGGAGTCTGAGTCCTCTGCTCCTCCCGGGAGCGAGATTCCCGAACTCCAGCCTCCTCCTAACCCGCGGACCCCGGCGGCCGAGTCCCCAGCCCCCGCCGCCTCCGCACCCCCGGCCCCCTCACCGGCTCGGCGCGCTGCTCTCTGCGCTCTGGGCGCTGCAGTGTCTGCCTACGAGACAGGTGGCCGGGGAAGAGGGAGGAGACGCTGCTCTGTCCCCCTCCCCAGCAGCCCGGAAGTGGAGGGGGGACAACAGGTCCAACAGCTCCCAAGGGAGGAGGGAGCGACCGGCCTGCCCCGCCCGCGGCCGCGGCATCCGGCTGTCCGGCCCCACCGGCCCCACCCTCGGGAAACGCAGCATCGCGACCCCCACTCTGCCTCCAGCGCCTCCATTCCTGCCCCCTGGAGGGCCAGGCGTCTTGGTCACCTATGTATCAGCGCCTCACTGATGCTCAGACGCTGGGAATCCTGAAAGGATGAGAGGAACAGAAATAGGGGCCTCTCCCCTCTAATAAGCCCTTTAGAAGGGCCCTGACCGGTTTGGGGAACTGGGCAAGGGGAAGGGGTGCCCTGAGCTGAGTCAAAGACACGCCCAGAGACAGGGGCAAGTGTGGCCCCCCCACTTTGCTATGGGGTGAAGGGCAGAGGTTAAAGGTCTCAGCCAGACCCCTTCCTCTCTGGGCAAAAACAGGAAAATAACTGGCATGTGAGAAAGGATTATTGGATTTTAGGAGCTGTGCTACACACATTATACACGTTAATTTAATTTTGTCCTCATGGCCAGCGAGAGATTTTTATCTCCACTTTATAGTTGGGGAAACTGAGGCTGAGGGAGACAAGTGTGCCCAAAGTCTACACGTTGTTAATGTTAATCCCAGATTTTGTTCTCTGGAAAATCCATGTTCATAACCATTAGGCATTCTGTCCCTCTAAGCCAGGAAGTGCCTGGAAGATCATCCCAATGATAGTAACAATAGTTAACACCATAGAAAGTCCACCAGGCAGGCAGTGGGCCAGGTATCTCATACATATCGACTCATTGGATCATTACAACACCGTACAATTGTTACTAGTATTTCCATTTTACAGACGAGGAAACTGCGGCCTGGAGATGTGAAGTACCTCACCCTGGGTCTCACAGGGGGAAGCGGCTCAAATTCAAGATGGAGTTCTAATTTTTTATTTATTTATTTATTTCCCCCAAAGCCCCAGTAGATAGTTGTATGTCATAGTTGCACGTCCTTCTAGTTGCTGTATGTGGGACACAGCCTCAGCATGGCCGGAGAAGCGGTGCGTCGGTGCGTACCCGGGATCCGAACCCGGGCCGCCACCAGCGGAGCGCGCGCACTTACTGCTAAGCCACGGGGCCAGCCCTCGAAATGGAGTTCTAATCCAAGATGAGAAGGCCTGCCCCAAAGATCTGTTTGCTTCCCATCTTGTGAGTTAGAAAATCTCCTCCTTCCAGGTGCTCTGGACCTTCACCTTGGCCCACTCCCTGGTCTCTCCAGGGACCAGAACTAGCCCCAGGCACCTCAGCCCAGAAACCCACCTGGTTCCCCAGAAAACAGACAGAAGACAGATTTGGAGCAAAAAAAAAAAAAGATTTTTATTTAAGAAGTTCGAGGGGCTGGTGAGGGAGGGGAAGAGGAGAGAGGCTCCAGTGATGAAACCTCTCCCCGCACCCCACCTAGTGCATTCTTAATGGATATGAGCACCAACAGAGACCTGGTCAGGAAGGGGGTGTCTGGACCCCACAGCGCAGGTTAGCTGGAACAGCAACGTCTGAAAGGAAGAAACCAAGGGTGAAACTAGGGCTCCCCAGGAGAGCCCCTCACTGGGGACCCAGAAATCTTAAGAGCCCTTCTTCTTTGGGAAACTAGAGTTCTGACCCTGAGCCCTCTCCTCCCTCAGACCCAGGGGTCCAGGCCCCCAGCACCTCCTCCCTCAGACCCAGGAGTCCAGGCCCCCAACTGCTCACCTATCTGCTCAGGCTTGGGCAAGTTCAGGTTGTCCATGACTTTGACAAACTCCTCACAGCTGAGGGTGAGCCGAGGGTTCAGAGTCCGCTCCTCCTCCACAGTGGACACTGTGAGCCCTAGCGGCCAAGGGAAGGGGAGCATATTAACTGGTCCAGCCCCTCAGGCTTCCCAGGACTACATTTCCCAAGAGGCCTAAGGAGGCCTCTCTGGACTGGGACTAACAGGCTCTTCCCAGTATGTTCCTGAGATCCCTTTCCCTCCTCGACAGGCACTATGGGAAATGTAGTTTCCCACAGTACCCTAAGCTCTATGAGGAAGTCCCAGGAAAACTCATGCCCTCTGGAATTCTAGGAGTCATAGTTTCTACACTCAGTACACCTAAGCACTTGATGTTTTTGGCCAGAGCAATTTCTGGGAATTGTAATCTCCACGCCCCATGAGGATTATAGCAGTTTGGTGCTCCTTCTCAAATAGTAAGTTCTGTTAAGTCCCACACCTCCTCCAGGAAGCCCTCACCATGGTAATCATGAGCAGGGTAGACCAGACAGTCTCCTGGAAGCGTGAAGATCTTTTCGTGAACCGAGTGGTACAAGGTCTTAGCACAGCCTGGGGAGGCAAAGCTCAGAAGTCAGTGGCTCAAGAGGACGAGAGAAGCCCCCTAACCCCTTCCCTTAGGAAAAGTGTGGGAAGATAAAATCACTGTAGCCAAACTCTCTCCCTCATTTCTTGCCAGTACCCTTTTGTCTAGGTAGAGAAGGAGAGGAAAGGGCATTCTGGGCAGGTGGAACAGCATATACAAAGAATTGGGAATGGTAAGAAATTCAGCATGGCTGTAAATAAGGCTGGGATGAGACCCTGAAGCACCAAGGAGCTGTGCCCCACTCTGGGGATGCCAGGAAAGGGTTCTGGGCAGGGAAGCTGGACTGGAAGGTAAGAAACTGAAGACATGAGGCCAAAGAGGAAAATGGAGCCATGGTTCTGACAAGAAGCTCTGAGTCCTAAGTTGGGGCAAGGGCAAACCTCTGGAATGTTCTTCCAATCTTCATTTCAGCCTAAATCCTGCCATTTCATGACTGTGTTGGGAATGGATAGAGGGGAGATTAGGCGCCTCAGAGAGAAAAAGACAGAGACCAAGATGGAGAAATGAGAGAGGGAAGAGGAAGCAAGAGGCAGTCTGGGGATCTGGTTACCCACAGCCTGCTCATTGTGGCTCCATCCTTCCTCTCTCACCCAGCCTCACTCTCCTCCCGCAAGGCAGCTAATCCTCCCAATCTAGTGTCAACCCCACGTTCACACACACACTCAAAGGACAGCTGAACTCTGAGATTCTGAAACTAAACTCCCTTCCCACAGTGAAATTCCTGAATCTAACTGCCTCCAGAGGCTAAACCCCTAATGCAACACCCACTAAAGCTAACAATGTCCTGGCAACTAAATGGCAGTGTCTAACTGCCCCCTGGCAGCTGAACTCCTGAATCTTCCACAGCCAACCCCCTTATGGACTTTTAAAATATGTCCACAAACTCTTTGACACTCTTCTCTTCAAAATGTGACGCTTAATTCCCCTCACCTCGACTTAGTGGTCTGGACTAAGTGACTTGCATCTAATAAATAGGATATTACAGAAATGACAGAGTTTAACTTCTGAGAGTAGGCTATTAAAAAAAAAAAAAAAAATTAGGAGGTCCCGTCCGGTGGCGTAGTGGTTAAGTTCAGCGCACTCCACTCCAGCAGCCTGGGTTCACAGGTTCGGATCCCAGGTACAGACCTCCACCACTCATCAAGCCATGCTGTGGCGGTGACCCACATTCAAAATACAGGAAAGGTGGGCCAGCCCTGTGGCGTAGCGGTTAAGTGCACGCGCTCCACTGCTGGAGGCCCGGGTTCAGATCCCGGGCGTGCACAGATGCACCACTTGTCAAGCCACGCTGTGGCAGCGTCCCATATAAAATAGTGGAGGAAGATGGGCACAGATGTTAGCCCAGGGCCAGTCTTCCTCAGCAAAAAGAGGAGGATTGGCATGGATGTTAGCTCAGGGCTGATCTTCCTCACAAAAAAAAAAAAAAAATACAGGAAAGAGGGGGCTGGCCTGGTTGCCTAGTGGTTAAGTTCGCATGCTCCACTCCAGCGGCCCGGCTTTGCAGGTTCAGATCCCAGGCGTGGACCTATGCACCGCTCATCAAGCCATGCTGTGGTGGCGTCCCATATAAAGTGGAGCAAGATGGGCACAGATGTTAGCCCAGGGCCAATCTTCCTCTGCAAAAAGAGGAGGATTGGCAACAGATGTTAGCTCAGGGCTAATCTTCCTCACCAAAAAAAAATTAAACAACAAAAAATTAGGGGGCCTGTGTGTCTCTCTGATCATTCCCTCTAGGAGAATCCAGTTGCCATGTCGTGAGCACGGGCAAGCAGCCCCATGGAGAGGTCCGAGTGGTGAGGAACTGAGGCTCCTGCCAACACCCAGGGCCAGCGTGCCTGCCATGTTAGGGGGCCACCGTGGAAGCAGACCCTGCAGCCCCAGTCAAGCCTTCAGATGACTGCAGCCCAGGCCGACAGCCTGACCACAATCTCATGAGAGACCCAGAGCAAGACCACCTGGCTAAGCTGCTCCTGGAGTCCTGACTCTCAGAAACGGTATGATATAATAGATGTTAACCAGTGTTTTAAGCCACTAAGTTCTGGGATAGTTTGTTTCACAGTAATAGATAGTTAACACACCCCTGAACCTAACTGTCCTGTAACCCCTCAATCTAACTGTCTCTCATCAGCTAACCGCTGAATTGAACTCTCCTTCCACTCCAGCAGCTAAACTCCTTGAATCTAAACCTGACCCCCTAAAAGTCGAACACTCATTCATTCATTCATTCATTCATTCTTGCAACTGATACCTAAAACCCTGGCACACATATAATTATACTAAGATCTGAGGCTGGGGAAAGGGGCCTGTGACCTTGCTGGAAGTCTGTCCGCCCACACCCTCGGATGAGCAGGGCGTCTCCAGTGAAGGCCATGCTGTGGTCATTCAGGACGAAGGTGACACAGCCCGGGGTGTGGCCAGGGCTGGCCCGGGTCTCCACGGCCTGGCGGAGAGGGAGAGTGCAGACAGTCACCACTAAGAGAATGGCCCTGCCCTCATGGTGAAATTGGCCTCAGAAGACCCCACCCAGGGTCACATCTAGATAACCTTTTTTTGATACAAAAAATTGAGTTAGATTCCCAGAATCAAACCTTCCACCAGAGTAAACTCCCAATGAATTAAAAACTTAAAGCAAGAAAATAAAATCATAAAACTGTGACAACAAAAATACAAATCATATATGATCTCTGGTTAGAGAAGAACATTCAAATGCAATCCCAAAAGTCATGAATCATTAAGGAAAAGATCAATGGTTTGACTTTAAGTAAATTTGAAGTTTTTGAAAGGCAACAACATCATAAATAAAATTTAAAAGGAGCCAACAAGCTGGCAAAATACATTTGTAACACATATATACCACATAGCAGTCAGCGTACTTAATATACAAATAGATCTTGCAAATCAATAAGAAAAAGATAAGCACACTAATATAAATATGGAATACTAAACAGTCACTCAACATTGTCATTAAAATTGATGATATATACAAATATTTAATGCCACGAAGAGATGTTTATTTTTTTATTTACTTTGTTCTGTGTGTGAGGAAGATTAGCCCTGAGCTAACATCTGTTGCCAATCCTCCTTTTATTTATTATTTTTTTTATTTTTTTTTGCTGAGGAAGATTGGCCCAGGCCTAACATCCAGGCCCATCTTCCTCTACTTTTTATATGTGGAATGCCTGACATAGCAAGGCTTGATGAGCATTGCATAGGTCCTCGCCCAGGATCCGAACCTGCAAACCCCAGGCCGCTGAAGCAGAGCACACGAACTTAACCACCACACCACTGGGCCGGCCCCATGAAAAAATGTTTAATATCCAGTAAGTGCAAAAAGCAGGTTATAAAGCCACTTGTAAGTATGAAAAAGTGTCATATTTTTTTAAAAATTTTATTCATTAACTCTAGATATATATTTATTTCTTTGGGCTTTTCCTATATTATCCTTTTTTTTTAACAGTGAACATGTAGTTTTATAATTAAAAATAAAACACAAAATTCAGGATACACAAAAGATCTAAACATAAAAAACATATAGGAGATATATATAAATCCTGAGGTAGGAAAGGTTTTTCTAAGCATGATAGGAAACTCAGAGGCCACGAGGAAAAATAGTGACAGATGTGACTGACAGTTTAACTTCATTATAGAAAAAAATGAAATCAGAGTTAAAAGACAAAAAAATTCAGAGCGAATATTAGCAGTATGTATAAGAAAGTATTATAGAGCCAGCCCTGGTGGTCTAGTGGTTAAGATTTGGCACTTTCACGGCCGCGGACCGGGTTCATTTCCTGGTGGTGGAACCACACCACCCGTCTGTCAGTTGTCATACTGTGGTGGTGGCTCACACAGAGAACTAAAACTAACAACTAGAATACACAACCATGTACTGAACCTTCAAAAAAAAAAAAGTATTATAAAGTATGAATAGCCATTATATATAAACAGCTCCTAAGAATCCCTAAAAGAAAAAAAGGCGAAAGAAAAAATTAGGCAATTCATAGAAGAGCAAACAAATAATCACAAAACACGTGAAAAGATGTTTGATCTCCCTTAAAAGCAAGGAAGGGAGAGATTTAAATTCAAAAACCCCTATTTTCCACCTACCAGATTGTCAGAGCGGCTTAGGGTATTTGAGGCAAGCCCTTACATTTTCTGGGATGTGGATGCAGCTCGGCATCGCCACTTTAGAGGGCAACTTAGCAGTGTCCATCCACATCTCAAATGTGTGCAGTTTGACCCCTCAAAGCCACTTCTAAGACCCTGCTGTTACGAACCCCTGACACACGTGCACAAAGCTGCCCGCCCAGAGAGTTCTCATTATAGAAATCCCCACACTCAGTTCAGGGAAGCAACTGTCAGAAAAAATTATTGCCCTAATGATCTAACAACCACTTACAACATTAGTTCCCACTCACACATGACTCCTCCCTTTGTCATAGAGGCCCTTCCCACTAATTAGCATCCTTGCCCAGGTCAGTCATCTGCCGATTACTGAAGGACACTATATGCAGACACTGTCTCCACACCCAATATCCATTCTGCCCTTCCCCGCTCACAGATCTCCAATTTGGTTTGGGGCATCAGAGTGCTCAGCCAAGCACTTTCCCAGCCTCCCTGGCAGCTTGGGTGGTCTCTGACACAGTTCTCTGGCCAATGAGATTTCAGTAAGTCTGAAGATTTCTGGGAAAGCTTTTCCCTTCCTGATAAAAGGGACTGTCATCTCCCCTTTCCACTTCATCTGGCTCTGAATATAAAGTGGGATGGCTGCAGCTGCAGCAGCCACTTTGCAACCATGAAGGAAAAGTCAAGAGAATCCCACGAATGATAGCGCTGCCAAATCAAAGAGAGTAACTGCCATCTTCCAAATTTCCTGTTCCAGAAAATTAAACTCCTACTTATTTAAGCTACTGTATAGGGTTTTCAGTTACTTTCGGCCACTTTCATAATTCATATATAATAGCATATCTGTGCAGTGTAAAACGAGTGCAAAGCAAAATCACAAATCTTGCAAAATCATGTTGGGAAAAAAATCACACCCCTCAAAAATTAGCATTATCTTTTGGAGGTAGAGGGGTGATCTTTTTATTTTGTATCTTTCCATACGCTCTCAATTTTTTTTTTTCCAACAAAAAGCATGGATGTCTTTTGAAGTGAAAATATGGATGGATATTCAGGAGCAATGTTCAAAATATTTAACGGCAGTTATAACATGGGTACTGGCCAACCAGAAGGAAATCAGCTGTAAACAACCAGTACAGTTAGACAGCACCTATATGGTACATATACAGGATACAGTTAAGTATATATATGGTATATATAAGTGTGTATGTGTATAAATTGAACAAAATTGTAAGATCAATTGAACAAAATCCTGCTTGCCACATGAATCAAGATTCCCTAGGGCCTTGGTGACTTAGCCTGAGTCGCAAGTGGCTTTACTGATGATCAGCATCCCTGTTGATCTGACCTTTCCCTTCTCTGAAATATCTAGAATCCATCTCCTCTATCTACCCCCACAATCCTGCCCATCTCAGGCCTCATCCTTTCCTGCTTGGACCAACCACCAGCCTCCTCCCGGGCCCACCAGCCTCCAATCCATCCCCCACATGACCCTGAGGGGGTTTCCTATTGGCCAGATCCAAACCTGCCCCTCTCTGCTCAAAACCCTTCCTGGGCTCCCACTGCCCCCAGGGCAGAGTTCTGGCTCCTCAGCCTGACTTTTGAAACACCCCAGCTCTGGTGCCTGCCCTCCGCTCGTGTCTTATAACATCCTCCTTTCCTCAACATGCCCAGCTATTCTGAGCCTTGGGGTCGTTTCCAGAAAGCACTGGGCTTTTCCACATCTCTTTGCCCATGCAGTTCTCTCTGCCAAGGTACGCCCTTCCCTCTTGTCCCATCAGTCAAGTCTACCCATTCTTCAAGAGCCCGGACACTGACTGACCCAATTCTACAGATGAGGAAACTGAGGCACAGAACGAGAACGAGAACGAACAAACCATAACTACACATGACAATATGGATGAATCTCACAGCCACAACGATGAACAAAAAAAGTGGGCTACACACAAGAGTGGAGTGGAATGGAACAGAACAGAGAGGAATGGAATGCAGTGGGAAATCTCAGAGTGCCTGGTACACAGTAAGGGTAAGTGGTATTTCATGAAGCCTAGGTTTCAGTTCTGAATCCGGACATAAAACGATGTCTTCTCAAAGGCACATAGACTAGTGGTTAAGAGCAGTTTCTGGGGGGGCCTGCCCGGTGGCGCAAGCCGTTAAGTGCGCGCGCTCTGCTTCGGTGGCCCAAGGTTTGCCAGTTCGGATCCCAGGCGCGCACTGACTCACCGCTTGTCAAGCTGTGCTGTGGTGGCGTCCCATATAAAGTGGAGGAAGATGGGCACGCATGTTAGCCCAGGGCCAGTCTTCCTCAGCAAAAAGAGGAGGACTGGCAGATGTTAGCTCAGGGCTAATCTTCCTTACCAAAAAAAAAAAAAAGAGCAGTCTGTAGCCAGATGACATGGGTTCCAAATTTGGCTCTGCTATTACTCACTGTGTGACCTTGGACAAGTTACTTCACCTCTCTGGGCTTCTCTGCTGATTTGTAAAATGAGGATAACAATTGTCCCCACCTCACAAGACTATGATACAGATTAAATTATTTTATGTATTAAGAGTACTTAAAAAAATGCCCAGCACACAATAATTGCTATGTAATAAAAATAATAATAATGTTTTAAAATTCGAAAAACACTGATCTAATGGAACCACAAGGCCTCCTGGGTTCAAATCCTGGCTCAGCCACTTTCTCAGTATAATTTTTGGGCAAGTCACTTTCCCTCTCTGCACTTCTTTCTCTGCGAAGTAGGAAAAATAATTCTGATCTCACTATGTGGTTGAGATGGTTTAATGAGATTTACTTGTCAGAGAAGACATAGTGGAGGCCCAAGGGCCAGATCAGCCAGAGAAGGGTTTTGTTTGGACTGCTCAGTAGCTATCACAAGTCTGAACTTGTTGTCTACCCTTAAAAAGTGGAAAACATCTCCAGCCGGCCCGGTGGCACAAGCAGTTAAGGACTCGCCCTCTGCTGCGGCGGCCCGGGGTTTGCCGGTTCGGGTCCTGGGCGCGCACCGTCGCACCGCTTGTCAAGCCATGCTGTGGCGGCGTCCCATATAAAGTGGAGGAAGATGGGCACGGATGTTAGCCCAGGGCCAGTCTTCCTCAGCAAAAAGAGGAGGATTGGCAGATGTCAGCTCAGGGCCAATCTTCCTCACACACACACACAAAAAAGTGGAAGACTTCTCAAACTATGTATATTTGCAGCTTCTATTTAAAAAAAAAAAAAAGAAGAAGAAGAAAGAGGCGGAGAAGGCTTGGCAGTAGACAGATTACATTCCTAAACATGAATAATCAACTTGAATTGTGCAGTGGGTGTCTCCACAAATGGGGCATGTACCCTAACATTTGCCACAGGCTCCACCACTCCCTGCTACCTGGCAGGGATATCTGATTCTGAAAATCCTGCAAGATAAATGCTGAGAAAATGCACTTACAGAGCTTAGCACAATGCCTGGTGAGATGCAAACACTCGATGTTTGTTAACTATTGTTAAATTATTATTATTATTAACCAATACAAAAATATCTACAGTCTACATCAGTTGATAGCAAAGAGAAGTTTTGGAAGAATAAGTTAAATGACACCACAAGGAAACAATCAGACACATCCAGGATGTGGACATTCTACAAGACACCAGGCTGGACGCTTCAAAAGTCAATGTCAGGGGGCAGTAAGGGTATGAAACTGCTCTGGATTTAAAGACTCAATAGACCTAAGAGCCAATGCCATCTATGAACCTCCACTGTGTCCTGGTTCCTAAAAACAGCCGTGAAAATGATTCCTGGGCAACTGGAGAAATCTGAACACGGGCTGGATTTAAGAATTATTTAAGGGCCGGCCCCGTGGCTTAGCGGTTAAGTGCGCGCGCTCCGCTACTGGCGGCCCGGGTTCGGATCCCGGGCGCGTACCGACGCACCGCTTCTCCGGCCATGCTGAGGCCGCGTCCCACATACAGCAACTAGAAGGATGTGCAACTATGACATACAACTATCTGCTGGGGCTTTGGGGGGAAAAAAAAAAAAAAGGAGGAGGATTGGCAACAGATGTTAGCTCAGAGCCGGTCTTTCTCAGCAAAAAGAGGAGGATTAGCACGGATGTTAGCTCAGGGCAGATCTTCCTCACAAAAAAAAAAAAAAAAAAAGAATTATTTAAGTATCATTGTATATTTTGTTAGGTGTGACAAAGATATTGTAAAAGAATGGTTCTCAAAGTGTAGCTGAGGGAACCCTGGGAGTCTGCAAAATCAAAACTATTTTCATAATAGTATGAATAGGCCTTTGCTCTTTTCCACTCTCATTCTCCCATGAGAGGTCAGTGGAGTCTTCCAGAAGCTCCATGACTTGTGATGACGTCATCGCTCTGCCAGCTGATGGACTGTGTACTTGTGTACTCTTGTTTTTTACAAAAACTGTTTTAATTTCCAATACAGTAAATATTTTTTTGCAAATCTGAATAGTTTTATTTTTTGTTGAGATATAATTGACGTATAACAATTATATAACTTATATATCAATATAAGTAAATATTTATAGATAGAACCCACATAAACAAAAGTGTTTTAAGGCCCCCCCATAATTTTTAAGAGAGTTAAAGAGTCCTGAGACCAAATAGTTTGAGTTTGAGAACTGCTGACATAAAACATCGCTATTCTCAGAAGTCTTTAGGGGTGAAATGCCCGCAATTTAGCTTTTGAATGGTGAGGGAAAAAAAAAAGTGCGACAGAAACATGACAAATGTGGTAAAACCGTCAGCAGCTGGTGAACATTAAATGAAGGGTATGAGGATGTTAATGGTACTATTATTTCGATTTTGCTATAGATTTGAAAATAAAAAGTTGTGGATGGGGGGCCCCCAACATCTTGGCCTAACCCAGCCTCCACTGTTCCTGAAACTTGCTGAGGGATCCTCTCAGCTGCAGAATATTCTGCAGGGATTCTGTGGGGCCTGCCTAACCCCACCTTCTTTCAACATATTCTTTCTTCCCTCACACGATGCATCAAATACATGACACAGCTCCACAGCTGTTCTTTCCCGTTTCCTGCAGCAGCGAAACGAGTCTCACGACACTATTCCCATCAGCCAAGGCCACGCAAAGGCGATCAGCGCAAGCGCGCAGCTCACTCGCCTTGCAGTTCCCACGGCCCACACTGCCCCCTGCTGGCAAGTCAGCTCTCGGCTTCTTTTCCCTTTGGTCCCCAAGTTCATTCTTTCGCTTCATGAATCAAAAGTCTTGACTCTCGGCATAACCGTCCACTGTTTCTATACCCTCTAAACCCAAAAACCCAAAATGTCATTTTCCATTGTAGCTAAACTCGATCAGCTAAACTTGCTTCCTTTCTTTTGTGAAATGAAACAAAATTAAAATTATTTGTTCTGTTTAGGGGACAGTGTACTGATATCTATGAGCTGAAGATGCATCAAAAAATAAGATGGAATGATGGATGCATAGAGGAGTATACTGTAAATTTTTTCTCAGCTCTTCTGTATGCTTGAAAATTGTCATAAAACGTTGGGGGGAAAAAGACATTCCACAATTCAAATATTTAATTCCAAATAGGAGTAAGCACTGAAATCCTTGTGAGCCACATGAGAATCACCTGTGAGCTTTTAAAATATACCGATAGGGCCAGCCAAGCGGCACAGTAGTTAAGTTCATGCGCTCTGCTTGAGCGGCCTGGAGTTCACCGGTTCAGATCCCAGGCATGGACTCATCAAGCCATGCTGTGGTGGTATCCCACATACAAAGTAGAGGAGGATTGGCACAGATGTTAGCTCAGGGACAATCTTCCTCAAGCAAAATAAGAGGAAGATTGGCAACAGATGTTGGCTCAGGGCCAATCTTCCTCACCAAAAAAAAAAATACACACATATATATATATATATATATATATATATATATATATAGAGTCCCTGAACAATTAAATCAGAATAGGGGGGCAGTATCTTAAGCCGCACCTCTCTCAATCAACATATTTAACAGCCAAGACTTTCTTTTTTTTGTTTTTGGTTTTCATTTGAGTCCTCAATGAACCTTTGGAGATGGGCACATTTTTTTTCTCTCCCTTATTTTCCTCCTCTCACTTTTATTTTTTTATTTTATTTTATTTTTTGTGAGGAAGACCAGCCCTGAGCTAACATCCAATGCCAATCCTCCTCTTTGTGCTGAGGAAGACTAGCCCTGAGCTAACATCCGTGCCCATCTTCCTCTACTTTATATGGGACGCCACCACAGCATAGCTTGCCAAGCAGTGCGTCAGTGCGCGCGTGGGAAACAAACCAGTGAACCCGGGCCGCCGCAGCGGAGAGCACGCACTTAACCACTATGCCACTGCTGGCCCCGCTCCTCCTGCTTTCAAAAACTGAATTGTAGCATGCATATTTTATGGTACAAAGTGCCCATCTCCAAAGGTTTATCTAGAACTCAGATGAAAACCAAACAAAACACTGACTAATCATAGATACAGATAATAACAAGTGTTGCAAGAATGTGGAGGACCTGGAACTCTCATATGCTGCTGGTAGGAACGTAAAATGGTGCAGCCACCTTGGATAACAGTTTGGCAGTTCCTCAAACTGTTGCACAGAGAGTTGTATGACCCAGCAGTTCCAACCTAGATATATACCCAAGAGAAATGAAAACACACGTACACACAGAAACCTGTACATGAATATACCTAGCAGCATTATTCATAATAGCCAAAAAGTGGAAACAACTCAAATGTCTGTGAACTGATGAATGAATAAATAAAATGTGGTATATCCATACAATGGAATATCATTCAGCAATAAAAAGAAATGAAACACAGGTCCATGCTCCAACATGGATGAACCTTAAAAACATTATGCCAGGGACAGAAGCCAGTCACAAAAGACCACATATTCTATGATTCCATTTCTATGAAATGTCCAGAATAGGCAAATCTACAGAGACAGAAATTAGATTAGTGGTTGCCTAAGGGTGTAGGGGTGAAGGGGGGCTGGGGTGACAACTAAGAGGTAGGGGGGTTTCTTTTTGGAGTGATGAAAATATTCTCAAATTAACTGTGGTGATGGATGCACAACTCTGTGAACACACTAAGTCACTGAATTATACACTTTAAATGGGTGAACTGGATGGTTTGTGAATTGTATCAATAGAGCTGTTGAAAAAAACACTGAAGCTAAATCTGCCACAGCTAAACCCTTCAACGTTCATTCATTGAAAACATCACTCATTCCGTTTAACAAAGGGCTTATCTTGACACAAAACTCCAACCATCTCTAACTCTTGGAAGGCTTCTCAACCCAAGAAATGCTTGTCAGCACCTGACTGTTATGTACAGTGTACACTGTACGTGAACATACAATGCATTTTTTTTACCTGCTTCCAGAAAAAGGCTTGAAATAAAGAGGCTGTAACCACTGTAGCTATACCCTCGGATCCCACACACAGCCCTCATTTCCGCCAAATGCTCTGACTCAGATAAACTGTCCCCATTGAGCAAAACCCTCTAACCTGGAGGCCCAGTCCTCACCCCGTCACCTGATATTCTGTCCCCAAAGTCAGCCAAACTCTTTACGTCTTGAACACCTCTAATCAGAAAAAAGCCCTGCCAGTTGTTTCCTCTCCCTCTGACGGCAGCTTCCTCCCCACCACTCCGTATTGCCCAGGGCTGAAATTCTGGCCGGAAACCTGCTGATCACGCCTGTGGCAAAGAAAGGACAGAAAATAGGAACCTTCAGACCCTTCTGCATTAGGCAACAGCTGGGCTGGAACTAGGGTGAGTGAGGTAAGCAGGCGCCTAGGGCAACATTTAAGGAAGCTCTCCCTCGAAGATGCCTACCCTACTCTTGCAAGACCCTGAGAGCGAGCGCCTCCTTAAATGTTGCACGCTGGGCGCTGGCTTGCCTCACCCTAGTCTGGACCAGGGGCAACAGGATGCTCTGTTCTCCAACAGAGGAGAAAGACAGGGCTGGGTCCCTCCCTCAACCCTGCATTCAGAATTCCAGCCCCCAATCAACTTTTATGGAGATGCCAGGCCACAGGCCCTGCCCCAAAGCAGTGGGAAACTCCATAAATGCTGTTGACTTAAGGGGCTTGGCCAGAGACACACCTACCCTGAGCCTCTTGCCCCAGTGCCCCACCTGGGTTTATGGCGCCCTCCTCCCAGAAACAGACACTCAGGGATCAGGAACGCAGGTCTGAGGCCCCTGTTACCCCAGGACTCATGAGCCCAGGCCCCCAGCCCCCTCTTTCCTTAAGTCCAAGAAGTCCAGGCCACCACCCTCGCGGGGACCCAGCATCCAACTCACGAAGCGCCCGAAGCGGATGGAGTCTCCATCCTCAATGTGCAAGTCAGCCTGGGCCCCACTAAGGCGGGAGATGACAGACTGGCAGCCGGGGAGTAGGGATCGCAGCAACCCCGAGCCCGTAATGTGGTCCGCGTGGCAGTGAGTATTCACTGGGGGAGAGAGGAGGGCCAGGTCTAGGAGGGCACAGAGAGGACGCAGGATTGCCAGCCCCCAGCCCCCGCCTCCCTCAGACCCAGGAGTTGGGCCCCCAGACTGACCAGCATACAGCAGCCGCAGCCCCAGTTCCTTGACCAACTGGGCATCCCGAGGCGCTGTCTCCAGAACAGGGTCGATGAGAATGGCCTCTCGGGACTCTCTGTCACCGAGGAGGTACGTGTAGGTGCAGCTCTTGGGCTCAAACATCTGGGAAGAGGGTGGGGGACAGGTGAGAGCGCAGAACCAGACCACTCACTGGGGACCCGAGTCCAGGCCTCCACTCGGTTCTCTTCCTAAGACCCAGAAGCAGAAACTTCCAGCCCCTGCTTCCCCCAGAGTCAGGAGTCTGGGGCCCCAGCATCTTACTCCTTCTGAATCAGTGAACCCCAACTTTCAAACACCCCCAATCAGGGCCCCCATCCTCTTCTGTAAAGGCCTCAGAAGTCCGGCCCCAAGCCCGGGGGCTCCCAGATCTCTCCTTTTAAAGGTCCCAAGAGTCCATCCCCAAGCCCCTTTCTGCAAACATCCGGGCTCGACGCCCCGGGAACGCTCCCGATTTAAGGACCCAGGAGTTCCGCCCCCGCCGCCGCCCAGGACCCAGTAACCCCGCTCCCCGCTCCAGCCACCGCGCACCTGCCGCAGGAGGAGGGGGGCTCCAGACCCGCTGTGCCGGCTGAGCCGGCGCCCGGCGACCCTCAGCACCGTCCCGGCCATCGCGCCCGCAGCCGCGTCTGCGCTGAGCGGAAACCCTGACCCGGGAGGGGCGGGGCGGGGCGGGGGCGGGGCCCGCCTTAAAGGGGCCGCAAGCGCCAGGAGCCACGGGCGGGGCCGGCGGAGCCCGGCTGGGGGCGGTGGGGAGACTTCAGTGACAGAGACGACAGTGAGATCTGGAGAAACAGGGCACCGGGAGACATTCACTGGGAGGACGAGGAAGAGACGCTGGGAAAAGCACAGACAGGGAGAGAAGTAGAAACCCAACAAGGGGTCCTGATACACTCCTAGCCCCGTGCCCTCTTATAGGAAAAGCAAGTGGTTGGATCCTCATTGTTAGAAAGAAAAAAATGTTTGATTCAATGTCACTAATCTTGAGGGACTGTTGGGTGGGAGCATGGCTCCCAGAACAACACTTGATCCCATTAAAGTTTATCAAAAAATTGCTTATTTTATCACAAATCAGATTTCTTCCCAGGAAGAATTTTTTTTTTCACTGAGGAAGATTAGCCCTGAGCTAACATCCATTGCCAATCTTCCTCCACTTCATATGTGGGTCGCTGCCACAGCGTGGCCGACGAGTGGTGTAGGTCCCCACCCAGGATCCGAACCTGTGAACCCCAGCTGCCGAAGTGGAGCCCACCGAACTCAACTACTACACCACGGGGCTGGCCCCTAGAAATCATTTTTTTTTTAAATAATTTTGCATTGTATCTTGCAAAATCAGGTTGGGGATCATTTGGCTTCTGTTGGAATGTGGACCTCCAAAAACGGCTTCTGTTCACTTACACTCAGGACCTAGAGTTGAGAGACTATGTCGTCTACAGGCCTAGCCTGTCAGAAAGTTTGCTCTCTAGAATCAGATCAGTAGCGAGACTAGGACACCCACTCTTGTCTGGAGGCTGTAAGTCACTTTGTCACAGAGGAGCAGCCTTGATTTCCAACCTAGGTGCAGGGCATCTGAGGAGGGGCTTCCAGCAACAACATCCCGCATTTATCTCAACTCTGGAGTCTCCAAGGAACAGGCCCTGGATGGAATTCTCAGACCAGGCCCTACATTAATCCCTTTACACAAGGCCTGCTTTGCCTTGAGCCAATCAAACTCTGTTTCATTTAAATTTTATGTAAATACTACTTTTCCTAAAAATCCTATAATAACTCTCTCTCTCTCTGTGTTTGGGGAGACAGCCAACGCTCCCTCTGTGGTCCTCTCTCCTTAGCTACTGCAAGTCAATACAACCCAACTTTGCCAGACTCCTAGTGTATTGCTGGTGGTCTTTATCAGGGGAAAGACTCAGAGAGCCACTCAGAGACAAGGGAGATTGTGAGCGAGTTGAGAGAGAAACACTCAGAGATAACAAAGAGAGAGACCTGGAGAGACTTTCAGAGACACGTGGAGAAATACAGAGTTGAAATGAGATGCTGTGATAAGAAAACAGCTCTTCTGAGTGGCTGTCTAGGCATTTTACAGTGACAACCCTGCTCACATCCAGAGTCTGGACACTGAGATAAGGACCTGAGCTCAGGATTCCTGCCCCAAGTTTCCGCTTTCCTTTCCCAGGAACACCTTTTAAAATAACCACTTAGGGGGGCAGGCCCCATGGCCTGGTGGTTAATTTCAGTGCACTCCGCTTTGGCAGCCCAGGTTCAGTTCCCGGGCATGGACCTACACCACTCGTGAGTGGCCATGCTGTGCTGGCGTCGCGCGCACATACAAGACAGAGGAAGATTGGCACAGATGTTAGCTCAGGGCGAATCTTCCTCAGAAAAAAAGAAAAAAAAAAAGAAAAGAAACACTTAGAGTTGAGCCTGTGAAAAGTTAGTGACCTCTGCTCCAACCACCTTATAATTAATAGGTGCATGCTACCCCCCTCGCCAACGATCCAGGACAGAGAACTGCTCTTCTGCCAGCTCCCCGCCCTCACGTTTCTGGAATCGGTAAGTAATAAATCTTGTGACTCTACTTCCTTTGTGTGCGTGTATTGAAACTGCACCTTCAATCAAAATGATCTGGGGTTTTCACTTCCCCAAGGTGGGAGCTTGGATGCTAGGGGAGCTGCCTGCTGACCTCGTGTGGGTGGCTTGTGCCTCCTCATTCAGCAGGTCATAATCTGCACATTCTTAACTTAATACACCAGCTATGGGCCCCTCAACACAGATGGCCATCAGAGAAATACGGTCACAAAGATACACTGGGAGATTCTCGAAGATTATGAAAGAAGAGATGTTGGGACATGAGAGTAGGGAGAGACGTGCAGAAAGAGGGAGAGACTTTCTCAGACCTGGGAGGCACCCAGACAGGAGAGAAAGAGGCAGGAAGAAAAGCTCAGAGTCAAAGAGAGAATTTGCTCGCTTACTCGTCAAGCTGAGGTCTCCCACCTGCCTGGCTCTAGGTGGGCAAAGCCAGCAGCCCAGAGATGAGTCCTCAGTTTTGTTGCTGGGGGACAATGGGGCGGACATCAGGGCTGAAACAACGGGAGGGATAGGGATTTTCAGGAGCCCAGGGGAGGGAGGAGCCAGGAAAATGGGGACCTCAAGCACTCTTTACTATGAGGGTCCCCCAAATAAGACCTACTCACCTCTGGGGCCCACTCTCATTGTTTTTGCGGGATTGTTAGACTCTTTACCAGTTCCTTGAAGGCATGCATGCTCTCGGGCGTTTTTGTAGGGTCAGCTGGGAGATGTCCCCCGAGTTAGAAATCTTGGCATCACCTTTCCCAGCTGTGTGATCTTGGGCTCAAAACTTATCCTCTTCAGTTTTCTTATCTGTAAAATGAGGTTGAAAAGAGTTCCATCCTCATTGTGAAGGTCCAATGCGTTCACACATGTAAAGAGTTTGGGAGGGCACGTGGCACAGAACAAGCTGTCCAGGGGAGCTGCCTACCGTTATCTCATCACCATCCTAGACTCCTTCCTCCTCTTGCCACCTCCTCCCAAGTCACCACTAGGCCCTGTTGAGTTAACCTCTCCAATCGGGCCACTTTTCCATCATCGTGCCCTCTGCCCCAGTCAAGAGGCAGCAAAGCATAAATGCAAATTACATGGATTCCAGGGCCAGGCTGCAGGGGTTCGAATCCAGGCCCGGCTGTTAGCGAACCAAGGGGGCTCACCTCCTCGTGAGTTAAATAAGACTCTACACTAGTGGAAGTTGTCTCACAAAGTAAAGTGTATTTGCAGCAAATAGGAGGCCATGAGGAATCATTTCCAAAGTCATGATGTCCCTGAACAAAGGAAAGCAGGAACTTTTATTTGGTTGGGGAATGAATATTCAAAAGAGGGAAGCGGGTATTTGCTTGCACAGGCTCAGTTGGAAAACATGCTTCCACATAAGGAGGCCTAAGCTCTCCCTGGAGAGATCTTTGTATTAACATAAGGCAAAGGTCATGGGCATAGCTCTTGTGGTGAGGCTTGGTCAGTTTCAGGATGGCTGGTGGTTACATCTCCTTAACACACAAAAGGAAAAGAAACAACTTGGAAAAACAGTTCATTGCTTCCAAATCCACCCTTGAGTTTCTGGAGGTACCTAGTCGGTGACCCTGCTACTTCCCGGCTGTGTGACCTTGGATAAATGACCTCCGCCCTCTGTGCCTCATTTTCCTCTTCTACACAACAGGGATAACAGTAACACTTCCTCTTAGAAAGCTGCTGTCAGGATTAAATGCATGCATAAAATATGAATATAAAGCACTCAGGATAGGTTCTGGTATATAATAAGTGCTAAATAAATGCTAGTAATTAATATAATTAAACAGCCTCCTCACGGGGCTTCTGGCTTCCACTCTGCGTCCCTACCATCCATTTTCCATGCAGTAGCCAGAGCGAGCCTTTTAAAATATCCATGTAAAAGAGACTGAAGAGTCACAGCAAATAGATACAGTGTGTGGATCTTGTTTAGATCCTGATTCAAACGAACCCAGGGTTATAAAAACATATTTATGGGATGTGATGTCTGGCATACAGCTTCAAAATCCTCTGGGAGGAGTGGGTAGGGGGAAATGAAACAACATTGGCAACAATTGGGTAATTGTTGATGCTGGCTGAGTCTATTATTAATGCAGAGAACAATTCTATGACTCTCTCGACTTTTCTGTATGTTTGAAATAAAATAAAACATTGAGCCTGGAAAAGAAAAAAAAGATATATATGGGACCATTGGGGGAATGTGAACTCTGATGGGATGTGTGATAACATGAAGAAATGACTAAATTTGGAAAGAGGTGACAATGATATTGTGGTTATGTTTAAAAGAGAGAAAGAGAGTCCTTATTTTTTAGAGACACAGACTGAAGTGTTTCTGGATGAAATGTCTGGAATTTGTTTCAAATAATTCAAGGAGGGGTATTGGGGATGATGAAACAAGATTGGCCATGTTGAACCCGGGTGATGGGTCTATGGGGTTAGTTATACTCGCCTCTCCCTCTCCTTTTGTGTATGTTTAAGATTTTCCATAACTTAAAAAAATGGTAAGAAAAAAAAGAGTACATGAAAACCTAAACTAGTCCACGTCACTTCCTGTGTTTAGAACCCTCCCTTGATGGGCCGACCCCGTGTCTTAGCGATTAAGTGCGCGCACTCTGCTGCTGGCGGCCCGGGGTTCAGATCCCGGGTGCGCACCGACGCACCACTTCTCCGGCCATGCTGAGGCCGCGTCCCACATAGGGCAACTAGAAGGAAGTGCAGCTATGACATACAACTATATACTGGGGCTTTGGGGGAAAAAATAAATAAATAAAATTAAAACCCTCCCTTGGTTTCCCACTTGGCTTCGGCCTTTTTCCAACTCCTTGACCTCAAGTTCGACATTCTCCCCATCATTCTATCCTCCCATTACTGAGGGCTTCTGGCTGTTAATTCTTTCAAGCATTCATTTGATACAGATTTATTGAACACCTACTCTGTGCTAAGCTCTGTACTGGATGCTGGGAACAGAGAGATAAACAAGATAGACAAGTGGTCCATCTTAACAGAGGATGCATTCTAACATGCATACAAGGGGGGTGCATACAAGGGGGATGAGACAACAGAGTCATGGAGGGAAGGGGGCTCCATGAGCTCAAGTAGGCAAGGGAGGCCCTCTGCAGTGGTAATATTTGAGGAGGGTGTCAGGCAGGCAAACTGATGGAGGAAGGGCCTTGAGAACAGAAGGAACAGCTAGTGCAAAGGCCCTGAGACAGGATTGACCATGGTATGTACAAGAACTGGAAGGAAGGTAAGGAAGTCTGGAGCATGGCATGACACACTCTTTCCCACCTTGAGGTCTGCGCACTTGCTGTTCCTGGGACAACCTTGACCCCATCATGGCCTAGTTCAAAGCGCAATAAAAACAAAAACCAATATTGATAACATTTATTGAGCACTGTAGGCACTGCTCCAAACACTTTCCATTGATTACTGAATTTAGTCCTAACAACCCTTCCTTTTATAGATGAGGAAACTGAGGCCCAGAAAGATGAAGTGACTTGCCCAAGGTCACACAGCTAGAAAGCAGCAGAGCCAAGATTCCAAACCGGTTACCCAGGCAATCTGGCTCCAAAGCCTAAATACCTCCACTGTATAACTCCTACAGCTCCCAGGGTTCACCAGACTTTGTGGGTTATCAGGCTGAACACCACCCATGCTGAGGATGTTTATGGGCACTCTAGGACTGCAGCCTCCTGGAGAGTTTCCGTGTAATCTGAAACCACCTCCCCCTTTGCACGGAGGGCAGGGAGAGATGGAAGAAAGAGGCAGACTACTCCAGATTGGTAGGTGGCGGGTTTAGTAAACAAGGGAATTTACGAGGCTCATCTTGGGTGGCCACGAGATGAGTAGTCCTCCACACCCACCTGCCAGAATCTTAAAAGTTTATAGAGAGGCCTTAACTGGGCTCAGTCACATGCACAGTCCAGAGAGGCTCATCACCACATTACTGTTTCAAGGCCGTATTCTTGGAGCTGCTTCTGGGAACCAGGAAGGCAAGTGGAATGCACAGTCCAAGGACAGAGGCGGGGGTGAGGAGCCTCCAATTGCCCAGGTCCAGCTCGAAGGTCAACTGGCAGTCACGTCCTCCCCGATGACCTCCTCCAACACTCCACCCCTCGTGACCAGCTCTTACAATCTCACGCGCCCCGATCTTCCACAATGTGCCCTCAGCGGTCAGCAAGGGACTTCACTGGCATGGAGATGGCTCATTTGGCAGATATCCGGCTGCACTGGAGGCAGACGCCACAACAACAGTACAGGCACACGTAAGAGAAAACACAGATTAAGACAATGATTCCTAAAATCAGTGACAACTTTTTCCACCAAGAGCCCCACGATCCAAACTACTGATTTACTAAGTCCCCGAGGCTGGGGTCGGATCACTCAGGGTGTTCACTTGTGACCTCATGTGATTTAATAAAGATTGATACTGGCCCTGGTATCGATTCCTCTACATTAAACCCAGCATATATGAGGTCAAAACCAGAAGCATCCATCCCCCTTCCCTGCGTCTTTAGTAACATTCATATGTAAATATCTGTTTCTTTAACCTTTGGAAACTTCTTTAACCTCTGAGCTTCAGAAAGGCAAATAGAAGTTACAAATTGTTGGGGCCTGCCCGGTGGCGCAGGCGGTTATGTGCACACGCTCCCGTTAAGTGCGCACGCTCCGCTGCGGCGGCTCAGGGTTGGCCGCTTCAGATCCCAGGTGCGCACCAACGCACCACTTGTCAAGCCATGCTGTGGCAGCGTCCCATATAAAGCGGAGGAAGATGGGCATGGATGTTAGCCCAGGGCCAGTCTTCCTCAGAAAAAAAGAGGAGGATTGGCAGATGTTAGCTCAGGGCCAATCCTTCCTCACACACACAAAAAAAAGAAGTTACAAATTGTTAAAGCCCAGGTGGCCTCACCCTGGGATCACACTAAGGTTTTGGCTAATTAGGGGTTCTTGAAGTTGATTGCAGCAAAACTGATGTCCAGAGAATATCAAGAAACTGAAGCTTCCCAAACCCCAACTTCTTGGCTTCCTGGAGCCAGAATCCACCATCCATCACAGAGGCAGACAACCAAGGACACCGACCTGCAGATTCCCTTACCTTGCCGTCCTCCTCCCTGCAAGCAGCGTCACAAGGCCAAATGCAGGCTGGTGGGAAGGCACCAACCAGCAAGGCTACATGCTGCCCCTCCCCTACCTAAAATCCCAAATAAAAACTCCTACCTTTTTCCCTTCAAGTTGGTAGATCTGAGTTTTTAGCTCCCATCTCCTCGTCTGGCTGCCTTTCGATAATAAAAGCCCCTTTCCAGGGCCAGCCTAGTGGCGTAGTGGTTAAGTTTGCACGTTCTGCTTCAGCGGCCCAGGGCTCGCAGGTTCAGATCCCAGGTGTGGACCTATGCACTGCTCATCAGGCCATGCTGTGGCAGCATCCCACATACAAAATAGAAGAAGATTGGCACAGATGTTAGCTCAGGGCCAATCTTCCTCACTAAAAACAAAACAAATAAAAAACCCCTTTCCTTGCCATAAGCATGGCATTCCAGTTTTTTAATTTTTTGACCCCTCCGTGTGGTGGGTAAAGGAACTTGTGTTTGTGTTCTGTAACAAGATGACACATTAGCAGACTCACCAGGTATGAACACACAACATCCTGTTTGGATAATGGCACAGGTGCCTCCTCATGAGGCAGTAATAACATTCAAGGCCATCCTATTTTGAAGGATAGCTTTTCTCATTAGAGACATTTCAGTGTTCAGTAAGGACCAGCTGTGTTGGCTGTCATTTAAGGCTTGCTGGGTGAATTTAGTAAGGGCTATAACACCCTCCAGGCCAATGGAAGGAACAAAGATGACAGCCAAATTGTGCCCACCTGACTTTGAGGAGCGGGAGGTTGGCAGCTTTAGGGACTTGACCTGGTTGTGCGTACCATACATGTCGGCCAGGGGAGGCAGCCCTGTCAGGCGTGAGGAGACGGACTGGGGGTGGGATGTGCCGGACTGGGCCCCGCCCCGCTCAATACTGCACTCTACCCTGGGTAGAGTGTGTTTCCACGGGCCTGGCTCGCAGCAGGACAACAGCATCCCAGCAGAGATTAAATAGTTCCCCCTCAGCCAGGGGCACCAAGTAACTCACTCATTCTGGCAGGACGTCCCATTGCAAATCCCAGCAGATAATGCCTCTCCCAGGCATGATGGGGCTTAGTGTTCTCAGCAGCATAGCATGTTGATCCACAGTGATAGTCAGGGCAATGACTGCCTCCTGCGACTCCCATACCTTTACAGTCTTGGGTGTCCCAGCAAGGGTCCCCCGTCTGGCATATGGGGCAACATATGGTTGATCATTCAAATGTGTTCACGCCTGGGACAGCACTATAGTCCAGTTGGCCAAGGTGGTTTTACCTGTTAGTAATTTATTCTGCTGTTTTCATATTCCATTTTTCCAAGCAACCCTGCTGCTTGCAGGTTATAGGGGAGATGGAACTTCCATCAATGTCACGTTCTTTTGCCCAGTCTTCGACATCATGACCTTTGAAATGTGACCCTTGATCACTGTCTAGTCAACGAGGGTATCTGTACATGGCACTCAATTTCTCTAATCCCCAATGGCAGCAGCCTGGTTTGTGCAGTGACAGGGGAAATCTTGGGTTGAACCAGACTCAGTGTCTACACAAACTAAGGCATATTTAGAATCCTCACTCACAGGAAGGGGCCAACATAATCAACCTGCCAGTCCCTCACCAGTTGGGAACGCCAGTGGATGACCCCAGATTCCTTTGGCAGTTGCCTTGGGCATTGTTTAGAACATACAGGACATGCTGTGACTGCATTACCCAAGCCACTGTATTTCAAGGGCAATCTGGCATCTTTGGCAATTAGCCATCCCACCCGGGCACTGCGGTGCCTGCTCTTTCTGTGCACTCAATTTGCTGTAAGTACTGAGGGGTCGGTTGCTGGGGCTCATACCTGGGTTAGGGCATTTGCTTCCTGATTGCCAGGGCGTGTCAGCTCCTTATGAGCCGGGATGTGGAAGACAGCGAGGACTGCCTCAGGCTCTTGCAGGTGAACCCAGATGTCCCTCCACATATCCTGACCCCACAACGGCTTATTCATGCTCATTCACCCCTTGGCTTCCTATTGTCCAAACCGTAGGGTTAATCCCTTTAGAACAGCCCAACTGTTAGTGCAAAGGGTTAATGGCCAGGGCTCACGAGGGATCATCAGCCAGATCCGTCTGAGTTCAGCCCACTGGCTGCTGCAGTTTGTTCCTCTTTCTGTCCAGATGGTGTCAGTGTTGGGCTGTGGATGGGCTGCCTCCACTAGAGCCATCTGTACACCAGGCATCAGTAGGAATTTCCCTTCATCCCTGTCTACAGGCCTCAGGGGCCTCCAGAGGGATGGGGGGAGGGGAGCATTTGGAGGATCTACATACTCTACGGGGCCTAGTAGCACCCATATGTCCCGAGACAGTGGGCTGGTGGACGGGGTGCTTCTCTGCTGCAAACAGACATGCTGCCTAGTCAACGTGGGGGGTTGAGCCATGGCAGAGGTGGGTCAATGGAACATATTCTCAATGGAACATATTCTCCCCACCCTCTGATAGGAAGGGAAGTTCTTACCACGATATGCTGTTCCTTTGTGAGCGGCTCTGTCTGGAGGAGCACCGTGTACACTGCTAGGAGCTGTTGCTCTATGGGGTATATTCGGGTTTTGCCCCCTTCCAGAGCTGGGGCCCAAATGCTAGGGCACTCTCTCCTTCTCTTGTCTCTGCCACAGCACCTGACCCATACCTTCTGGAGTCATAGACACATGCCACTCAAATGGCAGCCCTGCTTGCAAGATGCCCAAAGCTTTAATCTGTTTCACTAGTATCTTTGTCTTCTCAAAGGTGGCTTGCTGCTCGGATGCCCTGTCCCAGGGGCAGCCCCATGGCCTAGGGGTTAAGTTCAGCACGGTCTGCTTCGGCAGCCTGGGTTCATGGGTTTGGATCCCGGGCGCAGACCTACACCACTCGTCAGCCATGCTGTGGCGGTGACTGACACACAAAATAGAGGAAGACTGGCACAGATGTTAGGTCAGGGCTAATCTTTCTCAAGCCTTGCGAATCTTCCTCACCAAAAAAACCCCAAAAACACTGTGATCCCCTGTCTTACATGTGCCCTCTCTTTACCAGGTGGTATAAGGGACAAGAGGTGCTGTGCCAGGTGGGAAATAAAAGTCCTCCAAACTTGTCACCTCCCTACAAAGGCTTGCCCCTCTTTCATGTTCTTAGGGGCTTGCACCTTATCAATCACAGCTTCTGGGACAACACACATCTTACCAGACCAAACAACTCCCAAAAACTTTACGGAGGTGCCTGGGCCTTGAATTTTCTCTGGGTGCACCTCCCATCCTCTCCCTCACAGATGTTCCAGCAAAGTCTGCAGAGTGTCCTGCAGCAGAGGCAAGTCTTCACTTGTCACCATGACATCATCAATGTAATGGGCCCATTTTACTGAGGTGGGGAAGGAGAACAGGGACAGAGGAACATGTCCCAGGCTACCAGCCCATGACATCTGGTGGGGCTGTGTAGGGAACCCTGGGCAAGCACCTGGAAGGTCCATTGTTGCTATTTCCATGTGAAGGCAAATTGATCTTGGGACTCAGCAGCCAGGGGTATACTGAAAAAAGCATTTGCTAAGTCCAGCAAGGCATGGTACACTCCTAGGACCACGGCCAAGGTATTTAAGATGGTGGCAATGTTGGGCACAGCCGTAAGGATGGGGCACACTACCTTGTTCAATTCTCAGTAGTTCACCATCATCTGCCATGAGCCATCTGGCTATTTTACCTGTTATACGGAGCTGTTGAAAGCACTATAGGCAGAGCGTACAGTTCGCACTCGGTGCAGTTCTTGGATAGCTTCTCCTATCTCCTTGTGTCCCCTAGGCAATTTACACTGTTTGATAGTTACCACTTTTCATGGGGGCCGCGGGCCTTCCAGTTCCCAGTGGCGTTTCCCGTAAGCGCTGGTTCGATTACTCTAACTAGGAGCCAGAATTCACCGATAGAGGTTTGCAGAGTTTTTGTTTTGTTTTGCTTTGTTTTTGTGAGGAAGATTGGCCCTGAGCTAACATCTAGTGCCAATCCTCTGCTTTTTGCCAAGGAAGATTGGCCCTGGGCTAACATCCGTGCCCATCTTCCTCCACTTTATATGGGACACCGCCACAGCATGGCTTGCCAAGCGGTGTGACGGTGCACGCCCGGGGTCCTAACCGGTGAACCCCAGGCCGCCGCAGCAGAGCGCGCGCACTTAACCGCTTGCGCCACTGGGCCGACCCCGGAGCGTGCGAACTTAACCGATACGCCACTGGGGTGGCCCCCAAGGTTTGCAGAGTTTGACCCTGTAGGATAGCAATGCCCAATATGTTCCCTGGTATAGGAGACAGAAAAACCTTATATGCTCGGGGAGAGAATGACCAATTTGCAAGGTCAAAAGGACCTTCCTGACCATAACCATTTGCCCCCTATATCCATTGATGGCGCTGGGGGGGCCAGGAAACTTCTGAGGGTTACCATGTATTAGAGAACATTCAGCTCCAGTATCCACCAGAGCCATCACCTTTTGTTTATTTCTAGAGGACCATGAATAGTCAGTTCAACATGGGGCCTCCGATCACCCCCAACAGCCCTCACCTGAAGGTGATCTTGGCCTATACCCTATACCCGGGGCATGGGAGGCACTTGCCCCAAATAGGACTGTATCCCTCAGGCCTCTGCTGGAACAGGCAGGGCATCAGGGATGGCAGGGGCAGATGGGGCAGGTCTGAACTGCTGTTCAGGTTTTGAGGCTTTCCACAGGCCGACCAACACAGTGTCAGTTTGTCAGTCTATCTGCTCAGGTGCAGTCCCAGCATCAATGAGGTCAAACCAGACTTGCCTCCGGGTTACTTTCACCCGACCCTTTACAGTGATTGGGACAGCTCACTGATTTTCAGAGCTCCCTCACTATCTCGGGTCTTTCCCACAGCCCATACCTGTTTCTGGGATTTGTCAGTTTCTACCAGATCAGCAATGGATTGCTCAACATCATAAACTTCCTGTCTCACAGCTGCGCTCGCACGGAGATCAGCATCCCATACCAGGTGGGGGGGTGGGGTGGGGGTGCACTGGAGTATCTGGGCTTTCATTCCTACAGTGAATGTGGCCCGACCAAAGACAAGGGCGTAGATGGCCTGTCTCGTTCCCAGCTCTCTAGGAACTTTGTTGTACCTCCTCTATAGGTTTCCAGGGTCCCACATGCGCAGGGAGGTCCCCCTCATTGGGCCACGCCTCCCTGCAGACTAGAATAATCCAACCTGAAAGGGACTGAGTCCCTCAAACCACTGAGCACCACGCAGGCACTGCCAGAGGGCCAGGGGTGTGGTGATGTTGCTCATTTTCTCTGCCTCCTGCCTGCCGGGTGAGAGACATGCCATCGCCTCTCATATCCCATAGCCGCACTAACCACGCCTGGACACTTGCCTGGCCTTTTGCTGGATCTCGGCAGCTACATCAACAGCTCAGCCGGAGTACACTCTCTCATCAGGAGTGTTTCCTCAGTTAGGGGCTGCCTTTGTATGAGGGGTCCAACGGCATGGGACCTTTCGTCCTTTTCCTCATCGATCACCACATCCTCCTCTTCACCATCATCACTTTCTCAGGGTTCTGCCTCTTAGCATCCCAACCAGGCTTTGTCACAGCACTCGGACCCTACTCTGTGGCCTCTCGTCCCCTCCTAGCTTTGCTAAACGGCACGCTAAGGTCTCCAACTGATTATCCTGCTCTCCCACCCTGTCTGCCAGCCCCGGAGCTAGCCGAGGAGTGGACAATCACATGTCCTCTGTAACCTCAGCTCTTCTTCCAACTCTCTAACTCAAACTTCAGCCTCTAGTTGGGCCTCAGCAGCCAGCCAAACTGCCTACAGCAGAGGCCAGCCCACCGTGGCAGCCATTCGTGTCCCTTCTTTGCCGCAGTGTGCTACGCACAGTTCCTCAAACAAGCGCATTAGACCAGCCGGCATTTTGGGGGCAGCCCCATACTCAGTGGGGGCCCACAAGCATCTAACATACAGGCCACCTGTCCCCACAGAGGTGAAAGGCCAACTCGGGATTTCCCCCAACGATGCCGCTTTCCTGACGCCCATTTCTTTGGTCTCCTGACTGGCTGGACAATTGTTGCTTTGCAACCTCCTCCAGGAGCTTCAATGGCTGTAATCTGAAACCAGCCTGTAAGCAGACAGCAGGGAGAGACCTAAGAAAGAGGCAGACCACTCCAGATTGGAGGGTAGTAAATTCAAGGGAATTTACTTGAAGCTCATCTTGGGCAGCTGCAAGATGTGTAGATCTTGGCACCCACCCGCCAAATCATAAAAGTGCATATAGAGGCCTTAACTGGGTTCAGTCTAGCACACAGTCCAGACAGGTTCATCACCACATTACTATCTCAAGGCTGTACCCTTGGGCTGCTTCTGGGAGTGGAGAAGGCAAACGGAATGCACAGTCCAACGAGAGGGGAGGGGTGGGGAGACTCCAATTGCCCGAGTCCAGCTCAAGGGTCAACCTGCGGTCACATCTTTTTTTTTTTTTTTGGTGAGGAAGATTGGCCCCAAGCTAACATCTGTTGCCAATCTTTCTCTTTTTGCTTGAGGAAGAGTGTCCCTGAGCTAACATCTGTGCCAATCTTCCTCTATTTTGTATGTGGGACACCACCACAGCATGGCTTGATGAGCAGGGTGTAGATCCTGCACCCAGGATCCCAACACGCGAGACCCGGGCCACAGCCACCCAAGTGGAGCGCGTGAACTTCACTACACCACCAGGCTGGCCCCAGGTCACTTCTTCTTGATGACCTCCCCCAACAGGTACTTCATGGTCATTCTTGTGTGGGGTGGGAAAGTGCACCGTGACTGCCCGGGGAAGGGTGCCAAGGATGCTACCCGGGAATTGGCACCAGGAGCTCCAGCCCTCCCGGGAACAATGGCCTGGGCCCCTGGAACCCCCAGGGCCATAGCATTGGGGTGGGAGGGGATGAGAATCTTGCATCACCCAATGGCGAAGGGTGCCGCGGCGCTACGCAAATAACATGCCTTTTATTGGGCGTCAGCTGGCTCTGAGCCAGGAGTCCCGCCCCCGCCCTCTCTCGAAGAAATGGCCAGACTTTTTTGCAAACGCCTTGAGGGGTGAAATGGGCAGCTGGCTCTTGAAACTGACTTCGGAGACGCAACTCAAGCTCCCGGTGGAATTCTCTAAAAGAAGCGGGACATAGAAAAGGCAAGGTGCATATGCCAGGCGCTGTCTCGGTGATCTCTAAGCGCAGTTTCCCCGTGTTAAGTCCTGCACGTGCTTGACTCCAGTCAGCCACCGTAGGCCCTGCAAGCTGCTGTACACTTTCCTTCTGTCCTTCGGCCCATAGCGTGGCGCTTAGCTCACCAACTTGCCTGCTTTGCGCACTCACCCCCACCTTCCATTCCAGCTCCCCCGCAGCAGCCTCCGCTGGCTGCGGCTGCGCATGCGTACGGACGCCCCCACCGGCCCGGCGTGGGAGGAGGGGATGGAAATGAGGCTGGGCCGAGCAGCCCGCGCGCGCTCCCGCCCCTCCCCTCCCGCCGCTGGGCGCGCGCCGGGCGGTGTAGCTCCGCCGCGTCCGAGGGCAGCGCCGCCGCTGCAGCGGCCGCCGCGGGAGGGGCCCGGAGCCCCGCCCCCGGGGAGGGGCTGTCAGCAGGTGAGGGGGGCAGGGCTCCGGCCCCGGACTTCTGGGTCTTCGGGAAGTGGATTGGGGGCTGCACGGCAGGGTCTCCTGAACAGGGATCGATTGGGGTCCTGATGCATAGGTTCTGGAGGGCTGCACTGGTGCCTGGGCCTTGGGAGGGTGCATTGGTGCCCGAATGCCACCATCCCGAGGGGTGCATTGAGGCCCGGACGCTTGGGACCCCAAGGGAGAAGTCCCGTAGGGGTCTCTGAATGGCAACACACGCCACGTTCCTTCTGTGTCTTCCTCCAGGTCTCCCGTCTAGCCTCCACGGCCCCAACTCCATGCCGGGGATGAAATTTAGCGAAAAGGAAGCAGTTGACGCGGCGTCAATGGACTGAGACTAAGCCAAGAGCCGGGTAAAGCTACCTTTTCGCTGTGAAGTCCCGCCCACTGAGCTCGTAGCCCCTCCTCGGGGGCAGAGTTGCACAAGACCGGCCCACTCCCCTGGAAGGCCCCGCCCCTGAGTCTGAGTTGCTAAGCAACCGACTTTGGGTCCCGTTTGTATGTCTCCGCCCACTCCCGTCTCAGGTTCTGCGGCCGCGTGGTTCTGGTGGGGAGGTTCCGCCCACTCTGGGCATAGGTCCCGCCCGCTCCGCGCTCCGGACGGGCGCCGAATTTAAGCTGCAGAGGCCCCGCCAAAATCCGCTAGGTGGATCCAACCCTGGGTCTAAGTTGCGACGGGGCTGCTGCTGTCAATTTGTATAAACCCCGCCTATTGTGCTCTTAGGCTCCGCCTTCCCGCAAAGCCTGCCCTGGTCTTGGGATCCAAGGCTTAAAAAGACCCCGCTCCTAAACAGAGGGACCCCTGATTTCAGGCCCTCCAGCCCTATCCCCATCAGCCTGATAGTCACCGGCGGCGTCGCCCCCTCCCCGTCCTAGGCCCTCCCTCTAGGTTCTGGGCCAACAAGATGCAGGAGCGAGAGGCGGAGTCCGCGGCCGGGGGCGCCGATCCGAGTCCCGCTGGCAAGGAACCGGTGACCAAGGCAGGAGGTGAGAGCGGCGCCACCTGCGCGTAGGGGGCATTCTCCAGGAATTGGGGCTAAGAGAGTCACATTTTGAGGGAACCTCTGGGTGAAAGTTTGAGGGCGCACGGTGATGACCATTTGGGGTGCCCAAAACGCGGCGTTCTGGGAAATCCACCTGGTTATCTTTGGGGAGCCTCAGTGATCATTTCTAGGGCTCAGGAAATTACAGGAGGGACAGGGGGGATGACATGCGGGATTTTAGGGTGATCACTTGGGAAGATACTAGAAACGGACACCTTAGTAGCTTTGGGGAAGCCTCAGCTTTGGGGTTCCAGGTAGGTAACCCTTCGGAGCCCCTTAGGATGATGCGTGGCAGGGGGTGGGGAGTCGGAACATGCCATTTGGGGACTCTCAGTATGACCCCTGAGGTGTCCAGATACACTCGAACATCAAGCCTGGGGGTCGAGGGGGCTGACCTAGATTCAGGGCCTTGCCTGCTTCCTGGAGCCCACCAGCCCTCCTGTCCCCTAGCTCCCCACCAGGCCCCGCCGCAGAAGCCCAGCCAGCCGGTTCCAGGGCCCGCCGCGTCCCCGGGGGCGCCTTCCCGACCCCGCCGGCGGCCCCCGCCCCAGCGCCCGCACCGCTGCCCCGACTGTGACAAGGCCTTCTCGTACCCGTCCAAGCTGGCCACACACCGGTTGGCACACGGCGGCGCCCGCCCCCACCCATGCCCCGACTGCCCCAAGGCCTTCTCCTACCCCTCCAAGCTGGCCGCCCACCGCCTCACGCACAGCGGCGCCCGTCCGCACCCGTGCCCGCACTGCCCAAAGGCCTTCGGCCACCGCTCCAAGCTGGCGGCCCACCTCTGGACCCACGCGCCCGCCCGCCCCTACCCGTGCCCCGACTGCCCCAAGTCCTTCTGCTACCCCTCCAAGCTGGCGGCCCACCGCCACACGCACCACGCCACTGACGCCCGCCCCTACCCTTGCCCACACTGCCCCAAGGCTTTTTCATTCCCTTCCAAACTGGCCGCCCATCGCCTATGTCACGACCCCCCCACGGCGCCGGGCAGCCAGCCCACGGCCCGGCATCACTGCTCCAGCTGCGGCCAGGCCTTTGGCCAGAGACGCCTCCTGCTCCTTCATCAGCGCAGCCACCACCAGGCTGAGGGCCAGGGGGAGCGGGAGTGAGCCCTCCCTGGGCTCACTGGCCCCTCTGCCGCCAGCCCGGGTCAATAGAGGTGGCGTTTCTAAGCCAGGCTGTATGGACTTACCTCTCCCAGACAGCTGGCAGGGAGGCTGGCCCCTCATCCTGGGCTCAAACTTAGAAGGTGGAGGAACTCTTTGCCCGCCTGTTTTGGGGAAGGGAAAGCGTCACCCACAGAGAGTTGGCACTGTGCCCCAAACCATGGACCTGGAGGTGTGCTTTGAGAGCCCTGGCTCTGGTTTTCCCCTATTCATGTGGCAAAGGTAAAAGGTCAGCTGCATCGTGGGCTGGTGAGGAGGGTGGGGAACAGGCTCTCTCCACGTTGTTGTTGTGAGTTGAAATTAGTGGCTCCGCTTTGCCCATTTGACTGTATCGATAAAAAATTGAAAATGCACACATGCTCATGTCACCTATTCCACTTCCGGGAATTCATCCTGTAGATAAACTCAAGTGTGTGAAACAGGCACAAGAGTAGGGCTGCTCACTGCAGCGTGAGGGTTGGGGCCAACGATGAGAAACCACCCCGGTGCCCATTCACAGGGGACACAGCCACAGAATGGAGTATGTAGCTGTACGAAAAATGGCAGCTCTGCGTGACTGACGCAGCAAGACTCACAAGATATACTGGACGATAAAAGCAAGCACAAAGCCTGTACTACTGATAGTGTAAAAACACTTTAAAGCCCACGCTTTGGAGCCAGCCCTGTCACTCCTCTGGACTCAGAGGCCTGATCTGTGAAATGGGAGCGTTAGAAGGCTTCTGTAACAGCATAAACACCATCTCGGGCAAAGTCAGTTCCCCTCTTGGAGCCTGTTTCTCAAGTTATAAAATAAGGATGATCAAGCTAACCTTGGACTGCTGATCATTGTACAGATATGTATTAAGCACCTACTGTGTGCTGGGCCCTGCGCAGGGCATCAGGAACACAGCAGTCAACAAGACAGACCTGGTCTAGTGAAGGAAGTGGACACTAATCAAGTAGTGGCAAAAAAAGGGAAGGAAGCCAAGTCCATTTTGAAGAACAAGAAGGGGAGCTTGCCCCTCCGCCCACCGCCAGACAGCAAGAATTATTACAAAGCTATAGGAATGACGCCTGTGGTACTGGCTTGGGGACAGGCTGGTGGAAGAGAACTGAGAGCTCAGAAACAGACCTGTGCTTATAGGAGGTCCTGACATGTGACAGTCCCCACCTGTAGGTCATGGGTTGGCAAACTTTTTCTGTAAAGGGCCAAATCGTATTTATTTTTAGGTTTTGCAGGCCATACAGTGTCTGCTATAGCTACCCAACTCTGCCATTGTGGCACAAAAGCAGCCATACACACTGATACATAAATGAATGAGTGTGGTGGTGTTCCAATAAAACTTTATTTATAAAAATAGTAGGTGGGCTGGATTTTGCCTGTGGGCTGTAGTTTGCTGACCCCTGCTGTAGATGAGTGGGGAAAGGACATGCTAATCTGTGAACGTGCTCAGAGATATGGAAAAAATTAAATGGGACACTGTGGTAGGCAGAATAATGGTCCCCCAAAGATATCCACATCCTAATCCCCAGAACCTGTATGTTAGCTTACACATGGCAGAAAGGACTTCGCAGATGTGATTAAGGATCTTATCTTTTTTAAAATTATTTATTTATTTATTTATTTTCCCCCCCAAAGCCCCAGTAGATAGTTGTATGTCATAGTTGCACATCTTTCTAGTTCCTGTACGTGGGACGCGGCCTCAGCATGGCCGGAGAAGCGGTGTGTTGGTGCATGCCCAGGCTCCGAACCTGGGCTGCCAGTAGCGGAGCGCATGCACTTAACCGCTAAGCCACGGGGCTGGCCCAAGGATCTTATCTTGAGAGGAGATTATCCTAATTGTTAGAGTGGGCCCAGCGTAATCACAAGGGACTTTATATAGGAAAAAGGGAAGCAGAAGAGTCAGAGAAGGAGATGTGACAATGGAAGCAGAGACTGGAGTGATGCAGGGTCACAAGTCAAGGAATTTGGGCAGTCTCTAGAGACTAGAAAAGGCAAAGAAATGGATTCCCCTCTGGAGCCTGCAAAAGAAACACAGCCCTGCTAATAACACCATGATTTTAGCCTACGAAGACTGATTTTGGACTACTGACCTTCAGAACTATAAGAAAATAAAGTTGTGTTGTCTAAAGCCACCAAGCTTGTGGTAATTTGTTACAGCAGCAATAGGAAACTGATACAGATCCCTACCTCACACCATACACAAAAATAAATTTCTGATGATTTAAGATCTAAATTTGAAAAGCAAAACTCTAAAACATTTAGATGGAAATCAAAGAGAATAGTTTTGTAATCTCAGAGGAAGAGGAAGTATCCTTAAGATTAAAAAAGTGCAAATTGTAGAGGAAAAGACTGGTAAATCTGAACATAAACTATCAAGTTACAATTATGATAGAGACGCAGTATTATAAGAGTGTATACCTGGCACATATGATTATATAGAGGTTAGGAAAGACCTTTTTGAGGAGGTGATGTTTGAGCTGAGATGTGAAAGGTGTGGAAGATGGAACGAGAGATGGTTTGTAGAAGTTCCCAGCATAAGGGGTGGAAGCAAGCAGGCAAATGGAAATTAGCAGGCTGCTGGACTGCAGGCTACTCAGCAGGGCCTTGGGGGAGGGGTAGGGGAGGGTAAGGATTCGAGTCTCTCCTCCAAACCCAGCAGTACAGCTTGTATCCATGTTTACATACAGAGCTGTCCTGGAAGATTTCTTCCAAAGCAACTACACCACCATCCAAGTTTCAAATGCACAAAGTCATGTGAGAGGTGTTGATCTGGTCCAGCCTTACCTTGTACAGATGGGGAAACTGAGGCCAGGAGAGATGGGATTTGCCTGCAACCAAACAGTGGGGCAGTGCTGAGTCAGGGTGGATCCTGGGTCTCTGGATACCCTGAAGCCCTGTGTTCCTTGCACATGTCAAACCTGCTCCTGCCTGAGGGCCTCCGCACTTGCTTCTCCTCTGCCTGGAATGGTTGCCCCAGTGCCCCCTTACTTCTCCCAGGTCCCTGCAGAGGGGTAAGCCCCGTGAGAGGCCTTCCCCGATGACCCCATCTGAACTACCCCCACCCTGCTCCATCACTCCACTCGCCATGTACCTCTGCCCTGCTCTATCTGCTCTCACGGCATTTATCACTGCCCAGCACTGCAAGACACACTCAGCGTCTCTCTCCTACAGCAGATGTCAGCCCCCTCAGAACGGGGACTCATGTCTCCTCTTTCACACTGCAGCCCCAGTGTCTCACACAGGGTGGGTGCCTCTCAAAGATGTCCACACCCTAATCCCTGGAACTTATGAATATGTTATGTGGCAAAGGAAAATTAAGGTAGCATCAAGAATAAAGGTTGCTAATTGGGTGACCTTAAAACAGAGAGGTGGTCCCAGATTATCCAGGTGGGCTCAGTGTGATCGCCAGGATCTTTAACCGTGGAAGAAGGAGACAGAAGAGTCAGTGTCAGGGTGATACAGTGTCAGGAAGACCCCACTGGCCACTGCTGGCGTTGAATGTGGAAGGGGAATGGAGCGCAGATTGCGGAAAACACAAGAAAGCAGATTCTCCCCTCGAGCCTCCAGAAGGAACGCCGCCCCGCTGACACCTTGCTTTTTAGCCCAGGGAGACCCATTTCAGACTTCCGACCTCCAGACCTGGAAGATTATAAACTCCTGTTGTTTTAAGACACTAAGTTTGGGGTAAGCTGTAACCCAGCTCTGACTCTGCCCTCTGCCCTGCTGAAACCCCTTCCTGACCTCCCCACTCCCAGGATAACGTCCAAGCTTCTCGACCTGGCGTCCACAGCCCTTCACGACAGCCCTGTCCTTTTTCTTCTGTGGTGATGGAAATGTTCCCTGTCTGTGCTGTCTAGTACAGCAGCCACTGAGCACTTGAAATGTGGCCAGTGTGGCTGAGGAAGTGAATTCTTCCTTTCATTTCATTGTAGTTAGATTTAAATAGCCGCCCGTGTCCTGTGGCTGCCGCAGTGGACAGCACGGCTGCAAGGACTATGCCGACCTTTGCAGCCACATGGGCTCTACAGCCTCTTCATCACGAGTGGCAGTGCTCTCTCAACTGCCCCGAGGCACTAGGTTGGCTCCCACTTCGGGGACTTTGACCACGCCATGGCCCTGCCTCGAATGCCATCCCACTTCTGCCCTGATTCTCCAACACCCAGCTCAGTTCCCACCTGAAATGTGGTGGAGCCTTGAAGGGCGTGGGTTGATTCAAATGCCCCTTCCCGCCATTCTACCTCCCAAATAAGGTGATGTAAAACCACGCTGGCAATGGTTATACGGCTCCTTCTGAAAGCCCCAGAGAAAGGGAGCTATCCCTGGCCCAGGGGGGCTGAGACTTCAAGAAAGGCACACTGCCTGAGCATCCGGGCCTCCAGCCCAGGACCCACGGGGACAGCCAAGCACAGGAATGGGCTGAGGGGCAGAACCAGCTGAGAGGGGCGCTGAGTGTCAGATTCCCCATTCCCTGCCACCTGCCACCAGAGGGGTGAGGAGTCAGGGAGAGGGGACAAAGAGCTCCTTCCCTACCAGACCCCTCAGAGAGAGCCCCTCATTCTCTCCAGGACCCAGGACAGGAGTCTTACGGCAGCCAGAGACCTGGCGCTCAGAGGGGAAGCAAAAACCAAACCTAAGACAGAAAACTGTGAGCCTTCTGGAGGTTCTGGGAGATTCCTGAGGGAGAGGGACAGCTGCTCCAAACCAAGTCACCTTTATTAAACTCATCTTGTGTGTGCGAACATGCGTGCGCGTGTGTGTGCGTGTGCGTGCACGCACATACACGCAAGCACATATTTCAGGCCTGGGGCACCACCCCGTAGAGCTGGTGGGGAAGTAACTTCTGCTTCTCGTTGCAACTGTAGATCCATCGGGGGCGGACGAACACCAAGGAGGGGTTGTCCATCAAGGCCTGCAGGGTTGGGTGGGGTGCATACAGGAACATGTGAGTGAGGAGGGGATGGAGGGGATGCAAGGGCGGGTTGGGTCTCCCTTTCCTTGCCCCTCTGGGACTCACCTCCTCAAAGCTGGGGTCCCACTCCTGCGCCGTGATCACAAACTGGACCCGGTCGCTCATATAGTCCTCAAGCTCCCTGGTGGGAGAAGAAAAAAGGCAGAGAATCGGTGTCCCCTCTCCTGGCATCCTACTCCCCCATCATTCTCAAAGGCCATCCTCTCTGTCCCTACTGTGTCCCCTGTAGGCTGCCTGTGGACCCCCTTCCTCCCATGTGCCAGTCTTGCGCAGCCACAATACTGACAGATCCCCCAGTTCCCCCTGCCTCCCCCCCACCCCCACCGTCGCTAATCCTTTCAGAGGGGTGGTGGGGAGCCTCCCTTTAGAGAAGAGGAAACTGAGGGGAAGCCGTGCATCCCAGGCTGGCAATGAACCACATGGCCTGTGCCCATCCTGCAGGGTAGGCCCCTTCTCCGTCCTCCCATCGCCTTCCTTCCCACACCCTACCACAACCCTCCCGGGACCCATCACCCCCTCCCCCTGGAGAGGGGGACCACCCCCAGAGACTGACCCATTGAAGGCGGTGACATATCGGCTGAGCTTCCGCCGCTCATCCCCAGGGAACTCCCCATACAGGAAAAAGTGTTTGCCCTGGAAGAAGTCTGCAGGGGAGATGGTGGGAGAGCCAAGTGTGAGGCCCCTGGAGTTCCAAGGCACCAGCCAGGAGCCACAGAACACTTGGAGGCAAGACGGGAGGGCAGGCGCAGTGGCTGCTGAGGGGTGTTCACACACACCTGGCGGGGTGACAAGCAGTGGTTCCCGGCCAGGCCCATCAGAGCCTTCCGGGAGCTTTTGTTTTTCCTTTCTTGGCTTTAATGGTAAAAGACACAATGACTATTATTGCAACATGTTTCTTACACAAATCTGTGAGTGTTTTCTTAAATCACAGGTGGGCTGGAATCACTTATTTAGCCTGGCCTGGGGTCGAAACTCTCAAGCCTGCCCCTTCTTCCTTGGCTGTCTCACGCCTTCTCAACCAGCGCCTTCTCTGGCTCTGACCTTCAGGATGGCTCTGTCTTCATTCCCTTTTGACATGACTTTCCAGGCCATCAATTTGCTCATGCCACTTTTGGGGCTTTGGAGGACCAAAGTACTTTCCTGTCCCTCACCCATGAGGAACTGGGTAGAAACAGCTTCTTCCAGTGGCCACTGAAGCTCACTCCGCTCAGACTCTCTGACTGCCTCCATTCTTGACCGGCAGAGGCTCCGACTCCTGCCCCCACCCCACGCCCCCTGCATTCATGTCTGAGACGACAAATAACAATGCCAACACCACCCACGTCCCAACAGAGATCAGTGCCCACATCATCTGTGTGCCCAGGCAAAATTGAACCTGGCAGTGGGGCTGGACATCTGCAGATTCTAAAATCCCCTGATCCTGAAGCCTAGGGAGGGTGAAGCCCTGGGGTAAGGCAGGGCCATTCACGCTGGAGTGGAAAGCCAAAGGGGCTCACACCTGGCACTGGCTGTGACGGGCTGTGATGGAGGCGGTCACGGCAGGCAGTTGGGAGCGGGGTGGAGAGGAAAGTCACGAGAGGATGCCAAAAGGAAGGGAACAGGCCTAAGAGAACAAGGAGGTGGCAAAGGCGGGGGGGTTGGGGTTGGGGGGGACAGACAAACACAAGTCACAGGGGACAGCAGAGATCCCAAAGCTGCTGGGGTAAGTCACAGCTGAGAACCGAGAGGGACAAATCCCTCCTCAGGAGAGAGGGAGGGATTTCCTACCTGGGAGCTCGGGAACTGGTAGGTCGGGGGACTCCGGGGGACCCTCGTTGTCCGTGTTCTCATCCGTGGATCCCGCATACGGGTCCTCACCATTCTCCCCCTGGCCAGGAGGCTGCCTTTGTTCCCGCCGCTCAGTCACCCTGGAGGAGCCAAGAGGGGTGGAAGAAGAGCATGTAGACCAGATCCCCCTCCACCCAAGGCTGGGGCCACCCTGACTCCCAGCCCCCACCCTACCTTCTCAGCTCATCCTCAGTGTCCCCAGAATCTTCCGCCCCATTGTCCTGTCCTTCTGCGAGTGGAAGCTTAGTCAATGTGAGGTACCCGCCTTGTCTCCTGGGAAGACTGGTAACCCTCCCTCCCAGTCTCACACCCTAGCACAGAAGCAGGCATCCCAACCCCCAGCCTCGACTGCCCTCCAGATCCAGTTACAGAGCCTCTGCCTTCTCCTCCCCCAGATCCATTGTCTGGGATCCAGCCCCACCTCCCAGAGACCCAGGAGCTCACGCTTTGAGCTCCTTCCCCTCTTAGATACAGAGCCTGGGTCTCCAGTCCCTCCTCCCTCAGACCCAGGAGTCCGGGACCCCAGCCCCTCCTCCCTCAGACCCAGAAATCCCGGCCCCCAGCTCCTCCTCTCTCAGACCCAGGAATCCAGGCCCCCAGCCCCTCCTCCCTCAGACCCAGGAGTCCACGCCCCCAGCCCCTCCTCCCTCAGACCCAGGAGTCCAGGCCCCAGTCCCTCATCCCTCAGACCCAGGAGTCCAGGCCCCAGTGCCTCCTCCCTCAGACCCAGGAGTCCAGGCCCCCAGCCCCTCCTCCCTCAGACCCAGGAGTCCAGGCCCCCAGCCCCCCCTCCCTCAGACCCAGAGGTCCAGGCCCCAGTCCCTCCTCCCTCAGACCCAGGAGTCCAGGCCCCCTCAGACCCAGGAGTCTCGACTGTTAGCCCCTCCGCCCTCAATCTCTGACCTGACTGTTCCCGCTCAGCGTCGGTATCTTCCTGGGGTCCTGGTGAGGCTGGTTTGGTCTCTTCTGGGGTTGCAGGTCTCTGGGGTGAGCTAGGTCCTGCTGCCTGAGGGGGCTTGGTTTTGGTCTGGGGGCGCTGAGGAGGGAGGGTGGGTCAGTAAGGAGGGAAAGGGCAGTGTGGGTGTGAGTGTGTGTGGGGTGTGTGCCCAAAGGAGGCAGAAGTGGAGAGTTTGGGGTACCACAACAGATCCATGTCCTCCTCCCACTGTACCCTCCCACACTCGGGCAGGGGGAATCAGACCTTTCGAGGAAGCTTGGGGGCTTCATCCCCGCTGCTGCCGCTGTGAGAGGCCCCCTCGTCCTCGCTGCTGGAGCCTGGCCCTGCCATGAGGTACCTAGGGGAGGAATCAGGCCTCAGACAAAGAGCATATCGTGTCCTGTGGGGGAGGTAGGGAGCTGGCATTTACTAAATATTCAGGGTCACGATCGTGGCCGCTCTCCCAGCCTGCTCCTCCTCCCTGCTCCGGAAGGGCCCCAGTGACCCTCAGCCACCCCCCCACACCAGAGACCTGAGCACTCCCTGCCCTCCACTCCCTCTTGGGGAAGAAACGCCCCATTCCAGACACAAAAAAAAATCAAATAATTTTCCCCTTTGAGAATCAAAGTCAGTTTTTCATTAGGAGAATGCCTACCAATTAAGGGAAAAGTCTCAAAAGCAAATACATTTGTAAAGACCTTGACACTATATTCATGGTTCCTTAAGACGCTGACACTCCGGGAAAAGAATTCTCCCAGTTCTAATAATAATAGAAGCAGCTAACACTTACATGGGACTTCCTATGCGCCAGGCACTGTTCTAAACATTTATGACAAATTGAATCACTGAATCCTGGGGTAGGTGCTATTTTTAGCCCCATTTTACAGATGAGGAAACTAAGGACCAGAGAGATTAATTAATTGGCCCCAAATCACAGGGCAGCAGTATGCAGCAGAAGCAAATGAACGTGCTGGCTTTTCTCTCCTGGTGCGCACATTAAGACCCTTCTGTGCCTCATAGGGTTGTTTCAAAGCTGGTGAAACACTGTTTAGGTGACACACCCATGGGAACTTCAGAGGATGGAAGTGTGGCAGTTGATTGGAGAATCTAATGGTAGGTTTACTAAGCTTTTTCTTTAAAATGCTGTGAATTAAAAGATTTTCAAAAACTCAATTTGTGATCATTGTGGAGAGAGCCATCCCCCTGGAATCCTCCTTCTCTGGTTGATTTTTTAAAATATAAAGTGCTTTCTGATTTTTGTTTTTTGTCAAAACCCAGTCGCAAATCTAACACTGTTTGTCTAGCTGCCTTTTCTTCCACCTCTCCCAGGCGGACAATGATCCAAATCTAGTTCCTCTGCCCCTAAATACATCCCCAACCCACCCCTCTCTCCACTTCCGAGGGCCTGGCCGCTCCTTGACCCTCCACCCCTCACAGCAGAGCCTGGCCCTGCCCCACCTCAAACCCTCTGTGGCTCCCCATGCTCACAGAGGAGACCCCCGGAGCCAGATGGGTTTCAGAATTTTGAATTTTTCAGATTTTAGAAAGGCAAGTAGCAGGTGTACAGATTGTTACATAACACCCCCTAGTGGGGTATGAGGGACTGCCTTGTAAATCAAATCCATTAATATTTCTGTAATAAATATGATGACACACTTAATGGGATAAATAAAGCCCATAAATAGCCTCACATCAGTTCAGGATGATTGTGCAGCCAAATGAGTTTGTGCTAAACCTAGAGAAGCACTTTTGCTTCCAGAGATGTCTGGATTCCCGAACTACAGATGAGGGGTCTGTGGAGCTGGACAGAGCCTAGGGCCTTGGCCGGGCACTGGAGGCCCCTTCTCAGCTGACCCCACCCATCTCCGAGCTTCCACCTTCACCTCCACCTCTCCCCAGCACAGATCGTCTCTCAAACACACCAGCCGCAGCCCCAGTCCTGAGCACACTCAGGGCTTCTCTTCTCTCCCACGGAGTATGGTTCACATCTTCCCTCCAATCCATAGGCCTCAGATATGACCGTGCCCTTCCTCAGCTCAAAAAGCCTTCCACGGCTCCTGCTGCCCCCAGCTGAGCCCCACCTGCCACTCCTCGGGGCAGATATCGGGCTGACCTAACTCGGCTCCTCTGCCCAGCGTGCTTTCTGCCTCTGTTCTGCCCAGAAAACCTCTCCTCGTCCTTGAAGACAGCCCACTCACTGCGGCCTCCCCTTGGGCCTTCCTCCATACTGTTTTATAACAAGTATGGCCCCCTCATCAAAGTCGGAGCCCTTCAAGGGCAGCACCTGACGCCTGGGTGCCCAGCATCGTACAGCCCAGCCTGGCATCAAGCAGGGGCTTCATGGTCTCGCTTTGAATGAATCTAAACAGGCCCCGACACTCTGTTCTCCCACCTGTGAGCCTTTGCACGTGCTGTTTCTCCAGCCTGCGATGTCCTTTTCCTTCTCCACTAAGCAGACTGCCCAGAGCCTGCCAAGAACCCCCAGGCAGGCCCCTGCTCCCTCCTCTGCGTCTCCCAGCCCCTGCCCCTCCTCCTCTCAGAAGTCAGCTGACTCTGGGCTGGGCACCAGTGTCCTCTACCAGCAGGCCCCAGTCTGATTTCTCTCCAGATCCCTGGCATTGCCCAGCATGGGGATGAAGGGCAAGGTTGGTGTATGTATGTGTGTGCACGTGTGTGTGCATGCATGTATACCACACGCGTGCACCGAGGCCTCACCTCCGGGAGGGCAGCCGCCGACGCATGCGGTGACAGTCCAGCACCCACTCTTTACGCACGATGCGGCCTCCGAGGCCTAGGACCTGGCTGTACTTGGGGGTGTTGGCAAAGGCACAGCTAGTGGGGAACAGAATGGAGGGTGTCAGTCAGGTGTGATCTGAGGGGTGAAGGGGAAAGAGGGAGACAAGGAAGATAGAGAGAGGGAGAAAGAGAGATGAGTAAGAGATAAAGAGACAGATGCGGGAGAAAGAGAAAAAGACAGATGGAAACTGAGGGAAATAAGAAGCAGAGAGAAAAAGAGGCAGAGGATACAGAAAACTGAAGACAGAGAGAGAGAGAGAGAGGCCGACAGGGAGAGAGAGAAAGCAAGATGGAAGAGACAGAGGGACATGGAGAGGCAGCAGCAGGGAATGTGAGAGAAGGGCCCAGGCCTACATGAGGTGGGTGCTGTCTGGGGTCCAGTCTGGCCGATACTTGGCCCCCAGCTCTAGGGCCTTGTCCCGGAGCTCCGAGCGGAAGGGGTTCTGGAAGCCACTCAGCACCACCACCACACCCTGAAGGATCTTCCCCAGCTCCTGTGGGCCAGCTCGGTGTCCCCTGGGCTCGGTGCCTTCTCCTCGGGGCTTCCCTGGCACTGCCGCCCGTGCTGGGGCAGGCACTGGGGAGGTCGCTGGGGTTCGGGTGGAAGCTGGCACTGGGGAAGCCAAAGAGTGGATTTAGTTAGCACTACCAGGACTAGACCCCCAGCCCCTCCTCCCTCAGACCCAGGAGTCCAGGTCCCCAGCCCCTCTGCCCTCAGACCCAGGAATCCGGGCCCCCAGCTCCTCCTCCCCTAGGACAGGAGCACAGGCCCCTTTGAGAACAAGGAATCCAGTCTGCTCACATTTGGGTTTCTTGAGGGCAGGTGGTGACGGTTGAGGTGATGGTTTGCTGGGGGTCTTCTTTTCTTCTTGGTTCAAATCCAACTTCCTCTTCCCCTTGAGGGACTCCTGGGGCTGGGGGGTGGGATGAGTTGAGGCCTCTAGCTTCTCTCCTCCTCCTCCACCCCTCCAGGGTCTGATGATCTCACCTTGGAGGTGCTGTCTACTGCCTTGGAAGCTGGAGAGGCTGAGGCGGCGGCACTAGAGGCCTGCAGTGTAGCGGCTGCATAACTGGGTCCTGCTGGGTCACTGGCTGTGGCTACAGAGGGAGAAAGTGGATCCAGGATGAGGGCTGGGTCCTCAGACTCTTCAGCTCCTATCCATGGGACACAGAACGTTGTTCCCAAAACCCTGCAGTGACCCAGGAGTCCAGGCCCCACCGCCTCCTCCTCCCTCAGACCCAGGAGTCCAGGCCCCACCACCCCCTCCTCCCTCAGACCCAGGAGTCCAGGCCCCCAGCCCCTTCCTCCTTCAGACCCAGGGGTCCAGGCCCCCAGCCCCTCCTCCCTCAGACCCAGGGGTCCAGGCCCCCAGCCCCTCCTCCCTCAGACCCAAGAGTCCAGGCCCCCAGCCCCCTCCTGCCTCAGACCCAGGAGTCCAGGCCCCCAGCCCCCTCCTCCTTCAGACCCAGGAGTCCAGGCCTCACTGCCCCCTCCTGCCTCAGACCCAGGAGTCCAGGCCCCCAGCCCCCTCCTCCTTCAGACCCAGGAGTCCAGGCCCCACTGCCCCCTCCTCCCTCAGACCCAAGAGTCCAGGCCCCCAGCCCCCTCCTGCCTCAGACCCACGAGTCCAGTCCTCCAGCCCCCTCCTCCCTCAGACCCAGAGTCCAGACCTCCAGCCCCCTCCTCCCTCAGACCCAGGAGTCCATACTTCCAGCCCCTCCTCCCTCAGATCCAAGAGTCCAGGTCCCAACCCTGTACTCACTCAGGACTCAATTTTCCATACTCACCTGGGGGAGTCTTATTGATCCGGCTGAAGAAGAGGGCCCCTGGTCTCAGGGAGTTGGCGCCCTCATCCTCCTCCTTCACGCGGAACTGGCCAAGCTTGGTCACCTTCTAAGGTCCCACAAGGTCAGTGCGGTGGGTGGGCAGTGGGAAGGCAGGGGTGAAGAGGGAGGGAGAAGGCTCTGGGGGTGGTGGGTAGAGCTCACCTGGGATGAGGCCTCTGCCTCATCTTTGTCTGGGGGACTGTGAAACCGTACAAAACTCAGGCCATAGGGGGAGTCCTGGGAAAGGAAGGCTGGGAGTCAGGGAGTCTGGCTAAGGACAGAGGCCTGGCCCCCAGCGCCTTTCACTTAGGGAAACCCTTTTCTGGCTCCTTCCCTCTTATGGGCACACATGTCTAGGGAGGTGCCCGGATGATAGTGACAACGCTAATAACATGAAGCTGTTACTGAGCCATAACTCTGGGTTGGGCTCGGCACTAAGCCCTTTCCATGCATTAGCTCCTCCAGCCTCATAGCAACAGGCAAAGGCTGCTGGGTGTCCAAGCGAATCCACTCGTGTGTGCCCCAATTCATGCCTGCGGAATGGGGGGCGTATCATGTGCCACTTCTGGAACACAGAAATGCTCCAGGCTCTTTTCCCCTCCAATGGCTGGATGCAGAGACATAAGATGGAAGAAGCCAGGGCCCCTGGATGATCGGCTGAACACCCCCCCAGGACAGTTCCCCGGGTAAAAAGCATACTTTTATTGTGTGGTATCACTACATACTCAGTCTCATTGTCACCACAGCTTAACACCCCTAACTTACAGCAACCCTATAAGGATTAGGAAACTGAGGCCAGAGAGGTTAAGTCACTTGCCCAAGGTCACACAGCTGAGAAGTGGTGTAACCAGGTTTTGAACCCAGCGGTCTGACTCTACATCTCATGATGTTAACTCCTAGGCCCACTCTACCAGACCACCTCCCCAACAAGTCAGCTGCCCCCTCCTCCAATTCCCCTCTGAGGTCCTGCAGTTCACCTTCCCTGGACACCCCCCAGGAAACAAAGCATCCTGTTAGGGTGAGGATCTCAAACCCACTTCAGGGAACGCAGGGACCCAGCCTCCTCATAGTCCCATGGGGAGACCAGCTGTCCCTCTGCAACTCGATACTGGCCCCTGAGCTCTCTCCTCGCCCAGGACCAAGGACCCTGCACCCCCAGCTCCCACCCTAGGTACCTTGCTATAGGGCTGGCTGCAAACAATTTTGACGCGGTCCCAGCGCTTCTCGGCTGCTGCCCGGACCAACTTGTCAGGCCCAAAAATGCGAACGCGGTTGGGGTTTGAGCCACTGCGGCTCTCGGAAGGGGACATGAAAGACGAGGTGACCAGAAGGACCTGGGAGAAGGCACAGCGAATGAGAACCAGGGCTGGCTGGTCTAAATGACACCTCCTATGGGCTGGGAAGAGGGCAGGGGCCCGAGCGGGGGCCAGGTCGCCCCGTGACGTGCCTCAAGGTCTCTAGACTCTTCTCTTATTTCCAGGCCTCTAGTCAGTCCTCCCCAACATAGGCCCTAAAGGGATCTTTCTAATTCCAGCTCTGAACGATCCTTCTCTCAGTTCTTCCATAGTCTTCCATGTCTGGCCACATGGCGGTCTACACGGCCTAAGCAACCCTCCCAGCAGAGAATATTCACGACTCGCACAATATTCGAACACCTTTTGGAAATGCACGGCTGGGTCAGCGGAAAGGCAAGGGGAATTACCGGAGGTCAGAATGAGAGCGCGGAATCCAAAGAGGTAGGGGAGCTGCGCCCGTGACTGAGTGACCGGCTCTCAGCTCAAGCCCACCCTGGGATGCTCAGCTCTGGGGTGCTGGGCGGGGACATTTCTGCTTCTCCAGCTGCTCCTGTCAGGCTCCGCCAACAGGGGTCGCTAGAGAGAGGCCGCAAGGCTGGAAGAGGGAGGAGGGGTCCGCTCCTTCCCCAAGTCTGGTGAGTAGCCTCACGGATGAGCTTCCACTTCTGCCGAGGCTCCTTCTCCCGGCCGCAGATGAATCCAGTTGGGGCTTCGAGCTCTTGCAGAACCCGCCTCACTGCACGCCTCTCAGGGACACCAGGGCCAGCCGGCGAGTGCCCCCTCCTCAGGGTCTGGGTCTCAGCTCTATGGAACCCCACCTCCAAGTTTCTAAACAGCTACGTTTCAATAATCCCAACCTCTTCCTCTTGTTCCCCCAACCTTAGGGGTGGTAGCTGCTCCCTGCAGGTGCTTCTCCATCATACTCAGTCTTCTGGCCTGTTCAGTTCAGCACAGTCGGCCCTCCGTATCCGCGGGCTGGGCAACCGCGGCTTCAAGCAACCACGGATCAGACGGCCTACGATGCTTGCGTCTGCACTGATCCTGTACTTTTTTCTTGTCATTATCCCCTAAACAATATGGTATAACAACTACTGACATAGCATTTACATTGTATGAGGTATTATAAATAATCTAGAGATGATTTAAAGTATACGGGAGGGGGCCGGCCCCGTGGCTTGGCAGTTAGGTGCGCGCGCTCCGCTGCTGGCGGCCGGGGTTCATATCCGGGCGCGCACTGATGCACCGCTTCTCCGGCCATGCTGAGGCCACGTCCCACATACAGCAACTAGAAGGATCTGCAACTATGACATACAACTATCTACTGGGGCTTTGGGGGGAAAATAAATAAATAAATCTAAAAAAAAAAAAAGTATACGGGAGGATGTGCGCAGGTTATACGCAAATACTACACTGTTTTATATAAGGGACCTGAGCATCCACAGATCTTGGTATCCGCAGGGGGTCCTGGAACCAACCCCCACAGATACCCAGGGACAACTGTACCTAGTTACTAATTCTTTATGTTAAATTCTCTCTGCTAAAATAACTGGTGTGGTTTCAGTCTCCTGATGGGACCCTGACTGATACAGTGGGTGGCAACGATATTGGTGTTAGCCACAGTGACACAGAGCTTGATTTTAAAGGGCCCTAGGTGGTGGTGGCAGGGGAACAGAAGACAAAGCCTGGGCTTCAAGCAAGAAAGAACAGTATCTCAAAGACTTATCACCAAATCCCATAGAGCTGGGCCCCTCAGTGGGCAACCCCTCCACGGGTAAATTAGGGGAAAATGTGCCTTGTGCAGTCAGTAGGAGGCCTGAGCTCTGGAGGACAGCAGAGAAAAGATGAAACATTCTCTCTGGAGAACTCCTAAAGTCTGTGCCCTCAAGGATTCGGAGCAAAAATTCATACTAGGTATCTGCATGGAAAAACCCAAGCTGAACATTTTAAGTGGTCCCATGTACACAGTATGACCCGACATCAGGGCAAATCTTCTCTGGAGGAATGTACTTCAAATCAAGTCCTCAAAGATGTCCCACAGATACAGTCCCAAAGAACAGAAGTTAACAACTAAACACACACACCCATGAGGCATGAGGCAACAGCTGCCATGACTGAGGGTCAGCAGAAACCACAAACTGCAGACTCAGACCCACAAAGCCTGCATAATATTGAAATTATCAAACACACAATATAAAAGTAAGTATGTTTAATAGTTTAAAGAAATAAATGGAGATACTGACAGTATGATGAAGGAACAAATGACAATCAAAACTGACCAGGCCATTTTGAAAAAGTGAAAGAGCTGTGCGTGCAACACTAAGGAATGACCCATGGTTGGGCTAAGCAATCCAATTCCCTCTGCCAATAGCTGGTCCAAGGATGTGCACATGACCCCGTTCTGGCCAATGTGAGATTAAAAGGAAGGCTGCTAGAGCTTCTGAGAAAGATTTTCCTTCCTCATTAAAGAGAAACAGAGGACAGAAGAGAGCCACTGAATTTCTGCCATTCCACTAACTCCAATTCCTGCTTTGGATTCTACTAAGTGATGGAGGGAGCAGCAGCAATCATCTTGTAACGTGAGGGCAAGTCAAAAGAATCAAGAGGTGCCAACCAAGCACCTTGACTTTGTTAAGCTGCCAGATCACCTCTGGGTTTGCCTAATGCTAGACTTCCCTCCCAAGGGAACAATAAATATTCTTATACATAAGCCAATTTTAGTTGGGTATATCTGTTCTGACATGCTGTGAAATTTGTGAAATTAGAAAACAAAAGCCTTTTGCTGAGAAAAACAGAATATAACTACATGTCTCTTTGTGCTCAGCTCTGATTATGAAAAGGAAATGACAAAGAAAATTACACAGAAGGGAAGCCATCTCCCTGGCCTTGACTATACCTGTTTATAAAAGGCCTGACTGTAAGCTGACAGGGGAGGTCAATTTATCAGCTAGTGACTAAAATGAAGGCGCAATGCCGACTCCGGGTGGCGGCTGCTCCCTGTATAAGAGGTAGATTTCCTCTGCATATACTCTCCTCTCATTCATCGTAAAGAGAAAACAACTCTAGGTAACAGATCGTTTTATTACCCAACATTGTCTTTACGGTTCCAGGATTAAACCTTTCTTCTCTAGACTGTTAACTTCGAAAGCTTATAGATCTCCTTTGTAGAATTTAGGAGAGAAAAAAGAACATGTTGTTGATTTTGTAGAAAATGGTATTAGTTATTCCAATATGTGCCTTACACTTGATTTATATAGGTGACATCAACACTGACCAGCCCTGCTCTGCCCTTTGTCCTTTTCTTTCTTGGCTCTTCCAGCCCTATCTAGTCTTGGGGTTGAAGCCAAACATTATAAGCCTCAGAGTCTTTAATTCAGTCTTGGCTAGAAGTTGTAACAAAAACCAGAGGCTCCAGCAGAAGTTTAATTAAAAACCTTGAAAGAATGGGAGACTAATGGCATAGGCATTTTCAGACTTTATAAAGATAAAGCCCTGAGCTAGCCATTCCATCTTGCTAGATAGATAAAAGGGTGAATAACAAACATGAATAAAAATAAACCAGACATGATAAAATTTTAGCTAAAAACGCACTTATTCTGTTTTCATCATTATAAAGTAGAAGTTTGATCTAAATCTGTTTGCCGAGAACAGAGAAGTTTTTTTTCTTTTGGTGAGGAAGATTGGCCCTGAGCTCACATCTCTGCCAATCTTCCTCTATTTTGTATGTGGGACGCCGCCACAGGATGGCTTGATGAGCAGTGCGTAGGTCCGTGCATGGGATACCAGCCTGCCAACCCCGGCCACTGAAGTGGAGCCCATGAACTCAACCACTATGCCACCGGGCCAGCCCCCAGAACTTTTTTTAAATAGTCCAAAGACTGTTGACTTTGCTAAAATAGTTAAAGAAGGAGGCCATTAGACTGGGTGACTCTAGTGCCTTAGGTAGCCTGCGTAAACAACCAACATCTAAGCCAGAGCCAGGGCACTTGAATCTAAGAAAATGGAATGCAAGGACAACTATCATAACAGCCAAATAACTAGATTTTCCCAAATAATGCAACTGTTTAAGCTATAGCCAATTAAATAATTTCTCTGCTTTGCTTCCGTGTCTTCTCTATAAAAACCTCTACCCTAGCCCGTCCACAGAGCACTCCTAATCATTGTCAGTTTTGGCTGGCCAATTCAAATTGTATGCTAAAATAAACTCTTCAAAATTTAATGTGCCTCAGTTTACCTTTTTACAACTAATATAACCTTGAGAATAAGAATGTTAAAGTAGGGCCGGCCCCGTGGCTTAGCGGTTAAGTGTGCGCGCTCCGCTACTGGCGGCCTGGGTTCCAATCCCGGGTGCGCACTGATGCACCGCTTCTCCGGCCATGCTGAGGCCGCGTCCCACATACAGCAACTAGAAGGATGTGCAGCTATGACATACAACTATCTACTGGGGCTTTGGGGGAAAAAATAAAATGAAATTATAAAAAAAAAAAAAAAAATGTCTATATGTTAACAATTGGGGAATGTGAGTGCAGAGTATATGGGAATCCTTCGTACTATTTATGCAACTTTTCTGTAGGTCTGAAATAAATAGTTATTGACAAGCTGGTTTTATAATTTATATGGAAATAAATGCAAAGGATCTAGAATAGCCAAGGGAATCTTGAAGACCAAAGTTGGAAGTTCCAACACAATCTGATATCAATATTTACTATTAAGACAGCGTGGTAGTGGCATAAAGATAAACATGCAGAACAGTGGAACAGAATGGAGGGTACAAAAATAAACCTACATATATATGGTCAATTAATTTTCAAATAAGAACCAAAACAATTCAATGGGAAAAGAAAGTCTTTATAAAAAAAGTATTTTCAACAAACAAAAAACAAATAGGAAAAAAATGAACTTCATCCCCCACTTTACACAATATACAAAAATTCATTTGTGATGGATCAGAGATCTAATTGTAAAAGCTAAAAATATAAAGCTTCTAGAAGAAAACACAGGAGATGGTGGTAGACAGAATAATGGCCCCCCAAAGATGTCCACATCCTGATCCGTGGAACCTGTGAATATGGCAAAAGGGACTTTGCAATTAAGTTAAGGATCTTAAAATAGGGATATTACCCTGGATTATCCAGTTGGGCCCAGTGTAATCACAAGGGTCTCGATAAGAAAGAGGGAGGCAGGAGAGTCAGAGTCAGAGAAGATGATGGAAGCAGATGTTAGAGGAAGGGGGCCACCAGCCAAGAACTGCAGGTGGTCTCTAGAAGCTGGAGTACGTAAGGAAATGGATTCTCCCCTGGAGCCTCCAGAAGGAACCCAGCCCTGCAGACACCATGATTTTAGTCCACTGAGGCTGATTCTGGACTTCTGACCTCCAGAACTGTAAGATAGTAAATCTGTGTTGTTTTTAGGCACTCAGTTGGTGGTAATTTGTTACAGCAGCCACAGCAAATTAATACAGGGACTATCATCATTACTTTGGGACAGGCAAATATTTCCATAGGACACAAAACACACTAAGTGTTTGGAAAAAAACACCTTGGAAAAAAAAACCTTGATAGATTGGACTTCATCAGCTTCTGCTCATCAAAAGGCACTGTTAAGATAATGAAAAGGTAAGTCACAGACTCAGGGAAAAAATTGGCAACACACATATCTGCGGAAAAAAACCACTCTGAAAAAAATACATGTTAATGCCCATGACAAAAAGACAAACAATCCAATAAAAAATAAGCAAAAGACTCAAATAGACACTCAATAAAATAAATGAATGGTCAGTAAGTACATGAAAGGCTACACGATGTTGATGTCATACTATGTCAGGAAAATGCAAATTAAAGCCATAATAAAATACCACTACATACCATTCGAATGGCTGGGATTTAAAATATTAAAAAGACAGGCAATACCGAGTATAGGAAAGGATATGGAGAAACTAGAACTCTCATATACTGCTGAAGGGAATATAAAATGGTACAACCACTTTGGAAAACTGGCAATTTCTAATAAGGTTAAAACAGCTATCTACCCTAAGACCCGCAATTCCACTCTTACGTATTTACCCAAAAGAGATCTCCATACAGAGGCTTGTACGAGAATGTTCACAGCAGCTTTATTCGTAATAGTCAAAAAGTGGCAACAGCCCAGATGCCCATCAACAAGAGAACAGATAAACAAACTGTGGTCTGTGCTTACAGTGGAACACTACTCAGCAAGAAAGTGGAACAGATACCGACACATTCACAACATAGAAGAACCTCAAAAAAACGGTACATCAAGTGAAAGAAGCCAGCCACAAAAAAGGGGTACATACTGTAAAATTCCATTTATATGAAATTCTGGGACCAGCAAAACTAGTCTGTAGTGACAGAAAATTCTGAGATGAGAGGTTGCCTGAGCTGGGGGTGAGAAGGAACTGTCAGGGAAGCTGGAAGTGCTCTAAGCCTGGGTCTAGGGACAGTTACACAGGGGCATACATTCATCCAAGCTCTCTGACCCACAGTAAGATCTGTGTATTATACTGAATGCAAAATATACCTCAATTAAAAACAATTTCTTGGGGCCAGCCCCGTGGCATAGCGGTTAAGTGCGCGTGCTCCGCTGCTGGAGCCCAGGTTGGGATCCCGGGCGCGCACCGAAGCACTACTTATCAGGCCATGCTGTGGCGGCGTCCCACATAAAGTAGAGGAAGATGGGCACGGATGTTAGCTCAGAGCCAGTCTTCCTCAGCAAAAAACGGAGGATTGGCATGGATGTCAGCTCAGGGCTGATCTTCCTCTCACACACACACACAAAATCTCTCACTGCAGGAAAACAACACATCTTGTGGAAAACTGGTTTGTTCATTTAAGATTGTAAACTCTCCTTGTCACGGTAGGTTTATTTTTCATCCAAAATGTTTCGCTGATTAACCAGCTGGCTAACTATGATCTCACCGATCCAGCTCTAATTAATTAAACCAGTAAAAAAAGGCACGATGCTGACTTTTTTTAATATTCGTAATACAGCAAAAGGCATTCCCTCTTGTAAACGTCTGTCACAAATAGTGAGTAAGAGGCATCCGAAACTAACATGTGACTCATCTCCGCCCGGGCCTGGCACCAGAAGGCTCTGGGGAAGCGGTGATGGGGGCCTCTGGGGCTGGGATCAACCTCTCAAGGTCTGGCTTACCTCGTAGTCTTGCTCCCCGGCCCCTCCGGCCGAGCTGCCCACCAGCACCTCCACGAAGGCCGAGCCGTCATTCCCGATGTCCACGCTGTGTATCTGCTCCTCCTTCTCCAGCTGCGGGAGAGAAAGCCCACCGTCAGGGCCCGCTCTGCCCCTGGGCTTGCTGTGGACCTCAGGAGCGGGATGACCCCCATCTGGGCCGCCGTGTCTCCTTGCAAGGTCAGCTCTGTGACAGTGGGGGCCGGGGCTGAGTGGTGCCACTGTGTCCCCTGCACACAGCACAAGGTGTGGCACAGAGTTGGAGCTCGAAGAGTATTCACTGACCGAATGCATAAAACCCCTCCTGACTCTGCCAATCGACTTATAACATGCCGCCATGGAGCTCTGCTCGGGAGCACTTGCCAGAGTCATAACTTGATTCAAATAATCATGCAGACAAATGGCACACCTGTCCCACCTCCACCCCAATCATGCAGGACTCTGTGGAAGCTCCCTGAGGGTAGGGGCCTGGTCTGGTTTTGCTCACCATTGAGTCCTCGGTTTGAATCCCAGCTCTGCCACACACTAGCTGCTGGCCTTGTCAGCTAACCTCTTGGGGCCTCAGTTTCCTCATCTGTAAAACGGGGATGATCACCAGATCCAGGATGATGCACATCAATACTATGGCCACAGGGCCGGCCCGTAACAGGCACTGTACTGCTGTCAGTCAGGGGCATTATTAGTCAATGCTCAATAATTATTTGGCGGAAGAAAGAAAGAGCTGTCTGCAGGAAGGCTTCCCCCACAGGATCTGCCATTCCCTTCTGAGAGTTACAGTCACAGAAAGCCATGCGGGGGTGGAAGGCAGTTAGGAACGGCTGAGGCAAGTCTCCTGCTTTCCAGTTTGGGGCTCTTCTATTTGCATTCTAGAATGACAAGTTATTACAACCCTCAAAGGTACCTAGTCCACACCCTACACAGCCCCCACCCCAGGGACCATCTGATGCTCCGATCTGTCTGATCACCTCCCAGTTAGGAAGTCACTCAGATGTCGCCTGCCCACTACAGACTGGAATATCCCTACGTTGGAGGAAGGAGCATGGACTTGGGGTGAGGCAAGCCTAGGTTCAAATCCAGCCCGGCCACTTCCAAGCTGTGCAGCCCTGGGTGAGGTACAACCTCTCTGAGCCGCAGTTCCCTCACATGTGAAAAGGGAGGGTCGTCCTAATAACCCTCCTTCTGAAGGGAGTTGAGACGACACGGAATAGTAACAATCACAGCAACAATTGCAGTGCACATCTAAGTGCTCACGATGTGCCAGACACATCATACATATATCTTCTCTCCTCACAACAGCTCTGCGAGGCAAGGGCTATTATTATCTCCATTTCACACGTGAGCAAACGGAGGCAGGAAGCGGTTATGTAACGCCCCCAAGGTCACACAGCTGGTGAGCGGCAGAGCTGGGATGGGAGCCCAGGCAGGCTGGCTGGAGTCCAGGTGTGCTGGGGAAAGAAGCGGTGCTGAGAGAAGGGCCTTCTCAAGGCTGCACAGGGTTGGCTTCCTGGAGCCTCTCTCTGCCTCCACTGCTGCTTCTAGCTCTGAGCCCTGGGACGGGGTGTGGTGCTGCCCAAGTACACAAGAAGTCCCAGTCTGACTTAGCCTCCTGCCACACTGATGGCTCTCCTCCAGCCACGCCGGCCTTCCTTCTGTCCCAAGAATAGGCCAGCTCCTTCCCACTGCAGTGCCTTTGCACCTGCCATCCCCTTGCCTAGATCATCAAACCTTCCCAGGGCTGGCTCCTTCCATCACTCACGTCTCTGCTCAGATGTCACCTCTTCAGACCAACCAGAGCAGGCTCCCTCACCTCCTACTATGTGCTACTCTCTATCCCTAACTCTGCTTTATTTTTCTTCATTGTCACCACTTGACATTATACAGTTACAGTTTCTATTTGTATTTGTCTAGCATCTGTCTCCTCTACTAGACTTTTAAGCTCCACGAGGGCAAGGACAATATCTGAGTCATTCCCCACTGTGTCCCCAATGCCAAGGACAGCGTCTGGTCCTTCCCAGCTCTGCTTACTTACTGCTGTGTGACCCTGGAGCAAATGGTTTCATTTCACCCCTTGGGCCTCAGTTTCCTAACCTGTAACATGGGGACAGTAACAACTTCTACCTCTAGAGTTGTTGGGAAGATTCAAACAGGGCATACACACACAAAATCCCTGGAACGGAGCCTGCCACAGAGCAAACACTCCCTAAGTGGCAGCTGATACTATTATCCCTGGAGGCCTTCAATACATTCCTGATGGATGGATGCACAGATGGAGAGGAAGCCCCAGAAACCATCTGACAAAGGAACAAATGCCCCCTGGGTTGTAACTCTGGCTCCGCCCTCCCTGACCAGTGGTTTTGGTGAGTCACTTGCCTCAGTGTCCCCATCTGTCACAAAAGGACCATCCTGGCTAACATTTTCAGATTCTGTGTGCCAGGCGCTTTGTGTTCTAGTTTCCTACTGCTGCTGTGACAAATGACCACAAGCTTAGTGGCCAAAAGCAACAACACTTCTTGCAGATCTGGAGGTCAGAAGTCTGAAATTTGGTCTCACTGGGCTAAAATCAAGGTGTCAGCAGGGTTGCATTCCTTCTGGAAGTAACAGGGGAGAATATGTTTCCTTACCTTGTTTCCAGCTTCTAGAGGCCATGGCCCCTTCCTCCATCTTCAAAGCCAGCATGGCATCACTCTGACCTCTGCTTCCAACCTCACATCTCCCCCTTCAACTCTGACCCCTGCCTCCCTCTTTCCCTTATAAGGACCTCTGTGATTACACCGGGTCCCCCCAGATCATCCAGGATGCTCTCACCATCTCAAGACATTGCATCACATCTGCAAAGTCCCTTTTGCCACGTGAGGGAACATATCCACAGGTTCTGAGCATCAGGCCATGGACATCTTTTAGGGGCCATTATTCTGTCTACCACACTTGGCTAAGCTCTTCCTGGGCCAGACATCACTGAATCCTCACAAGCACCTTAGGAGGAATGGTCTGTTACTATCCCAGTTTTACAGATGGGGAAACTGAGACTCAGACAGGTTAAATAAATAGCTCACATGTCACACACAGCTAATGACTGGCAGAAAAATGTGGACCCAACTGCCTGACTATAAACCAACACTTTTTCTCAACTCCCCTATTTCAATCCTGAGGTAAAAACTCAACATCTTGATTTCTCCCATAATATAAAGCACAAGGCCCTACATCTAGTAGGCTGTATATACAGCAGTCCCCCCTTATCCATGGGGGATCCATTCCAAGACCCCCAGTGGCTGCCTGAAACCACAGATAGTACCAAACCCTATATGTACTATATTTTCCTATATACCCATACCAATGATGAAGTTTAATTTATGTTAGGCACAGTAAGAGATTAACAATAACCAATAATAAAATAGAACAATTGTAACAATATACTACAATAAAAGTTACTGTAGACCTAAGCAACCCCAGCAACTTCAGCACACGATTCTTTTTCTTTCCTTATTGAGTTGAGAACTTTTACTTTTTCACTTAAAGGAAGCACTTTACGGCTTCTCTTTGGCACATCTAAATCGCCAGCATCACTATTCTTGCGCTTGGGGGCCATTATTGAGTAAAATAAGGGTTACTTGAACACTAGCACTGCAATACTGCGACAGCTGATCTGACAACCACGACAGCTAAGTGACTAACGGGCGGGGAGTGTATACAGTGTGGATACACTGGACAAAGGGATGTTTCACATCCCAGGCAGGATGGAGTGACGGCGCGAGATTTCATCACACTACTCAGAATAGCGTGACATTTAAAACTTACGAATTGTTTATTTCTGGAATTTTCCATTTAATATGTTCAGACTGCCATTGGCCATGGGTAACTGAAACCGAGGAAAGCGAAACTTCGGATAAGGGAGGACTACTGTAGCATCTGTATTTTAAATGAATGATTCTTATTGCCTATATAACTACTTCTACTTTAAACACATATATATACTCCTTTGTATTTCTTCTTTTTGATAAATAAAAAATTTCTCATAAAAACAGTTATATGGAAACAACCCAAATGTCCATCACCTGATGAATGGACACACATTGTATGGTATACCCATACAATGGAATAGTATCCAACTATAAAAACGGATGAAGCACTGATCCACACTACAGCACGGAGGCACCTCGAAAACATTATGCTAACCTTTAAGTAGGACACAAAAGACCACATATAGTATGATCCTTTTTCTACGAAATGTCCAGAATAGGCAAATCCAGAAACAAAAAATCAGTAGTTGCCAGGGGCAACCTGGGGAGGGGGAAATTGGGAGTGACTGCTTAAGGTTATAGGGTTTCTTTTTGGGGTGATGAAGATGTTCTGAATTAGATAGTGGTGATGATTGCAGAACATTATCAATATACTAAAAACCATTGAATTGTACACTTTGGTTAAAATGGTGAATTTTATGTTATATGAATTTTATCTCAAAAAAGAAGTGAGTGTTCAGTAAGTGTCAGCTGTGAAGGGAAGGGCTTAAGCCCCAGATGACCGTTATCTGTGGCCTGGGTCTGTGTGTACCTTTCTCAGGAAGACACAATTCATGACAGTGAAACAAACGGGACTCGGAAGGCGTGCAAAGTTCCTGGGAGACATCATGTTACAAAATTGTTCCACATCCATGAAAGGTTACCTACAATTTAAAAGAAAAAGGTAGAACTTTCTGCAGTGACAGTGGATCTCCAAGATACACTGTTATTTGGAAAAAAAAGCAAAGGAGAGAACAGTGTATATACTATGTACTCTAAAAAGGGGTGGTAGGGTGGATGTATATGCTTATATGTGTACAGTGACCCAGGAGGGCCACACGAGAAACCACTAACAGTGGTTGCCTCAGGAGGGAAGAACTGGGTAGCAGGAGTCGGGGGAGGGAGCAGGAGGCGATGGGGGCAGGTGGCGAGGGGGACTTTCTTTTCCGTGTATACCCTTTCGTGCCTTTTGAATTTTGCACCATATACATATAATACCCATTCAAAAAGTAAAGTTAATAAAACCACAATGGCTCTCTCCAACAATGGAATACTATACAGAAATGAGAATGAACCAACATCATGACAGCGTAATGTTGAGTGACAGCAGCCAGATGCAAAAGTATATACTGCGTGACTCCGTTTATATAAAATTCAAAACCAGGCAAAACAAATCTATGTTGTTAAAAATCAGGACCGTGATTACACTTGCGGGCGTAGCGACAGGAAGGAGCACAAGGGGTGTCGAGAGGCCGGGCATGTTCTGTTACTTGATCTGGGTGTGGAGTCAGAGGTTGCAGTTTGCGAGGATTCACTGAACTGTGCACTCTGCTGTACATGTTACACATCAAAAGAAGGTAAAAACAAATTTAAAACACCATGATGGCAAACTGAGTGATTAGAAAACCACTGAAAAATAAAAACAAAACGTGTGTCACCTTGCTGTCGAACATTTCTTCTAAAGAACACACCTCCAGTGCCGCACCAGAGTTACACCTGGACTGCATCCCAGTCGTCCCCTTAGGCCCAGGAGCGGTTAGCAGAGAGGTTGGCACTCTCTGGGAGCAGGTGACGAGTTGGCGACAGAGCCTCCTGTGGCTACCACGAACAAAAAAGGCATGTGGGGCTGTCACGAGCAGAAGACTGAACCCCATGTGGTAACACCCCGAGGTTGCATAATATTGTTTGGAGGAGAAAATTCAGGGTAGTAGGAAAACCCACAGATCAGTCTACGTGTCTTGGTGTCCGGAAATTTCTGCCTTACCACTTGCTTGAAAAGAACCAAAATTAGCGTTCGGTGAATTTGGAGTCACCCTGCATATTGGCAAGTGCCAAATACAATCAGATTTTCCAAAGAGTCTCTAACGTGGGATAAATTATCAACAGCTGCGATGCTGCTTGCTCCTGCATTTGTTCCCTGCAGTTTATTCTCAACGTGGAAGCCAGAAGGATTCTCTGAGAACCTAAGTCAGAGTCATTCCTCCTCTGCTCAGAGCCCTTCAGTGGCTCCCATCTCGTCTCCAGTAAAAGCTGAAGTCCTTACAATGGCTTTCAGGCCCTAAGTGTGTTGGGGGCCCTCTACCACCACCCCATTAGCTCACCTCCTACTTGTCTCCCCCTGGCTGACTCCACTCCACCCACACTGGCCTCCTTGCTGTTCCTCCAGCCCGCCAGGCACCAGCCTGCCCTGCAGTCTGTGTTTCTTCCCCAGATGTCTGCATAGCTCACTCTGCAAACATGTCACCTTCTCAGAGAGGCCTTCTTGGATCACTATTTAAATAAAAACCTCTTGCCACTGCCTGCTCCCCCAGCTGAGGCATTCCCCATTCCTCTTACCTGTTTAATTTTCCTCCATAGCACTCATCATCTGACGTATGTTTTACTTACTGATTTCAGTCTTTCCCGACTATGTGAAGCTCCAGAGCACTGATCTATTTTTGTCTGTCTGTCCACTGCTATATAGCCCCAGTCCCTAAAACAGTGCTTGGCCCGGGAGAAGGCGCTTTGTAAATAATTATTCAATGAATGAATGAACAAATGAATCCATTCACTCCCGAGTCTACAGGTCCTGTCCCTGTGCTGACAGTCTCCATGCTTCTGTCTCCAGCTTCATGCCTGACTCCTCACTGCCTCCTGGATGCTGCCCCTTGATGTCCCAAAGTCACATCAAACCTGGACATCCCAACCAAACGTATCACCTTCTTAAGCTGCTCCTTCTCTGGGTTTCAGTGACAGCTGCGATACCTCCCTCAGTCTTCCAGGCCAGAGAATCCTGTGCCTCATTCTGGCCTCTCTGGCTCCCTCACCCCCCCATGTCCTGTCTCTCCTGCTTCTGGTCTCTCTGCTCCCACTGCAACTGGGGTACAGAATGGAATGTGGTTTTCCTGGGGTCACCTGATCATAGGAGAGCCCTGCAGATTCATCACTCAGTAATAATAACAGGAATCCCTCCCTTTACACAAACACTTACATGTTCACAGAGCACTTCTGCAGACATTATGTCACCGGATTTTCACAACAGCCCTGGGCTTAGATCTCATTATTCCCAATGGACGGATGAGAAAACGGGTTCAGAGAAATAAAACAATTTGCCTGAGGTCACAGAGTGAGTAAGAGGGAGAGCTAAGGACTTGAATCCAGGTCCCAAGACTAAATTGTCAGCAACCTGTATCTCCCTCAGTTTACAGTATTGGCTCTGGGCAAGTTGTATAACCTCTCTGGGCCTCAGTTTCCTCATCTGTAAAATGGGGATAATAACAGATCCTAGGTCATGGAGTTTTTATGAGGATTCAATGAGTTAATCCATGTGAGGCATTTAGAATGGTGACTGGCAGTTGTAACATTGAATAAATGTTAGCTCTCATTATTATTACTATGTTAGGGACTTAGGAGATGTTTCAAGTCCCAAAATCATTCAGAAAATCTCGTAGGTCTGTATATTTTTCCTCAGAAGAGAATCGTCAGCTTCTCTCTAATTCTCAAAGGCTCTGTGACTCAAAAGTTTTTCAGAACCATGGGACAAGAGAGACCAAGAATATGTTCAACACAATCATGTAAGCCTTGCCCCCGAACATCCTCCAAAACACCCCTACATTCAGAAATAAGGAATATGGCCAAAATCAAGAAAGCCAACGTGTGAATACAAAGCAGTATGACAGAGTGGTTAAAAGCACCAAGAATGGGTTCAAGTCTTAGTACTGCCATTTATTAACGGTGATAACGGTCCCTACACGATACTGCTCTTGTAAAGAGCGAGCTTGTGCAGATAAAACACCCAGGCCTGCACCTGGCAAAGAGCAGATGCTTAAAACACACTTAGCTCTCTTCTCCCACCAGTTTCTTATCCCTGACAGGAACAGCCTGTTTGGAATTCTGTAACCATCTCAGGTCAAACCACCCTTTCCTCTTTGCTTCCCTCCACGTTCACAAGGCTATGGTGCAGATTCGGTGAGAGCATGGACAAAGGCACCCAGAAAGAGCCTGGCCAGCATTCCAGAAATGGTAGCTTAAACTGGCCACTTCACATCTCCCCTCCGGATGCTTCAGTTTCCCCATCTTTGAAATGGGGTTGATTGGCTTAGATGATCTTCCAAGACACCTTCCAGCCCGCAGCCCACCGACTTTAGAAGGCAGGATACATGGCAATGATTCACTCTGTTCCGGCGGAGGAAACTGAGGCCCAGAAGGTAGAAGCCATCAACTTGGGCCACACGCTGATTCCTATGGTCATCCTTGGCCTAGCGCCTGGATCACCTTCCTCCTCTGCTAAGGGGCACAGTGACCACGCTGCCCATTTTCCAGGTAAGGAAGGCAAAGTGCCTGGACTCACTGCCAGTTGGCTCAAGAGCAGAGTCCGGGCCCTGGGTCTCCAGACCCCTATGAAGAAGAAGATGGGGGGGAGTGGGGGCAGGATCACCTGGAGCACCACAGAGATGGTCTTCTCGCCCGCCTTGGCTGCCCGCCATTTTCGGTAAGTGTCGGCCTTGAGAAGGTTTTCTGCACAGTGGGTCTGGAGATAAGAGCGGAAAGGGGAAAATTAGGGTACAGAGATGCAGGCCCCAGCTCTCAAATTATTCATTTCAGTCCTCCCAAGCCCCCTGTGACCCCCCTAGATTTAGGTTTCCCCGTTAATCCCCGCCCCCACTCTGCCTCGAGTCCCCTACAGCATTGTCCCCTGGACGTTCACCTCTGGACTCTCCAAGCAAGCTCCCCTATTCCTCCTTTCCTCTCCGGAAGTCCCACAGCCGCCCAGAAGTTCCCCTATTCCCCATCTCTCCCAGAATTCCCTAGAGCGTCCTGGAAATCCCTCCACGACCCTCCTCAGACTTCCATGAAGTTCCCTTTTACACTCCAAAAGTTCTTACAGAGCCCCCTGAGAATTCCCTTACGTCTTCCAACCTCCCCCACGCCAGTCCCTCACCGAGTCCTGGCTACTGCAGGACACTACATGGCGGAGGCGGATCTCCGGCATGTCAACGTCGTGGGCTTCGCCAGGCCCGAAGGATGAAGAAGGGTCCGAGTTTGGGGGGCGGGGAGGGGGTGCTCCCTGCGCGGGCCTAAGTGCGCAAGCGCGCGAGGCTCGGGCCTTTCAAACCGCGGCGCGCCCGCGCTCGCGTCGACACTGCGCAAGCCCAGTCGCGCCTCTCCGGAGAGAGGCGCCAAGTCCCCTAGCAACGAGCTTCTCCTCTAGCCCCGCCTCTCATTGGCCCCACCACTCTCTAGCCCCGCCTCCCGATGACGCAAACACTCTGCTTTCTGGGCGCCTAGCAACAGGAGCGGCTCCCAGGATTGGGCCCTAGAAAAAACTCGCCATTCTCATTGGATGACGCAGTCACCGCCCAAACCGAAACCTATAAAGAGAAAAAAAGGACCGCAAACCTGAGCGACTTTTCTCAGGCAGTCGGGAGCCTTTCGCAACAGGATCCGTTTCACCGGTTCCTTGTGGCTACACTCTTCACCGCACACACGAAAAAAATCTCTGATCTCTCTCAGGGGTACGCCTGAGGCCAAGAGAGAGTGGGTTAAGGACCTAAATAAAACACAAAGCATGCGCCCAAACCAGACACACACGCCCAGCCTGGGTGCTTCAACCCATGCCTCAGTTTCCCAATCTGACGCGTGGGCATCTGTCTCCCGCCACGCCCGCCCCTGCCCGTTGACAAGCACCCCTCTGTTTGGTCCCCGCGAGACCCAGGGATGCAGCCCCAGGCGGGGTCCAGCCCGAACACAGAACAGGGAGCAGAGCCAAGATCTCAGAGAAGGGAAAGGAGACAAGGCTCCGGGCCCCCGCGGAACGAGCCTGGACATGCTGGGCGCTCCCAGGTAGGGCCCCACCCACGCTGGGCGCCTTCTTGGGCAGAGAGAGGAGGGACGGGATGTCAGTGCTTGCAGCTGCTCTACACCTGCAAGAAATCAAGTGACCTAACTCTGACCTTGAGCTTCAGGCCAGGAAAAAAAGGGGGGGGGGGGGCGGTGGGAATGTGAGAAAACTGGAAAGTGACCTTCTGGGTCCTTGATGGAAGAGGGGGCTGGAAGCCCAGACTCCTGGGGTCCCCAGGGAGGAGGGGCTGGGCACAAGATGCCTCTGTCCCTTTCAGATTCTGGTTCCACTGCCCCAACCCAGAGTCGCAGAGGCCTGCCCTGAGATCTTATCTCAGCTGTTTATCACCCCAGGGTGAAGGTGGGTCCTGACCCGCCCCTCCTCAGCTTCCTATAAGGGCTGGGGACCAGGACTGCAGGTTCACACACCATGAGTCCCTCCACCCTCCTGCTGGCCTCCGCGCTGCTCTGCACCCTGCTGGGTCTCGGTAAGTGACTAGGGGCCTGGACTCCTAGGACCTCAGGAGAGAGAGGACTATGAGAGAACATTCAGCAAGGTCCTCGAGGGGAAAGAGGAGGTGTTGTGGGAATTCAGATTCATGGCGAAGGCAGAGGCTCAAGGAAGAGAAAGCCTGGGGCCCCAGGAGAGGAATGGCTCAAAACCTTATGTGATTGGATCCCTGAGAAAGGAGGGCACAGGGTGGGCTCTGAATCCTCTGTCCCCCAGGCAGCATCTTGAAATAAGACATTTGAATTCTAGAAAATCTCATGAGAGCATGACTAGAAAGAGAAATATTAAAAAAAAAAAAAAAAAAAAATTGGAGAGAGGGGAAGAGATTTCCTTTCTCCCTGGACTCTAGGGAGTTCAGGCCCCCGGCCCCTCCTCCCTTAGATGCAGGAATTCAAGCAAGCCCCACCTTCCCCAGGAGCCAGCTGTGTGGGCCCCCAGTTGCCTCCTCTCTCAGGACCACCGAGTCCACGCCCTCAGCACTCCTGGTCCTCGCTCTCCCTTCTTGACCTGGGATGCAGACCCCAACCTCAGGTGCCCCTGCCTCAGCTCCTACTGTCTGCAAGAACTTCGCGCGGGACCTACAAGGAGGAGGGTCCCACGTCCAAGAACCAGCTGGACCTCAAGCTGCACAGAAGTCCACGGAAACTTCGCCAGGACCCTTCCCTATGCCCGAGCTTAGCGTCCAAACTCCCCAGCCTTGTAATTAAACAGGCTCCCTGGTGGAGTCGCTTCCCGCCCCTGGAAACAGCTTTGCTGGCACCACCACCACGTCCCTGTCAGAGCTGCGGACAGTCCCCTGGACAGCAGTCAATGCCCCGTCCATTAAGAATGAGGAGACACCTGTCCCTCAGGACCCAAAAGTCCGGCCCCCCTGCCCCCATCGCCCTCTGGACTCTGAAGTCGATGTCGTGGTCCGCACCACACCACCCATGTCTACAGCCCCACCCTCTACACTGCAGGGTGCCCGCTAAGCTGTGAGATGTGCAGGGCCTCCGGACCCACGTGCAGCGGGAAGACGAAGACTTGCGAGGCCGGCAAGGACGCATGCGTGATCGTCGTGGGGGAGTCCAGCACGAGTAGGCACGCGGGGCGCCAGACCCCGGGGAGGGGTGTGCCCTCAGGGTGGAAGATACCACCGCGCGAAGTGGGGGGGGGGGCATCGCGGGTCCCGTGGTGGGTGGGCAGGGAAGAGAGAAGGCTATCTCGAGGCAGACGGAGGGAAGTGAATTCAATGGGACGACAGAAACCATTGTTGTCAGAACTCAGATGGGAGTTCTGAGTTCTTCAAAAGAAGATGGGAGGGCAGATATGGAGACTTTCTTAGGTAGGAGGGGTGAGGAAAGGACACGGGGGAACAGAGAGATAGTGAGAGGGGAAGAATCTAATAGGCAAGAGATGGGCAGGGGGCTAGAAGAGAAGGAAGAGGCTGGGGTGGGTTGGGAGGAGTGTGATCATGTTGACCATTTTGGGCGGCAGGCAATGGCCAGGGGAGGAGGGGGGTGAGGGAAGTACCGAATAATCCGCTCCAGTCTGTACCCCAGGGAGATGAGGGAGCATGGCTTTCGTCGGCTGGAGGAGACCACCCTAGAGAATCACAGGTGGGGGAGGTGTATGGTTGGGAGAGACCCCGAGGTCGGGGTTGACGCCAGGGTGGGATCGGCCAGCGCCACCCGAGCCCTTCCCTCCGGTCCCCCATCCCGCAGAGGGCCGCCACTCAGTGAACACCTACAAGGGCTGCATGAAGTTCAGTGACTGCTACTCGGGTTTCGTCTCCACCACCACGGGCTCCCAGGACTACATGGTGTCCACCACGTTCTGCTGCCAGAGCGACGGCTGCAACCAAGGCTCCGTGCCCCGTAAGTGCCAGCCCAGCCCCGCATGGGGAGTCCCTTCCAGCCAGCCCCAAGAGCCCACTGTGTGTGCTCTGACCTGCCACTGACTGGCGCTGTAACATTGGGCAAGCATCTTGCTCTAAGCCTCAGTTTCCTCACCTGTAAAATGCAGTGTCCATTAGCATCCGGTGTTCCCCAGGCTGTTGTGAGGTTGGGGAAGGGTCTAGACGACCCTATGCACCTTACACTCCACCCTCATCCCCAGCTCCCCAGAACAATCGTACTGAGAACGGCCTCCACTGCCCTGCCTGCCTCGTACCCTTCCAGGAGACATGCCTGGGGACCCAGGCAGCCCGCTGTGTTGGCCAGGAAACCCACTGCGTCTACTTCGCTGGCAACGTGCAGGCTGGTGAGAGGCACCTGGCTCTCTGGAGGAGGTTACAGGGCCCCCAGAACTGGAGGCCCATACTTGCAAGTTCTAGGGAAGATGGTGGCTCGCGGGGACTGGGTGACGAAGTGGCAGAGGCCAAGACTCCTGGGTCATAGGAAGGAGGGGATGGAAGCCCTGACTCCAGCCTGAACCCCCCTCCCAGGTATAATCAACGCCAAATTTGCTACCCGGGGCTGTGCTACAGAGAGTGCCTGCTACGCCAAGGCTGGGGCCCAGGTGCCCTCAGCCTCCTATCTCTACTTCCTCCGCCGAGCTGACTGCCTTCCTGCCCCCCGGCCCCCTGGCAGGGCTGAGTGAAGAACTGAGGAACATGTGGCTTGTGGTCTCCATTAGTCCTTGGCCTGCAGCTCCCCATGTGCCTATAAATTAAAAAGGTTAACAAAGCAAGCCTAAGTCCTCGTGATGTGATGCATCCTGGGGAGGCAGGGGATGTAGACATCGGGGGTCCCAACCCTTGGGAACCCCCTCTTTGCAAGGAACAGAGGGAAGACCCTACCTTTTATTAAGGGATTACTCTCTGCTGGGCCCCTGTGCTAAGTGTTTCCATGCTGTACCTCATTTCAGAATCACAACTCTATGTAGTTGACATTATTATCCCCATTTTACAGATGAACAAACTGAGGCACAGATTGTGGTGTCACTTGCTTTGGGTCAAACTGCTAGGGAGGGTCAGGCTCCAGAGTCCAGGATCACTTCTACTAATAACCTCTCCCTCTTTTTGCCTCTGTTTTCATGTCTGCAAAATATGGATATTAATAGTTATAACCTCAGAGTGTTGCTGTAAGAGTCAAATGAAAGAAAACCAAAAAGGCACTTAGTGCAGTTCTAGAGACAGTATGTCTGACTAAATAGTAATCATCATAATAGCTGCCACTTACTGGGTGGCCATTAGTTGGCAGGTGCTAAACATTGTCACCAATCAGGACAGACTAGATTATGCTACAGTAACAAGTCCCTAATCTCAGTGGTTTAAAACAACAAAGTTTCATTAGTCAGCCAGTGCTGCAGTGATGCTGTGTAACAAACCGTCCCCAAACTGAGACTTGTAACAACAAGCATTCTTTCTAAGCGTTTGTGGGTGGCTGGGGTGGCTCTGCTTCTGGCTGTGCATTGGATGGTTTGGCTCCAGTCTGGGAAGAGGATTCAAGTTCTCCTCCATGGGGTTCCACAATCTTCTGGGATCAGTGGCTCCCTGGCTAATGTTCTTCTTGTGAGAGATCACAGGAGCACAGAAGCCAACTGTATTTAAGGCCCCTGTTGAGATCTGGTGTGCTAACATTCCATGGAGTGAAGTAACTCTTGTGGTCATAGCCAACACGAATGGAGCAGGCAAGTGTACTCCCCGTCCAGTGGGAGGAGCGGGGTGGTATTTGTGAACAAGTACCCATGCATGAAAGGTTGATTCTTCCCTCACCCCACATGGTTGCACCATCCACAGGGCGTCTGCTCATCATAATCACAGACAGAGTGGCTATACTTGAACATGGCCAATTTTTGTGCACAGGAAAGTCTCATATGGGTGATTAAATGAATCCCAGAAGTGACTTGACACAACTCGTTGGACGGGACTATTCATGTGGTCCCACCAAACCACACGGGGACCAGGAAGTGCAATACTGCCCTGGGACATGGACATGTTTCATAAACAGCACCAATGGCCACTGTGGCCTCTTAGGGGCTGCTTTTCATTTTATCGTCACAACTCCATGTGATATGCACTATTATTATTCTCATCCCTGCTTTCAAGAGAAGAATCGGAGGCTCAGAGGAGGGATGTCACATTGGAGGTTGCACAGCAAAAAAGTGGTAGAGCTTAAGGTTGTATTGATTGGGTCATGTTGAGGGGGAAAGAGACCACATCACAGAGAAAGGGAACAAGCCTGTCTTAGTTATCTTTTGTTACATAACAAACCACTCCACATTGTAGTGGCTTAGAACAATCACCTTTAATTTAGCTCATGATTCTACTGGTTGCCAGTGTGGTCTGGGATCAGCTGGGTGGTTCCTCTGCAGGTCTCTGCTGGGTTCAGCTGCCTGTCACCTAGGCAGCTCTGTTTCAGTGGGTTGGCTGCCTGTGGGCTGGAGTGTCAAGGCTGACTGGGCCACATCTCTTATCACAGCAGGTCAGCCTGGATTTGTTGATGTGGCGGTGGTGGCAGGGGTCCTGAGGGCAGCAAGAGAGGGAGCCCCAAGGCATGAGCACTTTTCAAGCCTCTGCTTGCGTCCTGTTTGCTCTTGTCCCGCTGGCCAAGCAAATCACACGGCCAAGTGCGGAGTCAGGATAAGGGACTATCCAAGTTCATGGCTACAGAGAAGCTGAACAAATTGGTGGCATCAATGGGCCAGGCTGCTTCCAGAGCTAAGATGCTTTACCATCACAAGTCCCCAGGTCTGAACAGTCCCAGGTCCACTCCCCTCCCACGGTGGCAAAACTCAGATCCAAGTCCCTCAATTCCAGCCCAGAGGAGTCTTTCCTATACAGACCCCCACCGTCCCTCCTCTCCCAGGACGGAGGAGTCCCCACCCTTGGCCCCCTCCTCCCTCAGACCCAGTAGTCCAACGCCCAGCCCCCTCGCCCTCCAGACCCAGGAGTGCAGGCCCCCAGCTCCTCCTCCCTCAGACCCAGGAGTGCAGGCCCCCAGCCCCTCCTCCCTCAGATGCAGGGGTCCAAACCCCAGCCCCTCCTCCCTCAGATCCAGGAGTGCAGGCCCCCTGCCCCTCCTCCCTCAGATCAGGAGTCCAGGCTTCCAGCTCCAGTCAAAATCCCAAGTATCTTTTTTTCCCTTTCAAATCCCCAAAGAACAGACAAACAACGGGATTTCTACTTATTTTTATTCACTCCTCCAAAAAGCACTACAGACCAACCACACCCTTGATTCATTCACCCTGCATGGTTCCCCACCCCAGTGGACACAAGTCCCTCCATCATTATCCAAAAATGTACAAAACTCAGCTCAGGTGATGAGACTGTCTCATACTCGAGTTTTTGGTGTCTATTCTGCTTCTGGCAATGGCAACACTAAGAGTCATCATACATTTCCTTGAATTCTTGCCTTCGAGGGTCTTCCAGCCTGGAGATGCCACGTAGACACACCCTGATGGCAGCCAGCGATCAGTCCACAAGGGAGTCTTAGTCTTTTCTGCTTGGATGCTCCCAGAGACAGATGCCTCACTAGCAACCTTATGCTTCCACAAAGCCTAAAATTCAATCCCATTGTAAGTCATGATTTAAAAGGCAACCACCCCAAAAAGTAGACACCCAAGAGTGCCAATATATAACTATATACACATAATCAGCACACTCCAGTGGACAGATGCATGCAAACAAAAGTGGGTCTTGCTTTCTCTGATATGAGCTCTGGCATGATTGCCACTGGCGTGAGGACAGAGGGGATTTGGAGCAGGATGCACAGGGCAGAGAAGTCACACAGAACCAAATCAGAGATGGTGTCGAAGCAGTAGAAAAAGAGGAGGGCACTCTGTGAGCAAAGGCATGAGGCTGAGACAGAAGGTGCCCAGACTAGACTCATCTGGGTGCTGCTGGAGCCTGAGGGCACGTGGGCAGGGGCAAGGAGACTAACCTTTGAGCTCCCAGTCTTCTCAGGAGGGGCTGTGGTATGTTGACATGTATGACAGAGAATGCATGTACATACGTACATACACCGATTTCTCACAATAACCCTGTGAGGTAGATGCCATCTGCTGAGTGACTCGCCCAAGGTCACCCCCAAAGTCAGGAGAAGGACTGTCTGACCCTTGAGCTGTGCTAATAGAACTTCCTGTGATAGCAGAAATGTTCCAGGTCTGTGCTGTCCAGTGCCGTAGCCACTCACCACCTGTGGCTACTGAGCACTTGAAATGTGGCCAGTGCAACTGAGAAACCGAATTTTAAATTTTGCTTACTTTTAATTAACTTAAAAATTGACACTCATCTCCATTATTGGAAAACTATTCAATATAATTGGGACAACTTGGGTATATGAATCTACTTCTCCAAATATGAGTTTTATGAACTCTAAATAGAGGTCAGGTATTTCTGATGAAAAGTTATCACCTGAATTGTGTAAAATACACACGAGATTTCAAAGACTTAGCATAAAAGAATGTAAAATATCTCATTAATACTTTTCTATATTGATTACATGTTGAAATGATAATATTTTGGGTATATTGGGTTAAGTAAAACATTATAATTAGTTTCACCTGTTTCCTTTTACTTTTTTTTTTACTTTTCCTTTTTTTGTGAGGAAGATCAGCCCTGAGCTAACATCCGATGCCGATCCTCCTCTTTTTGCTGAGGAAGACTGGCCCTGGGCTGACATCCGTGCCCATCTTCCTCCACTTTATATGCGACGCCGCCACAGCATGGCCTGACAAGCGGTGCATCCGTACGCGCCCGGGATCCAAACCCGGACCACCAGCAGCAGAGTGTGTGCACTTAACTGCTACACCACGGGGCGGGCCCCTCCTTTTACTTTTTTAATGTGCCTACATGAAAATTTAATGTGGCTACAAGAAAATTTAAAATTACATACGTGGCTCACATTCTATTTGTACTGGACAGCGCTGCCCGGTGGCTCTCCCTCTCTTCCACATGGCTGGCACGCTTGATGGAGAGGCCTGAACGCTCAAGCTGGAGATGGGGTTACCATCCCTCGAGTATCTGCCCCTCAGATCGGTTACCCTTGTCCCCAGCTGTCAGAGGAAACAGGGTCTAGAACCATACCTACGTATGGTTCTTGTCCAGCCCTTTCATTTCACAGATGGGAAAATAAGGCACTGGTCCAAGTCACCCAGAGTGAGAGTGGCAAGGCCGCGCTTGCTTCCCAGGTCTCCTGACCTCAGACAAGGGCTCTCTCTCCCATTAGATGCTTGTTTCTCCCCCATCTTGCTCCTTTTCCCTGTCTTGTGGCAAGAGGCTGGCACTCTAAATTCCAGCCCTGGTTCTGCCGCTGATGAATGAATTAAAATATTTACTAAGCACCTGCTATGTAGCAAGCACTATTCTAGGTGTTGGGGGTACAGAAGAGAACAACACAGGCAAGGGGATAATAGCCGATAAACAGGTAAATAAATAAATAAATAAAGTGATTTTCTATTGTAATAATTGCTACAAGGAAAATTAACAGGCCGAGATGAATAATGGGGGTGTGTGAGCTACTTCAGTTAGAGCAGTCAGGGAAGGCCTCTCTGAGGGGCAGTTGGGGTAAGACGTGACTGACAAGACAGCCAGGCATTCTAGGGAGAAAGAACAGCAAGTGCAAAGGCCCTGAGGTAGGACCCAAGGTGGCCCACTCAAGCATCAGTAGGAAGATTTGTCAAGCTGGTTGGGGGATGAGGTAGGGCAGAGAATGTGAATAGGCAGGGGCCAGACCACATAGGGCCTTGCTATGTGCTGCTGGGCCTAGAGCCTGCCCTCTCTGGGCTTTGCTCTCCGTATCTATCATAAAAGAGATTCTACTGGATAGCCCCTCAGGTCCCCCCTGTTTTTGACATTGAAGGATTCTGTGACCTGTGGCTTCTCCTCTACATGTAGCTGGCAGCCTAGAACATTCCAAGCACTGTGGTTTCTGTCTTTGCCTCACTCATGGCACATTCACACGCTCTGGAACACTGCCCCACTGTTCTGTGGGTGCCTTGAACTCCAAGGCAGGGCCTCTTGGGGATACCTGAGGTAGCCAACACAGACACGTCTGGGTTAGTGCAGCAGTACAGCTGCTTTTCCAGAAAAGCAGGTGTACAAAATACAAAGGCCAGAAAGGGTTAAGGTTTAAAGACAGAGGAAACCAAGACCAAAAAAAGACAGAAACCCCTAAAGGAGGGAGGGAGAGAGGAAGACTCCCCAGAGAACCTCGGAATTGCCAGCACCTATAAAATGGGGGCAGTCATATCCCTTCTTGGCCAAACTCACAGAGAGAGAGAGGCAGTTGCCAGGATCCACATCTGTTAGGGATTTGTGGGAGAAACCTCTGAGGTGTGGGTTCCTGCCCTTCCATAACCAGAAGACCTCATTCCTGGTCTCTGGCTACCCCCAGAGCCTACCACCTCCCTCTTGCCTCCTCCCCTCATTTTTGTGGGGCCATCCTCCCCACAACAGCTGGGAAAGGAGTCTGGGTCACCAGGCCCCCAGAAGGAATAAATATTAGACCAAGAGGGACAAAAGGGTCTCTGCTCTGTCACACAGCCCCCTGCTTCCTCCTCTAGATGCAGCCCTCCCACCACGCAAGAGTTAGGAACCAAGGTCCACAGCCCTCCTGAGAGCCAGGAGTCTGAGACCCCAGAGACTGCCCCTCCTCCCAATAAAGATTCAAAGCCCACTGCCTCTTGAGGAACTGGGAGGCTGTGTGCAGGCCATTCCCCAGGAAACCTAGACTCTATATCCCTTTGTGGCTCAGAAGTCCAAGGGTTCCAGCCCCCTGGGGTACTAGACCCCCCTTCTCCACACTGGAATTCCCAGTGGATGGAGTATGATGGAGATGCCCCTCATCAGGAATCAGGGCTGCCATCCCCTCTCCCTCTGGAAGACTAGATGCCCAACAACCCCAGTTTCTACTCCCTTGGAGACCAAGATATACCCCCTGCTAGGAGTCCAACCTCTCAACTCCTTTCAGGACACAAGTCTTGGTGTCATGATCCGTGGTCCCCAGAGAAATCAGGAGTCCTGTCCCCCAGACTCTATTTGCCTTCAGGACCCAGGAATCCGGGTAACTAGAAGTCCCACATCCCAACCAGTAGCCAGAGCCCTCTTCCCCCTCGAACACCCAGGATACTGAGTGGCAGCCCGCCCGCCCCCCCGCCCCCGTTATCTCCGAGGCCCAGACACCCCATGCCAGAGTCTGGACCCCCAAACCCCTTCCTTCTAACGGGGACTTGGAGCCCCCCGGCCCCTGGTGGAGCCAAGCAGCCGGGAGGCCGGGCACCCCGGGAGCCCCGCCTTCGCCCCACCCCTCACTGCGCGGGCGCGTGGGGTGCCAGCACCGCCTCGGCATCGGCCAGCATCTCGTCGAGCGCCTGCAGCAGGACGCCGTGCGCCGCGCGGTAGCCCAGGCCGCCGGTGGCCGCCGCGCCGCCCGCAGGCCACAGGAAGGAGAGCGCACCCAGCGCCGCGCCCCCGGCAGTGCCCTCGCCCGCCCAGGCGCCCAGCCTCGCCTCCACTTCAGCGCGCGTCACCGGGCCGGGGAAGCGCGTCCGCGCTGCCAGCTCCCCAGGCGCCAGGCCCAGCGCGCGCTCGCGTCGTGCCAGCGCCGCCGGTTCGAGCCCCAGCGCCCGCCGCCACTCCGCCAGCTGACCCCGCAGCAGCGCCACGTCGCACGCCCAGCCCAGCCCTGGTATTGGGGCCGCCGCCGCCGCCAGGCTAGCCAGCAGAGCCGGCCGCCACGCCCCGGCCCGCAGCGCCGCCGCCTTCGTTCGGGCCGCGCGAGGAGACGCGGGCGGCAGCGCCAGGAGCAGCGCCCCCGCCTGCGCCGGGGGGAGCGCGCGCCGCAGCCACTCGCAGAGCCCGGGGAGTCCGCCCGGCCGCAGGGGGAACACGGGCGGCGGCGCTTCCTCGAGCACCTCCCACGTCTCGTCTTCCGGGCTCAATGAGGCCGCCCGCTCTGAGTCCCCGCTGCCCGATTTCTTCGCGACGACGCCAACCTGCTGCAAACTCTCATGGCCTCCTTTCTCTAAACCTTCCCCATGGCCTGCTTTCTGCGATCCAGTGCCATGTTTCTCCCTTCCCTCACTAGTTGCATTCTCCAACCCCTCTCCGCCTGCGTTCTCTAAGCTCTCGCAGCTGGGCTTCTCTACTTTTTCTTCCTCTTCCAGAGACTCTGGATCTTCGCCCTTACCATCTGTTCGCACGCAGACTAGCGGCGCATCTGGTAGCACCAAGGGCCGGACCTGAGCCCAGTCTTTCTCAGTGGGGGCCTCAGGGGTGACAAGGATGAGGGCGTCGTAGTGGGTTGGGTGGGGGGCGGCCGCAGTGCCCGCGGAGCCCAGAGGCACGGTCCAGAACACCACATTGGGGCGCTCTGGGGCCGGGTAAGGCGTGGTCCCCGCGGGCGCCGAAGCAGGCACCGCACCTGGGTCACCAGCATCCAACCCGAGTAGCATGTTCAGCACGAGGCCCACGTCAGCCGTGCCGGCCACGGCCAGGTCCAGCCGTGCGCTGCCCAGCCGCTCCAGGCCCGCGCGAACCCACGACAGCACCGCCTCCAGGCCACCGGTCTCGAAGGCCTCACGCACAGCCTCCAGCTCTGCTGCGCCCAGTACCTCGAAGCCATCCTGAGCCGGTGGCAGGAACCTGTGGGGACAGGGAGGGATGGGGTCATGGGCAGAAGAGGGGCTAAACGCTGGAGAGCTGGGCTAGGAGGACAGGACTGGGTTATGATGACAAGGGCGGGGCTTTCCGAATAATCTGAGTGGGGAGCTGGAGCGGGAAGCCAGACTGATGGCACAGCAAACAGAAACCAGGACTTAAAGCAGGGATGGGGCGGGCTGATTGAGCTTCCAACAGAGCTTAAAATGGGAACCCCACTAAGTCTTCTCCCGGATACAGCCTTTGGGACCCGGCTTTTCGTGCAGGGTTAAGTAAAGGCGTGCTGGGCGGGGCAAAACTCACAGAGGTTGGGGCTTGGAGCAAAGACAGAATCGAGACTGTATTGTGGACTAAACGAAAGTCGAGCACTATTTGACATGGGCAAGGTCACCATGGGCGCTCTGTCCTAGACTAGGCATGAGGAGGGGAGTAGGGACCAGTGAGGGGAGAAGCCTCATCTGCTAGTTCTTACCACGGGGGATGGCTAAGGAATAAAGACGAGCAGTGGACCTGGAGGAGAGGCTGCCCCTCTCTGAGCCTCATTTTTGACATCTATAAAATGAGGCGGCTCGGGGTTGGGGGAGAGAATTCAGGAGGTAGGCAGCAAGTGGGCACCGAAACCAGATGGGATTAGAGAAAGGAAGTGGGGGAGGGCACCTGGAAATAACAAAGCTCATTGAGGGTGGGGTCGCTTGAGAACCAAGCTGCTGGTGGGAAGGACGGAGAGGACTTAAGAGTCTTGGGGTAAAATTTTTGCGGGGATCAAAAGCTTGTGTGATGAAACTGAGCCTTCCTTCAAGCTTTCGCCTGGGGCAGTATTTGCACAATAGGTCCCAGCCTCTCCTAGAATTCCTGCTGGGGAGCGGGGCTTGTGACCTCGCCTGAGGCAGGAACTGGATGACAGATCGGGACCTCCAGCTGACCCTTGGCTGGGGGTGGGCCTAGACGTGAGAGAACAGTCAAGCAGGACCTGGATGAGGGAGCAGGGCCTGCAGCAGGTATCTGGTTAAGGCTGGCCCCAAAGTCGCTGGGGGAGGAGGTCTCGCGGACCTCAAAGAGTCCCTTATCGGTGTGAGGTCTGTACTAAAGTACCAGGCCTCCCCAACCCACCCAGAAAATCTGCGCTCACCTCTGCAGCGCCTCCGCCTGGCTCCGCAGCGCCGCGCGCAGGCGCTCCAGCTCCTCGCAGCCGTCTCTGCTGCCGCAGTCCGCCGGCAGCACGAAGAGAGCCGCGGCCCCCAACCCCGCGCTGTCCAGCAGGGCCGCTGTCTGATCCCGGGCCTGGCCTTCATTCTGTGAATCCCCAGGACGGAGGTTCCGCACAGCCAGCAGCGGGGTCCCTCGGGCCAGGGCGGCCCGCGCTGCCTCCGCCAGTGCGGGGGCCAAGGGCTCCCCGTTCCCCTCGGGGCCTGGCAGCACCAGTACTAGCACGTTGGCCTCGGCCGCCCAGGGTCCCGGCGCTGCGGGTGGGCAGCTCAGCTCGCCCAGGAAGAGGCCTGGGCCCGCAGCTCGCAGGCTGGGGATCCCGGAGTCCGGCCGTCCGTCGGGGATTTCTACCATCTCCACAGCTTTGTCGCACAGCGCTGCGATCAGCGCAGACTTTCCCGAGCCCGGCGGCCCCAGGAACAAGGCGGTCACGTCACCCCGCGGCGGAGGCATAGCTGGAAAGCAAGGGGTGGGGAAGACTGGGGTCAGGGAGCCCCCAGCCTTTGTCTTTTCTAGCCGCCCCAGTCTGGCGTCAGACTTCAGTCCTCCACCCTGTTCCCTTCTTCCATTCTCGGGTGTCACTCCCAGGGACCTAGGAATCCGGCGCCCAGACCCTATTCCCCAGGGACCCAGGCGTCCTTTCCGCTCTCCTAGATATGTTTCTCTCTCTGCTTCGAAAACTCAGAAATTCGGCCTCCAGCCCTCTCCTCTCTCAAGGGTACAGATGTTCCCCCCACCCCCTTCCGAATCACTAACCGAGCCAACGGCCGGCACAAGGGAGAGCGCAGCTGATGGAGGCTGGTCAGCCGCTGAGCAGCCCCGCCCCTGGAGTCCGGCGGACGGAGGCCGAAGAGCCTAGAGCGCGGGGATTTGGGGATGTCCAGACACGTCCCGGGGACTCTAACCTGACGTCACTCCTTTTAGGAGGGGGTGTGTCTTGGAAGCGTGATCTCCGGGCGCAGCCCCTCGCAGCGCCTGCGCAGAACGGCCAAAGTGCGTTCGCTCCCCAGCTCCGGCTGCCGCAGGGCCTAAAACAATGAGCGAGCCACAGCGCCTGCGCGCCAGGAGCGCCCAGCCACACCTGCGCAATGAGCTTAGGTCCTCACGGCACCGGTGGCTTGCAACGTCATCATAACGCATCCCAGTGCGGAGAAGGACCCCACCCGCTATTTTGAGGGCCGGTTGGCGCGACTGCATCATTGCCGGATGGCAGTCCAGGATCTCGGCTTCGAGAGGCTCGACAGGCGAAAGGGCGTGGAAACCACCGGGACTTGGAGACTCGGTGGGCCCTGTCCTGCTTCCCTCCGGGTGGCGGCGCTGTGACGAGCGACTGACAGGCGCAACGAAAGGCAGCCCTGTGCTGTCTGGAGAAAAAGCAGAGGCCTGGGCTACCCGCCTCGGGAGGAGGGAGCCAAGGGCAGTGCTGGCAGCAGCGGGACACGGAGGCTGAAAGCGCGTGGGAGGCGGGGGCTCTGGGTGGAACAAGAGTTACAGGATGTCAGAGAAGGATGTCTCCCGGGAAGAGGCGAGCTAAAGCGTGGGTACCACTACCTGCCTCAAGACACGTGGGAGAAACGGGAATGAGGCTGATGTCAAAGATCAAGGGTCCTGCGCTGAGTTCAGGGAGTTAGTTTGATGTAGAAGGTCATAGGTCTCACACAGGTGAGAAGGCTCTAAGGGGAGTCACAAACCCCGGGGAGTCAAATGGTTTGGGAGGGTTGAAGCTTCTCTAGGGAGAGCTCCATCAGGTTAGAGTTCAAGGAGATGGTATCTCGTGGGGGGGTCCAAGGCTGGCAAGGAGAGCCTCTATGTCAAAGGTCATAGGATTAGCGGGCCCTCTAAGGCTGGCGAGAGATGAGCGACTTCACTTGATTTACTATTCTATCATCCGTGCTCCTCTCTTGACCAGAGGGGTCCCAGCCACCATGGAGGACCCGCACCCCAAAGAGATCATGGAGCAGCAGGATTCGTCCAGGGAAAGGAGTCCCGGCAGTCCAAGAGGCGACATCTGTGAGTACTGCTGGCCAGAGGAGGGTGGGGTGCAGGAGCTGATGCTAAGAGGATTTCTATAGCATTTTAGTGTCCAAGGTGCTGCAGGGACTTGCCTGTTGGGGTCCTGCCCTACCAGGAAGTGCCACTCCCCACCTTCACCCCCATTATGCTCAGATGTCCCCACCCTGCTCTGTCCACATAAGCATGAGTGGGATGCATTTCAGAGAGACAGAGTGGCATCAAGAGGCTTCGGGTGGGAGATGCAGCTGGGAAAGGGCAGAGACTGTGAGAGGAGCCCTAAGGTTCCAGTCCCAACTCTGCCCCAGACTTCCATTGTGACTTGGGCCTCAGTTTCCCTATCAGTCAAAAGGGGTTGCCACTGCTCACCTCACAGGGCTGTTATGGGGATTAGTGACAAAAAAGGGGAAAGCTTGATATTAATGAAGGTAGCCAGTATGACATATAATAATAGCAACAGCTTCTACTGAATTCTTATGATGTGCTAGGCGCATTCTAAGAGCTTAACATTCGTTATCCCATTCAGTCCTCCTAACAGACCCTGTAAAATTGGTTACTATCACTTGCAGAAGAGGGAACTGTGGCAAAGAGAAGTATTTGTAACAATTGGAGGCAGTTATCAATGCCCTCCAGCCAGAGACCACCAGAACACACCTGCAGTTGCACAAGTTGGGTTTATTGCTCACTGTACTGAGGAAGTGCACACACACCATGGGGGCACTGTGGGGCACCTCAGTAATAGAGCGTTAGGAAGAACTTATTATAGGATTTCGGCTTGTGATAGGTGATATGGGGAGGGCTCAAGGAAGAGGGGTTTTGCTCTGGATTGGATGCTGCCAGGAAGCAGGGGCAATTGTATGGTTGGCTATCTTAATAAATCTTATCTAGAAGGAGGGTGGAACCAAGCGAGGTGCAAGCTGATTGCAGCAGCAGCAGGCACTCGTGTGAGCCAGGATGGGGGGCGTCTGGTCATTTCTGTGGTTTGGACAACATTCACCGTTGTGTCTGCGTTCAGACGTTATTATGGTGTGGTCCTGTTGTCTTGTTGCGTCTTAGTCACACCATGGCCTTGTCTGACGATGTTCTGTGAAACCGTTTATGTTCAACAGGAGAACACCAAGGCCAGCTCCCAGCTGTCGGGCTGCTTTTCTCCTTCTCAATAGTAATACTTGCAGACCACTGTGTAGCACTGTTCTAAGTTCTAAGCACTTTATATCAAAAAATTCATGTACTCCTTCCAACAACCCTATGAGGCAGATACTGAGAGGGTTATTACCCCATTTGCCAGATGAGGAACCTGTTGTACTTGCCTAGGAAGTGGCAGAGCTGGGACTCGGTTCCAGGCAGTCTGGCCCCAGAGGAGTCTGGCTGGAAGGGCAGACTCCCTGGGTTCCAGTCTTGACTCCACCATTTTCATTTCCTAGCCTCATGACTGTGGGCAAGTTGCCTAACCTTTCTGAGCCTCAGTCTGCTCACCCATAAAACAGGTCCAATAAGAGTTTGCCTGTACTGCTTGCTGTCCAGCCCTGGCATAGAACCTGGCACATAGTAAGCACTGAATGTTAATTGTTGGCATGATTCTGGGGCTTGGGAGAGGTTCCTGGAGACTCCTGCTGGCCTCCCCCGACTTCTCCCCACGTCCCTCAGGCCACCTGGGGGTCCCACAGTGCACCCGCTGCCTCATCACCTTCGCTGATTCCAAGTTCCAGGAGCGTCACATGAAGCGGGAGCACCCAGCGGACTTCGTGGCCCAGAAGCTGCAGGGGGCCCTCTTCGTCTGCTTCACCTGTGCCCGTTCCTTCCCCTCCTCCAAGGCCCTGATCGCCCACCAGCGCAGCCACGGTCCAGCCACCAGGCCCCCGCTGCCGGCTGCACCCACCACTGCCCAGCCCACCTTCGCCTGTCCTGACTGTGGCAAGACCTTTGGGCTGGCTGCTTCTCTGAGGCGGCACCGCCAGGCCCACGAGGCCCGCACCCCTCCTGGCCCCTTCGCCTGCACTGAGTGTGGTCAGGACTTTGCCCAGGAAGCTGGGCTGCATCAACACTACATCCGGCATGCCCGAGGGGAGCTCTGAGTGCAGCTTAAGCCCTCCCCAGGGCAATGGGGGCTCTGTGGCTGGTAGGACCCTCCTCTGATATGGGATGGGGGCCTTGGAGGGATTTGCTCCCCTCCCTGGAAAGGCAAAGGGCTCCTGATAAAGAGGACCCAGAAGATGCTTAATTAGAGCTTCAGTCTTTGGAGGACACAGGCTTTCAGGGAAACAGTGAAATCAGACAACAGTGAGATCTTTTGTTTAAAAAAAAATGAGCAAGAGAGGGAAAATTGTTATTTGTATCTCCCTCATTCTCAATTAAATAGTTTGAAATCACAGCTAGCTGCAGATTGTGTAATCATCTTTAATTCTTCCCAGATGGATGCCGTGGGCTATAGGAGCAGATTGTCCTGGAGTTGTGCCTGAATGGGGGCAGGAAAGGTGAGGTGTTGCTGGCCTATAATGCCACTTGATGGGTCCCAGATGTGGAGCAACTTGGGCCCTTGGGGATGGGGCTGCAATGTTGGGAGCTGTACTCTGAGTCATGTGGGGTTGCAATTTGAGTCCTTGTCGCCTCCCACCCCTGCCAGCCTTTCCCACTCAAGGAGGGGCCATGGCATTGGATGGCTTTGCCTTCCCCCCACCCCCGATGATTTATTGCCCATTTAAATAACTTGATGTACCATTCTGGCCATGGAATATTTTTTATATGTGTAGGAGAGATGGCATCAATAAACTGACAGAAATACTATCTAAAAACAGAAAAGGTCTATATTAAAATGTCTAAACAAGGAACTGGCTTTTGAACATGAATTCCCAGAGAACATAAGAAGGGCACGGGGAGGGGGAGCTCCGGGCAGAGCTGGCCCGGCCCTGTGTGGAAACTGGTTTGGAATCAAACAGAGATACCTTCTGTTTCCTGTTGTATTTGGCCAACAGTGGGAGATTTCCCGTTAAGATCCTATTTTCAGCTCTTGAAAGGCCCAACCAGGCCAGTTTTACCTTCCTGCATTACCTGCCCTGCCCCTGGAGTGGTTAATGTCCTGCATGCAATAATCAGAGACTCTATTTGAATTGAGGGATGTTTTTAAAGCCCAAAAGTGAAACGGATGTGGCAGAAACTGATAGCTGTCTTCCAATTTTTAGCTAGGCACATGGTGGCTACGAAGACTACATTTCCCAGATTCCCTTGCAGCTAGATGTGGCCATGTAACTGAGTTCTGGCTAAATTCCTAGTGGGAGTCCTCAAGCTTCAGAAAGGGACATGCCTTTCCTCCACCTTCCTGCCTGGAATGTGGACATGGTATCCAGCCATCTTGGACCATGAGAGCAACACATGGGATGGCAGAGCAATAAGAGAGCAGGAGCCTGGGTCCCTGGTCAACTTCATGGAGCAGAGCCATTATACCAGCCCTAGAACATCCACTTGCATACTGTCTTGTAAGCGAGAAATAAACCTCTATCTTGTTTAAGCCACTATTATTTTGGGTCTCTGTCACATGCAGCATAATTTATAGCCTAAGGAAGACATCTGCAAACTATGGCCATGTCCATCCTGCCTCTTGGTTTTGCAAATAGTTTTTCTGGAACACTGTCATGCTCGTTCATTTACGTATTGTCTATGGCTGTTTTCACATAGAACAGCAGACTTGAGTAGTTCCAACAGAGACCGTATGGCCCACAAAGCCTAAAATAGTTACCATCTGGCCCTTTACAGTAAAAGTTTGCCGACCCCTGGTCTAACTGATAGACATACAACCTACTCTCAGCCTGGAAGCAGGATTCCCGCCCTGGGAAATACTACCTCTAGCAGGAGTCTAGCAGGAGTGGGGGGTGTGTGTGTGTGAGGGGTGTGTGTGTGTGTCTAAGATTTGGGGAAGGGATCTAACCTGGATCTCTTTGCTGGGGTGACTTATGGGGAAACTGGTTTGGAGGAGGTTGGCCATCACTTTTTTCCAAGTTATCAAATTCACTAAAGCCAAACATTTTCTCTGGCTCCTGGTGAAAGCCCAGAAGTTTCTAAGTCAGATGTTTCACACCACTGCCACAGTGGCTCCACCAAACCCAAACCTAAGGATCTAAGCCCACATTCTTTCCCCAGGTAGAGAGCAGCCTGCCCAAGTACACCCTTGGCTTCCTGTTCTCTCTACACTCTCCAGATGTCACAGATTCCGAAGACTTTAAATAGCATCACTGGGAAGTTCCAAATCTTTATCTTCAGCCCAAACCCCAGACTTACCTACATGAGATACAGCCACTTGGATGACGAATGGGAAACTTAAAACGGGTCAGCGTGACTCCTGCCTCCACAACTGCCATCGTCTTAGTAAACTGCGCACTCGACTTCTAAATTCCTGAGCCCGACTACTCCTCACCCCAGCCCCACTCTCCTGACTGTGCCCCTGCTACCACTGCAGCCCCCTCGAGTCTCTACTACAGGGCACTCCTCATTTATAAGCCTCCACTGACATCCCATAAATAACACCCACAGACCGTGCCCAAGCCCACAATACCCAAGAATGACCAGGCCCCAGCCCACTCAGCAATCTCAACTCCCTCCCTGCTCTATCTTCACTACACTCCCACCACACATGCCAGGCTGGCTTCTGCCTCAGGGCCTTTGTACTCACTGTTCCCTCTGCCTGTAGTGCTCTTACCCAGAACTTCGCAAGGCTGCCTCTTCATTATTCAGGTCTCAACATGTGCCAGCTCCTCCGAGAGGCTCTCCTCGACCTGCTTGGCTAAAGAAGCACCTCCAACCCTTACCCTGATTTAATTTCTTCCTAGCACTCTTCAACACCTGGAATTATCACACTTTTATTTATGTCCTTATCCGTATCTTTATGCTGGAATCCAAGCTCCTGAGGGCAAGTGTCCTGTCTGGCTCACTGCTTCATTGCCAGCACCTAGGACAGCGCTTACCACGGAGGCTCAAAAAATACTCTTGACTGGGCGCAGTTTACGTAGTGTCTCTCGGCCTCCAGCTCTTCCACATTGCTCTGTGAACTATGCTCCCCAGACTCCCTCGAGAGCAGGCTTCCTTAAGTTCTGCCCCTGACAGGTATGGGCAGAAGGAAGTAGGAAGACAGGGAAGGGACTCCCCTTGCTTTGGGGTCTGGCTGGCACCCCTCCAGCAGCAGCTCGGGGTCCAGTACTGTTCTCAGCAGAAGGCAGCGTGTCCCTCTTGAGGTCTGAGCACCACCTGCGTGGCACCTCATCACTGGTCCCTGCTCCAGCCGCACGTGGCCTGCCCTCCAAGCTCCTACTGGGTTCTGGTAATCCCACTCTTTTTGTATCCCAGTCCTAGAGGTGGGGGCTTCTTGCAGACACTGATTTCTCGGTTACCTCCCTTTCCCACGTGTCAGCTTTCAGCCTTCTAACACCCATGTAACCAATCCCCTGTATTAAACCCTCTCTTTGGGATTCCTAGCTTGGCTTCCATAGCCTGACTGGGCCCTGAGGAACTAAACGAACCCACTGGCAGCAGACCAGGTCTCTTGATTCCTAGTCTCTCGTGATCCTTAGGAATTTCTGCTGATGAAAGGATAATTCTCTACATCTGTGCTTAGAAAGCCCTGTCTTAGGGCAGAAGAGGGCTCAGGCATGCTGCCCTGGGAAATAAAATCCATCTTGTGGGGCAGGCCCCGTGGCTTAGCGGTTGGGTGCGCCCACTCCGCTACTGGCGGCCCAGGTTCGGATCCGGGCGCGCACCGATGCACCGCTTCTCTGGCCATGCTGAGGCCACATCCCACATACAGCAACTAGAAGGATGTGCAACTATGACACACAACTATCTACTGGGGCTTTGGGGAAAGGAAAAAAAAAAAAAAATCCATGTTGTTTTAATGAGCTGTGAATTTCTCCTTTGATGATTCTGAGATTCAGTGAGGCTAAGCCATAGTGGTTATACAAGTCTCAGTTCAGAGTGGATAAATGTCAGGTTCTGAGATTCTGAGCTTCTAGGATGAAGTGTGGGTTTTGAAAGATGCTCTAGTCTAAGATATGGTAACAGGCATCAAAATGCAAATACCCTTTGGGCCATGTAGGTACCATAAATTAGTGAAGCGAGCAGGGTGTGAGGGGTCCAGATACCAGATGGTGGGGACTGAGCATACGGGAGGGAGTGCCCCATTAAGAGGATGTCCCTGTTCAGCAAACTACCGCCCCAAGGGATTGTGGGTTTAGCAATCTAGAGCTCACAATTTTTCAAGAGAAGGCAGAAACTTCCATTTTTATGTGAAATCTCCCATTTTTAAATATTGGTAACAGATGTGATTATAACACCTCAGTAACTCTGTGGAGATCAAATACACTCCTGCCAGTCAGACGGTGGCTGTGGACCACAGACTGCTACTTCTGGTGGGTGGCTCAGTGGCTAAGAATGTGCACCCTGCATCCAGGAATCAAACCTGTCTGGAATCAAACCCGGGCTCTGCTTCTGTGTGATCTCCAGCAGACAATTCAACCTTTCTGTGCCCCAGTCGTAGCAGTTGTAAAATGGTCATGATAATAGCCCCTGCGCCTCTAAGGATTATGACAATGACTCAGACTTAGAGGAAAAGCCAAAGTCAGTATAATGGCCTACGCACCTGGCCCTTCCACCAGTCTTCCCCCCCGCCTTCCTCAGCAACAGCCTGTGGCCACGTGTGCTCCTCCACACACATCCCAAGCAGGCTCCAACCTCAGGGCCTTTGCACTTGCTGTTCCCACAGACAACCACATGGCTCACTCCTTTCCCTCCTCTAGGTCTCTGCTCTGATGTCACCTTCTCAGTGAGGCCTTCCTGACCACCCTATTTGTAACTGCTTCACACACACACAAGCCTCCCCACCCCCTTCCCTTTTCCTCCACAGCACTTATTACCTTCTGACATTCTATACATTTTATACATTCGACTTACATATCTAATTACATATCTGTCTGTCTTCCCCATCATAATATAACCTCAACAAAGGCAGGGAGTTTAGTTCACTGTGTTCACCGCTCTGCTCCCAGCTCCCAGAACAGTGCCTGTAGCCTGCAGGTGCTCAAGAAATCACTGTTTAACGAATGAGTAAATAACAGTCCCTACCTCATAAGGATCCGATGCGACTGTCCATATAAAACGCTTAGCCCAGGGCCTGGTCCACTGTGAGCGCTGACTTAATGATGGTCATTACGGTAATTCAGGTTCTATTCTGGAAGATTCTTAGCTGCCAAGCTTCTATGAGTTAACACACGTAAAGTGCCTCAGAATAGGGCTTGGCACACGGTAAATACCCAGTAAATGATAACTATCATTATAATTAGGCTTCTATTTTCAAAGGAGCTTCGGTGCCAAACTTCTGTGAATTACTACTTCCCATCTCAGAACGAGAGCCAAAGTTTCGACAAGGCCGTCATGAGCTGGCCCTCTGCTCCCCTGTGACCTCATCCCTTCCTCCCTCTGCTCCAGCCACTCTGGCCTTCCTGACACGCCGGCAGGCTCCTGCCTCCTCCCGCCCACTCATGTGCAGGGCTCCCTCCTTCAGGTCTCTGCTTAGTTCCCCGTCACCTCCTAGGGAGGACCACACTATTTCAAATTGCAACCCCCTTCCAGAACTGTCCACAGCCTTTACCACCATCCAGCATATGCTACATCTTACTCATTTACTGTCTGTGCCCACCAGCGGCCCCTTCCCGCCCCCACGGAAGCTCCAGGAGGACAGGATTTTATTTTATCCACCGGTGTCTTCGCAATGCTTAGCACCCAGCAGGTCCTCAAAAGCTACTTGTCAAATGAGTTAACAGATCCCAGCCCCTACCTCACAGAGTTATTCTAAGGACCTGATGATCTCATGCAAATCACATGCAGCACTCTGTGAGCACTGGGAAAGTGGCAGCTGTAATTATAATTAAGGTTCTATTTTTGTAGGTTCCTAGATGCACAGCTTCTAGGAGTCAATATGTACAAGGCTCCTGGACTGGTGCTTGGCACCCAGGAGGTGCTCAGGAAGCACAGCTGTGATGGTCACTCAAGTCCTCTTTGTGAAGGTTCTTAGACGAGGTGGCAGAGAGCACTAGCGGTCCTCCACAAACCCCTCGCTGCTTTCCAGGCACTTGGCTGACCACCTTTCCCAGACTCCCTTGCAGGGAGCCGTGGCCATGTGACTAATCTCTCGGGAAGGGAGGTAACTGGAAGCAGTTATGTGCCACTTCTGGCGGGGCTTGTGAGAGAACATGTGTCCCTCCCGGGCTCCCTTTCCTCTTCCGCCAGCAGGACCCAGGCCAAGGCCACCTGGCCATGACCACGTGGATGACCACAGGCTTAAGGGATGGCCTGCACCCCAAACCACCATATGGAGAAGGGTTACCCGCCCACCTGAAACACCCACGCTGGACTATTATGTGAGCTAGAAACAAAATTCTGTTGTATTCAGCCTGTCCATCATGGGGTCTATGAGTAAATACACGGAAACCACATTGAACATAAGCACTTAGTAAATGTTAATTATCGTGGCAACAATGACCCAAAGGTTCCCCCAAGAAGGAGCCCAGGGGGATGGTGGGATAAATGCCCAGGTGCATGCCTCACACTCGAGTGTACACATGCACAGACACCAAATACACATGGGACCGACACACACAGAATTTGGCTTTTATTCTGGCCTTCACACATCTACTGCTAAGACGACACAGATCGGCGGTACCCCATCCCCCAAGACCACGGCGACCACCCCAATCTCCTCAGTCCCCTCCTCCCACCCCCCTCTGCCAAGCTGCCTGGTGGGGGCTCTGCCTACACCTCCCCCCGGGCATGCAGCATGAAGTGCCCATGCAGCTCCCCGAGGCTGGCGAAGGAATCCTCGCACTCCGTGCAGTGGTAGGTGCCCTCCTCCTCCTCCTCCTCCTCCTCCTCCTCCTCCCGCCCAGCTGGTCGGCCCTCCCCAGCCCGAGGCGGCTCCTCCTCTTCCTCCCCGAGGGCCCTGCCTTCAGGGGCTGGCGCTTCCTGGGGGGCTGTAGCGGGGCAGCAGAGCCGGCAAGGTGGGGTGCCTGGTGGGGCCTCCCCAAGGGGTGAGCGGCCACAGAGCTGGCAGGGCTGGGCTGGGGGGCCCGGGGGCTGGGCTGCACGGGGGGCCCGGCGGGACGGGCCGCCCCGGCCCCCGCCCAGGCGCTGCTTCACCTTGTAGCCAGGATCATATTCAGGGTCGTCAGTGGTCTCCTCTTCCTCCTCCTCCTCATCTTCTTCCTCTTCGGAGTCCGGCTCTGAGAGAGTGTATTCGGAGTCAGAGGAATGCTCGGGGCCTGTAGGGGTGGACGGGGAAAAAGAGCAACATCAGAGGACAGAGGGCTGTGCCCGGCTGTGCCCTCCCTGAGCCCTAATCAGACTCACCACAGTACGGAGAGGGTAGCCTGGGCACAGCCCTGCCCTTCCCCACAGATGCATCCCCGTCACATGGAACAGGGCCTGGCACACAGTAGGTGCTCAGAATCTAGGTGTCAGGGAAATGAATGTCTTGCAAGAACTGTACCTTAGGGGTTTAATGAGGGCCAAGTAGCAGCAGGAATAATAAAAACAACAGAAGCAGCATCCACTGCTGTTTTAAGAACAGTTTAGAAGTTTAAGAATCCCATTCTTAGCCAGCCCCGGTGGCCTAGTGGTTAAGTGTGGCGTGCTCCGCTTCAGAGGCCCAGATTCGGTTCCTGGGTGTGGACCTACACCATCATCCGTGGCCATGTTGTGGTGGCAACCCACATACAAAATAGAGGAAGATTGGCACGGTGTCAGCTCAGGGTGAATCTTCCTCAGCAAAAAAAAAAAAGAACCCTGTTCTTATATATTAACTCACCTAATCCTTATAACAACCCTTTGAGGGAGGTACTATTATCCCTAAGTCACAAATGGAGACACTGAGGCACAGAGAGGTCGGGCGACTCACTTGCCTCCAGTGGCACAGCTCTAACAGGGAAAGCTCAATACGGGTAATGGCCTACACTGGATCCCTGAAGGGAGATGGACGAACATTTGATCACGTGAACAGGTATTTAAGCAAATTAAAACACACATATACGTGTACCTTGATAGATGTGGTTTTATATATAAATACCTAGTTAAGTGAGTTAAAATATTTATTTCTAAGTACAGATATATTACTGTGATTTCATGGGTATGAAGGACATGTCTAGGAGAAGTTCCGATTACAGAAAGGAAAAGAAATTGAAGTCGATGTACAGGAAAGAGTGACAGCAGCAGTGGTTATGGGGGGGTGCACACACAGGCACGGGTTGGGGAGCAGGGGCATCCCACGACAGCAGCACAGTGGGAAACACCAGCTTCTTCAGGCGCAGTGGCAGGAGCCTGCCAAAGCATCTCCTAGGACTGCAACAGCCTAGCCCTGCATCCACCCCGGCCCCCCTTCCTCAGTGTCCCCAGGCAGCCCAGAGGGATCCAGTTAAAAGTGAGCCAGCCACACCGGGCTCCTCACTGTTGCTCAACACCCCAGGCATGCACCCGCCTCAGAGCCTTTGCCACCCTTTCTGCAGATGGACTAGGGCTCGCTCCCTCCCCTGGGCCACGTCTCTGCTCAAGTGTCACCTTCCCAGTGACACCCTGGTCACCGTGTCCCACCAGCAATTCCTCCCCAGCACTCCCTACGCCCCTAACTCTGCTTAATTTTCTCTTCAACTTATCATATACAACATCTACTTGTGTGTTTACTGCCTGTCCCAGAAAGCAGGGACTCTGTCTGGTTCACTGCTGCGTCCCTAGCATCTAGAACACTTCTTCTGAGCCTGGCATTCAATCTGACAAACCTTTTCTAAGGCTTTCACACACGCTGTTCCCTCTGCTGGGAATGTCTCGCCCTTGTTTTTCCCGTCATCCTTGAGGACCCAGTAGGAGGCCGTCCCAGATCTCCTCAGCCCAGGGAGCCAGTCCCTTTCTTTGGCCCTCCCGCTGTCCTAGCCCCAAGCCTTCAGGGCTGTGCCTGTCCATTGTCCTTTCCCACCAGACCAGGGGCAGGCCTGGTCTGACCCACCACTGGGTACCCGGCATCACCCGCCCCAGAAGAGATTAGAAATGTGTGCTGAACGTCCCTCCCTGCAGCTCTCCTCTTTGTCTCTCACTTGTTCCTGCCTTTGTCCTGCTGTCTCTCTGCTATTTAATAAACGTTTCCTGAGGCCTTGACGTGGGCTGGTCCCCCTGCCTGGAATGCTGTTCCCCACTCTGTTTGCCTGGTGACCTCCTGCTCATCCTTCAGGACCCAGCACAGGGTCAGTCCTCTATGAAGTCACCCCTAATCCCCTAGAGGTCTCTCCCCTGCTCCCTCCCCCTGGCCTGGCATCTCCCCTTGCCACAGGCCTAGAGGCTGTAGCCATCTGGGCCCCAGTACGTCTCCCCCATCAGACTAGGACCCACCCCCTCAAGGCCTGGTCGGACTCACCTTAGGGTCCCCAACACTGCCCAGCACAGGACGTGTGGGTTGAATGAACAAGGATGGCCCCAAGGCCCTCATCTCCCTGCTCCAGGCCCTTGCCTCTGCTCTTCTCCCACCTGGGGCGACCTTTTCCTTCTCTATTAGCAAACTCCTGCTCCTCTTTAAGGCCCCAGCTCACACAACACCTCCTCTGTGAGGCCCTCCCTGACTTCCCAGGTGGATGGTGTCTCTCTCCTTTGGGGTCCCCCTGCCCTTGCCCCCCCTACACCCTGATCACCTGGGCAGTAACCCTCTGGGTCTGGAGACTCCTAGAAGGCAGGACCTAAGTCTGACCCATCTCTGTGTTCCCAGAGATGCTGAGCATAAGTCAGCCTCAGGAGACCTTTGCTGAATGGCTGCAAAACACAGAGGAAATATCTCTGGCTTTGGGCTAGGGGCCCCATCCCTCTTTCTCCTCTGACCTCTGACTTCACACCACCCACCCTCCAGGGTCTTCAATGCCCTCTATGACTTCACGCAGTTGGCCTGTGAAAGGCAATGAGGTCGTCGTCCACAGTGACCAGTCCTTCATGTCCACCATGACTTCCAGGACCACCAGCCCTTCTGTGCCCACCATGCCTTCTCCAGCTACAAGATCCTCAAAGCCCAGCATGTCTCCAGCGTCCACTGGACCCTCCATGCCCACAGCGTCTCCCAAGCCTCCCGCCTCCTTGAAGACCACCAAAGCAGAGATGCCCAACAGCTCCTCAGTGCCCACCAAGCCACTGACAGCCCCCAACTTGCTCACGAGCCCGAGCAGTTCCAAGTCTACCAAAGGGGCAGGTACAAAGCCAGCCCCTTCTAACCAGCCCAGCAGCAAGTCCCGAGTCCACAGCAGGGCAAGAACATCCAGCAAGGCCAGCACTGATACCAGGGCCAGCACTGACACCAGGGCCAGCAAACTGAGCAAGGCCAGTGGAGTAAGACACCACCAGCGGAGGGGCACGCAGAGCCGGGGCAGAACTCCTGGCAGAAGGGGAAGCCACAGCTCCAAGAGGTCACCCAGTAGGGCCAGCACTCCCAGGAGGATGAGAACTCATGGTGCCAGACCCAGCAGGATGAGAACTCCTACTTCCCAGCAAAAACAGAATAGAGGGAAGAGTTACAGCCGGCCTAGAACTGGCAACCAGGAAAGGAGTGAGAGCCAGCCTAGAGATATGAGCAGAGAGAAGAACTACAGCCCACCAGGAGCCACGAGTATGGAGAAGAGTTCCAGGCTGGCTGTAACCAGCAGTACAGCAAAGAGTTCCAGCTCCACTAGAACTCTCGTCAAGGAGAAGGGTTCCAGCCAGTCTCCATCATCATCGAGGGTGAAGAGTTACAGTCAGATGATCAGCTGCAGCAGGGAACGGAGTTCCAGCCCCATTGAAGTGTCCAGCAGGGTCCAGAGTTACAACCAGGGTAGTGCCCCCAGCAGGACCCGAAGTCACGGCCTGTCTGGCGCCCCCAGCAGGACCCAAAGTCACAGCCAGTCTAGCGCCCCCAGCAGGACCAAAAGTCACAGCCGGTCTAGCACCCCCAGCAGGACCCGAAGTCACAGCCTGTCTGGCACCCCCAACAGGACCCGAAGTCACAGTCTGTCTGGCGCCCCCATCAGGACCCCAAGTCACAGCCGGTCTAGTACCCCCAGGACTCGAAGTCACAGCCAGTCTAGTGTCCCCAGGACCCGAAGTCATAGCCGGTCTAGCACCCCCATCAGGACCCGACATCACAGCCGGTCTAGCACCCCCAGCAGGACCCAACGTCATAGCCGGTCCAGTGCCCCCAGGACGCAAAGTCGTAGCGGGTCCAGCACCCCCGTCAGGACCCGAAGTCATAGCCGGTCTAGCACCCCCAGGACCCAAAGTCACAGCCAGTCTAGAACACCCAGAAGGGCAAGAAGTCGCAGTCGGAAGAGGGCCCACAGCAGGATGAGAAGTCACAGTTGGAACAGAAATCATAGTAGGGCAAGAAGTCGTACCTGGAAGGGAAGTCCCAGCCAGATGAGAAAACATAGCCAGTCTAGAACCTGCAGCAAGGGGAAAAGTTATAACCAATCTAGAACCCCCAGAAGGGAAAGAAGTCACAGCCAGTCTAGAAGCCCCAGCAAGGAGAGAGATCACAGACAATCTAGAAGCCCCAGCAAGGAGAGGCGTCGCAGACAATCTAGAACCCTCAGCAAGAAGAGAGGTCGCAGACAATCTACAACCCCCAGCAGGGAGAAAGATCAGAGCCAATCTGGAACCTCCAGCAAGGAAAGAGATCACAGCCGATCTAGAACTCCCAGAAAAGAGAGTTATCACAGCCGATCTAGAACCCCCAGCAAGGAAAGAGATCACAGCCGATCTAGAACTCCCAGAAAAGAGAGATATCACAGCCGATCTAGAACTCCCAGAAAAAAGAGTTATCACAGCCAATCTAGAACCCCCAGCAAGGAAAGAGATCACAGCCAATCTAGAACACCCAGAAAAGAGAGCTATCACAGCCAATCTAGAACCCCCAGCAAGGAAAGAGATCACAGCCAATCTAGAACTCCCAGAAAAGAGAGCTATTACAGCCAATCTAGAACCTCCACAAAAGAGAGGCATCACAGACGATCTAGAACCTCTAGCAAGAAAGACCACAGCCGATCTAGAACCCCCAGCAAGGAGAGCAAGCCCAGCCAATCTACAACCCCCAGAAGTCTCAACCGGAAGGGATCCTCCAGCAGGGCACAGAGTCCCAATCAGAATAAAATACCTACTGAGACAAAGAGCCACTCCCCCTCAAGATTTCTTAGTGGAGCCCCAATCCCAAGCCACGACAATGTTCAAGCCAACACCACCACCTCTAAGGCCACCTCACCTGGAGAGAGGTCCTCATCATCTTCTTCCAAGCTGGCGTAGCCCCCAGTCTCAGCTGGCTCACGGGTCTCTGTCATGGCCAGGGGAGGGGACAGGAGACAGGAGCAGAGCAGCAGCTGGGCAGTGTCCCTCCCTGGCCAGCTCTCCACAGCCACAAGTTCTCTAATGCAGGATGTCGGCAGGTAGAGAGGGATGCTGGATAGGGGAAGGAAAAGCCTGTGGTGACTCAATAAATTTTTACATAGCATCTGCCTCCCCAGCTGCATGTTCAGTGCTGGGGACAAGGCAAAGAAGGCCCCAGCTCTGTCCCTGACAGCCTACGGGGCCTTGGCTACAGGCCTCGCCACTCTGGAGGCCTTAATTTCCCCATCTGGGCAACAAAACTGTCTGTGGTTCTTATTCGATGGGGTGAGGAAGGGTAACATTCCAAATATTTAACAGCAGGTACTAGCATGGGCACCAGTCAGAACTGAGAGCGGAACATGGTCCCATGCCAGGAATTAACCCTTTAGTTGCTGGACTATAGGAAAGTCTGAGGCTGGGGGAGGGTCCAAAGTGGAACCTGGGGGTAGGGATTACCTGGTGTAGTGGTGATATACCAACCAGTCTAGAAGAATTTCAATACTGGAACAACTGGTATGGATGAACCAGTTTGTGAATGTCAGCTCTAGTTCTGTATCAATTTATACCTTGGCGAGATAGTGTCTAGGTTGGTTCGTTTTTTTTTTTTCTGGTGAGGAAGATTGGCCCTGAGCTAACATCTATTGCCAGTCTTCCCCTTTTTTTGCTTGAGGAAGACTGGCCCTGAGCTAACACCTGTGCCAATCTTCCTCTACTTTGTATGCGGGTCACCGCCACAGCGGTGGTGTTGATAAGTGGTGTAGGTCTGTGCCCGGAATCCAAACCCGCAAACCCCGGGCTGCTGAAGCAGAGCGGCCTTAACCACTACGCCACTGGGCCGGCCCCGTGTCTAGGTTTGAATCCTAAATCTAGCCAGTTTCCTTCTCAGTACAAAAAGAGCTTCTGGGGCTTAACTCATGTACCCCTCATAACCATGTTGAGACAGATTATTATCTCCTTAGTACAGAGAAGGAGACTGAGGCACAAAGAGGATTAACAAGTAGCCCAAGGTCACACCAACTGGTAGCTGGGTGAACTGGGATTTGAAGCCATGTCATCCCACTTCTCATAAAATGATCCCTTTGCTGAAAAGAGTTTTTGAAGATTCAGTAGGCTCATTCGCATAAATTGCTGGTATGTGGCAGGCACTCCATTAACAGTGGGTGTTACTCCCATCCCCAAGCCTCTATAAATCCCACTCCAGCCATTCCAGACTTCTCCCTTCTCCCTGCGCATGCCAGGATTTTTCACATCTGTGGGTCTTAGCAAATCCTGCTGTTGCGTTCTAGAGCGTCCTCCTTTCCCCTTGTCTGCTTGGAGAACTCCTATTTACCCTTCAAAGCCCACCTCAAACACAAGAACCTCTGTACTTCTTCCCAATGCAAATACCACCCCTGCCTCTTCCAAGAAGCCTTCTCTGACTCCTCTCCTTCCTCTCCCTCTTCACCAATACCTCCCTACACACATACACACACACAGACACAGACACAGAGCACTTCTTTTGTCTCTCACTGCACTTCCTAACAGTAGAGAGCCAGGCAGAGCAAGTCAGTGAAGGGGTTGGCAGCCTCAGCTGCACCTCTTATACACTACGGACGGCACTGGGCATACAATGCTGGAAAGTACACCATCCCTTCAAAGCCTGGAGGTCAAGTTTAATGCTGGGGACTAAAGAGAAAAAGATTAGGATTGAAGCCTGGAGGAGGCCGGGGGATGAGAGGGCTGCCATCAACGGCAGGGGGGCTTTCTAAAGACACTTGGATGGGCTTTCGGGACAGAGGATTTATAACTGGTAGGGGAGAGTTCTCATAACACCCTATTGCCTGTTCAGCCCCACTTACTTTGGCAATTCTATTTCACACCTCGATAAGCTTGCCAGATTTAGTAAATAAAATCAGACGACACCCAGTTAAATTTGAATTTCGGATAAACAACAAAGGATTATTTAATATACATATGTTCCTTGCAACATTTGGGACGTACATTTCTAAAAGATTATTTATCTATCTGAAATTCAGGGCTTTCTCGATTTTAACTGGCAACCATACACCAGGGGCAATCAGGACTTCCCATGAGATTACCAGGAGACATGGCTCACCAGTCCAGCCTACCCTGCCCCAAGCCCACATCCAGAGTCCCCTTCCAAGGCCCCTTCCAGAGTATTCCAGAGGTCAGGTGGAGCCATTCAGTAGCGCACAAGTCCCATTCCTACAATGACTACGGCGGCCAGACTGACTCCCACGATCTTAGAGGAGCATAAACGAGACTCCCTCACTACCGTAAGGAAAACACAGCGCCCAAGAGACCCCACAATGTCCCAAGCCCATAGCAACCAACTCCCAGAAAGCTCTGCGCGAACATAATAGGCACGCGGTCCCACAATGCGAGGGCAAGGAGGCCAAAGCAAAACCTTATGAGGGGCAGTAAAGACCAGTCCCGACAAAGCTCTGCGGCAATTCTTCCCAGGATGCCTCGGGCCTATAATGACCACCCTCCAAGGTGCTCTGCATCGAAGCACTCTAAGCTTCGAGGATGCTCAGAGGAAGGGGTGTGACAAAAGGGACCGGTTCCCCACAAGGAGCTAAGATAATTCTTCCCCAATGCACCAGGCCCATAACGACTAGCGACCGACTCCCACAGTGCTTTAGGGCGGGGAGTCCTGTTTTCCCAGGATGCCCAGGGCTGCACGGAGCCGCGTGGGGGGAGAAAAGGCAGCCTGGGCTCGCCCTCAGGCCATCACGGGCCAAGACCGCGGCCGGCTCCTCGGTGGCGGGAGCCGTCACTCCCATCATGCAGCGGTGCCGTAGCGCCCGCTTCCCAGCATGCCCCGCGCGCCTCCATCCCGGACACTCACCGGCGCCGACGGCCCCCGCTCCGGCTCGGCGGCGGCGGCTGCACGCCCGGGCTCTGCGCCTGCGCTGCTGGTGGGGTAGGAGGGAGTGCGGGGGGCGTGAAGAGCCTAGGGCGCTTGCGCGGAGAGATGGACCGTTCCTGTCTCACAGTGGGAAGGGGGGTCTCCGAGTCGGGCTCTCGACGAGGCCCGCGCAGGGGGTTTCGGGCTTTGCCCCCCGCTGTCCGGGTTTACTTGGTACAGTCCGCAGCCCGGCGGAACGAGAAACTGCAAGACTCGCGCGTGCTTGAGCGAGCAGGAACGCGCCTTGTAGAAAATAGGATGCGCTGGGGGTGGGGGGCGCCCGCTCTGCCTGGATCCTGGACCTGAGGCCTTCTCATTTGCATAATCTTCGCGCGGGACAATGGGAGGCCTCGGGCGCTGAAAGGGGTGATTTGCATATTCCCCGGAGAGGCCGTACTTCGGAGCGCAGTGATTAGCATATGTGGGGTGGGGGCGCCTGAGCAATGCGCGTGCGCACAGGGACTGCGGACTAGCGCGAAGCGGGGAGCCTTGTCTTAGGATCAGTTTGCATCCCGAGAGCGGCTACAAGGGCTAGGACCCTTACCAACCCTCACAACCCTCCCCGCTAGCCAGGATAAATATTTATTGCTCTCCTATGTGTCAGGCCTTGTGCTAGTGGGCACTATGGTTTCCGCAGTGAACAAGAGGCGCCCCAGTCAAAGGAAGGAGATCCACACATAATCAACCACAAGCCAGAGCGGTCAAAGTTGGGATGACTGGAGCATAGGAAGCTGTGGGAGCCAGAGGAGGCGCCTGCCCCAGCCTGGAAGGCTTCCAAGAGGTGGTGATCTTTAAGCCAAGGATGAATAGAAGCCAACTAGAGAGGGAATCTTTCTGGCAGAGGAAACAGCAAGGGCAAAGGCCTAGAGGCAAAAAAAAAAAAATGCATGGTTTGAGGAAGTGAAAGCAGTTTAGTATGCCTGGAACAGAGAGGGGAAAGTCTTCTACAGGTGATGTTGAGCTCAGACTTCATGCTGAGAGTATAGAAAGGTATTGCAACATTCCAGGCTTCTAGGAAGTGACTCATGTTCCAGCTTAAAACTTGCTAATGAGATCTCATTATACTTAGAAAAAAATCTAAACTCTATCATGGCCCATGGGCTGTACACAGCGTCTGGCCCTGCTTATCTCTGACCTCACCCACCTCTCTCTCCTCTTTATATCCACTCCTGTCTAGCTCCACTTCCCCTCAAACACCCCAGTCTCTTTACCGTCTCAGGCCTTTGCCCATGCTGTTCCCTTTGCCTGAAAATGCTTTTCCCTCTGATCTTTGAATACTTGCTGTTGTGCTCCTCATTCCTATCTTGGCACAGATGTCAGTCTGACAGGTTTTCTGGATCTTTCTAACATAGCACCTCCAGATTTGCTTTCCAGAAGGGAGCAGGGTTGTGGATAAAGCAGGACTGGCTGTGAGTTGATGGTTGTTGAAGCTGTGGTGAAGGGTGCAGGGGACTTCATGTTCCTGTTCTGTCTACTTCTGTATGTTTGAAGTTTTCCAATAATAACAAGTTTAAAGAAAATGGTAGCCTACAGCCCCTTACTCTGCATCTTATCTTAATAGCACTCATGGCAATCTGAAATTCAGATTTTGCTTCCTTGCTGTAGTCTGTTTTCCTCATGAAAGCTTCATGAGGGTAAGAATAGAGTCACCCTTTTTCATTTTGGGTCCTCAGTGCCTAGAAGAGGATCAAGTTTCAGATTAGCGCTAAGCTGTCTGAAACACCTAACATTTGCCTGTTTTATTCACCATGGCATCTTCACGCCTTTGAGCAGTACCTGGCACAAAGTAAGAGGTCAATATATTTTTGTATCTAAAATTAGAATCACTCACCTAAAATTTAGATGAATGAATGAGGAGCCTGGAATGCTAGGCTAAGGAGCTCTGACTCGATCTAGAGGTGACAGGGAGCTACGGAGAGGTTTTGAGAAGAGCAGGGACAGATTTTGTTTGACAGAGCGAGGTGTGAGTAATTGAAATCTCCTTTGGAGAGTGAAGTTGGGGGTAGGGGGTAGGCCAGGGGAAGGGTCCAGGCCATTGGTTGGAGATAGGGTAGCTCAGAGAGCCAAGACTTGGTGACTTTTGGCTGAAGGAGTGGCCAGGAAAAACCCCAGGTTTCTTAGAAGGGTGGAGGTGCCGTTGGAGAGGTAAGTACCCTCTCCTGGCCTATACTGTTCACCAGCAACCATCCCACTCCTCTCCCTCCCCGCTCCCTTAGTTCAGTCCCCCTCCCAACACAGTGCAGCTCTAGGTAGAGGGACAGACACACAGCCACCCCAAACACTTGTTCTCTCCTCAGTTTAATGGTGGTTAGTGGGATTGCCAAACCCCCTCCCCGGCCCGTACAAAATGTGTTTTTGTTTTTTTTTTAAAACAAGAAAAAGGGGCAAAAGCCAGGAAGGGGGGGGGCACAATCTGATATTTTCATACAGATTTTTGATTTTTTTTAATATATTATATATAAAACCATAGAGACCAACGCACTCCCCCCCAACTCCCTTACCCCTCCCCGGGGGGCCTGGAGGAGAGACGGGGAAGGCCCCCCCAGGAGTGGGTGGACAGAGAGACAAAAATGGGTGGGACTGATGTGGGGGGAGGGGTTGGAGGGAAGGGGAGCCCAGGAACCTGGGAAAGGGGGATTGGAGAAAAGGGTCGGGGCTGTCTCCCTCACTGCCCCCATCCAAGTTATGACACAAAGACACAGAATCCCTGTTTCCATGCCCTCCCCCCACCCTTACCCCCACCGTGCAAACATGGCTTTGCAAAGAGGTGCCCAGAGCTCTGTGGAACTCCTACAATGGCTGGCATGGGGTCTGGGACCCCCAAAGAAATCTGCATTCCCCTTCCCTGCCCACCCTGCCCTTCCCAGAATCTGACCCCCTCCCCACAAGACCTGGTTCTGCAGCCTAGGGGCCCTGGCCTTCCCCCAGTTATTTTCCCCCAACCCAATCCCTACCACCCGCCCTGGACTTGGGGGGACCTTTGGCCCCTGCCCCCTGGGGGACCCAGACCTCTGGGCCCTTGCTTCTGGCCCTTGTGGAGACTCAGGCATCTGACACCCCCATCCCTGCCCAAGCATCTGAGGTGTTAGTGGTGGGGGAGAAGCCCACCATCCCAGACTCTGGTAAATGTCTTTGCCGCTGGCAGTGGGGTGGACCCCAGCCCAGGCCTGGGGTGGAGGTGGGGTCAGATGAAGAATTCTTCTTTCCTCTTGTGTCCGTCGCTGCCATTGAGAAAGGCTTCTCTTGCTTCTCCCTGCTCATCCAGGCCACTGGCCTCGTGGGTCAGATAGGAGCCTGAGGGGTGACAGATCCCCAGGCAGTGGTGACATATATGTCAACCCAGGAGTTGGAGAGAAATATACGGGAAGAGGGAGCCAGACAAGACACACCAGACGAAGGAAGAGGGAGAAATGGAACATACAGGGAGAGAGAATCAAGTCCAGGGAATAGCAGAACAGGGGCAGAGAAAGAGGTAAAAGCAGAATTAGGAAGACTCTAAAAGTTCATGCAAAGGTCAACCCTTATCTGTTCTCTTGGTGGAATCCCCTTGCTCTGCTCCCAACGAATCCAGCAATTAGGAAGATAAGTTGTTTTATTCAAACCCATGGCCTTAATTCAACTTTTCACCCCTGTTACAGTCCTGGGCCGAAAGACCCGCCCCTTTGGGAATCATGGTCTCAGGTCCCACTGGGTTTCAAATCCAGGATCTAGGCTCCGCCTCCTTGTTATCCCGGCTCTACGCTCGCCCTCTTTCGAATCGGGCTCTACGCCTCGCCCTGTTCAAATCTCACAACTAACCACACCCCTCGCTGAATGCAGACCCTCAGACCCCGACCCACTCACCCTTCTGCCGTACCGAGCACCAGACCATGCCCACCAGCACACAGATGATCAGAAACACCAGTAGCGCCAGGATGCCGCCCACGATGGCGTAGGGCACCGACGTCTGCGCCTCTACCACCGCACCGGGGTCTGCCAGAGGGACAGGGGGCAGGACAGGTCATCAGAGGACGGTCCCAGCCCGGCCATCGCTGTCAACCTCTTAAACCATTGCGCACACTCCATCTAACCGCCCCCTTTTACGCGCCACGCCCCTCAAAAATTACTGCCACCTGGTGGCCCCTTCTCAGGGCGCCTCTCCCCTGATGCTCCACTTCCTCAAGGAATGCTGTTGATTTGTACACGGCCCCACCCGGACCGAGTCATTTTGCTAATACGCATCCTGCCTCCTTCTCCCACCGCACTCCCCAGAGAACAGAAACACCGCATCCCTTTTCTTTTGACTGTTTCTTTCCCCACGGAACCTTAGGTCCCAGTCCCTTCCCATCTCGTCTAAAATGCTCCAGGTTTTTAAAATGCTGCGCTAGGGCCTAACCACTTCCAAAATTCCTGCCCCACCATTGTCAGAGCTAAACACATCACACTTATTTTGTGCTAGGGGCCATTCCACCCGCTTTATATATTTAGCTCATATAATCTTCACAACAACCCTATGAGGTAGGTGCTTATTTCCACTTTATGGATGAGGAAACTAAGACGCAAAGTCACTCGCAATAGAATGCTGCAGAACCGAATCTGAACCCAGGCGGTCAGTCTGCCCCAGAACTATAAGAACTCTTGGCTGTTGACCCCCTCCACCCCCGAACAGGCCCCGCCCTCCAACGCCCTGCAGGCCTTGGACCATCCAATCCAGCCCGCCCATTCCCAAGGCCCCGCCCTAAGAGGCCCCGCCCCTGCCCTGAGCCCCGCCCCCAGGCCCACTGCAGCCTGCCCTCACCGTAGACCACCAGCACATAGAGCGCCCTCGCGTGGCCGTGCTTGTTCGACGTCTCGCAGGTGTAGGTGCCGTTATCCGCTGATACCAGGCCGGGCAGTGTCAGCGTCTCCCCGACCGCCTCGGCCCGCTCCGGCAAAGACTCATTCCCGCGGTTCCAGCGGATCTGGTTTGGCCTGGGCGGGAGTAAAATATAGTGAGAGTTAGGGACGCAGGTGCCAGCACCCAATTCTGACTTCTCAGGAATCTAGATATGCAGCATCTCCAAATAAGAGGGTCCCTACTAGCCCTTTCCTTTCTAGCAAACCAACCGTCCCGTGCCCAGATTCCATCCATCCATCAGGATATCAGGAATCCTAGCCCCGACCCACCCCCCCCCCCAGCCTCTTCCACCCTCAGAATCCAGGAGTCCGGGCCCCACAGCCTCCTTCCTCAGGATCTAGGAGTCTGAGCCCCCAGACCCGTCCTCCCTCAGGACTCAGAAGTCCGGGCCCCAGCCCCCTCTTTCCTGAGACACAGGTGTCCAGGTCCCCAGTCTTCTCCTTGGGCCCCCCAGAGCTCACCTGGGGTTCCCCGTTACAGCACACGTCAGCACCAGCGTGTCTCCCTCCCTCACCACAGCTTGGGAGGCATGGATCCGGGCCGTGGGGGAGTCTGTGGGCAGACGTGAGATGGGAGAGTGGTTGTCCGGGTCATCACGCAGGGCTGCAGCCCTCCCGGGGGCGGGCGGCTGGCGTTGGGACCCTCCTCCCTCGGGTCCCAGACCGCCCGGCACTTACACTGCACGTCCAGCACGTACTGCGTCTGCTTGCTGTGTCCGGAGGGCAGCGCCTGGTTCTGCGCCTCGCAGATGACGATACCGCCATCGTCCTTGCGGTCCACGCGAAACCGCACTGTGCTCGCCACGCTCCAGACCTTGCCATTTTCCTGGGCGCTGCTCACGCCTGCCCCGCCCGGCCCGTAGACTGTCAGGCCGGGATTCCGGCTCCGCCCACCGAGGAGAACACCTCTAGCCAATCCCAAAGCAGGCTATTTGCCAAGCTCCGCCCCTTACCGATAGGCCACGCCCCATATTCCCCAACCACGCCCCTCCCCGAACCCGGCCCACAACCCCACGTGCCTCTTCCCAAAGTTCCTCCCTCTCTCATTCCCACGCCCTCTCGTCTATCAGTTTGTTACATAGCTGCATATTGAGTGGCTAGTGTCTGCCAGAAACTGTGCGCCTTCTCCAAGCCCCGCCCACACATAAATGAGCCCTTCCTAAGCCACGCCCCCTGAACACCGCCTCCTCTCGAGTCCCGCCCCCCTCCGGAACCTCCCCCGTCCACCCCATCCCCGCTCCAGGTAGTACCTTTCAGCTCCTTGCGGTCCCGGTACCAGCGCAGGGTGGCTGCCGGGCGGGACCGCGGCACGAGGCAGCTGAGCTCGACCTCGCCGCCCTCCACCGCCTGCTCCCGGACCTCCACCACCGGATTCTCGGGGGCCACTGCCGCAGGGAGAAGGGGGTAAAGGGGAAGGGGGCGTCAGGGGAGGCACGGAGGTGGGCTCAAAGTAACCAGACTGCGGGATCCCAGGGACCAAAGGGGAACAAGGGTCCCAGGTGGCAGAGGTCAAACACAGAGGCCAGAAGTCAGGAAAACAGGCCATATTTACTGGGGCCAGCTGTCCAGGAGGCTAAAAACTACCAGGGTCAGGTCTAGGATAACGGATAAGCAGAGGAGAAAGGCAGAGGGGATGGGTCAGAGGAGGGGGACGCTGTTACCCAGTACAGTGAGCGTGGCAATCTGGTGGTGGGTATCTTCCGTGTAGAGCTGGCAGAAGTAGCCCCCCTCATCCTCCAGGCGGGCATCTGAGAGCCGGATCCGCACCCGGCGCGGGGAGAACTCCTCAAGCTGGAAACGCTCGTCCTTCAGGGCTAGAGAGAGGGAACGGGGGAAGGAGTGAACTTGGGGAATCATGGCTTCAGGGGTCCCACCCTTCCTCCAGGAGCTTAGAGTCCCGTCCTCTGCCTCTTTTCTCCAGCCAAACCTACATGTCTACGCTGTCCAGCTAGTTACTGCCCTGGGAACCCATAATGATTCAGGCCCTCCCGCCCACAGGACCAGAGTCCAGACCCCCAGCTCCATGCTCTGTCACAACCCAGGAGTCCAGGCCCCCAGCCTCTCCTCCCTCAGATCCAGGAGTCCAGGCCTCCAGCCTCTTCCTCCCTCAGACTCAGGAGTCCAGACTCAGCTCTGTCCTCTTTCAGGACACAGGAGTCAGGCCTCAGCCCTCTCCTCCCTCAAGACTCAGGATTCGGACCCCAGTACTCACCGCGGGTGCCGTTGAAGAAGAGGGTCTGCCGCGCTGGGTTCTGAATGACAACTATGGACCCATCGTACTGGTGCAGACGGCAGGTTATCTCAGCCACCCCACCCTCAGCCACTGTCACATTCTCCGTCTGCACTTCCTGTCCTGCCCCTGGACCAGTAGACAGACAGACAGAAGAGGAGACGCGTTGAGGGCTGCAACTCGATCTTTTATCTCTTCCTCTGTGTTTCTCCCATCCAAACCTCCAGTCCCTCTCCTTCCCCTCTCATTCAGTTCATTACACCCAACATTTCCTGTGGTCTGGAGTCTAGGAGATGGAGGGAACCTGCTCCCTGCTTTAGATGAGCTGCAGTCAAGATCCAGTGGTATGTGCTCTAATGGGGGCAGCAGAGGGCACACTGGGAGCCCAGAGGAAAGGCAGACTAAGACTGCCTAGGGAGATGGGTGATCAGAGAAGCTTCTGGAAGAAAGCACCATTGGATCCAGATCTTAAAGAGTGAGCAGAAGTTCACCAGGTGTGGGAAACTGCTATGTGTTCACCAAACCCCATCTTTCACACATGGGCACACGTTGTAGCTTGTCTGCAGAGACGGCTACACTATTCTTCCAGTACATGCCCTTTGTAAGGTGACTTTGCTGCTCCTCCCATTAAGGAGGCACTCCACCTCTGCGAATCTGGTCTTGTGACTTGCTTTGACCAACAGAATTTGCTAGAAGTGATATTGTATGAGTTCTGGAGCCTAGGCCTTAAGAGACCTTGCAGCTTCCCACTCATGGCCCTGTGCTGCCCTGAGACTGTTGGGTGAAGACGCCTGGACTAGCTTCCTTGAGGATGAGAGATCACAGAGAGAGGGAAGCCCACCCAACAGCCAGCACCAACTGCCAGCCATGTGAGTGAGGCCATCCTGGACCATCCAGCCCAGTTACACCACCAGGTGACTGCAGCCACATGAGTGACCCCGGCAGAGACCAAGAGAAGAACTGCCCAACGGATCCAGTCCCAGTTGGTGACCCCCAGAGTCATGAGCAAATAATGTGATTGTTGTTTAAAGGCACTAAGTTTTGGAGGGTCTGTTACACCGCTAAAGTTAACTGGTACAACACATGAGTAGACTCCACTTCCTAGGATCCCTTGTACTGACGTGGGGCCACGTGACTGATTTCTGGACCACAAGCTGGAAGGAGCCCAGGGCCCTGACTGACTGCCCACACACAGGACTGTAACCCAAGTGAGGAATACACTTTTTTGTTAAGCCGTGGAGATTTCAGTGCTGTTGTTACAGCAGTTAACCTACCCTGATTAATCAGAGGAACAAGATAGGGAATTAGCGAGGGGGTGTTTCCAGCAGAGGAAACAGCCTGGAGTAAACTCAGAGCTGAGACTGATTATCAGCATCACCGTCATCATTGTCATAGTCATCTTCAAAAAACAATAACCACAGTAGCTACTGTTTATTAGACACTTGCTGTGCCAGGCTCTGTGCTAAGGGCATCACCTATATATTTTCCATTTAATCATCACAATACCTGAAAAAGGTGGACACTGTTATCAATCTCTAGCTGTTTTCCAATTCCCATTTTATAGATGACAGAATTGGTCCAGAGAAAGAAAATGACTTGCCCAGGGTCACAGCCTTAGAGTGGCAGAGCCACTGCATCCACTTCCACTCCTGGCTGTTTGAGTGAAAAGTGTCTGGCCTTGGTGAGGGGGCATGGAATGTGCTAGCAAAGGGCCTCAAAGGCAAGCCAGGAGGTTAGCTTTTATCCTGAAGGCTCCAAGTGGAGGTTTTGAAGCAGGAAAGTGCCCTGATCAGATCTGGTTATTTACCTTTAAATGCTGGATAACTATCGCTGCCTGTCTCTTACATTCTGTCTCATTCATTCATTTGAGCATTTTGAGCATACTTCCTGAGCAGCGGATAAGTTTTCAGGGGCTGGGCACCCAGAGATGAGTCAGATAAGGTCCCAGTCCTGGAAGGCCTTCAAGATTTATGGGGAGGTAGACAGAAATCACTGCAATATCCCATCAAAAGTGTTATGTTTTCTGTAAGAGCGATAGGTAACCTGATTTGGGGGCTGAGGGGTGGAAAAGATTAATTCCGGGGGATGGAGGCAGAGACAGCTAGCTTCCTACCCTGCATCCATTCTTCCCTCTCTCCTTAGTAAAAGGACCCTGATTGTATTTTGTGGTTGCCCTGATGCAACAGAAAGAGATATTTCCCAGATTTCCTTGCAGCTAAGTGAGGCCATGTAATAAAGTTTTGTCCAAATGGATATAAGAAAAAGTGTCATGTAATAATTTTGAGAGGACTTCCTAAAAAAAAAAAAAAAGAAGTCCTTTTTACACCAAGTCACCTTACGCTGCCTGGACGTGATGCCTAGAATTGTGGCCGCCATACTGGACCACGAGGCGAAGGGCAGGAGGGATGGAGGAACCAAGAGCTGGAAGGTGCCTGAGTCTCTGGTGATGATGTGGAGCTGCCATAAAGCCCTGGATGCTTACTTCTGGACTTTTTTTCTGTTTGAATATAATGCTTTGTGTATTTAAGCCACTATTCGGGGTTTATCTAGCACCTCCTGGAATATCAAGCTTAACATGTCTAATCCTTGCCCCAAATATTTTCCTCCCCATGTTTTCTCAATCTCAGTAAATGTCACAACGATCCACCCAGTTGCTCAGACCAAAAACCTACAAATCATCCAAGTTCTTCCCCTTTCCTTCACCTCTAACACCCATGCCATCAGCAAGATCTATCCACTCTACCTCCAAAATATATCCCAAATCTACTCACCTTTGTCCACCTCTTCTACCGTCACCCTAGTCCAATGACACCATCTCTCCCCAGGACCGTCAAGAGCTACTCATAGGTCTCCCTGCTTCCATGCCTGCCTCCCTCTAGGCCATTCTCTACACAGCAGCCAGATGGATTTTTCAAAAAGGTAAATCAGATCAAGTCACCTCTCTACTTAAAACCCTCCAAAGGCTGCCCATTACACTTAGAACAAAATCTAGACTCCTTCCCCAGCCCTCAAGGGGCTATGTGGCCTGACCCCTCTCTGACTGCAGTTCCAACTACCTTCTTGCTACTCACTTCACTCCAGGCTCATGGCTTTGATGTCCCTCAGACACACCAAGCTTGAGCCTATCTCAGGGCCTTTGCACTTGCTCTTCCCTCTGCCTGGAAGGTTTTTTCCCCCTCGATCACCCCAGGACTGCCTTCTGTTCTCATTGGGGTCTCTGCTCATATCGACACCTCCTCAGACTTTCTCTCACTCCGAGTCTCTTCACCTCCAGAACATTTTCTATGTCATCACCATTGTTTTATTTCCTCTATGGAAATTTCACTGACATTATTTGATTAATTTGCTTCCTTGTTTATTGTCTGTTTGCCCCCACCACTAGAATATACGGCCCGTGAAGGCAGGGATGTAAGCCATTGGGTTTCCTGCTGCACCCCAAGTGCCTAGAAGTGTGCCCAGCACTTGATAAATGTCTGGGAAACTGAGGAATGAATTGCATGTGTCAGACAGGATCTCATTTCAGCCACACAACGACTTTGTAACATCATTATTCTCATCTTAAACACCTGGGTTGATCCCAGCTGGACCCCTTGCCATCTGTATGACCTTGGGCAAGTGGCTTAACCTTTCTGAGCCTCAGATGCCCTGTCCATAAAATGGGGATGCCAGTGCCTGCCTCGTAGGGATTAGCCCACTGCCTGAAGCTCAGGGAGCCCTCTCTGCAGAGCTGCTATTATTACAACCTCCGGAAACATGCCCATGCACATGAAAACTGCACATTCTGGCGTTTTTGAAAAACATCTTGTGGCCTATCTGCAGATCCTGGACCTCAGGGCTAGCCCAATGCTAGGCCCCCATTTTACAGATGTGGAGAATGAGGCTCAAGGGTCCCAGGCAAGTCAGTGGCAGAAACTCAACATCTCCTGGGGGCCATCAGGACCTCTGGATATGTCCCCCCAAATTTATCGCCTGCTCTCTGCTTGAGGGTGCACATGGGGTGAGGGTGGGGGGCTTTTGTCTTATTCCCTCCCCCTCCTGAGGAGTCAGTAACCAACAGTGTCTGTGCCTGGAATATTAATGTCCCGGGAGCTTTTGTTTCGGGGTTGGGGGGTGGCGGGGCGGGACTTTCTGGTCAGAGGGGCTGAGCTTTGGGACTGGGGCACTGGCCCTTTAAAATGTGTTGACAGCCTGGAGTCAGCAAGGAGTCGTCATGGGGATGGTGCCTGGAAAAAGGGACTGGGGAGGGTTTGGGCAAGAGTGGCTGAGCAGGTGATGTGTAGAGACCCAGAATCCAGCACTCTCTTCCCTCAGACACAGGAATCCAGCCCCTAACTGCCTCCCCTCCCAGGATCCAGGAGTCCAGGCTCCTGGCGCCCTCCTCCACTGGGACCCAGAGGCTGGGTTCTCAGCATCCTCCTCCCTCAGATCCAGAAGTGCAGAGCCGACAGCCTTCTCCCCCTCAAACCCAGGAGTCTGAGTCTCCAGTCCCCTCCTCCTTCAGGACCCAGGAGCCAGGGGCCCAAGTACACAGCTGGTGGATGTTTCCACGGAGACTAAGGGGGGCGGGGGAGCACTTCCTGGGTCCTGAGTCAGCAAATACCCAAGGGAGTCTCAAGGTCACAGTTCTGGGAAGGTCACAGCCACCCCCTCCGCATCCGCTCCCCAGGGGGCTTGTGGCATCATGCCTCCTTCCCCTACTTCCTCCCCTAGGGAGGTGGTACATCCCTGCGCCCTGATCAAACCCCCCTCAGCCCCCCATCAATGGCGGAGTCCGAACATCCTCTCACAAAGCATCAATTCTTCCCCAGCTCAGCCTTGTGAAGGCGCCTGTATTCCCAGGACCTAGGCATCAGGGTCCCAGCCCCTCCTCCCTCAGAAACCTGGAGTGGGACCCCAGCCCCTTCCTCTCTCAGGACTCGAGAGTCTGCACCCTCAACCCTCCCTCCCTCAAGACCTAGGAGTATGGACCCAACCCCCTTCTCCCTCAGGACCCAGGAGTCCAGGCCCCCAGCCCCCTGCTCCCTCTGACACACAAGTCCAGGACTCCTAGTCCTCTCCTATCTCAGACCCAGGAGTCTAGGACCTCTGCCCTCTCCTCCCTCAGATCCCGGAGTCCAGGCCCCCAGCCCCTCCTCCCTCAGACCAGGAGTGCAGGCCCCCAGCCCCTTCTTCCTCAGACCCAGGAGTCCAGCCCCCTGCCCCTCAGACCCAGGAGTCCAGCCCCTCCTCCCTCAGACCCGGGAGGCCAGGCCCCCAGCCCCCACCCCCTCAGACCCAGGAGTCCAGGCCCCAGCCCCTCCTCCCTCAGACCCAGGAGTCCAGGTCCTTAGCCTCCTCCTCTCCTGCAAACTTTTGACTCCAGGTCCACACTCAACCCCCAGAACCACAGTCCTGCCTTCCCCCAGCCCTCTGTCCCTCTCCTCTCTGGGGACCCAGGCATCAGGTGGGGGCGTAGGAGTGAGTCAGCAGCCTCACACACAAAGTCCCCGCTGTGGCCCCCACGTTCCTGGGATATTCAGAACTCCCTGGATTCCAGGCCTCAGGCCCAGCCAGGGGGTGGGGGAGTCCTCCGGAGGTTCCTCATGGCTGTGGGGTCAGGGAAGGAATTCCTACTCCGGGAAGGGTGCAGGCCTGCACTGAGTGCTCACTGTCGTACCCTCCACCCTCCACAGGGGCCTGTTCGCCCCCTCCCAGAAGAGACCAGGCTCTGCCACTGTCCCCTGCCCCATGGGTGCCTGCAGAGGAGCCCTGGGGCCTGGTTCTCCGAGGACCTATGGACCTAGCGTCTGCACAGGCGGGAACCAGTGGGTGCTTGGGTCCTGGTGCCATAAGCCATTGGGTGCTGGCGAGTCTGACTGTCTCCAAGCTCCCCCCACCCCACCCAGAGAGAGAAAGATGCCTTTGTGTTCCCCAAGACGGGGACAGGCCAGGCTCGCACGACATTAACCCACCCCAGGCCCCAGCCCTGCTCTGTCTAAGGTCTTGGAATCCATGGCAGAACCTGACCCTCGCTCCGGGGTCTCAAGCATCCAGCTCCTGGGGGGGTGGGGGTCAGTGACAGAAACCTCCCAAGACCTGTACCGCGGGGTGACTCTCACCGGGGGGAAGGTCCCCCTGTTCTCAAAGTAGCTGGTCAGAACTTTAGCAGGGAAAAATGAGTCACCTGGGAGGGAAACATTACTCGGGATCAAGAAGCCCCCCTTCCACAAGGTCCCCCAACTCTTAACAGCCCCTCTCTCTTTTCTTTGTATCTGGATATCTGTTTCCTCTGCTCCCTTCTGTTCCATCCAATTCCTGGTCTCTGGGTCTCGGTTTCTGCCTGTGTGCATCTCTGGGCAGGCAACTCATCTCTCTCTCTTTCTCACTTCCTCTCGCCCGCCCTCCTTGGACCCTTCTTTCTTTCTTTCATCTTCCTCTTCTAGTATTCTTGGCAGATGAGTGAGCCAGGAAAGAGAAAGTACGTTTTTGAAAGGGCACAAATGGACCCCATCTCCCATCCCCACTCCTGCTGGCTGGGCAAGGTGAGAGAGGACGGGGTGACTAAGGGGGAAAGGCAGGGACCAGGGACACCCCCTAAAATATGGGGGCCAAATCCATTCAGAAATGTCCAATGAAAAGGAAAGCAGGCGCGGCACCTCTGAAGCCATGTACTCCGGCTTCCTACCCCGCGCTTTACAGAAGGGGAAAGCGAGGCTCAGAGAGGGATAAGGGCTGACACAAAATTACACCCGAGAGGCCTGGTCCCTCAGCTCCCAGGCAAGAGTACTTCTCATGACACCTAGCTCTCTCCCAACTTGTAAAGCCCCATGACATTTAATTTAGAGGAAGTTTACAGAAGGGATTAGGGTGCCAGGAAGCAGTGACTTTAAAACTAAACAAGGGACACGCCTGTCGAGCTACCTCCCAGAAGTGCCAGAGAAAAGATTCTTGAACTGGGCAAGTGGTCGTCCTAGGCTATATTCTCATTCTGAGAATCCAAAATCCCACAAATCTAAGCTGTCAAGATTCCAGACATCAGGGCCGGCCCCGTGGCTTAGCGGTTGAGTGCACGCGCTCCGCTGCTGGCGGCCCGGGTTCGGATCCCGGGCGTGCACTGACGTACCGCTTCTCCGACCATGCTGGGGCTGCGTCCCACATACAGCAACTAGAAGGATGTGCAACTATGACATACAACTATCTACTGGGGCTTTGGGGGGAAAATTAAAAAAAAAAATTAAAAAAAAAAAAAAAAGATTCCAGACATCAGAGGTGTCAAGATTCAGAATCTCCAAGAGGTCAAGGTTTCAGAATTTTAAAGGTGTCAAGAGGCTGGAATGCTAACGCCATCGAGGTTCTAGAATTTTAAAGGGGTCAAGATTCTAAAGGCTTTGGGATCCTAGAATCTAAAAGATGTCAACGTTCTAAAATACCCTCAGGCTCTTTATGTACTGAATTCATTGGTTCCAGGGTTCTATGGGTCTGGTTTTTTAGGGCCTAAAAAATAAAGAAAGAAAAATAAAATCACATGGAAATGTAGCTAAGGTACCAAAGTGCTCATCTGGGAAACTGTGCCATGTCTGCCACAAAGAAAAGAAGTCATGAGGAAAGTTCTGAAGCGATGGCAGAAGACTATAGAAGAAAGGAAGGTGCAGAGTAGGAGGTCAGGTTTGCCCCTCGCTGTGACCCTAGGAGGTCGGGAAAATGTAACTGCACCCAGCTTGCCAGAAACCCCTTCAGAGTTCCCAGCTGGAGTTCCTTTCCTTTCAGGTCACTGAGTTCAACATCTTCATTTACAGAAAGGGAAACTGAAGCCCAGGGAGAGCACCCCATTGGCTGCTGAGCCAGGATGTAGAGCCAGGCAGGCCCCCAGCCCTGTGCCATCTGGTTACACTGCTCTCCCAAATCCACAGAACCCCCAGCCCTCCCACTTCTGCCCAGCCGCCTCCCAATCATCCGCTCCTCCCACGAGTGGCTTCACCCACCAGGGAAGAGGTGATCTGTGGTAGGCGCCAGGCAAACACAGTGTGAGAGTGTGAGTGTGTGGGTGACATTTCCTGACCTTGTCCCCAGTCTCAGGGTCACCCTATCTTGGAGGTCTCCAGCTCTTTGCAGTGTGTGAGAAGGGTGTGTGAATGGCTCCCTGGCTGTTCTGGAGGGGGCTTCTGTGTAAGTCATGGGCTGGGTGTGTGAATGGGTGAGGAGGGGAAGCACTGGAGAGGCATTTGCTGAATCCACGTGTGTGCCCACACGCTGAGGTTCCGCACACTCTTCCCCACACACATACATGAATCCATTTCCCTCCAGGGCCCTTTAGGATGCCCTGCCTGACTCAATTCCAGGACTCCAGGGGCACAGAGAGATGGAGAGATGGAGGAACGAAGGATAGGGATGGGGGATCCTGGGATGGAGGCTGGAAGGGTAGAGAGGAGAGGCAGACACACGGGGGACAGGGAGAGAGTGGGACAGAGAGAGTGGGGAATGAGGGAGATAGGTGACAGAGTGGGCTAGAGAAACAGGCATGACAGAAAGACAGAGGACAGAGAGACAAGGGGATGGGACAGATGGGGAATAGAGAAGCAAGAGTGACGAGACAGGGACAGAGGGAGAATGGGGGCAGAGAGGGAGGGCAAAAATACAGAGGGAGAGAGAAGGGGGAATAAAGAGGATGATGGAGGGACAGAGTGACCCAGTAAAAAGGGACAGAGGCCAAGGGACAGAGGTGGGGGACAAAGACAGGATAGAGAGGTGGGGGACAGGGAGGCAAGGAGAAAGAGGGACAGACAGAGGGAGGGAGAGGACTTCGAGACTGAGGGACAGAGGACAAGGGTAGGGGGACAAGGAGAGAGACTGAGGGACTCAGAGACAGGCGGACAGAGGGACGCAGAGAGCGGACAGAAGGACAGCAGGACCGGCCTGGAGAAGGCGGGCTCCGGAGGGGGGGTGGTCTCAGGCCCTTTGTCCCCGCCGGGATCGGGGCCTGCGCGGGTGGGGGGGCTGCGGCACGGCGGCCGGGGCCCGCGCCCCCTCCCCCGCTCGCGGCTCCCGGCGCCGGCCCGCGCTGCGCTTTGTCCCGGGGAGGGGGCCCGGCCCGGCCCCGCGCGCATTGTTCGGCCTCTGCGGCCCCGCGGCGGCCGGGCTGTCACCGCGGCGCGCCCCGCCCCGGCCCGGCCGGCCGGCCGGCCCCGGCCCGCGACCCTACCTGGCCCCGCCGCGGCCGCCCACAGCAGCAGCAGCGGCCACTGGAAGCGCCGGGCCCGGCCCATGGTGCCGCCGCCGCCGCCGCCGCCGCCGCCGCTCGCTCCCGGCCCGGCACCTGCACCGCCCGCGCCGCCCGCCCCGCCCCCGGCCCCGCCCCCTGCCCGCCCGGGGGGCGGGGCGCCGAGGCGGAGGCGGGGCCGCGCTGGGAGGCGGGGCCGGGGTACCAGAGGGGCCTCGAGACAGCGGGGGCACGAGGGCAAGAGCCCGGCAACTGGGGAGAGACGGGCAGGCGGGGGCTGTGTGTGAGCGTGATGGGGTGCGGAGAAGGCGAGGATGCTAGGTGAGGGCAGAGGTCATGGGTGCTGTGTGAAGAGGTGAGAGTGTGCAGGTGGAGTGTGAGGGCAAGAACACTGTGAAAGTGTGAGTGTGTGGTGTGACATGGGAGTGTGTGAGGGTGTTGGTGGAAGGCTGTGCGGAGGTGCAGGTGTCTTGGGAGGGTAAGGGAGTGAGGGGCAGGTAACTGTGAGGGGTGATTGTGTGTGCGAGTGTGTGCCGGGGAGAGTGTTGTGTGAGGAGTGTGTGTGAGGGTGTGAGCATGGAGGGAGGGGGTGTTTCGTGGGAGAGATGAGTGTGAGAGGTGTTCTGTGGACAGGTGAGCAAAAGTGTTGTATGAGAGGATGGGTGAATGTCGGGGTGTGGGGTGCACATGTTCCAGAGGGGGAATGTAGGTGAGGGTGTGAGCAGTGAGGGAGGAGGAGTGTGCTATGGGAAAGTTGAGTGTGAGGGGTATTCTGTGGACAGGTGAGTGTGAGGGTGAGAGTGTCACAGGAGAGGCTGTGAGCTGAGCCACCTTGAGAGGGCAGGCAGCAGCCTGGTGTCTGGGCACGTCCAGGATCTCCAGGGCAGGGCTGGGCTGAGATGGGGTTAGGTGCCACCCTCCCTCCTGTCCTGACCTGGAAACTCTGTGTTTCTGCATCATTCCCCAGGAGGGAGAGGCTCCTGTGGACTCCTCCCAGGCCCCAGCATCAAGCTTCCCCACTCTGCTTCCCTGTTCTTCCTGCCCCAGTCTCTCTTTGTGTCCCTGTCTCTCTATGTGGCCCCCCCATTCCCTCCCATCACTGGTGCTAACTCACCCTTCCAGATTTGGACCCCTTCTCCCTACTGGACAGTGGATCTCCCTGAGCCCACTTCTATGGGATCTTGTAGACGTGGTGCAGGATTTCACCCTTAGGACCCAGGAAGAGTGAGAAACCATGGAAGATAGGAGACCTCAACCTCTCCCATGACCATAACTATCAGGTAAACTGAGATATGCCAACTATGAAAATCCTTGCTCTTTAGCTCCATCACTACAAAAAAACTCTGCATCCAAGTCCATCAAGGGACTTTAGCTCCCAACACCCTGTCTGTCCTCAGTACCTAGTTCCCAACATCCTCTCTGTCCTGGGGACCAAATCTTCCATCAACTCCTGTATCCCCAGGACCACGGCTCCCAGCATCCTCTCTGTCCTGGGACCCAATCTCCCATCAACTTCTGTGTCCTCAGGACCACAGCTCCGAGTGACTCCTTTCCTTTTCAATCCTCAGTTTACCCTTTTGTAAACTGAGGAAAGAGGTGGTCAGGCTGGATAATCTCTAATCCTTCCAGGGCTCACATTCTGTGTGTTAAGATAGGTGAGAGAGAGGTGTTCAACTTGGCTTTGGGATACTGGGTTAGAGAGTAGCTAACAGTTGTCTTTCCCCCCAAGAACCTATAGATCTCCTTGCTCATGGCTCTAATCAATGTCTCCTGCTACAGCTGCAGGGCACCCTGGGAGATGTTGGTTTGGTTCTTATCTGTCTTCTTTGGGTCTCACCATTTCTTCCACCTAAGGACATCACAAGAGAGGTGGTCCTGTCCCCATCCTCCTCCAGGGTACTTTGTCCATTTGAGTTTTCATGCAAGTGACAGCAAATCTAACTCAACTGGCTTAAGAGAAAGAGAATTGTTTCACATATAATAAAAAAAAGTTTTGGGTGTGGCTGGCTTCAACATGGTCTGTCCATCTCTCTGTCCTGAGGATAAATGGCTTCTCTTGCGTTGCAAGATGGCTGGCAAATTCCCCTGGGCCCACACTTTTCCTTCACATTTGGAGAGGAGGAGAGAGAAAAAGACAGACAGACTGAGAGAGCCAGACTGAGGGAAACTGAGGGGAGGAAAGAGAAAGGGAGAGAAGAGACTTTGACAAGCTCCCTCAGCAGAGGGGAGAAATATTTTCCCCTAGAACCTTCCCCAAAACCTTCCATTGTGTCTCATTGGTCCAGATGATGCCTCCTGCCTATCACTGAACCAATCTCAATGGCCAGGGGATGAGACTGTGCTGATTGAATTAGACATGAGCCACAGGTTCCCCCCACCCCCAGGTCAGAGGTGAAATCAGCTTTCTTAAACAGATGTGATATTGGGGAGACAGCTGCTATGCCTGTTATTTTGGGGAGAGGGTGGGCTGCATACCACGAGTTGACCATTCTTGAGTTTTTGAAGTCTTGGGATGGTGCAGACTTTGTTAGCTGTTTTCTCGGTATCCTTCTCACAGATAATAGAAATGTGTATTTGGTTTCTGTCCCCAGTTCCTGACACAGGGCTCCTGAAACTCTTGTAATTTCTTGGGTGATAGGAGTGTCTTGTGTTCTAATGAGGTGACTCTGGGTTGGCTCCGGATGGCTCCTGGATGAGAGCTGGTTACCAGAAAGGCCAAGACGTGATTAGAAGCTTGGAATTTTCAGCCCCGCCCCCCATTCTCTTGAGAAGGGAGAAGGGCTGGAAATGGAGTTAATGATAGGTCGTGCCTGTGTGATGAAGCCTCCATAAAATCCCAATATTATGGGGTCTGGGGAGCTTCTGGGTTGGTGAGCATGTGCAGGTGCTGGGAGAGTGATGTGCCCGGAGAAGGCATAGAAGCTCCAGCCCCTTCCCTCACACCTTGCCCTGTGCGTCTCTTCCATCTGGATGTTCATCTGTATTCTTTATCATATCCTTTTATAATAAACTGGTAAATGTAAGTGCCTGTTTTCCTGAATTCTATGAGCCACTCTAGCAAATTAATTGAACCTGAAGAGGGGGTCACTGGAACCTCTGATTTATATAGTCAATCAGTCAGAGGCAGGGGTGACAACCTGGACTTGCGATTGTCATCTGAAGTGGGGAGTGTCTTGTGGGACTGAGCCCTTAACCTGTGGAATTTGAGTCTATCTCCGGGGTCAGAACTGAGTGAAATTGTAGAACACCCAGCCGGTGTCACAGAGAATTGCTTGGTGTGGAGAAACCCCTCCACACACACATTTGGTGACCAGAAATGTTGTGAGTGTGGTAGTAGTGTGAAAGTAAAGGAGACACACAGGAGAAAAATATAGTATGGAAGAATTGGAATTTTCCCTATACAGGAGGAAGATTGGGTATTTTTTTCCCCCGAATACACATTCTCTCCCTCTTTGTTCCTTCCTAAGAGAATCCTGATTTTGTTCAGGCATCCACTTTTCTTTATTAGCTGGATGATGTGCGGGAAGCCCCAGAATGGAATCTGAATATACTTTGCCAAATATTGTGGTTCCATGCCCTCTTCCTGTGATTGCTCTAGGCATGGGTGTATGAAATAAGTCTGGCGAATAAAAAGTGAGTGCAAGTCAGCCTGGAAGTTTTGGGATAAGCTTTCTTTGTTTTAAAAAAGAGACGCAAGAAGAGATGGCTCTTTGTTATTGCCTCTGAATGTGGGTGTGATGTCTGGAACTGCAGCGGCCATCTTGAGGCCATGAGGTGGACAAGCCTGAATGGATCCTTTAGGACATAGTGGAAACATTGAATTAGTCAACCCAGCAACTGCCCTAACTCATGATCTCTTGTTCTGTGAGATAATCAATTTCCTCTTTGTTTCAACCATTTTGAGTTGGGTGCCCTGTTACATACAGCCCTGGCCACCATATTGCTTGTGATTCACATAGAATACATGGAGGCAGCGCTGCTTGCAGATTAAAACATTCTAAGGGATAGTTTTGTCTTTCAGTTGCTCCCCCATCATGTGGTGGGATCTCTCTCATAGATGTTGTTGTCCCAGCTCTGGCTGAGTGGGCTGCATACCATGAGAACTTCAGGAGCAGTGGATTCCTCCTGTTTACAACCTGAACAACTGTATGCGGTGGCTTTGACGTGAACTTCCCTGGCTATAGCAGAGGGGGTCATAGGCAGAGCTCTGACCCAAACTGGACCCCATCAGAGCCTGTCTGTTAAAATTCTAGAACCAGGACACAAGTAGTTCTTGGTACTTGATATTTCAAAGGTAGATTTGGCTACTATGTGTAAAGCAGAAGAAGGGAGTTTGTGGAGAGACAGAGAAATAAAGTGGAAGCCCACGAGGGAAACCACACATTCAGAGAGAGAGAGAGAGAGAGAGAGATTTTGCAAAAGGGAGACAACCTTGATTTCATACAGCTTTTCAATTCTGTTTCTTGTCCCCAGTGAGGCCCAGAGACCTAGCTCTTGCTTGGATTCTAAACTTCCAATCACGTTGTCATTTTTGCTTAAGTCAGCTGAAACAGATTTTATTTCTTGCAACCAATTGCAACCAAGATCCCTGAACAAAAACTTGGGAGCTATTAATGATGAGGTCCTGATCACAAGCTCTGGTGTAGAACATTATGAGAAATTTATCCCTAGCCTCAATTTCTGCTGTAGGGCATCATGGGACGTGTATTTCTCTCCTCTGGTCTGCACTGTATGGCATCATGGAAGATGTAATCCTAGCCTCCCATCTCTGCCATAGAATCTCATGGGAGATGCAGTCCTAGCCTCAATTCCTGCTGTGAGGCATCATGGGAAATGTATTCCCAGCCTCCAATCTGTGCTGTAGAGCCTGTGAGGCATCATGGGAAATGTATTCCCAGCCTCCAATCTGTGCTGTAGAGCATCATGGTCTTTTTTTCCTTCCTTCCTTCCTTCCTTCCTTCCTTCCTTCCTTCCTTCCTTCCTCCCTCCCTCCCTCCCTCCCTCCCTCCCTTCCTTCCTTCTTCATCACCTGCCGTGTCCCAGGACTATTCTAGGTCCTGAGAATACAGTAGTGAGCAAAGAAAAGACCTTGCCCTTTATGGAGATTATAGGGGGGAGAGTTAGCAAAAAGACAACGACTGTTCCTGTTAACCATTGCAGCATAACAAAATACCCCAAAACTCAGTGATATAAAACCTCAGCCTTTTTATCTTATGATTCTGTGCGTCAGGAAGTTGAGCAAGACACAGTGGGATCAGCGTGTATTTGATCCACAATGGACTGGGGCCAGAACGGGCTGGCTTGAACAGCTGGAGAAGGATGGGATGGTTCATCTGGGGCCATATATCTGAAACCTTGGTTCTGACTGTTGGCTGGTGTTGTGGGTGAATTGTGTCCCCTCAAAATATATGGTGAAGTCCTAACCCCCAGGATCCATGAATGTGAGCTTATTGGGAAATAGGGTCTTTGCAGATGTGATTAAGTTGAGGTCATACTGGATTAGGGTGGGCCCCTAAATCCAATGACTGTGTCCTTCTAACAAGAGAGAGAGATTCGGAGACGCACAGCCACAGTCACAGAGAAGAAGGCCATGCAGCAACAGAGGCAGAGATGGGAGTGACGCAGCCTCAAGCCAAGGAACACCAAGGATTGTCGGCAACCCCCGGAAGCCAGGAAGAGGCCAGGAAGGATTCTTCCTCAGAGACATTTCGGACTTGTAGCATCCAGAACTCTGAGAGAATAAATTTTTGTTGTTTGAAGCCCCCTAGTTTGTAAGTTTGTAGTAATTTATTATGGCAGCCCTCGGAAAGGAAAAGAGCTGGCTTTCCCGGTTCTCCTGCATGTTATACCTGCTGGGCTTACGATGTCCAGGGTGGATCCCACTTGTCTGGCACCTGGGCTGAGGTGGCTGGAACATCCGGGGCTCTCTCTCCATATGGCATCCGTGCATGAGTAGTTTGGGTGACCTCAGAGCATGGCAGTCTCAGTACAGGAGGACTTTTACATGGCAGCTGGCTTCCTCAGAGCCAGACAGCTTCTAAAAGCCTGGGTCCAGGGGCCTGCCCCGTGGCTTAGCGGTTAAGTGCACGCGCTCTGCTGCTGGCGGCCCGGGTTCGGATCCCGGGCGCGCACCGACACACCACTTCTCCGGCCATGCTGAGGCCGCATCCCACATACAGCAACTAGGAGGATGTGCAGCTATGACATACAACTATCTACCGGGGCTTTGGGGGAAAAAATAAATAAATAAAAATTATAAAAGCCTGGGTCCAGGATCTGGCCTGGCATAACTTCCACCATGTTCTATTGGTCAGAGAAGTCACAGAGCCACTCATGTTCAAGAGGTGGATACCGACCCCACCTCTTTAAGCCACCACAATGACAGTTGGTGATATGTGACTTGAGGAGGTCCTAAAAAGAAACCCTGTCCCTCACCTACCCTCAAATACCATGGAAGATGTCCTATCTTTTTCTTCATGAACCATAGGGCCCCAAGGGGAGTGAAATTTTGTCTCTATGAGTTTGCCTCAGCAAACCACAGGAAATAGGAATTCTTCAGTATTGTGCTCCAAGAGTGCCATTGAAATGGTAGTTCTGTCTTTTCCTGAATCAGTCTGAGGACATCCTAGAGAATATAGCCCAGCCTTTATGTCCTGCCCCAGAGCATCAGGGGAAATGTAGTCCTGTCCTTATTCCTCACTGCAGTGCATCATGGGAGTTCTGGCCATGGTGTTATCTCTTCTATTCATCTCCAGTCTCAGAGTCCCCAGGAAATGCAGACCTGCCTCCTTAGAACAACAAAGTAGTCTTGACCTTTGGAGTTTGGGAGAAGAGATTGGAAAGTTTATGCTTGGGTGAGCACGTTAGAAGGTTGCATTAGGAGCCCAGAAAGATGTGGAGGCAGCTTAGGGTGGAAGCCCATTTTGGACTGCTCCCAAGGCTGGGGCCTCAAATGCCTGGCTCCTACAATGTGACCCCTAATTCCAGAAGCCTGCGGAAAGGTGCCCCAGTTCACCCTCCCAAAGACAGACGCTATGGAGGAGGGCAGATCTGGCCTTGTTCAGTGGTAGAAAATTCTTTATTTGAATATAAAATATTAAATAAAACAAATATTCAAATATTAATAATAACAACAGCGACAATAATAATAATAAGAGCTCTCCCGCTGGCCTGCAGCCTTTCTCCAACTTTTCTCCTCTGGTTCTCACAACTCTGCAAGATAGGTGTTTTGACAGCTGGGAAAACTGAGGCCCAGAGAGGGCAGCACACTGGCCTGAGGTCACACAGCAAGTCTGCAGGGCTAGGAGCTGAGGAAAGGGCATACGGGGCCCCTGGATCCAGCCAGGGCAGGGGGAGTGTGGGGTTCAGGTCCAGAGGAGAGTGCCTCCCCAAAGTCTGGCAGTTGTAAGCAGGATGACGGTGAGGCTGAGGTGGGCAGGGCTAGGCCGGGGGGCGCCCCCCATGCGGGGCTGGACATCCTCCAACATGTAGTTAGAGCCATTTCCAGTAAGGCATGAGATGTTGAGATGGGTCAGGCCGAAGGCCTCAGCCACGTGGAGGCCTTGGCACCATGAGGGGGTTGCACAGCCTCGTACTGTGTAGGTTGTGTTCCCCAGGTCTGAGGAGAGAGAAAACTGTATGAGACTCCACACCCTGGGGCCTGGACCTAGAATTCTCACTGGGTGACGTGCCACCTTGTGATGGATGCCACCTGGAAAAAGTAGCAGTTCTCAGTGTGGTCCAGGGACCCCTGGAGGTCCCTCAGACCCTTCCAGGGGATCTGCGAAGTCAAAATTATTCTCACAATAATGCTGAAATATCATTAGGCTTTTTCGCTCTCATAAGCATACAACGGAGTTTTCCAGAAACCCCAGGACAAGTGATCTTGGAACAAACTGGCTGCAGAAGCACATATGAGCATCCAGCTGTCTTCTATCAAACCAGACAGTAAAGAGATTTTCAGAATTGTAGAACAATGCCAGTCTTCTCATTTAAAGTTTTTCATTTTGGAAAAGGTCATTTTTTTTTTCGTAAAAATATGTTCACATGTAATAAGTTTTTAATTGTTATTTTAAAATGAATTCATAAATACATCTTTTAAAATTTCTCAGTTTTAATTTTGAATGCAGTAAATATCTGTAGATATAACTGACATAAACAGTAACTTTTAAGAGCATGAAGGAATTCTGAGACCAAAAGATTTGAGAACCCTTCCCAGGACGTCTCAGGATAGAAACTAGCAATGTCCACGGGAGGTCCCACCCACCTATGGGAAGTCCCACCCCCAAGTCTACATTTCTGTTGCCAAAATATCCATTTCCTAAGGAACGAGTCCTAATTCCTTAGTACACTTTGCACCCTCCTGAAGGAAGTCCAGCTTAGCTAGAAGTCAACCTCTTGCAAACCCCACCCTCCCATAAGCACCTCTCCTAGCCTCCTGAAGGGCCTCACCTTTAGTGCCTGTGGCTTCCAGACATTGATTCATGGGGCCTCGGCAGGCGATGAGGGAAGTCTCTTCAAAGGAACATCCATACGTGCTGTTCCCCTCACAGCTGTAACACTGGAGGCCATTGAGTGGCAGGTTTTGAAGCTCCAGGACTTGGGAGAAGACAAGAAACCAAGGAAAGGAGCACGAGGGTGTGGGTAAGAGGGTGAAAGAGTGTCCTCCGTCCTTGCATTACCTCCCCCGCACTCCCAACTCTCAGCCTGAGATGTCATGGCGCCACCTTGTGGTCAGCATTGGAATGACACTCTCTTTTGGCGGGTCTCTGGGGCCTGTGAGAGAAATCCCAACCCCCCGCTCCCCCTGAGCCCCTATCTGACCAAGCACTGGGTAAGCAGCTGTGTAAGACGAAACAGTCCCTGCCCTCAGAGAACTTAGAATTTAAAGCTGTGCTGTCCCATATGGTAGCCACTAAGCCACATGTGGTTGTTTACATTTACATTGAAATTAAATAATATTAAATAAAATTCAAAATTCAGTTCACATTTCAAGGGCTCAATAGCCATATGGGGCAGTGGCTACCATATTGGACAGGACAGATACAGAACATTTTCATCACTGTGGAAATTTCTGTTGGACAGTACTGGTTTATAGAGACAGAATAACACGAAGGATCTAGATTCTGTTGGAGAGGAGGGACAGAGAAAGTTTCCTTGAGAATGATATTTTAAAGCTGAGCCCTAAGGAATGAGAAGTAGCCAGCTGGGTGAACTCTTGGGGCAGACGCCTTCCTGGTGGAGGGCACTGCTGTGCAAAGGCCATGAGGCAGAACAGAGTTTGGCAGTTGCAGAAACTAAATGAAGACCGTGAGGCAGACAGGTGCTGGATTACACAGGGCATAGTATGGTCTTTGGGTTTTATTCCAAGAGCAAGGGGAAGTTGTTGAAGTGCCTAAGGAAGGAGGGTGACATGATCTGATTTACATTTTTAAAAAACCACTCTTGCTGCTCTGGTCAACACTGGCCTTAGGGTGGCAGGAGTGGAGGCAGCGGACCATCCAGGAGATGATTTCAACAATCTAGGTGAGAGGTCATGGTGGCATGGACCAGCGTGGCAGCAGAGGAGGTGCGAGCAGTGGAAGGGTTCAAGAGGATGTAGGCAGCATGAAACCCGGGTCTTGGTGAAGATTTTGTGGAAATTAAGAAAAGAAACCTTAACTAAATTGGAGTCAGGAAGGCCTGTAGGGGGAGCTCTCATGCTATATCATACGTCATCAGTTACACCAAACAGGAAGAAACACAGGCTTGCGTCTTGGATGGGAGGTAAAACTACTTTACTACTGAAGGAAGATTTCTCTCCCCACCTGGCAACAGCCCAGCCAATGAGAAATGTCTCAGTTCAGCCAATGAGAAGCTGTTGCCGCCCTTGTTACTTTCCCCCAATGGACTCTCCTTTAGAGCAGCCCCTCCCTACTCCCCCTCTTTCTCTATAAAAACAGCTCCCCTCCTTTGCTGAATTTGCCTATGGTTTAGCGGTAGCAGGCGCATAACTGAATTGCAATTCTTTTGGCTATTCCTGAATAAACTCGTTTTGAGGCTTTTCAAGTTAACAGTTTGATAGTCTCATTGAATTCCCACAAAAATCCTTCTGTGAGGAAGGGATTGATGCGACCATTTTTCAGACGAAGAAACAGAAACTTAGAGAGGAGGGGTTTGCCTGCGAGCCAGTAGCGGTCAGCATAAGTGCACCTCCCCGCCCAGATCCCAGGCCTCACACCGGGTCTCCAGCCCCTTACCTGGGCCCCCATTGCATTTGGTGGTGTTGCAGCACCGCAGGAAGTGGAAAGTGTCGTTGTTGTGGAAGCCGGTGGGGCCTGGGCAGCCAGGAAGGTTGCCGCAGCCACGAATGTAGCGCTCATCCCTTGGACTTACTGTTGGGGGTTGGGGGTGGGGGGGGCAGAGGAGAGAGGTCAGATTGTTGATGAGGGGCTGAGACTAGGTTTGCCTACCACAGCAGTCTTCTGACCATTCTCTGCTTCATCCTTCATTATAGGACCCTCACTTTATTTGGGGCAGCCATATATCTAGCCAAAAGACACATTTCACATTTTTCAGCTTCTGTAGGGATAGTCATGTGGCTAAATTCTGGCCAATGTGATGTAAGTAGTAAGGTTTTATGGGACTTCCAGAAAGGAGAACGCTTACAAAAGGAGGGGTACCCCTTTTTTGCCCCATCTTTCCCCTTCCTCCTTCCTGGAACTTGGACATAAGGCCTGGAGCTCTGGCAGCTATCTTGGACTATGAGGCTATCTTGAGAATAGAAGAAATGAGAAGGCATCTGGGTTTCTAGTGACTGTGGAACTGTCCTAGTGACCCTGGACTTCCTATCACTGAATTTTTTGTGTGTGTGAGAACTAACTTTCTACCTTGCTTAAATCACTGTTATTTTGTTAAGGTCATTGTTAAGTGCAGCCTTGGGGAGAAGCAAAGCAGGGAGGAGGAGTTCCTGGCAGGTTGGGGCTCACCTTCCAGGTTCCGGTGCGTGACCACTTCCATGCACCGTTCTCCAGGGTTGCGGCATTGCAGGCTCTGCTCCCAGCCTCTCTCACAGCTCAGGTCTGATGAGGCGCAGGAAGTGCATTCGAGGAAACGGCTTCGGGGAAAGGGTCGAGGCTGGCCTGTTTGGGGAGAGGCAGGAAGGTGAGACTCCATGGGGAGAGTCCAGCTCCCTTGAGGACTCAACTCAGCATCAATTCCTCCTTATCCCACCCTTCAGCCAACCATCAAGCCCTGGCCATTCTGGATCTTTCTGGAATCCATCTTGGCCTTTCCAGCTCCATGACCAAGTCCAGCTGAGACCTCCTTCAATATCAGCTTCCTCCTTGGCCTCCCAGTTTCCATTCTTGCCCCACCCCCCACCCCCAGGGCATCCCCATATGGCCACAGAAGGATGCTTCTAATACTCAAATCTGACCCTGCCTCTCCTCTGTTCAAAACCCCTCCATGACTCCCCATTGCCCTCAGAACAAAATCCAAGATCCTCAGCATGGCATTGAAGGCCCATCAAAGACTGGGTCCTGGTCACCTCTCCTCCCTCATCTCCCTCCACCAGCCCCTCAGACTCTTCTTCACATGACTTCCCACAGTCCTCGCATATACATGCTGACTGGCACCCAGACCTACACATGCTGTTGCCTTTGCCTAGAACACATTCCCTTGCTCCTACTTTCCCTATCTCCTACTCATTCTTTAGGCATCATCTTCTCCAATTTCACCTCCTCCAAGAAGCCCTCCCTGACCTCTCGGGCTGGATCAGGTGCCCCTCTGGGCTCCCCAATCCCAGCCATGCCCGCTCCGGGTTGTCCCTGTCTGGTGACAGGTCTTTTTCCCTCACTGGACTCTGAGCCCCAGGAGGGTAGGGCCAGGGCTGTCTTGGTCACTACTGTGTCCCAGCACCACCCAGCACAGGGCCAGGGCCAGAGAGAATATTCAATCAATATTTATTAATTGAATGAATGAATGAATGAAAAATTAGATAAAACCTTTCTATTGTTCCCTGTGGTAGCCAATCTCCAAGACGGCCCCCAATGATCCCTGCTTCCTGGTATTCAGGCCCTTGTGAGGTCCCTTCCCATAAAGCATAGGGTTGACCTGGGTAACCAATAGGGTATTGTGGAAATACTGGTGTGTGACTTCTATGCTAGATCATAAAAGACATTGCAACTTCTTCCTGGCTCTCTCTTGCATCACTTGCTCTTGGGGAAGCCAGCTGCCATGTTGCAAGGACACTCAAGCAGCCCCATGGTGAGGTCTGTATGGCAAGGAACTGAGGCCTTTGCCAAAGCCATGGAGTGGAACACCCGTGTGAGTGAAGCTATCTTGGGAGCTTTCAGATGACTGCAGCCCAGCTGTCATCTTGATGCAACCTCACCTCTAGAAAGATCCAGAACCACCTACCTAAGCCACTCCTGGAGTCTTTACCTTCAGAAACTTCATAAAGTAACACATGCTTATTTTTGTTTTAAGTTTTGGGGCACTTTGTAATGCAGCAATAGATAATCAATACACTACTCAATTGTGTCAGGGATCAAAGCCTCACTTGATTGCTCTGTGATAACTTTGCTTCTCACATGGACCTTCTGGTCCAGGCCAAGTGGAGTAGTTACTTTTCCCTGGATTCACCAGTCACTGCTGTGCCCAGGCCTTGGCTCACACCATGCCCAGGCCTGGCATGCCCTCTCGTTCCTGACCCCAGATATCTGAGTTGAGTTTGGGCCAAGTCTTAGAGAAGCAAGAGGGCTGTCTCAGCCAAGGCCCTCAACTGGCAGGCCAGTAGCTGTAATTAGGTGAATCATATTACATCAAAAGCCAAATCCTTCCCCACAAAGAAAAATGACAAAAAGGCCAACAACCCATGTCTTCTGGCATGAACTTCCATGAAAATGAAAACATGAATTGCCATCACTGCCAAAATAGCTGTCTCTTACCATCCATGGGTCTCCTTTGTGAACTCTTCTTCCTCTGTCGCTCTTCTAAATGTGGGTGATCCTGAGGTTTCTGTCTTAGGCCCTTTTCATTTCTCACGGTACCCACTCTGTCCCATGGAGATGTTATCCATTGACATGGCTTCACTTCCACCTATATGCTGGTCACTCACAAATCTCTCTCTGAGATTTCTCTCTGAGCTCCATACCTCTACACCCAACCGCCTCGTGGAAGCCCCTTGGCTATCCCTCAAACACCTGAATCTCTACATGCCCCAAATGAAACTCTCCATCTTCTCCCCAGACCTGCTCCTTCTCCTGAATTCCACATCTCAGAGATGGCCCCAGCCAGTCCTCTAGGGCAGAAACCTGGCAGACACCTTGATCCTCCACATCTAGTTACCAATCTGGATACTTCGACTACCCCGTCTCTAGTTCTTTAATCCTTTTGCTCTGCTGTTTCCGATCTCTAGTAAGCACATCTGTTGAGTTCTGAATTTCAGTCATTGTACTATATTTCCTGTCTGACTCACTTAAAAGATGGATTCCAGATCTCTGCTAAAACTTAGCCTTTCCTCTACTTTCTTGAATATATTAATCATAGCTATTTTCAAGTTCCCTGTCTAATGATCCCAATATCTGAATCATTACGAGTTTGTTTCTATTGTTAGATTTTTCTCTTGGCTTCCAGTCAATTGATCCTTTTCATTTTCTTCAGGGTACCTTGTAAATTTTGATTAGATGCCAGACAGTATAGATGAAAATTTGTAAAGGTTCTAAATGATGTTATTTCTTCCACAGAGGGTTGGTTTTTCTTCCCGTCTAAGATGAGATGTAGGCATTTTTCAGGCTAGTCTATTTCAATTTTGCCCTTACTCCTCGGGTGTGGTCTCAGAGGTAACTTGAGGTGGTCCAAGGCCTCTCTCCAACTTGGCAACTTCAGCCTCCCCACCATCACATGCCTGCTGGAATCCTTGCTCAATTCTGTAGCTTCCCAGATACTATGTTCTGCTGAGTTTCTTGGAGTCACACCCTGTGCACGTACAGCTTGCCAATGACTTGAAGGAAATTTGCAGATCTGGGGATTCCCATGCCGTGGTTCCCTGCATTCCAGGATTTCACCTCTCATTTTCGAGACACTCGGGCAGCCCCAGACTCCACCTTCTCTCTTCCCGGTCTAGCGATGATCTCTTTTTGCTTCAGTTCTATTTCCTCTTCACAGCAGTGAACTGGAAAGTGCGCTCAAGAAAAAAGCCGGCTTGTCTGTGGGACCCAACTCCCTGAGCTTTCCTTCTTTCAAAGATTGTAGCTCTCAAATTCTTCTCTTCGTTTGCTGCTCTCTATAGTAACTTCAAATAATTGTTTATAATTTGTCCAGCTTTCACGGCTGCCATTGGCAGGGGGCGTTATTCTGATATAAGCAACTCCATCATGACCAGAACTGCAAACCCACCCGCCACATCTAATCCATCACTAAGTCCTGCTCATCTACCTGCTAGCTAGCTCTTAAATCCAGCCACTTCTCTCCATCTGCAGGGCTTACCCTCTAGTCCTCTTCTTCATCTGGACAACCTCACTCACCTCCAAGCTGGTCTCCCTTCATCCACTCTTGCTTCCCCCCAATCTCTCGTCCACTCTGAGGTCACAACAATTTGCTAAAAATACAAATCTGATTGTGACCCTCTCTGCTTAAAACCCTCTCATGACCTCCCACTGTTCCCCGGATGAAGTCTATATTTCTTACCACAGGCTAGAAGGCCCTGTCTAATACGACCCTGCCAATGTCACCAGCTCCTCTCGCCCCATTTTTTCCTTCCTCCAGCTGAACTACTTTCACCCACCTCTGGGCCTTTGTTTCTGTTGCTCCCTCTGTCTGGAAAACCCTTTCCACTGTCTTTTTAAGTCTGACTCCTACTCATCCCTCAAGATCCAGTTTAGCTGCTGCTTCCTGTAGGAAACCTGCTCGCATCTGAGTCAAGTGTCTGCTCTAGGGTCCCACAGCCCCACTCTTCACTCGGCCCAGCCCTGATCACTCTGGCCTCTGTTTCCTCCATCTCAGCCCTGACATTTCTGGACTGGGCTTCTCCATCACAGCTCTGAACCCTCTGGTCTCTGTTTCTTCTATCGGGGTCCTGACTCTCTGCCTGTGCTCCCCCATCTCGGCTCTGACTGATCTGGGCAGTGACTGTCTGGTGATGGATCTGTCCCCCCAGCCACCCACCCACTGGACTATGAGCTCCCTCGGGCCAGGGCCCAAGGCTGTTCTGGTCACTGCCGTGTCCCAGTATCACGTAAGTACAGGATGTAGTTTAATCCACGGTTCTAGTCCCCGTGAGCAGGGTAAGATGGCATTAGAAATGGGGCTGATATAGGCATATCGGTTATTAAATTACTGAATTGACTCCTTGGTGGACCCCTGACCATTCCCAACCCTCTCTTTAGAACACTCATTTCCCCAAGATCCATCAGCTAAACGGGTAATATCAGGCCCAGCAGGGGGGCCTCCAGAGGTCTGTTCTGATTGATCAGTGCCTTCTGCACTGACTGATATTGTTAAATATTTTGAATATTATCTCATATTAAAAGCATTACTTAAACTCACTTATTAGTGCTTTCCTCAAGCACATCTAATTGAGAGAGAGGAAGCCAGCATCCTCTCTCTTGTCACTTCCTTGAAAATAAACATCTGATTCAGTTCCCACCAACAGATGAATGTTTGAGGTCAGGATAGATGAAAACGGCAGAATCGGGGTGGATGAAGAACAAGAGAAAACCAGTGTGAACGCAGGTGCTCTGCTTACTGACGTCATGGTGACTACAGTGGCCTGACCCAATTTCCTTCCTCAACAGAAAGAGGAATCTCTGCCTGACCATGCAACATGGGTTCATTCCTTCCCCACCCTTCCTCTTCTAGGGGGAACTCAGGGAACTGGAGCCTTTCTAAGTCTTTTTCTTAAAATGACCAGAGCCTAAAGCTATGAAACTCAACAAAAGGGCTTATGGAAGTTTCTTCACACTCTTTTCCATTTCCTAACATTTCCTAAGGACCATCTATTCTAGAGAACTTTCTGAGCCCATTTCAGCCTGTCTGATCCCCTCCTCTTTTGACTTCCCTTAAGAACATTGAGTCTCTGGTATCTCTGGTCTCTGTATCTCAGTCCCTTACCATCTACCGCCTGAACCATCTCCTGTCCCATGGAAAACATGAGATGGCAAAACATCAATGAGATACCTCACCTACTTCTCGAGCAGGTGTATATGTGTGTAGATTCTAAATGGCAGGTGTTGCATCTTATACATAACAACCATAAAAACAAACACACATATGGGATGGGATAGGGTTAGGGATGGGGATGAGTTTGTAGTTGGCGGTGGGATTGGGGATAGTCTGAGATAAGATGGGGCTGATTTGGGGATGGGTTAGAGACGTGTTTGGAACAAGGATGGGCTTGAGTTGGAGGGTGCTGGGGGTAAAATCAAGTTGGGGATAGGACTGAAGGTGAGGTTGAGCTGGGGTTGGGGATGAGAATGGGGCCGGGCTGGAGATGTGTTTGGGATAAGGAAGAGTTTGAGTTGGGGTTGGTACTGGGGTAAGGCATGGAGTTGGGGTTGGCATGGTATAGGATTGGGGATAAGATAGGGATGACGATGAGGTTGAGTTGGGGATGGTTTGGGGTTGGGCGTGGCGAGGGCTGCCCTACTCACCACGGATGGGCCGGTTGCACAAGTCTGACCCACACACGGTCTCTGTGAGGGTGATGATCTGCATGCCTATTCGATAGCTCATGGTCCTGTTGGTCTTCTCTGGGTGCGTACAGCCTCTCTCCACCACCTCCAGCTCTTCACCTCCTGTGAGGAGTGTATCTTCGTCATGCCAGAGGCTCCCCTGGGCCCAACCAGCCTCTAACACTCCTGGTCCTAAGGACACCCACTCCCAGGGCTGATCCCTTCCTTTCCTCTTGTTTGGGTCCAACTGTCTTTTCAAGAGGTATCCACCACCCTCACAGGAAACCTACTCTCTCCTGGTGACAACACTATCACTGAGACTTTCTGGATCCATCTACCCCTCCCTCACAGATTAGTGATTTTAGCAGGGAGATGACTCTAATAGGAATTTTTAAAGGAAAATGCTTCAAGTTTACCAAAAAGTATAATAGAATGATATAATAAATACTGTATATTCATCACCCAACTTTATAAAATATTAGCATTTTGCTACATTTGTTTATATATTTTTTAAAAGAAATTAAATTTAAAAGATACAATTAAAGCCTCCTGCTCACCCTCCTCCCCTGCCAATTCCATTCCTCTTATGCCCTGTCTAGAGGCAACCACTGGCATAGGCAATTCTCACACTATGTATGCATAACAATATATGCCATTGTCTATTTTTATATTTATATTGATTGTATATTGTTATATACTATTTATATTAAAAGATATCATACTCTGCAACATGCTTTTTTTCTCTCACCCTTATGTTTTTGAGATATATCCACGTTAATACCCACAACTCTAATTCCTTCATTTAAACTGCTGCAGAACATTCCATCGTGTGATTATACCATAATGTTTCTCCTCTGTTGATGACTGACTTTAGGTTGTTTCCAATTTGCCCTATCACAAGCATTACTGCTAAGAACATTCTTGTACATGTGTTCCTGGACACATGAGGCCAAGGTTCTTTGGGATTTCTATATTCCTAGGAGTTGAACTGTTGGCTGTAGGGTATGCTAATCTTCATCTGCACTAGATATTGCGAATCACTCTGTGCGGTGGATGCACCAGTCTACCCCCCTAAAAGCAGGGTCTGCAGTTCCACATTCTCATCGACCCCAGGATCGTCAGGTTTTTAAATGCTTGTCAATTTAGTGGCCTCAAACCGGGTCTCCTTGTCTTTTTCGTTTGCCTGTCCCTGATTACTGGCGAGATAAGGTTTCTTGGTCACTCTCCTTCCCTGTCGCGCTGGAGTGGGGGAGCTCACCTTCCCATATGTGTACGACCGTGGTCCTGCAGAGGCCCTGGCCGAGGGCACACTCTTCCACCTGGCAATTCCCGATCTTCTCACAGCGCATGCACCGCAGGCCCCAGGAGGCTGGGGGAAGAGGGAGGAGAGGAGAGGAGAAGTGGTTATCGCGCGCGCCAGGATCTCCCTGTGGCCTCCTCATGCCCCAGTGCTAGGACCACGTCTCCAGGCCCTGTGCACTCAGGTTGGTGCTCCACGTTCTGCCAGCCCCGGGGTCCCACGAAGGTCTATCCCTAGCCCAACGTTCTGTCTCCGCCCACAAGTCCCTTCCTAGAGTCCCGCTCTCGCTCGTCTTCCCTTTAATTCTGTCCGCGCGGGGCCTATCCTGAAAGTCCCAGCCCCACCCTGGCCATCAATCGGGACGTTCTAGCCTTGCTCCCACTAAGGTCCTTTCTATGCCGCCCGCAAGCTCTCCTCTATCCTCCCCGACTCCAGCCGATCTCTACGTTCTGCCGCCGATTCCCGCGCCCCCGACTACCCCCAACAGGTTCCACCCGCCTCCGCAGTTCTCTCCCCGCGCATCAGTCCATTCCAAGGTCTAACCCCGCCCACCAGTCCTGGGGTGCTCTCTAACCCCAACTACTGTAGCCCCTCCCCGAGGTTCTAGCCCCGCCCACAAATCCTTCCCCGGGGTTCTCTCCCCGCCCACTAGCCCCTCCCCGAGGTTCTAGCCCCGCCCACAAATCCTTACCCGGGATTCTCTCCCCGCCCACTAGCCCCTCCCCGACGTTCTATCCCCGCCCACTATCCGCTCCGAGGTTCTCTCCCCGCCCACTAGCTCCTCCCCGAGTCCTCGCCCCGCCCACCAGGCTCCCCTGCGGTCCCTGCCCCACCGCAAATTCTCAAATTCGGAGTCTTCCAGAGTCATTACTCACTCCGGGCCTCCAGCGGTCCGGAGAGCTTTCCAGGTTATTCATTGCCAAACCACCCCCCAACCCCAACCCCCGCTCCCACCCCGCCCTGACTCCGTTCCTTCTCCATTTCCTCTCGCTTTTCTACCCTTTCCCCTACATTCTCCGGGAAAAGGAGGTGAGAGGGATCGGCTAGGGGGTAGTGAAAGGGAAGGGTCCTCGAGGGACGAGCCCTGGGTCCCCAGCCCCTGGCTCTGCCTCGCTGGGCCTGACTCTCTTGTGCAAAATGAGGCGCTGTCCTCCTGTCTTTCAAGGACTGGGGGCAATCCGACAGAGTGGAGAGCGCTCTGGAACGCCCCCGCAGGGTCAGAATCCCACTTATTCAAGGACTGGCTGTGTGACCTCGGACCAGTTGCTTAGCCTCTCTGTGCCTCAGTTTCCTTCTCTGTGAAACCAGGTTAAAATAGTCCCGCCCGTCCAGTTTGAAATTGCAAGGAAGGAGCTCAGAAGAGCGCTTGGAATGAAGCGCACACTCCCTAAATGGTGACTGTGGTTCAATGCCTTCGCTCAAGTAGTATTTCCTGAGCGCCTACCGTGTGCCGGGTGCCCTGCCGTGTGGGGCGGCAGATGGCAGGAGAATTACTATTTGAGTGGGGGGGCTGGGGACTGAGCCTTCCTCCCCCACCTCATCAGATCTGAGCCCCCTCCGCTGCCCTCCCCCCTTCCCGGTCATCAGACCCAGTTCCCGGCGCGGGCGTCCGGCCAGCCCCTACCTGGAATGCAGGTCTGAACCCACAGCAGCAGCAGCGGCAGCAGCAGCAGGCGGCCCATCTCTGGCAGCGGCTCCTATCCGAGGCCTCTCTGCACCTCTCAGTCTGGCCTCGGGAAGGAGACGGTTTTGTGGCCCCGGGGGCTCCTCCCAGACGGTTTGCGAAAGAGCGAGTCACCCCTAGACGCGTGGGCGCTTCCCCCTCCTCCCCCAGTCACCTCCCCTGCTCAAAAACTTCCCTTACCAGGGCGTGGCCAGCCCGGGGTAGAGGGGCCGGCTCTGCTCTGACTCACGTGGCCGTGGTCACAGCTCTGTCCCCGGACTGCCAGGGTGCAAATTCCAGTTTTCTCTCTTCCTGCTATTTGGGCAAGCGACCCCACCCCTCCGATTAAAACTTGTCCAGATGGGAAATTTGTGGCCAATTATTAGATAATGCTAGGATTATTGTTAGTTTTGTTAGGAGGGATAATGGTATGGTGGTTATGTGGAAAAATGTCTTTACCATTTAGAGATGCACACTGAAATATTTGGGAGTGAAATAACGTCTCTAACTTACTTCAGCCAAAATGTGGATATTGCTGTTATGACAATGGTTTTGTGGTTATGCTGAAAAATCGTTCTTATTTTTTACAGATGCTCACTGGAATATTTAGAGGTGAATGTCATTGGTGTCTGCATTTACTTGAGAATACTTTTGGAAAAAAGGCAAAATAGCAAAATATTTGTATCAATTATATCAGGGTAACATATATATATACCATTCTGTTTTCTTTTCTGTGTGTTTGTAAAGGTTCCTAATAAGTTTTTTTATTTTTTTATTTTTTGTGAGGAAGATCAGCCCTGAGCTAACATCCGTGCTAATCCTCCTCTTTTTGCTGAGGAAGACCGGCTCTGAGCTAACATCTATTGCCAATCCTCCTCCTTTTTTCCCCCAAAGCCCCAGTAGATAGTTGTATGTCATAGTTGCACATCCTTCTAGTTGCTGTATGTGGGAGGCGGCCTCAGCATGGCCAGAGAAGCGGTGCGTCCATGTACGCCCACGATCTGAACCCCGGGGCTGCCAGTAGCGGAGTGCGCGCACTTAACCGCTAAGCCACGGGCCGGCCCTAATAAGTTTTTTTAAAAAGTGAAATAAAATGCAGAAGATAAAATAGTTTCTCCATCTCAGGATACTTCTGACCAAACAGAGCAAATGTAGGTGACAGGCCTGAGACAGTTGCTGATCCACACGGAGGGCTCAATAAATTCCTTCAGCATTTACGGAGGAGCTAATTTGTCCCGGGCACTGGTCCAGGAGCTGGGTACACACAGGAAACAAAGCAAAGTCCCTGACCTTGTGACAATGGGGAGTAAATATGTGTTATCTGATCCATTGTTGTCAGGCAGTGATAAGTAAAATGGAGGAAAACAAACCCGGAAGGAGATGCCAGGGTACAACGGAGGTGTGGTGGGTTTTAGGTGGGGAGATTCGAGAAGGCTTCCCTGAGCAGGTGGCATCTGAGCAGAGGCTGAATGTGGGAAGGGAAGAAGTGGGGCAGAGGGTCTGGGGAGAGTTCCACGGAGAGGAAACAGCCAGTGCAAAGGCCCTGAGGTGGGAGTGTCCCTGATGAGATCTAGGAACTGTAGAGAGGCCAGTGTGGCTGGAACAGAATCGGGAAGTGAGAGAGTAGTAGGCAATGAGTTAGTAGCAGCTACCTCTACCATTATAATAATGATTACACTGTTGTTATTCTTATTAATTTGTTGATGCCTTAAGCTAATAATTTTAAAATAAGGTAAGAAAAGTCCCAAAGAAATCTTCTCTCCTAAGAGGCAGTATAGCCTAGTGGTTAAGAGTGTGGGGGCTGGCACCAGACTGTGAGGGTTCAGATTCCAGCTATGCACTAGCTGTGTGGCTTTGGTCTGGTGACTTATCCTCCCTGTGCCTCACGCTCCTTATCTGGAAAGCAGAGATACCCAGTGCCTCCCTCCCAGGGCTGGTGTGCTAGAACAGGAAAGAATGCACCCAAGGGGCTTTGCCACAGTGCCTGGCTCATAGTAAGTGCTCAATAAAAAACAGTAACTGCCAGGAGGCCGGCCTGGTAGCATAGTGGTTAAGTTCACGCACTCTGCTGCGGTGGCCTGGGGTTCACGGGGTCGGATCCCAAGGGCAGACCTACACCACTCATGAAGCCATGCTGTGGCAGCGTCCCACATACAAAATAGAGGAAGATTGGCAAAGGATGTTAGCTCATGGCCGATCTTCCTCACCAAAAAAAAAAAAAAGAAAAACAAAAACAAAAACCCAGTAACTGCCATTATTATTGTTGTCGCACCCAACTCTAGACTCTGGCCCTGGTTTCCTCCCAGTGGGGTGGGGAGGGAGGTGGAGACGTGTCATGAGTCTGAGGTCAGCGATTGTCATACTGACAACTGTAGGACTGGACCGCTCCCTAGCTGGGTCATCCTGCGCCAGCACATCTCCTCTTTTCGAGCCTCAGTTTCCTCCTGTGAAAACGGGGCCCCTGTCGGGGTTGGCATGAAAACTGAAGGAGACACTAAAGCATCTGAGGGGGGGAAATAGGAAGTTGGGGTGTTGGTCCAGGCCGGCGTGAGATCCAGCTCAGCTGCTTGCTGCTGAGTGACCCTGGGCGGGTGGCTTCGCTCCACTGGTCCTTGCTTTTCCCAGCTGTGCGGTGGGTCTGGGGCGGGTGGGTGGCGTCGCTCGGGGACAGGAAAGCTCGGGTTTGGGGGTCACCCGGAGCTGTGTGGTCTGGCGCTACCACTTCCTACAGGATGACCTTACTCCAGGCCACAGTTTCCTCTTTTATTTAAAGAGGGAGCCCCGCCATCCCCACCTCAGACTGCTCTGGTCTCTCGAAATCTCCGTCCGTATTTCCGCTTCTGTGTCTCTCCATCCCTGTCTTTTTCTCTCGCACTGTTTTGTCCTTTTTCTTTGCCCCTGTCTCTTTGTCTCTCTCCATCCCCGCCTCTCGCTCTCTCTGTCCCTCTCTCTTTCTGTGCCTCTCCATCTTTTTTCCTGTCTCTTTCTGTCTGTCTCTGCTTCTCTCTTTTCTCTCTCTCTCTGTTTTTTGTCTCTCTCGGTCCCTCTCTCTCACTGTCTCTGTCTCTGTCTGACTTGTTCTCTCTGTCTCTCCCTCAAGTGACACACACCTGTGAGGTCTGGTGATGTGTTACGGGGGGGGGGGCGGGGGGGCGCAGGCAGGGGGCTGGGCCCGTGCGCAACCCCAGAAATGCGGCAGGAATGTCAGCTCCTTCCTCCTCGTGACTCATCTTGGCCTCGCCCACTTCTGCCTGCCTGCCGGGGCCTGGGCGAGGTCCACAGGTTTCGGGGGCTTCCCTGGGCTGACGAGAGGAGAATCTGGTGCAGAGTCAGAGAGGGAGAGAGATCGAGAGAGACGGAGACACAGGGAGGGAGAGACACACAAGAAGGAGAGACAGTGAGAGAGAGAGAGCTAGAGATGGGAGGAGGGGAGGAGAGACCACAGACAGACTGACTTGGGAAATCAGAGAGGGAGAGAGAGAGACTGACAAAACAACACCTGAGAGACAAGGACAGAGACAGTGAGAAACAGAGAGACAGAGAGCGAGAGATTGACAGAGGGAGTTAGAGAGAACGGCACCCAATTGTCTTCAAAGAGAGAAAAGTAGAGACACACAGGACCAGAGGCTGTGTGTGTGTGTGAGTGTGGATGTGCGGGTGTGAGCTCACAGCTGGGACTCCCTCAGCCTCTTGCCACCTGCCTGAGAAGTGACCCCCCCCCCCCCGTAAGGGAGGGTGAGCTGCAGCCTTTCCCTCCCTTCCCCCAGGGGACCTAACAGCCAGCACTGATGTGGCTTCCGCATCCCACCCTGGCCACCTCCCAGATGCAGGACATCTCTTCTCGGAGCCTTGGCTTTCCCTCTGCAAAAATGGGGCACAGAAGAGGAATCACCCCAGGGTGTGGAAGAGCCAGGAAGTCCCTGAAGTCCACGCCCCTCTTCCCCCATTTTCCAGGCGGAGAAACTGAGGCCCAAAGAGGACACTTCAACTGAGGCTCTCCCCCTCTCAATGTTATTGAGCACTAGTGCTAGGCGGGGCACCGTTCTGAGCGCTTTTTCTACATAACTTGGTGAATCCTCACAGCATTCTGTTACAGTTGAGGAAACTGGGGTTTAGAGAGGTGTGGTCAGTTGAATAACGGCCTCCAAAGGCATCCAGGTCCTGAGCCGGGGAACCTGTGAATGTCACCTTATGTGAAAAAAGGGTCTTTGCAGATGTGATTAAGTCATGGATCTTAGGAAGGGGAGATTATCCTGATGATCCAGGTGGGCCCTAAATGTAATCGCAAGTGTCCTTCTCAGAGGGAGGCAGGTGGACATTTAACAATAGATGGAAGCATTGGAAAGCAGGGGCAGAGAGAAGATGCTTTGCTGCCGGCTTGGAAGATGCAGAAAGGAGCCCAGAACAAAGGCGGGCAAGGAGCGTGCCTCTTGGACCACTGGACCCCTAGGGTCTCCCGGAGAGCCCTGCCCTGCTAACACCTTGATTTGGGCCCCTTAAGACTCATTTCAGATTTCTGACCTCCAGTGCTGTCAGAGAATAAATTTCTGGTGTTTCAAGTCACCACATTTGTGGTAATTTGTTACAGCAACAAAAGGAAGGTAATACAGAGAATGAGTCACTTGCCTATGATGACTTGTAAGTATAGAGTCAGGATTTGGACCCAAGGTTCCGGCTCTACCGTCCACGCTCATAACTACCCAGCTGAGGGTTGCTGCCCCCCGGGGGGGGACAGGACCAGGAGCTAGAAGCCCCCAGCCTCTTTCCATCCCGTCTTCTACCACTCCCCTTTGGCATGCCTCTCTCTGGCTTCATGGGGTTAGGGGAGACCTGGGGAGAAGAGGGGATCCAGAGAAGGAAAACTTTGCTGCGTTTGTGCAAAGAGGAAAGGTTTCCCCATCTCTAGCACTTCACAGCTCAAGTTTCACCACGGAGCTGCAATTGCAGATATAATCATTGCAATCCAAGGGCTGATGACGCTAATATATAAAGAGCTCCCGTTAAGGGCTGAATTGTGTCCCCCTACCTAAAAAAGAGAGAGAGAAAGAGACATGTTGAAGTCTTAACTCCCAGGACTCAGAATGTGACCTTATTTGGAAATAAGGTTGTTGCTGATGTAATCAGTTAAGATGAGGTCATAGCAGAGTGGGGTGGGCCCCTAACCCAACGTGACTGGTGTCTTTATAAGAAGACGGTCATGTGAAGACAGAGACACAGGGAGAAGACCGTGTGTTGACAAAAGCAGAGATTGGAGTTACGCAAGCCAAAGATTGCCAGCAAACCATTAGCAGCTGACAAGAAGCAGGAAAGATTCCCCTACAGGGTTCTGAGAGAGCACAGTCCTGCCAACACTTGATTTTGGGCTTCCAGCTTCCAGACTGCCAGACAATACATCTCTGTTGTTTTAAGCCACCAGTGTTGAGATCCTTTGTTGCTACAGCCCCAGGAAACTAGTTCAGCTCCTATGAATCAATAGAAAATTAGCAAAGGACAGAAGGGGAAGCACAAATGGCTCTTATAAAAATGACACTAAAATACCATTTACATCAGTTAGCTTTTGCAGTGTTACATCACCCCAAAATTTAGTGGCTTCAAACAACAAACATTATGCCTCCAGATGCTGTGGGTTGGCTGGGCCCATCTCGTCTAGGCTGGCTCGGCTGGCCTGGTTGTTCTTGGTTGGCCCCACTCAAACGTCCTCAGCTGGCTTGGCTGGGATGCCTGGATCCTCTCTGAATGTTTTCCAATCCTACACCAGGCAAGCGCGGTCACATGGTGGCAAAAGAGCTCCCAGCAGCCAGAAACAGAACAGAAGCTGCAGGTTCCCCTGAGGCTGGGGCTCAGAATGCAGGCAACATCACTTCTGCCTTAGTCTATTGGTCGGAGCAAGCTCCAAGGCTGGCTCAGACTTGAGGAGAGGGAAATAGACTCCATCCCTTGACGGAAGGGCCATTGCATCCTACCACACCCCTTTCACTTACAGATTGGCAAAAAAAACCAAAACAAAACATTTGATGATACACAGAGTTGGTGAGTCTGCAGGGAAACAGACACTCCCCTCCACACTGGTGTGAGTGTAAATTGGTCCAACCCCCATGGAAGGTCATTTCACAACTGCTCTCAAAGTTGCAAATATAGAAAAACCTTTTGACGTTGCAAAACCGCTTACCACTTTGCAGAACTTGGGGCAAATATGAAATGATAGGCTCACGGAGTTGATCATTGCAACATGGTTTGTAATACAAGTGATGGGTAAATACCTAACTGTACAAGAGGTACATTTATCCAAGCACAAAGAGAAAGAGGAAACTATGTAATTCAGGTTACGTTTTTTATCGTCAAATGGAAAAATCTAGGGGCAGAGCAGTGCGTAGTGTATGCTGCTGTTTGCGCATGCTGCTGTTTGTGCATAAGAGAGGGGTGCACGTGGCTGTATTTCCTTATATGCGTGTTAAATAACTCTCTGATGTCCTCCTGCCTCCAGGTTTCAAATTAAGGGCAGGGAAACGTCCCTTCTCTGCCTCCCTGCCCTTCACACTCTTGACCCCACAAGCCTCGTGTTTGTGCACCTCCTGGCCTGTTTCCCCAGCCCGAATTAGCAGCTAACCTTTGAGGAGGCCGGCTTCTCCTATCACGAGGCACCAGGAGCTGCTCTCCTCTCCCTGACTCAGACTTCGGACTGGGGGACCTGCTCTCGCTTCTTCCCACTTCTCCTGGACCAAGGGGCTCTGCATCCACCCAGGAAGGAGGTGGGCTTCTTTCTCAAACCTCTCCCTGCCATGGCACCCCATCAGGAAAAGCCGCCCCCAGGCTCCTATCTTTCTCCTTTAGGAGCAAGCTCCTTGACTGATTGTACACGCTGACTGAGGGCCCTGCCCTGGAGCCTGGGAGGCCTGACAGGCCTATGGACTGACCTTGGACTGGTTCTTTCTCTTGCTCGGGATCTCTCCTCTGAGCCAAGGGGAGGGGGCAACCTGGCCTTGCCGGGCACGCTGCTAAATGATGGTGATGGTACACAACACCACCATTCTCAGTGCTCTGCAGACCTCAACTCACTCGATCCTCAGAGCAGCGCTTGGATGTAGGTCCTCCTAGTTTCCCTGTTTGACAAATGGGGAAACTGAGGCTCAAGCGGGTGAAATGTCTTGCCAGCTTGAAGCAGCAGAACTGGAACTTGAACCCAGGCTGTCCAGCTCCGAAGTGCTCATCCCCCTCTGGATGGGTGTGTGGTTTCCTCAAAGCCTGAGCATCACTAGTACGAATCCTCCCAGCGCTACCATAGGCACTGTGTATTGAGCACTATCTATAGGCCCTGAGTTATGGCAATTTCGTGGATGAACACACTGAGGCCCAAAACAGGGAAGGGGCCTCCCCGGAATTACCCCTCAAGGAGAGGCAGGTGGGGAGCCAAAGCTCATGAAGAGGTGACTCTGACAGAGACCAGCTATCAGGGCCGGAAGGCCCCTCATGAATGGCTGAGATTGGCCTTATTCCCGTTGAACAGATGTGCAAATCAAGGCTGCCCAGTCAGAGACAGGGGCGGGAGAGCGACACAGGCCTCCTCGGCCAGGGGGCTGTCTTCTTCCTGCCCCCTTGGTGAAGCCCAGTGGTCAAGTCAGAGAAGCCTGGGTTCGAATCCTGGTTGTGCCAATGTCCTCACTTGACAGCCTTCGACAAGGGCCTCGACTACTCTGACTCTTAGTTTCCTTCTCTCTAAAATGGGGAAACTCAGGGCTGATGTCAACTGTACCAGCTGTTAACATATTGAGATACTTCTAGATTTGGTTGGTAAAGATCCACTGCCCCGAGACCCTGAGTGGCCCTGTGGCATGTCTGGGTCCTCCCAGACACCCCCATGTTCTAGCAACTAAAAGGGAAACACCAGGTCAGTGGAGGCCAGCAGGATGCTGCTATAACCATTGGGCAGAGTTTCCCGTCCTCTACTGACTGATGGTCATGTATTTTGAATATCGCTCCTGGGGTTAATGATAATGGCTTGTAGGACTGTTGTAAGGGTTCAATGAGTTAACATCTCTATGGAGTGGCCAGGTGACCTATTAATACTAGTAATAATAATGATAATAACATGCCCACCCCTCCTTCTTTAGCTTCACTGAGTAGCCTCGGGCTTCTTCCATACACCTCTCAGGACTCAGTTTCCCCATCTCCATGCTCCCTAAGCCCCTCCCCGCCAGGTGTCTCAGCGGCTAGGACAGCGTGTGGGGCGCTGTCTCCCGGGCCTGTTTGCTCTCCCTCTTCGAGGGCTGCCATCCTCACCAAGGCCCTTGAAGAAAAGGCTGGGGCACCTGTGTCCTGCTTCCCTCCCCACCGCCCCCCGGCCTGGATAATGCTACGGCTCCTCCCTGCTCTATTGCTTCTGGGAGTGCTGGCCGCCCCAGCAGGTGGGTGCACGGTGTGGGGTCCCTCAAAGAGCAAGAGAGTCAGCCCATGGGTGGTGGGAATCCAGCTTCAGAATCTGAGCCCAGTGCTTTCCACCTTGGCTTTCTGTCTAGCAGAGGCAGCTGAAGGGAGTGTTTGAGAGCATAGTTCTGGAGCCAGGCTGCCTGGGTTCAAATCCCGGTGCAGCCGCTTCTGAGCTGTGTGACCTTGGGCAAGCCACTTAACCTCTCTGTGCCTCAGATTCCCCATCTGTGAAATGAGGGTGATAATGACCCTGCCTCAGAGGGCTGTTGGGGGCATTCGTTGAATTAATATGTTTGAGGAGCTTTTTAAGAGCTTAGAACAGTATCAGGCCATAAGCAGACCTGCCTGAAGGGGGCCTGTTATTGATAGCCAAGAGAGTTATTATTATTCCTTTACTTTGCCTGCCTATCTCCCCTTTGGTTCTAATTCTGTCACCGTTGACCAGGTTGGGAATTAAGTTGCCTGGGAACCTCACCAGGGTCTCACTGTGTGGCCTTGGGTGAGCCTGTAGGACCATCAGTTTCCTCGTCTGTAAGAGGGAGGTATGAGATCAGCTCAGCCCTTTTCCCACTGTGCTTCTCAGAGCCTGGAGATTTCCTGCAAGGACCTGAGGGGCCTCTCTGGAGTTCGACAAGGCTGACTGGATTGACGGAGTCTCCTCAGCCCAGCGTAAGCAGGGAAATTCCACTTTTGTCTGTTCAATTCCGGGCTTGTAAGGGAGCTATTTGGAGGAAGAGTTCCGTGGTGAGAACCGGTGGATTAGATGGAGACGGCCAGCTGCTCCAGCTTGGAGAGGCTAAGTCCCACCTCCAAGCCTCTGCCCATGCTGCTGCTCCCACCGGAATGCCATTCACACACCTCCAGGAAAGTGTTCCTTGATCTTCTCCCAACAGCCCACCCGCCTCCAGCCTTTAGTCCTGTTCTTGAATCCTGTGACTATGTGTGTGTGTGTGTGTGTGTGTGTGTGTGTGTGTGTGTGTGTTCTTTCTCCTCCTCAAATTGCAGGGTCTGATCACTCCTCTCTCCCCACAGGGACCTCTGAGATGTGTCCAGCCTGCTCTTTGCTGGGAAAGTGCACCAACACAGCTTGTCCTCCGGCCCGGGACTCCTGCTTGCTTAGCTAGGTGCAGCTGGGTAGGGGACCCGTCGGGGGCTGGGCAGAGAGGAGGGACGAAGCGGGTGGGCAGGGGCTGGTGGGGAGAGGCATGGAGGAGCCACCCTGGGACTAGAGGTTCCAAACTTTGCCTCATGCCTCATAGCTCAGCTCGCCACTGCTGGGGTGGGGGGCTAGGGTGGTCTCAATGCCAGCTCAGGTCCCAGACTGACCTCTGGGAATTGCCACAGAGGGGGCAGAGGTCTGGGAGGGCTTGCAGGGGTCTCCAATCTCCCCTCCTCAACCTCTATCCCCAGAAAATGGGACTCTCATCAAGAACGAGTCATTCGTGGCTCCTTGGGAATGCCGAGAAGGTGTCTACACCCTGATCTATGGCTCCCATGTGAGTCTTTGAGTCAGCACAGTCTGTTGCAAGAACACCTGTAGCAGGGCCACCCCACAAGGTTTGTCAGCAGGCATTAAGGGTCACGTACCCGGGTGGGGTGTGACGGGCACTTGGCCTCGGTTTCCAGCTCTGCCTGGCTGATTGGGGCAAAGAGACCTCAGTTTCCTCATCTGGAAGATGAGTGTGAAATAAGCATTGCAGTGGTTGAGGTGGGGATCCAGCACAAGGCTGGCATAGAATGGGCACTCCAAAAATTGTCACTGTGCTTATCGAGTTCTTGGGGGACTGGAGAGAAGCCCAGATCTGATTTCTCCTTCGGAGAGGAGCTCCTCTGAAGGCTAGTCAAGCAGAATAAGAAATGTTATGTGTGAGGACAAGCCCAGGTCTAGGGGGAGGCCAGCAAGGCGCCTAGGATGCACCATTTAAGGAGATGCTGACTCTGCACTTGCATGACCTCGACAGTGAGCATGACCTTGGGAACTCCTCGCTGGCCTCACGCTAGACCTGGCCCAAGTGATGATAACCATCATTTTTGGTTGCTTGGTTATTCTCAGAAGAAAGAATTTATATTTGGCAGGTGTAGCAATGGGGAGACCTGAGACAGCTCCACACTTGGGGCTACTAGCCATCCTTCCAGACAACTGGGATTTCCCTCCTCTTTTTTTTTTTGCTGAGGAAGATCAGCCCTGAGCTAACATCCAATGCCGATCCTCCTCATTTTCTTTGCTGAGAAAGATTGGCCCTGGGCTAACATCCGTGCCCATTTTCCTCTACTTTATATGGGACGCTGCCACAGCGTGGCCTGACAAGTGGTGCGTCCGTGCGCGCCTGGGATCCGAACCTGTAAACCCCGGGCCACTGAAGTGGAGCGCGTGCACTTAACTGCTGCACCACTGGGCTGGCCCCGGGATTTCCCTCCTCTTGAGTTGTGCACCTCAACCAAATAAAACAGCCAGGTCTAAGCTGAGAGGTGGGCATGCTATTCAGTATATAAAAAGCCAGTTATGATTATAATTGCATTAAACAAAACTCTTGTGTGTCAAGAAAGATCAGAGGGACCACCTCGAAATACTTCGAGAAATTGTCTTTTGGTAGATGATCTATCACAGTGCTGTCCAGTAGAAATATAATATGAGCCATAGATGGAATGCCAGCTTTCCTATTAGTCACATTAAAAAGTACAGAGACAAGTGAAATTAATTTTAATAATATTTTTTTATTTAAGGTAACATATCTAAAATATTATTTCAACATATATGTAATCAATATAAAATTATGAATGAGATGTTTTACTTCCTTTTTTCAAACTAGGCCTCCGAAATCTAGGGCATATTTGATACCCACGGCACATCTTAAAGGGAACCAGCCACATTTCGAGTGCTCAGTAGGCACACGTAGCCAGCGGTCACATATTAGCAGGGTTCTGTAGTCGTGTTTTCTTCAGTCTACTTTTCTGTAACTGCCAACGTTTCAATACAAACCCACGTTAATACGATTCATGGTTTAGTTTTTTTTTTTTTTTTAAAGATTTTATTTATTTATTTTTCCCCCCAAAGCCCCAGCAGATAGTTGTGTGTCACAGCTGCACATCCTTCTAGTTGCTGCATGTGGGACACGGCCTCAGCATGGCCAGAGAAGCGGTGCCTCGGTGCACGCCCGGGATCCGAACCCGGGCCGCCAGCAGCGGAGCGCGTGCACCTAACCGCTAAGCCACCGGGCCGGCCCGATGGTTTAGTTTTGACTCAGGAAAAGTATGCGTAAATAGCTGCCTCTGAAATGTTTCAGATCTCTAAGAAAGCTCTGAAAATTAATCAGATGGTGAAGAATCTGGAAGCCATGGTCCAGCTCTTTTGCAGAACACCACAATGTCTTAAAACCTGAAATAACAGGATCACTTTTGGAATTTGAGGTCTCTAAGGGAGGGCTTTTGTCAGTGTGGTCAGGGCTGTATCTCCAGAACAGGGCCTGGCACACAGTAGGCACTCAAGAAATGTTTGTGGAATGAATATGAGGACCTTAGGATCCAGGCCGAAGGTTTGTTTAGGACAAATGAACAATGTGGGGCCAGCTCCACTGTCGGTTCTGTTCAATGCTCCTCAGAGTAAGTCTTCAGGGCCCGGAAGGAGGTGGCTGAGACCAGGCTGGTCTCACTTTGGAGGAAAATGCTCTGGATTGTGGTGGGGGGAGGCAGCAAGAACAGAGGGCTTGGTTGGAGAAGGAGGGCTGAGAGGGGGTGTTTCTCAGCCTCCACTCCACTGACAACACCCACTCCCACCAGAGGCGGGGCCAGAAGCCCAGCTGACCGGGGTGAAGTGTCACTACTGTTCTGGGGCCCCGTGTGACTCCCTTTTGGTTATGAACTGCACCGGGAACCAGACTGTGTGTCTCACCCTGAACGGGACATGGAGTGCAGGTAAGGGTTTCCTTCAGGAGGTCACGTGCGTGGCAGGCCTCCCTCCCACCTGCACAGGTAATTGTTGAGGTTCTCTTGCATGTGGGTTTTGGTTATCTGTTGCTATTTAACAAATTACTGGCAAATACAGTGGCTTAAAGCAACAACAGTCATTTTATTAACTCTTGTAGTTTCTGTGGGTTGGGAATTTGGAAGAGCTCAGCTGGACAGTTCTGGGTCTCTCATGGGGTTACAGTCAGAGGGTAGCTAGAGTTGGAGCTGAAGGGCTGAGAGCAACTGGGGGCTTTCTGAGCATCTCACACATGTACACTCCGGGCCTTTCCAGGTGTTCTCTCCACATTGGTTAGACTGGGCTTCCTCACAGAATGGCCGCCTCAGGGCTCTTTCCATGGCGGCTGGAGACTTTGATACTGAATGCTGCAGCAAACAAGGCAGCAGCTGGGGCTGGCTGGGTGTCTCCCTCTCTCTTCATGTAATCTCAGGGCCTCTCTATGTGGTTCTCTACATTGGTTAGATTGGGCTTCCTCACATCATGGCTGCCACCATCTTTACATAGCGGCTGAAGACTTCAAGAACGCATATTCCAGCACAGTGGAAGCTGCACGATCTTTGTTGACTTAACCTCGGAAGTCACATAATGTCATTTCTACCATGCTTTAGTCGTTGAAATGGTCACAAGAGTCCATCTGGTTTCAAGGGGAGAAGGCATAGACCCTAACCTCTTGATGTGTCAAAGAAATGGCAGATGTATTTTAAATTCACCACTATGTGTTTGCAAATGGTTGGAGCAGAAGCTTTTTGAGCAAAAGGCTTCAAATAGAACCACACCGATCAGAGGATAGACTAACTATGAAGCCGATGAAGTGACAGAGAGGAGTGCTCTGGGCTTCTGTTCCTGGCCGTCTGGTGGACAGATCCTTTGAAGGGTCTTCCTGCTACAAATAGGTGCATACTGGGAACATAAGGAGTGGTGGGAGTGGTCCACCCTGGCGGGAGGAATATTTTATCACTTCTATTGTTTAGAAATGCTGGACTATGGTGATAATAAAAAGCAGATTGACCTTTAGTCAGTTTTATTATTGTTTTTAAATGCTCTACAGACAATACACCCCATTGTAGCCTGCTCCCAGAATGGATTGCTCCCACTAACTCCTCCTTGCTATGCCACTGTTTACAGACGAACCAGATGCTGTATAAAAATATTTTTCTATCCTTTTTGGGGCTTTTGGAATTAGGGAAATTTCCAAGGGTCCCCAAACAAAATAAAAATATGAGCAGAAATCAGAATGAGAGCAGTAAGCAAATGTGAAAGGCACAGTGGCCCTGAGAGCAAATGCTGATAATAGCCTGCTTTGGGTGACTAAGTCTTGGGTCTAGTTGGGGAACTGACCCTTAGACTCCCGTATAAGCCAGGGGCCTTGGGAGGAGGCTGAAATGATCCCAGGTTGGTAGCACCTCCTGGCTCTCAGTTAAGCAAAGGCAAATCCTCTCCAGGGAAAAGCCCCCAGGACTCCCACAGATTAACATCAACCAAACATGAGCTCACAATCAGAGCTCATGAAACGCACAAGGAAACAAGGCAGCATGAGTGAGAGCAGAGGCAACAAACAACAGATGTAGACCCGTGAGGAGCTCAGCTGTTGTAATTATCAGCTATGGAACATAACTGTGTGCGACATATTTGAAGGAATAAAGTTAGAATCACAAAAATGAGCAGGCAACAAAATGTTGTAAGAAATGACCAGGCAAATTTGAAAATGAACCATATAGAACTATTGGGAGAGATGGGAACTTTCAGACAGAGAAAGACAGACACCAGGGTGAGAAGGCTCGGGCTCTGAGTCTCCCCTTGCAGCTTCCCCCTGTTTCTGCAGGAGGTCCCCAAATCCTCAAGGGCTGTGCTACTCCAGAGGTCTGCCACCTGTGAGCGAACACCACCCTGGGCCTGGAAATGTCTGGATTTCATCTCATCACTAGGCCTGAATGCAACTACATGGGTCCTCCCACCCAGCTAGATGCTTCGAACCCTGACTTTCTGAGACCCCACCCTCTCTGCCCTCCCTGGATCCCACATGCCCTTCCCAATCCTGTGTTCCCAGGGTATCCTCTCCCCCCTACCATCATGCTCCTAGGGAGTGCAATTACCCGTATGCACACACACACCACCGGACACGCCCAGAAGCAGAAAAGCCCGTTGGCACACCTCCACACATCCACAAACATGCACATTTACATCCCAGCACCCAAAACCCAGCTACAGAGGAGTACGCATTTCTAAACACAAACATCCTGTTGTGTAAGCGAGACTAGAGATCTAAACTCAGTTTAAATAAGAAACCTGATGGTCTTTTTCTTTCTTTTCTTCACTTCCTTGCTTATGAAAGAAGACAGATTTGCCAACAGTCTTCTTCTGGCCTAACAAAGAACATCGACAATGTTCCAGAAGAGAGAGACGCTAATTGAAATGGTATTTACTGGGGCTACAGCTTTTTAAGTGAGACAATTAGACAGAATGACAGACGTTTCAGAGGTGAGAAAGGCAATTTTCAAACCTGGATAGAGGAGCCTTCCCTCAGCTCTGGGGAAGTAGAAGATGCTTTTGTTAGAAACCACACAGCGAGGATAGTTCTGTGATGCAGAAAAGGATCTGTTTGCTGAGTCTGCAGGCGAAGTGGGAACCTTCTCACCTTCGCTTCCTCTGATTACCAGCTGCTAGGAGTTTTACTTTTCAAAACCAAGCAGTGGATTAAATGAATGATCACAGTGAAGAAAAAAAACGTGGGTCAGGAGCTCAAAATTTACAACATGGAAAGGAAAGAGGGCAAAATAGGATTACTAACAACTGGAATACGGGACATGGAATTTTGCGTTTACAATCCCTATGAACTTATAACACATCTGTGCAGGGACGCATTGGTTGTCAGATCCATACGACCAATGGGAATGGGAGAGAGACGGGTACAAACACGCAAACACACAAAAGCACAAAATAGACACAGACATGCTGCAACAGTTTATTAATAGCCACAGGCGTTCAGATCGGAACGCCAACGTATATATCCAAGCACCCCAAACCTTGCTGGAAACACAGACACAACCGGACACAGAAACACACACAGACCCACAAAACCAGACTTACACATATGTGCATAACCATGTGCTGTGTGAACCATCTGTTCACACAGATACGCACACAGACACCTACTTGCACATGGGCTCACAGAGGCATGCATACAAACATCCCCACCCGCCCACGACAGTTCTGGAACGCAGAGTTCAACATAGGCACACACAACCATGTGTGCACACAGAGAAACAGGTCTGCATGCTCATCCACACAATGCATCTTTGCAAAAGTGCACACATAGCACATTTGCACAGGCACATACCGATGTGCCCAGAAATGTACACACACACGCACACACACAGACACACACACACACACACGCAGAGGCTGTCCTCCAGCCAGCACCCTCTTCCCCTCTCCCCAGGTCCCCAGGCAACTGCAACCCACACGAAGGCTCAAGTCACCAGCTGCTTCACCTGCTCAAACCTCTACCATTGCGACGCTCTCCCCTGCCCGGCAGATAGGAAGCACTGCCTTCAGACGGCGGGCATCACAGGTGAGTGCCCCTGGGGACAGGATAGGGGAGGGGAGACAGGAACAGGCCTGCGGCACAGCAAGGCCTCTCCTTGCTTTCCCATGTCTGCTGCCTCCACTCCCGCCACGTAGCCTTTTCCCGGTCATGGAGGACAGAGGCTGGATGCAGCGGAGGATGTGAGTTTACAATCTGATGCCGTATTTGTCATAGCTATTTATTGTTGAATAACAAGTCAGCTCAAGATATAGTGGCTTAAGCCACAAAAGGACAAACACAGTACGATTCCACTTATATAAGGATCTGGAGTAGTCAGATTCATGGGAAAGCAAAGTAGAACGGTGATTGCCAGGGGCTGGTGGGAGGGGGAAATGGGGAGTTGTTGGCTGACGGGTATAGAGTTTTAGTTTCGCAAAATGAAGAAGTTCCAGAGATCTGTTACACAACAGCGTGGATATAGTTGACACTACTGAACTGTGCACTTAAAAATGATTAAGAGGGTAAATTTTGTATGTGTTTTTTACCACCATTAAAGAGAAAGTTTGTGGCTTAAAACAACTATGATTTATTATTTCTCACTGCTCTGTGGGGTGACTGGGCGCAGCTGGGCTGTTCTTCTGCTCCAGGGGGTGGAGGCTGAGGTCGCTGTTGTGGCTGCATTCAGCTGGGAACTCCACTGGGGCTGGAACATTCGATACAGCCTCTCACCTTCCGGGACCTCCCTCCATGTGGTCTCTCATCAGTCAGCAGCCTAGTTGAGCTTCCTTACAATATTGTGGCTGGCTTCCGAGAAGAAAGAAGTGGAAACCACCAACTTCTTCAGAGAGAAAGCCAGAACTGGCACCGTGTCACTTCTGCCACAGTCTGTTGACCAGAGCAAGTCAAAAGGCCAGCTCAGATTTAGGGGATGAGGCAATAGATTCCACCTCTTGATGCAGGAGTGGTAGGGTCACGCTGCAAAAACGCATGTGGGATGGTAGATACAGTTGGGGCCATCCTGGTGTCTACTGGAACGTTCTGGGCAAGGAGCCCCCCAAGGCTCATGTCAGTCTGCCCCATAAGGGGAAAAACTGGACTCTTCTGTAAATGAAGAAGAACTAGAAACCAGCTCTTTTCTGTTTTCTAGCAGCATAAATAGGAACAGTAAGGATAGCATACCAGGCCCAGTGCTGTGCATTTCTGGGATCCTAGAGAAGTTTCAGGCTAAGCCCCCGAGGTGCTCATATACAGGTTGGGAAGACATCACTCCGGTGTTCATGGGAACCTTAAGGGGAGAAGATAGAGGAAGGAAGGCTTTCTGAACAATGCGTCTTGATGAACAGTGACAGGCTTTGAGTGTATTTGGGGGGGATCTCAGGCAAAGCGAATGCCAACAATGACACCCAGGGGGATTGGCGGCTTCAGTTGGGTGGTGGCTTGTGTTTGCCTTTCCTCCACATCTCTCCAGCCTTAGTGCAAGATAACTCTGTTGCCTGGAGAAATGGTTCCTGCGTGGCCTCCACGGACTGCAAATTTGACAACTCCATCTCTGCCTTGACCTACAGCGTTGGTTTTGGCTTCTGGGTCAACACCACCTGTTGCCAAGGCAACTGCCAAGAGGCCACTCTTCTCGGTACACTTCCACTAGAAAGCAGTCAGATGGGTGGCTGAGGAGGAGGTAGGGCGACTTTGGAGGAGAGTTTGTCCTGGGGTGAGGAAGGCAGGCAGTCAGGAGCATCACGCAACCCCCGTTCCCCAACCAGGCTGCCTAAGTACCCGGACCCCAGCTGAGTGGGAAATCCCATTAAGGTTATTCCCCTGTGGTAGAGCCTATGAGTGCACAGAGGGCCCTGAGAGGTCCCGAGAGTCCTCCCACCTGACTTTCACCCTCCCCTATACAGCAGCTCTGCTGGTCTCATGCCCCCGAGCAAGTTCCTGTGCCCACTGGGGAGACCAACTGTGTCCAGCTGGACCGGGTGCCTGAAGATGGTAGTGTGTGTGTGTGTGCGTGCACGTGAGTAAGCCCGAGCCTACTGGTTTTGGATACAGGCATGCCTGAGTTTGGGGTCCACCTCCATCATTTACTCTGTGTAAATGTGGCCCAAGATATGTGACTTCATCTCTTTGAGCCTCAGTTTTCTCTTCTGGTGAATGGGGATGGTGGAAGGACACCTCACATGGCTTTGTGAGGATGAAGTGAGTTTCTGAGAGAGGTGACAGAGGGGAGGGCATAAAGCAGGACTGTGGGGCCAGGCTGCCTGGGTTCAAATCCTGGATCTACCACTTATGAGCTGGGTGACTTTGGGCCAGTGACTTTACCTCTCTGTGCCTTAATTACTTCGTCTGAGAAAGGGGGTAATTATAGTCTCTAACTTATATGACTTATTGTGAGAATTAAAAAGATAATCCATGAAACTTCGAGATGAGTGTTGTCTAAAAGAAGTATAACGTGAGCCACGTGTATAATTTAATTTTTTCTGGTAACCACGGTAAAAAAGTAAAAAGTAACAGGTGAAATTAATTTAATAATATATTTTGTTTAACCCAATATAGCCGACTGTTATCATTTTCAACATGTAATCAATATAAAAAATTATAAATGAGGGGCCGGCCCGGTGGCGCAAGCGGTTAAGTGTGTGCGCTGCGCTGCGGCCGCCTGGGGTTCACCGGTTCGGATCCCGGGCACGCACCAACGCACCGCTTGGCAAGCCATGCTGTGGCGGTGTCCCATACAAAATGGAGGAAGATGGGCATGGATGTTAGCCCAGAGCCAGTCTTCCTCAGCAAAAAGAGGAGGATTGGCAGATGTTAGCTCAGGGCTGGTCTTCCTCACAAAAAAAAAAGAGAAAAAGAGAGAGAAATTATAAATGAGATATCTTACATTCATTTTTTTTTCCTATTAAGCCTTTGAAATGTGGTGTGGATTTTATTTTATTTTATTTCTTTGTGTGTGAGGAAGACCAGCCCTGAGCTAACATCCGTGCTAATCCTCCTCTTTTTGCTGAGGAAGACCGGCTCTGAGCTAACATCTATTGCCAATCCTCCTCCTTTTTTTCTTCCCCAAAGCACCGGTAGATAGTTGTATGTCATAGTTTCACATCCTTCTAGTTGCTGTATGTGGGACGCGGCCTCAGCATGGCCGGAGAAGCGGTGCGTCGGTGCGCGCCCGGGATCCCAGCCCAGGCCGCCAGTAGCGGAGCGCGCGCACTTAACCGCTAAGCCACGGGGCTGGCCCGTGGTGTGGATTTTATACTTGCAGCACATTTCAGTTCAGACCAGCCACATCTCAAGTGCTCAACGGCCACATGTGGCTAGCGGCTGCTGTATTGAACAGTGTAATTCTAGAACGCAGTAAGTGCTATATATGGCATTTCAGGGAGTCTAAGATGATATGGATGGGAAGACAGAAGACAGCTCTAGTTGGGAATGTTAAAATGTGTATGCGGCAGGGGTGGGAGGGTGGGGGGATATGCGTCTCAGAAGTAACGAAATTCAGTGTCAGGTGTCATGACCTTTCTGTGTATAAGGTTTATGTGAACTGGACAGGCCTTCAATTAGTCATTGTCCAGGGAACGGATGTGCCAGTGAACTTGGCTTTGTATGCACAGTGTTACGTGTGTGTGGGCGTGTGTGTGTTTCTTGGGAGGGGTGATGTGTCAGTGGACAGGGTGGGTGGGCGTGTTGCGTTGACTGAGTGTGGGCCTTTGTGATTGAGATGTGTGTGCACGTGCGCAAGTGTGGGTGGGTGTGCATAAGGGTGGGTGTGGGACAATGACTCACAAACATGGCTCACTGAGGAAGTATACTCCAGTTCAGGGCAAAATGAGACAAATACAGACCACGCCGTGAGGCTTACATTTCTTTTAGCTTTTTTATTATGGAGAAGTTCAAAGATAAATAAAAGAGTGAACAGTTTAACGAACCCCCATGTACCCTTCAGCCAACTCCAATAATTATCCACTCACGACCAATGCTGTTTCATCTCCACTCCCAGCCCCATATTATTTTGAATGCAAACTCAGATATGGTATCACTTCAACCATAAGTATGTCCACACATACCTCTAAAAGATAAGAACTTAAAAATAACCTACGGAGCCAGACCTCATGGCCTAGTAGTTAAAGATCGGTGGCTCGCTTTGGCAGCACGGGTTCACTTCCGGGTCGGGGAACCACACCACCCATCTGTCAGTTGCTATGCTATGGCTGTGACTCACGGAGAAGAACTAGAATGACTTACAACTGGGATATAAAACCGTGCACTGGGGCTTTGGGGACAAAAAAAAAGAAAAAAGGGGAAGATTGGCAACACACATTAGCTCAGGATGAATCTTTCCCTGCAAAAACAAACAAAATCCTGCAATTGTGGTGAGCTGTTTTTTGTTGGTAAAATAAGACCTTTTCCTTTCATATCCTCCATCAAGTCCTCAATAAACCGGTTATGTTTGTATATTTATACAGTATTTATATATAAATATATCACATCATATCATATCATATTATATTATACATGGCTCTGAAGAAGCATAGCAACTAGTAGAGAAAGCTGTGCACTAGACCGGTTGGAGTAGTGTGGGAAATAGTGTGGCCTCTGGGTATCAGTTTTTATTAATATGGAACACAAGTAAAAGGTCACCTCTAACGTACATGTAAGGTACAATGAAATGACAATGGTGACCAGACCCCAGGCCGGAGCTCAAGGGTCAGAACATTCCTGGTGAGTTTTCACGAAGGACATGGATTCCAGGACCTGCCATTCCCCCGAGATTGGCTGCTCCCATGTTTCCTTTTCGATGTGAGAAAGTCTTTCCTTTTACGAAACCTCAGCGAGGTTGGCAGATCCCAAGGCTCTGACCTGGCGAAATAGGCGGCCCCGCGGGGCTGGAGGCGGTTTCGGGAAATTCGCTGGGTCTGAGAAACCGCGACGTCTGGGGACCGGGAGGCGGCGCTGGTGCCAGTGGTGGCGCGCGCATGCGCTGGAGCGCGCGTGCAGGGTGGCACCGGCCTGCGCGCGTCCGCGAGTCGCAGTCCTCACCCGGTCTCCGCAGGCGGCCGGGACCGAGGGGCTCCCGGCGCTCCCCTGCCTCCGGCTGGCCCGCCGGCCCCACTGCAGCTCCAGCCAACGCGCCATCGTGGGCTCCAAGTGCCACTCGGGCGCGGCACCTGTCCTCCGCCGCACCCTGTCTGTGCTGGCGGTCGCCCCGGGCACCGCGGCGCTCTTTTGAGGAGTCCCGCCTCGACCACCCTCGCCCGGGAACCCCAGCTTCTTCCACACGTCGCTAGATGGCGCCCTGGCTCCCCTCTACCAGGGCATCTCTGGGGGGCCTGGAAGCTCTGGTGAGAAAGTCAGGAACCAGGGGTGAGCCTCCTCTCTCAGACCGAGCTTCCCCAAGGCTAGACCTCTTTCCTCACACCAGGACCCCAAAGGCTGTACCTCCTCCCTCAGACTAGGCTGTTTTTCTTTCTCAGATTAGAGATGCCTCCATGGTTACACATTCTCCTCCCGTTTGGGGGCCTCAAAGACTAAGCCTCCTTCCTCAAGCTAGGAGGTCCCTCAACACCAGGCTACTCCCTCAGACTAGGCCTGTGTCTCTTCTTCCCAGCATTGGGAAGCAACTCCTCTTTTTCCTGTTTCTCTCTTTAGGGTCTAGCAGAGTCCTGGGCAGCCAAGATGGGGCTCGAGGACCAAATACACCCCCTTCCCAGGCATTTAGAGCAGCCCATCACCCTCCCTCCATGAGCCCTCTTCTGTCTGGGCTCAATCTCCCAGCTGGAACCAAATGTCAATGAATCGCATCCCACAATGCCTTTTTCTGACATTGCAGCCTCAAGGAGGGCCCTGATGTGGTCTACCGTCTCCTCTGGGGCCAAGGAAAGCCAGGCCTATCTTGGGCTGGGGATTCTGGGACCTGAGGGGACCTGCAGATGACAATGTCTGGGAGCCAGGGTGGACATAAGATCAAACGCTCAGTCTGGAGTGAGCGTCATTTTAGAGCAAGCGTTGGACCCAAAGGATTGAGCAGAGAGGTGAAAATGGGGAGCTCACAGGAGGAAGAATGCCAGGAACCATTTGCTTTCAGCCGGAAGTAATAGAAAGTCCAACTAGCAGAACTGAAACAATTCACTTAGTGTTCATTTAACAAATGTTGATCACATACTGTGCATTGAGCACAGTTCTAGACCCGGGGGATACACAGTAAACACAATTCCCTGCTCTCAGGAGGGTTATGTTTCAGTGGGGGAGGAAGATAATCAACATCACATATAACGTGCCAGATAGTGACAAGTGCTCTGGGGAGAACACAGTGTGGGGCAGAGGAACCAGGAATGCTGTGGAAGGAGTGCACTTTTATATAGGTGGGTTCAGAGGCCTCAGTAAGGTCACTTCTGAGGAAAGACCTGAGGGGGACGAGGGAGAAGACAGTGCAGATGTCTGGGGTGGAGGTGGGGGCATTCCAGGCAGAGGGAACTGCAAACACAAGGGCCCTGAGCTAGGGGCAGGAAGGAACAGCTAATATTATACAGCTTGACAGAAGGATGGAAACAGGGGGTACCCAGGAGTCATGGATTCAGCAGTTCAAAGGAGTCATCGAGAACCTACCTTGCGACCCTGCCATCCTCAGCATGTGGGTGTCTGCGTGATGATGGCCAGAGCTCCAGAATCATGCCCTCATACAACCACATTCAAAGCTGGAAGAAGTGGCCTCCCATCCTTGTCTTCCCGGAAACCCCATTCCCTAGCAGACTTCCCTCATGTCCCATTGAACAGAATTGAGCTGGCCAATCCCTGGCAAGGGGATGGGTTACCCTGATTGACCTTACCTAATCAAGATCCAGTTCCCAGGGTTGAGAGAGGCCCCAGCTTCTCATAAGGTACATGGCTGCCCCAGATTCTGGACACAATGGGATTCTATTAACAAAGAAGAAAGGGGGATAGATCAATAGGGCTTAGTCAGGAAAAGAAAAAGCACCCCAGGTGTTTCAACAGGAGGAATTTCATTCAAGGGATGCTTCCGCTGTGTGGGAAGGGCTCGGAGAGCAAAAGAGGGAAGGAGGGGAGCTGGAGGGCAGAGAGGAAGAAGGGGGGTGTCCCAGTTACTGGGGTTGTGTAATAACTCACCGCAACACCTAGTGGCATAAAACAGTTCAGGAGTAGGAATTTGGGGATGGCCTGTCTCTGCTCCGTGATGTCTGGTGCATGGGCTGGGGTGGTTTGAGGGCCGAGGGCTAGAGCCACCTGAAGGCTCATATGCTCACAATTCTGGCGGTTGTTGCATGGTGCCAGCTGACACCTATGCTGGGGCCATAGTTGGACACCTACAGGGAGCCTCTCTGCATGGCTTGGACCTCCTCATGACATGCAGTGTTGGCTTGTGGTAGGCAAAATTCTAAAATGGCCCCCCAAGATTTCCACCCTAATCCCTGGGACCTTGAATGTGATGAGATACGACCCTCATGATGATATGTTACATGACAAAAGGGATTTTGCAGGTCTAATTAAGGTAACTGACGAGTTGACTTAGAGATCATCCAAAGGGAGATTATCTGGGTGAGCTGAATGTACTCACATAAGCCCTTAAAAAGCAGAGAGTTTTCTCTGGCTGGCAGCAGGAGAAGTCATGTTTGAAGCATGAAAACGACTGGATGCGGCATTCCCGGCTTGAAGTTGGAGGGGGCCATGTGGAAAGAACCTGAGAATGGCTTCTAGGGGCCAAGAGTGACCCCTCCCCCAGCCAAGAGCCAGCAAGAGAGGACCTCAGTCCTACAAATTCAAGGAACTGGATTCTGTGAAGAACCTGAGTGGGTCTGGAAGAGGACCCCAACCCCACATAAGAGCCCAGCCCAAGACCTTGATTTCAGCCTTGTGAGATCCTAAGCAGAGAACCTAGCCAAGCCCACCGTTGACCCCCTGAACTGTGAGATAAATAGATGAGCGCTATTTTAAGCCGATAACTTTGTGGTGATTTTGTTTCTCAGCGATAGACACTCTTGGGTGAGCATCCTATCCCGAGAGAGAGAAGCCGTACTGCCTGTTATGACCTAGCCTCTGAAGTCAGGCGGCATCGCTTCTGCCGTGCTCTCTTCATCCAGGTTCAAGGGAAGGGGAGCTGGGCTCCACCCTTGATGGGGAGTGAGAGGGCCAAGGCTCTGAAAAAGCACGTAGGACCAAAAATCTTGCTGTGGCCCTTTTTGGAAAAACACAACCTGCCGTTGGGAGTACCCTGGAGATTAGCAACTGTAGGAAGCATCTACCACCCCTAGGGCCGGGGGAGCCAGAGCAGGTGATGTTAGCACAACCTAGGAGCCCCCTTGCTGCCATACTGTGGGGTGGCCTGTGCTGGAACCATGGATGGGGGGCTGTGTGGTCAGGGCTGGGGCCATGGAGGAGGCAGCCCAGCCAGTTCCACAGAGGCTATCAGAAGCAGGGGTGGGGGAAGCACGTTTCACCTTCTGACCTGGAGTACTTCCTCATTGCAGAAGTCAGGTGGCAAGGGAGCCTGGGAAATGTAGTTTTCAAACTCCCAGCCCAGCCTCATAGGGCAGAGAAGAGTGGATGTGGAGCTGGGGGACCACAGCTAAGTAACAGTGACATTGGGCAGGTCCCTTCCTCTCTCTTAGGCCCAGTTTTTCTGGGATTAGTCATTGTTCCTGAAAAAGTGAATGTGTACAGATAGAGTCCTTAGTAGGTAACAAGCATTCAGTAAACGGCAGTTAGGATGCTACTTGTCTTAGTCAGCTTGGACTGCCGTAACTAAATGCTGTAGACCCGGGGGCTTAAACAACAGATATTTATTTTCTCACAGCTGGAGGTTGGAAGTCTGAGATGAGGTTACCAGCGTGGTGGGTTCTGGTGAGGACCCTCTTCCTGGCTTGCAGATGGCTGATTTCTCACTGTGTCCTCACGTGGCAGAGAGCTCGCTCACTCTGGTCTCTCTTCCTCTTCTTCTAAGTATACTAATCCCATCATGAGGGGCCTACCCTGACGGCCTCGTCTAAATCTAATTATCTCTCAGAGGCCCCACTTCCAAATACCACCACTTTGGGGGGTCAGGGCTTCAACATATGAATTTGGGGGGACACAGACATTCCTAACACTACTGAAAGGAACGAGGGAAGGAGGTAGTATTTCTGGCTAGCACTGTGTGGGGTGTTTCATATAATTTATCTCATTTAATGCTCTGTGAGGTAGGCATTATAGACCCTCCTTTTGCAGATGAGGGATGGAGACCTGAGTCTCCACGTCAAGGTCACACATCAAGTAGCTGGACTCATCTATGGCTTCTGATTCATGATTCATGTGGATTGAAGGGTCACCAGGCCCAGTGTTGAAAGGAAGGGGACATCCTTGCAGGGTCTCTGAAATGTGGGCAGAAGCAACACGAGTCAATTCTGGGCAGAAGCTTTGAGAGCCTTAAGAGTGCTTTGCTGTGTGCCTGCTCTCTCTTCCATGATGTCCACAAGGTTCCAGACAGAGTCCACCAGCCTGATCCCTGATGGACATGCGATGTGAGTGAGAAATAAACTCTGTCGTTGTCATGAGCCACCAAGATGTTGGGGCTGTTGGTTGCTGTGGCATCACCAGGCCTATCCCGACTGGTACAAAGATCACACAGGGAGTTGAAAGCAGAGTTGGAGGTTGAACTGTGTTCTCAAACTGATGCCCTGAATAGGGTAGTGGTTAAGATCTCTGGACTTGAACAGACCTGGGTTTGTATGTGGATTCACAAGCCATCGGTTGTGTGGCCTCAGACAAGTCTCATATCCTCTCTGAGCCTGTGTTCCTGTGTAATAGGGAGATGTTAATAGTTTGGCCTCCCATCATCGTAAGGTCTGTAAAGCATAAGGCTTGGCACACCTTAAGCTTTCAACAGACGAAAGTGGTCATCTCCAGGGGTTGTTAATCATCATGACAACTCCCTTCCTGGGAGGGAGGATTGACTAAAACAAAGCCCGCTGAGAGTTCAGCATGACCTGCCCCCATCCCTGTCCATTAGCAAAAGGCCCTAGAATGTTCTCAACCTTCAGGGGAGATCTCCCCTCACTCGCTGGGCTGCGGCATTCTTCTAAAGTCTCCACAGAAAACTCATATCAGAAGTGCGGGACAGGAGTCGCACCCAAAGAGAGAGTCCAGCACAGCGGTTACGAGTATGGACTCTGCCACTAGGCTGTCTGGGCTCGAAGGCCAGCTTGGCCAGTTACTAGTCTTGTGACCTTGGGTGAGGACCTTGGCCTCAGCTTTCCCATTTGTGAAATGGGGCAATAATGGTTCCTACTCATAGGGGTGATGTGAGGGTTGAAAGAGTCGATACGTGCACAGAAGTCAGAACAGTGCACACAGAAAGAGTTCAATACAAGTAAATAATGGCTTGTAAATAATTACTATTACTACTGGGGAAGGGGAGCGCCCTTTGGATCACGCCGTCAGGATATGTGTTTGACTCCAGAAGCCCCTTTCTTTCTGCTACCCTGCATGGCCTCCTGTCTGGAGAATGCCTGCCCTAAGGAGTGAGTGGGAAGGAACCTGGGGTGGCGGTGGAGGGGGCGAGGAAGGAAGGAGATGTTTCTGCGAGATTAGAGGCCCCAGAGATGGAGCCAGGAAGTGATCCATCTCAGCTGAGCTGCAGGTGCACAGGAAATGCTCACAGGCGGAAACTGTCATTTAATGACCGTGACCCTAGAGTCTGGGGGGAGAGCAGAGGAGGGAAGGGACTTTGGGGGTATGGTGGAGCTCACCTGGGCAGAGAATTTAATTTTATTGTACATTTCTAATTTTCTGTAAGGGCATAAATGCGAGTACATTATTTGAGTTTTTAAAATTTGTTATAAATTATTTAAAACACACAAAACCAAATAAAGAATAAGCAGTATCTCTCACCGCTCAGCTGAAAGAAAGCAAGCATCCAAAGAGTCGAAATTGCAGCGGCCCCTTCCCCGGCCACGTGCCTTTCTTCCCTCCTCCCCGGAGATGACCTCTGCCCTGAACATGATATTTGTAATTTTGCTACATATGCACAGGCTTTGAAATTTATGAGTCAAGTCTTTTCCCTTTTCCTTTCCTTTCTTTTTTTTTTTTTTTTAATAGAGGTCACATTTCTTTATAATATTATATAAATTTCAGGTGTACATCATTATATTTCAACTTCTGTATAGACTACATTGTGTTCACCATCAAAAGTCTAGTTTCCATCCATTACGGTCCACATGTGCCCCTTCACCCTGTTCACCCTCCCCCCACCCTCTTCCCTTCTGGTAATCATCAATCTGTTCTCTGTATCTATATGTTTGTTATCATTACTTTTTTTATCTTCCACATATGAGCGAAATCCTAGAGTTTGTCTTTCCCTATCTGGCTTATTTTGCTGAGCATAATACCCTCAAGGTCCAACCATGTTGTCACAAATGGCAAGATTTCATCTTTTTTTATGGCTGAGTAGTATTCCACTGTGTATATATACCACACATTCTTTATCCATTCATCCATTTATGGGCACTTGGGTTGTTTCCAAGTCTTAGCTATTGTAAATAATGCTGCAGTGAACATAGGGGTGCATCATATATCTTTTCAAATTAGTGTTTTCATGTTCTTTGGATAAAGACTCAGAAGTGGGATAGCTGGGTCATATGGTAGTTCTATTCTTAATTTTTTGAGAAATCTCTATACTGTTTTCCACGGTGCCTGTACCAGTTTGCATTCCTGCCAGTAGTGTGCAAGGGTTCCCTTTTCTCCACATCCTCTCCAACACTTGTTATTTCTCTTTTTTTAATAATAGTCATTCTGATGGACGTGAGGTGATATTTCATTGTGGTTTTGATTTGCATTTCCCTAATAATTAATGATGTCGAACATCTTTGATGTGCCCGTTGGCCATCTGTCTATCTTCTTTGGAGAAATGTCTATTCAAATCCTCTCCCCATTTTTGAATCAGATTGTTCGTTTTTTATTGTTGAGTTGTATGTGCTCTTTATAAATTGTGGATATTAACTCCTTGTCAGATATATGATTTGCAAATATTTTCTTCCAATGGGTAGGTTGTCTTTTTGTTTTGTTCATGGTTTCCTTTGCTGTGCAGAAGATTTTTAGTTTGATGTAGTCCCATTGTTTATTTTTGCTTTTGTTTCCTTTGCCTAAGGAGACATATCCAAAAAGATACCGTTAAGACCGATGTTAAAGTGTGTACTGCCTATTTTCTTCTAGGAGTTTTATGGTTTCAGGTCTTACAGTCAAGTCTTGAATCCATTTTGAGTTAATTTTTGTGTATGGTGTAAGATAATGGTCTACTTTCCTTCTTTTGCACATGGCCGTCCAGTTTTCCCAACACCATTTATTGAAGAGACTTTCCTTTCTCCATTGTCTGTTCTTGGCTCCTTTGTTGAAAATGAGCTGTCCATAACCCTTTTCCTTTTCTGCTTGGCTTTCTCCTCTCCCTCTTTTCTCCCCATAGACTCTCCCCAGGGACTCCCCCCAGGAATTTCATATTAACAACCTCACGTAGCTCCTGTTTTTTTCCAAACTCAAATAATCCTATATAGACATTTGATACATATATGTATATCTGTATAGATATCAGTGTATATGTAGATATAACATATCTATATGTGTCATATCTATATCACACAGACATATCTACGTCTATATCATATAAGTGTATAGGTGTTTTAATCTTCTAAAAATGAGATGTTAGCCACCACTCTCTGCATCTTGCTTTTCTCACTCCACAGTACTTCATGGAAATCCTCCAAGTCATCTGATTCACACCTTTTGGGGGCCTATGGCATGGATGTACCAACATTTATTCAGTTGTGGTCCTATTGAGGGAATTCATGTTGTTTCTTTCTCCCTCTCCCACTATGAGCAATTCAGCCGTAAACATCCTGATGACAGTGGTGTTTATTTGTTATGTTTCCACTTGTCTTGAAAAATTTCTAATAAATGTTAAAAGCGTGGATGATATATCCCTTTAATGCATTTAAGGAAAATTCTAAAAGGTATAATGGGGCCGGCCCTGTGGCTTGGTGGTTGGGTGCGCGCGCTGCGATGCTGGTGGCCCGGGTTCGGATCCCGGGTGCGCATCGAGGCACCACTTCTCCGTTCATCCTGAGGCCGAGTCCCGCATACAGCAACTAGAAGGATGTGCAGCTACGACATACAACTATCCACTGGGGCTTTGGGGGGAAAAATAAAATAAATAAAATCTTAAAAAAAAAAAAAAAGGTATAATGAAATGGAATGGGAAGTTACAGTTAAAAATTAAAAGTAAGAGATAGTGAATCGGGGGGCGCAAAGAGCAGCTTCCCTCACCTCCCCACTGTCATCGTCACCCAGGTGAGGCCCCCTGGACATCCCTTCTCCCCTGCGACTCCAGGGAGCAATCAATTCAATTACTTCAGGTCCTTAAATGTCCATGGGATGATTCTCAGGAGGTGGGGATGTGGGTTGAAGGGAACGTGTGCATTTAATTTGTTAACAGGTGATGCCAGAGTGGCCTCAAGTGTTTCTTCTTGAGCCCGACCTTCTTGTGGGGGGCGCCTGTTTCTCTCCGCAGGCCAAACCTGACTTCCCAGCCCTCCCCCTCTGCCTACTTCTGGAAACAGCCCTGGCCTATCTCCCTGTCCCTTTGGAGGCAAAAACTTGGGGTTCTGACCAATGCTGTGTTGAGCATATTGGAACCCCATGCAAAAGGTCCTGTCGACATGCTTGTATGTTTTTTTTTTAATGCCTAGTTTCTTCCAGAACACTGAAGTAGTTGAAAAAAATATTGACAAATTATAAAAAGCATATATTAAAACACATTATTTTGAGTTAAAATATTTTATTTATACCAAAACAGAATTTATTATCATTTTATTTCAGCATAAGTTATTTAAAAATTATTTAATATCATTATTTGGTCAAGAGAAACTGTCAAGCATGAAAAATCTCTCAGTTGAAAATGTGATAAGCTATGAAGTAGATTCTGAAAATGTTATTGATGAGTTTGTTTCCACCAAAGCCAGGAGTGCACCAACATGGCTTGGCAGGGTGCTGGTCTTTATTTGAAATTTTGATATTTTGTTCATCAAAATCTCATGGGATTTTTGCATTAATTTTGATTTTTTTAAAAAGTATTGCATTAAAATGTCATTTATCTTGGCTGCTGAGTTTTTTGGCACCCCTTATATTTTGCACCCAGGGCCAGTGCCTCACTTGTTGGCCCCAGTCCCGGCCCTCGTTCTGACCAAGTTGTGTCACTGAGGGCAGAAGGACCCTCATCTCATTCCTGGCCCCCTCTCATGACACTCCCCAAAGGCCCTCGCTTCCCTCCGAGTTAACAGGTGTATAAATGCTCACTGTGGTCCATCATGAGATCTGGGCCTTGTCACCTCTCACACTACATCTCCTAGAACTCCTTCCCTCGTCACTCTGCTCCAGCCACACTGGCCACTGTGATTCTTCCCAGACACAGCAGGCTCAGGTCTGCCTCAGGGCCTTTGCACTTCCATGCCCTCTGCCTGGAATGCTCTTCCCCCTGATGTCCACATGGCTTCTGTACTTCTGTTAAAAATAAACCCAAAGCGCCAATTATTTTAACTGCAAAATGAGTTTATTAGGGAAAAACCAAAGAATTGCAATTCAGGACCCGCATGCTGTGGCAAAAGCCGTAGGCAGGTCCAACAATCAAAAGAAAGGAATGAGGGCCGGCCCCGTGGCTTAGCGGTTAAGTGCGCGCTCTGCTGCTGGCAGCCCCGGTTCAGATCCCGGGCGCGCACCGACGCACTGCTTCTCCGGCCATGCTGAGGCCGCGTCCCACATACAGCAACTAGAAGGATGTGCAGCTATGACATACAACTATCTACTGGGGCTTTGGTGGGGGGGAATAAATAAATAAAATTAAAAAAAAAAGAGAGAGGAATGTTATTTTATAGGGGAAAAGGAGGAAATTGGGAGGGGTTGTTTTGAATGAAAGTCGATTGGAGAAAAGCAGGAGTTCAGAGTGGTGACAGTTTCTGATTGGCTGAGTTGCTGGGGTAGTCGAGTTCTCTTTGGGATGCAATGTACATTTCTTCCTGTTGGGGTCCATAGTTGATGATTCTTCCTGTTGACAACTTCTTACTGTTGGGGTCTGTAATTGACTATCCTTCCTGTAATTGACCTTTAGTGGTACTGTGTGAGAGCTCCCCCTTCTGGCCTCCCAACTCCATTTTTTAAATTTATTTATTTATTTATTTTGTGTGTGTGTGTGTGTGTGTGTGTGTGTGTGTGTGAGGAAGATCAGCCCTGAGCTAACATCCGTGCTAATCCTCCTCTTTTTTCTGAGGAAGACCGGCTCTGAGCTAACATCTATTGCCAATCCTCCTCCTTTTTTTTCCCCAAAGCCCCAGTAGATAGTTGTGTGTCATAGCTGCACATCCTTCTAGTTGCTGTATGTGGGACGCGGCCTCAGCATGGCCGGAGAAGCCGTGCATCGGTGCATGCCCTGGATCCGAACCCGGGCCGCCAGTAGCGGAGCAAGCGCACTTAACCGCTAAGCCACGGGGCCGGCCCCCCAACTCCATTTTAAATGAAGTTTCCCTTTATTAATTTTCACACTTCATTCAGATCTTTGCTGGAATAGAATGTCACTTTCTCAGGCCTTCTGGACCACTCTATCAAAAACAGCACACTCCCTCCCCAAAATCATTTGGCTATTTAGTGGCCTAGAACACGATTTATTATTTCTCATAAGTCTGTGGGTTGGCTGGGCTCAGCTGCATGGTTCTTCTACTCCCATGTGGTATTGGCTGAGGTCACTCTTGTGGCTGCATTCAGCTGGAGCTCAGCTGGGGCTGGAATGTCCTAAATGGCTTCAGGCTCGTCTCCACGTGGCCTCTGTCTCTCCGCAGGGTCTCTCCAGCAGAGTAGCAGGACCTCTACATGGCAGCTCAGGGCTCTGAGAAGGAGAAAGCAGAAGCTGTCCTCTTAAGGCCTGGGCTTGGAAGTTCCAGAATGTCACTTCTGCTACATTCTGTTGATCAAAGCAAGTCGTGAGGCTAGCTCAGATTCAGTGGGAGAGGACAGAGACTCCCCCTCTTGATGGGAAGAGTGGCACGTGCCTACAGAGATGGGAGAAATTGCCGGCAGCCATAGTTACAGGTCCCCTACCCATCTCTCACCCTTGCTTTCTTCTTTTTCCTTATCACTGTTTGACACTATCTTATTTTTGTTTATTATCTTTATCTTTCAAAAAATATAACCTCCAGGAAGACCATCTGTGTCTATTCCCCACGTGTCAGTGCCTAGAACTGTGCCAAGCACACAGAAGGCAGCCAATACATGTTTAAATGAACGAATGAATCCCTGGGGACTAAATTCAGGTTTCCCCAGGATTGTGGCGAACGGAAAGAAGGTGAAGACCACAATGTGTAGATATTCCGAGGGAAGTGTGTTAGGGTTTTTATTTATTTATTTTTTTAAATTTATTTTTATTTATTTATTTTTTTGTGAGGAAGATCTGCCCTGAGCTAACATCCAATTGCCAATGCTCCTCTTTTTGCTGAGGAAGGCTGGCCCTGAGCTAACATCCGTGCCCATCTTCCTCTACTTTATATGGGACGCCGCCACAGCATGGCTCGACAAGCAGTGTGTCGTTGCACGCCCGGGATCCGAACTGGCGAACCCCGGGCTACCGCAGCAGAGCGCGCACACTTAACCACTTGCGCCACCAGGCCGGCCCCGCATTAGGGTTTTTAAAAGACACAGAAAGGAGAGGAGGAAAGGCGGATTAAGAGTGGGCAGGAGAATTGGGAGGAAGAAGAGGAGGCAGAGGAGGGGAGCTTCATGAGGGAAGGACCGGGGACTCTCTTGGTCCCAACTTATCTCCAGCCTCAACGAGCACGGGCCCTGGCACACAGCAGCTGTTCAGCAAGGGTGTGCGTGAGTGAACTTTCTCCAAAAAGCCTTCGCTGACTCCATGTCCACCTCCAACGCCCTGCTGCAGGGTCAGACCCTCTTGGCTCTCACACCCCTCTGGGCAACTCCTTCCCTACCTTACCTTCTGTGGGTCGTCACTGTCTGGGGACGGGTCCGTGTTCCCCACTGGACTCTGAGTCCCGTGGGGACAGGGCTGGGGCTGTCTCGGTCATTGCTGGGTCTTGAACATCAACCAATGGGCCCTTGGCACACAGGGTGCATATCTGCATGAACCTCCTCCCTGTAGGAAAGGGCCGTCTCTGTCATTGCTGTTCCCAGCCCGGCAGACACAGAGTGGACCCTCAGGAAACACCTTCACTGATTCTAAGATGCATTTTCCCCCCACATTTTAGCAGTTCTGAAATCAGGAAGAGTCACAGTTGATGGCACCTTACAATTGCTGTCAGCCAGGCAGCCATTGTGCCGTAGCTGTCACTGCCTGGATGTGATCATGGAGCTGCTTTTAATAGCATCTTGGCCGCTCCTGATGGCACGGAGGACGTGTAAGGGGGGAGAGCATGGATGCCCACTGCTCGGAGGCCGAAGCGAGGCCACAGACGCAGACTGTGTGGTTATAGCAACAGCTTAGCCAGTTTATTTCCCCTGTATTTTCCTAGTTAGATACACACATGAGCGACATATGGTAAAAATCTATATTTTCTAAGTCAGTCTACGAAGAGCTTTTTCAGCAAGTGTAAAATAAAGTTTTTTTCTCTTTTTGCTGAGGAAGACCGGCCCTGAGCTAACATCTATTGCCAATCCTCCTCCTTTTTTTTCTCTTTTTTCCCCAAAGCCCCAGTAGATAGTTGTACGTCATAGCTGCACATCCTTCTAGTTGCTGTATGTGGGACGCGGCCTCAGCGTGGCCGGAGAAATGGTGTGGCGGTGCGCACCTGGGATCCGAACCTGGGCTGCCAGTAGCGGAGCACGCGCACCCGACCGCTCAGCCACGGGGCTGGCCCCTAAAATAAAAATTTTAAGTGACAAGGAAATATTGTGTCATAGTTTTATTGGCAGCATTTTTTTTCCCTTGTTAGTGGGACAGAAAAGGATGCACCTGACAACCAGCGGCACCTCAGCTTTGATTATATAGGGAACTGTGGAAGGAACAGGTGAATAAATGTGTTCGTCTCATTTCTCTCTGTCCTCCTCTCTATTCCAGTCTTGGCTCCTGGGTTTTGTCTGTTGGGGGATGATGGGTGAGTGAACAGGGTTCTAGTCCTGTTAAGTGAGCGACTGACGGCCTTCACACAGTGCCTGGCCTCTGGTATGCTCAGGAAGTGAACACCGCGTCTGTGTGATCCTGTCAGTGGCACGCACCCCACCTCCCCACAGCCTGTGAGGTCTATAAGAGCAGGGATAAGTGTGACTCACATCGAGGGACCAGCACAGGGACCGGCCTAGGGTCAGGTCTAAACGTTTGTGGAATGACGAAATAACTGAGTGAATTATTGGGGAAATGAAATCTCTCTCTCAACTCATGGTCTTGGCACCAGCTGGTCCCTTGGCCCGGGATGCAACTCACTAGCAGGCCATTTGGCTCACTCTTACTCGTCCTTCAGATCTCAGCTCAGGTGTCGCCGCCTCCAGGAAGCCCTCCCTGACCCCTAGGCTGGGTTAGTGGCCCCTTTGTGCTCCCACAGCCCTCTGGGGTCCCCCACCTCAGTCCTGCCCGCTCTGGGTCGTCACTGTCTGGGGATGGATCTGACTCTTCCACTGGACTCTGAGTCCTGTTGGGGCAGAACCCGGGGCTGTCTTGGTCATTACTGTGTTCCCAGCACCCAGCCCAGGAGTGGCCTGGAGAGGTGCTGAATGTTTGATGAATGAGGAGGGAAGTGGAGGCTTGGGAGACAGGCAAGGGTGCAGCCTCTCTCCAGTTGGTGCTCAGGAGCTGGGAGAAGCACCCTTGGCACATGCCAGCCTGCATCAGATGCACTGGTGCAGGTGCCCTGCAGCCATCTTGGCCCACAGTCACCCTGGGCTGCAACTGTTTCCCTTTCCTACGACCTGGAGCCCCCGAGGGCAGAACCTGGGCTGGAGGCACTTCTGGGGCCCCGGCTCCGGGCTGGGCCCACGGCTCAGGAGCTGGAGCAGAATGACTGAGGGCCATGAACGGATGCGGTGGGTTTCAGGGGACGCAGTCTGTGTGTTGTCTGCGTGCAATGGTGTCTCTCCTGGTCTGTCATTGGTGTGTGCCTGAGCCACTGTTGTTTGCCAGGCCGGTGTGTCTGTAGTTTGTCTGAGTCTGCTTTTCTGTAATGACCCTGCATTTGAGGGTCTGTGTCCTTCCTTTCCCTCTTGGGCCAGGTGTGCGTGTCTGTGGATTTGGGGAGGAGTCTTGGTCTGTGTGTTTAGTGTCTGGGAATGTCTGGGAAAATCTTTTAATCTTCGTCTCTGTGCGTTTGTGTCAGCAATGAGGATGTGAGTGAGTCTGTGTGGCTGCCAGTAGGCATTTCTCTCTTGCCTGTGGTTTAAGATTCTGGACTATGTGGTCAGCAGACCACTCTTTCCCCAACTCTTGGGGTGGCTGTGAGCTAGTCTATTCCCTTTCGGGCCTACACCTCCTTCTCAGTTGTTTCCAGAGGCTTCTTTCCAGAACCACCTTCAGATTGTCAGGAAAATCCTTTGAGTATCAGGGGCCTCCAGCTACATCCCAGGAAATGGGGGTGGGGGAAGGCCCAGCGCCTGGCCTGGACAGAGAGGAGGCCAGGAGGGGAGACAAGGTGGAGACAATACAAAAGGAGAGATGGGGGCTGGAGTTGGGGGGAGCCGGGTGGGCTGGGGTTCTGGGTGTCTTGGTCTCTAGACCTTCAGCTCCCTCTCTGTGTGTGCCCAAGTCCCCACCCCTCGACTCCCATCTCGCAGGCTCTGTCTCTCTTCACTGTCTCTCTAACTGGTGCCTCTGACGAGCTTCTCTCTGACTTGGTCTCTCATCCACTCTCTCTTCCTGCCTGACTCTCCCTGTTTTTTCTTGAGGAGTCTGTTTGCCCGTCCCAACTCTCCCTCTTTTCTCATTCACATCTCTGCCTGCTTCCATCTCCCTCTGTCACACTGATGCCATTTTAAGTGCTCATGGGGGAGGAGAGGAGGGAGACAGCGGAAGGGAGAGAGGCGTTACAGAGTTGGCACTGAGCTGGGGTTTGAAGAGTGGGCTGGGGGCTGGGCAGGAGCGGACGTTGCTCATGTGCCATGAGTCCTGGCCAGGGAGGGTGGTGCTGGCGGTGACCACGTTGGTGGTTCCAGACCCTGCCCCTCCGGTGTTTCCTCTCCTCCGGCCAGCGCCGGCTGAGCTGGATCACTACCCTCAGAGCAAGTGCAACACATCGTGAGGGGGGTAGAGAAGGGAAAGTGAATGACTTGTTAGGGAAACTGAGACCCCCTGATGGAGGAGAAATAGAGAGGGGGTAGTGAGCAGGGCCAGGCCTTCAGATGCCAGGCCACAGAGCTGGGACTTTGCCCTGGGGACACTGGAGACCATGGATGGGTTTTGAATAGGTCTTGGTGTTAGAAAGATCTCTCTGGGTCGCTGGTGGGGGACTGAGGGCCCAGTGTGACAGAGTGGTGGCCCCACGAGCAGCTGGGAGGTGGGGTCCCTGCCCCACGTGGGACCCCGCCCCCTGACATCACTGTCCCATTATTGCGCTAGGGCTGGCTGACCAATAAGCTGCCGCTTGTCATTATAATGGGTCCTAGCGACGGGGTCTGACCTCAGGCTAACAGGGGAGGAGACCCCACCAGTGGGGAGAGTGTGAGGGGAGAGGGAGAGCCTGCAGGGCAGGTGAGTCCCCTGAGGGCAGTGCTCTCCAGCTGGGCCCTGAGGGGCTGAGGCAGGGCCTTCCAGTCCCAATCCCAGCTCCCTCAGCCCTAATTCCACCCCAGGGCTACTGAGCGGTCTGCCCCTTGCTGCTGGGGCCTGTCCCAGGCTCCCACTCTCCTCTACCTGGGCCATACCCTGAGATGGGCTAGGGGGACAGGGCGCAGGAGGGACTGGGGATAGCTCGGGGCAAACGCCCCCACCAAGGATGGGGGTCAGACCTGGCGGGAACAATGTCATAAGGACAAATTTCTGCGGAGGGTGGGGGTGGGGGTGAGGACAGGGGCAGCCAAGGAGAGGGGGGGCGGGGGGTGGTGCAGGAAGGGAGGCAAAGACGTGTGGCTGAAGGGCAGTGGCTCTTCAGAGGGCGAAGGAGCCCAGGGACCTGGGTTTGAGCCCTGGCTGTGCCTCTGAGCAGACACGTCATTTGTCTGAGCCTCAGTCCCTGTCCGTCTGATGGGGACAGTGATCCGTGACGTGAGGGTCTCTCCCAGGGTTCTTAGACTCTTAGTTAGGGAGGAAGTGTATTTTAGAGGTGAGGGATGAGAAGAGAGTGTGACTGGGAAGAGGGAAGGCCAGGCAGGCTCCAAGGTGAGGAGGACAGGGCCTGAGGAGACACCACTGTGATGGTCTCCAGGAGGTGGGAGGGGACCCTGCCTAGCAAGGCCTGCCACGGTGGGGCTGGGTGTTGAATGAGAAGGACTCCCCCACCGGCTGGACCCAAGAATGTCTTCAAAGTTGGCCTAGGGACAGATAGGCGGGGCTCAGGATCGTCACAGCAGCCCTGAGAGGTGGGCAGGGTTATCGTCCATGCAGATGAGGTAGCTGGGGCTCAGAGAGGGCAGGGACTTGCTCAAAGTCACACAGCTGGGAATATTCAGAATGATAATAATGATGATGATGATGATGACACAGACCACCTGCTCTGTGCCAGGCACTATTTCAGAGCTTTCTATGTATTAACTCACTTAATTCTCAACAACCTAGGAGGTGGTTTGCTATTATCATAGCTCTTATCCTCAAGACGAGGATAGCGAGGCAGAGAGTGACATAACTTGCCCCAGATCACTCAGCGAGTGTGTGGTAGAGCCAGGATCTGATCCCAGGGGCTGGGGCCCGGTTACCGTCACTTCATGCTGCCCCCAATAAGAGCAGCAGCAAGTGCACAGCTTCTCACTCTGCTCAGGCCCAGGAGCTGGGCCCACGCCCTCTCCTTTGCAGGGCTGGCTACATCATTTGTGCGTCAGTATAGAACAAAAATGCAGGGCCGCTGGTTCAAATATTATTAAGAATTTCAGTCAGGGGCCTGCCCCGTGGCTTAGCGGTTAAGTGCGCGCGCTCCGCTACTGGCGGCCCGAGTTCGGATCCCGGGCGCACACCGACGCACCCCTTCTCTGGCCATGCTGAGGCAACGTCTCACATACAGCAACTAGAAGGATGTGCAGCTATGACATACAACTATCTACTGGGGCTTTGGGGAAGGAAAAAAAGGAGGAGGATTGGCAATAGATGTTAGCTCAGAGCTGGTCTTCCTCAGCAAAAAGAAGAGGATTAGCATGGATGTTAGCTCAGGGATGATCTTCCTCACACACACACAAAAATTAAACAAAAAGAATTTCAGTCAGTATAAGCAGATCAGCATTTAATCAAGAGCTGGGCCTTTTTTTTTTTTTTGTGAGGAAGATCAGCCCTGAGCTAACATCTGCCTATCTTCCACTTTTTGCTGAGGAAGACTGGCCCTGGGCTAACATCTGTGCCCATCTTCCTCCACTTTATATGGGATGCCGCCACAGCATGGCCTGACAAGTGGTGCGTCAGTGTGCGTCCGGGATCCAAACCCAGGCCGCCAGCAGCGGAGCACGCGCATTTAACCCCTATGCCATGGGGCCAGCCCTAGAGCTGTGCTTTCTAAATGTGGGTCACAGCTGCCCACGAACCGGGTACTATTTCTAGGTTATCCCGAAGACTCCTCAGCGCCTCAGGAGGCAGGTCAGTCACTATGCCCATTACCCAGAAGAGCAAAGAGGCTCAGAGAGGTGCCTCATTTTGCCCCAGGTCACACAGTAAGTTAGTAGCAGAGCTGGGATGTGAATCTGGGCCTGTCAGACTCCAAAGACCCCAACGCGTGTCAAAAATGTACCCCAGGGGGCCGGCCTGGTGGCATAGTGGTTAAGTTTGGTGTGCTCTGCTTTGGCGGCCTGGGGTTAGCAGGTTTGGATCCCAGGCACTGGCCTACACACCACTCATCAAACCATGCTGTGGCAGCGTCCCATATATAAAACAGAGGAAGATTGGCACAGATGTTGCCTCAGGGACGATCTTCCTCACCAAAAAAATAAAAAAAAAAAGTACCCCAGGTTTTCGAGATGGAGAGGGCTGTGGGGTTCCAGAGTGACCTCCTTTACATCCTTGGTTTCTCTCTTTCCCTGCCCCACGCCAAGGCCCAGGAGGCGTGGACGGCTCCTTTCTCCCCCCGCAGACACCGAGGATCACGCATCCGGTGACTCTCCCCATCCCCAGCGCCCTCTGAACGGCTGGTCACCATGGCTACTTCGAAGTTGCCAGCCGTGCCCGGGGAGGAGGAGACCACCATCCTCATGGCCAAGGAAGAGCTGGAGGCCCTGCGCACGGCCTTCGAGTCGGGCGACATCCCCCAGGCTGCCTCTCGCCTCCGGGAGCTGCTGGCCTCCTCGGAGTGCACCCGCCTGGAGGTGGGCGTCACAGGCGAGTCGGGCGCTGGCAAGTCGTCCCTCATCAACGCCCTGCGCGGCCTGGGGGCCGAGGACCCCGGCGCGGCTCTCACGGGCGTCGTGGAGACCACAATGCACCCCTCGCCCTACCCGCACCCGCAGTTCCCCGACGTGACCCTGTGGGACCTGCCGGGGGCCGGCTCTCCGGGCTGCCCGGCCGACAAGTACCTGAAGCAGGTGGACTTCGGCCGCTATGACTTCTTCCTGCTGGTGTCCCCCCGCCGCTGCGGGGCTGTGGAGGCCCGCCTGGCCTCCGAGATCCTGCGCCAGGGCAAGAAGTTCTACTTCGTGCGCACCAAGGTGGACGAGGACCTGGCGGCCACCCGCACCCAGCGGCCCTCCGGCTTCAGCGAGGCCAGCGTCCTGCAGGAGATCCGCGACCACTGTGCCGAGCGGCTGCGGGCGGCCGGGGTGACCGACCCCCGCATCTTCCTCGTGTCCAACCTCTCGCCGGTCCGCTACGACTTCCCGCTGCTAGTGTCCACCTGGGAGCACGACCTGCCCGCCCACCGGCGCCACGCCGGCCTGCTGTCGCTGCCCGACATCTCGCTGGAGGCCCTGCAGAAGAAGAAGGACATGCTCCAGGAGCAGGTGCTCAAGACGGCCCTGGTGTCGGGCGTCATCCAAGCCCTGCCCGTGCCAGGGCTGGCGGCCGCCTACGACGACGCCCTGCTCATCCGCTCCCTGCGCGGCTATCACCGCAGCTTCGGCCTGGACGACGACTCGCTGGCCAAGCTGGCCGAGCAGGTGGGCAAACAGGCCGGCGACCTGCGCTCGGTCATCCGCTCCCCGCTGGCCAACGAGGTCTCGCCTGAGACGGTCCTGCGGCTCTACTCACAGTCGTCCGATGGTGCCATGCGGGTGGCTCGTGCCTTTGAGAGGGGCATCCCCGTGTTTGGTACGCTGGTGGCCGGTGGCATCAGCTTCGGCACCGTCTACACCATGCTCCAGGGCTGCCTCAACGAGATGGCCGAGGACGCCCAGCGGGTCCGCATCAAGGCCCTGGAGGAGGACGAGCCCCAGTCTGAGGTCAGCTTGGAGGCGGCGGGTGACAACGGCGTGGAAAAGCGGGGATCCGGGGAAGGAGGTGGCGAGGAAGCCCCGCTCTCCACCCGCCGGAAGCTCGGCCTCCTCCTCAAGTACATTCTCGAAAGCTGGAAGAAGCGTGACTTGTCGGAAGAGAAGTGAAAGTGCAGCCCCCACCCCCGCCTCACCCACACACCAAGCCTTAACAAAAGCAAACAAAAAAGGCCAGTGTGGTGACAATGAGAGCTGCAGTTTCATGGGGCGGGGCTGTGGAGGGGTCTGAGGACGTGACAAGAGCGTGCCTCTTGGCAGGGCGGGGGGAGGGGAGTGTGTGGGGGTCTGAGGGAGGCAGGTGGGCCCAAGCAGAAGAGGGATATACCGACCTGGGTAGGGATTGACCTTGGGGAGAGAGGTTCAAGGTATGGATGGTGCGCCAAGAGCTCCTTGGTGGCATCTCTCTCCCTGGTCCCCAAATGACCAAGGGGCGTTTGTGGGGCGACACGACAGCCCAGCCTGGATCCAAGACAGGAGCCAACTGTCAACCTATGTGGGTGGCTCAGTGGAGATTGCGGCCTGCTAAGGTACTTATTTTAGTTGCAATGTCATGCCCCTTTCTGAGAACCTCAGTGTCCCCAAGGCCTCCTCTGGAGGGGGAAGGGGCAGCCAATCGGTGCCCAGGATCAGCACAATGGTGCCTAGCAACAGGGTTAAACAGAGCGGGGGAGACTGGGCATCGTAGGCTGGCCCTGCTGCCAGTGAGTGATGGTGGGGTGGGTGGCAGGGATGCGGGAGGCCAGATGGCCACTGGGCTGGCCTGCGTGCAGAGCCCGGGGAAGACAGAATGAGAGGGGAAGCGGTGAGAGGGCGGCTGGGCGGTTTCCCTAAGCATCACAGGAGAGAAGAGGCAGAGGGAGCAACTCTGCCACCTAGCACGGGCCATTTCAGAAAGATGGCGGGTGGGTCTGAGTGTGAATGTGGGGCGGTAAGCTTGCTGATGCTTCTGACTGGGAGGAATCTTGGTAAGTCTCATGATTTCGATGCTGTGAGTCTAAGGTTGGGAGTAGTTTGCTGAGACGGGGCTTACCCGTCTGTCTCTGCATGGTTGTGTGTGTATGTGTGTGTGTGTGGGTGGGTGTGGATGTTGGGATTGTACTGACAGACCGTGGGTCCAACAGTGAGGGTGACTGCCGGGATTTCTGAAAGCTGCGTGAGGCTGCGAGTGACAGCAGGGTATGTGCAACACACTCGGGGAGGGAGGGCATCTGTGTCTGGCCCAGGCGCCCCGTGAAACCAAACTCCTTGGCACTTCCTCTGGCTCTGTGCTTGGCTCATTGGTGGGAACACAAAAGCGAAGGTGACACCCTCATATCTGCCCAGGCCTAAACTCACGTGCTCAGTCAAGGTCACGTGTTTAAAAAATTAAAGAAATACGAGACTGGGGGGTTTGGGCAGGACAGAGCTTGCCCCAAGGGCTTCTGTGGGCTGGGACAAGGGTCAGGGAAGGGTCGGATTTAGGTGAAGGGAAGGGTGAGTTTCCAGGAATTCACAAAAAGGCTCTGGAGGCTGTGTGCAAGGCCAGTGCACAGGAGGCGGCCTCACCCCCAGATGCTCACAAACACGCCCTGTGGATTTTCCAGGATCGGGTGATGGTTCTAGCCTCATTTTGGGGCCTCAAATTGCCGCTGACCCTAGGAAACAGTTCCAGACTCAGAGGGTCCGCTTCTACCTGGAAGGTTAAAGGGGGTGCAGATTCTCCTGGCTGAAGAGCTCTATGCTTTGCAAAAGGCTTCCTCTCTTCCCGGAAGCCCCCCCCCCCGTTGGCTCTGTCAGGACTACTGGGGTTCACATGGATCTTTCTGCACCAAAGGCAGTGCAGGAGATCATGGTAGAGAAGTCCCAGTCCCAGATCCCAGATGCACAAGACAGATGGTCCCTTCCAGATGCATCCTCAGGAACTCAGCCCACATCCCCATACCTGTGGACTCGCAGACATCATCCTAAATGCAGGACTCACTAGCCCCGAGGGGCTGGGATGGAAAGGTCAGGCATGAACAGCGCATGCTCTCACGACACTAGGCCTAGAGCTGAGGTGGAATGGGTTACTTTCGTCTCCTCCCTCCAACTGGTCGCCTTGTCCTGTCTCTTCTGCCTCCTCCTCTCCATTCCCCACCCCCCATCTTGACCCCCTCTGCCCGTTCCAGCTCCGGCCTCGCTGTCTCCACCTAGTTCCTCCCCCGGCCCCTTGCCTCATCTCGCAGGCTCCAGTCTCCTTCCCCATAAGGCCACAGAGGGCTCCTTCTAATGTCCACAGCAGACCTCTCCCTTCGCTGCTCAAAACCCTTCCATGACTGCCCACAGATGAAGATTAAGCTCAGCCCGACGTTCCAAGCCCCTCCCAAGCCGGCCTCTGCCTGAACCTCACCAACAGTAAGAACCTGAATCCTCATAAAACAGCAGAGCTGGGAGGCGCTGAGGAGTCACCTCTCCACTTCACAGGGGAGGCAGCTGACGCCCCCACCCCTCACAGAAGGGGGAAATCAAGGCTGCAGAGGGGACGTGACTAGCCCCGTGTCACCCTGCAAGTCCCTGGCATGGCTGAGACCTACCGGGTCTCTCTTCCTGGTGCTAGAACTGCAGCACCCACAGAAGTCTTGGCACATAGTGGGTGCTCAATTGTGCAAGGATCGGGGGGTTTACACGGCAGAGGGATCTGAGGGAGCTGGTCCACATCCTGGCTCTGGTGCAGGCTGTAAGACATTTAGCAAGTGACTTGTACCTCCCTGAGCCTCAGTTTCCTCCTCTGCAAAATGGGGACTTAATGAAATGATGCATGTGGTTAGAACAGTGGCTGGCCCAGAGTAAACCTTAAATAAACATTAAATACTATCAGCGATGGTGAGCGTTCCAGCTCTTAATCACTGTATTGTTGACCACAGTGTTTGGTGCATGGTGCATGCCCAGAAAAAGTTATTTAAGAATTTGAATTCTAGGGCCGGCCCAGTGGCGTAGTGGTTAGGTTTGCACGCTCTGCTTTGGTGGCCCGGGGTTTGCAGATTTGGATCCCGGGCGTGGACCTATGCACCTGCTGTGGCAGGTGTCCCACATATAAAGTAGAGGCAGATGGGCACAGATGTTAGCCCAGGGCCCATCTTCCTCAGCAAAAAGAGGATTGGCAACAGATGTTAGCTCAGGGCTAATCTTCCTCACACACACAAAAAAAGAATTTGAATTCTAGGATCAGAAAACCTTAGCCCCATTCCCAACTCCCCATGCACTAGCTGGAGGCCTTGGGCGGTGACTTATCCTCTCAGTGCCAAATGGAGAGTAAGAATATCTTTTTCTGGGCTGTTACGAGGATTTTGTGAGATACTCCAGTGATGAATATGTGTTGACTAAGATAAAGCATTTAGCATAAGCCTGGCATATTGTTACGCTTCTGTGCTGAGGGGTGCAGAGTAGAGAGGGCAACTCAGAATGAAAATACTTCCTTCTCTGTCCTGCCAAAGGTCATCAAGCCTGAGACGGAGAACCGGGGGTTGGGTAGCCCATGGCAAGCAGAATCTTCCAGTCAAGCCTCAGCCAGGCCAAGGTATCGGAGCTGCTGAGGGACACTAGGGCTCTGAAGGAGGCCTTTGAGGCAGGGAACCTGCCAGCAATAGCCGCCAAGTTGCAGGCGACACTTGATTTGCTGGAGAATGTCAGGCTGGACATTGGCATTACCGGTGGGACAGGTTCAGGCAAGTCGACCTTTGTCAACGCCATCCAGGGGCTGGGAGATGAGGACCCCAACTCGGCCTGCACGGGTGTGGTGGAAATGACTGTGGACCCCATGCCGTACCCGCACGCCAAGTACCCCAATGTCATCATCTGGGACCTGCTGGGCATAGGCACACCCACCTTCTGGGCTGACAGATACCTCAAGCAGGTGCTGCTGGACCATTACGACTTCCTCATCATCGTGATGTCAGAGCGCTTCACTGCCAACCACGCCCGGCTGGCCCGCGAGATCCTGCGGCGGGGCAAGCGCTCCTACTTCATCCGCTCCAAGGTGGACGTGGACGTTGCCGCCTCGCGCAGCCGCCGCCCCAGCACCTTCTCCGAGGAGAGTGCGCTCAGCCAGACTCGGGGCGACTGCGGGCAGCGGCTGGCGGGTGAGGCGCAGGCTCTGGGGGGCTGGGGTGGGTAGGTCCTTGATGGATTGGCCCCCTTTCCCCTTCATTTCCCAGCTGAGGCCCAGAGTGGGAAAAGGGGTCACCCAAGGTCACCTTCCATGAGTGAACTAGGCCCTACAGTGACATAGTGCTTACAGCTGCCATTTCTTGAGAGTAGGCACTTCTCATTCACAAGTGACAGAGACCAGGCACTTGCATTAAGGGAAAAGAGGGTATGTATCGGCTTGTGTATTGGCCTGGTCGCTGATGGCAGCTAACATTTATTGAGAGCTCACCACGGGCCAGGCACCGTTTCCATGAACTCAGGTCACCACCCAACATCCCTAGGAGGTGGGTACAATGATCACCTTAGCTTATAGATGAGAGAATGGGAGCCCAGAGAGGTTTGGTAACTTGTCCAAGGCCACACAGGTGGTGGGTAGCAAGGCTGGGATCTGAACTCAGGCAGCCTGGCTCCAGGGCTGCCACTCTATACACTGTGCAGACCCCTGGCCAGTGCCTGAGCCCAGGCGGCCATCAGGACACCTGGGCCTGCCTGTGTAGAAAGCGACTGAACGGTGCTCCTGTCTCCCGCAGCGGAGGGCGTGAGGGATCCCCAGTTCTTCCTGCTCTCCATGTTTGAGCTGGGCAGTACGACTTCCACCTGCTGGGGGAGGCGATGGTGAAGGATCTGGAGAGCCACAAGCAGCACGCGTTCCTGATGGCCCTGCCCAACACCTCGAAGCCCATCCTAGAGAGGAAGGCGGCCTCGCTGCGGCGGCACATCTGGCTGGTGGCCACGGTGGCCTGCGGTGTCAACTTGAGTCCCGTGCTCAGCGTATAGGACGTGGCGTGCGGCCTGTACGCGCTCATGCACTCCCTGGAAGACTACCGCCTCAGCTTCGGCCTGGACAAGGATGCCCTGGCCTAGCTGGCCAAGCAGGCGGGCTGGCCCCGCACAAAACCCTCGAGGTGGTGTGGGGCCTGAAGACCCAGGTCAGCGAGGCGCTGCTGGCGGAGCTGCTGGGCCAGGCCTCCGGGGGGGGGCCTCTACTTTCACCCAGGAGCTCCTCGACGTGCCCATCCTGGGCACCCTGGCCGCCTGCAGTACCTCCTTCGCCGCCGTTGACCAGATGCTCAGCACGTCCCTGGGCGTGGCAGTCAAGCATGCCCAGGGCGTGGTGACTCAGGCCCTTCTCCACAACTCTGACCACAAGCTTCCAGAGAAATGCAATCAATAATCCCAGCCCTGAGCCGAGGCCAGCTGGAGGTGGCGGCGGAGGGCTGGGCGGATACAGGCTCTACCTGTCCCCAGGCTGGGTGGTGTTGGGGGATGGGAAGAAAGAAACCAAGCGCCAGCTGTCCTGGCCTGAGACTGTGTGCTGTCTCCTTTTTTGTGCTCTGGGTCTCATGTCCTCTCTGGCATTGCCCCCACCTTCCTTACTCTGGCGAACCCCCACATCAACCAGCAGTCCCTTGGGAAGCAGGGAGAGGGGGCGGGACACGGGAGGGAGAAGTTTTGACAAGGTGAAGAGCTCAGTTGTCTAGCTGGAAAGGGCAGTTCGCAGGCTGTCTGTGCAGGTCAGGGCAGTAAGGCAAAGGATTCAGAAGCCTTTCCCTAAGAGGCCAGTGGCTGTCACAGCTCTGAAGGGCCCTGAGGATCATTGAGGGAGGTTCCTGCCTGAGGTCCCAGTCAGACTCAGACCCACAGCCTGCCCTGGCTCTCGTACCTCCCAGACCTCAGCCCCTCTCTTCAGAGATCTGTGCGGACTCCCCACTTCTGGCCAGACCTTCTCTTCACTGCCCCCACCACCAGTGGCATGGGGGGTGGGGTTGGTGGGTCATGGACAGATGAGACTCAGCTGATTGGACCGGAACTGACTACTTTACTGGAGGGTGGAGTGGCATGATGTGACAGTCAGGACTAATTTGGGATGGGTGAGGAGGCCAGAGCAATTTGGCGACATACTTTGAGAAACACTAAACTACGATTATGTACTGTACTTAACCGTGCAGGTGAGAGTAGGTACTATATTGAACTGTTTGGTGTATTTAACCTAGGGTAGGTACTGGATTTAAAGGTACAGACAATTTTTAAGCAAGAGTAGATGAAGTTTATAGGGGAAGCAAGCCACCATGCTTAATCGACAGTAGGCGTGGTGTGTAAGGTAAGGTATGAGTATCTGAACAAGGGTCGGACCCTTGAAGGGGGAGTACCATATTTAACTAACATCTCTAACTCGGCATGTGTTCTATGTTTTAACCATGTACTGAATTAGGCATTGTATCTAACCAAGCATTCCACCAAAGGTGGGCACTGTCTTCAAGCGAGAGCAGATGACACGAGGGTAGTCACTGCATTTGGCCAAAAGAGGGCACGTATTTTCCCATCCATAACACACAGACAGAGGCTTGCTGTCACCGCAGGGAACAGAACACTGTTTCTAAGGGCTTCCTCCTTAGCAGAGACTGGTCTTCATCTGCTCCCGACAACTCTATCACCTACAGCAGATACGCCCCCGCAGGAAGTTCATTCAGGCTCCAGTGGTGGCCCCTAAGGGCTTGGACCCAAATTTGTCCTGCCTCCCAGGACAGCACGTTGGGGAGAGGGCAGAGGAACACCAGACAGGCTCGCGTGACTGTTTTTATTCGAACCACCAGATCTGCCCCAATAAGGAGCTCCCCAGACCCTGCCTCACCTGACAGGAAAGGGCCTGGAGTCAGGGGAGAGGGATCTGCTGCTCTCAACCCTGCAGAGGGAGGTCAGATGGAGCTGGGGCTTCCTGGGGACCCTTCAGACTCCTCCCTCTGCCTGTCCCTGGGGGGCTGAGGATGGGCTTCCCCGCCCCAGGATGGGGGTGGGATCTCAGTCAACCCCTGACCAACACTCCATGCAGGGTTGGGGGCCTGGCCCTGGACACATGTCTCCAGGCGAGGAAGTTGTGGTCCCTCGTCCATCAGGCCTGCTGCCACTCTCTACCCCGCTGAGGGGGAGGACACACGTGATCCTTCGCCATCCACTGGGGACCCAGAAGGGGGTTCCCCGCATGACATTCCTCCCCTCAGCCTCAGGCCAGCAGGCGGCTGTACTCTGCCAGGGCAGAGGACTTCTTCACCCCGTCCCAGATCCGGGCAGCGTAGTGAAACCTGAGAGAGACGATCAACAGTCAGAGCGGCCCTGGCTGGGGCCCAGCATCCCGGCACAAGCCCTGGCCAGGTGGGAAGACTGAGGCCTCATGTACGATCTGAGGTGTGACTGAGCCTCTCAGAGCCCAGTCTCCTCGACTGGGATCCAGGGAAGATGCTAACGCCGATGGGAGGTGGCCCTGATTCTCCTACCTCCCTGGGGTAAGAGAAGGTGAAGGGCCTTCGCTTGGACTAAGACCTCAGACCCCCACCTCCGAGTCCAGACTTCTTCCCACTCCACTCAGTGTTGGCCTTGGTGGGGTCACGGTTCTCTCTCTACCCGCTTCCAGTCTTGTGAGGATCAGATACGTCTAACAGCTGCAGAACCTTTGACCTCCCACATCCTCTCCCCGTCTCCACTGGGCCTGGGTTCAGACCAAGCAGAGAAGCAGAGTTCTAGCCTCCCTCGCCCTGCACTCACCTGAGTGGCTTTCTGGTGCTGGGTTTGCCCTCCCTGCCCCTTCTAGCCACAGCCAACTACAAAAGACCCCGGGGAACCACGCCAGAGGCTGCCCCAAGCCAAGCTATTTCTCCTTCAAATTTGTTTCTCTTCAGGCCGGCCCCGTGGCATAGCGGTTGAGTGCGCGCGCTCTGCTGCTGGCGGCCCGGGTTCGGATCCCGGGCGCGCACCGACGCACCGCTTCCCCAGCTGTGCTGAGGCCGTGTCCCACATGCAGCAACTAGGGGGATGTGCACCTATGACATGCGACTATCTACTGGAGCTTTGGGGGGAAGATAAATAAATAAAATTAAAAAAAAAAAAAAAATTTGTTTTTCTTGGAAATTAGAGGAGGCAGACCTGGATCTGTGGCAGACGTGCTATGGGCTCTGGACACAGCAAGTCATGGAAAGCTAGGGCTAGGGGGTGGTGCCGGGCCCGGTGAGGGCAGGGTGGAGAAAGCCAGCTGGCAGAGGAGGAGAACAAACGGACAGGGACAATCAGGCTGCTATCAGTGAGCGCTGGAGAATGCAGCTCCTGTGGTTCCTGATGGCTTTCCAGTTTGCTCTCCTGGGAGGCTACGCTTTCTGCACTCAGGGCCTTAGAATAAATCTTTAAGCTTAACAGGGCTCACTGGTCCTACTCCTCGCAACCAAGTGACACCTAACCACAGGTGTGTGACCTCGTTATGTGACACTTCCTCTCTTAGCCTCAACTTCCCCACTAGTCAAATCGGTGGTAAGAAATACATCCCACTAGCTAATCAGGAGGATTCAAAATCACATAAAAGAGTACATTGCCTGACATGGAAGAGGCGCTTACAAGATGGTAGCAACCATCAATGTTCCAGAGAGGAAACAGATCTGGTGAGAAGGGGCTTAATGAGGTCACACAGATCCCTCAGGAGTGCCTTCTGTGTGCGCCAGGTTGGGGCACCTCACCTTGACCCCGTCTGCCAAAGCTCTTACCAGTTCTTCTCGGTGAGGATTGTGTGTGACAGCTGTGGCCGGGCCATGGACATGACTTGGCTCCGGAGCTTGCTCACCAAGGACTGGAAACTGGGGTGGCCCCGGTACCCCGGAAGCAGGGAGAAGAGTGGGCTGGAACCAGGTCCTGGAAAGTAGAGGCAGGGAGGATAAGGCGGACAGCCTGCCGAGAGAGGGCCTTCCACCAGCGTCCTGAGCTTCCAGGAGCACCTCCGAGTTTGGCCCTGGCCCAGCTCTTCCTGTACTTCCACGACTCTGAAATGCACTCCTAAGAAAGGGTCCAAGCATCTCAGGGACAGGCCAGAGACTACCCTCAGAGGTGGATCTCCCAGCGCAGGGCACCGGTGTGTCAGTCACCCCCTAACCAGGCTGGGCCTGTCTCTCCCTCCAGACCAAGGAAGGACCTGTCTCCCTGTGGACCAGACTCCCTTGAGGGGGAACCACACCTGCTCGGGGTGGGGTTTCACTCTCCGCTTCACTGTCCATGAAGGGCACCAGGAACAAGTTGACCTCAGAGTCCAGGAAGTCGGGGGGGAGCCCAGGGAAGACGTTGCACTGTAACATGGAGAGAGTACCTGGAGGAGAGAACCCATCAGCCTGCAGGTACCATGTGCGGGGCAGGGGGAGGTATGCACATGATGGTCGGGCTAGGGCCAGGAGACCTGTCTGGGGTCTGGGCCGCGGACTGGATCAGAAGTTAGGAGACCACTGGCCAGCTTGGGGGTGGTTCGGGGACCCTCACCCTTGTAGCGCAAGTGGGAGTGGGCCATGAGCTGGTCGATCATCAGGTGCATCTGCTGCAGCTTTCGGGGACAGAAGTCTTCTCGGCGAGCTTTGTTCTGCAGGAAGACTGGGCGGTGGGGGGCGGGGGGATGGGGCCCTGTCAGGCAGCTTGTGCTCAGCCACGTGGACTCCTCGTCACCCTAAAGATCTGCCCTAACCCCTGAGTTCAGATCGTGGTAAATATTTGTGTGACATGTAACTGCACTTTAGCACCAGGCCCTGTGCTGGGCGATGCTGGGACCCAGAGATGAGTCAGATCTGGTTTCTGCCCTCAAGGAGCCCCCAGTATGATGGAAAAGACAAAAGAGGAAGATGGCTGTGTGATCAGGAGTATGACAGAAAGAGGCACCAGGGGCTTGGTGGGCCCAGAGGAAGCAGGGAAGACCTGCTGGGGGTGCATAAATGAACCAGATCTTTGCTGAAGAGCAGTGCGTCAGTAGGGCAGAGCAAGGACAGAGCAGGCCAAGGCCTGGCATTTACAAGGGCTGAAAGAGGGAGCACAGGGTGCAGGGGCCAGCGGGTTGATTCAACATGTCCTGAGCCCCATGCTGGGAGATGCCAGCGACAACAGGCAGACTTGGATCCCCAAGAGGCTCCCATTTTGATCAAGGAGCCAGACCCAGACTCAGGGGTCATGCCCTCACTGGCCAGGGTGGGACTGAGGCAGAAGACCCTTAGAGGAAGCAGCAGCTAATCCTTTTTGACTTCCCTCCTTACAATTCTCAAAAGTGCTCCTCTCAGCTCCCCAGTTCCCTGGAGCACTCCTGGTTTTCACCCCTCATTCTTCCCCCTGCCCCCACCCCCTGGCCCCTAGAAAGCCTCTCACCCAGGTGGGGGTAGTACTCAGTGCCTTCATCGGAGCCTGAGGAGCTGCTGGACTCGTGGCTGGGGGATGGGGTGGAGGGCTTCACCATCTCTGCCGTCTGGAGGAACCTTGGGGTTTGGGGTGAGAGGTTGGTGCTGTGGCACTGGCACCCCATATCTCACAGCATGGGGGAGGGGGCTCCTTTTGCAGATCTGATGAAAGCAACAGCCACACGCAGAAAAATGCCACACACACAACAGATTTCTCAAACAATTTCAGGGAGTTCAGAGACAATCTTCTCAGACACCAATCCATGGACCCATGTCAACTGTATGCATTCTTTTTTTTTTTTTTTTGAGGAAGATCAGCCCTGAGCTAACATCCATGCTAATCCTCCTCGTTATGCTGAGGAAGACCGGCTCTGAGCTAACATCTATTGCCAATCCTCCTCTTTTTTTTCCCCCCAAAGCCCCAGGAGATAGTTGTATGTCATAGTTGCACACCCTTCTAGTTGCTGTATGTGGGACACGGCCTCAGCGGGGCCGGAGAAGCGGTGCGTCGGTGCGCGCCCGGGATCCGAACCTGGGCCGCCAGTAGCGGAGCGCGCGCACTTAACCGCTAAGCCACGGGGCCGGCCCAACTGTATGCATTTTTTAATGAGTTTATGCTACTAAAAAGAAAAAAACTTTATTTTTTAGAGCAGTTTTAAGTTCATAGCAAAACTGAATGGAGATTTCCCATAGACCCCCCTGCCCCACACTTGAGGACCCTCCCCCACTATCAATATGCCCCAGCCGAGTGGGACATCTGCTACAACTGATGAACCTGTCACACATCACTGTCACCCACAGCCCGTAGTTACCATCTGGGTTCACTCCAAGTGTTGTGTATTCCATGGGTTTTGACAAAAATGACATGTATCCACCATATAGAATCACACTGAGTAGTTTCACTGCCCTAAAAATCCTCTGTGCTCCACTCACTCACCCGCTCCACTCCTCGTCTTTTTACAGTCTCCATACTTTTGCCTTTTCCAGAATGCCATATAGTTGGAATCATACAGTACAGTAGCCTTTTCAGATTGGCTTCCTTCATTCAGTAATATGTTTTTAAGGTTCCTCCACGTCTTTTCATGGCCTGATAGCTCATTTCTTTTTAGCACTGAATAGTATCACATTGTCTGGATGTACCAGTTTATTTATCCATTCACCTACCAAAGGACACTTTGGTTGCTTCCTAGTTTTGGCAATTATGAATAAAGCTGCTACAGACATCTGCAGGTTTTTGTGGGGACCTAAGTTTTCAGTTTATGCTATTTTTAAAATTTTTTTATTTATTTATTTTTTCCCCAGAAAGTCCCAGTAGATAGTTGTATGTCATAGCTGCACATCTTTCTAGTTGCTGTATGTGGGACGCGGCCTCAGCATGGCCGGAGAAGCGGTGTGTCAGTGCGCGCCTGGATCTGAACCCGGGCCGCCAGCAGCGGAGCACGAGCACTCAACCGCTAAGCCACGGGGCCAGCCCAAGTTTATGCTATTTTTCAATAATTTTTCCAAATACGTAAAAGTCAAAAAAATTAACCTGTTATCTGAGAGAAGGGATAATAGGATCTGATAAAAGCTATAGACATTCTCCTCATGCAGACACACAGACAAACATGCTGTCCACAGTTTCAAGGGGCTCACCTGCTCTGAGAGGCCCATCTGTAGGCTCTGGCTTAAAAAGAAGGCTCTGCCACATGCCAGCCCGAGCCCATAACCCCACCCAAACATGCTCCACAGTGCAGTCTGTTTTATCTGTTTTCTTCACACCTGTGTCCCCAGCGCCCAAACAGCGAATGGCGTATATAAATGTTCAATATTATCTGTCATGTGAATGAATTCCAACAGACAATGGTGGTAGGAGGGGAGGTTTCAGAATTAAGTCACTGAGATCTGGTCACAACAGTGGCTCCCCCAGCAAGTCGTCGTTAACTTGTCGGCCAGCCCCAAAACTCACCCCGTCCCCAGGGTTACTAACACGAACAGTAAGCTCCCACTGATCAAGTGCTTACTGTGTACTGAAAGCTTTAAATTCTTTAACTCATTTAATCTGTATAAAATAGTCTGCCTATAAGAACTGCGGAGAAAGAAGCCACTTGCCTAATGAGAGCTGGGATTCAAACTCAGGGCTGCCTGACTTTGCAGACATCTGCTTCCTCCAGCTCAGCCCTCCCTCCCCGTGAGCTCCTGTTCCTTCCTTCTGCCTGGGCCCTGTGCCCAGGGCTGCTGGCCTCCCCGCAACTATTTCCTGGGGCCTGAGGCCAAGAGGAATTCTTGTAGGCACAGGGTTGAGCCAGTCCTGTCTGGTGGCATTTCTGGAACCTCTAGCTGCTTCAGGTAGGACTCCTGCCAGATCCTGACTCCCTCCCTTTTCCTGCCTGCCAGGGTGCCAACAGGATGGTACACATGCCTGGAGAAGATGGACAAGACTCTAAGGACCACACAAGCCAGCTCCTTATGCTGCTCATTCAACAAATTTATATTAAATATCTACCTTGTACCAGGCACTGTGTGAGGCACTGGGGACTCTGCCTTCCTGGGGCTTATATTCTAATGGGGGAGATAGACCATAAAGAGATCTACAATATCCTATCAGGGAGTGATAAGTGCGATGAAGAAAACACAGCAGGGCAAGAAGGGGACAGTAACAGGGATGTTATGTTAGATGGTCAGGAAGGCCTGAGGTTGACCTGAAGGA